>NC_069689.1:50370026-51645026 GCF_023699985.2 Odocoileus virginianus
GTACAATTGAACAGCATCAAGTACCTTCACACTGTGTTGCAAAATATCATCTCCAGACATTTTTTATCTTCCCCAGTTAAGACTTTGAACCCATTAAACAACAACTCCTCATTTCTCCCCTCCCCTGCCCCTCTCAGCCACCAATATACTTTCTGTCTCTACAAATGTGACTATTCTAGGTACTGCACGTAAGTGTAATTATACAGTAATTGTCTTTTTGCATGTCTGTCTTAATTGAAACATCACAGTTTTTAACTTGAGGGCAACAAAGGTAGAAGAAGATAGCTGGCATTTTTAAAGACGCACGTTTAAATTCCACTTCTGCCACTTAATCCCTCTGTATTCTCAGGAGATCCCTCTAAACATGTTTCTTTATCAGCCCCCAAAATACTATTAATAATACTGGATTGTATGACTGTCAGGAAGACCTGTATGTCCACAGGATGGTATAGGATATAGAGTGAATACTCAATAGACACTATTTGTTATTCCTGCTACTAAGCATAAGAAATCTGAGATAAATCTAGATGTCTACCTTTCCAGTGTTAAACTAGCACTTTTGTGCTTATCAGACATACATTGAAGTCAACAGTCTTTAAAGTGAGAATGAATATCTTCCCTGAAAGTTTATTGTGGCAATAAAATTAAATTAAGTACGAGAGCTCGATATACACAATTTAATAACAGCTGGTCCAATCTCAATGGGACGGATTCCAGAATGGCATCAAATGGTCTGTGATCCATATGATGAAAGTGATATAGTTGTCGGCATTCCCAAGACAAGGGAGAAGAAAAAATGATGCAGCATTTGTAGTTTAGAAGGAGAGGGGTATGGACTCATAAAAAGTCCTGTATTTCCTGCAATAAAAGTACTGTTGATTAGAAAAACATGTTTGATAGAATCTTGTCATTTTATCATTGGAGTAAAGGCTAAAGGTCATCTACACCAATATTATTATCTCACAAAACTGGTAACAGCTTTTGCTATATGTCCCTAACTCCTTTTTCACCAATAGATTGCCATTAAAAAGTATATATGTGTAAGCTAGAAAGATAAAGACCAATACAGTATACTAATGCATATATATGGAATTTAAAAAGATGGTAACGATAACCCTATATGCAAAACAGAAAAAGAGACACAGATGTACAGAACAGACTTTTGGACTCTGTGGGAGCAGGCGAGAGTGGGATGTTTTGAGAGAACAGCATTGAAACATGTATATTTTCTAGGGTGAAACAGATCACCAGCCCAGGTTGGATGCATGGGACAAGTGCTCAGGGCTGGTGCACTGGGAAGACCCAGAGAGATGGGATGGGGAGGGAGGCAGGAGTGGGGATCGGGATGGGGAACACATGTAAATCCATGGCTGATTCATGTCAACGTATGGCAAAAACCACTACAATATTGTAAAGTAATTAGCCTCCAACTAATAAAAAATAAATGGAAAAAAAAAAAGAAAGCTGAGCGCCAAAGAATTGATGTTTTTGAACTGTGGTGTTGGAGAAGACTCTTGAGAGTCCCTTGGACTGCAAGGAGATCCAACCAGTCCATCCAAAAAAAAAGAAAAAGCATATATGTATATAACCCTGTTATAACAAGAATCCTTGTTCTTGCCTTCCAGCCCATGTAATGACACTTTCTCTCGAGATTGTTGTTGTTCCATCTCTAAGTTCTGTCCTACTTTTTGTGACTCCATGGACTGCTGCACACCAGGTTCCTCTGTCTTCCACTATTTCCAGAAGTTTACTCAGATTCATATCCATTGAGTTGGTGATGCTATCTAACCATCTCATCCTATGCCATCCGCTTCTTCTTTTACCTTCAATCTTTCCCAGGATCAGGGTCTTTTCCAATGAGTCAGCTCTTTGCATCAGGTGGCCAAAGTGTTGGAGCTTCAGCTTCAGCATCAATCCTTCCATTGAATATTCAGGATTGATCCTTTCAAAGAGAAGATGAAGGTTAAACAAATTAAACTGACATTAGATTGGGTATAAGGAGGGAAAGGACAGGATATTTTGAGAACATATTAACAAGGAGGCAAATCCATCTTTGGAGGTCAGGTAGGGCCACGCCAAGGGTGTTTACAATGAGATCTAAAGATCTGAATTTAATAGAAGGTATATGGGAAGGTACAAGGCCATCCTGGAAGTGTGTTCCACCCTGTTAAGAGCCAAGAGATCATGGACAGCATTCCACATTCTAGCCCTGAAGACAGTACAGTGGGCCGGAGTATAGAGTGAGTCAAATGATGGAGATGAGGTGGTGAGGCAGGCAAAGACTGTATTATGTAAGGACTTATAACCATAGGAAGGGGTGTAGAGATTTGAAAATATATATATATATATATATATACACGTATATATATATTATTGGGGTATAGTTGGTTTACAATGTTCTGTCAGTTTCTACTATATAGCAAAGTGAATCAGTTATACATATATCCATTCTTTTTTAGATTCTATGCCCACATGAAAGTGAAATTTGCTCAGTCATGTTTGACTCTTTGCGACCCCAAGGAATTCTCCAGGCCAGAATACTAGAGTGGGTAGCCTTTCTCTTTTCCAGGGGATCTTCGCAGCCCAGGGATTGAACCGAGGTGTCCTGCATTTCAGGCGGATTCTTTACCAGCTGAATCACAAGGGAAGCTCCATATAGGCTAATACTCACATAGTGTTGAGTAGAGTTCCCTGTGCTATATGGAAGTTTCTTGTTAGTTATCTATTTTGTATTTAGTAGTCAATACCAGTCTTCCAATTCATCCATCCCTCCCTTTCCCTTATGGTAGCCATAAGTTTGTTTTCTACGTCTCTGACTCTGTATCTGTTTTGTAACTAGAGATTAGATTTAAAGCAATGGGAAGTCACTTAAGACTCCCAAGTCAGAGGATGGTGTAACGGATTCCTCTTTAAATGGATGATTTTGATGTCATAACAAAGAATGAATAGAATTGGGCTGGATGAGAACCAGTTAAAGAGGCCGTAGCTATGATAATTGTGACTTGTACCAAGATCAAGGCCAGTTGCAGAGAGACTAGAAAGGAGCAATGAACACTTGCAAGAGATGTTTATTAGTTGGATGGGACGAGACTCTGCAATTGATTGGATATGAGGTTCATGAGGAAACAAAGAATCAGGTGGCTTTGTCTGCTGAGAAAAGGAATGCTGACATTTTGGTGTGTGTAGTGGGGGGTAACTATGAGTTTGCTTTGGGATGTGTTGACTTTGACGTACTAGTAGAAAATATAAATGAAATATTGGCTTGGCCATAGGAAATACAGATATGAAATTCAGAGTGTCACTCTAGCCCGTGGAGGCAGAAGTGAGATTAACTTAGTTGTTGTTCAGTCACTCAGTCGTGTCCAACTCTTTGTGACCCCAAGGACTGCAGCAAATCAGGCTTCTCTGTCCTTCACCATCACCTGGACCTTGCTCAAACTCATGTCCATCGAGTCAGTGATGCCATCCTGCCATCTGGTCCTCAGTTATCCCCTTCTCCTGCCTTCAATCTTTCCTGGGATCAAGGTCTTTTCCAATGAGTTGGCTCTTCCCATCAGGTGGCCAAAGTAGTGGAGCTTCTGCTGCAGCATCAGTCCTTCCAATGAATATTCAAGACTGACTTCCTTTAGGATTGACTAGTTTGATCTCCAGTTCAAGGACTCTCAAGAGTCTTCTCCAACACCACAATTCGAAATCATCAATTCTTCTATGCTCAGCCTTCTTTCTGGTCCAACTCTCACATCCATATGTGACTACTGGAAAAACCATAGCTTTGACTAGATGGATCTTTGTCAGCAAAGTAATATCTCTGCTTTTTAATATGCCGTCCAGGTTTGTCATAGTTTTTCTTCCAAGGGGCAAGCAAGTTTTAATTTCATTTACTTAGTAGGAGGAGAGAAAAGGGTAAGGAAAGAGGAAAAGGGCTTGGATGGAGACAAGAGGGACATTCAGTGAACACCACAGTGAAGGTCTTTCCAGAAAAAGCATCACCAGGGAGAGGGGCACTATCCATCAGACAACCTGCCCATGACTCAAAAACTTCCTAATGCTGGCCTGAAGTTTTTTTCAACTTTTACCCTTCAGTTGCTTTATTTGACAGTCCACTACTTTTTCACTTAAACACATTCCTGCAGACTCTTTTTTGAACTATCAAAGAAGACAGTTGCATCCTGCTTGGAAAATATCTGTTATTAAAGTGAAAGGTGAATTTTTCAAGGTGAATGTAGTCAGAAGAAGAAAAAGGACAAGGAGAAGAATAGGGAGGAGGGTGAGATAACACAAAGGTGATGACTGCAATGATGTCATATTAGAAAAATACTGTAATTCACAATAGCTTAACTTGATACACCTACTGTAATTTTATAATACAGCACCTCCAAATAGAAAATTGGATCATTTAATATACCTCTAGGATATTTCAGGCCTAAAGAAAAATAATTTTCACCTATAAAATGTAGAAAATTGACCCAAAGATGAATGTGAATTGAATGTTCTATAAATATGGCTAAATTTTATACTTTTATTTCTTCATTTAAATTGCTGAATTTGCCAGGAGGAAAAGTAGATTTCTTAAAGAATATGCTTACACAGGTCCTCACAAATCAATTCATTGTTTTTTCACTTAATAGTAAGATGACTAGCGCTGAGGAAATGAAAAGAATGAAAAATGATAATTGCCTTCATTGTTCATGATATTAAAAATAAATATGCTAGATATACTACACAGTGCAGTTGTATCCATGTTAGTGGATGTGGCTGATATTTATTGAATGCCTATTATGTGATAGTTATTTTATTTGACCTTCAGATTGTAACACTGAACAAGATAGACGAGGATCCTGTATTCAATGAGATTATCTTCTAAGCAAAGTATTTTAATATATTGCAGTAATCATTTTATACTGTACAGAAGTATCAAAGCATTATGTTGTGCAACTAGAACTAACATAGTGATACAGGTCAATTATATTTAAATTTAAAAATATATCAACCTTGGGAGGAAAACCATCAAAGTGCTAATGACGGTTACCACTGGCCAATGGGGTTGGTGGGTGATCATTCGTTTTTACTTTACACTTTTATTTATTTCTAGTTATATGCCATAAACCTGTGTTCTTATAAAATTAGAAAGAAAATAATGAACGTGATTGAAATTTTTTTAAAAAAACAAAGCATTTTAAGAGCAGAGAGAAGAGAGTAAATGCTGGATAATTTGCACTGAAAGATAAAGTGAGCCATATTTTCTACCAAGCCAGAATAGTGGTTGGAAAAATTAGAGAAGGATGCTGAGGCGAGGTGATATGTGGTTTGAAGATTGATAGGTACAGAGGAATTCTCCAGCTAGTGGTAGACGAGGGCATGGGAGGAAGGACTCTGATAAAATAACAGTGCACAGATGAGAAAGGACCTAGCACCTTCAGAAAACGAGGAACCACCTAATGGAACTAAAGCACTGGAGATTGAGGCCAGATTACGGGGAATAGCCAACACCATGCAAAATGATTGGAACTCCAAGTATTTACAACCAACCAGAAATGGAAAAGAAATGGTTTTAATCTGTTAATAGCCATACAGGGCGAAACACTCATGTCATAAATCACATGATTAACCAGTTTAAGCCCTGCTCAATCTCCAGAATAAGCAATTAAAATAAATAAAATGGGTTTGTGCTGTGGAATGAGATTTATTCTTTAACTAACAACTTCTGCCTAGTGATCACTAGGGAATGAAGTAGAGTTTCCATCCTTGGAGTTATAGAGCTTTGAGACGGTTTCAGGCTGGTCTCGTCTAAAACTGTGAAGCCAACCCACGTGATCACTTTAGTCCCTCTGGAACTCAAATGCTTTTTTATAATTGTGAGACCTTTAAATGTGCAGCACATTTAAAGGACAAACTAAAATTAGATTGCTGAGGTAAAAACCAAAATAATGAAAGATTTTATTTTATATCCATGTCCACATTTATGATTCTTCTAAAGCTTGTGACTTTTACAGAACTTTGGAATTAGGCAAGAATAAGATAGCTTCTATGGTTCCTCAGCTAATTATTTTCTCCAGCCATCCAGCAACATAGCCACAAGCTTCAATAGTACACTTGCTAAATCCTAATTATTATAAACCTTTCACCATTATTTTCATTGTGAAGGATAAGACCATTGCCATATATCAAACAATAGAAAACTAATTTTGTTTGTCACCACTTTCTGTTAAAGCAACTATCATATTTCTCTCCAAGTAGGTTATTTATTTGGGAGTAATTTTTACAACTATGTATAGCCATAATCTTTTTTCAGAATGATGAATTTCAAAGGCCAAGACTTTTATGATAAATTCCCACTATATAATTTAATGATCTAAAAGAATAGTTCTACCATCATTGAATTTATAGACTCTTTGTGTATTAAGAAGCAGACATGAGCTCAGACTTTGCTAGTGATGAATAGCTACAAGGGCATGAACAGTCACTATTCATTTACGGCCAGGATCTCCTCAAGTCATTCCATCTTTGGGTTGAGATGTGCACAGGCTATTGCAATTTCTCTCATCACCTATTAAAAATGTAAACACTATGAGGTGGCAAAGCTAATAACTTAAAAGAAGGAAGTTTCACAGCTTCTTATCCCGAGCCAGAAGACCCTTAGTAGTATGATGTAATCTTGGGTACAAACTGGTCTTTAATGTGATGTAGGTCATAGTGCAAGCAGACTCTGGAGAGGTTCAGGGGTTCAGGGTATGTGGGACCTTTCACTGTCAAAGCTTGGTTCAAGATTGACCGTATGAACAGCATGGCTCTGGGGATTTGGTCAAGAATGACAGTGGACCATGAAGGACAGCACCTGATGCTATATCAAATTCAGGGATACTGTGCTTCATGTTTAGAAAGCATCAGTTCTACTCTTTTTCATTCTGTGATGTCTACCTGTCCAGTTGTTTGTTCTGGGAGTAGCTCTAGGAACAGGTGAAAGCAAAGAAATGCAACACTGCCTCAAGATAAGCAGATTATAACTGAAAAAACTCAATGAACCTGTTGATTTACTGCATCTACACAAGCTCAAATGGAAAAGCAGGATGAAAAGCTAGAAAGGACAATTATTTTAGATCTCTACAAGGGGACTTCCCTGGTGGTCCAGTGGCTAAGACTCCAAGCTCCCAATGCAGGGGGCCAAGGGTTCAATCCCTGGTCAAGGAACTAGATCCCACATGCTCTAAGATCCAGTGAAGCCAAATAAAATAATAATAATAATAAATCAATGTTTTTTAAAAAATTCTCTATAAGGGAAAGTGATCCAAATGAAAATGAGATAATTGGAAACCAAAAACCAACCAAACCAAAACCACATGCCAAAGAATGCATTCCCAAGTGATATTTAAAGTCACATTTGCCTCCTTATTTGTGTAACTTGGATAAAATACGCAGGGGAGGTGAGAGAGCTGTGGATCAAAACACAGGGGCACACAGGGAAGAAAAAGGAATGCAAAGTAACTGCCATTTGCGGCTCAGCAAGCCTGTGCTGAGTGATTGTGCCTCGTTTTCCCCCATGAAATAAATCCATGAGATGGTGTTAGTCTTTATAGCAAGTGATGGAGTTCGGATGCAAATGCAGGTGTGACCTGAAGGAAAGTCACCACTCCTTCTCAGTGTCTCCTCCTTCTTTCCCTCCCCACTTCTGATCACTTGAGTAGTACTCCAACTGAAGGTGGGGAGGGATAGGGCTGTGGGGTTATAGAGAAGAGCCACCAAATGCAAATTCCATTTCTCACCCGTGAGACTACATTGAGCAGGCTTTCAGCGCGCTGCGCTTCCCCCAGTGCCCCGCCTTTGACTTTGGGCGGTGCCGTCTCTGGGCTCTTCCCAGAAGCGCTTGCTACGAAGTGATGCTTTGTCAGAGTACAGTCAGAGAAAAGTCAAGGATGAGGTGAGGGAGCACGGAAGGAATTTGCTGACATTTATCACACACTGAATGGACTATAAATAAAGATACATTTTCAGTCTTAAAAAAAAAAAGCCACTAATTTTTTTCAAGTCTGGCAAGAAACAGACTTAAAGAAAAACAGAATCCCTGAAGATAAAATAGGATAACCTGTTTAAATTTTTTATTATTATTTATTTATTGGCTGTGAGGCATATAGGATCTTAGTTCCCCAACCAGGAATGGAACCACACCCCCGCATTGGGATCGTGCAGTCTTAACCTCTGGACTGCTAGAGAAGTCCCAAGATAAACTATTTTTATTAAAAAGTTTAGAAAAAGCTTTGGGCTTCCCAGGTGGTGCTAATGCTAAAGAATCCAACTGTTAACGCAGGAGATGAGAGAGATGTGTGTTCAATTCCTAGATTGGGAAGATCTCCTGGAGTAGGAAATGACAACTCTCTGCAGTATTCTTACCTAGAAAATTCCATGGACAGAGGAGCGTGGTGGGATACAGTCCCCAGGGCCGCAAAGAGTTGGACATGACTGAACACTTTAGAAAAAGCTTTCAGCATTTGCATTTTCTGATAAATGAATAAAGAATTCTGTAAAGCAAGAATTATTTAAACTGGAAGGACCACACCAAAACATTAGTAGTTTTTCTTTCTCAGAGTTAAAAATATAGACTTTTTCAAATTTCTTTAGTGTTATATTTTCTAAAATGAGTGTGTATTGCTTTTAAATGGAAAAATGAAAACAAACTTTAGTTTAAGAAGCAGGAGGGAAAGTTTCTGCTCTGACAAGCTCTTCCTGGAAGTACTTATTGGGGATTTTGTGATAGACGTGCCATGTGATATGGCTTTTAAGATTATCTCTGACATAGATTGAGTTACCTTAGTCAATAAATTTCAGTTCAGGGAGGAATTTTCCTCAAGGCTTCTTGGCAGGAATTCTGCATACTTTTTCTCTTTCCCCAGAGTCCTGGATAGGGCTCTTCCTCATTTGCTCCAACCTACCAATTCCTCATACTTGACAGAGATGCCACACAGACAAAAATTCAGCTGTTTTCAATCCAAGCTGCCCCAAGCCATCTAGTGCAACTCCTTCTAAATCACAGAAAAATGTCTGAAAAAGTCAAGAAGAATTCAAATTAAAGGACAGAGAGGAAAATGTCCTGATAGAAATTTAAACAGCTAAGTCAATCAGGTTTAGATTCTTCTTAACCTGAGAATAGTTTTAGATTCATAGAAAAAAAAAATGCAAAGAGTTCCAACATAGCTTACACCCAGCTTCCCCTATTACTGACATCTTACAAGAGCATGGTACATTTGTCATAATAAATAAACCAATGTTAATACCATATTATTAATTAAGGTATTTTATTCAGATTCTTTAGTTTTTATTTAATGTCCTTTTCTGTACTGATCTCCTCCAAGGTCCACATTACATTTAGTCATCATTTGTCTTTAAGTTCCTCTTGTCTGTGACAATTTGTCAATTACATCTTAATATTTTGAAAATTGAGAGAGATAAAGAGGCGTTGTTGTTATTCTAACACTCTACAAACTTATGTTATGGCTAGATATTCCCAGGAAAGTACCTGGATCCCTAAGATGTATATAAACTATCAATATTCACCCAAGTGCTAAGCAAATGGAAAATAAAAGAAATTTGCCAGCATACTTGCAGAAGGATGAGTGTCCTTTATTTCATGCAGCTGCCTGATAAATGTGAGCGATAGCCCATCTGGTTGACATTCAGTGCTTTTTAACAAGTAGAATTCAAAGACAGGGTCCACTTCAGGGGATAAAACAGAAATTAAGCAAATAACTAATATGGTAAAGATACCATATATACAGTGTCATCTGGCACGCAGCAGCTAGCATGGTGCCCAGCACGTGTTCAATGGATGGAGATAAATGAATGGATGAGGTCCTAGAAGTGAGTGCGGGTAGGACTCCTGGGCGCCAGAACTTCGTTTCAAAGGCTGAAACAGTTCATGCACAAAGTCAAATCTACCATCAGCTCTAGAAGAATTTAAACCAAACTCAGAACACTGATTTTTTTTTTTAATTCAAGCTTATGATTTTCAAAAGATAGGCACTACAGGATATGGAGGGAATATCCTGAACTGCTTCTATTGATCAGATGTGGAACCTTTAAGAGAACCATTTAAACTGTTGGAGAGTTAGTTTCCTTACTTGTGTTAGTTAGTTAGTAATAGTTCCTATATAAATTTCCTGAGAGAATTAAGTAAGACAATGTCTGTTACAAGAGTAGAAACTCGGCAAGTGGTGATCAAATATCATCATCAATGTGTCCATTTTTATTGCTCCCAAGAGTATTACATGCAAAGTAGGAACAACTCTTCTTTATGATTGACCCTTGAATAACTCAGGTTTGAACTGTGCAGATCAACTTGCATGGGGATTGCTTTTTCAATAGTGAATGCTGTAGTGCTTATTAGCTGACACATGGTTGGTTGAACGGATGCAGGGTCAAGGATGTGGAGGAACTGCACCGAGGGAGGGTCAATTATTTGACTGTGTGGGGGGTGGGCACCTTGACCTCAAGGGTCCACTGTCCTCTTTCCTCCCCACACCTCTCTCCAACATAGAATTCTCACCTCTGAAGCAGCCATATTGTGTCTTGTGACTTGTCTGGCAAATTCCTAACCATTTCTTGAGATGCACTTCAAAAAGCATCTCCCTGAAAAGCATTTTCATGCCCTCCTTTGTACCTCCTTAGTACCAGTTAATATCTCAATAAAACTCTTACTTGAGATACTGAAATCTTGACTCCTATCCCAGCCACACATGCTCATCTCAGTATATGCAGTGAATTGCAAATATTGTTTTTCTTGTGCCCTTGTAAAAAAGGACCACAGCTCCATGGTTTAAAACAACAAAAACTTACTATCTCACAGGTCTAGAAGCTAGAACTCTAAAATCATGGTGTTCTTATGGCAGTGCTTCCTCTGAAGTCTCTAGGAAAGAATCTTTCCAAGACTCTTCCACATTTCTGAGCCTGGAGACACTCTTTCGCGCTCCTTGGCTTGTAGCATCATCACTCCAATCTTGGTGTCCATCTTCACAAGACTCTCTCCCCTCTGTGTGTTGGTATCTTCATTTGCCATTTTAACTCCGCTTGTGCCTATCTCTGGGTCTCTTTTGCTTTTGTTATAAAGGAACCAGTCATGTTGGGTTAAGTGCCAACCCTATTTCAGTATGTGTACATGTGTGCTTAGTCGCTCAGTCATGTCTGACTCTTTGTGACCCCATGGACTATAGTCCTCCAGGCTTCTTTGTCCATGGGGATTCTCCAGGCAAGAATACTGGAGTGGGTTGCCATGCCTTCCTCCAGAGGATCTTCCCAACCCAGGGATCGACAAGGTCTCCCACATTGCAGGCAGATTCTTTACTGTCTGAACCACAGGAAGTCACCAGGACACTTCAGTATGACCTCTTCTTAATTTATTAATATATCTTAATTACATCTACAAAGACGCTGTTTCCAAATAAGGTCACAATCATACGTGCCACGGGTTAGGACTAGAACATTTGTTTAAAAGGGATACAGTCCAACTCACAACACTGTGCAACACACAGCAGGTGCCCTAAGATGTCCTGATGAGGGAAGGGATGGATCAATGACTAAATAAACAAATTCTATTCTCCCAGTGACCAGGTGCAGACATACAGGTGGTAACTCATTCTTCTGTAGCCACAACTATGCTTTAAAATTCTGCGGTTTCTTGGCACCCACAGAATTCTGCCTTTTTAAATCCATGATTAAATAATCCCATGCTAAATCTCACAGTAATTCCCTTCCAGGGCTTCGTATTTGTATTCAATTATGGAAAACCTAAGCCAGAGCCTCAAAGGCATAATTTTAAAACCGTTTTTCCCCCTTCTGGTTTAGCGGCTGCAGCAGCCAACATACTAGTTGCATGAGTCTCCTTTCACCTGTGTAATGTTAGTTACTTGAAGGCAAAACAGTTCTTTGCAACCACAACCTATTTAGGGGACCAAATTAACTGACAATGTTTGAGACAGAAGCTTGCTGCTATTTTTTCTTTTCCAACCCTTGACTTTTAACATATGTAATCAGCTGTTAACTTTTTTCACTTTTTCTTCTCTGTTAGAGTAAAATGAAAATACTGCAGAACATACAAAACTCTACATTTGGGGGTTTACCAGATCTGATTTTAACATTTCCATTTTCCTCATTTTGCTCTGAAACCATAGAGAGGTGGCAGTGGTTTCCAAGGTATTGAGTCCTCATTAGACATTTCACTTTGTTAATATTACTCCTTCCCTGGACCTTCACTGAATTACCTCACCAAGAAAAAATAAGCAAGCGACTTTTCCTTTAGCAGTAAATGAAAAACACAGTGATCCTACTTGCTAATTCTCCTGTTCTTCAAACTACCATACTTCTCTAGCATGTTATGCTAAATCAAATTATCTGCTTGCAGCTTGGGAAGACACAAAGGATAAAAAAAGAAAAGACATCAACACAGGATAAAAGAAGTGATAAAAGCCACAGGCAACTTCATGCACATTTACTTGCACTTATAAAAACAGAAAATAGCAAAGTGTGACATCCTTGGATATGTTCACAACTCTTACCGAAGATGAGAAACACAAATGAAGCAGTGTGGGAGAAGGACTAGCCAGAGTTTGGAAAAAGGAAACATAATTCTGATGGACTTTTTCTGTCCAGAGTGTTAAATGTTGGTCTCTTAGGGTAGTGTAGGTTATGGCTCCACCCAACCTGGTAAAGGAAGAAAGACCCTTGGTCCAAAATATCAACAAGAAGCCTAAGTCTATAATTTGCCTAGATTTTAAAATAAATGATAATACATTTCTAGACATAAACATAATTTGAAGTGACACAATTTAAGAATTTAAAAACTTTCCTTCTTTTTAGGGGGACGCTAATCATATATCAGGCCTTCCTTGGTGGCTCACTCGGTAAAGAATCTGCCTGCAACGCCAGAGACCACCTGCAGCACAGGAGATTGGGGTTCAATCCCTGGGTCAGGAAGATCCCCTGGATAAGGAAATGGCAAGTCACTACAGTATTCTGGGCTGGGAAATCCATGGACAGAGGAGCCTCGTGGGCTACAGTCCAAAGAGTCTCAAAGAATCAAACATGATGGAGTGACTGGATACAAGATATTAGCGGGGGTCATGGAATAATGAAAAGCACCTAATCCAGAGGAGGCCAACAAAAGCATTATATAACAGATGAGATAAATAACAGCAAGAATAATGCTAAACCATACATAAAAACACTTTCCTTAAATAAAGATAGACTCTCCCATTGGGGCTTTTACACTGGCTAGTTCTTCATCCTGGAGCACGCTTCCTCTTGATAATAAGGTGGCTAACACCTTCAAAGTATTTGCTCAAATACCATCTTCACAGTGAGCTTTCCTCGTAGCTCAGTCGATAAAGAATCTGCCTGTAATGCAGGAGACCAGGGTTCAATCCCTGGGTCGGGAAGATCCCCTGGAGAAGGAAATGGCAACCCACTCCAGTATTCTTGCCTGGAGAATCCCATGAATAGACAAGCCTGATGGGCTACAGTCCATGGGGTCGCAAGAGTTGGACACAACTGAGCGACTAAGCAAACACACACACATCTTCACAGTAAGCCTTATGTTGACCATCATATTTAAAACTGAATCTTCTCTCCCTGGGCTTGCCAGATGGCACTAGTGGTAAAAAGATGTGGGTTTGATTCCTGGATCTGGAAGATGCCCGGGAGGAAGGCACAGCAACCCACTCCAGTGTTCTTGTCTAGAGAATCTCATGGACAGAGGAGGCTGGTGGACTACAAAAGTCCATGGGATTGAAAGAGTCGGACAAGACTGAAGTGCCTGAACATGAGCACACACACTTCTCTCCCTAGGCACTCCTGTTCTCTTTTTATTTTCCCCTTTCCCATAGTATTTATTCTTTTTAATATTCCATATGGTATATTATTTATATACATTAATTTTTATATATATTTAATTTTGTTTTCTGTTTCCTCCTAGAGATTGACAGTCCTTGGGAGTCAAGAACTCTATTTTATTCACTCTCTCCCAAATGCTTAGAATAATGCCTGACTCTTAGGACATGGGCACTTATTTAAAGAATGTCAAATTAATACATAAATAAATAAATGGGTAATAAACATTCAAAATTAAGAATTCAAAATTGTGTTTAAGAAGTGAGGTAGAATGGATTGAAGAAACACAAGCAAGTCACACCACATTTTGACTTTAGAATCTGTGTTGTTTGAGTTAACATACCCATAGACCAGGGATGAAAGTTGGCCCACTGATCCATGGAGGAGATTTTCAGTTCTAAAACTATCAAGGAAAGAAGAAAGTCTTTCTAACAGTTTGTTTTCACAGGGGATCCAAAACCTAGTTTGGATGAATCAACAATCAAACTCAGCTGCACAAGGCACCAACCATAATTCTCAGGACATAAGGATGCTTAAAACAAACTAATTTGATACACAATAAAATCTAAGCCTCTATTGAAATAATCCTCATTAAACAATGTTCTGACACATTTCTGACACACAGGTCTTTATTTTTTCACAAAGGATTTTTTTTTCTATTACCTCTCTCAATTTTCTAAAGGTTTTACTTTCTATTTCTCTTCAATACCTGTTGCCAGATTAGAAAGGAATGACCCAGGGACTTTGACAATTCAAAGAATGAATCAAAAATGTCATGTGTATCTGAAGTCCTCCCAGTAGCCCCATCTCTCTTATCAGGCCCAGCAGCCTTGGAAATGGAATAGCTAGAGACAGTCTCATGGGGACCACACACGTGGGTGGGTCTCTGATTCACCAGGCTGCCATCACTGAGGCCATCAGGTTACCACAAGTTATATACTAGGTGCGTGTCTCTGATTTAGGCCTTTCTTAGCATTTTAAGGGAACAGTGAATTTATTGAATGTCATTTGCCACTTATTCATTCTGCATTTGAGAAAGATGTATAGAATCATTGTGAATCTGTACTTCCAAGAAGAGCCTTTACAAATAAATAGAAACCATTTTTGTGAGCTAATGTCATTGCTCTGTTAAAGTCTCCCCTCTAATATGTAGCACGGAGCTCAAAGGTCATTTCTGCTTGAGATGGGAAGCTTTACATTGGATACTTGAGCAGCACTCTGTACCTGAAAAGGCAATAAAATGGCATTGTGCCTGAGATGATGGTAGAGGAACACTGTAGAAATGAAATAATACAGCTTGCTCCATTGAGAAGTCACTGTGCCAGCAGCTTCCTCAGGGTTTTCATAAATTATTTCTTTTAAAAACAGAGGATAGGAACATAACCCAGAATGTTGGCATGCTCAGAATGTTCTTAAATAATGTATTACCAACTTATCAAAGCGACCCCAGGAGAGAGTCTTCTTCATATTAGAGCTGAAGATGATGATGGAGAGGATGAGAAGAGCATGGAGGTGCTTGAAAAAATTGAATCACAACCCAAGAGGGCCCCATCTTTCACTGCTCTGAGAGGTGTTTCTCCCAAGCATTTTGCCTTGTGCAGTTAAGAGGAAAGAAAGGAGGGAGGGAGAGAGGAAAGAAGGGAAGAAGCCAGTTCCAGTTAAACCAGACAGTACTCAGAGGCTTCACACAAACCATTTGATTTACTTGTGTAGGTAGCTTGTGATATCAATATTTTATCTTCGTTTCTCTGACAAGGAAACTCGCTGAGATAACTAACTAGTCCAAGAACACAGAATGAGTTAGGGAAGATGCTTATACTTGAATCCAGGTTCATTTGCATCCAAACCTAGACTTTTTCTTGTTTGAAGAACCATAAGCAGACTTTTCCTCCTCTCTGGAAAGGCTGAGATACCTAGGAACAGGGGCTATCTTCACCTGAGATTAGGTTTGGTGTATTTTTTTTCCTCATAATTGCTTC
Organism: Odocoileus virginianus; assembly: GCF_023699985.2. Lineage (NCBI taxonomy): Eukaryota > Metazoa > Chordata > Mammalia > Artiodactyla > Cervidae > Odocoileus > Odocoileus virginianus. The sequence continues at coordinate 50,385,875 of NC_069689.1, forward strand.
TGTATTTTATTCATTTCATGTTGGTCATTTTATGCTATCTGAGTGAAATTTCACATGCATGTTCACTGGTCACGAGGCTCAAGGAACACTTCAAGTTTGGTCCTTCCACTCTTGTCCAACCACTCCTGAAGTAACTGAAAGAGACAAATACTGTGTATCATAGTTTTGTCATAAGACACATAATGAATGGACAGCATTATCTACACACAGACAAAAATTGTGTTTGCAAGTAGCATACAGAGAGTAACAATTCTTATGTGATTTCAGCTGCCAAATGCCCACTTATCTCATCCAGACCCCTGGACAAGCATCGCTCACATCTATGTCATAGCTTCTGAGGGTTTTATACAGTTTATCAGCACCTGCTCTTTCCTGCTTCCTCACAAACCTGAGTGGAGGAAGTCAGTTGTACAAATGTATTAGTCAAAATAGGTCAGGTTAGGACTTCCTTGGAGGTCCAGTGATTAAAGTTCTGTGCTTCCATTGCAGGAGGTACAGGTTCAGTCCCTGGTTGGGGAGATAAGTTCCCAAATGCCATGGGGGCACAGCCAAAACAATTCTTAAATACTTTTTTTTAGAAAAAAGATAGGTTATACTATGTTAGTCATTTTTAAAAGGCTCATTTCTCTTCCACATGACACATCTATTATGGATTCACTGGGACTTCTGTTGCCATCATCCCACTCTTTTAAGGAGAAGGAAATGGCAACCCACTCCAGTATTCTTGCCTGGAGAATCCCATGGACAGAGGAGCCTGGCGGGCTACAGTCCATGGGGTCACAAGAGTTGGACATGACTGAGCCATTAAATCACCAACCACCACTCTTTTTAACCCAGGTTAACAGAGTTAAACCACCCCTGGAGAGACTACCCATCAATACGGTGGAGGAGCGGGGAGAGTGTGGTGAAGCCTGGCCTCTGAAAACTTCTGTCTGGATATGGCACATGGCACCTTCACTCGCATTTCATTGACTAAAGTAAGCCAGATGACCACCACTATAGTGCAAGGAAGCCCAGCGCTCCCACAGGGAAAGAACTGGAAGAATGTGGTAGACGCACTGTGAGGGCCACACTGAGTGAGGTCAAAGTCTTTGTCTTTATCTTTCCTGGCTCACGTCAGCCCCTTGGCCTTTTTCCCTTTGCTGTGTTTGATGTAGGAATTAGCTATATTAGTTTGCTTGGGATGTCATAACTAAATATCACACAGTGGGTGCCAACAGACTTAACCAACAGACTTTTTTTTTTGCCCCACAATTCAGGAGGCTGGTGGTCCAAGATCAGGTTTCTCTGAGGTTTGCGGACGTCTGCCTCCTCTGTCTTCCCGTGGTCTTCCCTCAGCATGTGCACATGTTTGGTGTCCGTTGTCTCTCTGAGTGTCCAGATTTCCTCTTCTTTTCAGGATACCAGTCATATTGAAAGAAGGCTCACTCTAAAGACTTTATTTTACCTTAGTCACCTCTTTAAAGGACTTATGTCCAAACCTTCTGAGGGAATGGGAATCACAGCTTCAACACATGATTCTGGGGAGATACAATTCAGCCCTTAATAGTCCCCCACTCACGGCCATAATTTACTCTCTCCTGGTGGGGATCTGTTTTCTCCTTCTCTTGTCCTTTTGCTGCACAGCTGCCATGAGACTGGTGTTATACAGTGTTCAGAACATCTATAATCATTTTTATTTTTAAAAAATTGGCAGAGTTGCTTTACAATGTTGTCTTCATTTCTGCTATCCAACAGAGTGAATAAGCTACACGTATACATATACCCCCTCTTTTTTAGATCTCCTTCCCGCTTAGGTCACCGCAGAGCACTGAGGAAAGTGCTCTGTGCTCTCCAGTAAGTTCTCACTAGTTATCTACTTTCCACAGGTAGTTTATATATGTCAATCCCAGTCTCCCAACTCATCCCAGCCCCTCCCTCGTTGGTAGCCCTGTCTGTTCTCTATATCTGTGGCTCTGTTTCTTACCAGCATCTTTGGGTGCAGCCTGGCACTCACTGCCAGAAGGGTACCAAAGCACGCAGGTACCCCATTCTAACAGCATGCTGAGGAGAAGCAGATGCATCTGGTTGTGGCTGGGCACGTTGACTTCTTTTGTTGTGGAGTATGTGAAAGCAGACTTGCATGAGGGGAAGATGTGGGTTATGCATCCATCTGTTTGGGCTTATGTGCCAGATGTTTAGAGAGCGCTAGGAAATGCCAGAAACCCAACCACTGGAATGACTTGCAGGCCCCTGTCTTAGAGAGCGGAGGAACTCTAATCCAACCAGATTAGACAGTCTTCACCTCTTGCTATGCAGCAATCACTTAGGTACACAAAGTTTATTCCATTTTGCTATCCAAGACATGCCAGAGATTTCACACTGTTCCTAGAAAACTCTAGTCTTAACCTTTGCCAAAGTATAGTCATAACCATGATCTTCCAGGCGTTGCATAAACTGGTCCCCACCCACCTCTCCAGGGTCTTCTTGAATCTCATTGGCCACTCAGTTCTGGCACTTGCCAGAGAGTGATGGTCGGGGGCCGTCTATAGCTTTAGGGTGGGGCTGGAAGGAGGGTAAGTACAAAAATGTACAGAATGGCTGCTAGGTGTCATTACTTCATCTCATCATCAGGGACAAGAACTAAATGCAACTTTGTTCATTGTATTGCTGAGGGCACTGGGAAGTGTGAACTACCCTTGCTTTCTGTACTTTCAGGATGGGCCCTACAGTGCTGGGTATGTGCCTCTCCTTGGTCAGAGCTAACTGGAGGAGAAGATGATGAAAAGTCATTCATTGAGCTGAGCCAACCTGTTCCTGCCACCTGGCATCGAGATCAATGTTATCTGATTTCTGTCGCATCAGAACAGAGAGAATCTGCCAGGGGTCCTGGAGCAGCCACATTCTGCCTTGTGTGCTGAAAAGCATGTGAATTGGTATGCTGAAAAGAAGGCTGGAGATGCTGGGTTCATAGAGTAATGGATGAGAGACACCTCCACCACCCCCACTAGAGAGAAATAGAAATAGACTGAGACAAAGGCAGAGATGAACACACCTGGGGAGATCCTCTCCCACAGGAGAGCTTCATACCTTTCAATGTATCTCCCTTCAGCTCAACCTAGGTTTAGTATGTCTTATTTCTCACAAGCGTCCCTGACTAGATTTTAAAATGGCAACCATTTATAGGATGCACTCATTTTCTATGTCTCCAAATACCTCTCAGATGGAGATTTACATACCTAGTTTATGTAGACACCTTCCTCCATGACTTTCAACCAGATTATGAACAACCCCAAAGCAGCAACTGTGTCCTTCTTATTCCATAGTAGTATCTATGGGGTTTAATTCAGTTAAATGATGAGGTGACACCTCCTTGGGACCAGAGAAGGAAACTGCAGGTCTCGATGCCCCTGAGTCATTTGCCTTCTAATTAAATTGAGAATTAAGGGATGTTTTGCTATGCTTTAACAATAGGACAGGGGTTATTTTGGTAATTTATACTTCAGTATAATTAAGAGAAGTAAATCTCTCTCCAGGAAATGTTTGCAGTTAAGTAAACACCACAGTTCACATAAGTAGCAAGTTATTTATCATTTTTTATGCCAACACAATTTTTCTTGAAAATTTGATTACTCTAGTAGCAATGAGAGAAGTAGAACCAGATAAGGTAATAAATGAGAAGAAAAGAATTCTTAAGTGTGAGAAAACCAATATCATTATGATTAAACTGGCATTTATCAATAGAACCATTCTTTGGCAGTATCTGATAAATGAGCAAGAAGTTCCATCATGACCTTCTTTTAGAGTTATCTAACACCTGTCATTCATATGTGTGCTCAGTCAGTCACGTCTGACTCTTTGCAACCCCATGGACTGCAGCACACCAGGCTTCACTGTCCTTCACTGTCTCTCAGAGTGTGCTCAAACTAATGTCCATTGAGTCAGTAATATCACCCAACCATCTCATCCTCTGTCACCCCCTTCTCATTCTCCTTTCAATCTTTTCTAGCATCAGGGTCTTTTCCAATGAGTCAGCTCTTCGCTTCAGGTGGCCAAAGTATTGGAGCTTCAGCATCAATAAGAATGACTAGAACCTTCATTACCTTCTTTAATCAGAAGCAATATAATTTTTCAAATAAACTGTAGAATGTTGATTCAAAAAAATACTATGCTGCCACCAAATATTATGCTTTTGAAGATGATTTGCTATTATAAGAATATTTACAGGTGAGGAGAGAACACAGACCACAAAAAACATTTTGTGTCGCTTGATTTTAACAAGTGACTTAGTAATTTGATGATCTTAACATCAAATTATTACGTTGAAAAGAAAATATATATACTTATGAGATCTTGAAGGTTGAAGAAATGATTTTTTTCTGGATCCACCTGCAAGAATACACTAGCAGGTAGCATATTTCAGAATGTAAGCATGTAAATGAAGGAATCAGGACTTTTTTCTAAATGCTTATTCTGACCACTGGACAGGGTCAGAGGCTGAACTCCACAATTTCATTCATTAACTTATGTAAGTCACATACACTACTATGTATCAGGTATTACTTTCCCCCTTCTATAAATGAAGAAACATCACAAACATTAAAATACTTGCTCAACATCACTTAGCAGGCAATGGATATCTCTTTTACTCCAAAGGGTTAAACAAATTTGACCCATCCACAGTAATTTTGTACTCTCCACCTCAAGAGTTCAGAAGCTCTAACTTTCTCCTACCACCTGAGTGCTCAGAGGACCAAGAATCCCTCCCGCAGCTTCCCAGCATCTCACATGGCCCAGACTCGGCTGGTGGGGCCCCAGTTTTCCAACTTAGATCACCCTAGCTGTGACCACCTGCCTGGAACTCCTCCTTCTCCCATCGAGGGCTGTCTCCAAGCAATTGTTCATATCTTCCATCTTTTCCAGGACCCCTTCTAGGTACCTACATGTAAGAATGCTTGACAGGAGCTTAGGAGTACAACCTGGGACAGAGTGCATCTGTAGCAGATCCCTGGCGATATTATACTCCCCTCCCCATGTCACAGGATCACAAGTCAGACAGGGGTAAGTGGCTTTTAGAGAACTGGATTCTTCAGGTTTCTCTTGAGATTTATAAATCACCTCCCTTTCAGACTCTTGGCCAAGGTAGTACCAGTTTACTACCCCAGAGAGAGAGGTGGGGTGAGGGAGAAAGAGGAGAAAGGAAGGAAGGAAACGTTGGTTAATTACTAGATTCCTTCAATAGACTTTTAACTGGGGAAGGAGGCAGGTGCTTAACAAGCAGGACTGGTATCTCCTTACCCAACACTCAGAGGACATTCACTCTTCTGCAGGGCACTGATCCAATTCCTTCCCCCTTTCCGTCACCTCTGGCACAGAGATAATCGTCACTGTTGAGATTTTTGCAGGGTTAAATGCAAAGCACTGGACACCAAAGGTAACTGGCACCGTCACCCTGTCTTCTTAAATTTTTAAATCACATTTTATTTTGCTTTCACAGCATTCTGTGCTGGTGAAAATCTGCAGTCGCACATGTGGACATAAAACAGCTAGATAATTGAGGTTTGAAAGAATAGCCTTTGGACTTGGCCAAACCAATCAATAACTGAGCCTCAAGGTATGCTTTGGAATTATTTGTCTGGTAATTCTAGCAAGAACAACAAAATCCAACCAGATTGCAGAGAAGTTAATAAAGAGCTCAAAGTGGGCACATTCATGCACCACAGGGCCAATCAAAACAAAATGAATAGAACGAAATGAAATGAAAGCACAAAAAACTCCAGCCCCAACAACAAAAAATCTCAAGATTCTGCTGTGTTTCTCCTTGATCTTCCCTACATCATTGTCATGTCTATATTCTTTCAGATCTCCTTGGACTTTACCTCTCATTCTCTGACATAAACTTGGTCCTTCTATTTAAGAGGAAATTGTATGTTTCCAGCTTTGGTCCTTGGTGCTCTTCAGAGGGAATCTTTATACCTGCACTGGACTTTCCAGTTTTGGCATGCATAAAAAGTCACTTCAGTTGTGTCCAACTCTTTGTGACTCTCTGGACTGTAGCCCACCAGGCTCCTCTGTCCTTGGGATTCTCCAGGCACAAATCCTGGAGTGGGTTGCCATGTTCTTCTCCAGGGGATCTTCTTGACCCAGGGGTTGAACCTGCAACTCTCACATCATCTCCTGTATTGGCAAATGGGTTCTTTACCACTAGCACCACCTGGGAAGCTTGGTTATTCTAAAGTAGTATTTGGATCCTGTTTCTCCATCAAGAGATAACTCAGTTCATTAATTTCTGGACACTGAAAAACTCAAAATTTCTGAAGTGTATACATACCTAGGGCTTCCCAGGAGGCTCCAGTGGTAAAGAACCCACCTGCCAGTGCAGGAGACACGAGAGTCACGGGTTCGATCCCTGGGTCTGGAAGATCCCCTGGAAGAGGGCATGGCAACCCTCTCCAGTACTCTGGCCTGGAGAATCCCATGGACAGGGAAGCCTGGTGGGCTGCAGTCCATGGGGTCGCAAAGAGCCAGACACAACTGAAGCAACTTAGCAGCAGCAGCAGCAGCAACATACGAACCTAACCTAAGTCCTTCCCCGGTGACGCAGTGGTAAAGAATCCACCTGCCAAACAGGAGACATGGGTTCCATCCCTCAGTCAGGAAGATCCCCTGGAGAAGGAAGTGACAACCCACTCCAGTATTCTTGCCTGGGAAATCCCATGGATGGAGGAGCCTGGCAGGCTACAGTCCATGGGGTCACAAAAGAGTTGGACATCACTTGGCAGCTAAACAACACAGTGCGTACCTAAAGACCACAGAACATTTTGCCCCAAATCAGCCATGGCTGCGTTAGCCACATTACCTCTTAAAATATCCCCAAGAGCACGTGACAGAGAACACACTTTGAAAGGCTGGAATAGGTTACTGCGTGCCACCTCTGGTTCAAATCTAACCCAAGGCACTCAGCCAAGTGGTGCTGGAAGAGGTGTTCCACAAGCAGTGATCATTTTGCCTAGTTAACTCTGAGAAGGAAAACTTGAAACTGCAGGAGCCACTTAGAGCAGATCTAATTGGGAGACCTGAGAGGGGGCCAGGTCACCTGGCTTCACGTGCCTAGAGCCTTCCCAAGGCTCTAGGACTTTGGCCTCCCTCTCCTTCAGCTGGGATCAACTCACAGAACGCAGGCCCCTTACCAGCAAATCAAGGAGCAGATTTACCCTTTCTTCTCCCTAGAGAAACAGCTGCACCTGAACAAACTTGCAAGGCCAGGTTCACACACAGTTCATGAAAACCTTCCCTGGGTCCCACTCTGAACAAAGGCCGAAGACAAATCTGACGCGGGTGTTCCGGTCTTTGGCCCACTGCCCCACTGACAGCTCCCTGCACCTAGCTCACAAAACCTCATCCTTTAGCTGTCCCAGCGAGTCCTGCTTCGGGACAGGAAAGAGAAGTTCTCATGTATCCCTCACCGCATCTACGCTAGCTCCTTTTGCACCTGGGATCTCCTTGGGGGCCTCTGAATGGACGTCTGACTAAGCCTGACCTAGCTTTGCTTTATGAGGGTAATGAAACGGCAGCCCCAGGTGGGGTAGCTGCAGGTGCACTTTCTCGGCCCTTCGGAGCTGTTATTTCTGTAATTTGTCACATGCTGTCTCCTGCTTGGGGTTATACTTTACAGCGTAATGAATGTACTACCTTATTAAGACAAATCTTATCCATGCCAATCCAATTAAATCTATATAATTAGCCTGGAAATTCTAGAGAAGTAGGCTTCAGTGCAGCTACAGTCTTTTTTTTTTTTTTTTACTATTGTAAGTTGTTGGACCAGGACTAATTATGATTTGGGAAGCAGAGAAGTTGATGGAAAGAGCAACTAGTGAGATGTCAGGCAACCTAGTTTTTATTTCAGTTCTGTTGTGTGATCCTGAGCCACTTCCCTCTCCTCCGTGGGTGTGGATCCCTTAGCAATGAAATGAATAGTTTGGGCACATTGATGCAGATATTATCTTTTCATTGATTGAATTACCTTACAGGTAATTCAGGCCAGACAGTTGCATAAAAACTCAGCAAAGTGGATGCAATGTTGTCAATTATGGGAATACAATCATCAGATTTAGAAGAAGACAAATGATTCACCCAAGACCAGGCAGTGAAGAAAAAGATGAGGTTCCAAAATACATCATACAAAAAAAAAAAAAAACAAAATACATCATACATTTCTTACATTGATAACCTGATGCTGGGAAGATTGAGGGCAGGAGGAGAAAGGGGGTAACAGGATGAGATGGTTGGATGGCATCACCGACTCAATGGACATGAGCTTGGGTAAACTCTGGGAGATGGTGAAGGACAGGGAAGCCTGGTATGCCGTAGTCCATGGGGTGCCAGAGAGTCAGACACAACTTAGCGACTAAACAATAACAATACTCTGCAGACTATGCATCTTAGTGAGAAAGCTTACAAGGAGCTGAAGTATCAGGTCGCAAAGCTGAGTAGAATTCATAGCTCAGTTATTAACTCAGAGATCCCAGACTAGCTGACCATCTCATTGTCAACCATCACCATAACTAATCTTTCATTCTCACTTAGTTCTCAGAAAACCTAGGTTAATATATAGGGTATATTTTGAAGTCTTCTGAAATACAGGCAGGAGAAAAACAGGAGTAAATTTTGTTGTACTTAAGAGGAGAAAAAGAATTTGTTTCTCTGAATACAATAAGTAAATGCTGATTCCAGACCTGAATGTCACACTGCTCAATCAATGTGGCTATGGAACTCTCGGTTTCACCTGTGTTTGTGAAGCACTTTGCTCAATAAAAACTGGGATCACAAACAATTGGAGCATCAGCAAATGGAAAGCTGAGCCATGAAAGGCACATTTTCCTGGTGAGTTCCTAGTACCAGATTTAATTCCATATCTAATGGTATTATGAAAGTCTGGATCATGTGGAGACCAGTTCTCCCATTTTTCAGAGAGACAAAAATGGATTTTTCAGTAATTATTTATTCAGGGGTTTAACTTAATGCAAACAATTTTATTGTTAGGAGAAAAAAGAACTCTATCCTTAGGGCATTCATCTACTTAGGTGAAAAAAGCAACAATGAAACATAAAACATTCTTTCTCTATTTACCATGCTTTCTGTATAGAAAAAAATGCACTCCCAAATTTTCAGATCGGTGATTTCTAAAAACACCACTGATATTAAGAAATAGAATAGTCAACAACACTGCAGAAGCCTCCCATGTGTTGCGTGCTTAGTCACTCAGCCGTATCCGACTCTTTGTGACCCCATGGACTGTAGCCCGCCAGGCTCCTCTGTCCGTGGGGATTCTCCAGGCAAGAATGCTGGAGTGGGTTGTCATGCCCTCCTCCAGGGGCCCTTCCCAACTCAGGGATCGAACCCAAGTCTCCTGAATTGCAGGCAGAGTCTTTAGCATCTAAACCACCAGAAAAGCCCAGGGATACTGGAGTGGGTAACTTACCCCTTCTGTAGGGGATCTTCCCAACCCAGGAATTGAACCGGGGTCTCCTGCATTGCAGGCAGATTCTTTACCAGCTGAGCTACCAATGTAGTAAGTAACTATGAAGTAAAGTCGCTCAGTCGTGTCTGACTCTTTGCGACCCCATGGACTATAGCCTATCAGGGCCCTCTGTCCATGGGATTCTCCAGGCAAGAATACTGGAGTGGGTTGCCATTTCCTTCTCCAGGGGATCTTCCCGACCCAGGGATCGAACCCGGGTCTCCAGCATTGCAGACAGATATTTTACTGTCTGAGCCACCCCAATATTGAATCCCAATAAATGTCCCATCGTTGCCCCTCAAAGATAACCAATATATTTATTTGTTTAAATAACATGTATGCTTCTTTACCAGAGAAGGCTAATGGCAACCCACTCCTGTATTCTTGCCTGGAGAATCCCAGGAACAGGGGAGCCTGGTGGGCTGCCATCTATGGGGTCGCACAGAGTCGGACACGACTGATACGACTTAGCAGAAGCAGCAACAGCATGGTTCTTTACAGTTTACCAAAGCACGCTACTGCCTATTTTATGAACTTTATTTTAACGGGCTTATATAGTCTATATCCTTTTGTACCTTACCTTATAAAATAAGATTATATTTGTGAAATTTATCCATATGGTAATAAGTTATATTTTGTTCTTTTGTTACTATTATGTAGTATTGTATTGCATGTATATTTAATATATGTATAAATATTCCATAATTTACCATTTCTATTCTTGAAGATTAATTGGATTAATTTACAAATTTGGGGGTTATACTAATGTTGCAATAATCATTCCTGCATCTGTCCCCTGTGTACCTGGGCATTTATTTATGTTCTTAGTATTTATCAGGGTAAATTGCTGAATTGTAGGCTTTGCCTTTCTTAATTTTAATAGATACTGATAAAACGTGTTCCAAAAGTGTTGTTTCTGTGAACCAACAATCCCACTACTTGTCATATATCCAGAGAAAACCGTAATTCTAAAAGACACATGCACACCAGTGTTCATTGCAGCACTATTTACAATAGCCAGGACAAAGAAGCAACTCAAATGCCCATCAACAAAGGAATGGATAAAGGAGATGTGGCCCATATATACTGTGGAATATCACTTAATTATATAAGAAATGAAACTGTCATTTGCAGAGATGTGGATGGCCCTAGAGACTGTCATATAGAGCAAAGTAAGTCAGATAGAAAAAAACAAATATCGTATATTAATGCATATATGTGGAATATAAAAAAAAATGGTATAGAAGATCTTATTTGCAAAGTAGAAATAGAGACACAGACGTAGTGAACAAATATATGAATACCAAGAGGGAAAGGGGCTGTGTGATGAACTGGGAGATTGGGATTTAGGTATGCACCCTATTAATACATGTATCAAATAGACAGCTAATAAGAATCTACTGTATAGGGAACCCTACTCAGTGCTATGTGGTGACCTAAACAGGAAGGAATCCAGAAAACAGATGCTCTATGTGTACATGCAGCTGATCCACTTTGATGGACAGCAGAAGCTAACGCAGCATTGTAAGGCAGCTGTACTTTCATAAACATGACAGTGGGAAGAGGAGAGGGCGGGACAAACAGAGAGCAGCATTGACGTGTACACACGACCGTGTGGAAAATAAAGGCAGTGGGGAGCGGCTATATAGGCACACGGGGCTCAACCCTCTGCCCTGTGACCACCCAGAGAGGTGGGGGGGAGCAGGGTGGTGGGGAGAGGCTCAGGAGAGAGGGGACACGTGAGTATTTATGGGTGATTCACGTTGCTTATCATAGAAGCCAACATAATACTGTAAAACAATTATCCTCCAGTTAAAAAATAAACTTATAAAAAAGGATTGCACCAAAGTTACTCCTACCAATAGCACATGACTGCTCTACCCTTGGAGAAGGAAATGGCAAAACCCACTGCAGTGTCCTTGCCTGGAGAGTCCTGTGGACAGAGGAGCCTGGTGGGCTGCTGTCCATGGGGTCGCAGAGTTGGACACGACTGAAGTGACTTAGCATCATGCATGCACTGGAGAAGGAAATGGCAACCCACTCCAGTGTTCTTGCCTGGAGAATCCCAGGGACGGGGGAGCCTGGTGGGCTGCTGTCCATGGGGTCGCAGAGTTGTACATGACTGAGGTGACTTAGCATGTATGCATGCACTGGAGAAGGAAATGGCAAAACCCACTCCAGTGTCCTTGCCTGGAGAATCCCAGGGACAGGGGAGCCTGGTGGGCTGCCGTCTATTGGGTCGCACAGAGTCGGACACGACTGAAGCGACAGCAGCGGCAGCAGCTCTGTCCTTCCACATCCTTTCCAATACTTAGTATTACCTCTCTTTCACATGTTTATCATTCTGTTGGTTGGGCAGGTAATATCTTATTCTTTTACTCTGCATTTTGCTGACAACTAATGAGCTCAAGAAGCTTTTCTTATATTTGCTGGCCATAAGAATGTCTACAATCCACCTGGAACTAATTTTTGTATATAGCCTAAAATAGAGATCATGCTTCATTTCCTTCCATTTAAACATTCAGTTACTTCACCAGCACTTAGGGAAAAGGCCATACTTTTTCCACTGTTGACAAGGGCTACTTGTGTCATTAATCATTTGCTGTATACATGTGGGTTTCTTCCTAGGATCTCATATTTCTCACTATTGGTTTCATTGTCTATCCCTCTATCCTTGCACCTATATCTTAACATTTTAATTACCATATATTTTAATACCTCAATGTATTTTAGAGTAAGTCCTCCCATTAATTTTTCTTCTTTCAGTTGGCTCTGGCTATTTGCAGAATTTGCAAGAACTGGTTTGTCAAGTTCCAATAAAAAATGAAAACAAAAAAATAACACAGGTAAGATTTCGAGTGGGATTGCATTGATCTAGGCTCAACAATGTAGGCAGTTCAGGGACTATTAAAAGTGAAGCTATGGTGAAGTCCTGCATGCATGCTCAGTTCTGTTTGACTCCAGCCCACCAGGCTCCTCTGTCCATGATATTCCCCAGGCAAGAATAGAGGAGTGGGTTGCCATTTCCTCCTCTACAGATCTTTCTGACCCAGGGATCAAACCTGTGTCTCCTGCATAGCAGGCAGATTCTTTACTACTGAGCTACCTGGGAAGCCCATAGTGAAGCCTGGCTACTTCCAATTCATCACTCTGAAATCTCTCAAAAGCACCTTGTGGTGACCTGTGTAGAAATCTTGAACATTCTGAGTTGATTTTATTCCAAGCGTTTAATCTTTTGGTATAGATCAATTATATCTTATAATTTTTTTTAATTTTCTGTTTGCATTATTTGCCATAATGTAGAAATTGAATTTCTAAATCGATCTTTCCTTTAGCAAATGTGCTAAACTCAGTCATTATTAGTCTAATCAAATCCTATCACTCATCCTGCAAGGTTGTCAAAATGTGGAAGACTCTCTTCTCTGCCACTCTGGAAGACTTTCCAAATGCTGGGCTTGGTTCTCTGGACTCAGTTCTCCTCCAGGTCTTGACCTTCACTGTTCTGTCAAATCTTTCAAGCAAACAAGCTTTTCTACTTGCCCTCTGAGGATAGTTGGCTTGAATCATGTAATCCTCCATTATTAAAAATAATCTCCAAGTTGCTTTATTTGATAAAACATAATTCAAAGGTAAACACAGAATGATTCTTCCTATTAAACTGTCCTTAGAGTTTAATTTTCCTTCAGATCTAAAAAATTTATCAAAATGGGAGATGGGTTTCCCTCATAGCTCAGTCAGTAAATCATCTGCTTGCAATGCAGGAGACCCAGGTTTGATTCCTGGGTCAGGAAGATTCCCTGGAGAAGGAAATGACTACCCACTCTAGCATTCTTGCCTGGAGAATCCCATGGACAGAGGAATCTGGCAGGCTATAGTCCGTGGGGTCGCAAGAGTCAGACACGACTTAGCAACTAAAACCAAACAAACCAAAACGGGAGGTAGGAGTGCAAAACAAGTGTTATTAAAACATTCTGCTTTCATGAATTTTTACAATATTTGCAATTTATTAAAAAAAAATCAGTACATAAAAGAAGACATTATTCCTATATTGTGGCATAGGAATTATTTTTATTCATAAAAGCATAAAAAACTATCATGCTAAAAAACATAAATTAAGGAGTAATACTAGTTTTAAATAAACTGTTGCTCATATATTTGGCTGTGGTGATGGTTTAGTCACTAAGTCATGTCTGACTCTTGTGACCCCGTGGACTGTAGCCCACCAGGCTCCTCTATCCATGGGATCCTCCAGGCAAGAATACTGGAATGGGTTGCCACTTCCTTCTCCAGGGATCTTCCCGATCCCGGGATCGAACCCTGGTCTCCTGCATTGCAGGCAGATTCTTTATCAACTGAGCCACGAGAGAAGGCCATATTTGGCTGTAGGTGCCAATGACTCACTGGCCTTCCCTGGTGTCTCAGCAGTGAAGAATCCACTTGCAAAGCAGGAGCTACAGGAGATGAGGGTTCAGTCCCTGGGTAGAGAAGATCCCCTGGAGGAGGGCATGGCAACCCACTCTAGTATTCTTGACTGGAGAATCCCATGGAGGAGACTGGTGAGCTATAGTACACAGCAATACAAAGAGTCAGATACAACTGTAGTGACTTAGCACACACACACACACTAATGATGCAACACCATGTTTTTTGCTTTTGTTTTGAGTTTGCTAGTTTCCCATCTTAAAAGGCATGAAATTTGGTCTTATTTTTATTTCTTAAAGATACTCAGTTTTATTCCTTATAGTTATTCAAGTGACACATTGCTATTAACAGCAGAATAGTCCAATAATATGCATAAACATGCTCAAAGGATCAGGAGGAATCCCAGTGTATTTATTTTCCTTCATGACTTGGGTCATTTAATTCAGCTTTTCAACACCAAAAGGTCAATTCAATTTATGTGATTATTTCTGGGAAAGAGTAATTACATAAACCAGATTGTACTTCAGAAAATTTGTAGAAAATACATATCACTGGCTTTACCTAGATATATCTGGAAATGTTCAAAGCATAACTGATTTGTACTCTTGCTAAGTAAAGTAAGAAGAATAAATCAATAGAATTTAAAAAGTCAAAATAATTTTTGCCACGCCCTACTCCTGTAGAATGTGCCAAAGCTTTAAAATTAATTTATTAGAGTTAGAATATTAATATTATGGACAAATAGAGGTTTATTGGGCCTTTAAAACCAGTACAATGTTAATAAACTGTCTTCTGTTAAAGGAGTTGAAGAAATAAGCAAAAATAAGCCCTGTGTAAGGAATAAATGAAGAAATGAGAATCATCAATAAGTGGATTCATGTTGTTGTACAGTAGTATAGTCTAGTTTAAAAAAAAATTGGGGGGAAAATGAAAGTCACTCAGTCATGTCCAACTCTTTGCAACCCCATGGACTATACAGTCCATGGAATTCTCCAGGCCAGAATACTGAAATGGGTAGCCTTTCCCTTCTCCAGAGGATCTTCCCAACCCAGTGATAGAACCCAGGTCTCCCACATTGTGGACAGATTCATTACCAGCTGGGCCACAAGGAAAGCCCAAGAATACTAGAGTGGGTAGCTTTGTCAACAGGTCAGCTCTCTACAGATGTTACAGCTTCTGAGATGGGGCTCAAGACCATAAATTCCAAGTGCCTTTTAGATCCTGATTACATCATGGAGTTGGGAAATAATATCAGGAAGTTCTCTCCATATGTTACTATATTTGAAAGAAGCTATTCTTTCAGGAGATTTTTTATCATTTGGAATCTTCATCTTGGTTGCTTCACAGATTTAAAATGATGGTAATTTAAAACAAGTTGGACTCATTATTCATCTCCACAATTTTATGAAATGAGTTTTAATTTGTGAGTAGATAGTTCATAGGTTAGGAAGGAAGAGGATTGAAAGCCAATTCTAAATAAGAATAAAAGGGAAAATTGGTAACAGTTGTAATATAGCAAAGGTGCTTTCCAGGTGGCCCAGCAATAAATAATCCAGGAGAGTGCAGGAGAGGCAGGTGCAATCTCTGGGTCGGGACGATCCCTTGGAGGAAGAAATGGCAACCCACTCTAGTGTTCTTGCCTGGAAAGTCCCATGGACAGGGGAGCCTGGCGGGCTACAGTTCATGGGGTCTCAGAGTCAGACATGACTGAGCGACTAAGCGTGCATGCACACACACGCACGCACTTCTAGGAAAAGTTTTACCTAACCCCAATTTAAGAGAGACCTGATGGAACATCCTGGTTCCATATTTCCTGGTTTTAGTCTTCTGAGCTTGAAAAAGTTCAGTATTGCCAACAAATTTTGGGTTTGGTGCTTTCCTTCACCTGGGCACTAGGAACTTTTGTTCCCTTTTCATAATATTCGTTGTCAAATAATTCTGTTTGGCAATCTAGTCTTAATTACATTTCCAGGCCATTTCTCTCTGATTTTTTGACCTGATAAATATCCCACTTTTCCAGAAGGCATCTGTAGATACTGCCTCTCATGGATTATGTGTACTATAGTATAACACTTCAGGATTAACAAACATTTTGTGTAAAGAGCTAGATAAATAAATATTTTTGGCTTTGTAGACCTGATGGTCTCTGTCAAAATCATGTAACTTGGCATTTATCATGTGAAAGTTTGGAAATGAATGGGATAGAGGTATTCCAATAAAACTGTATTTATAGGGACTTCCCTGGTAGTCCAGTGGCTAGGAATCTGCTTTACAATGCAGGGATTGTGGGTTCGATCCCTGATGAGGGAACTAAGATCCCACATGCCTCAGGGCAACTAAGTCCACCTCATCCACCTAAATAAATAAATGTATTTATAAAAACTGAGGCTAGTTGTATTTGGCCTCTGGGTCACAGTCTGTCAAACTCTAGCTCAACTTGTTCTTACACGTTCCAACTCAAGTCTTAAAATTATCTCTGCAGAAGTTTCATTTTCTATTTATATCCATTTTACAAGTGAGGCAAATGACACTGTCTCTCTAACAACAAATTAACTCTATATTTGAATAAACCAATTAAGCAGCTAATAATAGCATTGGGAAGAAAGATAAACCATCAAATTGTCAGTCATAAGTTGACTCTGAAACTGAATTTTAATTTTGAATTTTTCCAGGGACTGCAATGCCTTAAATTTGATCCCCAAATGCTGGTGAATGTTGAATCACAGTTCTCAAGCAAGCAACTCCCCATAACTGTATTTCCTATAGGGCCCTTAATGTATCATCTTGAAAAGACAGCTTTGGCTGTGTTTGAGACAGCTCGTGTTTCCATGAGATTGTTAGCTTACTGTCTTTGGGTGTTGCTCCACTTTACATATCCAAAGATGTTCCGTTCTACCTGGAAGCCAGGGCTGGTCAGAATGCCCCTGACTGTTGTTCCTTAGGAGTACCAATTCTAAATGCTTAAACAAATGGATCACAGAACTGAAATGAGGTCAATAAAATCTTCTGAGGCACACTTCCTTCTGATGGATGAGCTGAAATGAAAACCATTTCAGAACCTACTTTCAGCAGAATAATGAATTCTGTGTTTCCAATCATTAAAGTTGAAATTATAATAGATAGCATTCTGCCCCACCGTTCATGAGATTTAACTCTTCAAAGGTCATCACAGATACACCCTATTAAATAATGCAGGCCAGACAAAGCTGACTTAATGAAACTGAAATGTCACTTTGGCTTTGGATTGATTTTCCTACTTGAAGACCTTTTAGGCTTGCAAATCAGAACTGCCTTGTATTCGCACGTCTGAAAGAGGTTGACTTTCCCAGGGTTAGTTTGAAAAATGCAGATTGATGAGAAAGGGTTGTGTTGGGTCAGTATCAAATAGCCTTCTCTCGGGGGCTTGAATTATTCATGAGCATCCATGTGTTTTGTGTTTCTTGCTTAACACCGTGGATGTTGGGAACAGGAGGAGAATGTAGTCAAGTGCAAACATAGAATCTTTCTTGAACAGGGTGAGTAGTCAGAGGAGTCTGGGGGTGGGTCTGATTTTTTAGGAATTCAAATCAATAAACTTTGAAACTAAAGAACTGGCTGACAACTGAGGATACCCAGATATTATGTTATCTACAGTTTATTTTGTATACTCTTTAAACAAAGGTAAGAAGCCATAAAATCAACTGTCTTCTGATTGTGAATGTAGCTGTCTTTGGCTGCCTCCTTTGAGGTGGAGTGGCCCCTGTTAGATGGATAAGTGTGTAATTAGCATATGGAAATAAGACTCAAGAAGGGAATAAAGCCAATATTTTATAATGACTATAAATGAAATATAATCTTTAAAAGCGTGGATCACTATGTTATACAGCTGGAACATAGAATATTGTAAATCAACGATTTGTTGTTTTTCAGTCACTAAGTTGTGTCTAACTGTGACCCTGTGGACTGCAGCATGCCAGGCTTCCCTGTCCTTCACTGTCTCCCAGGATTTGCTCAAATTCATGTCCATTGCCTCAGTGATGCTATCTAACCATCTTATCCTCTGCCACCTTCTTTTCCTTTTGCCTTCCATCTTTCCCTGCATCAGGGTCTTTTCCAATGAATCGGCTCTTCACATCAGGTGGCCAAAGTATTGTAACTATAAAGTAAAGTCAAGTCAAGTCAAGTCACTCAGTTGTGTCCGATTCTTTGTGACCCCATGGACTATAGCCTACCAGTCTCCCCTGTCCATGGGATTTTCCAGGCAAGATTACTGGAGTGGGTTGCCATTTCCTTCTCCAGGGGATCTTCCCAACCCAGGGATCAAACCCGGGTCTCCAGCATTGCAGATAGACGCTTTACCATCTGAGCCACCAGGAAGCCCCATATACCTCAGTTTAAAAAAGAAAGAAAAAAAAAAGAAAAAGAAAGAGACTCCAGAAAGCTAGCTTCCACTCTGGACTACCTTCCACTTAGTGCTCTGACTCTTGAGTATGTCATCTATCGTTTCTGAGCTGCAGAATGCACTTCTATAAAATAAAGCACGTTAGGCCTCTTCAGTGATTTTCAGATTCTGGTAGGACGAAGAACATGGTTTTGGACGGAACACTCCCTACAAGTCATCTGCACAGACCCAGGGCTAAATGTGAGGTAAGAGATAGAGGGGAGGAGACACTGAACGTCTCTTTTTCTTAACTTCATCGAGTTGGTCTGACATCATGCTCCCAGGTGCCAAGCCGAGGAAGTCAGGAGAAAGAAATAGCTGTCCCCTCTTCCATTTTCCCTGCTGGCCCTCTTTACTGCCCTTCATCCTTCCTCCCACATTTCACCAGCTTTAGGTCTTGAACAGTTCCTCAGCTGAAATACTGGGAGTGCTCTTGTCTTCAAAGGAGACCTAGAATGAGCCACATTGAAAATCATTATTTTCAGGGCCTGTGTGCTGATTTCAGAGAGCCAGCCTCTGTACGGACGACTAGTTTTGAGAGCATTTAGAGGAGGAGGGAATGACGAATGGTAAAAAATCAGAAGAAAAGATCGTTGGATTAATGCTACAATATTAGAGCTGAAGGATTGCCGCTAAAATAACGTCTTAATCTGGATGGAAAAATGGTCACATCAGGTGATGTGAGACGCCAACATCTGTGAGCCTGAAGCAGAGTTTCTCTGCCCATATCCTCTTACCAGATAACGTCTCTAAGGGAGCAGAGGGAGCCCCTGCAGCTGACGATCACCTTATTATTCTATAGATGTGCATTCTAGTGTCGACAAGACGTTGTCTTTTGTCAGCTGGGCCTTGATTTGGTTCACCGCCATGGACAATAAGACAGTTATATTTTTTTTTTCTGACAGAAAATATGCCACATTTTACCAGAATGCATACTTCATCTAGAGAAGTAGTCCAAGAAAAATATCCAAGGAAAACCCTCCTTTGGCCTCAAAAATTTGTGGCCTTCATGCTAAATGCAACAGAAAAGATGACCTTAAAGCCAAAAAAAGAAATGTCTAAAGTTCAATTTTTTTTTTCTTGCTGTTAATTAAAGCTATGAGGACAGTGACCTTAAAAGTATAACATTCCTTGAGGCAGGGAAAAGAATAATGACTGGCCCTTAAGACTGCCACTGGATGGACAAAATATGCATTGATTATGCATGCAATTACCCAATTTTGTTATTTTACAAAATTGAATTCTTTCCTGCTGAAGTCCAATGCTGAGTAATTAAACGCAGACTGTACTTAATTTTGTCACAGAGTAAATAGCAGAGGTTATGGAAAGTGTTGTGGTTCCACAGTCATTAATATTCCACTGGTGTTGGACAAGACTAGCAAGAGAAGAATACAGCAGGTTAGGATTATATGAATCTATTCAAACCCCACATAATGAATGTGGAGAAGAGTGATTTGAATGTCTAATATCAGTCACCCAGCAGAAAGGAAAAATTCTCCTGCTTTCTCTCGGGGCTTTGAAAGAGCTGTTTATTTTTGTAAATGTTCACCTACTATTATAATCAGACCTTCTGAAATAAATTGCTAATAATTTTCAAGCCAAATGAACTCATTTTTTTCTCTAGAAAATTTTTAAATTTTGTATGCTCTCACAAGAATTTGTATTTTGTAGCTTTTTCCACTATAAGGATTCAGAGCAGTCACAAGCCAGAGAGATTCTGATAAGTTGCATGTTGTTGCTTTCTTACACTCACCCCAATGGGGCTCACATTTGTCCTTCTTGAATTCAATAGCTAGATGTGTTTATTTTCACTTTCCAGTGGAGATGTTCAAAGTGCCTAGCCATTTATGTCATGCTTCTACCAAATGTTTTAAATAGGTAATCAAAAGGAGTTATACACTATAATTATGGGATGAAAGAAATTTCCCAATTCAAAGATGAAAGAGCAATATCAATCTGGAACTCTCAATAATGGAGGCAGGGAATCACACAATAAATTATAGGCCAAGAGATAGGCAGAAAATATCAAATTTAACAATGAACTCTGGTGAAGAGGAAGATGGAATGTTACAGAACTGAAAAGCCCTGGGGAGGAAATTACAACTATGTGAAGATCCGTTAGCCTCTCTCCTGCAAGGTCAGGTGATGTCTTTCCAAGAATATGATGAACCATAACCACAAGGAAACTAAAACCGATTTATCAGTTATTTACCCAAGACTCTCTGAAGGGGCTCAGCAACTAGTCTCATTTTCTAGGTCCAAATGTGACAGTACACTGGAATGTGAGTACAGATAGCAAGAAAAGTAGGGATATAGGTGACAAATTTTCTTTCAAAGCTAGTGTTACTCATTTTTTGTTTATGAAACTATCATCTTGACATGACAAATAAACTGCTATGTTTAAAATGGATAACTGACAAGGACCTACTGACTAGCACAGGGCACCCTGCTCAGTGGCAGCCTGGATGGGAGGGGACTTTCAGGGAGAATGGATGCATGTATTTGTATGGCTAAGTCCCTTTGCTGCCTATCACATGTTGGGACTGTCATAACATCGTTAATCAGCTATTCAGTTCAGTTCAGTTCAGTCACTCAGTTGTGTCCGACTCTTTGCGACCCTATGAATCGCAGCACGCCAGGCCTTCCTGTTCATCACCAGCTCCTGGAGTTTACTCAAACGCATGTCCATCAAGTCGATGATGCCATCCAGCCATCTCCTCCTCTGTCGTCCCCTTCTCCTCCTGCCCCCAATCCCTCCAAGCATCAGGGTCTTTTCCAATGAGTCAACTCTTCACATGAGGTGGCCAAAGTATTGGAGTTTCAGCTTCAGCATCAGTCTTTCCAATGAACACCCAGGACTGATCTCCTCTAGGATGGACTGGTTGGATCTCCTTGCAGTCCAAGGAACTCTCAAGAGTCTTCTCCAGCACCACAGTTCAAAAGCATCAATTTTTCAGTAGTCAGCTTTCTTCACAGTCCAACTCTCACATCTATACATGACCACTGGAAAAACCATAGCCTTGACAAGATGGACCTTTGTTGGCAAAGTAATGTCTTTGCTTTTTAATATGCTATCCAGGTTGGTCATAACTTTCCTTCCAAGGAGTAATTGTCTTTTAATTTCATGGCTGCAATCACCATCTGCAGTGATTTTGGAGCCCAGAAAAATAAAGTCTGACACTGCTTCCACTGTTTCCCCATCTATTTCCCATGAAGTGATGGGACCAGATGCCATGATCTTAGTTTTCTGTATGTTGAGCTTCAAGCCAACTTTTTCACTCTCCTCTTTCACTTTCATCAAGAAGCTTTTTAGTTCCTCTTCACTTTCTTCCATAAGGGTGGTGTTATCTGCATATCTGAGGTTATTTATATTTCTCCCAGCAATCTTGATTCCAGCTTGTGCTTCTTCCAGCCCATGATGTACTCTGAATGTAAGTTAAGTAAGCAGGGTGACAATATACAGCCTTGACGTACTTCTTTTCCTATTTGGAACCAGTCTGTTGGCCCATGTCCAGTTCTAACTGTGGCTTCCTCACCTGCATATGGGTTTATCAAGAGGTGGCTCAGGTGATCTGGTATTCCCATCTCTTTCAGAATTTTCCACAGTTTATTGTGATCCACACAGTCAAGGGCTTTGGCATAATCAATAAAGCAGAAATAGATGTTTTTCTGGAACTCTCTTGATTTTTCGATGATCCAGCAGATGTTGGCAATTTGATCTCTGGTTCCTCTGCCTTTTCTAAAACCACCTTGAACATCTGGAAGTTCACAGTTCACATATTACTGAAGTCTGGCTTGGAGAATTTTGAGCATTACTTTACTAGCGTGTGAGATGAGTGCAATTGTGTGGTAGTTTGAGCATTCTTTGGGATTGCCTTTCTTTGGGATTGGAATGAAAACTGACCTTTTCCAGTCCTGTGGCCACTTCTGAGTTTTCCAAATTTGCTGGCATATTGAGTTGAGCACTTTCACAGCATCATTTTTCAGGATTTGAAATACTCCAATACAAAATAATAAAGGAAAACCAAATAAATAAAAGTAAAAACTTTGCTCTATATCCATAGGATGACAGTAACAAGTAAAAGCTAAAATATAATAATCACCTTAACAGAGGTAGGGAGAAGGAGGAAAATTGCCTGGAGCTTCCCTTAAGTCCATCCACCTGAGAACACAAATGGGAATTGGTTTCCGATCTGTATTTCACTGGTTCTTCCTTCTTTGTACATACTCAAGGAATCCTATGCCCTGTAAAGCCTCCACTTGGCCATCCCTAGGGGATGTCTTCCATGTGTTTATGAATATGCTCATCAGCATTAATGCCAAATCACTGGGGAACTCACATCTCTGCAAGGTACCAATGCTGCTGGCATCCACTGGATGACCAATGGTTGTGCCTCCTATTCTTGCCCCCCACTGCCGCTGTTGTGAGCTTTAGCCACCAGTGCCAAGACATTTCTGCCATCTTTCATCACATGTTTCAGAATTCCCTTGGAGGCAGCTGCCACTTCCATCCCCGCCCACCCAGTGTCCCCCTACCCAGAACATCAGCCCTCCATGGTGCCCCAGGCATGCAGTGTTCTAGAGGAAATCTTTACTTTTTTCTCTTCATGCTCTGAAACAACAGTATTGGCTTGCCCTGACTCGCGTATTTTTGATGGAATATTATTGCCAGTATTTATTTGAAACCTCTTTTTTATTAGAACAAAGACGAGAGACCTTCCTTGGTGGTTCCGTTGGATTCTGACTCAAGTGTTATTCATCACTCAGCACTGCTCCTCTCCAGCTCTAAGGCTGTGCCTGACTTTTTCCTTCCTTGAAGTAAGTTCTTAACTATGAGACTCTCATAGAAGCAGATTCCTGATAGACCTGCCCCACAAGCTCATCAGACCTGCCCAGCCTGACTCTCAGGTGCAGAGACAATATAGACCCTATACTCCAAGCTAACTAAAAAGATCTCCCCACATTTGTCTAGCATACTTATCTTTAAAATATGCTTACATTATTTTCTCTTAATCCTGTTCTGTTGAAACACGGCACAGAGTTTCAGTCACTGGAACAGTCTTCTTCTAGAGACTAAGCCTCTTCGAACGTTTCGGGCCACCTGAACAAATAGAAACCAGTGCCAAAGCAAGAACTGATCAACAATCTTGGACTTTTAAAATGCAGTTCATATTACTTGGTAAGTCATCAGCCTCCTGGTCCTTAAGGGTATTCTCTCTTATTTTTCCTGTGGGATAAGGACAATAAAATTCTCATCCAATTCAGCCATGAGCTGACCAGCAACAAGGGGAGAGAAACTCTAAGCTTCCAAGATACTTTGTTGTTGCCCTGTCATCACCTGTGTCACCAGGGACTGTCATCTCTTTCTGACTCATCGCTGTTCCTCAAGGCTCAGATCTATCTTGTTCTCATGATATCCTCAGCACCTAGCCCAGTATATGTAGCCCAGTACATGTATTTATTCTCGATAAATATTTTTGAGTGAATGACTTTAACATATTCTGAGTCTGAACTACATGAATCTTGTATTATCCATTTTTGTTTCCTCCACACTCTTTCTTCTGCCCAGAGTTTACAAATAGTGGATGCTAGATAAATAATTGATAATGAAATTCCCTTATTTCTCTATATCAGACACAAGGGGAAAAGATCCTCTTACTTTTCCCCTAGATTGATGATATAAAGATATTCTGACACCGTATATAAGTAGCTATAATTCCCTGATAGGATATATCTTCATACTTTTAGACCATGGTGATCAATTATCATGCTGTCAATATTTTCTATGAAGTCTGAAGCATAAAATGGATGAATTGGTCATAATCAGAGTGTCACTCTCCATAGAGATGATTTCTTTTCTTCTATATTTTCATTTATTTATTTTTGGCTGCTCTGGGTCTTTGTGGCTGCACATCGGGCTTCCTCTAGTGGCAACAAATAGGGCTATGCTTCGTGGAGGTATGCAGTTTTATTGCAGTGACTTCTCTCACGGAGCACAGGCTCTAGGCTGTGGGCTTCAGTAATTGCGGCAAGGGCTTAGTTGCTCCACGGCATGTGGAATCTTTCCACACCAGGGACCGAACCAGTATACCCTGCATTGGCAGGAGGATTTTTTTTTCCCATAAATGTTCACAGCAGCTTTATTAGCAGGCAGAATCTTAACCTCTGGACCACTGGGGAAACCCTAAAAAGGTAGTTTCTGAGTGTTTTATGCTAAGATTACAGTGTTTCTCAACAGTCAATCTATAAAGCCAAGGTGCTGATCTATTCATGGGGCTCTTTCGGGGGAAAAATGACTCTGATAGAATGAAACTGTAAACTTCATCAGGGAGAAAGTGTCCTTTGCCAATTTTCAGGTTGGATATCCTTTTAGACAGATGCCCTGTCCATAATGTGAGTCAGATTCTGGAGTCCGCTTGCCTCTGTGTAGCCTCTCTAGACAGGGAGGACATCTATTGGGGTACCATTCTGCCAGGATGCCCAGGAACACTGGTCAGCCCCTCTTCGTATCTTTGGGGTTTAAAATTTTGCTTATTTTCGGTAATGTCTTGTGGTGTTTTTTTTCCCCCCTTGAGTGTGTGACCTCAGGCTGTGTGCATTTCTAAGGCCTCAGTTTCCTCATTGAAGAGTAGCAGAACACTTAAAACTCCCCCTTAAAACTTAAACTTGTGACATGCCCTTAAATCTGTCTTCAGTTTCTCTCTTCCTTGGCTAGATTAGTCACATCTGACTCTGTAATTCTAAGATTTCATCCGATGTTGAAGTTTTATCAGGGCAGTCCTTGCCAATGCCTTCTCCTTATCCATCGAACCTACCGTCTTTGTCTGGATGGGATTTTTGGCGTCTCGGAGGTTGTAGATGCTGCTGGCCAGAAGTATCAGGAAACTGACATTGCACAGGATGCAACCGCACCCATAATCGATGAGTCAAGAATCAGTTTATAAATTTCCCAGCCGGCTTGCCCCTCAGCTGGTTAATTCCATACCTTGTATTCTACACAATTTCCCAGACTTTGCTTTCAGGATCAAGTACTAATCCCCCAGGGTGACAGCTGGCTTAATAGGGCACACTCTGTTTCCTGCCTTCCCTTCCCTGGGTGATTCCCCCCCACTCTCTGCACAGCCCAGATAAATGATTTGTGCTTCAGTCTTGTCTCAGGGCTGGCTTCTGGGGAAATCTGAATGAAGACACACGCATTAAGCTAAATTGAAAGTATTGT
The DNA here is from genome assembly GCF_023699985.2 of Odocoileus virginianus. NCBI lineage: Eukaryota > Metazoa > Chordata > Mammalia > Artiodactyla > Cervidae > Odocoileus > Odocoileus virginianus. The sequence continues at coordinate 50,411,435 of NC_069689.1, forward strand.
TTCAGGTATTTGAGTCTCTTTGTATTTTCTCCCTTCTTTTGACCTCCAGAGAGTAGATGGATGAAGTATCAACACCCTGGGATGTGCCTGCCTGAATTGGATGCTATGACTTAGCTGCCTTCCCTGCAAAGTAACAGCTCAACATGGCAGTTTGTAAAACGACATGACCCCGTGGTTGCCTTATGCGCCCATCAAAGTGCTCTCTGTATGTTCCCATCATAGCATGCTATGCAATTCAAGAAGGCCAAGAAGAGCCAGGACCATAATTAACACAGCAAAGGCAGCCTTAGCATTCCCAAGTAGCTGGGAAGAAATACAAAGCAAGATGTCCGAAAGTTAATGATGATGAAAGAAAGTATCCTTTAATTTTGTGAAAATAATCATCTCAGGACCCTGAGTCAGGTTGAATTTATAAATGCATGCTTATATAATGTACATATTTAGTAAGGATGGTATAGATCTGTGTTATTCAGTAGCAACCTATGGAGTTTGGGCGCTTGAAATATAACTGGTCCAAAGTGAAACAAGCTACAGGTAAATATGCATGTGCTTTCAGATTTAGCCTGATAAGAAGAATGTAAGGTTTCTCATTAGTGATTTTTTACATAAATTACATGTTTAATTTATACTTTGGATATGTGAGGTTGAATAAAAAGTATTACTAAAATTAATTTCACCTATTTACTTTTATTCTTTAATGTGGCTACTAAATAATATATAATTACCTATCTGGCTGAATTATATTACCATATTGGTCCAAATTATGCTGTATTGACAGAGAAACTGAATTTTCAGTAGTAAATAATACAGGAATGGTCCCATTTCTTATTCATGGTTCTTAACTCCAAAAAATGTACATATATAAATCCAGTGGGGGCTCTATTCCACAGAATCTTCCAGGGGTTCAGGCTATTAAAGGGACTGTCATTTTAATCAGAGACTGAAAGATGAAATTTCCTTCGTTACCCCAGAAGGGAGTTTTGGGGGATCTTGCCCCAGCCCAAAGTGTCTTGAATTGGAAGAAACATACTCACAGCCCATTTTCAGAACTCATCACAAGATTCTAAGGGCAAAGGAGATCAGAGAAACATCACCCTCCCATGCACAAGAAGACAGGTCAGAGTGGACATGGACGCAGGTCTATGCCACAGTGTGCATAGTTTATTGACGTGTAAATTTCCAACATCAATACTCCAGTCTCTAGGGTATAACAGATTAAAGATGGTAAGATGGCACCAGATGGTATCAGTCATTTACACCTTGAAAAGAACCACTCAAGAGATGCATTCTTAGGTGAGGAAAAGAACCTGAGACTGAGGAACTGGGCACAGAACTGATACATTAGAAGCACAGAAAACAAACTTGTTCAGCTGCTTTTTTTTTCTAGCAGTGTTCTGTGCTTTGATATATATCTCAGATGAATAAAATGAAATCAAATGTCACCTAACCAAGGCCAGAGAGATGCTCATGGTGAACCTACCACAGTCTAAACTGTAAGGCTCAGAATGACTGTTGGAACACTAAGAGTGACTCCATCTCTCAGCAACAAGGTCATATTTAAACAGAATTCCTACGTATTAATTTAAGATGGAAACACTGCCATTCTCAGTTGGACTCACAAATCACTCCCTTATTAAAAGGAGAAAATACTAAACGGAAAATCATTTAATACTGAAAGGAAAATCTTACCTGGTGAATAGGAAATTAAAACAAGATATCTCCAGTGATCTCAAGAATTACTTCTCAGGTAAGCAGACTTGAGGAACTCATATATTTCAAGAATAATTTGACCAAGGAGAACATGATACGTAAGTCTACTCAGTCAAGACCAGCTATCTACATATAGACATATAATGCTGCCCAAGACCTGATACTCTTATTTTACACTTTTGTGTCTAAATCATCTGTTTTCCACAGGCTTTCTCCAGAGAAAGCACAAGTAATGAGATTTCAGATGGCTGAATTGCATTTACTTCCATTCCACACTGCCTCTCTGAGATGACTTCCACAACACCTTAATTACATTTTTAGATATTCCCACAGCTTTTCAGCATACATCCATTCATTCATAGTATTTCCCATCTCCTCATTTATGACGTGTACATTTCTGTCACTGTGATTCTCAGGGTGCTCTTGTATTTATCATCCCTCAGGATCAGTTCTCTGTGGCCCTCATGGAATAAAACTCTGTCTGAGCTGGATTGAAGGGCTGAAGTGGCTCAGATGGCAAACCATCTGTCCACAATGCGGGAGACCCAGGTTCAATCCCTGGGTCAGGAAGATCCCCTGGAGAAGGGAATGGCTACCCACTCCAGTATTCTTGCCTGGAGAAGTCCATGGAGAGAGGACCCTGGTGGCCTGTAGTCCATGTGGTCGCAAAGAGTCAGACACAACTGAGCAACTAACACTGAGTTGGACTAATGCAGTGATTTTATTCCCTATGGCAGATTATGTTGCATTCGGCTTAATATTTTGATACTCAGACTACAAACAGAAAATTGAAAATCAGTCCTAATAATTCTAGACTATATAAAAGATCTAATTAAGATAATGATCAGTGTTTTACTAAAAATTTTTTTTTAATTGATAAGGATGACTTTACCTTTCATGTTTTTCTTCAGATTTTCACTAAAAGGAATTAAGATTGTATCTACATAGAACAAATTTGCCAAATGTTTCATGAGAAACATCTATAAGACATACATCTACAAGAATCACATCTATACACACACACACACACACATATATATATATATATTTATGGAGACAAATTTGATACTGATGAGAAACTTTCAACGTGATGCTGAGAGGTCAGCATACAGCATAATCCGTATTGCATTGGTTCTATGTAAGTTTGGAGTGACAGTTGTACCAAGGGCAATTAGAGTCAGTAGCATTCATATTTATAAGGAAAACAGAGTTAATTTTACTGCATGATTCCAAAAATGATAGATAGCCTCCCTATTAAAAAATGCCACCCTTGACTGAAGTGTAAACATACCTAACCTGCTACTGTTAATATTTGTGGAAGATTAGAGTGGACAGTATTTTAAGGATCTGTTCTCGCTCTCAACTTTTGGGCATAACACTGCCCTTTTATGTCTTTCAATTTAAAAATTCCAGTGATACCAAGACTGGTAGCAAATCGAGACAATAGTTTTCTAATATCAATCAGTGAACACTTAGAACCAGAAAACTTAAGTAACACGAAGTTATTAATTACCTCAGGCTAGGCATAACATGCACAATTCAAAAGTGGGGAAATGGCATTATGAGATGAGTCATAAAAAGAGTAGGTAGGCTTCGTCATGGGAGCTTCCCAGGTGGGCTAGCGGTAAAGAACCCGTCTCCCAGCGCAGGAGACTGACCCCTGGGTTGGGGAGATCCCCGGAGGCCGGCATGGCAACCCTCTCCAGTACTCCTGCCTGGAGCATCCTATGAACAGAGGAGCCTGGCGGGCTATGGTCCATAGGGTCAGACAGAGTCAGACACAACTGAAACGACTTAGCACACACACACACAGGCTTTGTGATATTATTCAGTGTTTGTCCTAAGCAAAATGTAACCTTAAGCCAGTTTTAAGAGCTTTAAGAGAGAAGTGAGGCTTTCTTTCTTTTTTAAAAATATTCCCTTCAGGCTCTCATAGTAGGATATAAAGATAGAAAGGATTCAATAAAGATTTGTTCAGTCAATATTTACCATTTTTTTATAGTGCCAACTATATCCAGGTTATAAATGTATATCACAAACAATAAAGAGTCATGGCTATCAAAGGGTTTATGGTCTACTTGGGGTTTCCAAACAATAAAACATGGATAGAATTCATTGTTAATACAAGAGCAAAATGTAAAGATCAGCTATATTTCTGTACACTGGAAATAATCTATAAATAAAAAATTTAAACATTATATTTACAATATCATAAAAATTACTTAGAAACAAATTTTCCCAAAGAAGCACAGAATTCATACTCCAAAGACTATGAAATATTATTGGAAGAAATTAGAGAAGATTTAAATAAACAGAAAGAGCAAAATAAATGAAAGAAATTATAGAAGATCTAAATAAATATTCATGAATCAAATGACTTAATATTAAGATGGCAGTACTCCTCAGATGTATCTACAGATTCAATGTAAGCCCTACCACAGATGGCTTCCCTGCAGAAATTGACAAGCTGATCCTAAAATTCACTTGGAAATTTAAGGTATGCAAAATGACCTAAGCAATCTGGAAAAAGAAAAGCAGAGTAGGAAAACTCAGACTTATTAATTTTAAAACTTACTGTGAAGCTAGAGCAATCAAATAAGTGTGGTAGTGGTATATAGGTCAAAGGAACAAACTTGAGAGTTCAGAAATAAAACTGCACATTTATTTATGAACAATTTATTTTTGACAAATTTGCCAGGACAATTTAATGAGGATATAGAAGAGTCTTTAACAAATAGTGCTGAGAGAGCTGGCTAGCTACGTGCAAAAGAATGATATTGAACCCCTAACTCATACCATACAAAAAAGTTAAAATGGATAATGATATAAATATAATATCTGAAACTATAAGATTCTTAGAATCACTGGAGTAACTCTTCATGACCATGACTTAGGCAATAAATTTGTAAAGAAAATTCCAAAATCCAAACAGCTACTATTGGTATATTTATATATGTGTGTGTATATATATATATATATATATATATATATATATATATAGTTGAGTTTCATCAATTTTTAAAAATTTTATTTTAATATACACCTTCAAGAAAGTAAAAATAAAATCCACAGGAGAATGCGTGTGAGAATGTATTTCAAATTATATACCTTATAAGGGATTTATATCTAGAATATATAAATAACTCCTAGAACTGAACAAACAGAAAGACAAATTCCTTATTAAAAATAGGCAGAATATCTGAATAACCATTTTCCCAAGCAACATATGCACATGGTCAATAGACATATAAAAAGATCCTTAAACTACAAGGAGATGCTATTCCATAGCCAATAGGATAGCTAAAATTCAATGACAGATAGTAACAAAAGTTAGTGAAAATGCTTTTTCACTAACATTGGAGGGAGAAATTGGAACCTTCATACATTGACAGTAGAAATGTGAAACAAATCAATCACTATTAAAAAAGTTTGCTAACTTCTTAAAAAGTTCAACATAGAATGACCACATGATCCACTATCAGCATATACCTAAGAGAATTGAAAATTTTTGCCCACTCAAAAACTTACAGATGAGTGTTTATAAAAAGCACTATATGCAATAGACCAAGAAGCGGAAACAGCCTAACTGTTCATCACCTGATGAAGAAATTAACAAGATGTTGTATATCCACAAAATGGAATACTGTGCTCAGTCACTTCAATTGTGTCTGACTCTTTGCGACCCTATGGACTGGAGCCCGTTAGGCTCCTCTGTCCATGGGATTCTCCAGGCAAGAATACTGGAGTGGGTTGCCATTTCCTCCTCCAAGGGATCTTCCTGACCCAGGGATTGAATCCACACCTCCCACATCTCCTGCATTGCAGGCAGATTCTTTACCTCTGAGCCACTGGGGAAGCCCCCTATATGGTTCTGATATATGCTACAAAAAGGAATGAAGTTCTGATATATGCTACAGCACAGCTGAATTCTATTTTAATATTACTCTAGGTGGGAAAAGCTAGTCACAAAGAACTAGTATTGTATGTTTCTATTTATATGAAATGTTCACCATGGGCAATTTCATAGTCAGAAACTATATTAGTGGTTGTCAAAGATTGAGGTGGGGAAAGAGAATGGGGAGTAACTGCTAATGGGTTCAAGCCTCCTTTTAGAGATGATTAACATATTCTGGAATTAGATAGCAGTGATTCATGCATGATTTTGTGCCCGTTCTAAAATGTACTTTAAAAGGACAAACATTATGATATGTGAATTCACAAGAATTTAGACAACTTATGCAATCTAAGGAAACAGTCCCCACAAGACTGCCCTCATTTCATGCTGCTGCTGCTGCTAAGTCGTGTCTGACTGAAGCCCACCAGGCTCCCCCATCCCTGGGATTCTCCAGGCAAGAACACTGGAATGGGTTGCCATTTCCTTCTTCAATGCATGAAAGGGAAAAGTGAAAGTGAAGTCGCTCAGTCTTGTCCAACTCTCAGCGACCCCATGGACTGCAGCCCACCAGGCACCTCTGTCCATGGGATTTTCCAGGCAAGAGTACTGGAGTGGGTTGTCATTGCCTTTTCCACCTCACTTCATGACCTAGATACAAATTTGGAGGTCCCCAGGGCCACACTCACACCAGATGGCTACAAATTAGGGGGTTTCCTAATAACCATCCTCAGATTCAGTAACTCACTAAAATGACTCATGGAACTCAAGAAAGCACTGTGCTTAGAGTCACAGTTTTATTTTAAGAAAGGATGTAAATCAAAACGAGTGAAAGGAGGAGACACTTAGGGTCAAGTCTGGGAAATTTCCAAAAGCAAAGTTTCCATCATTTTCAGGATTGTGCTACCTTCCCACCATCGATATATTACAATATACATGGAATATTGTGAAACAGAAAAGCTCACCCATGTGTTAGTGTCCAGAGCTTTTATTGAGGTTTAGCTATGTATCTGTAAACTAAAACGGACTGGAATGGGCCAATTTAACTCAGATGATCATTGTCTATTACTGTGGGCAAGAGTCCCCTAGAAGAAATGGAGTAGCCATCATAGTCAACAAAAAAAGCCCTAAATGCAGTTCTAGGGTACAATCTCAAAAACAACAGAATGATCTCTGTTCATTTCCAAGGCAACCATTCAATATCACAGTAATTCAAGTCTATGCCCTGAACAGTAATGCTGAAGAAGCTGAAGTTGAACAGTTCTATGAAGACCTACAAGACCTTCTAGAGATGAAACCTAGAAAAGATGTCCTTTTCATTATAGAGGGCTGGAATGCAAAAGTAGAAAGTCAAGAGATACCTGGAGTAACAGGCAAATTTGGCCTTGGAGTACAAAATGAAGCAGGGCAAAGGCTAACAGAGTTTTGCCGAGGGAACACACTGGTCACAGCAAACACCCTCTTCCAACAACACAAGACAAGACTCTACACATGGACATCACCAGATGGTCAACACCAAAATCAGATTGATTATATCCTTTGCAGCCAAAGATGGAGAAGCTCTATACAGTCAGCAAAGACAAGACTGGGAGATGACTGTGGCTCAGATCATGAACTCCTTCTTGCCAAATTCAGACTTAAATTGAAGAAAGTATGGAAAACCACCAGACCATTCAGGTATGACCTAAATCAAATTCCTTATGATTATACAGTAGAAGTGAGAAATAGATTCAAGGGATTAGATCTGATAGACAGAGTGCCTGAAGAACTATGGACAGAGGTGTTGGATGGCATCACCGACTTGATGGACATGAGTTTGAGTAAGCTTTGGGAGCTGATGACGGACAGGAAAGCCTGGCATACTGCAGTCCACCATGTCACAGAGAGTCAGACATGTCTGAGCAACTGAACTGAACTGAATTAAGTAGCCATGATTGACTGAATCATTATTCACATTGTTGAACTCAGTTTCTATCCCTCTTTTCTTGATCAAAGGTGGGGTTTATACCAAGTTACTGAAAACCTAAAGTCTCTAATAACTTGGTTGGCCTTTCTGGCATGACCAAGTGTTACTTCTTTAATAAAACTTAGCATCTCCTTAACATAAACTTTCAGATATAATCTAGATTAGACATCATGAATAACAAAGGTACTCTTAATACTCAGGAAATTAAAAGACATTGGAAGCTACCTGCTAGAACTCCCAGGACAAATTTCAGATCTCTCTTTAGGTGAGATCAAATTCCTTACTACACAGAATTATAAAACAGTTAAGTTGCTATTTTAAAAAGAAGAAAGAAAATAAAAAAGAACATTGAATCCTGATTTATGATAGACACTAGCTACACACTACCTACATGAATATAAAGTGAGTATAAGAATTTAAGTCATATTAAAGACTTTTAGCAGGATTTTACAAAAAGGTAATATATGCACAATCACTGTTATTGAAATAATACCTGGAGAATTCCACGGTCAGAGCAACCTGGGGGACTAGAGTTCATGGGGACCCTCACTCGTGTCTGACTCTTTGTGACCCCATGGACTGTAGCCCACCAGGCTCCTCTTTCCATGGAATTCTCCAGGCAAGGATACTGGAGTGGGTAGCCATTCCCTTCTCCAGGGAAGGAAGAAAACTAATTTTGATATGTTAGATCACAGAAAGCGTTGCTAAGGCAGTGACATTTGGATGACATTTTGCGTGGAAGATAGCCAGGGAAAGTGAAAGCGTGGAGGAAGGGAGTTCAAGGCAAAGAAATCACGAAGTGTAATAGAAGAGGGAATGTGCTAGGGAGTTTGAAAAACAGACAGAAGATGACACGGAAAGTAGAGACCAATGTATATAGCTCCATGCAGGCCACCGGGAAGGGTGTGGATTTAACGCTGAGTGCTGGGCCATGATTACAGGGTCACACTCTCTGCCCTTTGGAGTCCTCCAGCCTAGTCTGCGGGGCACAAATGCTGAACAAACAGCCACACACAAAAAATAGAATTACAGACTTGGACATGCTACAGAGGAAAATTCCCACTCATCTTGGGGCTTTATAACAAAAAAAACAGATTCAACTTGGGGATAGAAAGGACTACTTATGGGGAGTAACTTTTAAGTACAGTTTAAAGGGGCGCTGGGTAAAAATAACCAGTTATATTAAATTTATTATTTTAGATACATGTGAATGCATAAAGACAGATAGCTAGATAGATAGATTCATAGAATTCATTCACTTTAATTAAAATTTTAAAGTGATGACCCTAATGAAACTTGTGATGAAAAGAATGACAAATTTTCAGTCATAGAATATATGCCATCAGACATGAAAATTTTATTATCTTTGCAATGACAGATTGATTCACTATACAGGACTTCATAATATTTGAAATTAGAAACATGGCATTAAAGTTCACAAACTGATTACGATAATTATAGTTCATTTGATCTTGATTGCTTTTGTAGGAACTCCTGATTAAATCTATCTGCCCTTGTAATTCCTAAAGCTTCTTTCTTACAATGCTAAAAATTTCTTGGGATAATAATTCAGCATTTTGCTTTCAGCCCTTCCCCTCTTCATGTACTATATTGTTACAGTTGCTTTAAATATACTTATATTTTTCTTAAAGACCTGGAGTAGTAGTTTACAAAAATTTCCATTTACAGTATTCAGAGATTTAAAACAAGTTCAGTTCAGCTCAGTCACTCAGTTGTGTCTGACTCTTTGCGACCCCAGGGACTGCAGCACACCAGGCCTCCCTATCCATCACCAACTCCCAGAGTTTACTCAAACTCATGTACATCAAGTTGGTGATGCCATCCAACCATCTCACCCTCTGTCGTCCCCTTCACCTCCCACCTTCAGTCTTTCCCAGCATCAGGGTCTTTTCTTTTTTTATTTTTATATTGTAGTGTTTTTTGTCATACATTGACATGAATCAGGGTCTTTTGTAATGAGTCAGTTCTTTACATCAGATGACCAAAGTATTGGAGTTTCAGCTTCAACATCAGCCCTTCCAGTGAATATTCAGGACTGATTTCCTTTAAGATGGACTGATTGGATCTCCTTGCAGTCCAAGGGACTCTCAAGAGTCTTCTCCACCACCACAGTTCAAAAGCATCAATTCTTTGGCACTCAACTTTCTTTATAGTCCAACTCTCATCCATACATGACTACTGGAAAACCATAGCTTTGACTAGAAGGACCTTTTTTTGGCAAAGTAATGTCTCTGCTTTTTAATATGCTGTCTAGGTTGGTCATAGCTTTTCTTCCAAGGAGCAAACGTCTTTTAATTTCATGGCTGCAGTCACCATCTGTGGTGATTTTGGAGACCCCCCCCCAAAAAAAAAAAGTTGGGAAAGCAAACAATACCTTCTATTTATAGATGAGGAGATTGAAGATCAGCCAGGGGAAGAGAATGGTCCTAAGCTGCATAGCTCTTACTGTATTCATTTCTCTTCTTCAGGTTACCAGAGAGTTCTAGGATGTTGGATTCACACTAGCAAGGAGTCATCCATGCATTCTTCTTCACCAAAATGGAAATATGTGAGAAAGTCATCTTGCTTCTTTACCAAAGGAGAGTAGAGAGGCTAGAAAGAAGCAAAACTGCAGAGGACAAGTTTCCATAGAAACACAAAGACCTTTCTCCAAGGAAGACATACAGATGGCTAACAAACACATGAAAAGATGCTCAACATCACTCATTATCAGAGAAATGCAAATCAAAACCACAATGAGGTACCATTATACGCCAGTCAGGATGGCTGCTATCCAAAAGTCTACAAGCAATAAATGCTGGAGAGGGTGTGGAGAAAAGGGAACCCTCTTACACTGTTGGTGGGAATGCAAATTAGTACAGCCACTATGGAAAACAGTGTGGAGATTTCTTAAAAAGCTGGAAATAGAACTGCCATATGACCCAGCAATCCCACTTCTGGGCATACACACCAAGGAAACCAGATCTGAAAGAGACACGTGCACCCCAATGTTCATCGCAGCACTGTTTATAATAGCCAGGACATGGAAGCAACCCAGAGGCCCATCAGCAGACGAATGGATGAGGAAGCTGTGGTACATATACATAATGGAATATTACTCAGCCATTAAAAAGAATTCATTTGAATCAGTTCTAATGAGATGGATGAAACTGGAGCCCATTATACAGAGCGAAGTAAGCCAGAAAGATAAAGACCATTACAGTATACTAACACATATATATGGACTTTAGAAAGATGGTAACGATAACCCTATATGCAAAACAGAAAAAGAGACTCAGATGTATAGAACAGACTTGTGGACTCTGGGAGAAGGCGAGGGTGGGATGTTTCAAGAGAACAGCATTGAAACATGTATATTATCTAGGGTGAAACAGATCACCAGCCCAGGTTGGGTGCATGAGACAAGTGCTCGGGCCTGGTGGACTGGGAAGACCCAGAGGGATGGGGTGGAGAGGGAGGTGGGAGGGGGGACTGGGATGGGGAATACGTGTAAAAGAATAAAAAAAAAAAAGAAACACAAAGACCTTTTGCTTCCCCCCCACCTCCAATTTTCAGAGTTTTTAGCCTACACCTTACAACTTGGATTTTGCCAGACAAATGACAGGTCGTATCTGCTCTCTGGGGCAAGGGGAGAGGTTGGAAGGCAGGGCGTAGCTGTCTGTCTGCAGATATTAACCCCTGAAGAAGACTCCTCTGGATCAAGAGCCCCAGCCCTCTATAAAGTAGTTCATAAAAATAATTCATCCAAGCTTTCCAACCACGGCCCTGCAGGATGGCTCCCGCAAAGAAGGGCGGCGAGAAGAAGAAGGGCCGGTCCGCCATCAACGAGGTGGTGACAAGAGAATACACCATCAACATTCACAAGCGCATCCACGGAGTGGGTTTCAAGAAGCGTGCCCCTAGGGCACTCAAAGAAATCCGGAAGTTTGCCATGAAGGAGATGGGAACTCCGGACGTGCGCATCGACACCAGGCTCAACAAAGCCGTCTGGGCCAAAGGAATCAGGAATGTCCCATACCGGATCCGTGTGCGGTTGTCCAGAAAACGTAATGAAGACGAAGACTCGCCAAACAAGCTCTACACTCTGGTTACCTACATGCCCGTCACCACCTTCAAAAATCTACAGACAGTCAATGTGGACGAGAACTAATTGCTGATGGTCCAATAAAGTTATTGAACTGCAAAAAAAAAAAATAATAATTCATCCAAGATGGTTCAGTTAGATGAGTGGGCTTGATAGAATTCCTAGAAAACCAAGGCCACCAATGTGTGTGTGTGTGTGTATGGGTGAGGGGTGGGGGAGGCAGATATTGGATGATGGCTGCTGCTTTGGAAGCCTTGCCCATGAGAGATGAAATGTAGGAGCCCAAGGAAGCTGAAACTGTAAGGGCAAGCCTAGTAAAAGTAATGCTGAATGTTAATTGGGTACCAGAGGCCTGCCAGAGGTTTGGGACCTCAAACAGAGTTGCCTCCATCCCACACAAGGCCATGGGATGAAAACTCAGTCCCAGGGAAACTGCTGACCTTGTATAAAGAGAATTTCATAGGCCAATTGTGACTCAACGTGAGGACCCAGTAATTCTCCCAAAGGAACAATTCCAATTCCTTCTATTAACACATGCTTGGGAAAGAGGGGAAAAAATAAGAAGACCCATTGGTCTTGGTATGGACTGAAATGTGTCCTCTCAGTTCATCTGTTGGAGTCCAAAGCCCTGGTATCTCAGAATGTGGCTGTATTTGGAGACAGGGCCCTTAAGAGTGAGGCTTCCCAGATAGCACTAGTGGTAAAGAACCTGCTAATGCAGGAGACTGAAGAGATGCGAGTCTGATCCCTGGGTTGAGAAGATCCCCTAGAGGAGGGCACGGCAAACCACTCCAGTATTCTTTCCTGGATAATCCCAGAGACAGAGGAGCATCCCAGGATATCGTCCATGGGGTCGCGAAGAGTTGGACATGAGTGAGGCGACTTAGCAGAGGGACTTAGTACAGAGGGGAAGACGAGTGAGATAGGGGTGTAGGATTAAGAGACACAAACCCCCACGTATCAGAGAAATACACTACGAAGATATTTTGTACAGCACAGGGTAATATAGCCACTATTTTATAATAACTTTAAATGGAATAGGTGTGTGTGTTAGTCGCTCAGTCATTTCCAACTCTTTGAGACCCCATGGACTGTAGACTGCCAGGCTCCTCTGTCCATGGGACTTCCCCGGGCAAGAACAATGGAGAGGGTTGCCATGCCCTCCTCCAGGGGATCTTCCCGACCGAGGGATGGACCCAGATCTCCCACAATGCAAGCACCTTCTGTACCACCAAGGAGTATAATCAATAAAAATACTGAATCATTCTGTTGCACATCCAAAACAATATAGCATTGTAAATCAACTGTACTTCAACAAAACAAAAGATGATTTAAGTTAAAATGAGATCGTTAGGATAGACCCTAATCTAACACCAGCTGGACTGAATTGTTTATAACAAACACAGAGGGAAAACCATGTGAAGACAAGCAGAAGACAGCCATCCACAAGACAAGAAGATAGATCTCAGAAGAAACCAACCCTGCAAATATAGGTACCTCTCTGTTTTTCTTCTAAGCCCCACACTTCTCTGGGGGGAGGGAGTCATCATAAAATGCAGCCAAGCCCTGAGGAGATGGATTAGGAAAGTGAGGGAATCTAGTCTGTATTAGAAGCAAGGTGTGGCATCAGCAGGTCTGGGTAATGAGGAAGGGAATGCTGTTTCCCTCTTCTGTTCCTACAAACTGCCCAGACAGCAGTGAAACAGCACCTAGGTGGGCAAAAAAATGCCTTTTCCTCCTCCTTCACAATACAGCACACAAAGGACGACCCCACACTTCAGAGTGGACCATCTCACTAGGATTTACAAAAAAAAAATGTAAGTCATGTTGTTCAAGTCTTAACAAAAACCCTTGACCCAAGAGTGTTAGAATCTAGAAGGAAACCAAGATACAATAGGTGGTTGTTTTCAATAGTATGATTCTTGGCATTTTGCTCTTTCTTTTTTTTTATTTTTTATATTTGTATTCAGAATCATGGCCATTGCAGCTGTACATTTCTTGACTTGCTTTGGTTACACTTTAGTTTTTTAAAAGACAGGAAAGTATTCCAATGAGATATGGCTTGAGAAATGAGAAGAGAGAACAAGTTATTGAAAGCTCTAGGGGAAACGTGAGTTCACCTGGGCTGCTGAGAACTCAGGCTGCAGTGCATTGGAGACACACTGTGGTCAGAAAGCACCCCCACCCTCAGAACTCCAGGCAGAACAAATATTAGAGTGAAGAGCCAGGTGGGGTCATTCTCTCCAAGTCTCCTAGAGACACCTTCAGCTGATCTAGCAAGCAGGTAGATGCGGAGTGTCATTGCCCCTCTGGGGAGTAGGGAGCCCTTCACGTGCCCTTCAGCAACTGATCTTAATCATTCTGAATCAGAGGAATCAGCAAGTCCATCACTTGGAGATTTAATTATCTTTTCTTTACTCAAATAATGAACGATTCCAGGAGCTTATTAATTTTCCATTCCAGAATGAGCTCATGAAGGCTACCCAGTATGATGTTCTGCTGCCTTTGAGAAATTCCACTCATGCCTTGGGTCTGTACTGTGAATGGGCTGTACATACATCTCTTAATTAACACTTGGAATCACATTGAATCTTATTGACAAGGGCTTAAGGTGAGGTCATACTAGCATGCACCTAAACATTTGTTAACTCTATGTGCCTACGTGCTTGACTGCTCAGTTGTGTCCGATTCTTTGCGACCCCATGGGCTATAGCCCACCAGGCTCCTCTGTCTATGGGACTTTTCAGGCAAGAATATTGGAGCAGGTTGCCATTTCCTCCTGCAGGGGATCTTCCTGACCCAGGGATTGAGCCGAAGCCTCCTGTCTCTCCTATGCTGGCAGTCAGATTCTTTACCACTAACCGACCAGAGGCTGGAGCACTACAGAACCCCACTCACCAGAACACAGGAGCCCTGTACCTAATATCTGTCAGTCTGCCCATGAAACTGCCTCTCCCTGAGTCAGGATTAATCATCTCTTCCTTGGACAATAACATTAGTCTTCATCTTACTTTTCCAGTCCATCTTCCTACACTCAGCCATACCAAAGCACTTACACCTCCTTGGACGTACTTCCAAGTGGTGCTTCATACATTGTTTTTCTTTGACCAGGAATGCCCTCCTACCCCTGTTACCCCACCTAACTTCTACTCCTCCATCAAGAAACACCCCAAGGACCACTGCCCTGAGAAACCTCCTTTCCTACCCACGGATATCATTGCCTGTTTCTGGATGGGCCTATTCCTTACACAGAATAATTCAAAACAATTGGACACTTCTAAAATTGTATTACTCAATAATTAGGCCACATGTGGGGCTTCCCTGGTAGTTTAGCTGGTAAAGAATCTGCCTGCAATTCAGGAGACCCCTGTTCGATACCTGGGGGGAGAAGATCCCCTAGAGAAGACATACGCTACCCACTCCAGTACCCTTGGGCTTTCCTGGTGGCTCAGAGGGTAAAGAATTTGCCTTCACTGTGGGAGACCTGGGTTCAGTCCCTGGGTTGGGAAGATCCCCTGGAGTAGGACATGGCAACCCGCTCTGGTATTCTTGCCTGGAGAATCCCATGGACAGAGGAGCAGATTATAACTCTGGAATAGTACCCAAATAGACAGTGAAAGTGTTAGCTGTAGAGTTGTGTCCAAGTCTTTTCGGCCTCATGGACTATAGCCTGCCAGGCTCTTCTGTCCTTAGGATTCTACCAGCAAGAATACTGGAGTGGGCTGCCATTCCCTCCTCCAGGGGATCTTCCTGACCTAGGGATCGAACCTGGGTCTCCTACACTGCAGGCAGATTCGTTACCATTTCAGCCACCAGGGAAGCTCAAATAGACAGTACCCTTTTTGATTATACAAGAGGATCCCCCTATTCTGTGGCCTGTTCTTTAAAAAAATACATATTGCCAACATACCAAAAACCACTATTGTGAAAAGATGCATGAGTGAGGAGTGAAGTTACTCAGTCTTCTCTGACTCTTTGCGACCCCATGGACTGTAGCCTACCAGGCTCCTCTGTCCATGGGATTTTCCAGGCAAGAGTACTGGAATGGGTTGCCATTCTCTTCTCCAAAAACAAGATGCATAGACACGTCTATCACTTTTTATATGGCCCTCAATACTTGCACAAGAGATTCAGAATCCTAAACAAGGGCTGATATGAGTAACATCATTTGGACCCAAATGAAAAAAGGTGTTTCCATGTCTCTTGCCCTTGATCCAGACAGAAAGAGCTGCATTCAAATGCTGGGAGAGTTTTGGGGAGTGGGTTCTCAAGTTAGAGATGGCCTGCTCTGGAGTATGGAGGCAATTTGACAGACAAGAACACCTGCATAGGAGAAAAGATGAAACAATTAATTCATCTCACCCATCTTAGTTATAAATGCAACTTACAAATGGCTCTTATAAAATGAGTTTTCATTTCCCAGTAATGCTGAGTGTCCAATTTCTTGCTTCTCTTTGGTTTCAATTCTTTATTCCAGGGAGTTTTACAAGTTAATGCAATATCCACAATAGTTCCATAAGTTGGCAGAGGAAAATTTTGTAACATAAAACAGTTGCTTGTGCAAACATCTTTGGCCCTTCAGAACAATACCCAGACATATGCAATACTTAAGTTTAATAGTGTTTGATAATTTCTCAACTTTGAGTCAAATCAAAACTTAGCTGAATGCTCATTTTTTTCTTAGTAAAGGCATAGTTGTCAAATTTGATAGGGTTATATGTAATTCATTAAAAATTAGGCATATAGATGGTGGGACTCAGTTCAGACACCTGTCCCAAATGTTCATGGAAGCCTGTACCTTGATTCCCAGATATTAATGCCCCACCCACTTCTTGTGGAGAAAAATCAGGCTCCTCAATGTCAGACCATTCTTTCTTCCCTGAGGAAATTAATGAACTCATAATGATGCCATTGACTGTGGTGTGCTATAAAAGTTATCTTATATGTGCTATGAAATACAAACTAAACTTACATACTACTCTGTGCAATTTAATTATGAGCAGGGTTTACTTAGCATTTATAGCATTATACAAATCTCTGTGATAGCTTCCTTACAAGTTGGTTATGACAGCACATTCACATAAACCCCAGTTCCAGAGTTGTAATTTCAAGCATTTCTTTTTTTTTTTAATCTACTGTGTACAGTTCTCACTCCTTATTTAGCAGTGATGTTCGCATAGCTGGCTCCATTCCTAGAAGACAGGGACAAGATCATATTCTCTTTGGATAGGCAAACCCTACAGTGGGTGCCTGTTCTTAAAAGCATTTCTTGCTATTTTCAATCCTACCTGACCCCCCAAAAAAACAGATGCATAGGTTGGAGGAAAGTTCTTGATATTTGATAAGAAACTACAGCGATCCAAGAACTCTTCAGAAATGTTTTTATTTTCTTTAAAAAATATTGAAATAAATATAAAAAAGAAAGAGATATTTGATAGAAAAGAATACTGTCAATGTCTTGTATATTACAGTTAGTCCTTGATAGCAACCTTTTTTTTTTTTTTTTTGCTGTGTTACAGTTGGTACTCCATAAATGCACAGGAAATGAATCAAAGATGCATACAAGCATCTCTCTGCTCTGCATATGTAGTGTTTTTACGAATGACATCTATTTCCCACTTCTGTCTCAGTTTGTTGTTTCTTTAATCACATCTTGGTCTTAATTTTTAGTAGTGTTTTATCACCTGTATTCCTTTAGCTAACAATTGTTTAAGTAGCATCTACTAGATGCGTTAAGGGAGCTTCCCTGGTGGCTCAGATGGTAAAGAATCTGCCTGCAATGCAGGAAACGGGTTCGATCCCTGGGTCAGGAAGATCCCCTGGAGAAGGGCATGGCAGCCCACTCCAGGATTCTTGCCTGGAGAGTCCCACAGACAGAGGAGCCTGGTGGGCTACAGTCCATAGAGTCACAGAGAGTCAGAAGTGACTAAGCATGCATGTTCGCAGGTGCTTTAAATTGTCTTATGTATTTATTTTTTTGTACAGTTTTTCATTGCTTTTCTTCCCCTAAGAGACTCTAAACTCCACAAAAGAAGAGACCTGTCTGTCTTACTGGGAGATATTCAGCATCTGGAAAACAATAGGTGCTAAAATATACGTGTAGCGCTAAAATATATGTGTACTGCTAAACAGAAGAATGTGTAAATATGCAGCTACAATCTCAATAGCTGAGGTTCTTAGGGCTTGTTTCCTGCCTCTATCATTTTCCCTTTTATTCAAGCAACATCAAGATAGTATCTATTTGTTATAGAACAACAACAACGAAAATGATTGTTTGGGAGGGCTCTCAAATTAGCCATTTCTTGATGGTGATTGATGGACTGACGTTCTCACTTCCCACCTTTCGCTTCCATCCTGAATCACTCTTCATTCTAACACAGACTGCACACAGGCTTTTGCAGCTGATGCTGGAACACCCCCAGAGTGCTTCTGCAGAATCTGAGTCCATCAGTATCACGTCCATTGTCCACAGCCAAGATTACAGGTTTTTTGGGTTTTGTTTTTGTTTTTTTTTCCTTTTTTCTAGTCAGATTTCACTTGCTTGGGATAAATCTTGTAGGCTATTAAATCTGACTTTCTGATCCCTGCTAACAGCGCATTTGAAGAACAATCAAAGGGAAACTACCATTGCCTTGTGTATTACAGTAAGCCCTTGATAGCAGCCATCAATGCGTCGTATGGTGGGGAATGTTGTCTAAAGATAAAAATAGGCAGGCAGGCAGGCATCAGCCCAATGGACTTAATTTTACACACGTACAACCTCTGGCGCGTCTGCAGTGAGATTAAGTAATGCCCTTCTTGGCAACCCTTATAAATTTTCTCCAATTGCAAATTTTTAGTTGATACTAAAGCTTTGGTGCAACTAAAGCTTTTGGTGTAAAAGAAGAAAAGATTCCATAGCTTTTGGTGTAAAAGAAGAAAAGAACAAATAGTAGTTGATTCCAAAGAACCCTCTTGTTTAAAAAAGCTTGCCAGAGAGGGCGTATATCATCAGATAGAAGAATAGACCGAAGGATTTACAGTTCTTTTGTTTTAAAATAGTCTGAGGTGTAGAAAGCAGCACAGACTGAAAGCCTTTGTCAGACGCCCTTTTCTGCCTTCAGCTGAAAGGGAAATCCTAAGTTTGTTACAAGCTCTCTATTAAATCATAATACATGTTTCCTGCACATCATTAAACCTCGGCGCTGATTACTTGATGCGTTTCTCTGAAACAAGTGAGTCCCATTTAGGACAGGAAGCACTTATAAAAATAGCCCTATTAGATACCACCTGTGATTCAGATCCACCATCAAAGCTCAGATGCAGAGGCATCAAGGTCAGAAACACCCTGCATCAGGCAGGATGTATTCTTGCTTCTAGGCCGAACAAGAGAAGAGTGCAAGCCCATGGCTGGCAAATCCATCAGATTTCTGGGAACTGATGTCTTATTACAAGTTTGCACTTGAAATCGGTGCTCTGAGAAAAGAAGAGACAGGACCTATAGGGCGCATTTAAGATGCCTCTCCAGTGCAGTCCTCAGAGCTTCATTCAAGGAGAGAGTGATTGGATGGGACCAGAGTGGAAAGGAGAATGGGGAAAGCAATGGGTTGAGACTGAAAACACTTGAGTCTTGTCATGGGTGGGCAGGTGCCCATCAAAGTGTGCACACGGATCTCGTTCTGTGTACTTCTGCGCTGATACTATGAAATGTGTGCTTTCATGGAAGAAAAACAGGTCATGGAAAGTATAGTTACTTTAATTGTTTTAATGCTAGAATGTCTGAATATAGTGCGTTTGCTAATTTAATCCTAAATCTTTGTTGCATACTCCCTTATGAAGTACACGGAAATTGCAAGCAAGTACCTCAAAATGGAAGTGTTAGTCACTCAGATGTGTCCAACTCTTGCAGGACCCACCAGGCTCCTCCATCTGTAGAAATCTCCAGCTAAGAATACTGGAATGGGTAGCCATTCCCTTCTCCAGGGGCTCTTCCCAACCCAGGTATCCAACTTGTGTCTCCTGCATTGGCAGGCAGATTCTTTACTGTCTGAACCACTAGGGAAGCTACTTCCTTATTTTTTAATTAAACTTATTTATTTATTTTAACTGGAGTATATTTACTTTACAATATTATGATGGCCTCTGCCACTCTCTTATTAAGTCAAAGGAAACTGCATCAAGGTACCTCAAATGTATAAATAAAAATAGTCCTTCCATTTGTGACATGCCTGCTCTTACCAACTCCATGCTGGCTGGGACCACTTCTGTGTCTAATGGGAGAGGTACAATGAATTCTAAATACTACATTATCTTGCTTTATAACTGCAATATCTAATACAGAAAGAGGGCTTTGGGCCACAATTAATAGCCATTCTTACAGATCTTTTAACTCTCTGCATTCTCTAAGGAGTTTGCTTTCCATTAACATTTCCAGAAATAGCTTGCTTTACATTATTAAACTGCTGTGAGTGATGGCTCCCAAATTATTCCTAAGCTAATTATTAAAAAATGATTACTCCAAAAAGCTTTTCACACTTTAAATTGTATCTTTACCAGTCTTGCAATAAATATGAAGATAGAGCCATAGTCATTGTAACAATCTCTGCTCGTAATATAACCAAGATTGGCTTTTATTAAGCCAGTCTCCAGTGTACTCTAAACTGTGTTTTCACTACAAGTTGTAGTGCTAAATACAAGGGGGAAAGATATGCAAATCAGCAATATTAACCATGCCAGTTTAAGAGGAGCCAAACTAACCTAATGAAGGGGATACAGTCACTAGAAAGCTATGTTTTGATTCTTTTTTAAAGGTTAATTAGATTGCCTAATTATCCCAAACTGCGAGCATATTATTCTCTTAGAAGAGCAAGCATAATTAACTTAGAGAGGCTTCCCCTACAAGCAAAAACAAGTAAATAAGAAAACTCCAAGCCAAAGTGATTTGCTTCTGTTGAAATCCTAAGGGTGGTTTGTGCAATAGGATCAAACACACAGGTGCACACACACACACACACACACACCCATAACGATAGTTGTTAAATGTGTCCATCTTAAGAGTTTACAAGATATGGAAAAGCTGACTGCAACTATATATCCATGATTTATATTCTGTTTAAAGTATGCATTTTAAAAAGCAGTGACATCACTTTGCCGACAAAGGTCCGTATAGTCAAAGCTATGACTTTTCCAGTAGTCATGTAAGGATGTGAGAATTGGACCATTAAGAAGGTTGAGCACCAAAGAATTCATCTGTTTGAACTGCGGTGCTGGAGAAGACTCTTGAGAATCCCCTGGACTGCAAGGAGATCCAACCAGTCCATCCTAAAGGAGATCAGTCCTGTGTGTTCAGCGGAAGGACTGATGATGAAGCTGAAACTCCAATACTTTGGCCACCTGATGTGAAGAGCTGATTCATTGGAAAAGACCCTGATGCTGGGAAAATTGAAATCAAAAGGAGAATGGGGCAACAGAGGATGAGATGATTGGATAGCATAGCTGACCCAATGGACAAGAATTTGAGAAAATTCTTGGAGACAGTGAAGGACAGGGTAGCCTGGTGTTCTGCAGTCCATGGGGTCGCAAAGAATCAGACACTACTTAGCAACTGAACACACACACACATAAAGTATCTGCTTCTCAAGGGAGATTAGGAGAAAATACTTCCTAGGAAAGAATGGGACATCAGTTGCTTTGAACTGCCTAACAATAATTCCCCTTTCTTTTGGTAACATTGCCCTAATTTTGTTTCTGGAATTTTCTGTTGCACCTACATTGCAGTGCAACCTTTCTTCCTGCCCAATTCTATCCCCTTCATGTCCTTACACTTTAGTGTTCCCTAGGAAACAATTCAATAAACTAACTGCAAACAAATCGCCACTTCAGAGTTTCAGAGAAGCCTTTTCTAAGGAAACCAACATAAGTCACTGGTGACAGAATTGGCCTACAAAGCAAAAACTAAAATGAGATTTTAGGTTTCTTCCACTTGTCTGCTGAGTGCAATGAAGATTACGTCATTGGTAGTTGTGCTAGTGGTGGCTCAGTCGCTTCAGTCGTGTCCGACTCTGTGCGACCCCATAGACGCAGCCCACCAGGCTCCTCCATCCCTGGGATTCTCCAGGCAAGAAGACCGGAGTGGGTTGCCATTTCCTTCTCCAATGCGTGAAAGCGAAGTCTCTCAGCTGTGTCTGACTCTTCGTGACCCCATGGACTGCACCCTACCAGGCTCCTCCGTCCCTGGGATTTTCCAAGGCAAGAGCACTGGAGTGGGGTGCCGTTGGTAGTTGAGATGGAACTGATAAGCCCCCTCACAGGCTGTTGCAAGAGAGCTGTTAAAACATTCACTGGTAGCGAATTGGCATACAGTAGAAGAAAATATGGGCTTCCCTGGTGGCTCAGCAGTAAAGAGTCTGCCTGCAATGCAGGAGACCTGGATTCGATCCCTGGGTTGGGAAGATCCCCTGGAGGAGGGCATGGCAACCCACTCCAGCACTCTTGCCCAGAGGATCCCATGGACAGAGGAGCCTGGTGGGCAACAGCCCATAGAGTTGCACAGAGTCAGACACGACTGAAGCGGCAAAGCAGCAGCAGCAGCAGCAAAAAACATACTGCTATGCGTGGTAAATGTAAGATAAGTGTACTGTCTCGGATGTTCGAGGGTTTCATGAGAATCAGCAATTTTAAGGACAATGAAATCTGATGATCGTTGCTGTGGCTTTCCATGAATCAAAGAAAGACAAGGAAATGCTGACAGTGATTAATTCCTAATTTAAGACAAAGAATGGAAGACAGGGGACTTCCTTGAAAGCATATAAAGAGATGGTCATCTGTTCTAACCAGGGAGTAGAAAAGAGCTGAAGATTAGGACCAGGAATTAATCATAATTATAGTTGAGCTCCAGAGAAGATTGAAATCCAATCCTGGAAAGTCCAGTGACCTATTTTCAAGATTCTGGTTGGAAATGAAAGACACCCGGGGATTCAGACCTACCTATTTAAGGTTAGGAATATTTTGCTTAAAGATGGCAGTGGCAAATGACTCAGCTGACTGGTTAGGAGCATATGAGGACAAAGAGATTTGTGGAAGAGATACGTTAATGGATTTGGGATTAAGCACAGTGAGAAGATCTTTGTTTTGATTGTTCATGCTCAACAGAGACTATCGAACAGAGAAGAAACAACAAACCAGACAAAATGACTTAACCAGTTGACAACTCAAGTTCTGGGACGATGGCTGCATAAAGACAGCAGCCAAAGTAGCAGGAGTGGAGACTATGCATGGACCCAGCCTTGGGTCCAACTTGCTGGTGCTGTTCTGGGACTGATGTTGCAGAAAGTTTAACCCCCTGGTTACAGAGACCAAGCTAAGCTTCCAATATGGCACCATCATACATAAGGACTAAGGACACCATACATAAGGACATCAGTCACTTAGTAAAAAGCTGATTACTCATTTATGTTTACTGAGATTGACACATATTCTGAATATAGCTTTGCTCTCCTGACTGCAGGATATAGTAGCATCAATACATAATGGCTTAAATGGTTGATCTGATAACAGATCCTCTTCCACATTTCATCAGACCAAGGGCTCTATTTTACAGCCTAGGAGGGAAGGTATTTGACACAAAATTATAGGGTCTATTCAACTTCTACCACATCACCTAGAAAATGCTGGCAAAATAGAGCCTTAGAATAACGTTTTGATGACTTAGCTGAGGCGCCAGCTTGGAGATGACACCTTCAGGGCACCACCCCCCAAGACCTGGTATACACCCTAAATCCACTGTATAGTTCTGTGTTCCAGTTGGCAGAATACATAGATCTGAGAACTAAGGAAAGAAGTAGGAGCAACTCCACTTACCTTCACTCTCAGTTGGGAACTTTTCTCTCATCCGCATAAATGTAGGCCCTTGGGTCAAGAGATTCATATTCCCAGAGGGAGGACAGTACTACCAGGGGATACAGCAAGAGTACCATTTATCTATAAGCCCTGGCTGCTGGTCTATCACTTCAGGTACCTTATGCCAAGAGACTGCATCACAAGGAAGCTCACTATACTGGAAAGAGTAATTGACACGGACTTTCAGGAGGATGTTGAACTATTGCTACACCATGATGCCAGAAGAAACTATACTGGAAATTCAGTTGATTCACTGGAGCTTTTTAATACTCCCCTGCCTAATTGTGGAGCTTACCAGGTGGCCCAGTGGTAAAGAATCTGCCTGCAGTGAAGGAGACATGGGCTCAATCCCTGGCTTAGGGGTATCCCCTGGAAGAGGGCATAGCAACTCACTCCAACAATTCTTACCTGGAGAATCCCAGGGACAGAGGAGCACAGTGGGATACAGTCCATAAGGTGGCAAAGAGTCAGACACGACTGAAGTGACTGAGCACACACACACACACACACACACACACACACACTGCCTAACTGTGGCAGAAAATGGTCAAGAAGAAAAGCGTTCATAGCATGAGAAGGACATAGTAACCACATGCCCAGACTCCTCAAAGATGAGAGCTTGGGTCACCCCAGCAGCTAAACCATGACAGAAGAGGTGCTGGCAGAGTGCAGGAGTCACAATGGGCCATGCAGGAAGGAGCATTAGTTATGGCCCCATGAACAGCTGGGGCTCCAGCATGAATAATGGCAGTGGGGGCTATAATTCTTTTTCATAAACCTTTATAAATTTTCCTACCAAAATAGACCAACCAGCGTTCTAGAGGAGCTGTATCTAGATAGGTTGAACTTACACAGCAAATGGGTCCAAGCAGGACAAAGAGTAGACAGTAGTGGATACTGGGGTGCAACAACCAGATCCCGCACTCAATACGGAGTTGCTGCTTCCCCCAGCTGCCAAGTGGTATACCCAGGTGACAGCTCAGGTGGTAATTCTCCAGGAATTTGTGTCGGCCAATGAGAGCTGGCTCATCCAACATTGTGCCCTATCACAAGTATAGCCATCTCTCAACAGCTGGTTGGGGTGGGAGTACAAAGACCTAGTCATGTACAGATGTGAGAGTTGGACCATAAAAATGACTGAGCACCAAAGAATTGAAAGTTTCAAATTGTGGTGTTGGAGAAGACTCTTGTGAGCCCCTTGGACTGCAAGGCATTCAAGCCAGTCAATCCTAAAGGAAATCAACCTTGAATATTTATTGAAAGGAGTGATACTGAAGCTGAAGCTCCAACTTTGGACACCTGATGCAAAGAACTGACCTATTAGAAAAGATTCTAATTCTGGGAAAGATTGAAGGTAAAATGAGAAGGGGGTGACAGAGGATTAGATGGTTAGATAGCATCACTGACTCAATGGACATGAATTTGAGCAAACTTCAGGAGACAGTGAAGGACAGAGAAGCTTGGCATGCTGCAGTCCATGAGGTTGCAAAGACTTGGACACGACTGAGCAATGGAAGAGCAACAACAGACACCTATATCTCTAATGGATCACGCCAGCTTCAGAGCTGCCATCAACAACCACAAGACCATGCAAAGCAATAACAGAATTTCTGATATTTAGACATTTCAGTTAACAAGGTACTGCATCAAGTATGGAATACCTATAACATATATGGACTATTGTGTAAACTAAATTTGTTTTTCCCTATTCAGTTCAGTTCAGTTGCTCAGTCATGTCTGACTCTTTGCAACCCAATGGACTGCGGCATGCCAGGCCGCCCTGTCCATCACCAACTCCCAGAGCTTACTCAAACTCATGTACGTCGAGTCAGCGATGCCATCCAACCATCTCATCCTCTGTTGTCCCCTTCTCCTCCTGCCTTCAATCTTTCCCAGCATCAGGGTCTTTCCTAATGAGTCAGTTCTTTGCATCAGGTGGCCAAAGTATTGGAGTTTCAGCTTCAGCATCAGTCCTTCCAATGAACATTCAGGACCAATTTCCTTTATGATGGACTGATTGGATCTCCTTGCAGTCCAAGGGACTCTCAAGAGTCTTCTCCAACACCATAGGTCAAAAACATCAGTTCTTCAGTGCTCAGCTTTCTTTATAGTCCAACTCTCACATCCATACATGACTACTGGAAAAACTATAGCTTTGACTAAGTGAAACTTTGTTAGAGAAGTAATGTCTCTGCTTTTTAATATGCTGTCTCAGTTTATCATAACTTTTCTTCCAAAGAGCAAGCGTCTTTTAATTTCATGGCTGCAGTCACCATTTGCAGTGATTTTGGAGCCCCCCAAAAATAAAGTCTGTTACTGTTTCCATTGTTTCCCCATCTATTTGTGGTGAAGTGATTGTACTGCATGCCATGATCTAAGTTTTCCGGATGTTGAGTTTTAAGCCAACTTTTACACTCTCCTCTTTCACTTTCATCAAGAGGCTATTTGGTTCTTCTTCACTTTCTGCCATAAGGGTGGTGTCATCTGCATATCTGAGGTTATTGATATTTCTCTCAGCAATCTTGATTCCAGCTTGTGCTTCATCCAGTCCAGCGTTTCTCATGATGTACCCTGCATATAAATTAAATAAGCAGAGTGACAATATACCACCTTGACTTACTCCTTTCCTGATTTGGAACAAGTCTGTTGTTCCATGTCCAGTTTTAACTGTTGTTTCTTGACCTGTATACAGGTTTCTCAGGAGGAAGGTCAAGTGCTCTGGTATTCCTATCTCTTGAAGAATTTTCCACAGTTTGTTGTCATCCACACAGTCAAAGGCTTTGGCATAGTCAATAAAGCAGAAATAGATGTCTTTCTGGAACTCTCTTGCTTTTCAATGATCCAATAGATGTTGGCAATTTGATCTCTGGTTCCTCTGCCTTTTCTAAAACCACCTTGAACTTCTAGAAGTTCATGGTTCATGTACTGTTGAAGCCTGGCTTGGAGAATTTTGAGCATTACTTTGCTAGCGTGTGAGATGAGTACAATTGTGCGGTAGTTTGAGCATTGTTTGGCATTACATTTCTTCAGGATTGGAATGAAAAACTGACATTTTCCAGTCCTATGGCCACTGCTGAGTTTTCCAAATTTGCTGGCATATTGAGTGCAGCACTTTCACAGCATCATCTTTCAGGATTTGAAATAGCTCAACTGGAATTCCATCACATCCACTAGCTTTGTAGTGGTGATGCTTCCTAAGGCCCACTTGAGTTCGCATTCCAGGATGTCTGGTGAGTGATCACATCATCGTGGTTATCTGGGTCATGAACATCTTTTTTGTGTAGTTCTTCTGTATATTCTTGCCAGTATGCTTTTCTCTGTATTTAGTGTTGGGGGGGAGGGGGGGGAACTTGCCACAAGATGCATTCCTTAAGTGGGTTTTTCTAATTCTATGAAGAAATATTTATAACATGCCAATATAAGGCAAGAATAATCAACTTTCTTAGAAAGGAGTAATATAAAAGCCTTATTCTTACCCATTTGTATTCATGCAAAGATTTTTGCAATTAAAAGAAAACAAAGGAAGAACATGGAGAAGAAAGAGAAAAGAGAAAGAGGGGAAGGGTAAGAAGAAAAATTTCAGGATTTGAAATTTAGCAGTATACAAGAAAACTAATCATAATGACCTATTTTCATCTGTTACTAACTTGTCAAATAATTTCCCCAACAGTCCAAAACAATCCTTAACTCCCTAATACATTACAAGGAATAGATAAATGCTGAAATTAGTTCCTATGCCCAAGCTTCTCCGTCAACAAACTGAACCACACAGCTCCTATCCCTGCCAGTCAAAACCCTGAAATATAAGTCCTATTTCTTAATAGGACTTTCTTAATAGTCTTTCTTAAAGACTGCTGCTCTCTGATTACAAATGTGACATTGGCTTTGGGTCCTGGGATGTTTGCAAAGATACAGATTTTAACAGGGCTCAGCAAGTCTGGAAAAGGATTTGAGAGAAGACTGTCAGAGCATTAAAGAAAACTCAGAGGCCTGGTTTCCTCACCTGGGGGAAGGCTTGGTTCTCCTGGACTTTCTGTCTGCTCCCTTTCAAGACTTGGCCAAGGCCACCCCAGAGAGAGGAAGATGCAGGTGTTTCCTCCTCCCAGCCGGGGCAATAGCTCAGTTCCTTTCTGTCCCTCCAAGTCAGCAAGGCACCATTCCCACCATCTTCGCTGTCTCTCACACAGGTCCCAGAATTACAATTTTCCAAAATCAGCATGAATTTCCTTTCCTTTCCTCAGCAGAGTGCCGTGCTCACTCGAGTATTTTCTCCTTCGTGTGGAACAGCTTGTCTTCTGCTTCCCCTTTTCTTAGAGGCCAGCTCCCCTGCCCTGACCATTTCCCTCGTAAACTAGAAACGACATCAGAAAATGAAGAAATTGAAGGGGCCACTTCCACTCCCGGAGGTCATAAACTGCTCAGGGCCAAGTGTTACAGGGGCATCTGAGGCCAAGGAAAAGCAATTTACTTCTCACAACATTTCACCAGGAAGTCAAGTGGAGTCACCCCATTAAAAACAAGTCACCTCTTACACTTTTCCTTGTTGAGGAGGTTCCCTCAGTGAGGAGAGGGAGCAATGCCCTTCGGCTTACATGAAGTCGATACAGAGACGCTCTGTGACAGTGGTTCCCAGAAGCCAACCACATTTGAATGGGCTAAAGAATCCCCCTGCAATGCAGGAAACGTGGGTTCGATCCCTGGGTCAGGAAGATCCCCTGGAGGAGGGAACATCAACCCACTCTAGTATTCTTGCCTGGAGAATTCCATGGGCAGAGGAGCCTGATGGGGTACAGTCCATGGGGCCGCAAAGGGTGGGACACGACCAAAGCAACTGAGCATGTGCTGAGTGCGCAAAGCTCCTTACAACACAAATTCTGGCTGCAGCCCCTGAGTTCCGATTCAGTCATTTGGGGGTGGTGCTTAAGGATTTGCATTTCTAACCCCTCCCAGGGGATGCTGACCCAAGCTAGCCCACAGCCCTCACTTTATATGGATTTTTGTCCCTACTAAGTCTCTACCATGGGTGTCGGGACAGCAGGCGACCCCAACCGAATGGCTCATCACTGAATCTACTTGGAATGGAGATTTGATTTAAAGTAGACCATGGTAGCATAATGCACTTGCATGCATGGTGCTCGGTCATGTCCAACTCTTTGCAACCCCATGGACCATAGCCTACCAGGCTCCTCTGTCCGTGGAATCCTCCAGGCAAGAACACTGGGGTGGATTGCCATTTCCTTCACCAGGGGATCTTCCCAACTCAGGGATCAAATTCCTGTCTCCTACAATGGCAGGTAGATTCTTTACCACTTCACCACCTGGGAAGCCATGGAGGCAAAATCAATATGAGGAGAAATACGTGGGTACGGGGGAGAAACCATGCTGTTACAATACCGGCTTTCCAGTCTCACCTCTGATCCATGACACACCACTGAGACAGTTTTCAAGGTGGAGGGCACTGGTGCCAAAGAAAACTTTCAATTAGCCCATCTGCCACAGAGATAGTTTCCTGGGTTTTTTTTTTTTTTTTTTTTTGGTTCAATAGTTTTATCATCCAGGCACTGGAAGTCCAGTCAGTGAAAGGCATGTAATTGTTTTTATTCACCCTGCAAACAAAATGCTGCTTCAGATGAGAAGTCAGTTGATTTGCAAACTATGTTTACTCTTTGCCTTGTCATCACACAGACAAGCCAATTAATGACATTAAAGATTAATTAACAGGGAAGCGGTGCACCACCTGCCAAAGCAATGATTAAACTTGGGAGTCTATGTTTCTTTCCAGAGAAGAAAATAAACCTCAGTAATTAGAGGCTCAGAAGCAGCTTTTGTCCTGGGGACCAAGTCCATCCAAGTCAGAATGAGAAAGATTTCTTAAGAAGCCAAGTGGTAGGTTCAAGCTGCAGGCAGGTCTTAGCCACTCAGTGGCGCCAATCCCTCTGAGCCAGCAAGCGGCTCCACCTGCCGAGGAAGCAGGAGTCATCACACAGAGCCTCTGCGTGTCTGCCGTCCACGTGCTGCTGCTGCTGCCAGGTCACTTCAGTCGTGTCCGCCTCTGTGCGACCCCATAGACGGCAGCCCACCAGGCTCCGCCATCCCTGGGATGCTCCAGGCAAGAACACTGGAGTGGGTTGCCATTTCCTTCTCCAATGCATGAAAGTGAAAAGGGAAAGTGAAGTCGCTCAGTCGTGTCCGACTCCTAGCAACTCCATGGACGGCAGGCTCCTCCGTCCATGGGATTTTCCAGGCAAGAGTGCTGGAGTGGGGTGCCACTGCCTTCTCCAGCCATCCACATGGAGTGACAGCAACTCAGAACTGGCTCTCTACCTGCATCCTTTCCCAACTCTCATCATCACCTCCCATATCCCTAGAACAGTCTCTTAGTCTAAGTCCATCTTCTCTCAAATTACCCAGCTGAGGCACTTATTTTCCTTCCAAAGAAACACATAGCAAAAGTAAGGTTTGAGGGACTTACCTAGTGGTCCAGAGGTCAAGACTCCACACTTCCAATGCAGGGGGCCCAGGTCCAAGTCTTGGTCAGAGAAATAAATCCCAAAAGCCACAACTAAAAATCTCGTGATCTGCAATGAAGGTGAAGGATCTCATACGCCACAGCTAAGACCCAACACAGTCAAATAAATACATAAATAAATATTTGTTAAAAGGCAAGTTTTTATCATTTTCTTTTTTCCCAAATTTTTTTAATTTCTTATTGGGGTAGAGCTGTTTAACAATGTTGTGGTAGTTTAAGGTGAACAGTGAATGGACTTAGCTACACATATACATGTATCCATTCTTCCCCCAAACCCCACTCCTATCCACCCTATCACATAAAGTTGAGCAGAGCTCTATGTATTATACAGTAGGTCTTTGTTGGCTATCCATTTTAAATACAGCAGTGTGTACATGACCTTCCCCAAATTCCTAACTATCCTTTCCCCCCAAACAACCGTTAGTTCTTTTTCTAAGCCTGTGAGTCTTTTTCTATTTTGTAAGTAAGTTCATTTGTATTGGTTCTTTGTTGGATCATTCTAAAAATACACAGGTAAACAGAAAGTTTAACAGGGTGGGAGAAAGGCATGATCTCACAAGAACACTTCAGACCACTGATGGAAACACACACTGGATGACATTTCCCAGTTCATAGTGTGTGCTTTTATGTGTATGCGATCCCATTATAAACTCTCTATAGACTTGGAAAGTGGTCTTCATTGTTTTTTTCTCAAGTGAGGAAACTAAGCCAACGGTGAGTGTGCAAAGTCTAGGGAAAGGAGGTGTCAAACGATCCCCCCAGGGATGCTGATATGTATCTTTGACTGGCTGTGGGCTTCTCTCCCCGACAGTGTAGAATAACGGACTTGACTGTAGAACCCATGACAGTTAAGGCATTATGAAAATCTTGCACTGAAAGAAAAAATATGGAATGTTCATCACTTCTAAATCTAAGATAAGCAGCTAACTGACTAAATAATACACAGTTAAATAAAAGCTATAGCTCATGGATCAGTAATATGACCATATGATGCAGCTCTAATCCAGAATATCTTTGAGAATGACAGGGGACAAATCAGAACTTGTGGTCATCTCATGACTGGCAAAGTCCTTCAAAAGTAAATACTGGAAGACCCTGAGGGATGGGATGGGGAGGGAGGTGGGAGGGGGTTCAGGATGAGGAACACATGGACACCCATGTCTGACTCATGGCAATGATGGCAAAAACCACTACAATATTGTAAAGTAATTAGCCTCCAATTAAAATAAATTAATTAATTTTAAAAAATTAAATTTAAAAAAAGTAAATAGCTGCATTTTTCAATATTTCAGGTAGTGGTATTCCAAGTATGTATTGTGGGTGCTTTAGAGACATACAATGCTATAGTTGAAATGTATGATGTGTTTAGCCAAGATAAATTTCCTACATGTTCTCATCCAGAAAATATTTTTCACTAGAAACCTTCCTGTCATACAGAGTGAAGTTAGTCAGAAAGAGAAAAATAAATATCACACATTAAAGTATATATGTGGACTCTAGAAAAACAGTACAGATGAATCAATCCACAGAGCAGAAATAGACAGGTAGGTATAGAGAACAGACATGTGGACACAGTGGGGGAAGAGGAGGGTGGGATGACTTGGGAGATTGGGGTTGACATGTACACACTACTATGAAAAAGGAGTACATCAAGGCTGTATATTGTCACCCTGCTTATTTAACTTATATGCAGAGCACATCATGAGAAACACTGGGTTGGAAAAAGAACAAGCTGGAATCAAGATTGCCAGGAGAAACATCAATAACCTCAGATATGCAGATAACACCACCCTTATGGCAGAAAGTGAAGAAGAACTAAAAAGCCTCTTGATGAAAGTGAAAGAAGACAGTGAAAAAGTTGGCTTAAAGCTTCAACATTCAGAAAACTAAGATCATGGCATCTGGTCCCATCACCTCATGGGAAATAGATGGGGAGACAGTGAAAACAGTGTTAGACTTTATTTTTGGGGGCTCCAAAATCACTGCAGATGGTGACTGCAGCCATGAAATTAAAAGACACTTACTCCTTGGAAGGAAAGTTATGACCAACCTAGATAGCATATTAAAAAGCAGAGACATTACTTTGCCAACAAAGGTCCATCTGGTCAAGGCTACAGTTTTTCCAGTGGTCATGTTTGGATGTGAGAGTTGGACTGTGAAGAAAGCTGAGCGCTGAAAAATTGATGCTTTTGAACTGTGGTGTTGGAGAAGACTCTTGAGAGTCCCTTGGAATATTCAACCAGTCCATCCTAAAAGAGATAAGTCCTGGGTGTTCTTGGAAGGACTTGAAAGGACTGATGCTGAAGCTGAAATTCCAATACTTTGGCCACCTCATGTGAAGAGTTGACTCATTGGAAAAGACCCTGATGCTGGGAGGGATTAGGGGCAGGAGGAGAAGGGGACAACAGAGGATGAGATGGCTGGGTGGCATCACCGACTCGATGGGCATGAATTTGAGTAAACTCCAGGAGTTCGTGATGGACAGGGAGGCCTAGTGTGCTGCCATTCATGAGGTCAGAAAGAGTCAGACACGACTGAGTGACTGAACTGAACTGAACTGATGTGTAAAATAGGTAACTAGTGGGGAGTTTATATAAAGCAGAGAAAGTTCAACTTGGCGCTCTGTGATGATCTAGAGTGGTGGGAAAATGATGGGGTGGGAAGGAGGTCCAAGAGGGTGGGGATGTAGATATGCATGTGGCTGGTTCACTTCATTGCACAGCAGGAACTAACACAACATTGTAAAGGAATTATATTCCAATTAAAAACTTTATTAGAAGAGCTATATAATCCTACAGGAATGTTGGGATAATTTCAGTTGAAGCCTTGGAGAAATTTTATGCAGAAGGTGACATTCAGGTTCAATTATGAAGGACCAGTAGATAATCTAGGGTAAAACAAAGAGTGTTTTGAGGTTAGAAGAATTGCTTGAAGAAATAATAAACAAAGCTAATATTACAGAGGTAGGAAATATTTTATGCTTGAGGAAGAGTAGGTAGGACAATTTTTTATTTTAATTATATTTTTTTTTCTCTCAAAGTGCAAATTAATGGAGATTCCATAGTAATTTACTAACATACAGTGTAATCTTACTTAAAACCTGGACAATGCTTCCCAAAGTTAAATATTTATAAAGTTACATTTTAATTTAGATGAAAGATAAAATTTGCTTCAGGTCATACTTAATATAAGAATTATATGGTGATTACAAAGGCCAATGGCTTCAATGTTTGATAACATTTTATATAATTACCACAAAGGTTACTGAGTCAGCAGAAGACACTGCAAATAAGTAAAAGCCTAGAAATGCAAATGGCTAGGAACTGACAACTCTAGTGCTAGGAAGGAAATGAAATGAAAGAGTAAATATATCCGTTCAAATCAACAGATAACAGTGCCTTTCTTGTGCAGTGAAATGTTAAAGTTATCATATTTAATTCCCTGGTCAAGTTTATCTGCAAGTAGATAGTGAGTCATGATGAGATAAGAAGCCTGGGTTTTCATGCTTTTGTGACTGTCTGATGCTAAGGAAATATCCCAGAGATGCTGACAGAATGGGAGTGAAGAAACATTTATTTAAGAGAATCTTGAATGCTGTATATTGAATGAATGCAAAAATTAATGAATCTAACATAATGTTGAAGGAGATAGCAGTATGTTAGTCTCTGAGAAGGAGGAAGAGTTGAGTTTATCACTGTAAAAAAACAAAAATGGAAACAATTGCTTTGCACAATAACAACCACAACAGCAAAAAACACATAATATTCATCTTTTGCAAATTTTGGGTGTACAAAAGTATGCACCAATAGACTCTAGAAATACAGTAGTAAATAAAGTTCCTGCCCTCCTGGAGAAAGACAATTTTTTAAAATATGTTAATTAATTTTAGTAGTGATGAATACTCTGAAGAAAAACAGTATTTCTTCAAGGAAGACATACTGGCCAAGAGGCACATAAAATATATTCAACATCATTAATTATTAGAAAAATGCAAATCAAAACTACAATGAGATATCATGTCACACCAGTCAGAATGGTCATCATCAAAAAATCTACAATGAGGTACCATCTCATGCCAGTCAGAATGGCTGCTATTAAAAAGTCTACAAACAATAAATGCTGAAGAGGATATGTAGAAAAGGGAACCCTCTTACACTGTTGGTGGAAATGCAAACTAGTATAGTCACTATGGAGAACAGTGTGGAGATTCCTTAAAAAACTGGAAACAGAACTCCCATACGACCCAGCAATCCCACTGTTGGGCATACACACCAAGGAAACCAGAATTGAAAGAGACACACATACCCTAATGTTCATCACAGCACTGTTTACAATAATGAGGACATGGAAGCAACCTACATGTCCATCAGCAGACGAATGGATAAGAAAGCTGCGGTACATATACACAATGGAATATTACTCAGTTATTAAAAAGAATGCATTTGAATCAATTCTAATGAGGTGGATGAAACTAGAGCCTATTATACAGAATGAAGTAAGCCAGAAAGATAAAGACCATTACAGTATACTAACACATGTGTGGAATTTAGAAAGATGGTAATGTCGACCCTATATGTGAGACAGCAAAATAGACACAGATATAAAGAACAGACTTTTGGACTCTGAGGGAGAAGGCGAGGGTGGGATGATTTGAGAGAATAGCATTGAAACATGTGTATTACCATATGTAAAATAGAGTGCCAGCCCAGGTTGGATGCATGAGACAAGTGCTCAGGGCTGGTGCGCTGGGATGACCCTGAGGGATGGGATGGGGAGGGAGGCGGGAGTGGGGTTCGGGATGGGGGACACATGTACACCCATGGCTGATTCACATCAATGTATGGCAAAAACCACTACAATGTTGTAACGTAATTAGCCTCCGATTAAAGTAAATTAATTAATTTTTTAAAATCTACAAACAATAAATGCTAGAGAGGATGTGAATAAAAGGGAACCCTCCTACACTCTTGGTAGAAATGTCAACTGATTCAACCACTATGGAGAACAGTATGAGGCTCTTTAAGAAAACTAAAACTAGAACTACCAGTGACTCAGCAATTTCACTACCAGGCATATACCCTGAGAAAATCATAATTCAAAAAGACACATGCACCCTAATGTTCATTGTAGCACTGTTTACAGTAGACAGGATATGGAAGCAACCTAACAGTCCATCGACAGAAAAATAGCTGAAGAAGATGTGGTACATGTCGGGGGTGTGTGTAATTTCCTTGGTTCTGTCTTGCCACAGCAAAGATTTGAAATGGTGGGCCAGTGTTATCACTTTGTTACAGCTCAGTTTTACTTGACAAACAAAGGTAGTAGACCCTTGAGACATGAGGGCAGGCCAACCACAAAATAGAGGCCTCAATCACTTTGGCTTCCTCTTTTTATACGTTTGTCCCCATGCTCCTGAACCTGCCCTATGCAAACTGGGCTAGCCAGGAGGGCTGTTTTTCACCTGAGGTTCTCACTCTGTTCTGTGGATTTTCTTTTGCCCTGTTTTTGTGAGCTTTTCCCTTTCTTTGTCTTTCAGCCACCACCATTTTAGACTCCTTTTTCCTATTCTAATTACCTAACATTCCCCCCTCAAGAGATGGGTGGCCCAGTTCTTTGGAAGTAAGGGTGTCAAGGTCTCTCTGGCTACTTCCTGCTAAGCTGGGGTGGCAAGGGGCCTTGGGCCTCCTCCTCTCACTAGTCTCAGGCTTCAGAGTACTTACAGCGGTGTCCATCTACGGGTGAGTGATATTTTTCATGGTCAGGTGTAGTTTTATATATCCTTGTTGAACTAGCGCTGCATTCTTTAGCTTGTTGATCTAGGCAAAGACAAAATGGGTTAAACAATTGATAATACATGGAGCAATCATAAGCAGCATCAATATGGTGATAACAGGATTAGTAAGGGCATTCAGTTCAGTTCAGTTCAGTCACTCAGTTGTGTCCAACTCTTTGCAATCCCATGAATCACAGCACGCCAGGCCTCCCTGTCCATCACCAACTCCCGGAGCTTATTCAAACTCATGTCCATTGAGTCAGTGATGCCATCCGGCCATCTCATCCTCTGTTGTCCCCTTCTCCTCCTGCCCCTAATCCCTCCTAGCATCAGGGTCTTTTCCAATGAGTCAACTCTTCTCATGAGGTGACCGAAGTATTGGAGTTTCAGCTTCAGCATCAGTCCTTCCAATGAACACCCAGGACTGATCTCCTTTAGGATGGACTGGTCAGATCTCCTTGCAGTCCATGGGACTCTCAAGAGTCTTCTCCAACACCACAGTTCAAAAGCATCAATTTTTCGGTGCTCAACTTTCTTCATAGTCCAGGTCTCACATCCATACATGACCCAGGGCATTAGCCAACTCTAAATCCCTCCTAACCATGAAAAGGATCCCCAAAAGAGAGGTTGTAACCACCCTGAGAATTCTCCAGCTCATTGAGATCCCATAGGATCTGAATGTTTTTCTTAAGGACTGTGAGACTTTCTTTAACTTAGCTGGAGGTATTTACCCAAAACCAACATGCCTCATTCAAGATAGCTCAAGTCCCTCCTTGTTCAGGGATCAGGAGCTCTATCTCCTGTCTGTTTTGGAGTACAAGCCCTGCCAAGCTGTGTTGGCTCTTTAGAGCTATCCTGAGAAATCTTATCCCCAGAAACTTAATTTTGGGGGTATTCACTAGAATGGCACTCGTTTGTAGTCCTGAATGGGTATCTGAGATCTCCCAGGGCTCACAGGTGGATTAGTGTCCTCGTCTGTTTTCTTTCATGGCGTGACTCATGAGTAGTGAATCCAGGAGTCATGCCCTTGTGCCTTGATGGCTGTGGGGGTACAAAGTGTTATGGGGCAGGGGCCCTACCTTGTGGGCTGGAGTTGAGCCTTTGGGAACCCATCTTTCCAGACTTTAATTAGGACTGGAGTCCCTGGAGCATATAGTGGTGGCTCTTCAGAATCTTTTGGGTCCTGGTTGACACCCCACAAGGACATATCTTGTTGGAGCTGCCCAATGGCCATGGTATAAGATCTCCCAGGTTATCTTTTTATCACTGATTTTAAGACTTGGTTGGCTCTTTTTACTTTTCCTGAAGACTGAGGCCTCTAGGCACAATGGAAGTAATAAGTAATGCCCAATGCTTTAGAGAACCCTTGGGTGGTCTTAGAAGTAAATGATGTCCCATTGTCAGTTTGTAATGACCTGGGCAGACCAAATCTCGAATGATTTCATGGAGCAGTCATTTTTTTTTTTTTTTTAACCACCTCCTCAGTCTAGATGGGAAAGCCTTCAATCCACCCTGTGAATGTATCTATCATGACTAGTAGGTAGTTATACCTTTGGGAAACTGGCATCTGGGTGAAGTCCATCTGCCAGTCCTCTCCTGGGTAGGTCCCACACTGCTGGATGGGCTGGGCCAGCTGGGGTCTTTAAGGTCCTTGGCGGTTAATTGGCAAGTGGGACAAAAGGAAACCACTTACCTTATAGTTGTCTGGAGGCCTGTTCCTCTGAAGGACCTTCCTTATAATCTTTGGAGGGCCTCCTCCCCTGAATGAGTGGTGGCTTGTAAGGAGTTAACCAACTTCCACTGGAGAGTCCCAGGCAGAAAAAGGAGTCCCTCCTTTTGGAACCACCCCATGTGACCTTCTTGAAAGCGCTCACTCTTAGCTTTAAAAGTCTCACCTTCAGTATATGAAGAAGTTTCTAGCAAATTTGTCTGTGGAACTAAGGTGGCAACCCCTGTTAGGTCATGGTTCTGTAATGCTGCTCTCTTAGCTGCCTGATCAGCTGCTTGGTTCCCTCGTGTCACTTCCGTGCTCCCTTTTTGATGTCCTTTTCAGTGGGAGACTGAAACCTCCGTGGGCAGATGGACTGCCTCCAAGAACCTATGGATTTGATCACCATATTTGGTTGGGGACCTTCAGGTGGTCAAGTGGCCTGTTTCTTTCCAAATAGCAGCTTGTGCATGTAGCATCAGAAAGGCATACTTGGAGTCAGTGTAAATGGCCACTGTTTCCTTTTCCCAGCTCTAAAACTCGAGTCAGGGCTACGAGTTGAGCCAATTGAGCTGAAGTACCTGGTGGCAAAGGTTTAGCCTCTATAGTCTCTAAATTGGAGACTGGCTCCTCTTTTTCATTCAAGACAAAGCTGCTTCTGCCAGTGTACCAGATTTCATCAGGATTGGTCAGAGGATCTTCTGACAATCCCTCTCGGGGTTTTGCCAGTGGTTCAAGGTTTCTAGGCAAGAATGAAAGGGGAGGGAGCCCTCGGGGGTAGGCAGGAAGGTGGCTGGGTTAAGAACTTCACAAAGGGGTAGAGTCAGGTCTGCATTTTCCATCAGCACTACTTGACATCTGAGGATCCTTTGAGCAGGCATCCAGAAATGCCTCTCCCATTCAGAAGTTGTTTCACTTGGTGGCTGGTAAGAATAGTTAGTTTGCCCCCAAGAGAAGAGTTTGAAAGCATCGTCTACCAGGACTATAATAGCTGCAAGATTTCAAAGGCAGGAAGAGATCTCTTCCCAATAAGGGAATAGGACTCTCAGGGACCACCAGAAACTGGTGGGAAAATATTTGTCCATCCCAGCAACAAAGAAGTGCTCAGGTGAATCTTTTTGTAATTGTTTTTCCTGTAGCACTCAAGTTGATACAGGTTTGGGAAGAGAAGTCTCCGGAGTAGGAGATCAGGACAGAATAGTAGTCCCCATGTCAACCAAGAAATTCTCGGATTTACCTGCCACATCCAGTTGCACTCTTGGCTCCAGCCCTGTGATGGTTATCTCTGACAGGCGGGCTGGCTGGAGTGGGCCGCTTCAGTTCTGTTGAACCATCATGAGGGAAGTTTGGTGCTTGATCTTGAGGCTCTTGGTCCTGAGGGCAGAGTGCCACCCAGTGTCCCAACTGATGGCATTTGTAGCAAGCCATTTTAGGAGACTTGCCACAGTTTGGACACTCTTTGGCCCAGTGTCCCGGCTGTCTACAGATTAGGCATTTTCCTCATGCCTTGTCTTTTAAGGACTTGGGGTTTGCCATAGGGCTTTGCTGGAGGGCAACCAGCATCTGGGCATGCCTTGTCTCTTTCCTTTTCTCCCTTTCCTGGGCCTTGGCCTCCCTCTTCTGTTTTGTTATTAAGGGTATTAGTGGCTGTCTGGACCATCTCATCTAAAGAGGCAGCAGGGTCCTGCTGCTGTAGCTGTTGTGACTTTATCCTGATGTCTGATGCACATTGGGACAGGAATTTGTCCTTTACAATCACCTGTCCTTCATAAGAATCTAAGTCCAGATTGGTAAACTATTGGAGGGTCTATTTTAGACTTTTCAGAAAGGTAATGGGATTCTCATTGGACTCCTGAGTTATTGCTGAGACCAGGCACAGTCCCATAACTAATAGGACTCTTTGTATTTCCATGGATGGACTTCCTTAGGACTGAGTCTTTCTGAAGCTTATCCAACCCAGTACTGTTGCAACCTGAGAGCTGGCCATCCCCAGGTTGGGGTGCAGAAACCCAGGAAAGTTGAGGTGTGACAACCTCGCAAGGACCAAATCCCTAGGCAGGTCAAGACAGGTCGACCTGGGACTGCAGGTTGGAGTGGGGCATCCCCAGGGTCTCTAGTGTGACCCGTGCTGTGTAGGATTAAGGGGTAATATGAACTCATTGCTAGTTTGTCCACTGCAGATGGGAATAGATACCATGATGTAAAGCAATCCAAGCCTGTGCCCTGAGTCTGGGAACCAAACAGCCTTAAGCCTTATCCTCTTATTGCTCTGAGGGAATGTAAGTCACTGATTTCTTTCCCTAGTCCTCCATAAGAGCAGTTTAGGGTGTTTCCAATGGTAAACGTTTCATTGTCATAGACCCACTTTAGATAATAGCAGAAGTAATGAGAAAGGAGTGGGTTATTTGGTCCTGTTAGGAGCATTGAGAGTAATTTAATAATACTCTGGGTGGAGAAATGTTGCCTGTAGAGTGGGCAGGGGCCTGGTTGTAGGAGTTAGTAAGTGGCTTCAGGGGAAATTGATGAGGCAACAGATCAGATGTTCCACAAAAGTGAAGTGCAGATTTGATCCGGGGGATATGTTTGTAGCTTTAGGAGAAGGGTGGTAAGGGTTTGGGTCCAAACAGCCTGCAGGGCTTACTCCCAAAGTGACATACATTATCCCTGGAAGCCCAATTGCCCTTGACGGGATGCCATCAACAGATGGACTTCTAGCAGGCATTGTGTGCCTGTCACCTGCCCTAGCGGGTTCACTGAGAGATGCTGTTGTTACACGTGTTGTAGGAAACACAGAAGATGAAGGCCTGAACATCTAGAGGGGTTGGATGTTATACAGTATTTCCCTCCCAAGGGCCAGCTATTTTCTGGTTGTCCCTTGAGAAGATTGTAGAGGCAACATTGTAGGCAAAGATGGGGGCTCAGGGAAAGTGCACAAAACAGGAGGAAGAGGGCAAGGCACAACTTTTGAAAGAATGGCATAGCCCAAGGGCATAACATAAACCAATTAAAATCAAACGGGTCCAAGATGGCAGACAAGTCAAATTCAACTAAACCTTGATCCTCAATCTGCAAACTAAATAACTCACCCAGAGGCACATTAAGGGAACCAAGGAGTGATCCCCAATTGTTGGAGTGATCTTCCCACTCATTAGCATATGAGCTCAAAAAAACTAACCACACCACATTTCACGGCCTACGCATATACCCTCTGTGATGCCACACAATCTGTGGACTGTGCTTCTCTCTGAATCTGATCAAATCTACCTCTTACCTATCAAAGTGAAAGAGGAGAGTGAAAAAGTTGGCTTAAAGCTCTACATTCAGAAAACTAAGATCATGTCGTCTGGTTCCATCACTTCATGGCAAATAGATTGGGAAACAGTGGAAACAGTGGCAGACTTTATTTTGGGGGACTCCAAAATCACTGCAGATGGTGACTGCAGCCATAAAATTAAAAGACACTTATTCCTTGGCAGGAAAGTTATGACCAGACTAGACAGCATATTAAAAACCAGATACATTAGTTTGCTTTTGAACTGTACTGTTGGAGAAGACTTTTGAGAGTCCCTTGAGCTGCAAGGAGATCCAACAAGTCCATCCTAAAGGAAATCAGTCCTGAGTGTTCTTTGGAAGGACTGATGTTGAAGCTGAAACTCCAATACTTTGGCCACCTGATGCAAAGAGCTAACTCATTTGAAAAGACCCTGGTGCTGGGAAAGATTGAAGGCAGGAGAAGAAGGGGACAACAGAGGGTGAGATGGTTGGATGGCATCACTGACTCAATGGACATGAGTGTGAGTAAACTCCAGGAGTTGGTGATGGACGGGGAGGACTGGTGTGCTACAGTTCATGTGGTTGCAAAGAGTCGGACACGACTGAATGACTGAACTGAACTGAACTGAACTGAACTGAATGTGTCTCTCACTGAATTTTTTGCAGTGAGACATCAAGAACCTAAGCTTAGATTCCTTGCCATCCAAGGGAGTCTCAAAAGTCTTCTCCAACACCACAGTTCGAAAATATCAAATTTTCGGTGCTCAGCTTTCTTTATAGTCCAACTCTCACATCCATACATGACTACTGGAAAAACCATAGCTTTGACTAGATGGACCTTTGTCAGCAAAATTATGTCTCTGCTTTTTAATACGTTGTCTAGGTTGGTCATAGCTTTTCTTCCAAGAAGCAAGTATCATTTAATTTCATGGCTGCAGTCACCATCTGCAGTGATCTTGCAGCACAAAAAAGTGAAGTCTGTCACTGTTTCTATTCCTTCCCCATCTATTTGCCATGAAGTGATGGGACCAGATGCTAAGATCTTAGTTTTCTGAATCTTGAGTTTTAAGCTAACTTTTTCACTCTCCAATTTTACTTTCATCAAGACACTCTTTAGTTCTTTGCTTTCTACTGTAAGTGTGGTGTCATCTGAGTATCTGAGCTTATTGAGATTTCTCCCGGCAATCTTGATTCCAGCTTGTGCTTCATCCAGCCTGGCATTTCACATGATGTACTCTGCATAGAAGTTAAATAAGCAGGATGACAATATACAGCCTTGACATACTCCTTTCCCATTTGGAACCAGCCTGCTGTTCCATGTCCAGTTCTAACTGTTGCTTCTTGACCTACATACAGGTATCTCAGGAGGCAGGTAAGGTCATCTGTTATTCACATTTCTTTAAGAATTTTCCACAGTTTGTTGTGATCCACATGGTCAAAGTCTTTGGCATAGTCAGTAAAGCAGAAGCAGATGTTTTTCAAGAACTCTCTTGCCTTTTTGATGGTCCAACAGCAACTTGATCTCTGGCTCCTCCGCCTTTTCTAAATCCAGCTTGAACATCTGCAAGTTCACAGTTCATGTACTGCTGAAACCTGGCTTGGAGAATTTTGAGTATTTCTTTGCTAGCATGTGAGATGAGTGCAATTGTGTGGTAGTTTGAGCATTCTTTGGCATTGCCTTTCTTTGGGATTGGAATGAAAACTGACTTTTTCCAGTCCTGTGGCCACTGCTGAGTTTTCCAAATTTGCAGGCATATGGAGGACAGCACATTCACAGCACCATCTTTTAGTAGTTGAAATAGCTCAGCTGGAATTCTTCAACTCCATTAGCTTTGTTCACAGTGATGCTTCCAAAGGCCCACTTGACTTTGCATTCCAGGATGTGTGACTCTAGGTGAGTGATCATAACATCGTGATTATCTGGGTCGTGAAGATCTGTTTTGTATAGTTCTTCTGTGTATTCTTGCCACTTCTTAATATCTTCTGCTTCTGTTAGGTCCATACCATTTTTATCCTTTATTCTGCCCATCTTTGCATGAAACGTTCCCTTGGTATCACTAATCTTCTTGAAGAGATCTCTAGTCTTTCTTATTCTACTGTTTTCCTCTATTCCCTTGCATTGATCACTGAGGAAGGCTTTCTTATCTCTCCATGAAATTCTTTGGAATTCTGCTTTCAGATGGGTATATCTTTGCTTTTCTCCTTTGCCTTTAGCTTCTCTTGTTTTCACAGCTATTTGTAAGGCCTCCTCAGACAACTATTTTGCCTTTTTGTATCTATTTCTTGGTGGTGGTCTTAATCCCTGCCTCCCATACAATGTCACGAACTTCCACCCATAGTTCTTCAGGCACTCTATCAGATCTAATCCCTCAAATCTATTTGTCACTTTCACTGTATAATCATAAGGGATTTGATTTAGGTCATACCTGAATGGTCTAGTGGTTTTCCCTACTTCCTTCTTTAAGTCTGAATTTGGCAATAAGGAGTTCATGATCTGAGCCACAGTCGGTTCCTGGTCTTATTTTTACTGACAGTATAGAGTGTCTCCATCTTTGTCTGCAAAGAATATAATCAAGCTGATTTCAGTTTTGACCACTTGGTGATGTCCACGTGTAGAGTCTTCTCTTGTGTTGTTGGAAAAGGGTGTTTTCTGTGACCAGTGAGTTCCCTTGGCAAAACTCTGTTAGCTTTTGTCCCCTTCATTTTGTACTCCAAGGCCAAGTCTATCTGGTATCTAGGTATCTCTCGAATTCCTACTTTTGCATTCCCATCCCCTATAATGAAAAGAACATCTTTTTTGGGTGTTACTTCTAGAAACTCTTGTAGGTCTTATAGAACCATTCAGCTTCAGCTTCTTCAGCATTACTGGTTGGGGCATAGACTTAAGATTACCGTGATATTGAATGGCTTGCCTTGGAAATGGACAGAGATTGTTCTGGTTTTTTTTTTTATTTTTTGAGATTGCACCCAAATACTGCATTTTGGACTCTTTTGTTGACTGTGATGGCTACTCCATTTCTTCTAAGGGATTCTTGCCCACAGTAATAGATATAATGGTCATCTGAATTAAATTCACCCATTCCAGTCCATTTTAGTTTACTGATTCCTAAAATGTCAATGTTCACTCTTATGATCTCCTGTTTGGCCACTTCCAATTTGCCTTGATTTATGGACCTAACATTCCAGGTTCCTATGCAATACTGTTCCTTACAGCTTTGGACTTTACTTCCATCACCAGTCACATCCACAACTAGGTGTTGTTTTCACTTTGATTCCATCTCTTTATTCTTTCTGTTGTTATTTCTCCACTCTTCTCCAGTAGCATATTGGGTACCTACCAACCTGGGGAGTTCATCTTTCAGGGTCCTTTCTTTTTGTTTTTTCATACTGTTCATGGGGTTCTCAAGGCAAGAATACTGAAGTGATTTGCCTTTGCCTTCTCCAGTGGACCACATTTTGTCAGAACTCTCCACCATGACCCATCCATCTTGGATCTTCCTGCATGGCATGGCTCATAGTTTCATTGAGTTAGACAAGGCTGTGGTCCATGTAATCAGTTTGATTAGTTTTCTGTGACTGTGGTTTTTAGTCTGTCTGCCCTCTGATGAAGAAGGATAAGAGGCTTATGGAAGCTTCTTGATGGTAGAGACTGACTGAGGGGGAAACTGGCAGGGCCATGCTCAGTAAATCTTTAATCCAATTTTATGTTGATGGCTGGGGCTGTGTTCCCTCCCTGTTGTTTGATCAGAGACCAAACTATGGTGGAGGTAATGAAGATAATGGTGACCTCTTTCAAAAATCCCATGCACACACTGCCACATTCAGTGCCCCGGATCCTGTAGCAATCTATCTTGGCTTCCTCTTTTTATACATTTGTCTCCATGTCCCTGAGTCTGCTCTGTGCAAATTGGGCTAGCCAGAACTGGTTTTTTTTCCACCTGAGGTTCTCACTCAGGTCTGTGGATTTTCTTTTGTTCCGTTTTCACAGGCTTTTCCCTTTCTTGTCTGTTAGCCACTCCCATTTTG
This sequence comes from Odocoileus virginianus, assembly GCF_023699985.2. NCBI lineage: Eukaryota > Metazoa > Chordata > Mammalia > Artiodactyla > Cervidae > Odocoileus > Odocoileus virginianus. The sequence continues at coordinate 50,456,294 of NC_069689.1, forward strand.
GCCTTGGAGTACAAAATGAAGCAGGTCAAAGGCTAACATAGTTTTGCCAAGGGAACACACTGGCCATAGCAAACACCCTCTTCCAACAACACAGGAGGAAACTCTACACATGGACATCACCAGATGGTCAATACAAAAATCAGATTGAATATATTCTTTGCAGCCAAAGATGGAGAAGCTCTATACAGTCAGCAAAAGCAAGACCAGGAGCTGACTGTGGCTCAGATCATGAACTCCTTATTGCCAAATTCAGACTTAAATTGAAGAAAGTATGGAAAACCACTAGATCATTCAGGTATGACCTAAATCAAATCCCTTATGATTATACAGTGGAAATGAGAAATAGATTTAAGGGACTAGATCTGATAGACAGAGTGCCTGATGAACTTTGGGCCCTCTGAATGTCTTCTTTGAAGACATGTCTATTTAGGTCTTCTGAGAATTTTTGATTGGACTTTTTTTTTAAGATATTGAGCTGCATGAGCTGTTTATAAATCTTAGAGACTAATCCCTCGTCAGTTCCATCATTTGCAAATATTTTCTCCCATTCTGTAAACTGTCTTTTCATTTTGTTTGTGTCTTCAAAGGGGGCTCATTTATTAAACATCAGGGAACACTAATTAAAACCACAAGGGATGCTGCTTCATACATATCCAAATGACTAAAATGAAATAGAGACTGTACCAAGTGTTGACAAAATATACGAAGCACCAGGAATTTTCATATGCTGCTGATAGGGTGACAAACAAAGCAATTAACTTTGGAAAATCTTTAGCAAGATATATTCAAGTTAGATACTCTAGAACCTAGAAATTCTGCTCCTTGGTATATACCCGACAGAAATGCATAGATAAATTGACTTAAAGACACGTACAAGAATTTCATGGCTTCTTTATTCATGACAGCAAAAAGCTGGAAACAACCAAAATATGCATCAACAGTAGAATGTTAAATAAACCATGACATATTCATGCAATGACATTCCATATGGCAATGAAAATGCACTATACACAATGCTCAACTACACACTACAGCGTAGATGACACTCACAAACATGCTAAAAAGGAAAAGAACAGAAATAGACTCAGAGATATAGAAAACAAACTTATGGTCACCAAAGTGGGAGGGGAAGAAATAAATTAGGAGTTTGAGATTAACAGATACACACTACTGTCTATCTGTCTATCTATCTAAATTTATGTTTTGTGTTAGTCAGTCAGTCACATCTGACTTTTTGTGACCCCATGGACTGTAGCTTGCCAGGCTCCTCTGTCCATGGGATTTTCCAGGCAGGAATATTGCAGTGGGTTGCCAAATTGATAAAGATTTGGACAAGATATATCCCAGATGCTGGCATGAGGGTTTTTTTTTTCTTCTTCTTCTTCTTTATTTCACAATACAAAGGTGAAAAAAAAAAAGCTTACTCACCATGTTTTACCTCCAAATTGGAGATCAGACTCAGATCATTGGTACCAGAAGAAAATTAAACTGTGTGGCGCTTTCAAAGGCAAAACAAATAGGGGAGCTATTTGTGATAGTAAGTGTTTATTCTCTTAGACCAGAAATTTCTCCAAACATGACAAGTGTATTTGCCAATCAAGAGTCAAGTTTCAGTAAGGCCTCCTCATCTATTACACTAGATCATTACAATGGAAAAGACGAACTTGACAGAAAAGATGTGTTGACCTCTTGGAGGACACGAAACTATAAAATGCACTCACAAGGGATCATGTCCTTGTTGAGCAAAATTTGTTTTACAAAACTTCTCTGCTAAGTTACGCCAAAATGTTCCCTCTTTGTATTTTTTGTCCTTGTTCTGAATTTTGCCTTTGGAAGAAACATGTTACAAATTTAATCCCTCTTCAGTTTGACAGTTCTTTAAAGATTTAAAAACCACAAGCATATTACCCACCCCAGGCTTTTTTTTTTTTTTTTTTGGTCAAACCTAGAACCTATATCCTCTTTGATGACATTTAATTTTCCAGTCAGTATAATTTTTTTCAAAGACCAGTCTAATGAAAAGAGTTTACCTTTACTTTTGGATTACAAAATCAGTAAATATTCACTATAAAAATAATTTTAAACCCAGACAAAAAAGAAGACATAACTATCACCAGTATTTCCATGACCCAGATAAAAGCTAATATTTTGCCATGTATTTTATCAAGCTCTTTCTATGTATATTTATAAGTATAACCTGAATATTGTAAAATGAGTCCATACTCTACATACTGTTTCAAACTGTTAGAAGTTTACTTAATACAAAATTAACACTTTTTCCTTATCAAAAAGTACAAGTGGTTCCATAAAAAAAAAGACAAGCTCACTTTTTTCTGTTCTAAGTTCAACTAAGTATCCTGGAAATTACTTAGAAGACAATGATACCAGACTCTGAAAGCTGGAAAGGAGGTGAACAGGCTAGAAAACCTAAGACTTGAACAACAACAATGTGGTGAATTTCCTAGGTTCAAGTCTAATCTCCCATGTATCCCAGACGGCTCTGGAGAGTCCTAGGAACCCAAAGCACCACAGACAACGATAAAACACAAAAAACAAAAGCCTCTTCTCTTTGGGTAAAGGACTGGAACAGAGATGCTTGTCTTCTTCTATCTCTCTCCACAAGCAGGAAATGGTTCTATCCACCTGCAGAAGAGCAAGGAATCCCAGGACAGCACAATCCACACTCTACAGGCAGGGCTGCAGTGACTTCTGACCCCCCATACACATAGTAGGTGGACAGTAGGAACAGGTAACCTAAGACAGTAGGAACAGGTAACCTAAGACAGTAGGAACAGGTAACCTAAGGAAGTGCCTTTCATCCTGGAGATGTCACCAATAAGGGCTGAGTTAGAAGTCCCACCAACACCAGAAAAAAAAAGGCCAAAACAGCATTGCAAAGGCTCTGAACACTAAAATGTCATGGACATAAAGCTAAAAAGTAGGTTAGAATTTACACAATAAACCTAAGCAAAGCTACTGCTTGCTAAGATAGATTTAAGGATCAAGGTTACTAACATAGTAACCAAAGTGTTCAGAACATCAAACACCATTTATGCCAAGGAACCAAGAAAATCACAATTTGAATTAGAAAAGACAATCAATTCATGTCAACATTGAGATGTGTGAGATGTTAAAATTATCTGCTAAGGATTTTAGAACAGTCATCATGGAAAATGTTTCCACAACCAATTAAAAATCCTCCTGAAATTTTTGAAAGAAAAAAGCCAATCTCAGCAAAGAAATACAAATTATAAAAAGGGACCAAGAGAAAATAATAGACCTAAAAAAGTAATCAAAATTAAAAAGTGGCAGGATAATCTCAATAGTATAAAAATGACAGAGAATAGAATCAGTGAGCTTGAAAACAGATCAATAGAATTTACTCAATCTGCACAACAGAGAAAAAATAGACCGAAAAATGTTCAGAGCTTCAGGGATCTGTAGAGCAATAACAAAATATCTAAAGGTTTTCTCATTGGAGTTTCAGACTGAGAAAATGTGAGGGACTGAAAAAATACAAAAAAGTAATTCCTGAAAATATTTTAAAATAGACAAAGATCATAAATCTACAGATTCATGAATCCAGATGAACTTCAGATAGGATAAACCTAAAGAAATTCACGGACTTTCCTTGGTGGCAGTGAAGGGTCTGCCTGCCGATGCAGAAGATGCAAGAGACTCAGGTTGGATCCCTGGGTCAGAAGATCCCCTGGAGAAGGAAATGGGAACCCGCTCCAGTATTCTTGCCTGGGGAATCCCATGAACAGAGGAGCCTGGTGGGCTGTAGTCCATGGGGTCCCAAAAGTCAGACACAACTGAGCATGCACACATGCATGCAAAGAAATTCACATGAAGATACAACATAATTAAACTTCTTTTTTTTCTTGAGAAACCTGTATTTCTTAAAACACTGCCAACTTGGACTAAATGCTTTTTTGATTAATTTTTGTAATCGGAGTATAGTTGATTTACAATGTTGTGTTAGTTTCTGGTGTATAAAAAATGAGTCAGTGATACATATACCTGTACCACTCTTTTAAAAATTCTATTCCCATTAGGTCATTACAGAGTTCAGAGTTCCCTGCGCTGTACAGTATGTTCATGTTAGTTATCTGCTTTATATACAGCAGTGTATATTTCAATCTCATTTTGCCAATTTAGCCCTCTCCCTGTCACTTTTGCTTTTAGTAAGCATAAATTCGTTTTCTACATCTGTGGCTCAATTTCTGTTTTGCTAATATGCTCATTAAACCTGAAGACAAAAGAAATGTTTAAAACCCTCAGATGGAAAAGATACACCACATATGGAGGAAAACCAATTCAAATGGCAATGGATTTCTCACCCAAAACTAAGGAGGCCAGAGAATGTGGCACAAAATTCTTTCAGAAGGAATCATGAACCCTGAATTCTATATCTGGTGATACTATATGTCAGGATTGAAGGGGGAATAAAAACATTCTCAGATGAAGGAAAACAAAGAGTGTGTGTTCCTAGCACATCTACCCTTCAGTTCAGTTCAGCTCAGTCGCTCAGTCAAGTCCAACTCTTTGCAACCCCATGAATCACAGCACGCCAGGCCTCTCTGTCCATCACCAACTCCTGGAATCCACTCAAATCCACATCCATCGAGTCGGTGGTGCCATCCAGCCATCTCATCCTCTGTTGTCCTCTTCTCCTCCTGCCCCCAATCTTCCCAGCATTAGTGGCCAAAGTATTGGAGTTGCAGCTTCAACATCAGCCCTTCCAATGAACACCCAGGACTGATCTCCTTTAGGATGGACTGCTTGGATCTCCTTGCAGTCCAAGGGACTCTCAAGAGTCTTCTCCAACACCACAGTTCAAAAGCATCAATTCTTCGCCGCTCAGCTTTCTTCACCTCCCAGCTCTCACATCCATACATGACTATTGGAAAAACCATAGCCTTGACTAGACAGACCTTTGTTGGCAAAGTAATGTCTCTGCTTTTAAATATGCTATCTAGGTTGGTCATGACTTTCCTTCCAAGGGGTAAGCGTCTTTTAATTTCATGGCTGCAATCACCACCTGCAGTGATTTTGGAGCCCAAAAAGATAAAGTCTGACACTGTTTCCACTGTCTCCCCATCTATTTCCCATGAAGTGATGGGACTAGATGCCATGATCTTAGTTTTCTGAATGTTGAGCTTTAAACCAACTTTTTCACTCTCCTCCTTCACTTTCATCAAGAGGCTTTTTAGTTCCTCTTCACTTTCTGCCATAAGCGTGGTGTCATCTGCATATCTGAGGTTATTGATATTTCTCCCAGCAATCTTGATACCAGCTTGTGCTTCTTCCAGCCCAGCATTTCTCATGATGTACTCTGCATATAAGTTAAATAAGCAGGGTAACAATATTGAGCCTTGATGTACTCCTTTTCCTATTTGGAACCTGTCTGTTGTTCCATGTCCAGTTCTAACTGTTGCTTCCTGACCTGCATACAGGTTTCTCAAGAGACAGGTCAGATGATCTGGTATTCCTGTGAAAGTGCTGCACTCAATATGCCAGCAAATTTGGAAAACTCAGAAGTGGCCACAGGACTGGAAAAGGTCAGTTTTCATTCCAATCCCAAAGAAAGGCAATGCCAACGAATGCTCAAACTACCGCACAATTGCACTCATCTCACAAGCTAGCAAAGTAATGCTCAAAATTCCCCAAGCCAGGCTTCAGCAATATGTGAACCGTGAACTTCCAGATGTTCAAGCTGGTTTTAGAAAAGGCAGAGGAACCAGAGATCAAATTGCCAATATCTGCTGGCTCATTGAAAAAGCAAGAGAGTTCTAGAAAAACATCTATTTCTGCTTTATTGACTATGTCAAAGCCTTTGACTGTGTGGAGCACAATAAGCACCTACCCTTAGAGAATGACTAATAGAAATTCTCCAACAGAAAAATCATGATAACATAAGTAGGCTGGGACCTTTATAAATAAGAGAAGAACAAAAGAGTGGGTAAAAATGAACATAAACATAATAAACTATCTTGCACCTCAAGTGAAAGTGAAAGTCACTCAGTTGTGTCCGACTCTGTGATCCCATACTATAGAGTCCAAGGAATTCTCCAGGCCAGAATACTGGAGTGGGTAGCCTTTCCTTTTTCCAAGGGATCTATGTTTCATATTTAAATTATTTATAACAACATGGGATGTTATAACAACATGGAATGTGTGTTGAACATATGTAGAGAAAATGCCTATGATAATTTTACTTGAAAAGTGGGGAAGTAAAGAAATATAACTGTGTGTAAGTTTTTTTAAATAACTGAAATGGTATAAACATCACTATCAATAGGCTGTAATAAGTTATATTTTTGTTGGTTTAGTCACTAAGTCATGTCTGACTCCTATGTATATGTTTTCATGTATATACATATACATATACATATACACATACATATACATATACACATACATATATACATACATAAGGACTTCCCTGGGTGGCTCAGGTGGTAAAGAAACTATCTACAAAGTGGGAGACCAGGTTCAGTCCTTGGGTCTGGAAGATCCCCTGTAGAAGGGAGTGACTACCCACTCTAGTATTCTTGCCTGGAGAATTCCATAGACAATGAGCCTGGTGGGCTACATCCATGGGGTCTCAGAGAGTTGGACATGACTTAGCGGCTAGACTGCCATCACATATGGAAATACCTACAGCAATCACAAAATAAGCCATCACTATGCAAAATAATGTGTTCAGAAATAGTATAAATAAATCAAAATAGGACTCTAAATCTTTTATTAATATCAGAAAACAAAAGGAACAAATAGAATGCTAATAACAGAATGGCAGACTTGTCTTAACATATAATTACTTGTAATGAAAAGAAGTTGTTCCAATTCCCAAAAGGAAGAAAGAGGATTCTAACCAGCTTTATGATAATCCTGGGCAAATAAGTACATGTCAACTCAATGGGGACAGAGAATGAGGAATTACATAGGGTGTGGTGGAGTTAATACATCTTATGAAATCGTATGGACAGGTCTCAAAAGTTAGTAATTATATAGTTGCTCAGCCGTGTCTGACTCTTTGTAACCTGCCAGGCTTTTATGGAATTGAAGGCAGGAGGGAGAGGAACGACAGAGGATGAGATGGTTGGATGGCATCACCGACTCAATGGACATGAGTTTGAGTAAACTCCAGGAGTTGGTGATAGACAGGGAGACCTGGTGTGCTGCAGTCCATGGGGTTGTAAAGAGTCAGACATGACTGAGCAACTGAACTGAACTGAACTCATGAGGCTCAAAGAAAGAAAACGTATGGAAAGTTTATATGTTTTAAAGTTTATAAATATTAGTTACTCTTTTATCTATATAGACCTTAAGTATGTAAAGCACTTTGGAGTGAGTGAGTTGTATAGCTAATCAATTACTACTATGTCTCAGCTGGTAAAGAATCTGCCTGCAATGCAGGAGACCCCAGTTCTGTTCCTGGGTTGGGAAGTTCCCCTGGAGAAGGGATAGGCTACCCTCCAGTATTCTTGGGATTCCCTGGTGGCTCAGAAGGTAAAGACTCTGCCTGCAATGCAGAAGACTTGGGTTTGACCCCTGGGCTGGGAAGATACCCTGGAGGAGGGCATGGTAACCCACTCAGTAAAGAATCAGTGGAATTCTCCAGGCAAGTATGCTGGAGTGGGTAGCCATTTCCTTCTCAAGGGGATCTTCCAGACCCAGGGATCAAACCCAGGTCTCCTGCATTGCAGGACGATTCTTTATCATCTGAGTGTGAAAGTCACTCAGTCTTGTCCGACGCTTTACGACCCCATGGACTATAGAGTCCATGGAATTCTCCAGGCCAGAATACTGTAGTGGGTAGTCTTTCCCTTTTCCATGGGATCGTCCCAACCCAGGGACCAAACCCAGGTCTCCCACATTGCAGGCAGATTCTTTACTGAGTGGGTTACCATGCCCTTCTCCAGGGATCTTCCCAACCCAGGAATCGAACCGAGGTCTTCTGCATTGCAGGCAGTCTTTACCTTCTGAGCCACCAGGCAATCCCAAGAATACTGGAGTGGGTATCCTATCCCTTCTCCAGGGGAATTTCCCAACCCAGGAATCGAACTGGGGTCTCCTGCATTGTGGGCAGATTTTTTATCAGCTGAGACATAGCGGTAATAGATTAGTTTTACAACTCACTCACTCTGAAGTGCTTTATGTACTTAACATCTATATAGATAAATGAGTAATATTTATAAACATTTAAAACATATAAGCTTTCCATACATTTTCTTTCCTTGAGCCTCACGAGTTCGGTTCAGTTCAGTTGCTCAGTCGTGTCCGACTCTTGCGACCCCATGGACTGAGCATGCCAGGCCTCCCTGTCCATCACCAACTCCCGGAGTCTACTCAGATTCATGTCCATTGAGTCAGTGATACCACCCAAACATCTCACCCTCTGTAATCCCCTTCTTCTCCTGCCTTCAATCTTTCCCAGCATCAGGGTCTTTTCCAATGAGTCAGTTCTTCAAATCAGGTGGCCGTACTTTGGAATTGGCCAGCTTCAGAATCAGTCCTTTCAATGAATATTCAGGACTGATTTCCTTTAGGATGGACTGGTTGGATCTCCTTGCAGTCCAAGGGACTCCCAAGAGTCTTCTCCAGCACCATAGTTCAAAACCATCAATTATTTGGCACTCAGCTTTCTTTATAGTCCAACTCTCACATCCATACATGACTACTGGAAAAACCATAGCTTAGACGAGAACAACCTTTGATGGCAAAGTAATGTCTCTGCTTTTTAATATGCTGTCTAAGTTGGTCATAACTTTCTTTCCAAGGACTAGGTAATTTTAAAAAGTAAAAATTACTTTTTAATTTTATTAAAAAGTAAAATTCTTTTAATTTCATGGCTGCAGTCACCATCTGCAGTGATTTTGGAGCCCAAGAAAATAAAGTCTCTCACTGTTTCCATTTTTTCCCCATCTATTTGCCATGAAGTGATGGAACCAGATGCCATGATCTTAGTTTTCTGAATTGAATTTTAAGACAACTTTTTCACTTTCCTCTTTCACTTTCATCAAGAGGCTCTTTAGTTCTTCTTGCTTTCTGACATAAGGGTGATGTCATCTGCATATCTGAGATTATTGATATTTCTCCAAGCAATCTTGATTCCAGCTTGTGCTTCATCCAGCCTGGTATTTCTCATGAAGTCCTCTGCATAGAAGTTAGATAATCAGGGTGACGATATATAGCCTTAATGCACTCCTTTCCCAGTTTATAACCAGTCTGTTGTTCCATGTCTAGTTCTAACTGTTTCTTCTTGACCTGCATACAGATTTCTCAGGAGGCAGGTCAGGTGGTCTGGTATTTCCATCCCTTGAAGTATTTTCTACAGTTTGCTATGATCCACACAGTCAAAGGTTTTAGCATAGTCAAAGAAGCAGAAGTAGATGTTTTTCTGGAACTCTCTTGTTTTTTCTATGATCAACAGATGCTGACAATTTGATCTCTGGTTCCTCTACCTTTTCTAAAACCAGCTTGAACATCTGCAAGTTCATGGTTCAAGTACAATTGAAGTCCAGCTTGAAGAATTTTGAGCATTAGTTTGCTAGCATGTGAGATGAGCACAATTGTGTGGTAGTTTGAGCATTCTTTGGCATTGCCTTTCTTTGGGATTGGAATGAAAACTGACCTTTTCCAGTCCTGTGGCCACTTCTGAGTTTTCCAAATTTGCTGGCATAAGAGTCAGACACAACTGAGTGACTTCACTTTAACTTTTCACTTTCATGCATTGGAGAAGGAAATGGCAACCAACTCCAGTGTTCTTGCCTGGAGAATCCCAGGGATGGCGGAGCCTGGTGGGCTGCTGTCTATGGGGTCGCACAGAGTCGGACACAACTGAAGTGACTTAGCAGCAGCAGCAGCAGCTGGCATATTGAGTGCAGCATTTTCACAGCATCATCTTTTAGGATTTGAAATAGCTCAACTGGAATTCCATCACTTCCACTAGCTTTGTTCGTAGTGATGCTTCCTAAGGCCCACTTGACTTCACATTCCAGGATGTCTGGCTCTAGGTGAGGGATCACACCATCGTGATTATTTGGGTCATGAAGATCTTTTTTGTACAGTTCTTCTGTGTATTCTTGCCACCTCTTCTTAATATCTTCTGCTTCTGTTAGGTCCATACCATTTCTGTCCTTTATTGAGCCCATCTTTGCATGAAATGTTTCCTTAGTATCACTAATTTTCTTGGAGAGATCTCTAGTCTTTCCCATTCTATTGTTTTCCTCTATTTCTTTGCACTGATCACTGAGGAAGGCTTTATTTATCTCTCCTTACTAGTCTTTGGAACTCTGCATTCAAATGGGAATGTCTTCCCTTTTCTCCTTTGCTTTTCACTTCTCTTCTTTTCCAGCTATTTGTAAGGCCTCCCCAGACAGCCATTTTGCTTTTTTGCATTTCTTTTTCTTGGGGATGGTCTTGATCCCTGTCTCCTGTACAATGTCATGAACCTCCGTCCATAGTTCATCAGGCACTCTGTCTATCAGATCTAGTCCCTTAAATCTATGTCTCACTTCCACTGTATAGTCATAAGAGATTTGATTTAGGTCATACCTGAATGGTCTAGTGGTTTCCCTACTTTCTTTAATTTAAGTCTTAATTTGGCAATAAGGAGTTCATGATCTGAGCCACAGTCATCTCCCGGTTCTGTTTTTGCTGACTGTATAGAGCTTCTCCATCTTTGGCTGCAAAGAATATAATCAATCTGATTTCAGTGTTGACCATCTGGTGATGTCCATGTATAGAGTCTTGTCTTGTGTTGTTGGAAGAGGGTGTTTGCTATGACCAGTGCGTTCTGTTCACAAACTTCTATTAGCCTTTGCCCTGCTTTATTCTGTACTCCAAGGCCAAATTTGCCCGTTAACCCAGGTGTTTCTTGACTTACTACTTTTGCATTCTAGTCCCCTATAATGAAAAAGACATCTTTTGGGGGTGTTAATTCTAAAAGGTCTTGTAGGTCTTCACAGAACCGTTCAATTTCAGCTTCTTCAGTGTTAATGGTCAGGGCATAGGCTTGGATTACCGTGATATCGAATGATTTGCCTTGGAAACGAACAGAGATCATTCTGTCATTTTTGAGATTGCACCCAAGTACTGCATTTCGGACTCTTTTGTTGACTATGATGGCTACTCCATTTCTTCTAAGGGATTCTTGCCCACAGTAGTAGATATAATGGTCATCTGATTTAAATTCACCCATTCCAGTCCATTTTAGTTTGCTGATTCCTAAAATGTCGATGTTCACTCTTACCATCTCCTGTTTGACCACTTCCAATTTGCCTTGATTCATGAACATAACATTCCAGGTTCCTATGCAGTATTGCTCTTTACAGCATCGGACCTTGCTTCCATCACCTGTCCCATCCACAACTGGGTGTTTTTATTGCTTTGGCTCCGTCTTGTCATTCTTTCTGGAGTTATTTCTCCACTGATCTCCAGTAACTTATTGGGCACCTACTGACCTGGGGAGTTCATCTTTCAGTGTCCTATCTTTTTGCCTTTTCATACTGTTCATGGGGTTCTCAAGGCAAGGATACTGAAATGGTTTTGTCATTCCCTTCTCCAGTGGGCCACATTTTGTCAGCCTCATTGAGCCTCATATCAAGACTATAAGCTAGGTATTATAAGCTACAAATGAAATTTGAGGAAATCAGGTATAAGACTGACTTGCACAGATTACATGCCAGCATGTGACTGTGCTGAGATCTCAGCCCAAGTAGTCTGTCCCCAAATGCCATCAGTTTTCTACCTTTTCATGCAAGTTTCCCAGGTGTTTCAGGGAACACTTACTCTCAGAATTTCTCACAAGTCTCACAAGATGTGATAATTTGAGGGATGTCAAGTTTACGGTGTTTTAAACAATAACCTCACAGGTATTACTATGTACAGCAGAATACAATCTTTCAAGCTTAGAAAGGATTTTCTTTGCATCCTAAGTTTAGTGGAGGGCTTTTCACTAGTTCTTAAAAGGAAATGTTTTGAAAATTTAATAGATGTTATTGAGCATTCTTTGTATGCAAGTAACTGCAGAACATTGTGTGAATGACAGAATTTCCACAAGTAACTGGAAGAGACGAACAAAGGCTTGAAAGTGAAAGTGCTCATCAGTTGTGTCTGACTCTTTGAGACCCCTTTGGACTGTAAGCCGCCAGGTTCCTCTATCCAAGGGATTCTCCAGGCAAGACACTGGAGTGGGTTGCCATGCCCTCCTCCAGAGGATCTTCCCAACCCAGGGATTGAACCTGTGTCTCCTGCATTGCAGGAGGATTCTTTATAGTCTGATCCACTAGGGAAACCCTAAACAAAGGCTTGGGGGACTGTAATAGTATTAATCAGAATTCAGTCAGGGAAGCAGAATTCCCATGGGTGCCATGGGATGGGCAACTTGTGACAGGGTGCAGACCTTCAGAGCTGTTGACAGAAAGGAAGGTGTGGAAGAGGAAGTTGGAGGATCATAGGAAAAGACCCTAAAAATTCTGCGTGGAGCGCTGGTGTGGGTCACGTCAGAGGAGGAAGGGGCAGGAGGGGGCCAGTGAAGAGAGAGCTTGTGGAGAGTCTTCAGGAGCCTCCTGGACAGACAACCACAACCTCCATAGACCCACCACCAAGTGTGTGGTGGTGAGGCCGGCATCCCTGTTTGTCAGCAGGGTGAGCAGTCAGGAGGAAGCGATGGTGCAGAGCAGTGGAGAGCAGGGGTGAACCGGGATCTGCTCATCACTCTTGTCGCCTCATTCCAGTTCCAGTCTTTAACCAGGTGAAGACGTTCAGAGAATCGTTGCAGCTGTTCCCTTCTACCTTCCAAATATAAGTCCCTCTTTCAGCCAACTCAAACTTGAAACGAAACGAGGAAGGAGATTCTGGGAAAGTAGATCCCAGTGTAACTATGTTGACAATAAAAGTCCAGTACCAGGCGTTAGACCAAAAGGGTATCAGAGCAGTGATACGAATAACTTATGGGAAGAGAGAGGCACAAACGAGTCATGGGCTTAGGAAGCGGGTTTGGGAAACCTCTCTGCGCCTCCATGGTTCTTGCGTCTCCTCGTTACTCAAATGCTTTGCTCTAGTGGGAACGATGCCCCTGCATTGTCACAAGGTGTACTGTGTGCTCTTGGAGAAGTTACTTAACCTCTGTGAGGCTGCATTTTCTCAGCTGTAAATGGAGAATAATGAAACATGCCACAGTGAACCGTGAAACTCACACAAGAAATGTCAAGCCAGAGCTCCCAGTGCACATCAGGTCCACCTTGTTCTTCTCCTCTGGCTTTTTCTGCTTCAGAGATTCACATTCAGTCTCTGACCACATATTCACTCTGGTCTCCACCAGTGACCCTGCTGGATACATAGACTCTTGCTAAATGCTCTAATAATCCTTAAATACATCATGCATTCTGAATTTCCTTTTTGAATCATGGAAACTAGGTTTTAAAGTATTTCAACCCTCCCTTTCTGTAGTGGTACCTAAAAGGTATTAAGCCCTTAGATGGTGCCAAGATCTATGGAATATATATGATTATAAAAGGTAAGAACCTAAATGTTCCATTCCAGGTGTCTTTGTCAAGCAGTGACTTCCCCCATTTCTTTTCACACAATCCCTTTGTTCTTCATGGAGGTTTGCATTTTTTACACTGAGTTCTTGGGAACTCTCCTCCATCAAGTCCTGAGCTGTTCAAGATGTCTGGCAAAAAGATTTCCACATGTAGGTGTGTGTAATTAGTATCAGGTGGGTTGTCGTCTTTATACACCCTTCTTTCCATCTGTTTAGTTCCTTGCTGACAAGCGATTCATCTATCATGCTGAATAATTGATTCCAGATTGAAGCAATTTTCTCTTGCATCTCCCAACCATAAGCAAAATTTCCCTCTCTCTCTCCATATATATATATATATATATATATACACATATGTGTGTGTGTGTGTATATACACACACACATATCTATGTATATATAAATATATACATATTCCACTTTCTATTTTGTCTACTGTGTCCCTTTGGGATATATCAACCATAATCAAAAATAGAATTTTTCAGAAATGGGAATGGGAAACACGGGTCGAGGAGAACACATGATGGGAAATATTAGCACATATGCAACAGACCATTTGTAGAACACTGCCCAGCACCGCTCAGCCAAGTTGAAGGGAATTGATGAAGGGATTCCAACTGGCCAGATTTCTCCTGGAATCCATAAAAACTCAAAATGACACTTGGTACATGGCAGAAAAACCCACAAATCAGAGCAAAAGATGGATTTGCAAGTGCAGTCTTTTGCGGCTGCAGTGTTAATGCTCTCAGAGTACATGCTGTCAGAGTGATCATGCAACATGGGCTGGTTATGGTGGGAGAAGCAAAATGCAAAGTACTTGGAAGAAGTGTTTGAGCCAGGAGAGCTTCCCGAAGTCCTTACCCACATTTCTTCACATTAAATACAGGGCTCAAATCTACTCTACTAATGTAACAGATGTTTCAGAGAATTACATAAAGCAACAAATGTAAGAATAGTTTAAAATAACATTGCTACATAACTGTAAGACATTTTTATTACACAGCATGATAGAAATTACTTAATTCATTATTTAAATTATTGTTCAGTCCCAACTAAACTTGAAAATGTCAACATCAAGTAGCATTTATTTAAACATTCTCTTTTTGTATCTACTTGTTGTTAACCTAAAGTCTAGTTGAATAGATCCTTCTAAGATAATACAATCTAAACAACTGAATCCAATGGTGTATACAAACATAGAATTGGGACCCAAAGATATACAAATAACTATGACTGCAATAATGAAATATTTGCAGATTATTTTCAATTTTAACACTATATTCTAAACTAAAACAACTTTCCAGGTGCTCACCTTTCCCCACAAACAGCCCTCTACCTTATTTGCATCAGTCCCTCACTTCAAATCTTAAATGAGGGAATATCACAAAGATGGGTTGGTGAAAAGCAACTTAGCTCCTGGACCCTGCCATCTTATGCTGACATTTGCTAAAATACCTCTAAATAATGTAATAAGTACAGGATGAAGATTAGAAAGTAGTGAAAATTTAGCTTTCCCTTGATGTTTTATTGGCCACGCATTTGTGCATGCTCATTCACTTCAATTGTGTCTACTCTTTGTGACCCTATGAACTGTAACCCACCAGGCTCCTCCATCCGTGGGATTCTCCAGGCAAGAATCCTGGAGTGGGTTGCCATGCCCTCCTCCAGGGGATCTTCCCAACCCAGGGACTGAACCTGAGTCTCCTGAGTCTCCCACCTTGCAGGCAGATTCTTCATTGCTGAGCCACTGGTAAAGTCTTTATTGGCCATAATCAGTCAATTATTTCTCGTGATTGTATCTCTCATGGCCCTGTACTTTTTACATTTCATTACCACATAATCAAACAAGTGTGCAAGCACCATATTGACTCCAAAACATTGGCCAATTGCCCATTTTTATTCTTTGACATCATTCAAAATTAAGTATGGCCGGTCTCACAATCGAAGCCCCTCAAAAGTCTTTGCTGATGAACAAGAAGGATTTCGCATACAGAGTCCACTAGTTCAATTGAATAATAACACATCTGTTACTCTGCGCAAATCACCAGTGCTATCTTCAAAAAAACCATATCATGACACCTTTTACCTTGATATTCTTTGCTAGCTTTAAGAAAGGATTTAAGGTATTCAGCACAGCACATGAAGCCCTATTGACCTGTATCTTCCTATGACACCTGTCTTAGTCCAACTTATTCTCTCCTGCACACCCTAAAATGGGACCCTATTCAATTAAAAAGGCTTCCCTGGTAAAGAATCTGCCTGCCAATGCAAGAGACAAAAGTTCAATCCTGGATCGGGAAGGTCCCCTGGAGAAGGAAAGGGCAACCCACTCCAGTATTCTTGTCTGGAGAACCCCCGTGAACAGAGGATCCTGGGGGCTACAGTCCAGGGGGGTCACAAAGAGTCAGACACGACTGAGAGACTAAACAACAACAGCAACAGCAAATTCAGCTAAAGTTGTTTTTATCAGAATCCTCATCTATTTACTTGTATTGGGAACACTTTCCCTCTACTTTATCTCTTGGGGGATACCTACCCATCTTTTAGGGCTCTGGACCTAGATATCATGCCCTGGGCATCATAGGGACTGGAATGTGTATGCTCAATTGCTTTAGTCATGCTGACTCTTCGCAACTCTATGGACTATAGCCCACCAGGCTCCACTGTCCATGGGATTCTCCAGGCAAGAATACTGAAGTGGGTTGCCATGTCCTCCTCCAGGGGATCTTCCCAGAGTAGGGATTGAACCTGTGTCTCTTAAGTCCCCTGCATTGGCAGGCAGGTTCTTTATGCCTAGGGCTACCTGGGAAGCCCAGGGTTGGGAGAAGTACCCCCATATTCAGTATCATCTTCATTCAGATCTCTATACTTTAGAAGCATCTGTTCTTTTCTTGTTGTTTCTTTCTTTTTTGCACATCACTCTGCCTTACTGACTGACAGCTTCCAAAGACCAAGACCTTTGTCACTGAAGTTAGTCTCACCATGCATGCCCTGTGCCTGGTACAGAGCAAATGCTCAGTACATGTTGATGAAACATCTGAGCTAATGGGCCTGTTAACCCACGGGATGGATGGATGGGTAGATGACAGAAAAGTTACAATCTGTTTCCAAGCCAGGTACCATTTGTCTCTCAGCAAAGCGGCCACTGTTTGCAATGTCATGTAATGAAACTAAGGGTCTATCCGTCCCCCACCCCCTTCCCCTCTGCCTATCACGGAGCTGTTAGACTTAGTGAAGAGCCATGAAAAATTTGAGATGCCAAAATAAAAACCAAAGCAGCAATCTCCTCAATAGTAAAACTGCTGCTTCTGTTGGCTGTATTCTTGTAAGAAGCAACAACCATTCATGATTTAAACTTCAAAGTATGCTGTGTACATTTTTAAATGTTTTTCAAAGGTTTTTTCTTTTTATAATTAAATGTATCGATTTTTCATTGAAGGATAATTGCTCTACAATATTGTGTTGGTTTCTTCAAGGTTGCTTTTATTTCCTACCTCTGCTCATTGGTACTTACGTGATGAAGACATTTGTGAGCACTGAGCATCCTCCTTGAAAAAGAACACCAGGCATCTCTACTTACACCTTTCCTTTAACAAAGGACTTACTCTATGGGAAAATATAAAAAAAGCCACATTAACTTTTAGAAGAAATAAAATACTGCTTTGTCATCCAAAGAATAATTTCATTTTTGTTAATATTTCAGTAGCCAAGTCAATGAGAATATTTATTTTAAAAATTCGAGTCAAACAGTGCTAAGGCTGGAAGCTACGTAAGTGTTCGTTGTTCAGTCACTAAGTCATGCCCAGCTCTTTGAGACCCCATGAACTGCAGCACACCAGGCTTCCCTGTCTTTCACTATCTTCTGGAGTTTGCTCAAACTCATGTCCATTGAGTCAGTGATGTTATCTAATCACCTCATCCTCTGCCACACCCTTCTCCTCTTGCCCTCAATCTTTCCCTACATCAGGGTCTTTTCCAATGAGTTGGCTCCTCGCATCAGGTGGTCAAAGTATTGGAGCTTCAGTGTTTAGTCTGGTGCTTAAGGGCTGAATTCACTTTCCATCTCTTCTAAATTATTTAACATCTCTAAGCCTTAGTGCCCTCCTCTAAGGAACTGGAAATAAGAGAAATACTGGTTCATAGGATAATTTTGAAACTCAATGAGACAATGTATGTATGAATGTACAGTATTTTGATCATTCCTTCACATAGCAAGCATTTACTAAACTCTAACAGTACTAAAGGGGAGTGGATTATACTTTCATGATACAGGCAAGAAACTCTGAGGTCTGGAGAACTGATGTGAATTACTCAAGTTTACAATGGAGTTTATCTTTAGTTTCCCATAGTTATCTCTAGCATAGAAGGTTCTTATTTATGAGCCTACAGATTTTTGAAGTAAAAACAAACAACAAGAAACTATGGTAGTGATCCTCATATAAAACAGGGGACTGGGTGAATCGAAAGCCAGTTTTAGGCTCTCAGAATCAGTTTGGCTTCAAAGCCCTATCAAACACATCACAAATATCACACAGAAAAAGCAGTGTTAGAAACCACTTTCCAAACTCTCCATCACTGCACACTTAATATCAGTCCTTCTATCCAATCAGAGATGGAAAGAACAAAATAAGAGCAAATCTGAAATTTCAGAGGACAGGTCTGTAAATGCAAACTTAATGGGGATATTGTCAGGTTCTGATCCCCTTTCTTCCTCTGATCTCAGCTCAGCCAGTAATACCCTCTCTGGCTTCTTCACAAGTGCTTATTGCAAGAATCTATACTTTTTCAGTCCAGAGTCCTCACAGGTCAGCAAAATTGGAGCCTTAATGGCTTTCTTATAAGCTTTCCCACACTCTTTGCCTTGGCTCAAACCTCAATATAGTATCATTTATCATAAGTTAACTATTTGACCTTCAAATTTAAACCAGGACCTGGCAATGCAGCCAACTACAATGGTGAGGAGAGCTGAGAACCTAGCTTTGCTCTTAAAAAGGCTCATTTCCAATGGTGCTTAAGTTTCTTTCTGAGCAGAGACAGAAATTGGTTTTCATTTTATTGGCATTAGATATCTTCTCCAGAACAATAAATCAATTGGCTTAATTTTTGTAGTGGTGTTGTATCCACTTAACGTTAAAAAAAAAAAAAAAAAGGAGGCTTACCCATTTTCCAGATTCCTGATGAGGATATAGTGATCTGATCCCAGAATTAACACAACGTTTATGACGGGTTCTTCCCCAGAAGAGGAAATGAGGAATGAATGAGGTGGCCTGAAAGTCCTGGAGCAGGATGTACATCCGTCACTCCATCAAAAGGAGGGACAGGGTGGCAAGAATAGAGCCTAGTTCAGGATGGAGCCAGCGGTGATAACCCAGGCGCCAGGGAGGAACAGAGCAACTTTTTACTAAACAGCAAACTACCCTGACAGAACAACCGAATCCCAGGGCTGGAGACTCTGACGCTTGGGTACGCATGTTTAAAATAGTGGTAGTGTTTCAAATAGCAGAAAGTTCAAGAGCCCCAGGATCTAGTTCTGGCAGCTCAAAGTAGAGAAGACCTTTGCTAAATAATCCTTCCCACCGACTGCCTCAGTCCCTCCTGTGAGCATCCTGATTGGCTGAAAAGGGCTCTGAAAGATCAGCAAGAGTCAGAGAAATTGCTTCTGTGCAAGGGTTATTGAAGAAATCAACCAGATGTTGAGTATCAGAGAGCCTGGCCCAGGGTAACTATGCAACTCTTAGTTCTTCCTTGCAAAGAGATCAGTATACCTCTTCTGCTGTTTTAACATAAGATAAAGTCCTAAAATTTTATTTTTGGAGATTCCTAAAGGTAAAATTAATACATAACAAATTCCAAAAACCATATGACCTTTTAGACATTTTTAACTCAGTCTCTACCGGCTTTCAGAGAAATAGTTTTTATGTATCCACCTTCAGTGGTACTGAATATGCATAACCTGGATGTCAGTATCTTTATTTCTTTCCTTCCCATCATATTGTTAAATGTACCAGATCATTCATATATCTTCCCAAAATAAGCTGAAATATAGAAGTCACAATTAAACTGAATGAAGATAAAAGAAACATTGTGTTAAAGAAAATATAATTTACATACTGTTCTATATGGCCTTCAGATTAATAGGAGAACAATGGATATAATAGGAAAATTATACAAGGATTGAATTTCTCAAGGATCATTTGATATTCTACCTGTGCTGTGAGCAAGTCATGTTGCATCAGATCAAATCCTGATTTTATTCTGCTGCCAAATAGCCCATTGTCGCATCCTCGCCTTTTGCCTCTTCATTACAGGGATGTAATCGCAGGATGAACCCCTGAGAGCTTGTTGTTCAATTGCCCGTGTGTGCCTATTTCACAGCCTGGTGTTGTTACAAGACTCTCCAGTTAATAAGCACATAATGGGATACGCAAATTGCATGTACTTGATGAGGAAGGAAAAGTCTGCCCCTCACCTTTGCATAAATACTAGCTGACTTCCTTGTGACGGTGAAAGCATCCCTGTTGGGGTGATTGATGGAGTGGCCCGTCCAGGTGGAAAGAACTATCCCTTTCCTTTGAGGAAATATTTGAGGTAATGAAATTGTTTCCTTGCAACTTACAGAAACTTGGAGCATGGCCAAGGCAGGGAGGTCTGAGGACAGGGAATCTTTTTAAAATGTGCTCATTAAACCATAACATAAAATGAGCCTCACACTGCAAAATGTTTCAATCAGCCCCAAAAGAGTCATCAAACATGATGCCAAAGTCTGAACAACCTCAAGAATGCTCACGAGAGGTCATATTGATAAGGAAACTCACCAGAGGGAGAACCATGGTGAGCAGGCCTTAGTATCAAAGAGAACAAGAAGGTGATTTAGTAATTTTTAAACATCAGGAGTTATTTGAGTTTCTGTATTAGCCTTCTCTGGGACAAGGTTCCATTGGACATAGCATCACAAACAACCAGCCCATCAACTCACTGCTCTGAAAAGAAGAAAGAGCACAGGGTTTGTAGAGAAAATACATGGCTTTGATGGGTGACTTAAGACTTGGCTTCATTTTCTCATCTATAAATGGAAATAATTACAAAGGCCTTTCATAGGATCATAATGTAACTTTTTTTTGACCATGTCATGAGATTTGTGAGGATCTTAGTTCCCCCACCAGGGACTGAATTCAGGCTCTCAGCAGTCAAGGTGCAGAGTCCTAACCACTGGCCCGCCAAGGAATTCCTTGTAAGTTTCTTTTTTTATTGAAGTATAGTTGATTTACAGGGTTGTGTTAATTACTTCTGTAGAGCAAAGTGACTCGGTTATACATACATTCTTTGTCATCTTCTTTTCCATTATGGTTTATAACAGGATATTGAATATAAGTCCCTGTGCTATATATTATGATTTTGCTGTTTATCCATTCTGTATATACTGGTTTGTATATGCTCATCCCAAACTCCCAGTCCATCTCTCTCCCACCTCCTTCCCCCTTTGCAACCACCAGTCTATTCTCTCTGTCCCTGATTCTATTTCTATTTCATAGATGGGTTCATTTGTGTCATATTTTAGACTCCACATAAAAGTGATATCATATGGCATTTGTCTTTCTTTCTGACTTACCTAACTTAGTATGATAATCTCCAATTGTATCCATGTTACTGCAAATGGTATTATTTCATTCTTTTTAGGGCCGAGTAGTATTCCATTGTATATATGTACCATTGATGGTTGGGTGGCATCACCGACTCGATGGATATGAGTTTGAGCAAGCTCTGGGTGTTTGTGATGGACAGGGAAGCCTGGCATGCTGCAGTCTTTGGGGCTGCAAAGAGTCGGACATGACTGAGAGACTGAACTGAACTGAACCATTTTAAATATGTATAAAAAGATGTGCTATATATATATATATATACATACATATATATATACACAATGGAATACTACTCAGCCATTGTAAGTTTCGAAAGTTGGGATAATTATGGGGACTGTGTTCTCAGTAGCTTCCCTCTGCTGGTACTAAAGCCCCTTGTCCCCTTCTCCAGCCTCGTCTCTGCCCTGGGAAAACCGCCTGGATGAATTTTCCTGACCCTCACACTCTCTGACTTTAGGGTGGTTTTGACGATGGTGAGTAGGAGCAAGAACACAGAAAGAAAAAGAAGAGTGGATTTGGGATTATATTCCTTTGAGTCTTTCCTGGCAAGGAAAGTTATGGCTTTTTCAACCCAGGCTAGTTACGTTCTTTGAACTAAGATGGTACTTACCTTCTGTTTGTGAATTCCAGTAAGGGCCCCTCCCATCATTCCTTTATGCATAAATGCCCCTCAACTTTGTTACTGGCCCAAGGTCCTGCTTCATCCTTTGTGATTTTGCTATATACAGCTCATACCATCTGAAGAGGTCTTTTATTAAACCTTACTCAGATTATCCTAATTTGAATGTCCTGTCTGTGTCCTGCTGAGTGCCTCAATAATGTACATTCTAAAAATGTTTTATGGGCTAATACACATAATGGTTCTAAAGTAATAAAAAGAAGTCCAAAGCCAACAGTCAAATTCTCTATTTTACGACTGCTCATTTATAATTCTTCTATTACAGAAGCTATGACAATGAAAAAATCCTGCAGGCCCACAACAATTTGTGTGTAGAAAATGAAATCAGGTGAATCATTTCCACTTTCATCTGGGTTTCTCACTGGCAATCTGGATCCTAAAACCTATGTTACTAAGCAAACAAGACACACACATCTGTTTATAGTTCATAGTTTATTATTGTTATTGTTGTTTAGTCTCTAAGTTGTGTCAGACTCTTTTGTGACCCCATGGACTGTAGCCTGCCAGGTTCCTCTGCCCATGGAATTTTCCCAGCAAGAATACTGGAGTGGGTTGCCATTTCCTCTTCTCAGGATATCTTCTCAACCCAGGGATCGAACCCATGTCTCACATCTCTGGCATTAGCAGGTGGGTTCTATACCATTAATGCCACCTGGAAAGTCCTAGTAGTTGTTGATGGATTAAGTTGGAATGACTTTCACATACAGATAATTTGAGAATGGAAATAACACCCCTACAGAGTTAAAGACAGAACTTAAAAAGAAGATTATTTATTTTGCTATGCTGTGTCGTAGTCATGGCAGGCTGTGTCTTTGTTGCACCATGCAGGACCTTTCACTGTGGCACACGGACTCTAGCTGCAGCTTGGGATCAGTAGTTATGGCGAGTGGGCTTAGTTGCTTCGTGGCATGTGGGATGTTAGTCCATGATCAGGGATCGAATTCATGTCCCCTGCATTGCAAGGCAGCTTCTTAACCACTGGACCGCCAGGGAAGTCCCAAGACAGAACATTTTAAGGAAGGCCATTAGAAATGCCTTGGATTGGGAGAGTCCTGAATCTGAGGCCCCAACTCTCCCTCTGATCACCTGTCACTTTCAGCCACCCGCGCATCTTTTAGACCCTATGGTCTTTCAAACACAAGTTGGAGATACCAGCACCTTTCCCAATCTCCTAATGGATGGGCTGCAATTATCAGTAAAATTTATAAAATATGATTACATTTTGCAAAATTAGACTCTATGCAAACGTGTCATTTTGTTGTTGTTAAAAACATGAAAATAGGTATGTATGAACGCATCAAGACTAGAAGAGTCCCAGGGGCTCATAATTAAATGTTCCTGGAATGCAGAACTCTTGAATGTTTCCAGAATTAAACACTTAGGATGGATTAGGGAGAAGACCATCAAAGGGAACCCCTTTTTTTGATGATGGGAAAGCAAGCAAGGATCATTGGAAGGAAGAATGCAGTTGAAAATTTTTGACAACAAAGAGACAACTGAACTGCTTCAAAACTTTCCTAAGGTGACCTTTCTAAGATCACCCTGACCTAAGGTGACTAAGCTTCCTAATTTGCCCAGGCCTGCAGGGTTTTATAGGACTTGGGAATTTCAGAGCTAAAATCAAGATGGCAACCAAGAAGACATGTGTGCTTAGTCACTCAGTTGTGTCTGATGCTTTCATGACCCCATGGACTGTAGCCCATCAGGCTCTTCTGTCTATGAGATTTTCCAGGCAGGAATGCTGGAGTGGGTCACAATCCAGAGAGCAAACCCACATCTCCGGTGTCTCCTGCATTGGCAGGGATCTTCTCTACCGCTTGCACCACTCAGGAAGCCCACGAAGACATGGTCACCCTCCCTACACCTCCCCAACTCCAGCGGGCAGATCACGGTACCCTTGCTTCTCCAGGTATGGTGGTATTTCTCCACTGAAATGCACTTTATCTACACTCTTTGTAAAAGTGCATTTCACACTTTCACTTGTCTAAATGTGTGTGTGTCGTCGCTCAGTCGTGTCTGACTCTTTGTGACCCCATGGACTGTAGCCTACCAGACTCCTCCGTCCATGGGATTTTTCAGGCAAGAATACTGGAGTGGGGTGCCATTTCCTTCTCCAGGGGATCTTCCCAACCCAGGGATTGAACCCAGGTCTCCCACATCGCAGGCAGATGCTTTACCCTCTAAGCCACCAGGGAAGCCCAGTCTAATCCTTCTGCTAAACATGTAGAAGAAAAAGAGGCACCCAGGGACCTCTGTCCCTTGAAAGGGCAGTCTATTGGTACCAGTACAATGACTATTTTATGTGTCTTGTTGTTTTTTTAATACTCTCTCCAGTTACTTCCAAAGAGAGCAAATGAATAAACCAGCCCACCCTTCAACAGGAATTTTACCATTTCATTCTGCATGCTTCCAGTAGAGACAGTTTTGGGGGAGGAATACTGTTTTTTTGTGATTCCACAAATATTAAGCAAAATGTGTTTTCTCTTCACAGTTGCTATGGTTTGGATCCTCTGCATGAGATCACCTGCTTATACAATTACTTTTGCCTCAAGGAGAGTTTAGGTGCATGAAAATACTGCAGATAAGCTTTTGATTCTCGATGACTGGTGACCGTGGTCCTCTTGTTAACCAGCTGAGGACCCCCGGCTCCTCTCTCCAGAGCTAACACTGCTGCAGCAGAAGAGAGACAGCAGAGCCAAACTGTAGCAATTATCCTCAATTTGACTAAAATTTAATTTAGCTCCATTCACTTTCACCAGCTTCCTAGCACATATGCTAAACCCGAGGAGCTAGGCCTGGATGTTAGAGAGGAAAAAATCATAGTTCTTAATCCACTGGGAGATCAGAGTCTGATAGGGAGGCTAACACACAGTTACCCCAGAAGGCAGGTGATGGTGAGTGCTGAGCCACTAAAGTGGAGCCCCGGAGACAGTATCCAAGCATCACGTGGAAGCTACTGAGACATGTAGAATCTCCAACACATGACAGACCTAGTGAATCAGATGCGATATTTTAGCAAGCTCCCTGGTGAGCTTGTTATGCACTTAAAAGCCTGAGAAGCATAAGAAATGTAAAGCATCTCTTTACATCTCAAATAAGAAATGTAAAAGCCAAATGCTTATACCTGGAGGGAGGGATGCCGGCAGTTGAGAGCCTCCCTGAAAAAGGAATGAGGGAGAAAACCCTCAAAGCATTGACATGACTCCAGGGGAACACCAGTTGGGTACAGAGAGCAGCAAACTGGAGCGTAGGATTGAGACCAAGATGAGTTAAGATAAAGATCATCAAAGGACTTGGATGTCAAGCTGGGAATCTGGACTTAGTCTGGAGAAATGAAAAGTCAATGATGATTTTGATGAAGATAAAACTTTGATCAGGACTGTGCTTTAGAAACACACCAAGGATTGCTGTGTGAAGGAAGGAAGGGAGGGAGGAAATGAGAATCAGTAAGATATGTGTTTTAAAACAGCATCAGATATTAACCACCCCCTCCCTTCCCAGGGAACTTGTCAACAGCAGTGTCCCAGGGCCCGACTGCACCTTCCCTTCAAATGCTGCTGCTGCCCACTGACATCTGAGAACAATTGCAGATAGAATGATTCATGCTTTCCTTTGGGGAAAAAACTGTAATTTATTTCCCCTGAGGCAGTTCTGATTTGGGGGAATATACTGGGCCAAATGAAAATTCCCCCAAAAGATACATCCATGTGCTAATACCCAGAACCTGTGCATGTAATCTTACTTGGATAAAGAGTCTTTGCAGGTGTAATTAGTCTGGATTAAATGAGTATAAACTGTGGGTATAATGACAAGTGTCCTTATAAAAGACAGAAGACCCAGTTGAAGGGAAAGTGAAAGAAAGAGATCCTGTGAAGACAGAGACAGAGAATGGAGAGACAGCCTCAAGCCAAGGAATGCCTAGATTCACCTGAAACAGGAAGAGGCAGGGAAACAATCACCCCTAGAGCTTTCAGAGGCAGCACAACCCTGCCAACACCTTGATTTTGGACTTCTGGCCTCCAGAACAAGGGGGGAATGGATTTCTCTTTTAAGCCATCTAATTTATGATAACCTATTACCATAATTTTAATAAATAATTCAGGGAGTGTTGGGACTTTTAGATTTACAAATGCAAATGAAGGACCACTTGAAAAGTCATATAAAAACATAAAGTCAAAACTATGATGGTGAAAGAGAGAAAGACAGTGCTAAGTCATGTTTGATTCTTGCAATTCCATGAGTTGTAGCCCACCAGGCTCCTCTGTCCATGGGATTCTCCAGGCAAGAACACTGGAGTGGGTTGCCATTTCCTTCTCCAGGGGATCTTCCTGACCCAGGAATTGAACCCAGGTCTCCCTCATTGCACGTAGATGCTTTTCCAACTGAGCTACACGAGAGCACGTGGTGGTGAACCACAATGCAAATGAGAGCATTGGTGTCCGCACTTGAGCAAAACATGTCCTTTTACCCCCATTAGCTGGCCATCTGTCCTGAGTCGTTTCCCATCATTATAGTTGCATAGAATCATGTAAGTTCTTTCTCTGTTCCTCCTCCCCTAACACAGAACCAATAAAACATGCATTTCTTTCATCTAAGTCAGTGTTTCCCAAGTGATTGGCAGAGTAATGTGCCCTCCCCAAATATGCCCAGTCTCAGAGCTTGTGAATAAATTATCTTGCCTGGCCAAGGGATGATGGCAATGTGTTTAATGAAGGATTTTGAAGTGGCAAGATTATCCTGGACTATGCAAGTGGAACCAATATAATCACAGGGACCTGGTAAAGAATCTGCCTGTAATACGGGAGACCTGGATTGGATCCATGGGTTGGGAAGATCCCCCGGAGAAGGGAAAGGCTACCCACTCCAGTATTCTGGTCTAGAAAATTCCATGGACTATATAGTCAATGGGGTCACAAAGAGTTGGACATGACTAAGCAGCTTTCACTACACTATATAGGAAGAGGGAGCTAGGAGATGCGATTACAGAATCAGGCTCAGAGGATGCAGCCATGAGTCAGGGAATGTGGTGGACTTTAGAAGTTGGAAAAGGCAAGGAAACAGATTCTCCCCTAGAATCTAAGGGGGCTGACCCTCTGCTGACCTGTTTTAGACTTCTGAACTCCAGGACTATAAGATAATAAATATATGGTGTTTAAAGCAACTAAGTTTGTGATAATTTGTCACAGCAATGATAGAAAACTAATACCACAGTTTTTTTTTTAGATTTTTTTTTCATTTATTTTTATTAGTTGGAACTCCTCCAGCTCAACTCCAGAAAAATAAGTGACCCAATCAAAAAATGGGCCAAAGAACTAAACAGACATTTCTCCAAGGAAGACATACAGATGGCTAACAAACACATGAAAAGATGCTCAACATCACTCATTATCAGAGAAATGCAAATCAAAACCACAATGAGGTACCATTACACGCCAGTCAGGATGGCTGCTATCCAAAAGTCTACAAGCAATAAATGCTGGAGAGGGTGTGGAGAAAAGGGAACCCTCTTACACTGTTGGTGGGAATGCAAATTAGTACAGCCACTATGGAAAACAGTGTGGAGATTTCTTAAAAAGCTGGAAATAGAACTGCCATATGACCCAGCAATCCCACTTCTGGGCATACACACCGAGGAAACCAGATCTGAAAGAGCCACATGCATCCCAATGTTCATCGCAGCACTGTTTATAATAGCCAGGACATGGAAGCAACCCAGATGCCCATCAGCAGGCGAATGAATAAGGAAGCTGTGGTACATATACACTATGGAATATTACTCAGCCATTAAAAAGAATTCATTTGAATCAGTTCTAATGAGATGGATGAAACTGGAGCCCATTATACAGAGTGAAGTAAGCCAGAAAGATAAAGACCATTACAGTATACTAACACATATATATGGAGCTTAGAAAGATGCTAACGATAACCCTATATGCAAAACAGAAAAAGAGACTCAGATGTATAGAACAGACTTGTGGACTCTGTGGGAGAAGGCGAGGGTGGGATGTTTCAAGAGAACAGCATCAAAACATGTATATTATCTAGGGTGAAACAGATCACCAGCCCAGGTTGATGCATGAGACAAGTGCTCAGGCCTGGTGCACTGGGAAGACCCAGAGGGATCGGGTGGAGAGG
This sequence comes from Odocoileus virginianus, assembly GCF_023699985.2. NCBI lineage: Eukaryota > Metazoa > Chordata > Mammalia > Artiodactyla > Cervidae > Odocoileus > Odocoileus virginianus. The sequence continues at coordinate 50,484,305 of NC_069689.1, forward strand.
GAGGTGGGAGGGGGGACTGGGATGGGGAATACATGTAAATCCATGGCTAATTCATTTCAATGTATGACAAAAACTACTGTAATGATGTAAAGTAATTAGCCTCCAATTAATAAAAATAAATGGAAAAAAATATATATACAAGCAACTCCTCCAGCACAGTTGTTTTTTTTAAATCATAGCTTCTCTAAGAAACCTTTTAAGACAGTTTTTCCCCTAATCGCCTCACTTTCAGCATGAAATATCAATATCACAGATATACTGTACCTGTTTTTATAGTGGGCTTCCCTGGTGGCACAGATAGTGAAGAATCTGCCTGTCATACAGGAGACCTGGGCTTGATTCCTGGGTCCAGAAGATCCCCTGGAGAAGGGAATGGCAACCCACTCCAGTATTCTTGCCTGGAGAATCCCAAGGACAGAGGAGCCTGGTGGGCTACAGTCCATGGGGTTGCAGAGTGGACATGATTGAACAATTTTGTTCCTTAGGAGAGCCACAGGCTATTGTAATATTTAAGCTGTTTTCACTCTCTAAGAACTAATGTCATTGCCTTGGGGAAATATTGTCCCTGTTAAGATCCATGCTCCTATTTATATCCATCTTTTTTGGTACAACTCAAGTGTTATCTGTTCCATAAAACTTTTCCAAATAATCCAAGCCATTTTGGATTATAGGTGAATTTTAGTGATCACCTCACCTGTTGCCCAATTTTAATCCATGTGACTTTGACTATTCATATATTTATTTCTGAACATCCTTTTCAGTCAACCTCTTTGCAAAGATGAAATATCCAATGGCTAAGCTCTGCTGAAAAAATTTTCACAAGTTGAGCTAAAACCCATCTTCCTGCAGCATCTATACATTGGTCTTAACCCTATCCTTTTAGGAGGGTGTAAAATGCAGTGGATTACTTTGTTCATACCACAACTGTACTTTTTGCCAAGGACCCTCTTCAAGGTTGCTGTTCTGAACTTGATATTCTCAGAACTAAACTGAGTTGTCTCAGGTGCAGTTTGACCAGAATAAAGAAGAGCAGAATCTTACCTGCCTTATTCTGCATAATATATTCCTACAGAGGCAGCTTTTGGTAACAATATTTTGTCAGCCACATTACACTGTTGATTCACATTATGCTTACTGTTAGCTAAAATGTTCAGCATTTGCTGATGCTAATCCTGTTGGGTTTTGGAAAAATTTCAGGACCTCATGCTTATTCCTATTAACTTCTATTACATTTATCTCTCTAAGCCTTTTGATGTTCATTTAGAGCCAGATTCTGGTAACAGCACAAGCATAATCTCCTAACATTTGAACATCTGCAACATGAATATGCCTTTCTGTTTTTCCATGTTATTAATGTTATTAATACCATAAATATTAAACTATCAAGGTAGGTATAAGACGTACACTGCTAGAAAACTCTCTTGAGGTTAGACATTTATCATTAACCAGCTTAACTGGGTTCAATCAACAGCCATCTAATAATATAACTCTCTAATCTTTCATATGTGTCTGTATTCAGTTCATAAGGCTCTAGGAAGATACTGTACCTGGTTGATATCTCCTGGGTTGCCTCTTTTTCCTAATCTTTAGCACATGCATGTGCGTGCTCAGTCGTGCCTGATGCTATTCATGTCTCTTGCATCTCCTGCATTGACAGGCAGATTCTTTACCACTGAGCCACCACTGAGCCACTGAGCCCAATCTTTAATGTAGTAAATTTCAAAAAAAAGAAAAGAAAGAAGGAGATGATATGACTTGTTTTCAAGGTGCTCAGTTTGTCTCCTTGTCATTGTCACTTCCTCCTCTCAGTGCTCACAACTGGGAGCTGGTATTTCATTTCAGAATCTCACCCAGGGGCTAGGCAGAAGGATATTATAGACAGGAAGCAGTCTGGGAGAGGGCTTCCTGGGCCATCCCACTCTCTACCTTCTATTATCCTGGGCAAAGCTCTGCCTTCTCTGAATGTTGAGATCAGTAAAATAGACACCCCAGCCAAAGGCCACAGGAGTCATTAGGACAGCTCTGGAGTCTGAATGAATGGGGACCAAAGCACAGTAAAGGCAGCCTGGCCAGCTCATGAGACTTCCCTCCATGTTTTCAACCACAGAAGTAAAGAATCACAAGCTTTCACAAGCATTACCAGAGACAGAGGAATCAGGAGCTTCCAAGGGAAGCAAGAATGAAAAGAAATAGATTGGTGGAGAGACAGAGGGTTTTGGATTCCAAAGAGTAGAGAGAAAGACTCAAAATCTTCATTCATGACTTGTAAATCTCTAACCCCTAAACTTCCAAGCATTCAAGCTTTCTCTCCTTCTCAATGTGGGCATTTCATTTAAGAAATCACCAGAAAATAAAAATAACCTCTTAGGGAAAAATTACAAAACATTTAAAGAACTAAGAGCTATAAGAAAAGACAAGAGCAACCCAGCAGAACATAAGCAGGGCTAATGAAACAGAAGAAGTAGTGATTCATAATAAGGTTAATAAGTATGCTTGAAGTGTTAAAGAAGTATTCTTGGAAATATGAAGCAGAAACAAGCATTATAAAAAACCAACCAAATATATTTGCTATTGAAAGTATAGTAGCTAAAATGAAGAGCTCAGAAGGTGGTTTGAGAAATAGAATAGACTTAACCAAAAGCCTTAAAAGCTGAGATTTGCAGGAATCTACCCAAAAGGCATTAGAATGGAATTAAGTGGGGTCAGAGGGTTTCCCTTGTGTTTCAGCTGGTAAAGAATCTGCCTGCAATGTGGGAGACCTTGGTTTGATCTCTGGGTTGCGAAGATCCCCTGGAGAAGGGAAAGGCTACCCACTCCAGTATCCTGTCCTGGAGAATTCCATGGACTACAGTCCATGGGGTCACAAAGAGCTGGACACGACTGAGGAACTTTCAGTTAATGGGGTCAGAAGAAAAGAGAATCAAATGATAAAAGTAGAAACTTCAGCATCCAACTAATTAGAATTTCAAGACGAGAAGAAAAGGTAAAACGAGGGTAGGATACATTTGAAGAAATGATAATTGAGAGAGTCCTAGACCTAAAAATATTTAAGACTTTGGATTGAAAAAGGCAAAAAGGGAATCAATCCAGATCAACAAGAAAGCTTACGTTTCCAGAAGCCACCGTATAGGCTACTGGCCAGAACTGCCCTGTGTGACATAGGGAGATGAGGCCCTGATTAACTTAGACCAATCATATTTCCTCTATGAAGTTATATGTGTCTTTAATGGTTCTATTTTTTCCAGAACATTAAAATCATTGAAAATTGAGAAGTCAGTGTATTAAAACTCATGTTACTTTATGTCTAAATATTTCAGTTCAGTTGCTCAGTCATGTCTGACTCTTTGCGACCCCATGGACCACAGCATGCCAGGCTTCCCTATCCATCACCAACTCCAGGAGCTTGCTCAATCTCATGTCCATCGAGTTGGTGATGCCATCCAATCATCTCATCCTCTGTCATCCCCTTCTCCTCCTGCCTTCAATCTTTCCCAGCATCAGGGTCTTTTCTATTGAATCAGTTCTTCCCATCAGGTGGCCAAAGTATTGGAGTTTCAGCTTCATCATCAGTCCTTTCAATGAATATTCAGACTGATTTCCTTTAGGATTGACTGGTTTGATCTCCAGTTTGATCTCCTTGCTGTCCAAGGGACTCTCAAAAGTCTTCTCCAACACCACAATTCAAAAGCATCAATTCTTCAGTGCTCAGCTTTCTTTGTAGTTCAACTCTCACATCCATAAATGACTACTGGAAAAACCATAGCTTTGACTAGATGGACCTTTGTTGGCAAAGTAATGTCTCTGCTTTTTAATATGCTGTCTAGATTGGTCATAGCTTTTCTTCCAAGGAGCAAGTATCTTTTAATTTCATGGCTGCAGTCACCATCTGCAGAGATTTAGGAGCCCAAGAAAAGAAAGTCTGTCCCTGTTTCTGTTGTTTCCCCATCTATTTGCCATGAAGTGATGGGACCAGATGGCATGATCTTAGTTTTTTTGAATGTTGAGTTTTAAGCCAACTTTTTCACTCTCCTCTTTCACTTTCATCAAGAGGCTCTTTAGTTTCTCTTTGCTTTTTTCCATAAGGGTGATGTCATCTGCATATCTGAGGTTATTGATATTTCCCCCTGCAATCTTGATATCAGCTTGTGCCCAGCATTTTGCATGATGTACTCTGCATGTAAATTAAATAAGCAAGGTGACAATATACATCCTTGAAGTACTCCTTTCCCAATTTGGAACCAGTCCTTTGTTCCAAGTCTAAAATAGGATCGATTGTAATTTTACTTTCTTGACTTCAATAGAAGCAAACTCAATAATATTATTTTCAACTTAAGGCAAGATAAGCCAAGAAGTCAGTTTTGGCCACCTGCTACAAAGAGCTGACTCATTGGAAAAGTCCCTAAAGCTGAGAAAGATCGAGCGCAGGAGGACAAACAGGAGACAGAGGATGAGATGGTTATATAGCACCACTGACTCGATGGACGTCAGTTTGAGTGAACTCCAGGCGATAGTGAAGGACAGGGAAGCCTGGCGTGCTGCGGTCCATGGGATCACAAAGAGCTGAATATGACTTAGTGACTGCACAACAGCAACAACAGTTTTGGAAATTTATGACTGGCTCTGAGATGATGCAGGATGCCCTGAAGAGAAAGGACTGCCTGCACATTTGGTTCTAATCTGCACATGACATGGATCATGTTTGAAATGGGCCATACCTCCTTCTAATGCTTCGGGGTCCCCATCAACTAATACTGATCGCTCCTCAGCTGCTCCTTAAAAGGCTTTTCAGGCTTTGAAACTCCATCACAGGCGGCCGTGAATGCCACAGTCCCTGCCCATCCACCAATCAATGATTGCTCGCAAAACTCTTCTGTTTGTTTGTTTGGGAGTGCTATTCAGACTGCTCAGGTTGAAGCCACACCTACTTTTGTGAAACATACTTTGTGGATCTGTTAAGTCATTTAGCTAGAAAGTCACATGAGGGTGGGTGATCGATTCTACACAGGTTCTTCTCACCTAGCTGTAGTGAAGCTGTGTTTATGGCAATCTCCTTGGCCGCCACCAAAAGCTGTCTTTCCAAGCGTAGGTGATATTCCAATTAAAAGTCAAAATCTAGGTGCTGGTCAAATGTCTTGGAGAAGGACTAAAAAAATTATTGAAAAATTGATACATTATTGCAACCATAATTTTTCTATTATTTTTAAGGTAAGAATGGAATTGATTCTTTCTTCTGTTCTCCCTGATTCGTTCCATTTCTACCCTCTTTGTTCATAGAAGCAGGATTGTCTGCTCATTGGGGAAGTTAAGTCCCATGGTGTGTGTGCACGTTATGTTCAGTCTCTCGGGTGTGTCTGACTCTTTGCGACCCCGTGGACTGTAGCCCACCAGGCTCCTCTGTCCATGGGATTTTCCAGGCAAGAATACAGGAGTGGGTTGCCATTTTCTACTTCAAGGGATCTTCCTGACCCAGGCATTGAGCCCTCATCTCTGCATCTTCACATTGGCAGGTGGATTCTTTACCACTGAGTCACCTGGGAAGCCCAGGTCCTATGGTATTGGATCTCAAACTTTTAGAGGCCATCAGAATTATCTGGAAGGCTTGTTAAAACACAGTTGTCTGGCTGGGTTGCAGCTCCAGCATTTCTGACTCAGCACATCTGGGATACGGTGGAATATTTTCTTTTCTAATGGATTCCCAGGGCCTGTTGATGCTGCATGTCCAGGAACCACATTTTCAGACGCACTGTACTGGAGTGATGTGTGTAAATAGAGAAGTTTTGCTAAACAGTAAGATTTCGCTTAGAAGTGACAAGTGTCTATTCTATAACACAACTAAGTGGACACTTGTATTGAAATAAACCAAAATTGCACACACAGACCACATACTGGTCTGGTTGTTTGGAATAGTCCTTCTCAATCCTTAACTGCACTCAACATCACCCAAGAAGCTTGCTAAAACACAGACTCCAATCCAGGAAGTATGAAGGAAAACACTGGAATTCCATTTCTCACTTCTGATGCTCCACAGCTCACACTTGAAGAAGCAAGAGGGTAAAAATAAGCCCTATTTGTCACAGTTTTTCATTAAATCCCTTACTGTTGGTTCAGAATAGAAGGCTTTTGTTCCTGTGAACAACTGGTGAAAAATACGTTAAATTCAGAAATGTTTTAGTTTTTTTTCCACTAATGTTTATTAAAAATCAAATTTTTATTGCATGGCTTTTGTATTGAGCAACTTCCTTAGGATTTCACTTCCCTTCAGTAAGGGAGATGCCGGGAAACATACAGAATGTGAGATGGTCTGAGATGCAGTCTCATCCAGAGCTTTTGGGCCTCAGGGACTCCTAGATCTTTATTTTAACCTCCCCCTGAGCACCAGCAGTTCTCCTGAACTTCAATCCGATTTTATACTTACAAGAAGGGCGGCTTTGATTGGGCAGGATTCCCACCCTGGATGCAAAGCAACTTTAGTGCGAGGATTGACCTCAAGTAATAGAAGAGGCATCATCCACTGGTTCACCACCTGTGATCAGTGAAATGAAATCAGGCTCGGCTGCCAGGGCAACCTCCTTGCAGCATCAGCAGCAAGCATTTTACAGCTTCCTCTGTCCAGCACAGTCCCGATGTATGTATGTATGTATACATACATATGATGTATGTATACATACATCAGAGCTAGGATGACCACCCCTTCCAGTTTACACAGGGCCGTCTGCATTTTGGCGCTGAATGCTTTGCATTCTAGGAAAACCCTCAGTCCCAAATGCTTTGCATTCTAGGAAAACCCTCAGTCCCAAACAAACAGGGACAGTTGGTCAGCCTGTGTGCGACAAGGCAGTGATCTTTGCTGATATTCTTTCTGCTCAACTCCCACCAGTGTGGCACGCTGGAATTCCGTTTACACCTCCACATCCTCATCTGTGGCAGGGTCTTCTTTTTTAAGTTAAGTAAATCAGAAAGAGAAAAACAAATATTGTGTATTAACACATATATGTGGCATCTAGAAAAAACGGTATAGATGATCTTATTTGCAAGGCAGAAATAGAGACACAGACATAGGATCAAATGTGTGGATACCAAGGGGATTGGGGGGGGCAGTTTAGGATGAGCTGGGAGTTCGGGATTGACACATATACATTATTGTACTATGTATAAAACAGATGACAAATGAGAACCTACTGCGTAGCACAAGGAACTCCACTCGGTGCTCTGTGGTGACCTGAACGGGAAGGAAATCCAAAAATGGGGGGATGTATGTATGCGTATAGCAGACTCATGCTGCTTTACTGTAGAAATTAACACAACATTGTAAAGCAACTTTACTCCAAAGAAAATTAATTTTTAAATAAATAAAATGATCTTAGCATTTTATTTTTAAATTTTTGTTTATTGCACTAATTTCCATGCTATGCTTATTCACTCAGCTGTGTCCAACTCTTTGCAACCCCATGGACTGAAGCCTGCCAGACTTATCTGACCATGGGATTCTCCAGACAAGAATATTGGAGTGGGTTGCCATGCCCTCCTCCAGGGGATCTGGAGGATTGGGAAGATCCCCAATTCAGGGATTGAACCCAGGTCTCCGACATTGCAGGCAGATTCTTTACCACCTGAGCTACCATGGAAGCCCAATTCCATGCAAGAAAGTACAGATATATGTACAACTTAATGGCTTTTCACAAAGCATATTCTATTGTGTAACCAACAGTTAGATTAAGAAGCAGAATGTTACCAGCACCACTCTCCCAATCACTGTTCTCCCCCAAGGGTAGCAATTATCTGACTATTTTTTAATAGCTTAGAGAATTATGATAACACAAACACCCTGATTTTTATTGTGAATGTGAGAGTTGCTCAGTCATGTTCAACTCTTGGAAACCCCATGGACTATACAGCTCATGCAATTCTCCAGGCCAGAATACTGGAGTGGGTAGCCTTTCCCTTCTCCAGTGGATCTTCCCAACCCAGGGAGAGAAACCAGGGCTCCTGCATTGCAGGTAGATTCTTTTCCAGATGAATCACAAGCGAAGCCCAAGAATATTGGAGTGGGTAGCCAATCCCTTCTCCAGCGGATCTTCCTGACCGAGGAATTGAACTGGGGCCTCCTGCATTGCAGGTGGATTCTTTACCAACTGATCTCTCAGGGAAGCCAGATATGTTTTATCATAATCCTTGTTATTTATTATTATAAAACAAGTACCATAAGTGTGCTTACCATATGTAGTTTGATTTTTTAATTTCTCAAAAGTTTTCCCCTTATTTCATCCTCATTCCCTGCTCTGCTGATACATTAGACAAAATTCTTCCTCATCTAATCTGCCCCCAAGGGCTTCCCAGGTGGCTGAGCAGTAAAGAATCCATCTGCAATGCAGGAACCATAGGAGACCCGGTTTCTATCCTTGAGTCAGGAAGATTCCCTGGAGGAGGTCGTGGCAACCCACTCCAGTATTCTTGCCTGAGAATCCCATGGACAAAGGAGCCTGGTGGGCTACAGTCCGTGGGCTCACAAAGAGTTGGGTACTACTGAAGTGATTTAGCATGCAGGCACGCAATCCATCCCAAATACCATTGATTTCACGCTCAGGAAGTGGGAATAAGAGGATTTCTACTAAGCACCAAGAAGTTGAGGAGCAGTTTCCATTTGTTGAGCAAAGCTTACTGTAAAGACAGAGGAATACAAGACTTAGCTCATGACTATATTTGGAAACTTAGCTTTCATAAAGCTAACATTGTGATATTCTGCAAGTGAACTTCTTCAATCAAATGCTAACATTAGTTATCAATGGAAAGCTAAATAATCGGATCTCAGCAAAAAAGCTAGATGGCCCCATATTGAACACTCATTACAGAAGACAACAAGAAATGCAGATATTAGCCTGGGATTTCCAGATAAATTGAAAGTGTGATGCCAGATCTTTGTGAGACAAGAAGGCATTATTTATCTATTCCCTCCAACATTCTAGGAAGCTTAATGAATATAGATGATTCACCTGGAGTCTGAAATGGCAAACAGCAATCTCCCTCCAACAAGATGAATGAACACATTGCATAGCTAGACTACTTCATTCGTCAAAGAGGCAATCGGCATTCATTGAAGACATCCAGAGGTTTCATCATCTCCCCATATTTTCTAAAGTGAATCTGACTCTTCCTTGATGTTTCAGCTCTTTCCATTCAAGAATTCAAGAATTCCCTAGCACATTCTCTGATTTCAGGCTTATTACTTGAATTCCTTGACAAATTAGTAAGGTTGGAGAGGAGAGAAATTATTATATTTGTCAGAGGACATATCTATGAACTGTCTGTTGCCCAATTCTTATCAAAAACCTTGCCAAGATAAGTGATACACGTGATGGTCTGAAAATCAATAAATGATACATTTCTCAATATACTCCATGCTTCATCTGTAGATTAAGTTGGAGAATCAGAAAGCAGATTTGTTTGTAGAAAACTGCCCAGGATTTCAAATACTCCTTTTACTAAGTCACACACTTGTATCCAGAAAAGGATACAGAATCAAGGTTATTAAAAGGAGGATCAATTTTATTATAAAGCCTTTGCCTCATACACTGCATGACGCCTGGCTCCTATACTATGAGAGCCACAGATGTAGCTTTCAGAACAAATGCCGAGCATATTTTTAGTTTTCTAGAGAAATTGATATGTGTTCTCTGTGTGGTCCAGGGAACCAATATAACTGAAGATCCTTCTCTTTTGCTCTAACCACAAGAAAGTGCAATGCCAAATTTTCAGTTCCACTTTAACAACAATATAAGAGTCTGTGGGAGTTGCCTGCACTGTGATCTTGCTTACGTATCCATCTTCTGATTTGTCTCTTTGCTTTTTTCAATTTTTTGACAATTTTTTAAAATGTCTTTGCAATTTTTAAATTTTTTAGTGTTTGTCTAAGGGAAGGAGGGAAGAGAGATATGGAAGGAAGGGGCGGGGGTGGAAAGGAGAAGGAAGGAAGGAAGCGTAAAGCAGGAAACAAAATAAACTGGTTCAAATGGGATTAGAGTGCTCCAGGAATCAAGAATGATCGATGTATCCTTTTCCCCTGCTGAATGTCACTGGCAAACAAACAGATTTGACAAGTTTTGCTAGCATCAGGTCCTTCTTAAAGAAATAGAAAGGATTCTTTAACACAAGCTACATGGCTTGTTTCAGCCAAATATCAATAGCAGACTTTTCGGATGCAGAAGAGAGAACTGAGAGCTAGGCAACCAGGAGAGGAGACTTTGGCCAAAGGAACAGGAGAGTCAATTAGTTCCAACCAGAAATAACTGTAAAGCTATCCATTCTGCATACTTGAGAGATGAGTCACTGAATCGAATAAGTCTTTAACTTTCTTCCAGTTTCTTAAAATGTATTTTTATTGAGGTAACATTGGTTTATAACATCCTATCAATTTCATGTGTACAAGAGTATATACGGCTCAGGAGAGTGAGACAGCAGAAGACAATGCTTCATGTAGGGTGCAGCTCCATGAGGCTACCTAAGTCCACCACTCAGATAGGAGCTGAAATACCCCCAAGAGCCTCAGACTCCATCATGCTGTGTCTTGTCCTTCTGGGGCAATTCTCTGAGACGTCCTCACGAATTTAAATGACAGCAACAGAATCCTAGTTGTTGCTGGGCAGTCGCTCAGTCATGTCTGACTCTTTGCAACCCCATGAATGGCAGTACGCCAGGCTTCCCTGTCCTTCACTATCTCCCAGAGTTGCTCAAACTCATGTCCATCGAGTCAGTGATGCCGTCCAACCATCTCATCCTCCATCAACCCCTTCTCCCTCCACCCACAATCTTTCCCAAGAGCAGGGTCTTTTCCCAGTAGAGTTTAATAAGACTTAGATTTAGAAATATATTGGGGTAAATGAAACATTAGTAGACTCCTGAGAGACATAAAGAGAATAAACTGTATGGTTTCTTTGGCTTTTTTTTTTTTTTTCTTTTTGCAGAGCCAGTATTGACATGGGCATGAAAATCCCCATAGAATTGGAATAAAATCCCTTTGCATGTAGGATTTCATGGGAACATTTCCACAGTTGTTAGGGTCCCATTCCGTTTATGAACTAGCTAATGAATTAAATTTTAAAAAAAGAGAGAAGACCCACAGTCCCTGGGTATAGCTGATTGCTACCCTTTTGCAAAGGCGGCCACAGCTGCACAATGCAGAAGCCAAGAAGAGAGTCAGACCAAAAACAGTGCTATTCCCAGAGGCCTGCATGTGTTTGCTCCTTCAACTGGTGTGTTATCTCCCTCAGACAGGAACATAAATAAATGTTGCCTCAGACAGCATCGAATGTAAAAGCTGTGTATTTGAAATGAATTGTTTTCTGGCATAATTCTGTAAAAAAAAAAAAAATGACATGCTTTCAGTTGAAGCACTTCCATGTAAAGCCAATTAAGCAAGAGAAGCAACAACTGGACTGAGGTCAATAAAGGATGCTGGCGATTGTTCTGCGATGAGACAGGCTGTGCTCGTCACTGTCTATGGAAGCAAGTTAGGATGCTGTTTTCAACAAAGGTTGTCAAGGCCTGCTGGAAGTAAGATAACAAGTGGAAGGAAATCAGACCTCTGGATTAGAAAAAAAAACACACCTTCCCTTTCTTCTAGTTATGTCCTCTTTATTCATCTGTTACCTCCATTCTTTCCAAATCCAATTCTTGGGGAAAACTTGACCATTTGATGAATAGATATACCTTGCTGTGAGGGTACCTCTGGGCGTATCCTGCCCTGGGATGTCTACCACTGAGCCATACTTGATTTTAACATCTTAACTGAAATATAATTTGGAAAGCAGAAAATCCATCATTTTATTTTTTTAATTTTTAAGCCATACAATATAGCTTAGTTCTCCAACCAGGGATTGAATCTGGGTTCCAGCAGTGAAAGCACCAAGTCCTAATCATTTGACCACCAGGGAATTCCCTAAAATTCCTCATTGTATTGTTTTATTTATTGGACAATAGTTGATTTACAATGTTGGTTAGTTTCTGATGCATACCAAAATGAAGCAGATGTACATATACCCACTCTTTTTAAGACTGCCTTCCATTTAGATCACAACAGATCATTGACTAGCTTCCTGTGCTATACAGGAGGTCCTTATTAGTATGTGTATATCAGGCCCGGGGCTTCCCAGGTGTTGCACAGGTAAAGAATCTGCCTGCCAATGCGAGAGACATAGGAGGCGAAGTTTCAATCCCTGGGTTGGGAACATCCCCAAGGGGAGGAAATGGCAACTCACTCCAGTGTTCTTGCCTGGGAAATCTGATGGACAGAGGAGCCTGGCGGGCTACAGTCCACAGAGTTGCAAACAGCCGGACATGACTGAGCACACGCACCCATGTCATGTCATGTTATGCATGAATCTCAGTCTTCCGATTTATCCCTCCTCCCCTCCCTTACCTTTTATATCCTTAACTCTATTCCTGTTTTATAGATAAGTTCATTTGTACCTCTTTTTTAGAGTCCACATACAAGTTGTATCATGTGATATTTTTCTTTTTTGGTCTGACTTGCTTCAATCAGTATGACAATCTCTAGGTCCATCCTTGTTGCAAAACTCATCATTAAAATGATGAATGTACAATTCTATCATTGCATTCTTGCCTGGAGAATCCCATGGATGGAGGAGCCTGGTAGGCTACAGTCCATGGGGTCGCAAAGAGTCGGACACAGCTGAGTGACTTCACTTACTTATATTTCTGCTCTAGTTTTAGAATGTTTCCATCACCCTCAAACTATCCCTCATGCCCATCTGTAGTTGATCAACCCCTGTTCCCACCTCCAGCACCAGGTAACCACTAAAGTATTTCGTGCATCTATATATTTTATAAAATTTGGACATTTCATATAAACGGAATCATGCTCAGGAGGAAGGCAACTATCTTGTATACAGTATGCCAGGTGAAGAAAAATCAAACTTATGAAAGAAATCTCCTCTCTTTTCTCCTAGAATTGCAACTGATTTTATTTTTCATTTTTAAATACTTACCAATTAAAATTTTATCTAAAGTTTCCACTTTTCTTTTTTTCTTTCTTTCTTTTTTTTTTTTTTTTTGGTTGTGACTTGACAGCTTCAATAATTCCATTTTTTACACAGCTTGTATTTTTTTTTCCTGCTGGTTTGAGATGCTAGTGGAGCTGGACAGTACATTCCTGAGTCTTTTGTGTTCTGGCTTATATTCTATTCTATTTTATTCTAGTCCATCTATCACTTCATGTGCCATCATGCTCAGTCTCTCAGTCATGTCTGATTCTCTGTGAGTCCATGGACCCACTAGATTCCTCTATCCGTGGGGATTCTCCTGGCAAGAATACTGAAGCAGGTTGCCATTTCCTACTCCAGGGTGTCTTCCTGATCCAGGGATCAAGCCCTCGTCTCCTGGGTCTCCTGCATTGGCAGGCAGATTCTTCACCACCTGGGAAGCCCTCGAGTGCCATTGCCACATCTTTAAAGCGGTTTTCACATTTGACAGTGCTCATCTCCACTGTTGACTCTGCTTCAAAGAAAGAAGACATTTTTGTTTGCCTATTTTTCCCAACAAACTTTATGTTTATCTTTTATGGGAAATAAATTTGTCATTCTAACTTAAAATGCAGTAACTATTAAAAGATTGATGCATGTATCTATATGATAGTACGGTCTTTTGAAAGACAAACTAAAAGAAACAAAAATCTATAAATGGAGTCAAAAGACAAATGATAAACTGGGCAATAATATTTGCAACTCATTATAGATAGCGGGTTAATTTTCCCTAAAGTATAAAAAGTTTCTAGAAATAAAAAGACCAACAGCTCAAGAGAAATGGGGAAAATGCATGAACAATTCACAGAAAAGGATGCCTAATAACCCACTGTTCAATAGCCTCACACTCAGTCTTGCTCTCTGTTTTCTTTCTTATCTGAAATGCACATAACAGTAAGAATAATAAACAAACTTGACTCACTTTGGGGGAACACTTCTTTTCCTGAAATTGAAACTGAGCTTGGAAGAATAATACTACAATAGGAAAGGAAAAGAGGGCAATTTCTGTACTGGAGGGGTTCTTGGCAGTTCTTGAAGCTTACAGACAAATACCACTAAAGACACCCACTAATCATACAAAGTATCATAGTGTCTCAAAATAGGCAATTAAGGAAAAGGAGTTATATACTGATTTGAGGACAGCTATTAATCAAGACCTGGGCAATGACTGATCAAAATATAAACAGGTGAATTGCTGAAACAGTTCAGTGGTCTTCTCTTTGGGACACATTGGTCCAGGCAGAGTTACCAGTAAAGCAGTATTTCTATGGTCTGATCTCAGAACATGTTCATCTGAGGGAGCTGCGATTTGAACAAGTTGAGTTTTGATAGTTTTGTTGCATTTCATCTTATGTTTTACAAGTTGTAGAACAGGATTGAGAGTTGCAATTGTTCTGTTTTCATTTCTCATGGTTGATATGGCATTTCAATATCCACCATAACTAATCCATTAGATGTGTACTATAATATTCATTTTATAGATGGGAAAATCGATGCACTATGACTTTAAGTATTTTGTCTAAATTCCCACAGTTATTAAGTGGCAGACTGAGTTTCAAAATCATGTCTGTCTAGCTCACAAGCCTGGGCTTTGAACATCTACTCCACATGTCTCTGAAGAAGGGATTCTTTACTTGGTGTATGTGAACTATCAGGAGGATTCACAACCCCTGCATATCGTTTGCTAAATAAGTATTTTGGAGGCAGAGAGATGAGAATGCATATACTGATTCTCAATGGGTAGGTAAACCACCAAAAGAAGCTAAAAGTCTTTGCCATACAGAAATTCTCTCCCTAAACCTAGGACAACTTAATCCCACAGTAGAATGGGGAGAGGACATCTATTTATTTTAAAAGCAAAATGGCCATGGTGACCGTTTTCAGAGCCATTACAAGGATTGGGTTTCTAATTTGTAGTTCCTCTGGAGTTAAAGAGCTAAAAGGAAGCAGACAAGCAAAGATTTTGGACTTGGAACCCATAAAAGAGGGAATCCATGGGTTCTATCTAGCCAATGCAATTGTCTTGGGAAAGTCATGCAGTGCATCTGAAAGTCATCCAGTGTCCTTGGCTCTCTATATCAAGTCCATTTATCCCAGACAGATCCAAGTGGAAAGTGATTTCAAAAGGAAATCCAAAAAAAAAGGGCAAGGGGGATATATGTGTATGTATGGGCTTCCTGGGTGGCGCTAGTGGTAAAGAATCTGTCTGCCAATGCAGGATATATAAGAGATGCGGATTCAGTCCCTGGATTGAGAAGATCCCCTGGAAGAGGCCATGGCAACCCACTCCAGTATTTTTGCCTGGAGAATTCCATGAACAGAGGAGGCTGGTGGGCTACAGTCCATAGGGTCACAGAGTGGGACACCACTGAAGTGATTTAGCATGCATGTGCACGTGTATGTATATAGCTGATTCAACTTGCTGGACAGCAGAAACTAACACAAATTGTAAAACAGCTATATTCCAGTTAAAAGAAAAAAGAAGAAGATAGCTCTATTCTCTCTATGTGGTTGATGTAAATTTGGAATAAGAATTAGAACTGCAACTTCTTCCCAACAAGATCTCAACTCAGAAGCTTACTTTAATACATTGAAAAGATATATATATAATTCATACCGTAATAGGTAAGTTTGTTTTTCCAAGAACAAGAAAACATGCTTTAACTCATCCGCTCATAAGACTGGTTTTTCAAATACAAATAGTGAAGGAGTTTGGAAATGAACAAAAGAAAAGATTATAGCTCATGGAGAAAAAAGTGCGTTTTTCCCTTACAGCTTGTTGCAAATGATATTCTCCAAAACAGAGTGAATCCAGTGTCCTGAGGAGAAAGATTATTATAAGCTAACAGTAACAGGAAAAATCTCCCTATAGACACAAGGATTTAGCAACAGATTCTGAAAAGGCAAGGAGACAAAACAACCAGGTGGCTCACAAGACACAGCCAAAGTGAATTGTCTCCAGTTCATGAAGTCTGACAACTCCCTCTGCTTTGAAAG
Source organism: Odocoileus virginianus (assembly GCF_023699985.2). Lineage (NCBI taxonomy): Eukaryota > Metazoa > Chordata > Mammalia > Artiodactyla > Cervidae > Odocoileus > Odocoileus virginianus. The sequence goes on from NC_069689.1 coordinate 50,500,336, forward strand.
CTTCACATTAGGCTGTTTGGGTTTTTTTGTTTGTTTTTGGTTTTTTTTTTTTTTTTTTTTTGGTATGCTTATCACTATTGCAGCCAACCTGCAGCTGTTTTGCACATTTCAGAATAAACGTTAATTTATAAAAATGTATTGTTTGTCACAGAAGACAAGGGGGTAATTGAACTCTTTCCATCCATCTGGATTTGGTGAGCAGCTGGTTAAAATCAGCATTTTGACATATTTTATTTTCTAAATATCTCACCACCCTAACCCACCAGTCCAGCTATAGCTGTTTCCCCAGAATGCATGTTGGTGTCTATCATCTAAGCTCCTCTTTTATTATTCTTCAGCCATCTGGCTGGAGGTTTGCCCTTACTCTTGGAAGTTTTGTGAAACAAGTGTCTGAGAATTCATGAGAAGAGGCTCTTTGCAATACTAGGGCAGAGATTCTTCACTAATCAGACTCTGAAATTAACCATAACCAGACTGCATGCATGCCTGGAGTCAAATTATTCATATTACAGGAGAAACACAACAGCAATTTCGTGGCTGAAAAAGATTGTCTAGATCAGGCCTGTAGCAAACATTAAAACTTATAGGAAACAAACAAAAAGGCAATCACAAATGTACTTTATATCCCTATGGATATCCAGCTGGTAAAGGATAACATCAAGATTATACGCCCATGAGAAACACTGAATAGGACCTTCATTAGAAGCTCTCTCTGAGAATCAAAAGATGAACAAGTAACTTCAGAAAAGTGCTGTTGTCAATCAAATGAGAACGTCCTAAATTTGTCAGAGGAAAATTCAGTCAGACATCCATGTTGCCCCAAAACTTAGTCATATGCAATTATTTATTTCACTGTAATGTCACACTCAGCTACTTAATGAACATTTCCACTAGCCAAAAAGGAAAACAAATAATAGTGAATCTGGGTATAAGAAGTAACAGTCAGGTTGGTTCCTTACCATCAAAATTATTACACTGTTAATCCATAAATTCCAAGTGTTCAGAGTTTCAGAGGCACTTCTTCATGGTCATTATGGACGTCCAATGTTGCCGTGTTTGTTTGTTTGTATACGGCCACAAAGTTACAGAAATCTATGAATAATTATGAACATGGACTCAAAGACCACAATCAACACAAGCAAAACCAGATTTTGCATTTCTAAGAAGAATTAGTAAACTGTCATTCCAAGACTAGCTTACCAACTCCCACCAAGTCTGAAACAAAGTAAAAATGAAATCTCAGTGCATCACCCAAGACTTAAGGTCAAACCCAAAACAGACCAGGTCAAACAAGGCTTAAGGCTCAGGTTCAATTAGTTTATAATGGTCTAGTACTCTGACTGCCCAAAAGACAAGATATTAAATCCTCTATATAGAAAGATAGTATCATCCAAGGCCTCTAAAATAGTTCATAAGCATTGGCCAGCATTCAATCAAAAATTACTAAGCATGAACATGAACAAATAACCAAAACTAGACAACAGAAATAAACTCGCAAGTGATGTAGCTATTATAATATCATACAAGCATTTTTTTTTAAATTTAATGAACAAAATAGAGAAATAGATGCACCTCTTACCAGAAAACTGGAATCTATTAAAAAGAATCAAAAGAAACTTCAGAATTGAGAAAATAATTTACTGAAGTTAAGAGCTCAGTAGAAGGATTTAGCAGCAGAATAAATAATGAATTGGAAGATTTGTCAGTAGATAAATTATATTGGGACACGGAGAGAGAAAAGATGGAAAATTCATAAAAGAATATTTTAAAATATATGGGACACAGTGAAAAGTTCTAATGTACATGGAAGTAAAGAATCAAAACGATGAAAGATAATGAAACAGTATTTGAATAGATAACAGCTAAGAGATTTTTAAAGCAGACATGAGATATCAAGCCATAGGTTCATGAAATTGTAAAAAGCAAAGCAAGATGAATTCAAAGACAATCAAAGCTAGGAATCTATAGTAAAACCTCTTAAAACAGAGAAAAAAAGAAAATTTCAAAAGCAGCCCAATTATGCATTCCTATCAAAAACCTATGGATATCATCAAACTCAAAGAGCAAGCTTTAGAATTATCTTTAATAAACTGAGGAGCAAGAGTAGGATATCCTCTTTTTTTTTCAAGTGTTCAATAGTTTCAGATCATTTCTAGAGGCCTATTAAGGCCTTTAAGTTTGGGGTATTTTGTCTTTTCACATTTGGCACAAGATCCAGGAAATGAAAATACCTGAGTCTAAACTCAGAATCCATCATGAATACAAGTACAAACAGATATTTTTACTAGTTAATACAGTAAAATAAGACTTTTCAAAGACTGGTGTTTACTCTCCTTATTTAGAGGTTATTGATTATTTATATATCTAATGGAAAAATAATAGAACCAATTCTAGTGAATAAGATTAATATGTAAAACTTGATAATCTTATTAAACAACACTAAACAAATAGCAAAAAAACTGCTGTGAACTTGACAAGCTAACCTTAAAACTGACATGAAACAGCAAAGGCCAAATGTAACTAAGATAATTTTATAGGAGAGATACAAAGTATCTGAATAAGATAGACTGATATTAATTCATACCATGAAGTATGATGGTTAAATATAAGGGATGGATAAATTAAATCAGGAAAAAATAGATAATATAAAAAGAATTCATACGTATATTAAAATTCAGCATATGACTCAAAATAAGGCATGGTCTTCCTGACAGAATGATGCTTAGATATTCTGGAAAAAAAAAAACTCATGATAGATAAATAACCAAAAATGTGGAGATATACAAGTATATGTATATATTGTTGCTGTTGTTCATTCACTAAGTCATATCTGACTCCTTAGACCCCTTGGACTATAGCCGGCCAAGGTTCCTCTGTCCATGGAATTTCCCAGACAAGAATACTGGAGTCGGTTGCCATTTCCTTCTCCAGGGGATCTTTCTGACCCAGGGGCTGAATCTGTTTCCTTCATTGGCAGGCAGATATTTTACTGCAGAACCACCAGGGAAGCCATATATTTGTATGCCTAGTTAGTGGCAGGCAGATTCTTTACCATCTAAGCCACCAGGAGAGTCCAGTTAGTGACAGCAGGAATCTAAAAAGGCAAGGAATCTCTGAATTTAGCTTTCATCCTGGATTCATTCATCCTGATGAACCATAGTTTTTACTTCCACATTTATATGCAATATGGAGAACAAGGTAAGAAACCCAGGTTTATCCAAAAATTGACAATCAACTAAAAAGTGTCTGCCTTAAAGGCCTTTTCTCTCAATGTTTAGGTGAAGGAGAGAAAAAGTTACAAAGCAAAAAAACAGAGCAAGAAATTTGCCAAACTCTAACTTGGTGTTGGGCAGAGAGGGGATAAGAGTTCCCCTGTAAGTCGGGCTTTATGAGAATTTGAGAGCAGAATCACATCGTATGTGTCCAGAACACTTCCAGCCAACAATATATATTAAAACTGTCTTGGCAGTTATTGTTTCACATATCTGCAAGAAAGAAAACACACTTCTCTAAAAGAAAAAAAGAATGCCTGCTGAAAAATAAATAAGAGAACATAAAGAACAAAAATAACATCATAAAGAATGACCTAAAGTATTACAATTATCATACACAGAAGATAAAATATGTATGCTCATTGTGTTTCAAGAAATAATTGAAAATATTTTTAGAAAATAAAAATGAACATGAGACTATAAAATATGACCCAAATGATTTCTAAAAAGTTTAAACAAATGCTCTAAGAAAGACAACACTAACCTAGCCTCAAATATAGAAAACCAAAATCAATGGGAATACGCAGAAAACTGCTACATCCGTCAATATACTAGAAAAATATAATCAAAACCATTATAAGGGACTTCCCTTGTGACCCAGTCGTTAAAACTGTGCTGTTTCACTGTAGGAGGTGTGGATTCAATCCCTGGTTGACAAATTAAGATCTTGAATACTGCCCAAAGAGGCTAAATAAATAAATAATCTTTAAAAACACACACACACACACACACACACACACACACACACACGATGAGATAACCTAATACTTGTCATGATGGCTATTATCAAAAAATAATAATAATAATAATTACTGACGAGAATGTGGAGAAACTGGAACATTTGTACACTTTGTTGAGAATGAAAACTGGTATACCCATGAGAGAAAACGGCAAGGAGATATCTCCAAAGTTGAAAATAAAGCTACCATGTGATTCAGCAATCCTACTTCTGAGTATCTATCCAAAAGAAATCAGCACTCCCACGATCATTGCAGCACTATCCACAATACATGTGGAAGGAAATGGCAACCCACCAGGATTCTTGCCTGGGAAATCCCATGGACAGAGGAGTCCCTCACAGGAGTCAGACGCAACTTAGCGGCTTAAACCACACGGCAGCACAATATATAGCCAAGGTGCAGACACAACCAACTATCCATGGACAGATGAATGGAGAAAACACACACACAGACACAGTGCGATACTGTTTATCTTCACAAAAGGAGGAAATCCTGTAATATGTGTAAACATGGACAAACTTTGAGGGTACTTTGTTAAGTGAAATAAGCCAATCACAGAAGCACGAATACTGCATGATTCCATTGATATGAGGTTTTCTAAAATGGTGAAGGTCATACAGATTGGAGTGGCGTTTGTCCAGGCCTGGGGATGAGCGGGGAGGAGAATGGGGAGATACTTATCAATGGGTACAAGGTTTCAGTCAAGCAAAAAAAATAAGCTCTAAAGACCCCATTACAAAATTGTACCTCTAGCCAATAAAGCTGTATTGTACACTTAAAAATGTGTTACAAGTGTATATTTCAAGTTAAGAATTCTCATTACACTACCACACATAAAATAGATAGCTAGTGGAAAGCTGCTGCATATCACAGGGCGCCCAGTCTGGGGCTCTGTGATGACCTTGGGGGGTTGGGATGGGGAAGGGCGGGAGGTGGGGAGGGAGAGGATATATGTATGCACACAGTTGATTCACTCTGCTATAGCGCAGAAACTAACACAACATTGTAAAGCAATTATACTCCAATTAAAAATAAATAAAAGTATATAAACAGTAAGCTATTTGACTATTAAAAACATATTCTCATTACAATAAAATAAAATTTTAAAAAGAAGAAATAGCATACATACATAAATAATTACTTAATTTATCAGACCCCAAAAATCAGTGAAGATGAAAGCAACACAACTGATAGAAATATATAGCACAAGGCACCCAACTGTTGAAGAATAAATATTGTCTTAAAATATAAATTGATGGTTAATAAAAAATGACCATGTTTCAACTATAGCTCTCAAAAGATTTTCCTAAGATGCCATACAGGCAAAATTCTCTAACTACCATTCAAGTAAGTTGAAATCAATAAAAATATGATAACTAGACAAATACATCCATAAAAAATAAAGAATACAATTTCAAATAACTCACCAGTTAAGGAAGAAATGACAATGCAATGGGGAATATTTGATTAAATAGTAACATAAATACTACATTTCAAAACATAATATAAAACTCAGGAAGTATAAAGTAAGGAATCTATAGTCATTACTTCTTGAATAAGAATGAAGAAAAGATTGGAAATTAATAAACTAAGCATCCAACTTAATAAATTCATAATTACAAAACCAATGCAAAGAACTCATGTTTCATGTCTTTTGCCCAATTGTCATACAAATGCATGTTTTAAGCATATAACTTGATGAATTTTCACAAACTGAATGCACACACAGCAAGTAGAGTATTACCAACATCCCAGAATTCATTTTAATTAAAAAAAATTTGTAGATCAGGGAAACATTTTGTTCATGATTTTGGTGCCATTCAAATGTTTTATGTAACCAGATTTATCAATAATTACTTTATTGCTTTTGAATGTTGAGACCTGTTTAAAAAGACTCTCCTCACATCTCAGTTATAATATTTTTGTATGTAGTTCTCAGGTTCACTTGGGGTTTGGGGTAAAATTTTATCTTTTTTCTTAGCTGCTAGGTTGCCACAATGCCATTTATTAAAAAGTCAATGCTCTCCAGAGATCTGAGGTGCCACATTTACCAAATGCCAACTTTTCATATGTGCTTGGACTATTTCTAGACTTTCTATAGCATCCTATTCGTCTGTCCATTTTGATGTCAAACCCACACAGCATAATTAAAGAAGCTTTTTACTCAGTGATAATATTTTATCAGGCTAGCATCTCCCCAGCATTAGGCTGTTCTCTTTCGGTTTTTTGTTTTTTTTTTTCTGGCTACTTTTCCTTAATTATTTTCCCCTGTGATCTTTGTTATCATCTTTACCAACAACAACAGCAAAAAAGACGTCTTGGCATTTTTATTAATTTTATATTAAATTTGTATATTAACATAGGGAGAATTGTCATCTGTATGACATCTTTCTATTTGTTCAAGTCAAATGTGATTACAAAATATTACCTGATGCCAATATTTTTCTTTTTCCTTCATAAGAAGCAGTTTTTATTTTGGTGCTCAGCAACTTCAGTCGTGTCTGACTCTTTGCGACCCCACGGATTGTGGCCCTCCAGGCTCCTCTGTTCACGGCATTCTCCAGGCAAGAACACTGGAGTGGGTTGCATGCCCTCCTGCAGGGATCTTCCTGACCCAGGGATCAAACCCACATCTCTTATGTCTCCTTTAGCGGCAGATGGGTTCTTTACCATTAGCGCCATCTGGGAGGCCATAGAAATGATTTTATTGTGTCTCAAAATGTAACATTTTTTACTAGGCTATGTCTTAGAATTGATCATTCTTGGCCAATTTCCCGTATATGATAAATCCTTTCAGTATGTTGATCCACAAGTTTTTAAAAATTTTTTAGCAAGAAGGTTGTATGGCAAACAAATCTGGAATCAAATTCAGCTACAAGAATTAATGTGAATTTACAAATGTCTGTAATCTCTCCTACCTTCATTTTGCTTTTCACTTTTCTATTTTAATGGAGATAGAACTTACCTGCTATGAAATGTGCAGACCAGAAGTGTGTAGTTTGAAAAGTCCATATACCACAGTAACCCACAGACATATTAAGAAATAGGATATTTCTTTCACCCCAGAAAGTTTCCTTGTACTTGTCTCAAACTCCCATAAGCAATTTCTGCTCTGATTTCTATGACAACAGACTACGATTGGTATTTCTAGCATTTATAAATGGAATCATACAGTATATATTCTTTCGTGTCTTTCTTCTCTCCTTCGGTATTATACTTTTAGATTCATCCATGCTCTTGTTTCATTAACTTGTTATTTAAAGTGCTAAGCAGTACTCCAGGGAATATGTGACAATTATTTATCCATTATACTGTTGAAAATGATTCGATTTGTTTCCCATGTAAGAATAATTATGACTAAAACTTCTATAATTACTCTAGCACATAGTCTTTGGAAATTATATAAGTTTTATTTCCCTTAGATAAGTACCTAGTGATGAAATTATTTGCTCATAAGGTTTAACTTTGTGGGAAACTATATTTCCCATAAAATTATATTAATATTAATATGACATCAAAATATTCAAAGTAACAGTACAAGTTTTTATGCTCTCCAGCACTATGTGAAAGTTATCTCTAAAACCTCATCAATAGTTCATATTTGAGTCATTAGTCATTCTAGTGGTTCTGTAAGAGTATGTTATTGTGGTTTAATTTGTATCTCCCTGATTATTATAGACGTTAAGCACTTTTTCACAAGCTTTTTAGTCTTTCATCATGTTCTCTTTTCAAGCCTTTTGTCCACTTTGAATCCAGTTATCTTTATTACTGAGTTGTAAGTTTATCTGCAAATAAGATACAAACCCTTTGTCAGTTATGCACCATGAAAAAGTTCTTCTAAACTGTGGCAGGACAGTTCACTTTCTTGTGATGTCTTTTGATAAGCCAAAGGTTTTAGTGTTGATAAAGTCCAATTTATCAATTAAAATAATTGTTGCTGCTTTTGATTTCTCAGAAGATTTTGCTTGCTGGGAGGTGGTAAAGATATTGTACTATGTTTTCTCCCAGAAACTTTGTAGCACTAAATTTTAATCTTTCAGTCTATGATCCATCCCAAATTAATATTTATCTATGCTATAAGAAGGGCTTCACAGGTGGTTCAGTGGTAAAGGATCCATCTGCCACGCAAGAGACCCAAGTTCGATCTCTGGGTGGGAAAGATGCCCTGGAGGAGGGCTTGGCAACCCACTCCAGTATTCGTGCCTGAAGAATCCCATGGACAGAGGAACCTGGTGGGCTACAGACCTTGGGATCGCAAAGAGTCAGACACAATGAAAGCAACTTAGTGTGAACTCAGTCATCTAGTTATTACAGCGCCACTTGCTGAAAGGGTTTTCTTTGCTGATTTTCATCAGCCACATTGCCATTATTGTCAAAAAAATTTTGATCATATGAATATATCTCTATTTCTGGAGACTTCACTCTGTTCCATTGATCTATTTGTCTATCCTTTTGTCAATACTATATACCGTGATTAATATAAATTTTTAAAGTTTTAAAAATTGATAGTGTAAGCCCTCAACTTTCTTCTTTTGGAGATTATTTTGACTATTCGAGTCTCTTTTTATGTCCATAAATTCTTAAATTAACTTAACAGTTCTGCATAAAAGCTGCTGAGATTTTGATTTGGATTGTGTGGAATCCATTGATACATTGCTGGGGAAAGATGATTAAAATAGCCTTCCAAAGTTATGGATTTGTCTGTTCCTCCCTTCAATTCTGTCACTTATTGCTTCTGGTATGGTGAGGCTGCGATTGAATGTCTGTATGAATCAATTTCACCTCTTCTATCTGCTTTTAGCTTTGTTTTCATTTGTTTGTTTGGTGGTCACTCAGAGATTACAGTTGCATCATTAACCTGTCATGTTTTACCTTGGATTCATACGATCTCACTTCATGTAGATTGCAAGCCTCTAACACTTTCATTCATTTATTGCCTCTTGTTCTCTGTGCTGTTTTGGCCTCAGTGTTTCTGGTCCATATGTTGTAAACACCGTAACACTAGGGAAATTTGAAAGTGTGATACCTAAACCTAGGAGCAACATGAAGCTCAACCCAACTCCTAGTGAGATTAATATTAATATAAATTAGATTATAGTAGATTAATACAAACCCTTACATGAAAGGCTTATATACCTCTTTTTTACTACCTGATACAAGTAAGAAAAAAAAAAAGACATGCCACAGAAAGAAAACAGGCAATCCAAAGAGGCAAAGCAAGCATCAGAACAAGATACATATATAATGGATACTGGAATTATCAGGTAATTTAAAATAGCTATTATTAACATGTTAATGGCACTAATGAAAAAAGTTATTTAAGCAGAGAAATGGAAACTTGGAAAAAAGTTAAATGAAATGCTATAAACGGTTGTCATTACCCATTGCCCATGGACGCATCAAGGGCAAAAATATGTGTGAAATTGAATCATTCTAGCATGAGAAGATAGATTATAGACAAATCCCAAGAGGAAAAAAAGGAGACAGTTAGTTACTGCTGGCTGCTAGGTAAGGAGATTTCACCCTCCCTGAAATCTGGTCAGTTGCTTATAACTGATAGAAAATAATTTTTGTTTTATTTACATTTTCCCTTATTCTGAGCATGATCTATTCTGTAATTGATGAAATGACAATCTTGGTTTAAATGTAATTATGTAAAGAAAAGTCTTCTCAGGTGGCGCTAGTGGTGAAGAACCCACCTGCCAATGCAGGTAGACATAAGAGATGCAGGTTTGATCCCTGGGTTGGGAAGATCCCCTGGAGAAGGAAATGGCAACCCACCCCAGTATTCATGCCTGGAGAATCCCATGGACAGAGGAGCCTGTTGGGCAACAGTCCATAGGGCTACAAAGGATTGGACACGACTAAAGCGACTTAACACGCACTCATGCACTGTAAATAAAAATACCAGTTAGAGGGATTCTTTTATTTTTGAAAAATTATACAAATATAGGGCTTCACTCTCAGTTTCTATTGCCATTTTTGACATTTGAAGATATAAATGTTAAATAAAGCATGATGTATCATGATTCTCTTGGTCTCCTTAGTAACTGGGGTCGCACTAATAAGGAAGGCTGGTAGACTCTGAAATGAGGCTCACCAGAGCAGGAAAAGGGATCACTGATCTGATTCCTCTAGAAACATTAGGCAATATATCTTTGGTATGAATTAGAAGTGCCTTTATGGTTTGGGCTCTGATTGGGGCTATTCTCAGAGTGACATAACTCATATTGGAGCCCTTGTTTTAACAACTAGCAGGCAATGTTAATGTGAAAGTCAGTTAACCTCTCTGCACCTATAGTAATTAAACTGCAAAATCAGAATAATAATTCAGACTTCACAAAGTTGTCATGAATGTTAAATGAGTATTTACACCAAAATGCTTGGTTGGATAAATATCAATCAGGTTATAAAATTAAAGCAACACTATTATTTTGCATAAGTTAATTTTATTACTTGGCATAAAGAGAATAGTATGCAAAGAAGCCCAATGCCCTACCTTCATTTCAAATTCCAGTTCAGAGGCTCATTTTATTGTTGATTGCAGAGATGGCTACACATATCTTATTTGAAGTGAGTTCAGTGAATTTCACTTGAGTTTCAAATCTAGGTGGGTGATACTGAAGAGGTCACTTAAATCACTTAATTTATTCAAATGAAATGGTGAGAACTGGGCCAGGTAAATTTGAGGGTCCTTCCCAGAATTGATTCTTCAGTCTCATGATCCCATAAAGCACCTTGACTGTAAAATCTCATCTCTCCATTTGCTTTATTTCAGTTCTGACTTTAGATCACCCCATGCCAGCTGCTTCTATAAGCTCAGAGGAAGGAAAGGAGAGGATCATTGGAAGAACAAGCCTGTCGGAGGAGGGAAATCCCACTGCTTCCAAGAGCTTTATTCCTGGTTGCTACCCTCAATCAACTAAACTGGTCTCGCCACCGTTCTGAATGTAAGACAGTAAAGAATTTTAGTAACAATGTAAAAAGACAATAGTGAGTTAGCAGGATTGTTCAGAAAGGGGCATCTGTTGAAAGGGAGGGAAGATATATGTCAAGGTATATTAATAGAAATAAAATGTAGACAGATGTGCAGGGCAAAGAAACAGACATAGCTGCAGAAGCATGAGATGATTTGCAGAATTGCAACTCCTGGCAAACGTGGGGTGCCTGCAACACAGTGGTACTTTGATCAAGAAGCCTTAAGGTTTCTCTGTGCCTCAGACATCATTACCTTCACCTTCTGACAAAAGAATACAAAAGGGAGACCTGCATGAGAATAAGAGAACTGACCCTAGATAGCAGAGCCTCTTGTTATATGACTGATCCTACATCGGAGGAGTCTGAAAATCATGTCAAAGGCTGAGGTCACAAAGCAAAAAAATTCGTGTTTTTTATAGAACTTTATTTTCAATAATATAAAATCATTAAACTGAGGTTACACGTGGCCAGGGCTTCCCAGGTGGCGCAAGTGGTAAAGAACTCACTTGCCAGTGCCGGAGACTCAGCAGACGCTGGTTCGATCCCTGGGTATGGAAAATCCCCTGAAGAAAGAAATGGCAATCCACTCCAGTATTCTTGCCTGGGAAATCCCCTGGACAGAGGGGCCTGGCGGGCTACAATCCATGGGGTCGCAAAGAGTCAGACACAGCTGAGCGATTCACACATACACACGTGGCCGAGAGGAGAGCTGCTCTTTCCTGCTCTGGTTTCACGGCCACAGGCGTGCGGCGAATCCCGTGCCTGCCTTCCCCGTGTCCTGTCCGCTGTCACCAGCAGCCTCCGCTGGAGGAACCCCGGACCGAGAAGGTGAGAAGGCTCCGTGTCTTGGTGAGCTGGTGTACTGTCCGGAGGGACGGAGGTGGCCACGACAGGGACGTTCTTCCTAGCGTTGCAGTCACCCCAGGACAGGAGATGCTGACCATGCGAAAGGTAGCTTTCTTTTTCTAAATTTAAACTCAGTGAGCCCTAGACCCCAAGTTTTGCAAAGGGCCAAACCCAAACCAAATTCTCCTTACTTGACAATTATTGTTAACCCAGCCCCTTTCCAATTTAAAACAATCTCTTCTCATCCTTAACAATTAGTTCTAATGACTAAGGCAAATTCAAGGTTGTAACTTGATTGGTTACAGATTTTCTCAGTTCCCTCTTCTTAAACTGGACTCTTGGTACAGAAAATATATTATTAGTATAAATACATATATATGATTATATATATGATTTTATATATATATATATTATTCTTGGGGAACTCAAATCACCACACCTGTATAATTACTCTGCCTTGCTTTTACTAGTGATGGCCATTCCCTTAACCTGGTTCCCAGCTTAAAGCCTTTATATGCATAAATTAAAAATAAATTTGATTATATTTTTTAAATTGTTGATATTACATACACAATGCTTATTGACCTATATTAGAATAAAGTCATACTTTTTCATGAGTATCCCAAGGATTAAGAGAGGAAGCAAAAGGTAGAAATAAATGAGAGACAGACTGAAGTGGGCAGAAAACCTCTTTCTGTCATTTCTATATGCACCTTAATTTATTACACTGTCGTCCTACTCGTAACATTTTTCTTGGTACAAATTTTCCACCTCAGTGAATAACCTTATACATATATCTGTTCATACATGCAAGCATTTCTGTAGGATAAACTACCAGCAAGGAATCACTGGGGAAAAGGGCAAATACATTTAGAATTTTAATAGACAAAGCTGACTTTCCATCCAAATAGGTTAAACCAATTCAGATTCCCAGAGCAGCATGAGAACACCCATCCTTCCCAGTGCTATATATAGTTTTAAAATATTATGCAAATAAAATGAGCTTTTATGCTAGGTCCTATTTGTTTATTATCAAGGTTGAATGTTTTTTCAGCCATTTATTGGCACTTTGTAGTCCATCAACTGTGAACTGTCTGCCCATGGTATTCACATTTTTTATTCAGCTATTTGTCTTTTTCTTATTAATCTATAAGAATTCTTTATTCTGAGTATTAATATTTGTCTATGCTTTTTGTTGCTGGTAAAAAAAAAAAAATCCCAGTAATTTGCATGTCTTTTATTTATGATGTTTTTGTCATCTAAAACTTTTGAGTTTCTGTGTGGTAAAATATTTCTGTCTTTCCTTTATGAAATTTTATTTTTAAATTTTTCTTAAGAAGGTCTTTCTTAGTATTTAAGTACTTAAAGCAAAAATATTCCTTCTAAAATTTTTAAAGCAAAAATATTCCTTCTAGAATTTTTAAAGCAAAACATTCCTTCTAAAAGAATATTAGTTTCTAGAATTGCTATTGTTGTTTGCTTACCTATCTTTCAAAGGAATATCATGAAATCAATCTAGATTATTTTTTCCTGAGGTATGGGTAATTTTTTCAGATAGATAACCAGTTTTTCCCAAAATATTTATATCAATCCATTATTTTTCTTCTAAGACAAAATGCTATTCTTGACAACAAAATCCCAGAAACATAAAGGTTTGTTTCAGGGCATCATTCAAGGAATTTTAGCAGTTTGAAAGGGTCCAGAAATTCAGTGGAATAAAATTAAATACATATACCAATTACATTATTTTATTTTTTACTGAAGTATAGTAGACCCTAATGTTGGGAAAGATTGAGGGCAAGAGCAGAAGGGGATGACAGATGAGATGGTTGAATGGCATCACCAACTCAACAGACGAGAGTTTGAACAAATTCCAGGAGATAGTGAAGGGCAGGGAAACCTGGAATGCTGAAGTTCATAGGGTCTCAAAGAGTCAGATGCGACTTAGCAACTGAAAAATAACAAGTTAATTTGCAGTATTATATTGGTTTCAAGTGTACAACATCATGAGTCACCTTTTTTTTAATAGAATCTCTTTTATTTAAAGTTATTACAAAATAATGGTGATATTTCCCTGTGCTGTACACTATACCCTTATTGCTTATTTAAGCAATTACTTTATTCCATAAAAGTACTAAAAACCAAGCATAATATAAGTGCTTCATCTCCTGGAATTGCTTTTTTTCTTTTTCCTCTGACTAAATAAATTAAACATCTCTTGGATAACTTAGACCAGCCATAAAAGAGGCAGATTTCCTGCAGACAATTCAGCTGAGGTGTCCCAATGACATAAGATTCCCAGATTGAACCTGCAACAAAGGAACATGTAAGCAGATACTTGAAAGTCTGTTGAAATATTTGTGCTGGGTTTAGTAGGATCAGAAAGCCTTTTCTCACTCAGGCAGGCTGGAGACCACATTTCATTTCCTGAAGAGGCATGCAGGCATGCTCAGTCACGCAGATGGGTCTGACTCTTTGTGACCCCACGGGATGTAGCCCACCAGGTTCCTTTGTCCATGAGATAACTGGAGCAGGTTGCCATTCCCTTCTCCAAGGCATCTTCCCGACCCCAGAATCAAACCCATGTCTCTTATTCCTCCTGCATTGGAAGGCAGGTTCTTTATCACTAATGCCACCTGGGAAGCCCCAAAGAAGCATATTTGAGAGTTTAATTTTCACCTTCTAGGTTTGCAGGTATGTGCTGAGACTGTCCTGCTGACACAACTTTTCAAAATGGAAACTTTCTAAGCCAAAGTTTTCAGATACAGCTCCTCTAAACAGAGAACGTTGACTGGGCTGTGACCTCCTGTGTCATCCAAGGCAAGGGGTTCTTTGACAAACACAGATCAACATACCATTGGAAATATACCCTTTGGAAAAGCAAAAGCCAACCTCCAGTCAAGACATGTGCAGTCAGCATGGGTTACTGGAAAAGAGAGGGTAAATTCATTTCTTTATTTACCACCTACTGAGTCAGGCTTAAAGAGAGTCCTGGATTAACAAATGCTCAATGGCCAACAGAGGGTTTTTATGTTGCAAGATAAACATGCTCTTTTTCAGGTTATAGCATGTTCAGGATATCCGCTCAGTTCAAGGATCTTGCCCAGGGAGGATTTGCGGCTTCCTGGTGACTCAGGGGACCACACCAATATACTTGGACCGGTGATGGCCTCCTTGCACCCGGAGGAAGGCAGGGCCAAGTGCAAGGGTGAATCAGGGATGAGCCGGGTTGAGTAAACCCTGTCCAACTGCAGTAGGGTTTCACTGCATGCCAGGGAGACATATGAGCCAATCTGAGACCTTCAAGCCTCCTCTTCCTGCATCGGGCCAGTCCATCCAGTGGAGCACACAGGTGTGTGACTGTGTGTGGGTGAGTGTGTATGTGGAGTGTGAAAAATGCAAAAACATTACCTGTGATGACTTTGCCTCACTCTCCTTTACTCCCACCTCCTTTGTTTTGATGTTGGTCTATCACACACCCAACAGCCACTAATAGTTCACAGTCGGTGTTGGTTGATGTGGAAGCCCCACGGGGCTCTCTAAACTTAAATGCAAGTGAATTAGAATTAAATGAAAATTTTTTCATTTTTTTTCATTTTGGAGCATAGTTTATTTATACCATTGTGTTAGTTTCAGGTATGCAGCAAAGTTATTTAGTTACACATATTCTTATCCCCAGTGGCTCAGATGATAAAGAATCCGCCTGCAGTGGAAGAGAACTGGGTTGATCCCTGGGTCAGGAAAATCCCCTGGAGAAAGGAATGGCTACCCACACTGGTATTCTTGCTTGGAGAATTCCATGGACAGAGGGGCCTGGTGGGCTACAGTCCACGGGGTCACAAAGAGTCAGACACGACAGCCACTAACACTTCACTTCCTTCTTATGCCTATTCTTTTACAGATTCTTTTTCCATTTAGGTAATTACAGAGCAGAGTACTGAGTAGAGTTCCCTGTGCTATACAGTAGGTCCTTGTTGATTATCTGTTTCATTTATAGTCATGTGTATGTGTTAATCCCATAAAACTCTATTCCTCAGTCACACTGGTCACGTTCTCACTACCCAGCAGGTGGCCAGTGGCTACCGTAGCGGACAAGGCAGACACAGAACGTTTTTATCACTGCATCGGGCTCTCTGGTTCAGCACGGGCCTTACGTGAGTCCTTATAAGTTCTGTTCTGCTTGGTAGGGCCTGCCTTCAAAGGGCATCTAGCCCAGTTGGGAGACAGGCAGTGAGTATTCTCCTAAGTGAATGAGCAGGAATAATTTGTGATAGTGCTTCCAAAGGAAAAGTGCTGGGTGCTTGGAGAGGGTGCAGTGTGAGGTCTGACTTGTCTAGAACAGCCTAGATAGCTACTTTGCTGAAGTCTAGCAGGAGGCCTGAAGAAATACGTGGAAGAAGGATTCCCCACTAGGACACTTGTGTCTGTGGGATGGCGCAGATTGGAGGGGGTCAGGGTGACAAATGTATGGAGGGGAGTGGTGGGAGCTGCAGCGGGCTAAGATTTCAAGATGTTTCCAGGAGAGAGTTCCCTGGTAGCCCAGTGGCTAAGAATCTGCCAATGCAAGGAACATAGGTTCGATCCCTGGGCTGGGAAAATCTCCGCATGCCATAGGACAACGAGGCCCACTGGCCACAGCTCCTGGGCCTGCACCCTAGAGCCCAGGCTCCTCAAGAAGAGAAGCCACTGCGATGAGACCTGCGCACTGTACCCACAGAGTAGCCCCCACCTGCTGCAACTGGAGAAAGCTCGTGTGCAGCAATGAAGACCCAGAGCAGCCAAAAAAAAAAGTCTCCAGGCTTCCCCACCTCCACTTTATGTTTTCAAGCCCACGTGAAATCTGCCCTTTGATTTATCTTGCTCCCTGCTCCACCCCCAGGTTCCCTTCAAAATCAGGATTTATCCAAGATAATTCAGACTAGGAAAAATGAAGACTTCTAATTCCTAAAATTTGAATGAAATGAAAACTACCTCTTTTGCACAACCAGCGGGAAAAGTCAGGCTCACTTTGCTAATTTTCCCCTGGCTAAAGAAGAAAGGCAAGGGCAGGGGGTACTTGGGCAGGTAAATCTTGGAGAATGCACATAGGGATCCATGGCGTCAGCATAGATACAGAGGAAGAAAAGAAGAGTAAGGAAGGATCTGGGAAGAGAAAAGTAGCAGGAGAAAAGAAAGTAAATGCAAGTGAAATTAACTAAACAGAATATTTATAATGTGGCCCTAAAGTTAGGCTGAGCAGGCAGAGTTTTCATCAGAACATTATTTATGAAATTACTTTATGACTTACGTGCTTCCTCCCTAAACAGATGTTTCAAGAAGAAAATTGGAAGGGAAAGCCAGCATTTACAACACAGCTTCCAAATAGCTTGCTAGCTTGCCTAATTGAAAGAATAAATACAAGGGTGGAATTGAATATCTAATTTTAATAAGCCAATAGCCTGAGTTGGAAAACAGCTACTACTCAAAGTTCCTTTCCAAAGCGATAGGAAGAAATATAAACTTTAAGTTAGCTATTCTAATGATAGAAACAAAGAAATGATTAAGAAGAGATTTTTTAAATAGTCTAAACTTTGTTTTAATCATTGGTTTGAGAAAGATTTATGCAAAGAGTTATTGAGGGAGAAAAGTGAGAAGTAGAGGAATTTTTTTAAAAATACAGAGAACAATGTATAATGTGGCATTTCTGATAAACTATGAGAAAATCTTTAAATAAATATAGAGCAAAATTATCAAAAATTGGTAGCATTTCAGGATAATTTACAATAATTTTACAATAAAATACAATATTATTTTGGAAAAACTAAACAAATGGAGTCCCATATATATGTATCTATATGCCTGTGTAACTGGCTTATCAGATATTTGTTTCTCTTTTCATGCACTTTCCAAAGGATATCTTCATTATCTCCATATAGTTGGTCTTTTCCATGAGACCCAGTCTCTCCCCTCATCCAGTACCCAGCTACAATCTCTGGTGAGAACTAGACATGAGATGGATGGCTGTTGCATAAGTGACAGTGAGACCAGATGGCATGCTTAGGGAAGGATGGATGGGCAGAAGCAGGAAAAGCTCAGGGTTGAGGTCAGAGAACTCTGACCAGGGTATCGGCTGTAAGCAGATGGAATCAGTCACG
This sequence comes from Odocoileus virginianus, assembly GCF_023699985.2. Taxonomy (NCBI): domain Eukaryota; kingdom Metazoa; phylum Chordata; class Mammalia; order Artiodactyla; family Cervidae; genus Odocoileus; species Odocoileus virginianus. The sequence continues at coordinate 50,518,306 of NC_069689.1, forward strand.
TGGGCCAGGATGGCTCTTTCCTGGGCTTGGATTCTGTACCAAAGATGGGACCAGCTACATAAGTTTTGGAGCCCAGTGTGAAATGAAATGTCAGGACTCTTGTTTTAAAATAATTAAGAAGTTCACGGTGGTGACCTCAGAGCATCAGACCAAGCACGTGGGTCAGGTGCACTGTCCCACACTCGTGAAATTGACCCTGACTACAGGCAATCAAGCATCTCTGTTAGATGTGAAGCACAGGCAAGCTGATCAGATTAAGAAGGTCTTTAAGAAAGATCAGTGCAGGGACCTCCCTGTATGCAGTGGTTAAGACTTTGTCTTCCAATGCAGGGAGTGTGGGTTCAATTCTTGGTTGGGGAGCTAGGAGTCCACATGCCTCACGGCCAGAAAACTGAAACATGAAAGAGATGCAATATTATACCAAATTCAATAAAGGCTTTCTTCAAAATGGTCTGCATAAAAAAAAAAAAAAGAAGAAGATCAGTGCAGGTGTATTGTAGACAATTGTTCTCAGGAGGCCTGGGGAAGAAAACTGAACTACCATGAAAAATTAGAAGGGCCTGAACAAACCTGGCAATAGCAGAAGGTTGGAGAGGTGCAGAAGGGTAAAGGAGTTAGGAGCCACTGTCCTGACTGCATTGAGATTGAGGGTCGGGAAGAAAGTTGAAGATTTCTTGTTTCTTGTTTTCTTTTTGTTCCTGCCTCTGGCAACCAGGTAAAAGATACTACAAGCAGAGCAACACGCAAGGACATCTAACATTCTCTGGAGAATAAAACAGAAAGCGAGAGCGTGGATTTTCGCTGAAAAAGTACAGGTAGGATGCTAATGAGCTCAGAGGAGACAGGCAGCATTTCCTTCAAAGAACCTGGGAGGACTAGTAATTGGCCCATGGCAAAGACAGTGGGTTTGTGCTGCATCTCAAAATATTATTAATTTTTGTATGAAGAATGGCAGGAAAGAGAGTTCAGGAGTGCAGGCTGGTGCCTGGGGAGGTTCAAGGTACGTACAAGGAACTGCTGGTGGTGTGGATCACAGCATTCAGATGAGCCCTGTTTACAGGTGATGGTGGGGGAGGTGCATAAGGAAACAAGGTGACTTTCCCAAGGCTACAGTAAAATAATGCTTAATTACAGAGACATCAATTTGCTGACAAAGGCCCATTCAATCAAAGCTATGGTTCTTCCAGTAGTCGTGTATGGATGTGAGAATTGGACCATAAAGAAGGTTAAGCAGAAAAGAATTGAAGCTTTCGATCTATGGTGTTGGAGAAGAGTCTTGAGAGTCCCTTGGATATCTAGGCGATCAAACCAGTCAATCCTAAAGGAAATCAACTCTGAATGTTCATTGGAAGGACTGATGCTGAAGCTAAAGCGCCAGTACTCTGGCCACCTGATGCAAAGAGCCAACTCATTGGGCAAGATTGAAGGCAAAAGGAAAAGGGGACAGCAGAGGATGAGTTGGTTAGATAGGATCACCAACTCAGTGGATGTGAATTTGCACAAACTCCAGGAGACAGTGGAGGACAGAGGAGTCTGGCATGCTGCAGTCCATGGGTTGAAAAGAATCAGGCATGACTAAGCAACAACAACGACAGCAAACTAGAAAACAATGTTACCAAACTCCCTACCCAGAGTTTCGTCCAATAGGCCAGTTTCTCCTCCAAACCTTCTGTTGTTTACATTAGTTGAATTATCAACATGGCAAAATTCAACGGAAGGTGGGATGGATGCCAGGTATTAAGACCACCAAAGATCTGAATGGTAAACAATTAAATGGTTGGAAATGAGGTGGACTCCAAGGTTAACTTATCCAGGGTAATAACATGCTTCTGATGAAGACTGGCCTCCTGATTTTTTTGATTAAGGCTCATATCACTGAGCCAAATTGAGCGCACAAGTGCTCACAAATCCACGGAAGGATTTTTTTCAGGTTACGCCTGAATGCCCAGTATTGTCATGAGAAAGTGCTTGTTGGAACATTTGCTTCTTTGTTATTGATGAGCAGCTGTGGATGACAGAAACATAAGACTCAGAAGTTTCTGTCCCTTAGCCCCTTCAGTCTGTTCTGGTTTAAAATGATTACATAGCTATTTTATATAACAAGAGCCAGTCGCGTGGAAGAGACAAATGGTTTTATTTCTCAAACCAGCTTCATCAAGGATTACTCAAAGCAGAGTCTCATCTGTCTTTGCACCATTTCACTCCCATTATAGCTTGGAAATGGGAAGTCATTTTTCACAAGTCTGATCTCTGGTTAGCGATGGAACCGTTAACATTGATGCATCCTACAAAACTGGACATTCATTCTCTGCCCCTGCTGGCCTCAGCCACTGCGTGAGTTCCCATTCATCACAGCAACTCCTTGGGTAGTTTGGCCCCACTGTCCCAGAGGTCTGTGCCAGGGAATCCCAGACTGGAACAGCAAATGGTCAAGGAGACCATTTCCAGGACCTTTCAAAAGGAGCCACGAAACCACTGTTCTTGGGAGAGCACCATGCAATAAATCATCCAAACACTTTTATCATCTCCTGGAACACTTTTAAAAGTAGAGGAAGGTTTTATTAATAATTACATTGTCAATAGATATAAATCAAACCTAAATGAAATAGCCAGGGCATCTGTTCACTCCAACTCTTACCAATGGAATTTTGACCTTTCCTACTGGGACAAGCACCTGGCTTCATAGATAAATATATAGTCACCAAAGTTAGGACTAAAATATATTAACCAATTGACAACTGAATCATTTGTTAGCTTTTTCCCCCTTCCATATATTTGAATCAGTTGACTCTCAAAGACAGTCCTGGATGTTCAGAAAATACTGAACTTTTTTTCTTAAAGTCAAGAACACTTAAATCACAAAACTAAAGATATCACTATCACAAATAAATTGGTTTTACTTTGGCTCACTCCATTTATCATGTCTGGAATTAATAAATATTTATTGAATAAATAAATGAAGTGATAAATTTCATCAAAACTCATCTGGTTGCCTCTGATGTTCTCAAAATGTTGTGTTAAAAAATAAATTGGTAATGATAGTTATTATTAGGCCCTCAAGGTAGTAAAGAGGAAAGAGAATGACCATCTCAGCACTTACTCCAAGCTGGGAAGTATTCAGGGACCTTTATATAAGCTGTTTTAATCCTAAAAACAATCCCATTAAATAGATATTATAATTCTCTTCTTATAACTGAGAATAAAATGTTTAAGTTAGTAAAGCAACAGAGCAGTCACATGATGTCCCAAAACCACGACTTTCTTTTATTTGATTTTAAATTTTTAAAATTTATTTATTTGGCTGCATTTGGTCTTAGCTAAGGTGCTCAGGCTCTCTAGTGTGGGGCGTGAGTTCAGTAGTTGGAGCTTAGTTGCTGTGCAGCATCTGAGCTCTTAGTTCCCCTACCAGGAATCAAACCCACAGCCCCTTCATTGAAAGGCAGATTCTTAATGACTGGACCACCAAGGAAGTCTCCAAACTCATAACTTTCTGATTTCACCACCCAACCCTTTTTCTTTTCCATTATGGATAATTACAACTTTTAATTGATCACCTAAATGAGAACGCTTAGCACTGACAGACACTTCTTAATACTACAAAATAGGTAATGAAATTGAAATTGAAAGAAAATATAAACTATGTATGTAAATATATAAAGCAAAAAAGAGCATTCTCATCATGATCAGTTCAGTTCACTTCAGTTGCTCCGTCATGTCTGACTCTTTGCGACCCCATGGACAGCAGCACACCAGACTTCCCTATCCATCACACATCCCAGAGCTTACACAAGCTCATGTCCATCGAGCTGGTGATGCCATCCAACCATCTCATTCTCTGTTGTCCCCTTCTCCTCCCTCCTTCAATCTTTTCCAGCATCATGGTATTTTCAAATGAGTCAGTTCTTCGCATCAGGTGGCCAAAGTATTTGAGTTTAAGCTTTAGCATCAGTTCTTCCAATGACTATTCAGGATTGCTTTCCTTTAGGATGGACTGGCTGGATCTCTTTATAGTCCAAGGGACTCTCAAGACTCTTCTCCAACACCACAGTTCAAAAGGATCAATTCTTCGGCACTCAGCTTTCTTTATAGTTCAACTCTCACATCCATACCCAGCTACTGGAAAAACCATAGCCTTGACTGGAGGGACCTTTGTTGGCAAAGTAGTGTCTCTGCTTTTTTAATATGCTCTCTAGGTTGGTCATAACTGTTCTTCCAAGGAGCAAGCATCTTTTAATTTCATGGCTGCAGTCACCATCTGCAGTGATTTTGGAGCCCAAACAACTAAAGTCTGTCACTGCTTCCACTGTTTCCCCATCTATTTGCCATGAAGTGATGGAACCAGATGCCATGATCTTAGTTTTCTGAATGTTGAGTTTTAAGCGAACTTTTTCACTCTCCTCTTTCACTTTCATCAAGAGGCTCTTTAGTTCTTCTTTACTTTCTACCATAAGTGTGGAGTCATCTGAATATCTGAGGTCATTGACATTTCTCCTGGCAATCTTGATTCCAGCTTGTGCTTCATCCAGCCCAGTATCCCACATATGAACTCTGCATATAAGTTAACTAAGCAGGGTGACAAAATACACCCTTGACATACTTCTTTCCCGATTTGGAACCAGTCTGTTTTTTCATGTCCACTTACAACTGTTGCTTCTTGACCTGCATATAGATTTCTCAAGAAGCAGGTTAAGTGGTCTGGTATTCCCATCTCTTTCAGAATTTTCCACAGTTTATTATGATTCACAGAGGCAAAGGCTTTGGCATAGTCAATAAAGCAGAAATAGGTGTTTTTCTGGAACTCTCTTGCTTTATCAATGACCCAACCGATGTTGGCAATTTGATGTCTGGTTCCTCTGCCTTTTCTAAATCCAGCTTGAACATCTGGAAGTTCATGGTTCACGTATTGCTGAAGTCTGGCTTGGCGAATTTTGAGCATTACTTTACTAACGTGTGTGATGAGTGCAATTGTGTGGTAATTTGAGCTTTCTTTGGGATTGGAATGAAAACTGACCTTTTCCAGTCCTGTGGCCACTGCTGAGTTTTCCAAATTTGCTGGCATATAGAGGACAACACTTCACAGCATCATCTTTTAAGATTTGAAATAGCTCATTTGGAATTCCATCACCTCCACTAGCTTTGTTCATAGTGATGCTTCCTAAGGCCCACTTGACTTCATATTCCAGGATGTCTGGTTCTAGGTAAGTGATCACACCATCGTAGTTATCTGGCTCATGAAGATCTTTTCTGTATAGTTCTTCTGTGTATTCTTGCCAACTCTTCTTCATATCTTCTGCTTCTGTTACATTCATATCATTTCTTTCCTTTATTGTACCCATCTTTGAATGAAATGTTCCATTAGTATCTCTAATTTTCTTGAAGAGGTCTCTAGGCTTTCCCATTCTGTTGTTTTCCTCTATTTCTTTGGACTAATCACTGAGGAAGGCTTTCTTATCTCTTCTTGCTATTCTTTGGAACTCTGCATTCAAATGGGTATATTTTTCCTTTTCTCCTTTGCCTTTCACCTCTCTTCTCTCAGCTATTTGTAAGGCCTCCTCAGACAGCCATTTTGACATTTTGCATTTCTTTCTCTTGGGGATGGTCTTGATCACTGCCTCCTGTACAGTGTCTCGAACCTCCATCCATAGTTCTTCAGGCTCTCTGTCTATCAGATCTAGTCCCTTGAATCTATTTCTCACTTCCACTGTATAATCATAAGGGATTTGATTTAGGTCATATCTGAATAGTCTAGTGGTTTTCCCTACTTTCTTCAATCTAAGTCCAAACTTGGCAATAAGGAGTTCATGATCTGAGCCATAGTCAGCTCCCAGTCTTGTTTTTGCTGACTGTATAGAACTTGTCCATCTTTGGCTGCAAAGATATTGACCACCTAGTGTTGTCCATGTGTAGAGTGTTCTCTTGTGTTGTTGAAAGAGGGTGTTTGCTATGACCAGTGTGTTCTCCTGGAAAAACTCTATCAGCCTGTGCCCTGCTTCGTTCTGTACTCCAAGGCCAAATTTGCCTGTTACTCCAGGTATCCCTTGACTTCCTTCTTTTGCATTCCATTTCCCTGGAATGAAAAGGACATCTTTTTTGGGTGTTAGTTTTAGAAGGCCTTGTACGTCTTCATAGAACCATTCAACTCCAGCTTCTTCAGCTTTACTGGTCGGGGCATAGACTTGAATTACCATGATATCTAATGGTTTGCCTTAGGAACGAACAGAGATCATTCTGTCATTTTTGAGATTGCATCCAAGTACTGCATTTTGGACTCTTGTTGACTATGATGGCTACTCCATTTCTTCTAAGGGATTCCTGCCCACAGTAGTAGATATAATGGTCATCTGAGTTAAATTCACACATTCCAGTCCATTTTAGTTCACTGATTCCCAAAATGTCAATGTTCACTCTTTCATCTCCTGTTTGGCCAGTTCCAATTTGCCTTGATTCATGGACCTAACATTCCAGGTTCCTATGCAGTATTGCTGTTTACAGCATTGGACTTTACTTCCATCACGAGTCACATCCACAATTAGGTGTTGTTTTTGCTCTAGTTCCATCTCTTCATTCTTTCTGGAGTTATTTCTCCACTGATCTCCTATAGCATATTGGGCACCTACCAATCTGGGGAGTTCTTTCAGTGTCTTATCTTTTTGCCTTTTCACACTATTCATGGGGTTCTCAAGGCAAGAATACTGAAGTGGTTTGCCATTACCTTCTCCAGTGGACCACATTTTGTCAGAACTCTCCACCATGACCTGTCTGTCTTGGGTGGCCCTACATGGCATGACTCATAGTTTCATTGAGTTAGACAAGGCTGACTGTGGTCCATGTGATCAGATTCATTAGTTTTCTGAGATTGTGGTTTTCATTGTTATGATAGGCTTCTCATGATAGGTTATTTAAAACATACTTGTCTCTATATTACCAGTCATCTTCAATGAAAAGCATTTTTTAAGGGTGATGTGTCAGATGCTTTGCTGAATCACCCTGAAAAAGATCTATACATCCCTTGCTCCATCTTTCTGAGACTGTCCTCCCCAAGGTATCAGATCAATGAGAAGAAATAACTGCCCTGGCTCAAGAGATCAGCTAACATGTGAATGATTGAGATGAGAGGCCCTTTTTGAGGAGACCCAAAATGAAAATGGTCTCAACAGTGTCTCTGTGGATTTCTACAAAATCTTTTCATAAAAGCAGCTGGAATTTCATCCTGACTCACAAGATTTCACTATGGGTTCCAAGTACTTCAATCTTTCTTTCTTTTTTTTTTTTCTTTTCTTCTTTTACTACTTAGAGCCAAATATCAGAGTCTTAAAAATACTGGAAAGATTGTTTGCTTTTCATTTTGTTCCTTTCTCAGGTTCCTTTTTGCAAATGTCTTATGGGCTCCACATTCCTTAGACATTATTTGGCAGTTAGTTATCGAAAGGAGCGTATCCCTGAGACAATACTTAGCCAGGAATGCCACTGGCTTGTTGAGATTTAAGGCCTGTTGCTGACTTGCAAGATCCCCTGAGCATCTCTGCCCTCTCCTTATGATGCAGATTCAGGGAAGGGAGGCAGGAAACCAGCATTGTCAGAAGCAGCTGAGGATCTGATCTCATGGTTCCTCCTATTGAAGCCCATCCCTGGGGACTTCCCTGTCTGTCCAGTGGTTAAGACTTGTCCTCCAGTGGCAAGAATGAGGATTTGATCCCTAATGGGGGAGCTAACATCCCACATGCCTCATGGCCAAAAAACCAAAACATAAAACAAACAATATTGTAACAAATTCAATGGAGACTTTAATAATGGTCCACATAAAAAAAAAAAAATTAAAAAAAAATCCCATCCCAAGTTTCCCAAAGTGTCCATCTGCCAAGGGCAGGGCTTCATCAGGAACACACATTGCTCATGAAGTCTATTAAGCACAGTCCTAGGATACCAGCTGGCCCAAAGCTGCTGTCTTTCTACAGACCATGCAACAGATGGAAAAAGAATGGGACTTTGAGCTCACAGCCCTGAACTTCAATTCCAGCTCTATCTTTTAGCAGTAATTACTATCACAATTCACTGGGAAGTTTATTTAACTTCATTGAGCTTCTGCTTTCTTGTTTTCTAAAATAGACTTTATATATAACTGTAGAAAAACACTCAAAAAGAACATTAAAAGGAAAAAACCTAACTGCAGACATTTCTACTTTGTGTGGCTGGCAGAACAGCTTTCTGAGATGCTTAGAAAAATGCTTCAGTTTGGTCTTGATGAGTCATGTGTAGCTGAAAATATGGTATCACTTGAACAGAGCCTAAATGGATGTAGAATGTGGAAGAAGCAGATTTCTATGCCTCAAAATATATGAGGAATGATTAGATTCTATTCTAAGATTCCCCTGGAGGAGGAAATGGCAACCCACTCCAGTATTCTTTCTTGGATAATCCCATGGACAGAGGAGCCTGGCTGGCTACAGTCCATGGGGTCCCAAAGAGTCAGACATGACTAAGCGCACACACACACACACACACACACACACACACACACACAAGAATCTGCAGGTAACCCTAGATCAGGGAGAAGGGTTTCAGAAACAGAGAGAAAACAGAGATAGAGAGTGGTAGTGAGGAGAGCTCCAAAGTTGGATGGGAGGCTGGGGCAGGCTTCCCACTACGGAAGCTTGAGTACATGCGTCCTGCGCAAGGAGAGGTGCAGCCTTCAGGGCTGGAATTCTGTGCAAGTCAAGCCAGTCTTACGCCCAGGGTTAAGGTCCATTTTCCCTTAGGCAAAGGCACTCAGTGTTGCAAAGCACTGGGCAGAGACCGAGAAAGAGACACAGTTCAAATGACAACTGCTTAGTAAATCCAATGTCAAGTTGGAAGGTATTTCATGCCCTGGACTGCCCTCCTCACACACAACATGCCCCTAAGTATGCCTCATCCTTCCAGGAAATCCCTTGTTAACAGTGGTGTTGTGGGAGTTATGAGAAGGTAGATGACAACTGGGTTTTCCTGATGGCCCAGCAGTAAAGAATCCACCTGTCAATGCAGGAGATGTGGGTTTGATCTCTGGGTCAGGACAATCCCTTGGAGGAGGAAATAACAACACACCCTGGTGTTCTTGCCTGGGAAATCCCGTGGACAGAGGAGCCTGGTGGGCTACAGTCCATGGAGTAGCAAAGAGTCTGAGACAACTGAGCGTGCGCACACACACACACACACACACACCAATTATATATAGGAAGGATATACAACAAGGTCCCACTGTGTAGCACAGGGAGCTCCATTCAATACCATGTGATAAATCATAATGGAAAAGAACTTTAAAAGCAAATGTCTATGTATGTATCACTGAACCACTTTGCTGCACAGCAGAAATTAACACAACATTGTAAACCAATGATATGTCCATTTTTAAACAAAAAGTTTAATACGATAAAATCATGCTCATGTTATAAAGCTTCCAGAAAAAAAAATTCTGTATTTTAAGTAAAGCTATTAAGAAATTTGGAATAACTAGCAGTCGCATGACTCCTTACAATTTGCAATGAGCTGTCATACTCATGTTCATTTACCCAACCTTATTTAATTCTTATCACAAACCCAGTGGTGTCAGAAACATTGTTAATGGGGCTCAAACATAGGTTCTTGTAGCTTTCTTCCACTACAGATGAGGTGGCATCATTGACCAGATACGCCCACTTTCCATTAACCTCTCCAATTTAATGGGAAAACTGAAATAATGGTACAAAATTAGAAAGAAAAAAACCAATGGAAAGCAGAAGGCTACACACTTGAAATTTGTCCCTTTGCCTTCACAGTCACACTTGTAGTCTGCTCACCCTTCTGTCTCCTTCCGTCTCCCTTGCCCTTGTGTGTCTGGCAACCCTGGGCAGTCAACAAAGGGGAATGTGATTGGCCCTGTGTTCCTGATGTGAAATAGCAAGGACACAATTCTGAGAAAATGTTCCTCCTTGTAAAATACCCCAGGGAAATAAACCAGAACTTCACTGTTTCAGTAAAAGGCCTTATTTCCAAGTCTTTTCTGTCTTCTAAATCTGTGAGTTCACAGTCACCGTGGGAAATCCACAGTGGTTCCATGGGCATCCGCATCAATCAATACAGGCCTAAGCTCTTCATTGCTAAATCTGCATGAAGTAGGAGATTCTTTTCAATTCTCAGAGCCCTTCAGATCAGTTGGCATAAGAAGACAAGCTACTCAACATTTCACATCTGTGCAAAAAGCAAAGAACTCTAAGAGATGACAAAAGGGAAGCCACAAGATTTTCACATGTCATCTCACTTGGCTGAGCTGCTAGAGAGAAATTGCAAAATGTAAGAGCCTTATGCCACTTCAGGAGACAATAGTCATTGTCTAAACCAACTGTTTCTTCAGCTAAGGGAACATGAGCAGTGTGTAGCTATGGACTTCCTCCTGACCATGGCTCGTTAGTTTCAGCGTGGAAAGACTTGATTTGTCTTTCCATCTAAGAGAGGAAAGTTTCAAGGAATAAGCTGATGGGCAGGTTACAGGACACTACTTGCTAGAGTCATTCCATCCTCCACCTGAATATCCAAAGAAATTCCCTTGTGGCTCAGGGCTTCCCTTGTGGCCCAGCTGGTAAAGAATCCACTTGCAATGCAGCAGACCTGGGATCAGTCCTTGGCTTGGGAAGATACACTGGAGAAGGGAACAGCTACCCCACTCCAGTATTCTGGCCTGGAGAATTCCGTGGACTGTACAGTCCATGGGGTAGCAAAGAGTGAGACACAAAAGACTGAGCGACTTTCACTAATCTCATCTGAATGAACTTGAAGATTACAGGATTCGTGGATGGTATGGTAATGAACGTAGCTTGATAAACACAAAAATATTCTCAAATCAAGTTTTATTTAAGAAGTACTTTCTTAATGTGAATTCATCAAAAGGTAGATAAATGGTAATCTGGGCAATATACCTCCATTTTATGCAAAGCAAATGATGCATATGAAAATAATCATTCTATAAAGAATAGTTAGGGAAGAAGGTGGGGTGGGGGAGCATAAAGTAGGGGAAGAGAAAGACATATTAAGTGTAATAAATATAACAAGATTAATTTGTTCCCTAACAATTCCTTGTCCCTCTTTTCAACCCCAAACACACTGTGTGACCATCGAGATGTGTGGGTGACTAGGAAAATGAGTATGTTTGCTGTATCTATATGAGTCTCTGTATGTGGTATGCATATGAGGGAGGGAAAATTGAGATTGAATAAGGTGGAGAGGTTTCAGTCCATTCGGGGTGTGAAGTTATGAAGGATGTATATAAGGGGACTTGAAAAAAGGGTCTGGGACTGTGAATGTGGATGGAGGTTAGAAAAGAGTGTTATGAGCTTACATAGGTGATATTTATAGACTATGGAGGGGCTTCTATCTGTTAGGGTGGTTAAGTGTGGGTGTGTGTCTTTGAGGTGGGAAGTGTGTGCCTGAAGCTGTGTATATATATCTGGGGTACGTGTCCAAAGTGAGGGTGTGCACCTAGGAACTGCGAGTGGGTCCTGTGTGAACGAGCAGAGAAGCATGTCTTTGCAAACATCATGATGCATGAAATCCTCTGAAAGGCAAAGCAAGCCTTTCTTTTGCCTCCGCTGCCCTGCCCTGAGCTCCCACTCCCAGAGATGGTCTTGCTGTCAGGATTCAGTCTCCTGTAGCTGCTTCTGAGCCTAAGCTGCACTTGGAAACCCTGTTAAGAGTTAATTTAACTTAAGACAGACTTAACCACCTCTGTCTCCTCTGCTGGGACTCAGGGGATTCATTTACCATGACCTGTGTTACAATAGACTTGTATTTACAACTTATTATCTTATAATGTATTACTTTATAAAAAGTTATGATTTATTTCACTATAGCTATGGTTTCTCCCATAGTTATGTGAGAGTTGGACCATAAAGAAGGCTGAGTGCCAAAGAACTGATACTTTGAAATTGTGGTGCTGGAGAAGACTCTTGAGAGTCCCCTGGGCTACCAGGAGAGCAAACTAGTCAATCCTAAAGAAAATCAATACTGAATATTCATTGAAAGGACCGATGCTGAAGTTGGAGCTCCAATACTTTGGCCACCTGATGCAGAGCTGACTCATTGGAAAAGACCCTGATGCTGGGGAAGACTGAAGGCAAAAAGAGTAGGGGATGGCAGAAGATGAGATGGTTAGATAGCATCGCTGACTCAATGGACATGAATCTGAGCAAATTCCAGGAGATAATGAAAGACAGAGGTGCCTGGCATGCTGCAGTCCATGGGCTCACAAAGAGTCAGGCTTAGCAACTAAAAAACAACAATAGATTTTTAATTGCCCACTGAGCTTATTTGGGAAAAATACCTCGGGGCCATAATTTCTGTTGATAAATCATCGTTGTCATTATCCTCACCACCATCACCATCATCCCCACCACTATCACCATCATCCCCACCACCATCACCATCATCCCCATCCCCATCACCATCATCCCCATGAGCTGCATGGCATTCAGAATTTACCATGCATCATCATCTCAGCTAATACACATTATGTTTTTTGAGAAGTTAATTCTATGGCATAAAAAACAGCTGAATTGGCTCACAAATCCATGCTAATCAAGAAAAAGCTGTCTGAAAGGCTAAGCTGAGGAGTACTAGGGACCTTCAAATTAACATACAGCCTCTGTTTCCTGTCCAAAGCCCCAATCCATCCTGAGATCTTGTTTGTTCTACCCTTACATGAAAATTCATTTAATTCAGCTTCAGTTTATTCATCCCTCTTACCACCTACCTCAAATACAGAATTAGTTATCTATAATATTTCCCTGGATGGTCAAAGAATCTACCTGCAATGCAGGAGCCTCAGCAGACACAAATTCAATCCTTGGGTTGGGAAGATCCTGTAGAGGAGGAAATGACAACCCACTCCAGTGTTCTTGCCTGGAGAATCCTATGGACAGAGGAGCCTGGCAGGCTACAGTCCATAGTGTCGCAAAGAGTTGGACACGACTGAAGCAAGTGAGCATGCAAGCATGGATGGTTATAGAGGTACCTAATGCTTTGTTGTTGGTGTCAGTATGTAAGCAGGCTTATTGCAAGCTCCCGTGGAGATAAAATTGCTGTGCATCCATTTTCCCGGAATGGAGCTCCCACAGAGAACAGTTTGTTACAGCATTTGCACCAAGGACTTCGTCACAGGGCTCCACATTTCCATTTCATAAACATCCATTCCCAGGAAAGCAAAATAGGAAATTCTCAAGGACGACAAAACAGCTGCAATAGGGTAATTTGCCAGCAAAGATATTACAAGTGTGCCAAACCTTTAATATTGGAGGCAGAGTTCAGTCTGTTTAGAGCAGGAGAGCCAATGACATTTTCCAGTTTCACCTGGTGTTTTCTCCAAGGCAGGAAGAAAATGAAAAATAGTGAGGGAGTGTTCACAGCCTCTATCTGGGCAGTGAAATTTTCTCTAACTGTAACGGAGTGAAAAACTGGGAGGTTATTCAAATACAAAGAGAACTCAGGGATAGCTTTTATGGCCCCATGAGTTCTGTACCCTTTGGCCTGATCAACTGGAGTGACAAATGGCCTCAGAATGTGCATCTCCATCCATTCAAGTCTCTACTGGAAAGGAGACTCTAGCTCCAATGCCCTGAGGCAAAGAAATGCAGCACTCCTTGTGGCTTCTAGCCTAAGTCTTTCTAAAAACCAGAGGGCTGCATAGATACTCCAGAGACCTGGATGGTGGACCATGCCACAGCTGTCTGCTGGCATTGTCCTCAGGCCATGTCCAGGGAGAGACAGGTGCCACACCATTACTAAAGCTGGGCTCGTCTTCACTGTGCAGCTAAGAACAGTATGATCAAGTCAAAAAGATAAGATCACTTAATTATAATGCCAGCCAACCTGTTGACAGGCTGGAATGTTTTTCCTTTTGTGAAATTGTTTCAAAGACTGATTTAGACCTCACAGAGTGACAAAAATCAGCTCATTCATGAATGTGGATACAAACAAACTGCAGGCACAAAATATAGCAGAGTCCATGCTTTAATGCCGTCCATTCATTCATCCATCCACTGAGCATGCCTTTGTTGAAAGCCTGCAGTGGCCAAGTGTGGGTCTAAGAATTGAGCGCCCATACAGGTCTTCCCACATTCAAGAAGTTGAAAATCTACAGACAATTCAGTGAAACCATTAACAGACAGGAAGTTCCGTGCTTTAAAGGCAGCTAAAGGCCTAGAATGCTGTGTACTGGGCAGAGCCTGGGTGGAGGAGGGCCAGAGAGGCGAAGCTTCCTTGAAGTCATGACACTTGAGCTGAGGCTTGAAAGACGAGCAGGAGCCGTCCAGGCAGATGGGGGCAATTCTCCGTCCATAGAATAAGTGGTTCAGAAGATCCTCTTACAGGATCACCAGAGGGAGGTGGAGCTGGGGGATGTTGGGCCAAATAGTTCACACACGAATCAGTGAGAAGCCCTTGGAAAAACTGACCTCCCAGAGCTGCTCTGTAGAGCTCTTAGTAAAAGCTGCATCACACACTCAGACATATTTCCCTCTTCCTAAAAAGCATGGAGAACACTGTGGGAAAAATGAGGTGAGATTACAGTCTGGTCTTTGGTCTGTCGATGCCAAGCCTGAGGGAGTACAGTGGCATAATTTGTGTTAGATTTTCCTGGGAAACAGAATCACCTAAAGACTGTGAAATCTCGCTTTGCATTGCCTTCCAGGGGATTAAGCACCATCCTGTTTACAAGGGCATCAACCCCTCCAGTCCCACACCTTGCATCTGTTGTCACACTAGTGACCCTGTACCAGCTACAGTCCTAAGGAGACACAGACCTACTTTAGATTTACAGTGGGTGATAGTACATGCAGCCGCAAACTGGGGTGCAGAGTACAGAAACCCAGAAATGCAAGGGAATCCAAGCCTGTCCTTTAACAGGATTAATTACTTATCAAGGCTATTACTAATAGTGACCATATCACATGAATATGTGTTAATCCTTTAGGACATGTCAATCTTCCCTGCTTTTGCACCCAACCAAACACTTCCCACTCATCAAGAGCCAACTCCTTAAAAAATAAATTAGTTAAAAAAAAAAGAGCCAACTCAAGTCCTCCATGTCCCTTTAATTCTCTTTTCCTCTAAATTCTTGCAACAAAGAATGCATGCCATGCACAACTTAGCCCTAAGTTACATTCTTTTATTGTTGTTGCTTATAAAGTGTTAACTTGACCTCCCAAGTAGATCTTAAGTCCTCTGAGAAAAAACTCTACCTTGTAAGGCATTAGCATCCTTGACACTATTATCCAGCATCCTTCTCACTATTAGGTGTTATTCCTCTCCCCTAATAGCTAATACTCTATTTCTGTCTGCCTATTGGATGTCCCCAGGTGGAGAGTCTACAGGAAACAAAACCTCAGTAAGTCTAAAACTGAGATCATCTTTCGACCAAAATAAAGTCCTGTTGTTGACTGCCTCTAATTCTCTGAGGCTCTGACTTTTCCTAGTGTTAACCTGCCCTCTCCATTCCTGTCTCTTACATTCATTCTCTCGTTTGATGCTTAATGCCATTGCCCTGGTTCTGACCTCTATCATTTCTCATCAGGACAAATGTAGAACCTTCTGTCTGATTGTCTTTTAACCCTTCTCTTCCAAATCCTGTCACCCCTACAAGTCAGTCACGTTAAACTCTTGTTTGGGCTTCCCTGTTGGCACAGATGGTAAAGAATCTGCCTGCAACGCAGGAGACCTGGGTTCGATCCCTGGGTCAGGAAGATACTCTGGGGGAGAAAGGAATGACTACCCACTCCAGTGCTCTTACCTGGAGAATTCCGGGGACAGAGAAGCCTGGCGGGCTATAGTCCATGGGTTCACAAAGAGTCAGACACGACTGAAGCACACACAACGTCACATGAGTGATGTCCTTGCTTGGCTTCTCACTGTTCACTTCGTAAAGCACATGCATGTCTTTATCTACTGTTCTTAACCTATTACTTTCTGACACTCACCTTCCTCCTATCTACTCATATCTTTATTCTAGCAAAGTCATTTCTGCTCCTTAGACCTCTCTTGTGCCTCTCCAGTGCCACACCTTAACTGAAGCCACTATTTTTATATTAAATATTTTTCCAACTAACATATTATAATTTGGCTCTGCCTCCAAGATACATGTAATGTGCTGTGAACTCTTCATAAATAAACCCATCAAGAATTAGGTATTATGTTCTTTGCTGAGGGCATTTTTTTATTTAAGTGGTTTTAAAATACATCTATATTTTGAAGGCAATATGTTAAATATTGTAAGATTAATCTAGAAGCCCAAATCAATTTAGTAAGCTGTCAAAAAGGAAGCCTAAATTAATTCAAGAGAATACACATCACACATGCTCTTCTCTGATCTTATTCAATAAACAATAAACTGTTTTAAACAATAAATGAGAACTAAAAAGATCCTATATGTTTAACAATGTAGTAACAAAATAATTCATGTTTAACAAGAAAATTAAGAAAAATTTAGTGTTGAATGCTAATCTAGATTCTCACAGAGCTAAATTACAGGAAAATTTATAGTTATAGATAGTACAAATTCACTTTTATGCCTAACTGAGAACCAAAAAAGTACAGAGATTTTCTGCTTCTAAAGATCTAGTTTTAAAAAAAAATCAATTCTCCATATATTAATCTATAGATTTAAAGCAACCTCAGTCATGATTATCAAAGGATTATTTTTATGCAGTTTGAGAAAGTGATTCTAATTTATATCAACATTCAAGTATTTCCCCAACATTTCAAAATGATGAAAAGTGCCTTGTTTAACTAGGTGCCCCAGAGTACTGAAAAGTCCTAGAAATTGAAGCTATGTTGGATGTACTTAAGAAACAGATGAATCTATAAATGGAAAAATGAGAGCTACCATTTGCAGTATTAAAGTCCACACAGTAGTCATCAGCACTGCCTTACAAACACTGTATAGGGCATCAGTGCACTACACCGTTCCCCTCCCCACCCCACTTGAAGTTAGGTGTGGTTACGTGACATGCTTTGGACAGTGAAATGTCCAAAGCACATTTCAACCAGTGTAAAAGACTTAAAATTTACCAGTGTATCAGGTAAAAGACTTAAAACTTCCCCGCTCTTTCCTTCTGATACCGTGACTGTTAGCAGCAGCTCTGACACTCCAGGAGCCCGAGCAAGTACGGCGCAGAACCCTCAGCCAACCCGCAATGCATATGCAGCATAAAGGAGAAAGGGGCCTTTGGTTTGTATACCATTAAGACTTGGGCTGGGAATTCCCTGGCGGCCCAATGGTTAGAACTCTGCTTTCCCGTGGTCCCAGTTTCAATCGCTGGTTGGGGAAATAAGAGCCCATATAAAAAATGAATTAATTAAAACGTTAGAAGATTAAAAGAAAAGACTCGGGTTGTACTATGACATAAGCTAGCCTAGTGGCGTCCCTGGTAGCTCAACTGGTGAAGAATATGCCTGCAATATAGGAGACCCTGGTTTGATTCCTGGGTCAGCAAGTTCCCCTGCAGAAGGGCTAGGCTACCCACAGCACGGCACAAGCCAGCCTAGACTGAAGGAGAAAGAGGTCTTTTATCACTTACCTTTGTGACTTCTTAGACTACTCCATATTTCAGAAAAATACACCCAGATATTCCTTCTAAAATGTAAATTAAAAAACTTACTAAAAGTTAATTAACAGCAACAAAAAGAAGATATTGGCAGGAAGCTGTTTGCGTGTTACTGTAATAATTCATTCCTCTGAGCTTAATTTCTCACAAGGTAGTTCACAACAAAACAGTGCTTTACAGAAATTAGGACTTTAACCATCTGAGAGATTGAAAGAATAACTTCGTAAGAATCTCTTGTTTTAAAATAAAACAGGCAATAATCCTACTTCCCATCCAAACATTTTAGTTTCCAGGTATTTTAATTGTTGTTGTTCACTCACTAAGTTTTGTCCGACTCTTTGAATTTTGATTGAGAGATATTAACTGCCCTGCAGTGGTGGGAAAGAATATAAAATACATATAACTGCTGCCTCATCTACAGTCATTAAAAATGCAACAGGAATAATTATGAACAACTTTTTCTTTGCTAAGCTCTCATCTTTGGAGAAAAATTTAAAGGCAATGAGTTGTTAATAATGGCCAATTATCCATGGAAACCCCCAAAGAAAAAAATGGCTTATGATAGATCTGAGCTCTGACAGTTGCTGAGAATTTGATTAGCAGAATCATGTAGATATGTAACAGAAATCAGAGTTCTCTTCTTCAACATTAATCATATTATGAAACTGAACAAATCATGACCCATAATTTGCTCAGCGGGTCTTACTATTTTAGACCAAAATCTCTCTTTCTAATGTCTCCCATTAGGTTATTCTTTAGCTTTTCAATTTTAATATCTCAAAGCTATGATCTCAATTTGCTTAAAATTCAGATAGATGGTCCTTGCAATATAAGTGAACTAACCATAGCACATTCATAAGGAATTTTATGATGTTCAAATATTGCTACAACACATAGATCAAGTGGAAATAAACTCTATTCAACTGATAAAATTGGCAAAGAAATGTGATGTATTTACTCGTGGCCCACTTATTTAGGTAAAAAATGACAAAGACACTAGAAATTCTAGCTCTCAGCTCATGCCAGGGTGCTGTAATGATTGGAAGACAGTTTGGGGATGTCTAAAAACATTAAATTAAAAGATGCTTGCTCCTTGGAAGAAAACAAGGAGCAACAAGGTTGTCTATAACCAACCTAGACAGCATATTAAAAATCAGAGGCATTACTTTGTCAACAAAGGCCCATCTAGTCAAAGCTATGGTTTTTCCAACAATCATGTATGGATGTGAGTGTTGAACTATAAAGAAAGCTGAGTGCCAAATAATTGATGCTTTTGAACTGTGTTGTTGGAGAAGACTCTTGAGAGTCCCTTAAACTACAAGGAGATCAAACCAGTCAATCCTAAAGGAAATCAAACCTGAATATTCATTGGAAGGACTGAGGCTGAAACTGAAGCTCCAATACTTTGGCCACCTGATGTGAAGAACTGACTCATTGGAAAAGACCCTGATGCTGGGAAAGAGTGAAGGCAGGAGGAAAAGGAGACAACGGAGGATGAGATGGTTGGATGGCATCACCAACTGGATGGACATGAGTTTGAGCAAGCTCCAGGAGTTGGTGATGGACAGGGAAGCCTGGTGTGCTGCAGTCCACGGGATCACAAAGAGTCGGACACGACTGAGAGACTGACTGAACTTAACAAACATTCAGATGCTGGCTCAAGCACCTTTGACTTAGAAAAGTAGTTATTACTATTATTGTACAAAAATAATCTGGAATCTCAACTGTGAGAATTGGAAAACTAGGCTAGAATATTTCCTTAATACAATTCTCTGTTGTTGTTTAGTTGTGTCAATTAAAAAATAAACTCATCACCTGAAAGTAGAGTTATTTTATTTGGTGGGAATGTTTAGGCCTCTGAGCCCAAGAAACAGCATCTCAGCAGCTCTGAGAAAACTGCTCCCAGGAGACAGGAGGGGACGTCAGGCTATATACAAGTTTGCAACAAAGGAAGAAGGCAGTCTGAACATCAAAGATCAGATACCAAGTTAAGGAATTTATCATTCTATGCATGGGAGGATGCAAGCCTCAGGCTCACTGAATTCATGCCTTTCTTATGCACCTCAGCTACCTGGGGCCAAATTCTCTTCCTCATTCACCTTAAGGAGTGGCAGATGGCTGCTTCTTGCATTCCCCCCCCCCCCCCCACTCCTCAGCAATCACTGTGGGGGGGTGGGTGGTAGCATCCACTGGATCACAGTCTGGGGAGCCCTCATTCATATTTGGAGGCCAGAAATCACTGATGGCTTTGACATTTCTTGTTTACTAATATAGCAGGAGATATTTTCATTTCATAATTGCTAAGTCATGTCTGACTCTTTGTGACCCTATGGACTATAGCCTGCCAGGCTCCTCTGTCCATGGAATTTCCCAGACAGGAATACTGGAGTCTATATTTCCTTCTCCAGGGGATCTTCCCGACCCAGGGATGGAACCTGCGTCTCCTGCTTTGGCAGGCAAATTCTTTACCGCTGAGCCACCAGGGAATCCCCCAATACAATTCTCTGGAGATTCTCTAAACAAAACTACGATACTATCTGCAAGACCGTTCCAGAAAATTCCATTCCATCTTTTTATTTGTCTGAATTGATTCTAAAACAGGCATCATTTCTCTTTGCCGGGTCACTCTGGTTTTTTCTCAGCTAATTAAAATTAGTTGCAGAAAAAGTGTAGAGAGGAGCAAAAGTGCTCGTGGCTGGGCACCGAACAAGATTAGAGAAATGAGCATGTGAAACAGCCATTTCATCTCGAAGTTATACTTGAAGGAAAATGTCTTTGATTTGCAAGTGATATTGCACAGATGTCTATGTGGAATAACAGATGGGATAAAGAATGCAGAAATGACTGGAATTACTGGAGTAGTTATCACAGAGTGCCAGCCCTTTGACTTGGGATCTGATTTTTCTTTCCCCATAGCATATGAGACAAAGGCAAGTGGAGAAGCGTGGAAAGAAAAGAATACCTAGAATCAGTCGTCTGGATCGTGGAGACCGAGCTGGAGAGTTTACAGTTTACACGCTGTGTGCTGGTCCTCACTTCTGAGGTACAGATGGTGCCATTGACATTGGCAGTTGTTGTATGGAATTAAATGAGACAACATGCAGAATCCTTTTATCAGTTGCAAAGCATTCTTCAAGTGATCAATTTTATGATCCAGTTTCACAAACAGTATTGAAAGTTTCAACAAAGATCTAGTGGAATCTGAGATAGGAATATGGATACCAAGTTCTGCTACATGCTACAGATGGAGCTAACATTAGTCATTCATGGAGAAAGAACAGACAAGCAAGAAAAAGACAAGCTCAGAATTCACTGAAAGTGTATGCAGGCCCTCCAGCAGCAGTCAGCGTGGGAAGAAGCAAGCCAGTCAGGCCACTGTATTTTGTCTCTTAAAATCAGAAGGCAAGAGTTTGTTTCTGTTTTGTAAATAAGTTCATTTGTACCATTTTTTTTTTAGATTCCACTTATAAACGGTATCATATGATATTTATTTCTTTGTCTGACTTGTTTAGTACAACAATCTCTACATCCATCCATGTTACTGCAAAAGGCATTATTTCATTTCTCTCTCTCCTTTTTTATTTTTATTTTTTTGATTCTTAACTCACAGACTTAGAGGACAAACTTATGGTAACCAGGGGGAGGGATAGATTGGGAGTTTGGGATTGACATGTACACACTGCTGTATTTAAAATAGATATTCAACAAGGACCTACTGTATAGCACAGGGAAATCTCAATATTCTGTAATACCCTAAGTGGAAAAAAAAGGAAAAAGAATAGATACATGTGTATGTATAACTGAATCACCTTGCCGCTCACCTAAAACTAACACATTGTTAATTAACTATGTACTGCCTGTGTGCTAAGTCACCTCATTCTTGTTTGACTCTGCGACCCCATGGACTGTAGCCTGCCAGGCTCCTCTGTCCATGGGATTCTCCAGGCAAGAATACTGGAGTCAGTTGTCATGCCCTACTCCAGGGGATCTTTCCAACTCAGGGATGGAACCCATGTCTTCTGCACCGGCAGATGGGTACTTTACCATTACGCTCTGATACAAAATTTTAAAAAATTTTAAAGAAGTAAGGTCTGCAGAGACTGGTCTTCCTTCAGTGTGCCTAGTAGGCAATGTTCAGCCTTGCTAGATCTTACTGATCCTTCCTGGTCCAAATTCAGGTCTCCCTTGTTTTCACATTTCACTGCTTTGCTGAATGATTTGATTGGTAAATTATTCAGTAAAGCAACCATAAATTATTCTATTTCATCAATTTTACAACCTCTGAAGGAAACTGTTCAAAGCATTTTCTTGGTTTCTGCTTGTTGTGTAGTTCAGCCCTCCACCACAAAGCACAACTCTCCTATAAGCTGTACGTGCAGAAAGCCTCTGAGATCAGCTTCAGCCAGTCACCAATGTGACATGAACATCTATTAATAATCAAAAGGCCATGTTCACTGTGTTTGCCTTGGATGATAAATACATACCAGCTGCATGACCTTGGCAATTTATTTAACCTTCCTTTGCCTCAGTTTTCTTATCTGTAATAATGTTGTTGCTTAGTTGCTAAGTCGAGTCCAACTCTTTGTCACCCCGTAGACTGTAGTCCCCCAGACTCTTCTGTCCATGGGATTGTCCGGGCAAGAATAATGGAGTGGGTCGGCATTTCCTCCTCCAGGGGATCTTCCTGACTCAGGGAGCGAACCCATGTCACCTGCATCTCCTGCATTGGCAGGTGAATTCTTTACCACTGAGCCACCTGGGAATCTTCTATCTATAATATAAGGATAATAGTGGCACCAATCTCATAGGAATGTTAAAAAGATTAAATGAATAAATACTTTCATGGTAAGAGTTATATATGGGATTGATAAATTGAAAAAAATACGTTGTTTTTTTTATAGGGGAAATCTATATGAATCTAGAATAACAAACTTTTAAGTGGAGATGAATACATATTAAATTTTAATTGTAAAACAGTATTCCAAGGGTGGTTGTCTCTGAGAGATACAATATACACTGGCCAAAATTCATAGAGCTTTACAGCACAAACAATGAACCATACTGAATATAGAATTGAGAGGCCCAGAATAAAAGCAGATTGGGACAAATGCATTCAACCATATTACAAATGTACGAAACAACCTCACTGAATGGGGTGGGAGGGAAAGTAATGATCTAAGAAACTTTGCAAATGAATAAAATCTGTAAGATTAAAGGCAAAAGAAACTATAACCAAACAGGTATTCTAGTTGATAGGATGGTTTTCTGTGGGGTCAGGTGTTAATAATTCCAATACTGCTATACATGTATACTGGATTAGGACAGGCAAATAAATGGATACAGGATGGAGGGGCTGTTTTTCCCTGTTGGATGAGAAGTGGCATATAAGCAAGGGAGTGGACGTGTGAATGATCCATGTGATAATCTAGCTGGAGATATCAGTATAAAATCGTATTTAGCTTCATAGAGACAGAGATGCTTACATATAGCTGTGTATATATACCCACATATATTTCCCTGTTCTGACAACTGAGAGGGCCTGAACATTATCCCAGCAACAGCATGCACACAGTGCCAAGATCTGGGTTTTTAATGATATTCTCAGTGATGGCTCAGATGGTAAAGAATCTGCTTGCAGTGTGGGAGACCCAGGTTTGATCCCTGGGTTGAGAAGATTCCCCTGGAGTAGGGCATGGCTACCCACTCCAGTATTCTTGCCTGGAGAATTTCATGAGGAGCCTGGTGGGCTACAGTCCATAGGGTCCCAACGAGTCAGACACAACTGAGGGACTAACATTTTCACTTTCTTCCTTCAGTAAAAGAACCAAGGATCCTTGGAGAAGTGGCTGATTCTAGAACTAGGGCAGGAAACTCTCAAGAAATCTCTGGAGCATCTTATAGTACCAGAAACGAAGAACATGGCTTTGAAAAGAAGAGCGATATGGCATGTCAAAAGGAGATAGAAGCCAGGGGAACATTCTCAGAGGCCTGAGCTGAAACTTCATTTGAGCCACAAGATAAATGAAGTAGTATTGGATTATAACCCAAAGTACAAAATAAATATTCATGAGATTATAAACAGATGACTGAATAAATAAAGTTGGGGAAAAGAGACAATCCTTCCCAGAAAGAATTTCAAATAGTCTATAGAGATGGAAGGTAAAATATAACTTCCCAGTCAGTGACATCTTGCCAAAGATGACAGTTTTCTTGAAAGAAGGAAAAAGAATAACTTCACAGGGAGAAGTCTATCAAGTGTGACCTCAGCCAGGCGATCAAAGTCAGTATCAAGAGTTACAAGCCATGCTGACAGTAAGCACCCTCGAGATCATGTGATGAAAATGACTCTGTGGTCTTCCTCCCCAAAATTCATAACCCAAGTCTAATCATGAGAAAGATATCAGACAAATCCCATCTGAGAAACACTCCACGAAATATCTGACTAGTCATTTTCAACACTGCAAAGATCTTAAATAACAAGGAAAGTGAGAGAAACACCCACAGCCGGGAGGACACAGAGTAGACATGATGAATAAACGTAATACAATATCCTAGATGGGATCGAGGAATAGAAAGGGAATACTAGGTAAAAACTAAGGACATGGGGAGTAGAAGGGAGGGAGGGAGGAGAGATGGACATTAATTGCAATAACAGTATGCTGCGAATTAAGGAGAACGGCTGACTCAACCCTCTGCCCCCAAGACAATGAATCAAACAAATCAACTAGCATTTGTACAACTGAAAGGTAGAACCTGAAGAAGTCAGTTACCCTGAGAAGAGAAAGGAAGGAAGTAATAGGGAAATGACTGGGCTTCCCTAGAAAGACAGCTCCTGTGGGGCCACCAAGCAAGCATTGGCCACTCCGGTTGAGACCTCAGCCCATGCCATCAGCCCTGGAGGGAGTGGCAGACATCACGCTGAGTTAATAGGTAAGTGGTGGGACCCGGCATCAGTCTCAGGGAAGATTTCCAGGGGACCCTGAAATCCAGCCTTGGTTGAAAGAGCACCACTGAGCTATTTCAGAGGTGGCGATGGAGACTGGTGAAACCGTGTAGCTTTCAGCACTTGAAGCCCCACGTGGTCTTGCGGCCATCCATCCTGCCATCTTAGCAGACCAGGGTCCGACGATATTGAAGTGGACAAAAGAGAATATGGAGGACTTCCCTGGTGGTCCAGCGGTTGGGAATCTGCCTGCCAATGCAGGGGACACGGCTTCCATCCCCGGTCCAGGACGGTCCCACATGCCACAGGGCATCTAAGCCCATGCTCTACAGCTATTGAGCCTGCACGGTTGAGGCCACGCTCAGCAACAAGAGAAGCCACTACAATGAGAAGCCCGTGCACTGCAACCAGAGAGCAGCCCTGGTCCCTGCAACTAGAGAAACCCTGTGTGCGACAAAGACCCAGCACAGACAAAAAAAGAAAAGAGAGAGAAAATATGGAGGGTTACGTACCAGAGAAAAAGAGAAGAGAAAAAAAAACCCAAACTCATTTGTTGTGTTTTAATACTTGCAACAAACCAGTCTGCAAAATGACATGGAGCCCAATTCGGAAAATCGTGCCAGTTGGAGAAGATCACTGGGGTTAAGTTTACAGCAAAGGCAAGAAATTCCCTCAATTCTTTCTTCTCTCTCAGCTAATTTCTAGGAGTAGAGAAAGAAACAACAGTAATACTGGCTGCCCTCCAGAGACCCAAACTGAACTGGAACCAGTATCACAAGGCAAGGATCTGCCAACTCTGAGGAGGACCCAGCTAATTTCTAGGAGTAGAGAAAGAAACAACAGTAATACTGGCTGCCCTCCAGAGACCCAAACTGAACTGGAACCAGTATCACAAGGCAAGGATCTGCCAACTCTGAGGTGGACCCTGGTCCATAGTTTTCTCAAAAGGAGTTCCTAACTCTAGCTGGAGTTGAAAACCACAAATTTATTTTCTTAATATGAAAGTCCTGATGAGAAGCTGGACCTAGGAATACACACCCAAACATCACTGACCCTTCTATATCAAAGATTACTTGGTATGCAAAAAACATCTTTTACCAAAATGCAGACTGTCCAAGATTTTTTTTTCCTTTTCAAGGAAAAGTACTATAAATAAATAAGGACATCTATTAATATGACACTTGATAGTAGATTGAAGAAGAAAAATATGATCTAAGGATACATAATATTTAGTGTAAATAGATTAAAGAAGAAAGAAATGCTCAAAAATGATTATGTCTCTTGATAAAGTACTAAAATACAGGAGTGGAATAAAACAGCTTTACCATAATAAAGGCCATCTGCTTCTATCTAAAAGCCATATTCATGATAAAATAAATTTGTCAGTTTCATTATTAATATTCTAGAAATTCTATTCTTTCAAAGCAAAGATGAAGTAGCAGCAAGGGTTAGACATATTGAAAACCAAGTGATAAAAATTTCTGGCAGTATGATTTCATAGTTAGATAAAAGAATAAGCTAGGAAACTATTTTAATTAATAAATGTTTGATAGCATAGTAGACAATTAAGTATACACACACATAAACACACACACACACCCACACACCCACACCAATTCTCATAGTGTGGTTGAGATGTAATGAAAAAAATCTCATTTCACAATGCCCATGGAAATATGCAATTATAAGAAATAGCTTTAATGAGAAATCTTTATGAATAACTCAGTAATATTTTACTGAAAGACACAAATAAAGACCTGAATGAAAGAAAATATCATGATCTGAGATGGGAGACACAATGTTTTAAAAGCAACAATTTTTCCAGATCAATTTACATTTCATATGAGTCCAATCAAAACTCCAACCTGTTTTTTCACTTGGAAAAATTGCTGTCACCAGAAAAAAAATGTATGGAGTAAATATAATTTTTAAAATATGTGATGAAGGAGGAGCTATCTTATCAGACAGCAATGTATATTACAGAGGAACAGTACAAAAGTGGTTTGATACTGACACCAGCTAGACACATGGAGAAACTGAACAAAAAAGTCATTTAGTAAATTAGAGAAGTGGTTAACAATTTACACACACACACACACACACACACACACATTTACTCAATACGAGCTTTAGAGGCTAATAATGATTTGGGCAAAGAGACTTTCAGAACATACTTCTAACCAATATAAATACAGCACATGGGCTTCCCAGGTGGCGCTAGTGGTAAAGAACCCATCTGTCAATGCAGGAGATGTAAGAGATGTGGGTTTGATCCCTGGGTCAAGAAGATGCCCTGAAGGAGGACATGGCAACCCACTCCAGTATTCTTGCCTGGAGAATCCCATGGACAGAGGAGCCTGGCGGGCTACAGTCCATAGTGTCGAAAAGAGTTGGGCACAACTGAAGCAACTTAGCAGGCACAAATATATAATCAAATATATACGATTATATCTGAGCCACTTTGCTGTACACCAGAAACTAATACAACTTTGCAAATTAGCTATACTTCAATAAAATACTTTTAAAAAAAAAATTTCCAAGAATTTCTCCCATTTAGGATAACTGGGTGGACAGAGACAGGGTCTGGTGGAAAGAGGTAGATTTAGAAGATAAACCAGGCTCTTCAGCAAGAAAGAATCACTTTTTAAATCTAGCCTACCCTGAACATAGGTGTCATTTGAATCTAGTTGAATGCAATTTATAACCTGACAAATATACTGGAACAAAGGAGTTTTGTTCATTCAAGATAAATGGCCAGAGAGAAGGGCTAACAGAATCTCATAGAAGGCACTGGATTTGGTAGAGAAAGATACTAAGTATTCATTAAAGATTTATCAGTTAATTTAATATCTGTTAGAAAGGACCTATCTGACCAAATGAAAGGACCTATCTGACCAAATGATTCTTACCTCACAGTCTGACCCTCTCAGTCAAATATCAAATGGGGAAGAAGTAAAAATAAAATCAATGTCCCTTTTGAATTTTAACCTAAATATTTTAGATTTTGTTTAATTCTCCTTGTTCTAATTCTTTCCTTGATATTGTGGCAGATACTACATGTCATCTCACTTAAGACATATCCAAATTCCCCTTTTCTAGAAGTTATAAAGCAAAATATTTAAATTCCAGCCTCTTTTGCAGTAAGGATGATCAGGAAACCTGGATATTGCCCACAAAATTCAAGGAGACATTCCTTGGCAGCAGG
Source organism: Odocoileus virginianus (assembly GCF_023699985.2). Classification (NCBI taxonomy): domain Eukaryota; kingdom Metazoa; phylum Chordata; class Mammalia; order Artiodactyla; family Cervidae; genus Odocoileus; species Odocoileus virginianus. The sequence goes on from NC_069689.1 coordinate 50,546,057, forward strand.
GGAAGAGGGAGGAGGGATTTGCTATTTTCTTTTTTGTTTGCATATACTTTTTATTTTGTATTGGAGTATAGCTGATTAATAACAATGTAATATTAATAGTTTCAGTGATATTAAAAGATTCTTTACCACCAAGCCACCAGGGAAACCCTTTCTAATCTATAAGATGGGAACAATGCCTACCCCACTGAGCTACCTAGAAAGTTGGAGAGAATTCTTTACATGATAATGACCATATTCATGTTAATATATGGTACTTTTCCTATTTTCTTAACTCTGATTTTTGCAGTACTATTTGCCTTATTTTTCAAGTCATCTAAGGAAATACGTAAAAAATGTTTTAGTAGGTAAATATCATTTTTTAATGCAGTTTATTAGTAACCACAATTTCAGCAAAGCCCTCTCATTTACTCTTTTCATATTATTTGGCACAAGAAAAAAATTAGCATTACTCAAAATGTCCCATTTGTATGACTGAGGACTCATGGTCAATATGGAAATATGTTTATGATGATGCATTATGCTTTCCATGTCTTCAGTTCTTTATCTTTTCACTGAACTGAAACCCCAAGTCTTTCCTCCAGCACTACAAAGACAAAAGCGATACATCCAAAATCCTAAATGTATCCCCAGGTAATTTCCTTCTAGAAATGTCTAAGCCTTTCTGGGGGAAAAAAAAAAAAAAAAAAACCCTTGAAACAGCATGGAGTTCTCAATACTGCTCTCAATACCCATTTCCTAACAAAGGTGTCAGGAAGTCAAATGAAGTTGCCAGAGAGCGTATTGGAAGTGTGAACAGTGCGGGAGAAGACAGACAGGTAGATTAAAATGTAATCCTAATGATCTACCTATAGGACTGTATTTGGGTGAGCTTTCAAATTATCACCAGTTATGAAAAAAGCAGAACCCAAAGCAGTTTATCTATGTTTGTGTGTGTGTGTGTGTACGCGCCAAAGTAATACACCTGGGGATTTTCTTTTTGATTGTAGAGAGATCAAACTTAGTTCAAGTCGTGGGTAATTCTAGCATTTTCCAATACACAAGATATTTTCTTGCCTCCCACACAATGTCTGAAGTAGATACACCACAGGTAGAAATGGCCCTCGCACGCAGTAGGTATCATTAATGTTGGAAAATACCGGCTACCCCTCTGAGCACAGTATTTCAAAGAAACAACTTCAAACCATGCAATCTAAAGTTTCCAGCGCCGCTTTGAAGTTACTTTCTATTTGTTGTTATCGCTGAAGCAGAAAGCCTGCAATAAATCATTTTTGCTATTTATCTGACTTCTGTTCAGGGGAGAAAATATGTGCAATCAGTGACTTTGAACACCACAGTGTTGGTATTCCAGGTGAAATCTCTTTGATACACCTCAAGCGAGTGAGGAAGAGAATGCAATAAAGAGTATAAATAAACCCGAGTCTTCATTGACCGGCTTGTTCAGACAGCGTGGGGCATGGCCCACCTCCCTGGGGATGATGGCTCACGGCACAGGGCTCTTGTCCTCCTGAGGGTTCTCTAACCTCCTAAAGAACTGCCACACTGTGCAGTGTTTTCTCTGGACTAAAAATGTTTTCCTGCACCTTAAGTCACAAAAGCCTTAGAGAAAAAAGACACTGACCCCAAAACTGAATTCCTTTGCAATTCCTCACTCACAAGAAAAGGCTCTCTTCGTGAAGGCATTTTGAGGAAGGGAGACAATGGGGTCACCAACACCCCCTGCCCACCCTTAGGACATGGTAGCCCTGCTCATCCCATGCATGAGGGGAAAATGATGGCTGGGGGTCCAAAGGGCATAGATACAGAACTGACTCTGCCACTTGTTTCCTTTGGGTTTTCCCTCCTACTTCCTCTCTCTGAGGCGTGGTGTCACTCTAATCAAATTCAAACTAATCATAAAAGGGATAATAATAGCAATAATGCACTGTGTCATCATATGTGTCAGTCAATGCCCAAGGCACTTTTTGGAAGCATCGCCTCCAATTTCCAAAGCAATGTTAGGAAGGAAGTGTTACTGTTGCAACTCACAGATGTGGAAATTGAGGCTCAAAAGGACAGAACAATTTGTCCATGTCCTATATGCAGTATGTCTGGGAAAGGGTTCAAATCCCCCATATGTCTCTCGAATTTATAGTCTCTCCAAGAGTAACATTCCCCTTCCAGAAGATTTATTCCTCTGCCTTCTCCCACCTCTGCCTCCTCCAGCCTCCACCTTCTCCCAGGGAATCATGAGAATCACAGCAGAGAAAGTATGAAAACTGCCTTAAATGCACAATGTGACTGTAACACTGCAGTGTGGGGTGACTTTCACATCACAGGTTAACTGTAGGGAAGAGGAGGAAGGGAGAGGAGGAGAGAGGGAGGGAGGGAATGAGACATTCCTTTAGATAAAGAGGTGTGTGTGTGTGTGTGGTGTGCGCGCTGAGTTGCTTCAGTCAGGTCTGATTCTTTTCAACCCTCTGGACTGTAACCTGCCAGACTCCTCTGTCCAGGGGGTTCTCGAATACTGGCCTGGGTTGCCACGCCCTCCTCCAGGGGATCTTTCTGACCCAGGGATCACACCCGCATCTCTCACGTCTCCTGCATTAGCAGGCGGGTTCTTTACCGCTAGTGCCACCTGGGAAGCCAGGATAGAGAGAGATGCAAACAAGCAAAGGTAACTCAGGCCAGATTGTCCTTGATTCCAAGGATGAGTAAAAAAATCACAGTCATGGATTTATTAAGGGATGATTTACGATTCTAGAATCAAAAATCTTGGAAGAGTAGGGAATCAAAGAGACAGTCGTGGCGAGGAGCTGCAGGGTGCTGTTTCCAGCGCAGTGTCCCATGGGTAACCTCACAGGATCCCCGGGGGGCTCCCTGCAGAATACTGTTTTCTGCAGCCCCATGATATGATTCCATAATTGTAGTGAGCCAGTGCCAGAAGGGAAACCCTTCTTTCATGCAAAATTGGCCATGACTCACGCCCAAAAGGAAAACTTACCAACCGCGATAATTGACCTGTGGCTTCTGTTCCAAGGAAGAATGTGGTCTTCAGGAGCCAAATTACAGGGTAATAGTCTCTCCCAGCCATAAACATCCAGTCAACGGCTCATTATGAGGGCTTTTCCCGTTTCTGGAAGAGAGCTGTTACAAGTCTTTAGTATTTAACTTGTTATCAAGCCACTATTTCTAGTGTGTTAGTTGCTCAGTCATGCCCGACTCTTTGCGACCCCATGGACTACAGCCCGCCAGGCTCCTCTGTCCATGGAATCCTCCAGGCAGGAATACTGCAGTGGATTGCCATTACCTTCTCCAGGGGATCTTCGCAATCCAGGGATCGAGCCCAGGGCTCAAGCTTTGAAGGTGGATTCTTTACCTTCTGAGCCACTAGGAGCTCTTAAAAAATCTACACAATGGGGCAGTGGAGAAGAGTGGGTACAGAGGGGCTCTATGCATGGTTTGCCTTTTGCTGACTTGATCTGATGACTTTCCAGGAGGACTGACTGTGAAAAAATTCCTTTGTCATTACTGATGTCATTGCCCTGCTCCTTCTCTAGCTTTGGAATGGTGGTTTGCACTGAATTGGCTACCAGTTTCTCATTTGCAGTTAAAACTTTTAATCCCCTAGTTACCCAAAGGTAGAGTTTTATCTTGGATTTTGAAGTTGACCATAGATGTTCTATAGACATACTCACACATGTACACATACCACACACACACACACACACACACACACACACACTTTGATTTCATTTGAAAGAGGTTTAACAAAACACAAATTTCTTTAGGTTTTAATATTACTCATACTTTTTTGACTGTGTGTTTTTATGTGAGTGTGTGTGTGTTTCTGTGCACACTTGTGTGTAATCTTTTGTAGAAAGGATAGTCAGCACCACTTGGAGTGGTGGCTGCATCAGAATGACATGGGTGAAATGAAAATATTTCCTGACATATCGGTGGGCAAGAAATGTCACAGTGGCTTCTGGCATCCAAAGGTGAATGAGGGCTCCCAAAAACGGAACACAATGCCCATGATCCAGCAGAGGCTGCCAGCCCCCCAAGGTCACTGCTGAGGAGCTGGGGAAATACAAGAAGCAGCCATCTGCCACTCCTTAAGGTGAATAAGGAAGAGAATTTGGCCCCAGATAGCTGAGGTGCATGTCAAAGAAATGAATTCAGTGAGCCCAGAGGCTTGCATCTTCCCATACTTAGAACGCTAAATTTGTTAGCTTAATATCTGATCTTTCTTTCCTCACAATCATCTTTGATGTTCAGACTGCCTGCTCGTTTGCTTTGCTGCAAACTCGTATATAGCCTGACTCCCTCTCCCACCTCCTCGGAGCAGTTTTCTCAGAGCTACTGAGATGCTGTCTTCTGGGCTTGAGTCTGAAACATTTCCACCAAACAAAATAACTCACTATTTTCAGGTTGTGATTGTACTTTTTAGTCAACACATGAGACCAGAGAGGCTGCCTGGACACCCATCAATGTCCAAGCCCAAGGCAGTTCTGAGAATCCCAGGAGCCAGAGATGTCAGCAACGCTCTCATTCTGTCATTCGAGTGTAGGAGTGGCTAGAGGGGAGTAAAACCAAGACAATACAATGCTGAAGTCCAAAATGCAAACTTCCTCAAATCAGAAATAAAATACTGAGCCTCCTTGTCAAAAACTCAGCTAGCCCTGGCATGGAGCATTGTGTGAGTGCGGTGGTGGAGGTCAGTGAGGGGGTCCAACACGGGGGTCAGCTCCTCTCCGCTGTTTTGTTGTATCATTGAAATCATGTTTTTGTTTGGGAACTGATGTTTCTCTGAAGACATGAGCCAAGTCTATGCCGAGCCTGCACTCTAAGATTTATTACCCTTTATACAAACTTAAGCAAGTAGGTGTGCAATAGGTGCTCTAAAAGGTCAGAGTAGAGAGAGGGAGAAAATGACAATATTTGGAGAGAAAACTTCTGAGAGTTTTTCCAAATTGGAGAAAAGTGTGAATCCTTACACTGAAAAAGCATTTCTTTCTTCATAAGGTGGCTTTTCTACTCTAGAATTTCATAAATGGAATTTAACCACATGAATTGTTTTGTGTCTGGCTTCTTTTACTCGGTATATTATTCTTGAGATTTCTCTGTGTTGGTTTGCACATCACAAAGCAGTTCTCATTTAATGATTATGCCAGTTTTTTGCCCGTTCTCCTGTGGATGGTATCTTGGTTGTTTCCATTTGAGCACTATTATAAAGAATGCTTGTCTGAATATTCTTGTACAAGGCTTTTTATGGACATCCATCTTTATTTCCCTTGGGAAAATAACTTGAATTATAGTGTAGGTATACATTAACTTTGATAATAAATTACCAAACAGTTTTACAAGGTGCATTTTGTACCATTTTGAAGTCCCACTGGCAATACACGAGAGTTCTAGTGGCTCCACATCTTCACTGACATTCGATATTATCAGCCTTTTTAATTTTAACCTTCCTAGTGGGTATCCAGTACTATATCACCATGTGGAGGGATGAGATAGGATTGACATATAGTAACATATTTGTTTCAGATGTGCGACATAGCTGATTAGGTATTGAAAAGTGGTCAACACAATAAGGGCTACCTCATACCTCAGTTGGTAAAGAATCCGCCTGCAATGCAGGAGATCCCAGTTCAGTTCCTGGGTTGGGAAGATCCCCTGGAGAAGGGAAAGACTACCCACTCCAGTATTCTGGCCTGAAGAATTCCATGGACTGTATAGCTCATGGGGTTGCAAAGAGCTGGACATAACTGAGTGACTTGTACTTACACTTCACCACAGCAAACCAGTTAACATTCATCACCACATATAGTAACAAAGCTGTGTGTGTGCGCATGTGTGTGTGTGTGTTTGATGAGAACTATTAAGGTATACTTTCTTAGCTTTCAAATATACAGTATGGTTTTATTAACTATAGTGACCATGCTAACTCTGCTGATGTTATATCCCAATATGTTTATTTTATAACTTGAAGCTGGTACTTTTTGACACCCTTTTCCCATTTTGCACCCTCCCACATAACCCCAATCCTGCCCCTATAAACCTTTAATGGTTTTAAATTGCAGTTCCCTGAAGATCAGGGCTTCCCAGGTAGTTCCGTGGTAAAGAATCGGCCTGCCAGTGCAGGAGACACAGGTTTGATCCCTGGGTTGGGAAGACCTCCTCAAGAAGGAAATGGCAACCCACTCCAATATTCTTGCCTAGCAAATCCCATGGACAGAGGAGCCTGGCAGGTTATAGTCCATAGGGTCTCAAAGAGTCAGGCACAACTGAACGACTAACACATATGTTGTGAAGTAAAAGTCAAACCTTTTTTCTTTTCCACATGGAGATCCAGCTATTCCTGCATCATGTCTTAAAAAGAATTTCCTTTTCCTCAGCAAATAGCTCTGACATAGTGCCTTTGTCAAAAATCGACTGATTATATAAGTTTGGGTCTATTTCTGGGTTTTCTATTCTTCCATAGATATGTCAGTTCTACAATCTTGATGCCTGGTGCTTTATAATAAGTCTTGAAGCAAGGTAGTGTAAATCCTTCAACACTGTTCTTCTCTTTCAACATTGTTTTGGTTATTACAGGTTCTTTGACTTTCATATACATTTTAGAATTAGGTTGTAAATTTCTACACAATTCTTTCATGAAATGTGTGAAATCCTATAATAAGCTTACAAAGAATTGACATTTTTACAGCATTGAATCTTCTTTTCTTAGTATATTCTAAAAATAAATAAATAAACAATAAATAAAACACCCAGACTCTAAAACTTGAAATAGGAAGGAGATGTGGGCAAAACATTTCCCAATTTTTAGTGGGAATTTTATTACCTGTTCAAAAACTCACTTCATGAAAGCAAGGGTTTTGCATTAAAAGGATCCAATTAGAACTCATTGCCAAGAAACTTTAAAATAAATATCTTAGGATTTTCTCTCTGGACTCATGCCTTAACCTGTCCTTTTCATTTAAGAAATATTTATTGAGTGCTTGCTATGTGTCAAGCATTACTCTGGGCCCAGAAAATACTACTGTGACCAAAACAAGCAAAAATCCCTGCCTTCATGGAGCTCACATTTTTAAGTGAGAACTGTCTAACATCTTCATGCTTAAGTTTCTTGTGTTAGTACAAGTTCATGTGCCCAATGCACAATGAGGCCAAACAAACTGAAACATCTGAGTCTGGGGCAGAGAAAAGTTTATTGCAGGAGATAGGTGGCTCATGCACTTAAAAAGCCAGGCTTATTTTTTAGTTGAAGGATAATTGCTTTACAGAATTTTGTTGTTTTCTGTCAAACCCCAACATGAATCAGCCATAGGTAGAATCTAAAAAACAATACAAATGAATCTATATACAAAACAGAATCAGACTCACAGACACAGTAAGCAAACATGGTTATGTCAGGGGAGTGTATAATTTCCTCGGTTCTGTCTTGCAGCAGCAAAAATTTGAAGCGATGGACGGACCACGTTACAGCTCTGTGTTACAGTTCAGTTTTATTTGGCAAGCAAAGGAAAATACACCCTCAAGGTGTGAGGGCGGGCTGACCCAAAAGACACGAAGAGAAGCCCCCGGCTTGATTTTGGCTCCTCTTTTTATATGCTTTTTCTACCCCCCTGAGCCTGCCCTGTGTAAATTGGGCTAGCCAGGAAGGTGTTTGTTTTACCTGAGGCTCTCACTCTGGTCCTGGGCCTTCCTTTGTTCTATTTTCACACGCTTTTCCCTTCTTTGTCTTTTAGCCATCACCTTTCTGGACTCCTTTTTCCTATTTTAACTACCTAACAGTTACAACGGGGAAAATGAAGTGGGGCCAGGATAAATTAGGAGTACAAGATTAACAGATACAAACTACTACACATAAAATAGACAAGAAACAAGGATTCACTGTATAACACAGGGAACTATATTCAATATTTTATAATAACCTATAATGGAAAATATTCTGAAAAAATATAAATATGTATACATAACTGAATCACGTTGCCATACACCTGAAACTAACACAATATTGTAAATCAACCATACTTCAATAAAATTTATTATTGAGTGTGGGGGGATAAAGCCTCAGGATTTTGCAAAGCACTTCTAAAAACCTGGGTGGGGGTAGGGGGGTGGGCAGGAGGTGATCCACACGATCTGTGGTCAGCTTGTGCAGGATTCTCTGATGGGCTGATGGTGAGGTAACAGGATGGTGTCACAGGGGTGAGCATTATCAGTCCTTAGGCTCCAGGAGGCCTGGGGCAATGTGCTCATGGTCATCAAGTAGTTAACATCTTCCATTTGGTGAGAGATTTTCACATCTGCAAAACAACTCAGGAAATGTGCATCAAACACTGTTATCTAGGCACTTCAGAGAGAAACTAAAGCAGAGAATATAGGGGAAGGCCTGTCCACCCCCCACCCCAAAGACCCCATGGGATCCTGCTAGGTTACATTCAGCAAAGGTCTCAAACAAGTCTTCATTATTCCAAATACTGTCCAAACTTAAATATTGTATTTCTGAACAGGTAAAATGTAAGCCTGAAAATAAACCCTGTGTATTTATATATAAGATTCTCAAAGACACTCCCTTAAGATTTTAGAATAGGAAAGATTTTGACCTTGATCCTTGTAGAGGAGCTAAGCTCTAGTTCAGGAAAGAATGGAAGTAATTTCCAGAAACCATTGACATTGGCTCTTTTGCTGTTTTCATGTCAAAAAGACATATTTACTGCAGTTATTTGCATATAAACACTGCTTTTTGCTAACAGACAATTCCTGTTCTGACAACTATGTTTGGTATTCTATACAGATTAAAAGGAATATAAAAGAGAAAGGAGCTCTTCACCAGAGTACTAATCAAAAGAGAAACTAGGCAAGGGTGGGGGAAAAGACAGAGAAGGATGGATGGAAGGCCAAGAGAATAAATTATCAGCAAGAATCAGAACTATTCTGACTCCAAATATTTTTCAGATACAAGTCTTCTAACTGAATCATATATATAGTTCTCAAACTTTCATACACCAATTTGTCTTCCTTCTTTTCCTCAGAGAATGGTGTTCTGTTTATTAGCCAAGTATTGGGTTGGCCATAATATTTATTCAGGTTTTTCCATACGATGTTACAAAAAACCCAAACAAACTTTTTGGCCAACCCAGTAAAAAATAACTATTTAGTCATTGTTTATTCATTTCATTTATTTATTATTTATTCATAGTCATCTGATCTTCAAACCTTTGAAGAAAGACATGTTTTTCCTTACAAATATGTTTATTCTTTTCTGACAGAGAGAGGGCAGCAGGGAAAATGGAATACAAAGGAAAGACTATTTGGGGGAAAAACAACCACAGAAGCTTGTATATCCCTCCATCTAATAGACTGACTATCCAGGCAATCTATTCTATGCTTTTGGAAATGAAGAGAACAGGTACAACTATGCATATATGTAAATTTTCCATAAAAAAATCTACTGATAGCCAGATATTTATCACTTACAGAGGATATGATTGCTCAAATCTTAATTTTAGAGCAAGAAATAGATATGCTTTAAATGGTGAATAGCAATCCATTTCTAATAAATTGACTTTAAACTCACTAATTTTAATGAAACTGTTCAAGCTGATTGATTTAGAAATATAATGTACTTGGGCTCCAGTTTTTAATAATTAATTACTCATTGCAAGGAATTGCTTTTGGGTCATCCCATCCCATCTTGGCCATCACCTCATTACTGCTGGGCTCCTCACATCAATTCCTCATTCATTCCACATGCAGAAATTAATGAACAACTCAGAACATCTTTTATTTTCTTTGGGGGAAAGAGTTACTTTGGCAGGAAATGGGTGTGAGCAAATGGAACACCAGTCTAGAGCAAAGTAGTCCTTTTCTGTGTGGGATAAAAGACAGAGATGAATCATGACATGTCTTGGACTGGAATGTCCAGAGTGAGGCAGCCTCCCAAGGGCCCAGAGGGAGGAAACTCGTGACCCTTCCCCTATTTCCAAAATGTAGAGGTTGGAGGAGATGATTAGACCAGAAGTAGAATCCAGAGCATCTTGTGAGCTTGATGGGAGCTTTCAGTACTGCTTGGGCGTACAGCAGTATTTAATTCTGTGACACAATGATACAGGATCTGTTTTGGTATAATGACAAAGGCAGCACATACTTACATAAAACCCCTTGAGTGCCAGGGGTGACAAAGCACATGGCAAGGCAAGCCAAATACATTTTTCTGAGAAAATGTCTGTCTCTATCTCTAGCTCACTTCAGAGATCCACCAGAAAACCAAGGCAGAAGATAGAAATACATCCAGAACACTGTGAACTACAAAATTAGCAGTGAGGATTCTTGGAAAAGAAAACAAAAACTCGTGATCTAGTCCAACCTTCTCATTCTGCAAGTTTGTTGAACAAAGGAGGCATAAAAGAGGGAAGAGACCTGCTTAGTATCAAACTAAGTCCATGCAAAATTATATTTAGAACAATGCATTACCTGAGGTGGGATGCTCTTTTCTAATATCCTATGTATTTATGAAAAGCTCATAAATACATACATAAAAGTGTACATAAAGCTATTGAGACTGAATCTGCATTTCCTGCAATGTACATATTGAAAGTGTAGAAGTCAATGATTTTTAGTATATTCATACATTCACGGAATTGTGCAACTACAACAATATATTTCAGAATATTATCATCACCTCAAAAGGAAGTCCCATACCCATTCATAGTCACTCCCAAGAACCCCTCCCCCACCCAACACCTGGGCAACTATAATAGGCTAGTATTAATCTACTTTCCTGCTTTATAGATTTACCTATTCTTGTCATTGTCGTTCAGTCACTCAGTTGTGTCCGACTCTTTGCCACCCCATAGACTGCAGCACACCAGGCTTCCCTGTCCTTCACCAACTCCTGGAGCTTGCTCAAACTCACGCCCATCAAGTCGGTGATGCCATCCAATCATCTCATCCTCTGTCGTCAGCTTTTTCTGCCTTCAATCTTTCCCAAGATTAGGGTCTTTTCTAATGTGTTGGCTCTTTGCATCAGGTGGCCAAAGTATTGGAATTTCAGCTTCAGCTGAATATTCAGATTTGATTTCCTTTAGGATTGACTGGTTTGATCTCCTTGCAGTTCAAGCGACTCTCAAGAGTCTTCTCCAACACCACAGTTCAAAAGCATCAATTCTGCGCTTCAGCCTTCTTTATGGTCCAACTCTCACATCCATAAGTGATCACTGGAAAAACCACAGCTTTGACTAGACAGACCTTTGTTGGCAAAGTAATGTCTCTACTTGTTAATATGCTGTCTAAGTTTGTCATAACTTTTCTTCCAAGTACAAAGCATCTTTTAATTTCATGGCTGCAGTCACTATATGCAGTGATTTTCGAGCCCAAGAATGTAAAGTCTGTCACTGTTTCCATTGTTTCCCACCTTTTTGCCATGAAGTGATGGGACCGGATGCCATGATCTAAGTTTTTTGAATGTTGAGTTTTAAGCCAGTTTTTTCACTCTCCTCTTTCACTTTCATCAAGAGACTCTTTCATATACATGAAGTCACAGAATAGTTGATTTTTGTGACTAGCTTCTTTCACTTAACATGTTATCAAGGTTCATCCATGTTGTGGCATGTACTTCATTTCTTCTTACTGCTGAATAATATTCCATTGTATGGATACAGTATACTTGGTTTTTCCATTCATCATCTGATAAACATTTTAGGTGTTTCTTCTTTTTTGTTCTTAGGAATAATACTTCTAAGCACACTGTGTTCAAGTTTTTACATCTTTCTGTTTCTCTTGATCATAATACTTAAAAATTAAATTCTTAGTCAAATGTTGTTTAACCAGACTTTCTTTAGCCAGTCTTCCTCTCAAAGAGGCTGCATCATTTTACATTCCCACTTAGAAAGTATGAGGGTACCAATTTCTCCAATCTTTTCCAAACCTTGTTAATGTCTGTTTCATTATTACTATCATAGTGGCTCTGAAGTGATGTCTCAGGGTGGTTTTGACTTTTATCTCCCTAATGGATAATGACATCAGCTTATTTTCATGTACTTACTGGCCATTTTAATATTTTTAGGTGTGAAATATCTATTCAGATACTTTGCCTATTTTTAATTGGGTTATTTGTTTTGCTTTGTTTTTTTCTGAGTTGCAAAATTTCTTTATATGTTCCAGATACTAGACCCTTAGCAGATATATTATTTGCAAATATTTTCTCCCAATCTATAGACTATTTTTCCACTTTCTTGATAGTGCCCTTTGATGCCTAAAAGTTTAAATTTTAATCAAGTACAATTTATTTTTTGTTGTTGTTCTTATTGTTTATACTTTGAGGATCATATCTAAGAAATTGTTGCCTCAGTCAAGGTAATAAAGATTAACTCCTATGCTTTTTCTAAGATTTTGATAGAATTAGTTCATACATTTAGGTCTTTGATTCATTTTGAGTTAATATTTGTAAATGGTGGGAAGTAAGAGTCCAACTTCGTTCTTTTACATGTGTATACCCAATTGTCTAAATATCAATTGTTGAAAAGTGTATTTATTCTTTCCCATTAGATGGTATCCTGGTAAAAAACCAATTGGTCACAGATGCATGGGATTATCTTTAGAATTTCAATTCTATTTCATTGATCTATATGTCTATTTTATTGCCAGAACTGGCCTGTCTGATTACTGTAAATTTTGTACTAAGTTTTGAAAAACGCTCAGGTATGAGCTCTCCAAGTTTTTCTTTTTCAAGATTGTCTTGGTTATTCTGGGTCTTCTGAGTTTCCAAACAAACTTCCAGATCAACTTGTTAGTTTCTACAAAGAACCCAGCTGAAATTTTGCTACAGATTGTGTTGAATTTATAAACCATTAGCATTGGAAAAAATATAATTAAGATAAAATAAAATCAGTAATCCATATTTTTTTAAGTCACTACCATCCCTTTCATATTTTACTGGGAAAGAATCTCAGGAATTTAACCAAATGAAAAGGGGAATGGACATAGCAATCTTGGAACTCCCACCCTCTTCTTGGTCTCATGGTAGGTATTTTGAAGTAAGCCTTCCCTCACTGAATTCTCATAATAATCCTATGACAGACTAGCGGTATTACCTCCAGTTTACCTACCAGGCATCAAGATTAAAATAAGTTAGGAAACCTGCTCAAATCTCCAGTCAACAAAAGGAGAAGTCATATTTTCGACCCAGACTAACACTGTACTGACATGCCGAAGTGCTTGAAGAACCTTACGTTGCTTCTAAGAAAAGCTGTGTTATTCCTGAAAGTACCCTCATGACTTTCTATGACTGGGCTATGGAATTACCTTCCTTTTGGAAAAGAATACAAATAGACTTCTGAATTTTCTCAAGAAATTTTCTGTGAAATGTTTGATGGATCTGGTTTCTAAAGTACGTTTTCAGTTCAATTTAGTTCAGTCACTCAGTCTTGTCTGACTCTTTGCAACCATATGAACTGCAGCATGCCAGGCCTTCCTGTCCATCACCAACTCCCGGAGTCCACCCAAACCCATGTCCTTTGAGTCGGTGATGCCATCCAACCATCTCATCCTCTGTCATCCCCTTCTCCTCCTGCCCTCAATCTTTCTCATCATCAGGGTCTTTTCAAATGAGTCAGCTCTTCACATAAGGTGGCCAAGGAGTTTCAGCTTCAACATCAGGCCTTCCAATGAACATCCAGGGCTGATCTCCTTTAGAATGGACTTGTTGGATCTTCTTGTAGTCCAAGGAACTCTCAAGAGTCTTCTCCAACATCACAGCTCAAAAGCATGAATTCTTCAGCGCTCAGTTTTCTTAATAGTCCAACTCTCACAACCATACACAACTACTGGAAAAACCATAGTGTTGACTAGACAAACCTTTGTTGAGAAAGTAATGTCTCTGCTTTTTAATATGCTGTCTGGGTTGGTCAAAACTTTCCTTCCAAGGAGTAAGCATCTTTTAATTTCATGGCTGCAGTCACCATCTGCAGTGATTTTGGAGTCACCAAAAATAAAGTCAGCCACTGTTTCCACTGTTTCCCCATCTATTTGCCATGAAGTGACGGGACCAGATGCCATGATCTTAGTTTTCTGAATGTTGAGCTTTAAGCCAACTTTTTCATTCTCCTCTTTGACTTTCATCAAGAAGCTCTTTAGTTCTTCTTCACTTTCTGCCATAAGGGTGGTGTCATCTGCATATCTGAGGTTACTGATATTTCTCCTGGCAACCTTGATTCCAGCTTGTGCTTCATCCAGCCCAGCATTTCTCATGATGTAATCTGCATATAAGTTAAAAAAGCAGGGTGACAATATACAGCCTTGATGTACTCCTTTACCTATTTGGAACCAGTCAGTTGTTCCATGTCCAGTTCTAACTGCTGCTTCCTGACCTGCATACAGATTTCTCAGGAGGCAGGTCAGGTGGTCTGGTATTCCCATCTCTTGAAGAATTTTCCAGTTTATTGTGATCCACACAGTCAAAGGCTTTGGCATAGTCAATAAAGCAGAAATAGATGTTTTTCTAGAACTCTCTTGCTTTTTTGATGATCCAGCGGATGTTGGCAATTTGATCTCTGGGTCTTCTGCCTTTTGTAAATTCAGCTTGAACATCTGGAAGTTCATGGTTCACATATTGCTGAAGCCTGGCTTGGAGAATTTTGAGCATTAATTTGCTACTATGTGAGATGAGTTCAATTGTATGGTAGGTTGAGAATTCTTTGGCATTGTCTTTCTTTGGGATTGGAATGAAAACTGCCCTTTTCCAGTCCTGTGGCCCTTGCTGAGCTTTCCAAATTCGCTGGCATATTGAGTGCAGCACTTTCACAGTATCCTCTTTTAGGATTTGAAATAGCGCAACTGGAATTCCATTACCTCCACTAGCTTTGTTCGTAGTGATGCTTCCTAAGACCCACTTGACTTCACATTCCAGGATATCTGGCTCTAGGTGAGTGATCACACCATCGTGATTATCTGGGTCATGAAGATCTTTTTTGTACAGTTCGTCTGTGTATTCTTGCCACCTCTTCCTAATATCTTCTGCTTCTGTTAGGGCCTTACCATTTTTGTCCTTTATTGAGCCCATCTTTACATGAAATGTTCCCTTGGTATCTCTGATTTTCTTGAAGAGATTGCTAGTCTTTCCCATTCTATTGTTTTCCTCTATTTCTTTGCATTGATCACTGAGGAAAGCTTTCTTATCACTCCCTGCTATTCTTTGGAACTCTGCATTCAAATGGGAATATCTTTCCTCTTCTCCTTTGCTTTTTGTTTCTCTTCTTTTCACAGCTATTTGTAAGGCCTCCTCAGAGAGCCATTTTGCTTTTTTGCATTTCTTTTTCTTGGGGATGGTCTTGATCCCTGTCTCCTGTACAATATCACGAACTTCTGTCCATAGTTCATCAGGCACTCTGTCTGTCAAATCTAGTCCCTTAAATCTATTTCTCACTTCCACTGTATAATCATAAGGGATTTGATTTAGGTCATACCTGAATGGTCTAGTGGTTTTCCCTACTTTCTTCAATTTCAGTCTGAATTTGGCAATAAGGAGTTCATGGTCTGAGCCACAGTCAGCTCCTGATCTTGTTTTTGCTGACTGTATAGAGACTCTTCATCTTTGGCTGCAAAGAATAAAATCCATCTGATTTTGGTGTTGACCATCTGGTGATGTCGATGTGTAGAGTCTTCTCTTGTGTTGTTGGAAGAGGGTGTTTTCTATGACCAGTGCATTCTCTTGGCAAGACTCTATTAGCCTTTGCCCTGCCTCATTCCGTACTCCAAGGCCAAATTTGCCTGTTACTCTAGGTGTTTCTTGACTTCCTACTTTTGCATTCCAGTCCCCTATAATGAGAAGGACATCTCTTTTGGGTGTTAGTTCTAAAAGGTCTTGTAGGTCTTCATAGAACCATTCAACTTCAGCTTCTTCAGCATTACTAGTCAGGGCATAGACTTGGATTACTGTGATATTGAATGGCTTGCCTTGGAAACAAACAGAGATTACTCTGTCATTTTTGAGATTTCATCCAAGTACTGCATTTCAGACTCTTTTGTTGACTATGATGGTTAATCCATTTCTTCTAAGGGATTCCTGCCCACAGTAGTAGATATAATGGTCATCTGATTTAAATTCACCCATTCCAGTCCATTTCAGTTCACTGATTGCTAGAATGTCAACGTTCACTCTTTCCATTTCCTGTTTGACCACTTCCAATTTGCCTTGATTCATGCACCTAGCATTCCAGGTTCCTATGCAATGTTTTACACTTTATCAATTACATGACCTTCAGGAACTCTTCAGAGAGTTCAACCATGGAAATTCACATTTTTCATTTGCATTTTGTGTTTGCAACTACCACTGGTTGTTTCTGACAAGATTTTAGGCATTCTTGAAGTTGGAAAGATTGATTATTCATCTCTAGGCTCTTAAAAAAAATCTATAATAGTAGTATCTTAATAAAAATAATACTAATAAAAATAAACAAAAGCAAAAGTGTTACATCAACAAGAGAGTTTGGAAGACAGTAGGTAAAGCCTAATAAATCAAGTCTCTCTGTTCCAGGATTTCTCATTTAAATTAAGGCCTGTATATATTCTGGGCTTCCCTGATAGCTCAGTTGGTAAAGAATCCTCCTGCAAAGCAAGAGACCCTGGTTTGATCCCTGGGTTGGCAAGATCCCCTGGAGAAGGGAAAGGCTAACCACTCCAGTA
Organism: Odocoileus virginianus; assembly: GCF_023699985.2. Classification (NCBI taxonomy): domain Eukaryota; kingdom Metazoa; phylum Chordata; class Mammalia; order Artiodactyla; family Cervidae; genus Odocoileus; species Odocoileus virginianus. The sequence continues at coordinate 50,562,725 of NC_069689.1, forward strand.
TCCTGGCCTGGAGATTTCCATGGACTGTATAGTACATGAGGTCACAAAGAGTCAGAGATGACTGAGTGACTTTCACTTTCACTTCAATATGTATTCTAGAAGACTTATACACACAGTTTCTCAGATGTTAAATGCTTGTCAATGGGCTTCTCTTAGAACTATCATCTCATGGAATACAAGTTAGCCTCAGGAAATGCCACAAATGTCCTCTATCTCCTTAGACTGCTCTAGCAATAATTCCTCTGAATAAGGTCAATGTTCACCACAACACTTCCTCCATCCCTACCACCACCATCACCACCTGGACTTTTAAATAGATTCATATAACAAAAATTCATTTGAGAAATTTTTAAATATTTAGAAAATTATATTTTAAAATTCTATCTTTTATATCATCAAATGTTATATATATATATATATATATATAAAGTAACCCAGATAATAAATTCTACCTGCAAGCCAATGATAAGAGAAGGACCATCCTTCCTTGAAAAGGTGTATCCTTCCTTTGATACTGAAAGTTATATAATACAAAATATTTTTCTTTTTTTTTCCTAACCTCTGGGAATCTGTCTAAAGTAAGTACATACCCACAGTGTATAACATCTCCATTGTATACTGGTCACCAAAGTATTTGTTTTCTGGCTTTTTAAAATTGTATTTCTGTATCTCATTTTGCCTTGTCTTATACATTCTAATATGATGCATTCTGCTCAATTCTTCTTGAAATTGGGGCAAAAGGGTGTGATTGATTAATCAAGAACTAACTGAATAAATAATTTATATGGAAGTATACATATTCAACTTTTTAAAACTACCTTGTTAGATGAAAACTGCTGTACATATTCTCAAATTTTGTGAAGAGTGGGATTGAGACTCTATGTATCAAAGCAAAATTTCTGGTGTATACATGAAAATTCATGTTGAAGAATTCTGGGAGGGGGTGAAGTTTTAAGGCATACCCCAGAGCAGCTGATTCAATAACAATTCAATTACATAATCCCAGAGCAGTCGACTCAGATGTACAGACTCACATGGCTATACATTTGCAGAAACTCATCACATGTATTAAGAAACTATGAACAAAGCAAAAACAAAACAAAAAATAAACCAAACATCCCCAAGCTTTTAAACATCAGCTCCCAAACAAAGTCACATGAAGTGCCAAATTTCAGGCATGATTTGTGATTGTGTTTACTTGTCAGATGAGCAACTTAAAGTGTATTACAGAATGAGACAAAATTTACTTATTGAATAACAGTGAATGTCTCTCCAGAGCAAATCTCAAGACGTGGGGTAAGTAAATTAATTAGTAAGCAAACAAATGGGTTATCTACGGAACTAGTGCGTGTTTGGCCCTGCTCCTCAAAATAAAGCTTAAAACTAGACTTTTTGAGAAATCCTAAATAGAAAGATTTATGAATCCATGAAAGCAAATTTTGGTCTAAAGATTTTTGAAGTTCTCTTTCATGAGTGAATTATTTTTCAATCCTAACCTGAGGATTTAGATCCATTTTTAGGGCATTAATGCTGTACATAGTGTCAGTAGAGAAGTAGAAATAGTCTTGAGAAATAACATTCATATTAATTTTTTTTTTAATTCACAGGAGAAAGGATTCCCTGAAAGACCCAATTTTTAAGGTTTCTATTTTTATAAATGGTTTCTTTTGCACTACTCCACCATTATCAGTCCCAGTGCTAAAGCCCCTTGGAGTTCATGAAAGCATTTTTTAAAGAAATGGAGCTTACAATGACTGAGAACCCACACTTTCTTCCCAAAGAACTGATCAAAATCTTGTGTTGCACCACATGACCCTTGGGTAGGCATGCCCTGAAGACTGGCTGAATGAGATTTCTGCTTTGCAGAGATTGGTCTGTTCTATAAGTGTTTAGCTAGGACAGGGCAGTTTTAAAAACAAAAACTAAAAACTTTGAAAGATACAGACAGGACCTTAGCAGTCATGATGGTCTTGGATTATAAGGGACCAAGATATCAATAAACCACCTAGAGCAGGCAAACACGATCTGAAGAAATATCAGAGATGACACCCAAACGATTGAGGAGGATTAACAAACAGGCTTGATCACAAATCATCACCTACTGTTTAGACTGTCCTTGGGAATTTTTGATTGGCAGCTCATGTTCAGAATGATCAGTGAGGGGAAGGGCTGTTTGGCTTTGCCCCAAGAAACAAAGAGCAAAACCAAGCCAACCATTGAGAGAGACCACAGATTGCTCTTCAACGCCTCCTGTCCTGGAGCCCATCAATCCCTGCTGCTTTAGCTGCAGTCCTCTTCCACCTCACTCGTCACTTCACATTCTGCTCTCAAGCATCTTTTCTTCAGCTACACTAATTTACAACGATTTTTTACTTTGTCATCTCAGTTTTCTCATCTCTTACTACTTCCTAGATCCCTTCAATCTGGACTCCATACTAACTTCTCTGATGAAATGATGTTTGCTGAGTTCATGCATAACTTCATGTCCCTAAATCCATACATCACACAGGTCTTCTCTTTCTTGGCCTCTCAGTAGCACTCAACAGTGTTGACAATCATCTCCTTAAAATTTTCCCTTCCTTTGGCATTCTTAACTCTTAGTTTTCCTCTTACCTATATCTCACTCAGGAGTTTCCCTGGTGGCTCAGAGGTTAAAGCATCTGCCTGCAATGTGGGAGACCCAGGTTTGATCCCTGGGTCAGGAAGATCCCCTAGAGAAGGAAATGGCAACCCACTCCAGTATTCTTGCCTGAAGAATCCCATGGACAGAGGAGCCTGGAAGGCTACAGTCCACGGGGTCACAAAGAGTCGGACACGACTGAGCAACCTCACTTTCACTTATCTCACTCATTCACTGCCTCCTTTTAAACTCCTCTAAATAGCATCAAAGGTTGGAATTCTATGTGCTTTTGCTCCATATAGTCATCCTACCCTTGCCTAGACTTCGATTACCAACAACTACCATCAAAATTCCCATGATTCCTAAATGCAGATCTTTATCTAAACACTCTCTCCAGAGCTCCAAACCAACTACTAACTAAACTAAGCATGCCCACCCAGCTGGTTCAAAAGCACTTCTGAGTCAATATGTCTAATATTCAAGATTTTCCTCCACAAACCAGACTGTCCTGTGTTCCCAGTTGCTATCAACTGCTTCATTATACATACAGTTTCCACATGAAACCTGGGCATCATCCTTTCCACTTGCTGCTCCTCTATCCTTCATATCTAATCAAACATGACCAAAACCTTTCCATTCTACCTCTGACAATTACATCACATTTTTCCAGGGACTCTTTTGCCACCATTGTCTCCTTGGCCCAAGCCAATGTCATCACTCATGTAGATTACCCTCCATAGCATGTTTTATCTCTCCACTTCCCACTCTTGCCCACCCAACTCTCACTATTCAAAACAATACAAATGGAAGAGCTCTTTAAACATGAATTTGAGGTCCATCCACATCTCTGCAAATGGCGCGATTTTGTTCCTTTTATGGTTAAGTAATATTTCACTGTATATATGTACCATTTCTTTTTATCCACTCTTCTATAGATGGACTTATTTTCAAAGCAGAAATAGAGACACAGACATAGAGAATGAATGTATGGATACCAAGAGGGGAAGGAGGATAGTATGATGAATTGGGGAATTGGGATTGATGTATATACACTATTGCTACTATGTATAAAATAGATAACTAATGAGAACCTATTGTATAGCACAAGGATCTCTACTAAATGCTGTGTGGTGACCTAAATAGGAAGGAAGTCCAAAGAAGAGGGGACATATGTATACATGTGGCTGGTTCACTTTTCTCTACAGCAGAAACCAACACAAAATTGTAAAGCAACTCACTACACTCCAATTAAAAAAAAATATGAATTTGATCATGTAACTTCCCTGCTTAAGGCACTTCAATGGTTTCTCATTGTTCTTAAAATCAAAATTCTTAACAAAACTTCTAAGGTACTATGTGATTATTTAATACATGAAATATGATCTTTGAAGATATTAGGTTATAATGTCAATACATCAGGCAAAAAAATTTATATAACAAAATTAGTCTTACAAAAGTATTAGTTCAGTGATTTTTGTGTATATGACATGTATTAATCTGTTTGCATGCATTCAAACATGGATGTATATTTTATTTGCAATATAAATATAATTTTCTATTTATATGTATATATAATATGTAATTATGTATTATATATAATTTAATTATATAATAATTACAATAGAGAAACTACTAATGCAACTCAAGTATAGCATAATAGTTAATAGCAGTGTATTAACTGGTGCTGGAGTCTGATTATCTGGTTCAAAACCTCATGCTACCATTTAGAAACTGTGTTACTAGGGCCAGATATTTAACCTTTCTAAGCCTCGATAAGGGGCTTCCCTGAAGGCTCAGCAGGTAAAGAATCCATCTGCAATGCAGGAGACACAGGGACATGGGTTCAATCCCTGGGTCAGGAAGATCCCCATCCTGGAGGAGAGTGTGGCAACCGACCCCAGTATTCTTGCTGGGAAAGCCCATGGACAGAGGAACCCAGCAGGCTACAATCCATGGGGTCACAAAGAATTGGACATGACTGAACACAAGTCTCTGTAAAATGAAAGCAATAATAAAAAGAACTTAACTCAGAGGATTTGTTTTTAGTTTTCCATGCTAAAATTATGCAAGATGGGAATGCAAATATAAAACATTACTAAATTCATGAGTGAGATACACTTGCATGGATTCACAGTGACTAGAAAATCAGACCTTCCACCATCAACATAAACCTCACCTCATTTATTCTGAAAGTGAAACTGTCCTTAACAAACACCATGATCACTTTCCAGAGCATAATTCTGACTCTCACCTGTCATCCTGGCATAACTGTTGACAGTGACTCTTCCCATTCTCAAAAATTTGCATGATAGCTTATTTGATTACTCAGCCTTTACAAAGGTCTTAGATATCAGTCTCCTCTTTTCTCTTCTAAACAAATACCATGACTGCTTTTGTTGTCAAATGTCTATGTGACATTTTTTCAGATAGGTATGCATGCTTTTTTTTCCAATGTGTGCTCTCCATTCGTACTCTCAAATAGCCCTTTAAGCTTTTTTAAAACTTGTGAACACCAGGTCTCAACTCCCCACTCCCCATCTCCATGTAACATAAGAAATTCCTAAAAGGGGTGAGGGTATTAATACTGAGGGATTAGAGACAGAGGTGTGTACTCATGTATAAAAGAAAGCTGTAAAACCGATTTTCCAGAAACTGGGGTGTACACGTGTTCAACTTCTAGCTGATGCATGCACCCCTCTCTTCTCCCTGCATGAAGATTTCTATAAATCACAAAAGCTAGATTTCAAAATAGTGAGTTTGTGATCCTTTTTCCATAAGAACAATTTAAATTTACCAAAGACTGACACGGGAGACAGTTTGGGGAGCAAAGAGTGATAACAGGTCAGCCTTAGGAACTGTGAACATTCACACAGTGAAGAGATCTGTTTGCTTAAGTTTTAACCAGATTTCCCCAGATTGACTTATGCACAGAACAGATCTTTTTTTTTTTTTTTTTGCACTTGTATTTGTGTTGGTCACTTAGTTTATGTCCGACTCTTTGTGACCCATAGGCTGAAGCCCACTAGGCCCCTCTGTCCATGGAATTCTCCAGGCAAGAATACTGGAGTGGGTAGCCATTCTCTTCTCAAGGGGATCTTCCTCAACCAGGGATCGAACCTGGGTCTCCTACATTATAAGCAGATTTACCGTCTGAGCCACCAGTGAATGAGAAGCAGTGCAGTGGCATGGGAAGTGTTTACAGCAGTCATTCAAACACCAGATCTGGAGCCAGTCATGGCCGCGTCATACATTAGCAGCTGGGTGACCTTGAAAGGTTCCTTAATCTCACAACTTCCTCCTTAATGAAATGCAAATTAAAAAATAACATCTCTCTCATTTTGTTGTTATGACAAGTGAATGTAAATAGAAAGTTTTACTTAATAGTATTGCAAAAGCTAGTTATCCATTAGAAGGAAATCATATTGGCCTCCTCATCTTAAGCTCTATACAAAACACTAATTTCCAATGAATTAAAAATTAAATTCAAAAATAGGAATAACAACTACAACTATAATAACAAAAACCTTAGAAGAAAATCCAGAAGCCTGCCTGTAAAATTCATGGGAGGGGGGAAGGTGTTAACTAAGGCAAGAAACCTAAGAAACTGGAAAAAGAAACTACAGATTTTATTTTACTATACAAGAAGATGAAAACTTTTATCTGTCATAAATGTATATATATATATATATATATATATATAAATGATAGAGTTGGAAAAAATATTTCCATGCAAATGACAGATGAGAAAAGTAATATCTGTATAATGCAAAAAGCTTCTGCAAACTGACAAGTCAAAAAAAAAAAACTGAATAGAAAAATTGGCAAGGAAATTGAATAGCATGTCACAGAAGGGCAAATTCAAATGTGGTTTATATAAAAAGATGCATAAACTCATTAAAGATCAAGAAAATGCCAATTAAATAACAGTGAGATAACAGTTACACTCATCAGATAGGCAGCATTTATTTTTAAAAGTTAATGCTTATTGATGGTGAATATATGGAGGGGACCATGCTCTCATACTTTTCTGGCTTAAATATAAATTATGTAGACTCTTTGGAAAAGTAACCAAGGAGAAAAATCTATTAATACTAAAAAATGTGTTTATCTTTGACCTAGAAATCCCACTTCTGGTCATCTGTTTTAGAGAAATCAAAACAGCAATATGTTCATGCACAGAAACACACACTTAGTGGCAAAGGCATAGAAATGAAGTCAAGTCAAGGTCCACCAAGAAGAAAACAGTTGAATTAATTGTGGTGTTTCTGTCTCACAGGGCATTACACCACTGTTATAAAGAACGAATTAGTGCCAAACCAATTCACCTGGCAGGCTAACTATAAGATATTGTTAAATGAGATAGGTACGATGAGAAACATTTTGCTTTTCTTTCCCCAGAAAATCACTGTTATTCACTAGTTAGGCTAACAGCCAATGACATGCATCCTTTGCTCATACTAGTTCCTAGGTATTCTGTTGGCACCCAGTCTTCATTCTTGAACTATTTTAAAGTGCCACAAGAAAAATGAACTTGAACCCCTGTCTCACTCCATATACAAAAATAAACTCAAAGTGGATCAAACATCCAAATGTAAGAGATACAACTATAACATTCTCAGAAGAAAACAGAGCGGTCCTTCATGATCTTGAATTAAGCAATGGATTCATGGATGTGACACCAAAAACACAAGCAACAAAAGAGAAAGTAGATAAATTGTCCATGATCCAAATTCTAACATTTTGCACATCAAAGGACACCATCAAGGAAATGAAAGACAGCTTACAGAATAGCAGAAAATATTTGCAAGCCATTTCTCTGATAAGGGTCTAGAATTCAGAATATATAGAGAACTCTGGCAACTCGACAACAAAAAGACAAACAATCCAAATAGAAAATGAATGAAGGGCTTAAATAGACATTTCTCTGAAGATGTATACATGGCCAACAATTTCAAAATATTGAAAAGATGCTCAACATCATTAGCCATGTTGTTGGCATGCCATGCTCAGTCATGTCTGACTCTTCTGTGACTCCAGCTCCTAAGTATATGCCCCCAAATACTGAAAGCAAGTAGTGAAACAAAACTGTGACTTATCCATGAATGTTCATAGCAGAACAATTCACAAGAGCTAAAAGGTGTGGACAACTCAAATGTACATCAAAAGATGAATGAATAAGCAAAATGTAGTAGATCCAAACAGTGAAATATTTTTCAGACAGAAAATAGGAATGTCTTCTTCATACATACTACAACATGGATATACCTGAAAAACATGCTAAGTGAAAAAAGCCAAATACAAAAGGCCACACAGTATATGATGCCTTTATATGAAATATCCAGAATAGGTGAAACTGCAGAGCCCATAGAAAGACAATTTGTGGTTTCCAGGGACTGGGGAGAAGAGAGAAAGAAGACACTGCTTAATAAGTATGAACTCACTTCAGTTCAGTTGCTCAGTCATGTCTGGCTCTGTGACCCCATGGACTGCAGCACGCCAGGCCTCTCTGTCCATCACCAACTCCCAGAGTTTACTCAAACTCATGTCTGTTGAGTCAGTGATGCCATTCAACCGTCTCATCCTCTGTCATCCCCTTCTCCTCCTGTCTTCAGTCTTTCCCAGCATCAGGGTCTTTTCTGATGAGTCATTTCTTCACATCAGGTGGCCAAAGTATTGGAGTTTCAGCTTCAGCATCAGTCTTTCCAATGAATATTCAGGATTGATTTCCTTTACAATGGACGGGTTGGATCTCCTTTCTGTTCAAGGGACTCTCAAGAGTCTTCTCCAACACCACAGTTCAAAAGCATCAATTCTTAGGTGCTCAGCTTTCTTTATAGTCCAATTCTCACATCCATACATGATCACTGGAAAAGACCATAGCTTAGACTAGATGGACCTTTATTGGCAAATAATGTCTCTGCTTTTTAATATGCTATCTAGGTTGGTCATAACTTTTCTTCCAAGGAGTGAACATCTTTTAATTTCATGGCTGCAGTCACCATCTGCAATGATTTTGGAGCCCCCAAAAATAAAGTCTGTCACCCTTTCCACTGTTTCCCCATCTATTTGCCATGAAGTGATGGGACCAGATGCCATGATCTTGGTTTTCTGAATGTTGAGTTTTAAGTCAGCTTTTTCACTCTCCTCCTTCACTTTCATCAAGAGACTTTTTAGTTCTTCTTCACTTTCTGCCATAAGGGTGTCATCTGCATGTCTGAGGTTACTGATATTTCTCCCAGGAATCTTGATTCCAGCTTGTGCTTCCTACAGCCCAGCGTTTCTCATGATGTACTCTGCATAGAAGTTAAATAAGCAGGGTGACAATATACGGCCTTGACGTACTCCTTTCCTGATTTGAAACCAGTCTGTTGTTCCATGTCCAGTTCTAACTGCTGCTTCCTGACCTGCATACAGATTTCTCAGGAGGCAGGGCAGGTGGTCTGGTATTCTCATCTCTTGAAGAATTTTCCACAGTTTGTTGTGGTCCACATAGTCAAAGGCTTTGGCATAGTCAATAAAGCAGAAATAGATGTTTTTCTGGAACTCTCTTGCTTTTTCGATGATGTTGGCAATTTGATGTCTGGTTCCTCTGCCTTTTCCAAATCCAGCTTGAGCATCTGGAAGTTCACAGTTCATGTACTGTTGAAGCCTGACTTGGAGAATTTTGAGCATTTTCTTTACTAGCGTGTGAGATGAGTGCAATTGTGCGGTAGTTTGAGCATTCTTTGGTATTGCCTTTCTTTGGAATTGGAATGAGTATGAGTTTGGGGGAGCAATAAAATGTGTATGGCTTTTTTTTAATTGTATAATTCATTTTTACAGAGAAATCATTTGGAACTAACTGTTTAGTAGGGGAAATAAAATGTGTTGGAACTAGATAAATATGTGTTCCTGCCTGTGTGTTCAGTCACTCAGTTGTGTCTGACTCTTTGTGGCCCCATGGACTGTAGCCCTCCAGGTTCTTCTGTCCATGGAATTCTCCAGGAAAGAATACTATAGTCGGTTGCCAGTTCCTCCTCCAGGGGATTTTCTTGACCCAGGGATCAAACCTGAATCTCCTGCATCTCCTGCATTGACAGGCAGACTGTTTACCACTGAGCCATCTGGGAAGCCCCAGTGTGTTATTAGTCAGCACTAAAAAGAAAATGAGCTATCAAGCCATGAAAAAATATGAAAAAACCTTAAATGCATAAAGGTGATGATGGTTACACAATACTGTAAATGTACTAAGTGCCACTGAATTGTCTACTTTAAAACGATGCATTTTATGTTACATGAATGTTGCCTCAACAAAAGTACATAATGAATGATTTCTTTTGTATAAAATTATAGAGATGAAAAATTATCTATAGGGTCAAAAAGCAGATCAGTGGTTGTCTTGAGATAGGAGTAGAGGGTATGCAGAGGAACGGAATCGCCCGAGGGCCCAGGAAATTTTAGGGGTTGGTGGATGAGATGTGTTAGTATCTCGACTGTGATGATGGTCTCACAGCTGTATACATATGTCCAAATATGTGCAGATTGTGTTTTATAATACAATTCACAATTAGTCACACCTCAGTAAAGCTAAAAATAATTTTAAATGATGGAATTTTTTATAGATTAAAAGATCCTAGCAGTCACAGTAATAATTGTACTGTCGGAACATTATTTACATCCTTATTATAAAAAAACACATTATAATACATAAAAGGTGCAGGGAAAATGTAAATGCTAACAGACAACGAATGACATTAAGGTGTTGCTGCTAATTTTATTATCATGATAATGGTATTTGGTTACATATTTTATTTTTTAAAGTTTTTTTGATGAATACCCTTTTCAAAGTCTTTTTGAATTTGTTATAATACTGTTTCTGTTTTATGTTTTGGGGGTTTTGGCCTGGAGGCATGTGAGATCTTAGCTCTCCCATCAGGGATCAAACCCACACCCCCTGCACTGGGAGGCTAAGTATTTACCACTGGATAGCCAGGGAAGTCTCTGTGGTTATGTATTTTAAATTCTTTATCTTTTGGAGATACATTCCAAGGAAGTTATTCTCTTAGCATTTATATATATTTGAAATGTTCTATGATAAAATATTTTAAAATAAAGTAAGCTTACATATGTATTCTCCTCACATAATACAAGATGGAAAAGGAATTTCTTATACTTTGATTCCCTTTCTAAGTCATAAACAACATCATGGGAATAGATTTTACTTAGTAGAATGACTCAAGCTTGTTCTACTATATTGTCTTAGTGACAATTTTACTAAGTGCATACTTTAACTGATAAAGAAGGAATTGACACAAAGCTGATGATCAAGATCTTGGCCTCCTGAAGCAGGACTGTCTGAGTTTTCCAGCGTAATTTGGAGGTAGGGAGGATGGTTACACTTTACTGAGACATTTTTCAGAAACTGAATTTCTGTTTTTCAGTAGAAATCATCTCTCATTCAGCCAAAGTGGCAAAATGCCAAAGCCCCTTTCCTTACCTCAAGAAAGGTCTTTAAAACACTATTTTTACTTTTATTTCTGAATGATCAGAAATAACTAGATCCTTCTGAGGATAATATAAACTATTTTTCCTATGTTCATCTCAGAATTCTGATGGATGGGAGAAAGTTAAATCCATTTTGGGAGAGGAAAGGGAACTGGAGAAATCAGTATCTCTACATATTCTGGATTGCAATTTTAAAAGCAGGAGAATTTTCTAAAATTGTTAATTCCTCTAAAGTTTTACTTATAAATACATGTGTGCCTCCCTTCCATTTAAAAATTCTTTCAATATTTCTCAGGCTGTTCCTAATCTAGTCTCTCCAGTTATAAATTGATATCTTTAGTGAGAACACCATAAACCCAGGAAATACATTGAAAGTTTCCTGTTCAAATACACCCAGACATAAAACTGGAATACACCACAAAACTTGGGACAATTCCAAGGAGACTTCAGATTTCTATGAATTTTAAACAGAGATCTCAGTTTTAAGTAGCAGATAGAAATTGAGTTCCAGCATGTAATGTTACTAAATCATTATCTTAGAATCAGTCAAACAAAAGGTTTTGGTTTAGAAATCCACTCTACATGGAAGATAAAAACACATTACTTCAAATCACTGTGTGTGCACTATGTCATTTGGTTAACATTCTGGTTAATCAAAGTATGTAATGCATCAAAACAGGACCATGAAACATATGTACATTATAGGGTCATATTAATCTTATTGAACCTTGCAGGCCTGACAATGATCGACTTCATGTTAATAATGACTCTTCTCTAAAGAAAGATCTGAAAAAAAGAAAAAGAAAAAAAAGAAAGATCTGAAATTCTTCTGTCTACCTCTCATTCCTCCTAGCTCTGTACAGAGACATTCCTAATAGTTGACAGGTCAACCTTCTTCTTGGTGATGACACCTGTGAAATTGTTCTGACAGAGATACAAAAACATAAATTCAATTATTCTTCCAGTTTATTCTTCAAGTCACTTTTTTCTAGTAGACTTTTGTCTAATAGCTTTTCCATCTTTCCATTTTGAATATTATATCTGTCTGATCACACCCTCCAACTCTGAAACAATCACTACTGCTTCCTGAATGCCTTCTTCAGCCCTGGCTCTCACTTGACGTGTATATATATTAGGGCAATCCTCACAATAATCATGCAAAGAAGATCTTACTTTTTAATGTGAGAACACAAATAGCCAGAAATATTAAACTTAGGCACACCCAGCAATAAGTGATAGAGGTAAGATTCTAACCTTAGTCCATCTGCTTTGGTCCTGTGTTCTATCTTCTACTTCCTTTCCACTCTCTACATCCCTCAATAGCACTGTGGTGTTAGCTTTCAAGACTTTCACTCTCCTTGATAACTTGGGCATCTAGTTCCCAATGTGTGGAGGCCTGCCCTATCCAGCTGCCTGTGCCGGATGGGAGAGATCAACCAACTCTGCAGGTTTTCTACTAAGAAGTTGATTTGGCTCTCTCTCTCTCTTTTTTTTTTTTTAATTTTTTTTCCATATTCTTTTCCATTATGACTTTCTAACAAGATATTGAATATAATTCCCTGTGCTATAGAGTAGGGCTTCCCTGGTGGCTCAGATGGTAAAGAATTTGCCTCTGATGTAGGAGATCTGGGTTCAATCCCCAGGTCGGGAAGATCCCCTGGAAAAGGGAATAGCAACCCACTCCAGTATTCTTGCCTGGAGAATCCCATGGACAGAGGACCCTGGCAGGCTACAGCCCATGGGGTAGCAAAGAGTCAGACACGACTGGGAGACTAATGCTTTCACATACAGCAGGACTTTGCTGTTTATTCAGCATTTATTCATGCTGTTTATTATATGATAGTTTGCACCTGCTAAGCCCAAACTCCCAATCCATTCCCCTTGCCTCCCCCTTCAGCAACCAACCACATGTCTGTTCTCTATTCTGTGAGTCTGTTTCTGTTTTGTGAATAAGCCCATTTGTGTCATATTTTAGATTCCACATATCAGTGATATCAGACAGCATTTATCTTTCTCTAACTTACTTTATTTAGTACGATAAGCTCTAGGCCCATCCATGTTGCTGCAAATGGAATTATTCTACTCCTCTTTATAGCTGAGGAGTATTACCCTGTGTACATATACCATATTATCTTTATCCGGTTCATCTGTTGATGGACATTTAGGTTGCTTGCAAGTCTTGGTTATTGTAAATAGAGCTGCAGTGAACACAGTGATGCCCGTATCTTTTTGAATTATAGTTTTGTCCAGATATATAGCCAGGAATGAGATTGCTGGATCATATGGCAACTCTATTTTCAGTTTTTTGAGGAACCTCCATACTGTTATTCAGAGTGCCTGTACTAATTTACATTCCCACCAGCAGCACAGGAGGGTTCTTTTTTCTCCACATACTCTGCAGCGTTTGTTATTTGTAGACTTTTTAATGATGAGCATTCTGAACTGGTGGGAGGTGATTCCTCACTGTAGTTGATCTGCATTTCTCTAATAATTAGCAATGATGAGTATCTTTTCATGTACCTATTGGCCATCTGTATGTCTTCTTTGGAGAAATGTCTATTTAGGTCTTCTGCCCATTCTTTGATTGGGTTGCTTGGGTTTTTTGTTATTGAGTTGTAAGGGTTGTTTATATATTTTGGAAATTAAGCCCTTTTCAGTTACATCGTTGGCAAATATTTTCTCCCAGTCCATAGGTTGTCTTTTTGTTTTGTTTATGGTTTCCCGTGCTGTGCAAATCTTGCACTTGATTAGGTCCCATTTGTTTATTTTCATTTTTATTTCTATTGCCTTGGGAGAACGACCTAACAAAACATTGGTACAATTTATGTCAGAGAATGTTTTGCCTCTGTTCTCTTCTAGGAGTTTTATGAGGTCATGTTTTATATTTAAGCCTTTACATTTGGCTCTCATTCTTAAGCCGCATTTCATAGTAACCACTTTTGCCACTAATAACGGTAATATGCTGTTTTCCACCTACCTTCTTCCTTTATTTTACTTCTCAGTTGGTTCAAAACCCAAATGTGAAAGATCAGGTCCATTCTATGATCTGACATCACTATTTTAGAATATGTGCTCCTTAACCTGAGTGGATTTTGCTTTGCTTATTTAAAAAAGAGAGTTCCCTGTGCAAATCAATAATGTAAGCAAACACGGTAGTTGTTTAACCCACATGCATGCACACACAGAGAAATTAGTTGAAGAACATATGTGTTAATTTGCCTCTGAGGAACAATTTTAATTATAAATGAACCTTTTTTATTTCTTAACTAGGCCCAGTAGGACTTCTCTTTGGCAGTACCTACTTTTTTATTTTTAGCATTTGGTTAGAAACGTTCTTTGTAATTGAAAGCAATAAAAAGATTTTCATTTAAAAGGGAGGGAATTCTATAAATCAGATTGATATTCTGCTCCATAACAATGAATCATTAAGATTTTATTTAGGCTTTTCTAACTTCTTCCCCTGTTTAATTAATATTGAGATCCTTTCAACTCACAAGTGGAAAGTATTACAGCTTCCTGTGTTACCAAACCCAAGAAGCTTCACTAGCCTGCCATACATGAAGCCAAAGCCAGCTCGACTTCTGCAGGATTCCCTTGAATACAAGTCCCTTGCCAGTAACCAACATATTTTCTTAGCAAGAGGAAAAATATTTCACAGCATGTTACATTACTTGCTGTTTTTCAGCTCTTAAATAATAGAAGTCAATAATCAGTGAAGTCAGAATAATGACTTTAAACTCACAGGGGTAAAACCAGGTTAAGACTCACTGGACCAGATTACCAATTACTGCAAAAAAAGGAGAGCAGGTTTATGATCAGGTGGACCATAGCATTAATTAATAGCTGACAATGGCAATAATCAAGAATTCATTTCAGTGCTTTATGACTCACATTTACATGTTAATGATCAAACGGAGAATCAGAATAATTTTGGGGAATAGAGAGCTGCCTCACTGGTGGTTCAGATGGTAAAGAATCTGCCTGCAGTGCAAGAGACTCAGATTCAATCCCTGGGTCGGGAAGATCCTCTGGAGGAGGGCATGGCAACCCACTCCATTATTCTTGCCAGAAGAATCCCATGGACAGAGAAGCCTGGAGGGCTACAGTCCATGGGGTCACACAGAGTTGGACATGACTAAGCGACTAACACAGACACAGACACACACAGGAGAAATAGGAGATTACCTAATCTCTGGGGTTTCACAGACAGCAAATGGATCATCGGGGACCTTGACCATACATTTAACAATTCATTTCAAGGTGCATTCTATATGTCACAGCCCCTAACCTGCAGGGTCAACTAGGTAATGAAAACAAGCAACAAGGATCCTGGTTACTAATTCTCACAACTTTTCTAAATTCTCAGCAGGACTAGCTACACAGTTTGCAGAGCCCAATGCATAATGAAAATACAATGGCCCTTGTTCTCACAGCAGCAAAAAAAAAAAAAGTGACATTACACATATTAAAACATGAAGCCTTTTCATTTCTCCCGTGTCCTGCTGTCTGTGTCTCCTTCCTTACAATTCTCTCTACGTGTCAAGATGATTTGCTTGTGATGTGACACTGCATTTCCTCAAGCACAGGGAGACTTGTGAGGCGACTGCAGACTCTATGGTGTAAAATCTACCATTGAGATTGAATATCACCTGCCGTCTTGACATCTGAAGCCAGCAGGACCTCAGTTGAAGTAATGACAATTTTCCCTCCCTTCTCTGCTCCTGCAGATAAAGGTCCCCTTGCCAAACACCCCTCCTTATCATGGGGCCCCAGCACAGGGCATACTTGTTTCTGAGAAGTAGGCTTCAGTCCCTTGCCAGCCCACAGAATTATTCATTCAAGCCAATTCCACCCTCCTGCGGAAACCAGGGGTCACCTCGGCCTCTTGTTACTACAGAGCCTGCCTCTCACAGCCCTTACTTATTTACTCTGCTCCCAAATGCAAGTGCTCGGTGACCCTGTGTGACACAGGACTTCTTCCTCCCTGGGGCTGAGAGTACAGGTGACTAACACCTGTGGTCAGTCTCATCTGCCTGGGGTCGAGTGTCACGCGTTCCGCCGGTCCTGTAACCCCAGGGTGGGACTCTGACCTCGCCAACACAGAGAAGAAGAGGCAGTCGCAATGGCGATGGACTCTCGGGGCTTCCCCGAGGGTCAGCGGTGAAGAATCAGCCTGCCAGTGCAGGACGCACAGCCTCCATCTCTGATCTGGGAAGACTCCACATGCTGCGGAGCCGCCAAGCTCTGGGCGCCACAACCACCGAAGCCTGCGGCTGTGGAGCCGGTGCTCAGCAACGCGAGGAGTCAGGGAAATAAGAAACCCAGGCTCCACAACTAGAGGGAGCCCCTGCTGGCTGCAGCTAGAGAAAAGCCAGAGCAAGCACAGACAAAAACAAACAAATAAAACTTTTTACAAAATCACTGCCACATGGAAACGTGGGCCCAGGATTGCCAGAGCTGCCACATTTTCAAGGAAGGCCAGTCATTCAGATTTTTTACAGGAAAATGAAACTTTTGTAAATGGTGGCAACCATTTGAAAAAACTCAGTGCCAATTTCATCAATGCCAAAAGGATCGAAGAAGGCATGTGTAGGGAGCATTCAGGCACATTTGATGGCATCTGACATGGAAGAAGAGTACTGCTCTCATAAAAATCCCCTTTATTGCTATGTCATGACACTTACCTTATCACACACAGTTGCAATCTGTATGTTTGCCTATTTCCCCCACTAGATTCTGAGCTCCCTGTTGAAGAGAGTGTGTCTGCACCTGGCACAATGGTCTGGCACACATAAGGTGCTATAAAATCATCTATTAAATGATTTAAATTCAATGAATACTTAATAAGAACCTACTACTTCCCAGGAGGGTTTTCCTGATAGCTCAGACATTAAAGACTGCCTGCGGTGTAGGAAGCAGGGTTCGATCCCTGGGTCAGGAAGATTCCCTGGAGAAGGGAATGGCAACCCACTTCAGTATTCTTGCCTGGGAAACCCCACGCACAGAGGAGCCTGGTGGGCTACAGATCCATGGGGTGGAGTCAGACACAACTTAGCAACTAACAAACCTACACTTGCTGGGCATTGAGATGAACCAGACAAGTCATACACATATTCTGTGAATGAATCTTTCATTTGAAAAACTTTCTCTCTTATTCCTAGTGAGACTTAAAGAATCTCTAAGTTCTTCTTAAAGTCACATCTATCAATGGAAGACAGTGTTAGGATTTTATTCTGCAGAACTGGACCCTCGACCAAGAAATACACTGAAGGTTACCCTTGAATTTTAGTGAAAAGCCTCCAACACTCAAGTTCCTTATTCATGTAATACATACATGTGGCACCACATGGTAACAGAAGGCTGAAGCTTATAGTTGGCCTCCTGACCCCTGTTTTAAAGTTGAAATCCACTGGGTGTGCCCTCCCCACATGGAATTGACAACGACCACAGCTAAGATTGCCAAGCCACCCTCTCCCCTACCCCATCATTTGGGACCCATTCCTCACTGTCTGTAGTCATTCTCTCAACAGACGTTAATTGAGGGCCTAATATATACCAGGTGCATCCCAGGTGGTGCAGTGGTAAAGAATCTGCCTGCCACTGCAGGAGATGTGGGTTCGATCCCTGGGTTGGGAAGATCTCCTGGAGGAGGAGGTGGTAACTCACTCCAGTATTCTTGCCTGGGAAATCCCATGGACAGAGGAGCCTGCCAGGCGACCATCTGTGGGGTTTGCAAAACAGTCGAAAGTGACTGAACAGCTAAGCACACACAATATATACCAGGCACTGTGTGAGCTTTTGGGGACTGCAAGACTGGATAAATGTGGTCTCTTCCCTCAGTTATTCTCAGACTATAGAAAGGTAATTGTACCTTTACTCCATATAACTTGCTTTTTTTGGTCCATAAATTCCTGCAGGAGAATCATTTCTACCTATTCATTCCCTTCAGTCTGTTTTCCAAGGTGCATTCCCACTGATTTCCAGGATGCCATAATATGACAATTTGGGGTCAATAAGGTCCATGTATTTACACTGACCTGGCCTGTCTCAGGATGTGATCCACGTTTACTCTTATGCCTGCACCTATGAAGACATCACCACCTTTATTCACTGACACACCCACCTCTTATTACACCTACTGCACAACCAAGCCAGGATAACTCAGCCTAAGAGTTATCCTAAATAAGAAGCCACACTGGTGCTTGCCAAATCTGCCACTGCCTGCAAACCAAGGTCCATTCTGCATTAGTAAAAATCACATCAGAGATCATGGACTGACCCCTTGCTGAAGTCTAGATCTGTTCTGAACACATGCACACAGTATCATAGATAGTCCATATACATACACACACAGTCTCTAAGGTAATCCTTCCAGTAAGCTAGAATGAAGTCAGTTCAGGGCATCTAGTTTATGACACGAACACCTGTTTGGAATTCATGCTGTTTGCATAGAACACAAAATCTTATTTCTCAACTACCTTGCAGACCTCCTGACCCTAAGAATCTCAGATCTGAATTTATCACATTCCCCATACAGGTCATGGAAACTAGCTCAGATGCACTCTGACTTTCACAAACCCATTTCGATTCACCCATAGCCAGCATCACATTGGCTTGGGGCATTCACCTAGGTGGTCTCCCCAGAAATCAGATGGGAAAGAGAGAACAGGGAGTAGGAACCAATGTTCTTTTTTCCTCCAGTCCTTTACTTTTGACCTCTCTCCTCAGTCTGTCTTTCCCACCTGTTTCCAAGTAATAGAACCACTGGGTCCCTCTGAACAACTCCACAACATTTTCACCCTGATTCTTGTCTTCACTAATTAGGTTCCTCTCTCTCAGGGTAGGAGAACTTTCTACCCTTTCCTGTCTAGTAAGACACCCGTTTAAATGTTATACTTGCTCCTCTTTGTACTGTGTCTTGGCATGATTATGAATATGTTGCTGTAGTTGTTTAGTCACTAAGTCATGTCTGACTCTTTGCAACTCCATGGACTGTAGCCTGCCAGGCTCCTCTGTCCATGGGAGTCTCCAGGCAAGAATACTGGAGTGGGTTCTCATTTCCCACTCCAGGGAATCTTCCTGAATCAGGGCTCAAAGCCGGGTCTCCTGCCTTAATTACGAATAAGAGTGGAATTCAAATGACCATTTTTTTCTTTCAACAGACCCTTGTATTCAATGAATACGCAAGTAAATCTCTTCTGAAACTCAAAAGTGGGCACTGATCTCCTGGGTCTAAGTGTACCCTGAACAAATGAATGGTTTGTGTAGATGAGGTGCTCTTTGCACAACATAATATAAGGAGAATAAAATACATTGACAGAGTATGTTTTTTAAAAGCTATCCCAGGGTCAACAGCTCTCATAGTAAAATGGTGTTGAAGCTACATCTGTAATTTTCTGTCTCAAGAAAGATTCAAAAGGAAACAATCTTCAGTTTCTTTTCTCCTTGTGGGTGGTCATAAAGAGCAATGGAAAGAACCTCGTTCTGTATAGAGGTTGGTTAACAGCAGATAGAATATGTTCAAATATGTCCACTTTTCCGTTACCCCTTCCTCACAGCCTGGCCCCAAATCTGCCCCGTAAGCCATAAACTGAACTATTCATTATTAACTCTAATTCTCTGGGTTCTGCTTCTACCCAATTTCCATGTATGGAAAGACTAAAGTTGGAAAATATATGTCTTTATGACCGCATTGTGCCAGATTGACTGTCTAGCCTAAATTTCTGATGCATTAATGGGGACTGAGGGCAATTCTGTGGTTTGCTGTTCCTTGAACATGAGCCAGACCTTGAGTCAGAAACTCAAAGTTCTATTGAAAAACCTACCTGCTGACACTTTCAGTTCGCTCCCTCATTTTATACTCACACCAACCCTGGTGTGCTAACTTTATAAACTGAGGCATAAAAAAATGAAGCATGTTGTGCCAAGAAAATGGTAGACCAGGAAGTCAAACTTAAATCTCACTGGACTGTGTACTTGCCCGGATAATACAGTTCACTTGGCAATATACTGCCCGAAACTTCCTAATTTTAAACAGTATAGCAAGTCTCAGATGTATTCTGTTGTTCTAAGCCATGCTGAAGGAGGAGCTGTCCCATAAATAAAATCAGAATCATCATGCATCTAAGGAATTCACAAAGTATGTCCCTTTTAGAATAAATGTTAGGAAAATCCACTGGCACCATCATACATAAGAATGGGAAGACAGAGCTGTTGTACTCCATTTCTTGAGAGACTCAGACATGTAAATCTCACAGCAAATTCGGTCTGTGTAGAATTTGTAGCTTGATTTCTTTTTGTTGTGCAAGCCAGAGTTAATCTCATAACACCAGATATCCTAGACCACTGTTAATAGCAAGAATAGATCTCAAAAATTAATTCAGTTGAAATAGCCATGCTTCGCATATCTTATTAAGGAGTGGAACAGATTAGAGTTATTGGGTTAAAATACAGTTGGCCCTCCATCTCCACTGATGTGCTATCTACAGAGTCTGAGGGTCAACTTCACGACCGTCATTTTATGAGGGACTTGAGCCCAACATTCAGAAAACTAAGATCATGGCATATGGTCCCATCACTTCATGGGAAATAGATGGGGAAACAGTGGAAGCAGTGTCAGACTTTATTTTTGGGGGCTCCAAAATCACTGCAGATGGTGATTGCAGCCATGAAATTAAAAGACGCTTACTCCTTGGAAGGAAGGTTATGAACAACCTAGATAGCATATTAAAAAGCAGAGACATTACTTTGCCAACAAAGGTCTGTCTGGTCAAGGCTATGGTTTTTCCAGTGGTCATGTATGGATGTGAGGTTTGGACTGTAAAGAAAGATGAGCACTGAAGAATTGATGCTTTTGAACTGTGGTGTTGGAGAAGACTCTAGAGAGTCCCTTGAACTGCAAGAAGATCCAACCAGTCCTTCCTAAAGGGGATCAGTCCTGGGTGCTCATTAGAAGGACTGATGCTGAAGATGAAATTCCAATACTTTGGCCACCTCATGCAAAGAGTTGACTCTTGAAAAAGACTCTGATGCTGGGAGGGATTGGGGGCAGGAGGAGAAGGGGATGACAGAGGATGAGATGGTTGGATAGCATCACTGACTCAATGGGCATGGGTTTGAGTAAACTCCGGGAGGTGGTGATGGACACAGAGGCCTGGTGTGCTGCGATTCATGGGGTCGCAAAGAGTCAGACACAACTGAGAGACTGAACTGACTGGGCACGCACAGACTTTGACATCCACAGATGAGAGTCCTGGAACCAATCCCCCACGAATACCAAGAGAGACTGTACACTACCCTGTGGTCGTTGGAAGGTAAAATGCATGCCAGCTTTATCATCAAAGCAGTGAAAAGATTCACTCTCCTCCGCTTGTGTGTGATACACTTGGACAATGAGTCTGGAGAGGGCAGGAAGAGCAAGTAGGTAGACTGTCACCAGAATCTAGACGTCAGGAAACTGAGTCTGTGATGAAAGTTGGGAGTGGTGGGGGACTTCCCTGGTGGTCCAGTGGCTAAGCTCCATACTCCCAATGCATGGGGCCCAGGTTGGATCTCTGGTCAGGGCACTAGATCCCACACTCCACAACTAAAGATCCACATGTTGAAACAAAGATCCCATGTGCCACAAATAAGACCTGGCACAGCCAAAGTAAATAAATATTAAAAAAAAAAAAAAAAAATGAGCATGGTGGGCCAGGAAGACAAAGGGATGCTGAGGCCAATACCCATCCTGGGAAGTCATGGAGATCCCAAAGCTGAGCAAGATGGATCAGAAGCCAGTAGCCAAGGTCCCTGAAGACAAAGTGTGGGAGACAATCACCACGTGAGCCAACAAACCTTCTGGTCAATATTTCTCAATCAGAGCAACTGCTTATCCATGGTGTCTGAAGGTGCTCCCTCAACTATGACATTCTGAAAGCTAGATTGTTCTAAGTATACTCTTCATACATTAAGAATGATGGAACCTTCAACAACCCCTTACATCACTCTTTGATTTCTTTTGTTCACCAAGTTCCAATAGAATTACTTCCAAGTATCTCTAGAATCCTTCTTCTTCCATTTTCCCCTTCTGCTGTAGTTTTTATGACAGCTTGTCCTGATCATAGTTTACTGAGGACCAGACTTCCTGCTTCTGCTCCTATCTGCCCTCTCTCTGTTCCTCCGACTCTAATATTGTTTCTCTGCTCAGAGACTTGGAGCACACAATAGATTAATACAATCCTTTGCTGTGTCGATGTAAATACTGGTGCTGATGCTGCAAAATGCTATGTGTGTGACACTGTCCCAGGCCCCAGGGATACAAAGAATAAGGCAGATCTCCTTCTCCCAAAGAGCTCACCATATTTGGAACATATTCCTGCCGAAGAACATCAATCCATGCTCTTTAACATCTTCTTGCCTCTGACTGTCACGTCTCTGCCAAGAAAACTCCTATTCAACCTTCAATACCCAATACACTTTTTTAATCTTGACCATAAAATTTTCCTCAATTCCCTAAACATAATTTGTCCTACATGTGTTCCCAAGAGCTTTGCATGTCTCCTTGCATAGTACTGACACCATTCATTGTAAATATCAGCTGAAACATCATGCTGGGCTGGATGACTCACAAGCTGGAATCAAGATTGCAGCTGAAAAACTTCGCCAGTTTTTCAAGTGCAAGAACCACATTCTGTTCACATTTGCAGTGCTCGGGAGCTGAGAGAGTGCTGGAGTGGATTAGGCATAAAAAACAAGGTTTTAAAACTTAATTTGCTTGTTAAATGCATGAATGTAGACACAGTTTGCGAAATCAGGCTGAAATTTGACAGAAAACCACCACACAAGCATCATCTTTCATTCACTGTACTGAAGACTGAAGATGGACTGTAGGGAAAACACCCAGAATGGCAGGTATGTGGGAGATTCTCTGTCTTAAGAATGCAACAATCGTATTTTTAAATGACTTGCGAGGAATTTATTCACCACATAAATAAATCACTTCCTCAGAAACATTCAAGTTATTTTTCTAAGTCCTATCAGCAAAATCATCTATTCCTGTCTCTGGAATCTCTTCACTGGCCTGCTGGTAAATTGACTTTATTAGCTAATTTTTCTCTATCTAGTCAAAGGCACATTTCAGGGAGGGAGGGGATGGAGCACGTTCTCCTTCATCACGCGGGCCGTCCTGCGAGCATCCCCCGGCAACAAGAGCATGGATACCAGAGACAGAGAAAGTCGATAGCTGACAGCAAGCAAAGAATTCGAGGCATTGATCCTCTCAGACTCAGAAGTTGAGACAAAGTCATAGAATTCAACGCCACATTAACGCTGCTTGTGCTGGAAGGGAGAAATATCTTTAAATGAGCTCAGATTAGAAATATGGGAAAGATTTCAAGGCAATCAAATTTAACCCATTGTGTCCTGGCGCTGTTGATACCTTGGACCAGATCATTTTCTGTTGGGGGTGGTGACGGATGGATGTGTTGTTCTGGGCGCTATAGGATTCTTAGCAGAATCTTTTGCCTCTACTCCCTAGATGACGTTACCAACCTCCAGGTATAGACAAGCAAAAGTGTCTCCAGATATTGGCCAATGTACCAAGGGGCTAAGTGGACCCCCTGTTGAGAACCACTGCTCTAACCCATCACACACAAATAAAAACGCTTTTAGCTCCATCATAGAAAGCTATCTTTTCAAATGCTTTAACGATGACAAAATGAAGAATGGCGTCAAACTAATATTTAGGCAAACGACGGTGTTCCAAAGAGAATAGCCTGAAGAGATCATCTCTAAATCCCACTGAAGGAACGTGAAACAGACTTTGACATAACCTCAGTCAAAGGTCTATCTTGGATGAGAAGTAGGGGCAACTGGCCACGTGGTATCCTCCTTTCTTGGTATTTCTGGAGGGCATGATGTTGCTTGCTCTGCTGCCAAATCAGAAGCATTTGACACAATGATTTCTGTTTTAAACAAAAAGCAATATTCAAAGGAATGTTTTTCCTGACAAAGCAGGCTGTGAAAATCCTGCTGTTCAAATGAGAAAACTAATTTACCATGTCAGTGACTCAGCCATCCTTAAATCCGGTTCACCTGAAATCAGCAAACCTAGACAAAAGGCCAAATTTATTCAATGGAAAAAGTATCTTTTTAAAACATAATCTTTTTATAACCTCCCCAGGCCTTAATTTCCTCATTTCTGAAATTGAGTAATAGATCCGTCTTACAGATTTATGAACATTGAGACATTACATGCAAAGGCAGTAGTTGGCACATGATACATATTCAAAACTGCTTAAATATCAATTCAAATATATATTTTCAGTCAGTTTCTCTGACCTCATATTTACCAAGACTAGAATTTATTTTCACCTCCTGTTGCCTACTGATAGAAGGGCTAAGAAAAACTAAAAGGATTTGTACACTAGTCATTTATTAATGTATATAGTTACTTTTGTGTTTCAAAAAAATACAAAAGACATCATATAAAATAACCTTCTAATCCTGTGCTGTGTGCTCAGTCGCTTGTGTCCAACTCTTTGCAGCCCCATGGACCATAGCACGGCAGGCTCCTTTGCCCACGAAATTTTCCAGGCAAGAATACTGGAGTGGAGTGCCATTTCTTTCTCCAGGTGATCTTCCCAACCCAAATATCCAACCTACTCCAATCCATGTCTTCTGTGTCTCCTGCACTGGCAGGCAGATACTTTACCACTAGCGCCACTTAGTTTCTTAAAATTTAACCAGCATTGTTCTCTAAGTTGGT
Source organism: Odocoileus virginianus (assembly GCF_023699985.2). Taxonomy (NCBI): domain Eukaryota; kingdom Metazoa; phylum Chordata; class Mammalia; order Artiodactyla; family Cervidae; genus Odocoileus; species Odocoileus virginianus. The sequence goes on from NC_069689.1 coordinate 50,587,576, forward strand.
GGCTGGCCTTTCTTTCCTCCTGATATTTCACCCCTAAAATTATTTGGCATGTAGGATTGCCAACAAAAATCTGTCTAGTCAAAGCTATGGTTTTTCCAGTAGTCATGTATGGATGTGAGAGTTGAACTATAAAGAAAGTTGAGCACCGAAGAGCTGATGCTTTTGAACTGTGATGTTGGAGAAGACTCTTGCGAGTCCCTTGGAATGCAAGGAGATCAAATTAGGATTTCCTAAAGGTAATCAGTCCTGAATATTCATTGGAAGGACTAATGCTGAAGCTGAAACTCCAATACTTTGGCTACCTGATACAAAGAACTGACTCCTTGGAAAAGACCCTGATGCTGGGAAAGATTAAAGGCAGGTGGAGAAGGAGACAACAGAGGATTAGATGGTTGGTTGGCATCATTGACTTGAAGGATATGAGCTTGAGCAGGCTCTGGGAGTTGGTAACGGACAGGGAAGCCTGGCATGCTGCAGTCCATGGGGTTGCAAAGAGCTGGACACAACTGAGTAACTGAACTGAGGATGTGTTTTGGTCTTCCCAGGTGGCGCTAATAGGAAGGAATCCACCTGCCAATGTAGGAGATGCAAGAGATGTGGGTTCTATTCCTGGGTTGGGAAGATCCCCTGGAAAAGGAAATGGCAACCCACTACAGTAGTCTTGCCTGGAGAATCCCATGGACAGAGGAGCCTGGTGAGCTACTGTCCATGGGGTCACAAAGATTTGGTTATGACTGAAGTGACAGCACATACACAAGATGTTTGTTATTGTAAAGAATGGCAATTTAAAACATTCAAATTCACAACATCCCCTTACATCAAATACTAACTTATCAAATGTATGAAAAATAAGCCAAAAACAAATCTAGTATAGAGTATCTATGTGTATAACTGAATCACTTTGCTGTACATCAGAAATTAACATGACGTTGTATGGCAACCATACTTCAGGTAAAAAATTTTGAAAAAACCAAGTCTAGAAGAACAAATTCAATGCTAATAAAAAGGAGTCTCAGATAAAAGTAATCATTACAAAGAGCTTTTTTTTTTCAGGCCATACAGGCATCAAGCCAAGACTTCTACACAAATCTTTGATGTTCTATGATGTGTCATACTGTGATCTTATCCCCTGTGACAATTTTTATGATTCCCATGTTACAGATGAGGAAACTGGAGCTGGAAGTATCTAAGTGACTTACCCAAGGTCATGCCCCTTAAAGGAGCCAGATTTGAAACCTAGGCAGTCTAGTTGGGCTTCTTTTCATTAGGAATTATGCCTCAGGGCATATGGGTAATGAATATGAAGTGACTGTGGGTTTCTCTTGCCACCAAGTTACCATGGAAGCAACGACTTAAACCAGTCCTGTGAAACATATAACCACCTGAAAATCATGCTGATTTCAGTGCCTGACAAATTAATCTCAGGCTGCTGCCAGGTAATGAAAATACAAATAATGAAAACTGGCTTCCCCATTCATAAGCCTATCTTTCCCATAGGCAAGTCACCACACAGAAAAATCATGATAGAGGCCTCTTTCTAAAAGATTCTTCTCCACTAGAAACTTCTAAGTAAGTCCACCTCTTGGATAGATTTTGGAAAGCTCATGGACACTTTATCAATGTATGCAGAATATTGCATGCATCAGAGCCCAGAATTTGGGGAACAAAAAATGTAAGAAGCCCTGTTCTAAACAAAAAGAAGTACATGAATCAGAAGCTTATTAATGCCAGGACCCAATAGGATATGATTTTTAAATGGCATAATATCTATAGTCACCCCTAAAACAGTAGCAACAACCAATAAAAATATCAACAAGTCACCATGTCATATTCATGAGTGGTCAAACCCAAGGGATGCACATGCCTCGAATTTGAAGATTTAATCCGGGTTTTTGTCAAAGCACTTACTAGGCCACTAGCAGACACCATGATGGGCACAGAATTACAAATATAAATTAAAATTTCTCCCTTCTCAGCTTATTATGGAAGATTTTTATGAAAATAAATATTGATGGTAAAATGACACTGAATGGTCAATGTTACTACAAAGGCATGTGAAACATTATAAGGAATCAGAAAGGGGTAGAATGATTCATTGTTTGTGTCAAGAAAACATAAGTTACAGAAATGAAATGTTGTTTGAGCAGAGTCTTGACAGGTGGAGAAGAGCTTGCCATGTATGCTAAGATCCCTGGTGGATCAGATGGTGCAGAATCTGCCTGCTATGCATGAGACCCAGATCCAATCCCTGACTTGGAAAGATTCCCTGGAGAAGAGAATGGCAACTTTCTCCAGTATTCTTGCCTGGAGAATTCCATGGACAGTGGAGCCTGGCGGGCTACAGTCCCTGGGGTTGCAAAGAGTTGGGCAAGACTGAAACTTTACAAGGGATCAGAAAAGGGTAGATTAATTCTTTGCATCATGAAAACATGGAGAGTTACAGAAATGAAATGATATTTGAGCAGAGTCTTGACAGCTGGAGAGGAGCTTGCCATACAAATTAGTTAGCAGTACAGTCATGTTTGAGATGGGACAAACCATCCTGTATTTCTAGAAAAGAAATCTGGAGAAAAGAGAGACCAGAGACAGGGTTTGGTATGTGGGCTGAGGCCAAGATATAACAGTGCATTTCAAATATGTTTGGAAAGACTCTACAGATGAGCATGAGAAGCTCTGGAGAACATATTTGGAAATGAAGATGATCCAATCTGTGTGAGAATGGGCACTCTGAAAGCACAGGATGAACCTAATTGGAGACAGAAGAATCTGGGAACAGAAAGAACAATTAGGATGCCCTGTTATCATAATTTAGGAGAGAAATGAACCTCAGGACACATCAGATAAACAACTGGGGGTGCTGGGAGTTGCAAGAAAAGGAACAGGGAGAAAAGGGGGTGTCACACAAGGATGCCTGCGTGTGTTAAGTCACTGCAGTCGTGTCTGACTCTTTGAGAACCTATGGACCGTAACCCACCAGGTTCTTCTGCCCATGTGGTTCTCCAAGCAAGAACACTGGAGTGGGTTTCCATGCCCTCCTCCAGAGGATCTTCCTGATCCAGAGATCGAACTCACATATCTTATGTCTCCTGCTCTGGCAGCCAGGTTCTTTACCACTAGGGCCCCTTGGGAGGCCCCCCAACACAAGGATAACTGGATGCTAACTGATCCAATGAGAACTGCCAAAAATGGCTCCCTATCTCAGAGATATACATGGTCCTCACATGTTGTTGTTGTTCTTCAGTTGTTAAGTCATGTCCAACTCTTTGTGACCCCATGGACTGCAGCATGCCAGGTTTCCCTGTCCTCTACCATCTCCCAGAGTTTGCTCAAACTCATGTCCTTTAAGTCAGTGATGCCATCCAACCATCTCATCCTCTGTCGTCCCCTTCTCCTCCTGCCTTCAATCTTTCCCAGCATCAAGGTCTTTTCCAATGAGTTGGCTGTCTGCATCAGGTGGCCAGAGTATTAGAGCTTCAGCTTCAGCATCAGTCCTTCCAGTGAATATTCAGGGTTGATTACCTTTAGGATTAACTGGTTGATGAAGGTGAAAGAGAAGAGTGAAAAAGCTGGCTTACAGCTCAACATCCAAAAAACAAAGATCATGGCATCCAGTCCCATCACTTCAAGGCAAATAGATGGGGAAACAATGGAAACAGTGACAGACTATTTTCTTGGGCTCCAAAATCACTGTGGACAGTGACTGCAGCTATGAAATTAAAAGATACTTACTGCTTGAAAGAGAAGCTATGATAAACCTAGACAGCATATTAAAAGGCAGAGACATTACTTTGCCTACAAAGGTCTGTCAAGTCAAAGCTATGGTTTTACCAGTGGTCATGTATGAATGTGAGAGTTGGACAATAAACAAGGCTGAGTGCTGAAGAACTGATGCCTTCAAACTGTGTGCTGGAGAAGACTCTTAAGAGTCCTTTGACAGCAAGGAGATCACACCAGTCAATCCTAAAGGCCCTCAGGTCCATCTTGGTTAAAATGGGTGCATATCTATATGAATTCCAATAAAAGATGTGATGTGACAATATCAGAAAAAGGCTCTAGGACTTGGGAACATGCATATTCTGCCAGGCACCCAGATGGACACCCCACGTGTGGTCTCAAAGACCATATTCCAGGAGCCCATCCATGTCCTGACTCACTGGGAAGGCCAGATATCACCCCCTTGCATGGACCAGCCTCAGCAATCCATCAAGAATGGCTCATGGCTCTCCATTTCTCTTGTACAGCAACCAAAGGAGTCATTTTTTTTTAATGACATCAGCTCTACAAATCAATGCAGTGAATTAAAAGAGGTCCTGCTAGACCAGACCACAAGACAAGGGTCTCAGATCTTCTTTTTTTTAATTAATTTATTTTTTAATTGAAAGGTAATTGCTTTGTTGTCTTCTTGGTTTCTGCCATACATCCACATGAATCAGCCATAGGTATACATATGTCCCCTTCCTCTTGAAACTCCCTCCCATCTCCCGCCCCATCGCATCCCTCTACATTGTTACAGAGCTCATGTTTGAGTTCCCTGAGACGTACAGCAAATTCCCATTGGCTACCTATTTTACATGTGATATCATTGAATTTCCATGTTACTCTCTGCATACATCTCACCGGATCGCACGGATCAAAACTGCTCCAGTATCTGAAGAGAAGAGCTTAGGTTCCCCCCTGCCCAGCACCACACGGGCTTGAACAAGGCCAGACCACCACCCTTGGGGACAGCCAAGATGTTCCTGAAATGTCAGAGGCAGCCCGCCAGCCTCCCCTCCTCTGCCATGTTCCGTGTGATGAGTATTGATTTCAGACACTGTTTCAGAGCAGAACTGAAAGCGTGTGCCTTTGCAGCTTGTCAGGCACTCAGGCCTGACTCTCACAAGGGGCTTAGCACTGGCAGCCTCGTGCACGGTTCCTGGGAAAGCAGAGTCAGGCCTTCCGAGGCCTGTTTTCCTCACTCACTGAGATTCGATCAATGGCTCAAGCAGTCAACATTTTTGTTCTTTTAACACGTGCGTGTCAAGGGCTCCAACCAGGAGAAAAGGAAGTTTGAAGAGAGGGAAAACAGAAGATCTTCTTCAGTCATTGGTGCAGACAAGAGTCAAGGAGGATAAAAATGTCAACATGCTCAGAAGTCTCTATCTTTTGACCTTTGCAGGGGGTGCTGTTATTTTTTTTTTTTTTTTTTTTTTTGGAAAGGCTGTATTTAGTCAAGAAACACTTATTACATGTTATAGTAGACTTTGGGATGGGGAGAAGGAGATGAATAAGGAAGTCCCGGCCTCAAAGAAATCTGCAATCTAGGAAGGAAACAGATGTGGATCCAAATGCTACAAGGAAGCAAATCAAAGTGGGTGAGGAAATAAGAAACAGGAGATGGGTCTGCAGCTGTACTGATGCTGGGGTGACTAAGGATTTTCAGTCCTGTCCCAGATGGACTATCAAAAAGAGAGAATAATAGGATCAAAAGTGAAACTCTCGGATTTCCCTGGTGGTTCAGTGGTTTGGAATCTGCCTGCCAATGTGGGGAACACGGGTTTGAACCCTGATCTGGGAGGATCCCACATGCCACGGACCAACTAAACCCATGTACCACAACTACTGAGCCCGCGCTAGAGCCTGTGCTATGCAATGAGAGAAGCCATGCAACGAAGAGCCCGCACACTGCAGCTAGAGGATAGACCTGCTTAGTGCGTCCCAGGCGGCTCAGCGTCCACCTGCCAGTGCCGGAGACACGGGGTCGATCCCTGGGTCAGGAAGATGCCCTGGAGAAGGAAACGGCAACCCACTCCAGTATCCTTCCAGGGAAATCCCATGGGAAGAGGAGCCTGGTGAGCTACAGTCCATGGGGTCACAAAGAATTGGACACGACTGAATGACTGAGCATGCATGCCTCATCTAGAGAAAGCCCACACACGGCAACGAAGACCCAGCACAGCCAAAAAAAAAACAAAGGGGAAGCTGTCGTCTGCTGTTCAGTTGCTGGTGAAATATTAATATGAATAAAAGCCTTCAGTGTGACTTACACATCAGATCATCTAGCTGAGTATTCTCCCCACATTTTATTAATTTTACTTGTCACTTGCAAGTTTACTTGCCACATTTTACTTGTCAATCATTTATTCACTCAACAGATATTTACTAAGCACAGCGTAACTAATAAAAGCCATAAACATATTCATGATTACTTGTACACACATAAAACTTCTGTAAACAGTTAGTTATAAAGCATGACCTAAACTTGAGTTGTTAAACATAAAATATATAATAAAAAGCATTAAATTTTTTGTCTTCCTTAACCTTTCGACCACGACTATGTACTTGACACATGGCAGATGCTCAAATGTTTGTCCTGTGATACATGGTAAACCTAATTTCCTTAGGTAGCTAAGAGCACCAGTCCCAGCTTCTCCTCGAAGTTTAAATCCGAATGACACTAGCATGGTCATATTAAACCCAAGTTTCAAGTTTTCAAATCCTACATTTTGACTACAAAATACAGTTTTGAAAGTCATCTTTTGATTAGAAAAAAAACAAACTACAAAATGTTGAGAATAAAAGTTACCTAGAAATGTGAGCCCTGAGCAGTGAAATGGTCTGATATCAAAAGTGACCTTGAGGTTTCTCTCTCAACCTCAGAGAACCGCAAGAAGAAATAGCAAAATTAATGGTGGAAATAAAGTAAGATAGGTGTTTAAAATGGTCTGAAATGTTATCTATTTTTAATGATCTCGGATGCTAGGAACCCCAGGAAGGAAAGTCAAATTTAAAAATAACCAGTGAGCCTTTACTTGGTACCATAGCTCACAAAGTTTCTAAACTTCCTTGTATCATCATTTGCAACGTATCATAAGAGCATTAGCATCCCCAGTGCTTAGGAATCAAACAGGAACAGAAAGAAGAAATGCATAAGGGCAGGCATGTAATAATAAAAGATCACCAAACATAAGCTAAATGAATAAATAAACAAAGCTAGAGGTCAATCTACATAATTTCAGGAGACTCTCAGACCATTTGTTCATACATCAATTTCATTCAATCAACAAAACTTTACTGAACCCCTAATATTAGTCAGGTACTGAGCTAGATGGTTGGCATTCCAGAAGCTTGGCACTCAGTAGATCGTGCTAGAAATATCTATTGATCTCAAATTATGAATAAATCATCTCATCTTTATTCATAAATTTAAAATGCATGCTAGTCTTTCTATCTCTCTCTCTCTCTAATTCATTCATTCAGTCTGTCATTGGCTCATCCAACAAAGATTTAATCATTTAACTTGTACCAGATATTTCCCTAGGTTCAAAGGACACCCAAATTAACAGAATACAGCACCTGCCTGTAGAGAGGCAAGGATTTCTAGTAATTTCTGGTTAAATATGATAGGCACAATAATTACTGCATAAACAAGATGCTATAAAAGTTACCAGCAAGAGGCGGGGAGGTTGGAGAGGGATTTTTAAAGATTTGAGGGGGAAAAGGGAGGGGTCATTCAATTTGGGTTCCTAAGTATGTGTAGGAGCTTCCAAAGCAAAGGAGATGGAGGAAGGGCATTCCTGGTTGAGAGCAGGACGTGGGAAGAACCAGAGGAGCAGGAGTGTGCAGGTGGTGAGGGCAGGACGGCGGGACCGCACCACGCTTGGGCCGATGGCCCAGTTCACTCTGCAGTCAGACACAAGCAGGAGGAGGTCGGGGACTCTGCCCGAAGTTCAGACTGAGCCCAGTCACCAGACCGCTTTCAGATACCAACATCCTAACTCGGTCGAGCAAGTCTCAGAAAGCAGGCCGAAGGGCAAGTCTATCAGCTCTCAGAGAGCTATTTCACTTTGCTTAGAGAAGAAAACAGTCCTCTTGGTCGGGCTAAATGTTGACTGGGCATGGAAATGTTTGGCAAACAGAGACATAAGAAATCACTTCTTAGGCCAGATTTAAGATTTGCTAGTCACTCCTCCATGCATTCATTCAACCCCTTCACATCTGTTCCTGCGAGATGCCAAGCACCAACTTAGACCCTTTAAGCATAAATAATAATGAAAATAGGGAATTCCCTGGAGGACCCAAGGTTAGGACCCGACATTTTTACTACCAGGGCCCAGATTCCATCCCTGGCTGGAGAACTAAGATCCTGCAAGCTGCATGGCATGGTCAAAAATAATTATTAATTATAATATTAATAGCAACAATAGTAGTGAAAATAGACATATACAGGTTTAATAGTGCTTGTGTGTGTGTTTGTGACCCTATGGACTGTAATCCCCTCGTGTCCTCTGTCCATGAGATTTTCCAGGCAAGAATAAAGTTCACCAAACAATATAAGTGCAGGGTGTGAGAGAGAGCTTCTCCAGGGACCTTGGATCTGGCCTGGTTGGAGGGGTCTGGGCCTTAGAACTGAAGCTCCATGGAGAGCTGTCCTGTGGCATGTCACTGGGCAGGCCCGTTGGGTGCTGTCCAAACAAACCTAATGGCCAACGTCCCACCAAGCAGGTTCTGCTCCCTGGAGCTGCCGCATCTCCCACGGATGGGACTTTCTGCCTGCATACACATGGACAGGAAGGGAAGAGACTCCTTCTGCGGGCGACAGAACTAATCCCCTGATCACCACCTCTGCTGGGCTTCACAGGTGGCTCAGTGGTAAAGAATTCACCTGCCAGTACAGGAGACACAGAAGTTGTGGGTTCGACCCCTGGGTCAGGAAGATTTTTGAAGTCAAAAATGGCAACCCACTCCAGTATTCTTGCCTGGAAAATTCCATAGACAGAGGAGCCTGGTGGGTTCCAGTCCATGGGGTCAAAAAATGTCAGACACAACTGAACATGCATGCATGTACCTTCTCTGTCAGTCTAGAACAAGCCCTTGAATCCTGTCTATAAAACTCAAAAGAAAAAGGAAAACAAATGAATCTCATAGAAAGAAAATTGCAACGCTGTGGCTGACTCCATCATATCTCTCAGTAGACAGGAAATTCAAGTGTTATGCCTGTATATAATTACCCATCACAGCTTGAATACTAAATTACTGATTTTGCAGGTGTGACATATTCCACACACAAATATTGCAATAATATAAAATGATAGCTGGACAATAGATTTCATAAATAGAATAGATGAGTAATAGAGATCTTTTGCTGCTGTTTTATTTTATGCATTATGAGGGTACATTGGCATGCATGTGTGCTCAGTCATGTCTGACTCTTTGTGACCCCATGGACTATGGTCTGCTAGGCTCCTCTGTCCATGGGATTCTCCAGACAAGAATACTGGCGTGGTTTGCCATGATATATACTCTGCAAATTTATAATTGCCTTGAAGATAGGATTTGTATATTGGATATCTTTTCCTATGGTCACAAAATCTCTGCCATTTTCACAGATTTCACCTTTCACAGTTTCCTGAAGATCCAAAGAAATATCAGACGAGGAGTCAAGAAAAGCAGACTCTTTCTTAGACTCCGCCACAAACTACTTTTTGTAGGCAAAATTGCTTAATCCCTGCTCAATGTCCTCATCTAGGACACATGAACCTACCCCCACTGAACTCCCAGCCTACAGGGGAAAACCTTGGATTCAGAGTTAAGACATTGGAATCTAGTTCTGCCACTAACTGGCAATTTACTTTGGGTAAATCACATACACTCACTGAGACCAAGTTAATTCACCTATAAGTTCAGTTCGGTTCAGTTCAGTTTAGTCTCTCAGTCGTGTCCGACTCTTTGCGACCCCATGAAGCACAGCACGCCAGGCCTCCCCGTCCATCACAAACTCCCGGAGTTTACTCAAACTCATGTCCATCAAGTCGGTGATGCCATCCAGCCATCTCATCCTCTGTCTCTCTCTTCTCCTCCTGCCCCCAATCCCTCCCAGCATCAGAGTCTTTTCCAGTGAGTCAACTCTTCGCATGAGGTGGCCAAAGTATTGGAGTTTCAGCTTCAGCATCAGTCCTTCCAATGAACACCCAGGACTGATCTCCTTTAGGATGGACTGGTTGGATCTCCTTGCAGTCCAAGGGGCTCTCAAGAGTCTTCTCCAACACCACAGTTCAAAGGCATCAATTCTTTGGTGCTCAGCTTTCTCCACAGTCCAACTCTCACATCCATACATGACCACTGGAAAAACCATAGCCTTGACTAGATGGACCTTTGTTGAGAAAGTAATGTCTCTGCTTTTTAATATGCTGTCTAGGTTGGTCATAACTTTCCTTCCAAGGAGTAAGCATCTTTTAATTTCATGGCTGCAGTCACCATCTGCAGTGATTTTGGAGCCCTTCAAAATAAAGTCTGACACTGTTTCCACTGTTTCCCCACCTATTTGCCATGAAGTAATGGGACCAGATGCCATGATCTTAGTTTTCTGAATGTTAAGGTTTAAGCCAACTTTTTCACTCTCCTCTTTCACTTTCATCAAGAGACTTTTTAGTTCCTCTTCACTTTCTGCCATAAGGGTGGTGTCATCTGCATATCTGAAGTTATTGATATTTCTCCTGGCAATCTTGATTCCAGAGCCCTTAATTCCACCTGCCTCATAAATAAGTCCTGAATCAAACCAAAGTGTTTCACAAAACACCCTACTTATGGTAGCATAAGGTATTATTAATTATGATCAAAGAAGATCACTAAGATCTTATAACCCTAGTACTTTGAGGAACACGAAGTACATGTGACCTTGAATTTCTTATGCAGCCACCAGACTTTGTGCATTTTTCACAATCAAACTTCAACCTCTGAGACATTTTAGGGCTGCTTCATTTTATCATAAGCTGAGGAAAGACTGAGAGGTCCCAAGCAGCAGGATGCCTGGGGAACCCAGGTTGCTCTGTGCTGGGAATATCCTCTAAAGAGCGAATAATGGTAAGACTCAGTGACTGGCGACTGATAACTGATGCTATTCCTGAACTAGGGAACACTGAGAGGAAAGAATGATTCTAAGGTTTAACAGCAAAGAGAGCCTCCTGTAAATCTTCCACAGCTATGGTTATACCCATTCACTACTCAGACCAAGAGTTGTTCAACAAGAACCGGTGGAACCTTCCTAGGTTAATGACACATGAAGTTGAACTTAATGGTGGCTTTTGAAAGAGTCTCAGTTCCTAAATCCAAGTTCACCTACTTCACTGCCTCTCTCCATCTTTCAAACATTTTAGAAGCACTCAGCCTTCTCCAAGGTGAGCCACTGATGCATAGCGCAGTTGGCCAAAGAGAGAACGAGAACCAGCTGCCTGCGTATCCCCGAGTGTCCCCAGCATGTCGGACAGCAGTAGAAATAGTACCTGGCACCTTCCTTATTTGGCCTTGATTGGAGCATGTGTCCACCACAGCCATGCCAAACCAGACCACAAGGACACAGCCTTGAATTTTGCAGCCCAAGTTCCCCAGGGTAACTTTTATAGCTCTGCTATAGTAGCTACTTTTATTTTTTTAAGGTCAAGATTTACATGTTTATTTTGACTGGTGTTTCTTGGCCTAATCCAGATTAAGGGGGGGAAAAAAATGAAAAATTGACACAAGTAGATTAATAGTTTGCAAGTGAAATCTACAGCTCATTTTGGGAACTCTCTCGTGAGAACCTTGCTTTATTTTATTGAAAAGAGCAAGGGAGAGAGACATTTCTGTTCAGCTTGGGGAGCCCAAAGAGCCAGTCCCAGAGAAGAACATCTGTTTGGCGAACACAAAGGAACATAACACCTGCAAACTGCCTGTGTTTACTCTGGGACCGGTTGTCCATTATCCTCTGAAAATATGTTTCAGAGCTGGAAATGGGCTGTTTGTGCCAAGAAAGTCTGGGGTGATAACACAGCCTGTTTGCCTTGGAAATCTCCCGGTTCCAGCATGGGCGGGCCCTGCTGAGCCAAGAAAGCTCTGGAACATTTTTCCGCCTAGCGCCTCTTTGCTGAAACCCTTACAAGTTTGGAACTGGAGACCAGAGAAGGGGCTTTGGGGGCTGAGAGTGTGGAGGATGACTGCTGGGCTTCAGGATGTGGCTATGATATTATTTATTCCTCTGTGATGATTTTCTGGCAAGGCTTTGCCTGTCTTAGCCTCTGGACTGAGTTTTGCGTATCAAAAACAACACCAAAACAAACCATTTTAACACCCACACTTACAGGAAACTTTACCCCAGGGACTCCAAGTGCTTTTCAAAGAACAAGAAGGCCTGCTGTGTGCAGCTCGGCCCTTGGCAGCTGTGGCTGTCAGCCCCAGCACAATTTATTGTGTCTTCCTTGAAGCATTCTTGGTATAGAAAGAAGGATCCCCAAAGAGACCTCACTCAAAGCAGCGGATGCCCTCAGCAGAAGACTTCCCACCAAAAGGCAACCCCCCCCAACTTCTGGGAGCCCCCAAACCCAGCAGCATCCCCCATCACCACTCTGGGTCAAACTTGCAGCTGGAGTCTGATGAGGGTGGTAAATGTCATTGGCTTGGGGACAATTTGAAACCTAGAATGAACAGACATAAGAAGTGTGTGGACAGTGATAAGAGAACAGACTCTGTGTGATTTCAATACCTTTAGACCATGAAATTTTGGCATCTTGTTTTATGTCCCTGGATATGTTCCAGAGTCTCCTGGTTTATAGTCTATGAGAACTTGAATAGAATTTGTATCCTGCTGTTTTGTGAAAACTGTATAAATCTTAATTATGTTGAATTGGTTCACAGTGCTTTTCTACTACTATAGGTCTATATAGTAAGATACTAGTGAAGGTTGCTCAGTCATGTCCGACTCTTTGCAAGTACATGGACTATACAGTCCGTGAAATTCTCCAGGCTGGAATACTGGAGTGGGTAGCCTTTCCCTTCCCCAGAGAATCTTCCCAACCCAGGGATCGAACCCAGGACTCCTGCATTGCAGGCAGATTCTTTATCAGGTGAGCCATGAAGGAAGCCCATAGGTCTATATAGGTCTACTATATCTGTCCTTCTACTTTTCTATTTATTTGATTAACTTTTGAGAATCTGATATTGAAACTACAACTAAAAAATCTTACTTTATCTACTTAAAAAATATCTGTAAAACAAAGATTAAAAATCTAGTGCGGAGGTTAGACTCTTTGAAATACAATATTTAAAAACAAAAACACAAAAAAAATTTAGAAATGTATATGAAGTTCAGTTTTAAAATAGGGTTTCTCTCTCTCTCTCTTTTTTTTTTTGGCAAGGTTATAATGAAATGAAAATGAAAATTAAGGAATAATAGAGGAGTATTAGAGGACTTTAAAAGGAAATAGGAGAGAAAAACAAGAAAAAGAAAAAAAAAATTTTTTGTCCCTAATTAAAAAAATCGTAAAAATATATGAAAATGAAAGTTGAGGAGTAACGGGGGAGTAATAGGAAATTTTTAAAGAAAATAAAAGAGAAAAAATAAAAAATTAAAAAAAGGAAAGAAAAGAAATTTTTTTTAATTAAAAAAAATTATACATATATATCTAGGAATTTCTCTGGAGTTGTTGTGGTCAGTGTAGTTTCAGTTCAATTTCAGATAGCTCCTCTTTCCAGCTTACACTTCTCGATATCTATAGGCCCCTTCCGGTGTAGTCGGTGTTACCTTCAGGGATTTTAATCTGTTGCACCGGTCCTTTCTGAAGCGGTTCCCTTTGTTTATTTTGGCTTCTCTTCGGTGTCTAATTTCCGCCCTGACACAGGCGGGCGGAGGTGATCTCTTATTTAGGTTCGCTAGTTCAGTTCAGTCCTGCTACGGGGAGGGCGGGGCGCTGCAGACAGATACCGCTCTGTGTGGGTAGCACTCACCGTGTTCCGGCCACACTGGGTTTGCCCCGCTCACGGGTGTCAGTGCTTTCCCCGTCTACACTGCTCAGGCTCCCGGCTGCTCTATATGGAGCGGGCCCTGCGTTGAGTGCGGTTCCAGTTTTCGGGTACTCCACAAAAGCGTGGATTTGGTTGCGCCTACGTTTTGTGCCTTCCCTGGCCTGAGCGGTTCAGGCAGCCAGAGGCTTGGGCGCACTCTCCCGGGTGCAGTACGCCTTATCCCTCCGCGGCGAGCGGCCCAGCAGGCAGAAGCTTGGGCGCACTCTCCCGGGTGCGGCGCGCCTTTTCCCTCCGCGTCGAGAGGCCCAGGCAGCCAGAGGCTTGGGCGTATTCTCCCTAGGTGCGGCGCGCCTTTTCCCTCCGCGGCGAGCGGCCCAGGCAGCCAGAGGCTTGGGCGCAATCTCCCTGGGTACGGCGCGCTTTTTCCCTCCGCGGCCCCAGCGCGTGCCGCCAGTCGGGTCTCAGGAAGTCTTTAGTTAGAACCCGGAGGCCTGTTTGCGGTGTGGGAGGGGGTGGCTTCTCAGGGGCTGAGTTTGCCCTTTTCCCCTCCCCCCTGCCTCCTACCTCCAGCAGGGATGGGCCTGCTCTTCTCAGGAGTTTCTCAGTCCCTTTGTTTTGCAAACTGCTGACAGTGTGTTCCAGCCGGTTAATTTTGTCCCTTGCTATCCCACAGTTTAAAAAAGTTCCCTCCGATTGCTCTCAGGGTCTTCGGGCTGGTCCTCACCCCAAGCAATGCCGCCCGCTCCTCTCCGTTCTGCCCCGCTTGTTGCTGGCGGGTACGGGCGTCTGAGGTACTTTTCTGCTGGGAGTTGCTTTTAGGCACGTAATCTGTGGGCCTTGTTTAATTTTTCCTCCCAGTTAGATTGCCGATAACTTCCCCCAGTCCCGCCAGTGCGAGGGTTTCCTGGTGATCGGAAACTTCCTCTATTAAGACTCCCTTCCCAGGACGGGTCTCTGTCCGTAGCTCTTTTGTCTCCCTTTTTATCTTTTATATTTTGTCCTACCTCCCTTTAAAGACAATGGGCTGCTTTTCTGAGCGCCTGATGTCCTCTGCTAGCGATCAGAAGTTGTTTTGTGAAATTTGCTCAGCGTTCAAATGTTCTTTCGATGAATTTGTAGGGGAGAAAGTGGTCTCCCGTCCTATTCCTCCGCCATCTTGGTTCCTCCCCTTGGACATTTAAGAATCCAATATTCAGTTCCCATTTCTATTCAGGAGTGTGGTGATTACTCTCCCACTTTTGACTCTCTGTTTTCTACCTCAGAACACCTCTATTTCCTCCTTTCCCCTTCTCTTCCCAATCCAATTCTGTGAATCTTTGTGGGTGTCTGGGCTACAGAGAACACTTTGGGGACAGATAACTGCGTAGATCTGTCTCTCTCCTCTTGAGTCCCCTTTTTCTCTTCCTGCTCACCTCTATCTCCTTCCTCCCTCTCCTATTCTTCATGTAACTCTGTGAACCTCTCTGTTTGTCTCTCACGGTGGAGAATCTTTTCACCATTAACCTAGAAGTTTTATTATCAGTGCTGTATAGTTGGAGAAGTCTTGAGACTATTGGAAGAATAAAACTGAAATCCAGGGGCAGGAGACTTAAGCCCAAAACCTGAGAAAACCAGAAAACTCCTGACTACACGGAACATTAAGGAATAAGAGACCATCCAAAAGCCTCCATACCTACACCAAAACCAACCACCACCCAAGAGCCAATAAGCTCCAGTACAAGACACACCACGCAAATTCTTTAGCAACGCAGGAACATAGACCTGAGTGTCAACATACAGGCTCTCCAAAGTCACACCTAACACAAAGATCCATCGCAAAACTCATTACTGGACACTCCATTGCACTCCAGAGAGAAGAAATCCAATTCCATGCACCAGAACGCTGACACAAGCTTCCC
Source organism: Odocoileus virginianus (assembly GCF_023699985.2). Lineage (NCBI taxonomy): Eukaryota > Metazoa > Chordata > Mammalia > Artiodactyla > Cervidae > Odocoileus > Odocoileus virginianus. The sequence goes on from NC_069689.1 coordinate 50,603,229, forward strand.
TAACCAGGAAACCTTGACAAACCAATCGTCCAACCACACCCACTGGGTGAAACCTCCACAATAAAAAGGAACCATAGACCACAAGAATACAGAAAGCCCACTCCAGACACAGCAATCTAAACAAGATGAAAAGGCAGAGAAATACCCAACAGGTAAAGGAACATGAAAAAAGCCCACCAAGTCAAACAAAAGAGGAGGAAATAGGGAATCTACCTGAAAAAGAATTTAGAATAATGATAATAAAAATGATCCAAAATCTTGAAAACAAAATGGAGTTACAAATAAATAGCCTGGAGACAAAGATTGAGAAGATGCAAGAAAGGTTTTACAAGGACCTAGAAGAAATTTTAAAAAAGTCAATTAAAAATTAATAATGAAATAAAAGAGATCAAAAACACTCCAGAGGGAACCATGAGTAGAATAACAGAGACAGAAGATAGGATAAGTGAGTTAGAAGATAAAATGTTGGAAATAAATGAAGCAGAGAGGAAAAAAGAAAAAAAGAATCAAAAGAAACGAGGACAACCTCAGGGACCTCTGGGACAATGTGAAACGTCCCAACATTCGAATCATAGGAGTCCCAGAAGAAGAAGACAAAAAGAAAGGCCATGAAAAGTTACTCGAGGAGATAATAGCTGAAAACTTCCCTAAAATGGGAAAAGAAATAGCCACCCAAGTCCAAGAAACCCAGAGAGTCCCAAACAGGATAAACCCAAGGCAAAACACCCCAAGACACATATTAATCAAATTAAAAAAGGTCAAACACAAAGAACAAATATTAAAAGCAGCAAGGGAGAAACAACAAATAACACAAAAAGGGATTCCCATAAGGATAACAGCTGATCTATCAATAGAAACCCTTCAGGACAGAAGGGAATGGCAGGACATACTTAAAGTAATGAAAGAGAATAACCTACAACCTAGATTACTCTACCCAGCAAGGATCTCATTCAGATATGAAGGAGAATTCAAAAGCTTTACAGACAAGCAAAAGCTGAGAGAATTCAGCACCACCAAACCAGCTCTTCAACAAATACTAAAGGATCTTCTCTAGACAGGAAACACAGAAAGGTGGTATAAATGTGAACCCCAATCAATAAAGCAAATGGCAACAGGACCATTCTTATCAATAATTACCTTAAATGTAAATGGGTTGAATGCCCCAACCAAAAGACAAAGCCTGGCTGAATGGATACAAAAGCAAGACCCCTATATATGCTGTCTACAAGAGACCCACCTCAAAGCAAGGGACACATACAGACTAAAAGTGAAGGGCTGGAAAAAAACATTCCACGCAAAAGGAGACCAAAAGAAAGCAGGAGTTGCAATACTCATATCAGATAAAATAGACTTTCAAATAAAGGCTGTGAAAAGAGACAAAGATGGACACTACATAATGATCAAAGGATCAATCCAAGAAGATATAACAATTATAAATATATATGCACCCAACATAGGAGCACCACAATATGTAAGGCAAACGCTAATGAGTATGAAAGAGGAAATTAATAGTAACACAATAATAGTAGGAGACTTTAATACCCCACTCACAACTATGGATAGATCAACTAAACAGAAAATGAACAAGGAAACACAAACTTTAAAGGACACAATGGACCAGCTAGACCTAACTGACATCTATAGGACGTTTCACCCCAAAACAATCAACTTCACCTTTTTCTCAAGTGCACACGGAACCTTCTCCAGAATAGATCATATCCTGGGCCATAAATCTAGTCTTGGTAAATTCAAAAAAATTGAAATCATTCCAGTCATCTTTTCTGACCACAGTGCAGTAAGATTAGATCTCAATTACAGGAAAAAAATTATTAAAAATTCAAACATATGGAGGCTAAACAACACGCTTCTGAATAAGCAACAAATCATAGAAGAAATCAAAAAAGAAATCAAAATATGCATAGAAATGAATGAAAATGAAAACACAGCAACCCGAAACCTATGGGACACTGTAAAAGCAGTGCTAAGGGGAAGATTCATAGCATTACAGGCCTACCTCAAGAAACAAGAAAAAAGTCAAATAAATAACCTAACTCTACACCTAAAGCAACTAGAGAAGGAAGAAATGAAGAACCCCAGGATTAGTAGAAGGAAAGAAATCTTAAAAATTAGGGCAGAAATAAATGCAAAAGAAACTAAAGAGACCATAGCAAAAATCAACAAAGCTAAAAGCTGGTTTTTTGAAAAAATAAATTGACAAACCATTAGCAAGACTCATTAAGAAACAAAGGGAGAAGAACCAAATTAACAAAATTAGAAACGAAAATGGAGAGATCACAACAGACAACACTGAAATACAAAGGATCATAAGAGACTACTACCAGCAGCTCTATGCCAATAAAATGGACAACTTGGAAGAAATGGACAAGTTCTTAGAGAAGTATAACTTTCCAAAACTGAACCAGGAAGAAATAGAAGATCTTAACAAACCCATCACAAGCAAGGAAATTGAAACTGTAATCAGAAATCTTCCAACAAACAAAAGCCCAGGACCAGATGGCTTCACAGCTGAATTCTACCAAAAATTTAGAGAAGAGCTAACACCTATCTTACTCAAACTATTCCAGAAAATTGCAGAAGAAGGTAAACTTCCAAACTCATTCTATGAGGCCACCATCACCCTAATTCCAAAACCAGACAAAGATGCCACACAAAAAGAAAACTACAGGCCAATATCACTGATGAACATAGATGCAAAAATCCTTAACAAAATTCTAGCAAACAGAATCCAACAACATATTAAAAAAAAATCGTATACCATGACCAAGTGGGCTTTATCCCAGGAATGCAAGGATTCTTTAATATCTGCAAATCAATCAATGTAATACACCACATTAACAAATTGAAAGATAAAAACCATATGATTATCTCAATAGATGCAGAAAAAGCCTTTGACAAAATTCAACATCCATTTATGATTAAAACTCTCCAGAAAGCAGGAATAGAAGGAACATACCTCAACATAATAAAAGCTATATATGACAAACCCACAGCAAGCATCACCCTCAATGGTGAAAAATTGAAAGCATTTCCCCTGAAATCAGGAACAAGACAAGGGTGCCCACTCTCACCACTACTATTCAACATAGTTTTGGAAGTGTTGGCCACAGCAATCAGGGCAGAAAAAGAAGTAAAAGGAATCCAGGTAGGAAAAGAAGAAGTGAAACTCTCTCTGTTTGCAGATGACATGATCCTCTACATAGAAAACCCTAAAGACTCTACCAGAAAATTACTAGAGCTAATCAACGAATACAGTAAAGTTGCAGGGTATAAAATTAACACACAGAAATCTCTTGCATTCCTATACAATGAGAAAACAGAAAGAGAAATTAAGGAAATGATACCATTCACCATTGCAACAAAAAGAATAAAATACTTAGGAGTATATCTACCTAAAGAAACAAAAGACCTATACATAGAAAACTATAAAACACTGATGAAAGAAATCAAAGAGGACACAAACAGATGGAGAAATATACCGTGTTCATGAATTGGAAGAATCAATATTGTCAAAATGGCTATACTACCCAAAGCAATCTATAGATTCAATGCAATCCCTATCAAACTACCAACGCTATTTTTCACAGAACTAGAACAAATAATTTCACAATTTGTATGGAAATACAAAAAACCTCGAATAGCCAAAGTAGCCTTGAGAAAGAAGAATGGAACTGGAGGAATCAACCTGCCTGACTTCAGACTATACTACAAAGCCACAGTCATCAAGACAGTATGGTACTGACACAAAGACAGAAATATAGATCAATGGAACAGAATAGAAAGCCCAGAGATAAATCCACGAACCTATGGTCACTTTACCTTCGACAAAGGAGGCAAGGATATACAATGGAAAAAAGACAACCTCTTTAACACGTGGTGCTGGGAAAACTGGTCAACCACCTGTAAAAGAATGAAACTAGAACACTTTCTAACACCATACACAAAAATAAACTCAAAATGGATTAAAGATCTAAATGTAAGACCAGAAACTATAAAACTCCTAGAGGAGAACATAGGAAAAACACTCTCTGACATAAATCACAGCAGGATCCTCTATGACCCACATCCCAGAATTTTAGAAACAAAAGCTAAAATAAACGAATGGGACCTAATGAAACTTAAAAGCTCTTGCACAACAAAGGAAACTATAAGCAAGGTGAAAAGACAGCCCTCAGATTGGGAGAAAATAATAGCAAACGAAGCAACAGACAAAGGATTAATCTCAAAAATATACAAGCAACTCCTCCAGCTCAACTCCAGAAAAATAAATGACCCAATCAAAAAATGGGCCAAAGAACTAAACAGACATTTCTCCAAGGAAGACATACAGATGGCAAAAAAAAAACACATGAAAAGATGCTCAACATCACTCATTATCAGAGAAATGCAAATCAAAACCACAATGAGGTACCATTACACGCCAGTCAGGATGGCTGCTATCCAAAAGTCTACAAGCAGTAAATGCTGGAGAGGGTGTGAAGAAAAGGGAACCCTCTTACACTGTTGGTGGGAATGCAAACTAGTACAGCCACTATGGAAAACAGTGTGGAGATTTCTTAAAAAGCTGGAAATAGAACTGCCATATGACCCAGCAATCCCACTTCTGGGCATAGACACCGAGGAAACCAGATCTGAAAGAGACACGTGCACCCCAATGTTCATCGCAGCACTGTTTATATTAGCCAGGACATGGAAGCAACCTAGATGCCCATCAGCAGACGAATGGATAAGGAAGCTGTGGTACATATACACCATGGAATATTACTCAGCCATTTAAAAGAATTCATTTGAATCAGTTCTAATGAGATGGATGAAAATGGAGCCCATTATACAGAGTGAAGTAAGCCAGAAAGACAAAGACCATTAACAGTATACTAACACATATATATGGAATTTAGAAAGATGGTAACGATAACCCTATATGCAAAACAGAAAAAGAGACTCAGATGTATAGAACAGACTTGTGGACTCTGTGGGAGAAGGCGAGGGTGGGATGTTTCAAGAGAACAGCATCGAAACATGTATATTATCTAGGGTGAAACAGATCACCAGCCCAAGTTGGATGCATGAGACAAGTGCTCAGGCCTGGTGCACTGGGAAGACCCAGAAGGATCGGGTGGAGAGGGAGGTGGGAGGGGGGACCGGGATGGGGAATACATGTAAATCCATGGCTAATTCATGTCAATGTATGACAAAAACCACTGCAATGTTGTAAAGTAATTAGCCTCCAACTAATAAAAATAAATGGAAAAAAAATAATAAAAATTACTTATAATCTTAAAAAAAAATAGCTGTAATATATAGTCGAACTGTATGTAACTTTGTTCAGAATTTTCCAAGTCTCCTATAAATGTGCTACCATACTTTCATAATTTTTTAAAAAATTAAAAAGAAAGAAAAAAAGAAGTGTGTGGGAAAACAGCAGAGCTTACATTTATATGAATCTCAGCTTAAGGCCAACCTAGACAACTGGCCCTTTGCATGCCTTTCCTCATATAATTTGAGAAAACAATTCTATTCTTATTTCATAAGCCAGGAAAAGAAGGATTAGGAAGTTTAAGCCGTCCTCTCAGAGTCATGTTATTTAATCAATTAGAAACACTAGGGTTTCAACCCAGGCCTGTCTGGATTTTTTCCAGTCTCAGGTGGCCTGAAGAAGGTTAACATTCATTGATATTCCTCTTGCCTCCGATTTTATTCCAGAAAGACCCAGAGCATGCTGGGATGTTTGTCTGTTTTTAATGTCTCAACCTGGTCTCCATTCCTTCCCTCAGGCTTCCTTGTCTCAATCTGAGAACAGAAGGAAGGTGAAGGCATAATGGAAGTCCAGCCTTGTTTCACACAAGAATTGTAGTGCATAATTGCCTATATGTTTACTGCATTATTTAAGGATGTCTTATTCAACCCTGTAAGAGAAACAGACCAATAAGGATAGAGGAAATTAAGAGATGCAAGTGGCTGGTGAAACACGTTAAACAGATTAGAGCACGTGAGCACTCGTGGTAGAGGGGAGGGCTGAAGTATTCCAAGTTACACTAAGGCCTTAAGCTAGTCAAAATCCACCAGGCCGTAAGTTGGCCACTCCTATTCTAGCCCTACCAATTTTCTGCCTGCAGCACACAGATAAAAGCCAGTGGGCCACATGGCAAGGTGCATATGTGACCAAGCAAACTGGTCTGCGTGTCTCGTAAAAGCAAGTTTGGGTTTGCCTCACACACTTTTCGTGCCCTGACCCCCTTGTTCATAATGAGCTCTGGCCTACGTCATAACCCCAGCAGGGAAACAGAGGATTGTGAGAGACAGTGAGCATTGCCTAGTACAGGATTCAAGGGGGTGTGGGCCTTTTACCGTGTATGTAGCTACCCTAGGCGAGTTAACCTTCCATCTCTTCACGCTTGCTTCTCACTGTGAGTTTATTAACCCAAGTGTTTATTAACTCACTGTGTTTATTGACTGCTGCAGTGACTGCTGTGGAAGGTGGTATGGTAATACACTTGGAGGGTACCATTGCATCAAGGTGAATCCCCACTTAACATATGACCTTCAAGAGTCAACTCATCTTTAGTATTTTGTGGTTCTTAATCTTCAAAACATAGGAAATCCTGGTAGAATGAATCAATGGCAAAGAAAAGTAAGTAACCTAATGAAAATTAATGTGATTTTTTAAAAAAGATAATATTTATTAGTTACTTCCTAAATGTAAACATAGCACTGGAATTTGTATTCAACTTCCCAGGTAGCTCAAATGGTAAAGAATCTGCCTGCAGTGTGGGAGACCCAGGTTCGATCCCTGGGTCAGGAAGATCCCCTGGAGAAGGAAATGACAACCCACTCTAGTATTCTTGCCTGGAGAATTCCATGGACAGAGGAGCCTGGCAGGCTACAGTCCAGAGGGTAGCAAAGAGTCAGACATGACCGAAGGACTTACACACATTTAAAAATCCATTCACTGTTCTTTAGACTCAGACTGTCAGTAGGCTCTCTTACTAAAAGCCCTTTCATCCATGTGGTACCAATGTGAGTATTATGCTGACTTTGCAAGGTTCTCACAACATATGTGAGTCTTCCTATTTTACAAATGAGTGAACTGTGCTCAAGTGGGTAGAGAAAATTGCTTAAGGCTAGATTGCTACCAAAAAAAAAAAGCAAGGAGTCCAGACCTAGAATTCTAAGTAAATATTCTATTATCCCATATGTACATTGCAACATATATAGATTCCTAACCACATGTGAATTGAAAGATAGAGAAGGAAAGATAGATAAGGAAGAAAGGGAAATAAGGTGGATGGTAATAAATGATTTAATATTTATATTTTACATATATGGTATATACAGTTGTTTTTGTTGTCCAGCCACCAAGTCACATCTGACTCTATGATCCCATGGACTGCAGCATGCCAGGCTTCCCTGTCATTCACTATCTCCTGGAGCTTGCTCAAACTCCTGTCCATTGAGTCTGTGATGCCATCCAATCATCTTATCCTCTGTGGTCCCCTTCTCCTGCCTTCAATCTTTCCCAGAATTAAAGCCCAGATAAGAATAAGCCAAGGAACAGGAGATTAACTGCGCATCTACTGAGCAGGTCACTGTGTGTGCATGTGATATTGTGATTTATAACAAGAAACATATATTTGATCTTCACCCCCATTTCGGTCACCAAGTTCCTAAAACCCTTGGAATTTGTGTTAGTGAGGTCATTTTTGGAAAGTTCTCAGGTAGCCTAAGGATAGGAGCTGGTTGCCAAGGGAAACTTAGAGGATGGGAACTTTCAACCTCACCCTCCAACTTGGGTTAGGGGAAGAGCTGGAGGTTGAGTTCAATGTGGCCAATGATATAATCAACATGGTTCCTAATGAAGCTACTGTAAAACCCCAAATGAACAAGCTTTGAAGAGTCTATCTTATGCATCTCTTCATCTGGTTGTTACTGAATTATGTCCTTTTACAATAAACAGGTAATATTTATTGTAAGAGAAAGATCTTTCTCTAAGTTCTGTGACAAGCTCTGGCAAATTAATCAAACCCAAGGAAGATGTCATGAAAACACCCAATGTGTAGCTGGTTGGTTAGAAGTGCAGATGAAAATCTAGGCTTGCAACTGGCATCCGATTTGGGTGGCAGTCTTGTAGAACTGAACTCTTAAATGGTGGGAGCCAATATTATCTCTGGGTAGATAATGTCAAAACTGAGTTGAATTGTAGGACACTCAGCTCGCGTGGCAGAATTGCTTGGTGGTGTGGGAAAAAACCAACAGACCTTGTCATGCATCATCTCATTGAAGTTTGTCATCATGGACCCAAATGACAGATGAGAACACTGAGGCACAGAGAACTGAAGACCTTTCCCTGACATCCCGTGAGTCACAAAGGGAGGCTGATGGGTAAGGGGGATAGTAGAGAAGCCTTTCGGGCAAGGATTCAATGGAAATTCCATAAAAGCTGCACCAAGCTTTTGCATCAATTTTCATTTGAAAATGAGATTCTGTAACTTACAAGGACACAAGATACCCCAAATTGAGAGAACTAAAGCTGAACATATTAGCCTGAGAAATGCAACCCAAAGGTTAATGGGAACGTAAAGTACAATCACAGATGAGAATGTCCAAAATGTGCTTTTCAAATGGTCTAAACTTGTAGCAAATTCAACCTCACTGCAGTTATCCTGAATTGTTTCACCCACAACAGCATGCAGTTGGTACCCAGAAATTCCCTCATACTGTAGTACCAACAGTGTGGATATGAACTTGCTGGTGGGGCAGGGTGGGGAGTGAGGGAGAAGCAAGAAGGTAGCAAGAAGAGAAAGCATAATTTAATTGGGCAAAGCTGAGACCCTGGAGTGAGTTCTTTGAAAAAGATGCCAAACCAAAATCCTGCTGCATTAGAACAATGGCCACCATATACAAAATGGCCTTTGAATTGGGAGGGTCACACTTCCTCCTCTGCCTTCTCCAATGGGGAAACTATTCATACACATTCCCTGAGCCAGATGCAGAGTTCTCCACTGAAGCTGCTCCTGTAAGCTTTCAGTCAATGCCATTACCATCCCATCTCCCACAGCTATGAAGCTCCCAGAAACTGTGCAATTAGAAAAATAATAATAATAAGGTTGGGTTTATGTTTGGCCGAAACCTGTGCTCACTGTGTGGCCTTGGGCCAGTCAGATGACCTGCTTGTCTCCTGAGAAGTCAAACCAGCTGGAAAATTGAGTAAGAAACAGTGGCCTCCCTAGAAAACAGATGCTACAGCTGAGCTGAACATTTTTTTTTTTTAGTAAATAAATTAGGGGCCAAGGAAAGGAGGGAGGGAGTGGTGAGTTATCTTGAATATTCAGGAGCAGCTCCAAGCTGAGGAACCCAGTTTCCTCCTGCAGTGAGGTTGAATTTGCTACAAGTTTAGACCATTTGAAAAGCACCTTTTGGACATTCTCGTCTGTGATTGTCCTTTACGTTCCCATTAACCTTTGGGCTGCAAACTAGAACCTCTTTCCAGAATGATCACCAGTTCTCCTGTGGTCAATCTGGTCGCCAGCCTCAGCAAACACTGTTGGACCACAGGTGACCTCTCTTTAGACAACTGAACCCTTGACATGAAGGTCCTTAGGAATCATATTTGTTAAAATATCACCTCACTGAAACTATCCAGATGCCTAGCGAAGATTGCAAGCCCCCTTCACCCTGGCATTCCCTGTTTGGCTCCAGTGTTTATTCTGGCCAGCACCTTCCTTGATGTGTGGGTGCTAAGTCGTTTCAATTGTGTCCAACTCTGTGAAACACTATGGACAGTAGCCCACCAGATTCCTCTGTCCATGAGGATTCTCCAGGCAAGAATATTGGAGTGGGTTGCCATGCCCTCCTCCAGGGGATCTTCCTGAGCCAGGGATCAAACCTGGGTCTCCTGGATTACAGGTGGATTCTTTACCATTAGCGCCACCTGGGAAGGCCACAGGATGCCACTAGTATGCTTATTAAACAATTGGTCTTGTCAGTCTTTAAGGAAGTATTGTATATCCTATCAGATAGTCTCTGCAGATATGATGAGATTACAAAACAAATGCTCAGGATATCATAGTAATAGCTTCAGAGAGCTCACACCCTGGTTACTGGGACCAGACTGAACTCTTACAACCTTGTTCCTGCCTTCCTGCCTCCAGGCTCACCACACTCCAGCCCACCTCCAAGCTCCTACCTGCAGAATCTTTCTAAAATACAAACTTGGGGAATTCCTTGGCGGTCCAGAGGCTAGGACATTGGGCTTTCACTGAGGAGGGCCTGAGTTCAGTCCCTGCTTGGGGAACTAAGATCCTGCAAGCAGTTAGGTACAGCCAAAAAATAGTATTTAAAAAAATTAAAATATCTTCTTTTTGGATTGACCCTTGATCAATACATAGTATGCTTCCCTGTCTCTTCTGACAGTCTTTAAAGTCTACTTTGTCTGATATGAGTATTGCTGTGCCAGCTTTCCTTCGATTTCCATTTTCATGGAATCTCTTTTTCCATTCCCTCACTTTCAGTCTGTATTCACTTTTTGTAGTAGAAAATAACACAGCATTTAAAAGCAAATATACTCCAATAAAAATTTTTTTTAATTAAATTAAAAATAAATCAATTAAAGTACATAAATCAAATAAAGATAATAAAATACAAACTGGACCCTATGGTGTCCCCATTGCCCGCACAGTTAACTCCAGCTCAACCATATCAGGCTCCTCCTGATCTGTGCCCAGTCTGCCTTTCCTGCCCTCCCCCGCTCCCATCACACCTGACCACACTCTTCCCCACTTGCCGTTTGCTGAATGCACCATACCCTCCGTGTCTTCCAACATTTGCTCTTCCCTGCCTGAAACTCTTTTCTCAACTGGCCGACACCTATTGGCTTACCCCTGGGGCTCCAACACCCCGTGTTCTCTGAATCCTTCCCTGCTGATTGCTCCCCATCCCACACAGGTCCCTCTGGCATCTTGAGAGAACCACTGTGATACTGTGCTACCCTGTATGATGACCACTTGGATGTTCCTCTTCCATTCTGAATGGTTGTGGCCTCAGGACAAAATAGAGCCCTGTTTATCTCCATGCCTAGCCAAGGGCTGGGCATATGTACTGATGTTCTGCAGCTATCAAATAAAAAATAAAATCAAGGTTTTTTTTCCCCTCCTCAGATTTATCAGTTCCTTGGTTTCCTTCACCTATAAAAATTGTTAATATATTGATATCATGTTAATATATGACATCATGTTAATATATCAAATAAGTAATGAAAACCTGATCGAATACTGAAAAACAGCTCTTCTTTCGGATGTTCCATCTAGTTTGACAGTCTGTAATTCTCTAAATTCTAGACAGAAAAAAGTTAAGATTGGGAGTGTTAAAAGATAAGCCAGGGCATATTAAAATGTTTGAGTTTATTTGAGCAAAAAATGGATTTCAGTCAGGCAACATCCAACTGGAAGTGGTTAAGAGCAGTCCTGGGACACAAGCTAGAGAAAAAAACTTACAGAAAGTACCAGAAACAAAGAAAGGAAATAATTTGAGTGGCTATAGCTTTAAGCCTAGTTGGCTGTTTGTGCTTAGTGTTTGATCTTATAAACTTGAGGAATTTACAGGCTTAGATTTGCACTGGCTTATATGGGCCTGAGTTTCCCAGGTGGTGCTAGTGGTAAAAACAAAAAACAAACAAACAAAACAACCCCTGCCTGCCAATGCAAGAGATGTAAAAGATGCAGGTTCAATCCCTGGGTGGAGAAGGTTCCCTGGAGGAGGGCGTGGAAACCCACTCCAGCACAGCCCCTCTGGGCTCCCACAGAGCGTGAGGTAATGCTGAGCCATGAACTTTTCTTGAATCTTACAAGTATCTACAAGATTCTCACAGACTCCCATCTTCATGCCTCCGAGTATGCATATTGCAACACATTTTTGAGGGCTGGCTTTTGTTTCAAGACAAATAGATGCTGAGGGGGGAAAATACTTTCAAAAATTATTTTTCTTCAAGGTGGGTGGCAAGAACCATCAAGAAACAAATGTGTGAACTTGCCTTTTGAACTGAAATATTACAAAGAAATACTTGCTTTTCCACCAGTCTTGGGGCTCACTCATTACCTTCTCAAGGTCAGGGAAGAATCAGCGATAGAAACACAGAAACTGCTATTCGAAGCCCATGGTTTTCTTTTAGAATTTACCTTTGGCAGGAAACCAGGCAAGTTTCTGACTGTGGGAAGCTGACAGAGGCAGCCTGTGGACTTAGCTGATTCACAGACGTAAGTTGGGGACCTTTGTCTTGTCAGCCTGCCAAACCTTCCCCATTCTTTGCCCTCACTGTCTCCTCCCCAACCTGCTGCCATTCAAATTACTAAACCATTGTCTTTTCCTGCCTCTGCAAATCTGAGCTTTTGCCCTGTGCAGCTCAGGTCTAAGCTTGCTTCTTAAACAATGGATCCAAGTGCCATGTGGGCAGGGACTGTGTGCTTTTTAGTCAACCATGCATTGCTTGGACCCAGCACCCAGCCGGCACCTGGGGCAGAGCCGGCACTCAAGAAGTGCTTGTTGAAAAATAAAAGCCAGGTTATATGGTCTTCTTTGTGATTCCTGATCCCGTCGCTACAGTTTCAAGCCAAGAAAAGATAGCCCAACACCCCAAGTGTGTATTCTTCAAATGCCTTTGCAATTGTTGCTTTCCAATTGACTGTGAAAAAGAATAAACTCCCATGACCAGGAAGACAGAAAGAGAGAACTTGCTTACCTGGCCCCAGGTTCAGTAAACCCACCAGTACAGATGAAATCGCTCACAAAGGCCCATCCCAGGGAGCCTGGTGAAGAAGAATTACTGTTAACTTAGTCATCCTCTTTTATTCAAGGTGGTGATTTTGCTGAGGCTGGTTTTGACCCATCTATCTTCCCTATAAAGCTTACCTCTTACTTTGAAAACAATTGTGTTTTCAGTCTTCTTTTACTTATTCACCTGCTTCTTTTTAGAATTCTAAATTTTCTGATTCTTTTCCCATCTAACACATCATTGTATATCAAGTATACTCCAATATAAAATAAAGATTAAAAAATAAAGACCTTAGCTTATACCAAAGTTTTCCAAATCTGCAAGTCTTCTTTAGGGCATGTAATCAGAATACTTCAAAGGTCTTTGCATTCATTTTCTCAGGCTGCTTTAACAAAATACCACAGGCTTGGTGGCTTATCAGCAAAAATAGACTCCCTCGTAGTTCAGGAGGCTGCAAGTCTGCTTTCAAGGTGTCAGTGGGGTTGGTTCCTCCTGAGGCCTCTCTCCCTGCCATGAAGACTTCTCCCTGTGTCTTCACGTTGCCTTCTGTCTATACCTGTCTCTCTCTGGGTCCAAATTTCCCCATTTCATAAAGACACCAGTCACACTGCCTTAGGGCCTAAAGACCTTATCTCCAACATGACCTCATTTTCAGAGGTACTAAGGGTGATAATTCCAATATATTTGTGGGGAGGAGACACATTTCAACCTGTAACAGTCTCTCTGTATTATTTGAAGCACCTGTGCTGAGAGTTAGCTACCCAATATAAAGAAACATTCCCCCCCCCCCCCCCGCAAGCCGAGTGTTAACTCATAGAGATCACCAACTCTTTTAACTTCAACTCCCAAACAAAAATAATGACTAAAGAAACAAATAAAAACTATATCCCCAAATGTCTAACCACCCTCTGAAGCAACCCAATCTTGCCTGCTGAACTTTCCCAGTTCTGATAGATCAATAACATTTTCTCCTGGCTTCTACATTATTGGACCTGATATCTCTGAGTCAGGCCTATGAATTTAAAGCAAACCAGTGGCCTTGAATCTAGGTAATTCCAACCAAAGAGAAGCAATTTCTTGTCTGAGGTCAGTAAATTAGATTCCAACACCACCCTGCTAGCCAGTTTAAGCTACTGTAAAAGGCCAATAAGATGTGTCTTTCAATGGGTACCAGCAGTCCTCTTAATGGCAGCATCTAGCTCTATCTTAAGTAGGATAGACAAAAGCTTCTCTGAATTCCTGAGAAAATGGAACCAAGGCCTCCCTCTTAGACTTGGAAAACTAAAGAAAACATTTTCCTAGGTGCCAAAGACGTTACAAATCCCTTGTTTTCTATTATTCTCCTCCCACAAGATTTTTTTTTTTTTTTAGTATAATTGCTTTACAATGTTGTGTTAGTTTCTGCTGCCCAACAAAATGGATCAGCCCTACGTTTACATATACGGCCTCCTTCTCGGCCCCTCCCACTCCCACACCTCTAGGTCGTCACAGCCCCGAGCAGAGCTCCCTGTGCTATACAGACACTTTCCATTAGCTAGCTATTTCCATGGCAGCGTACAAATATCAATACAACTCTCTCACTTCATCCCACCCTCTTCTCCCCTCTCTCCCCACCATGTCCACATGTCCATTCTCTATGCCTGTGTCTATTTCTGCTTTGCAAATAGGTTTGTCTGTACCATTTTTCTAGATTCCACATATGCAATAGTATAGATTTGTTTTTCTCTTTCTGACTTATTTCACTAGGTATAACAGACTCTAGGTTCATCCACATCTCTACAAACGACCCAGTTTTGTTCGTTTTTATGGCTGAATGTAGAGATTTAAAAGTTATTTAAAGAGATTGGTCATAATGGGGAATCAAGGAAAGCGTGAGGCACAGCAAGCAGTTAGGAGCAAACAAACCATGTTCACGGGGAGACAGCTCATGCTGACATATATGTTTTCCCCACTTGCATTTTATAATTGTTAATCACAAAAGCATGTGACAAGTGAAGCGGATGAGAATCATAAGAGTTTCATAAATCTGATAATTCTTCATGGAGTCAATAACTGGGCTCCAGGCCCTGGAGAAACGAATATCTTGCCCCTGGAACTCCCAGACCAGTGAGCCAGATGCACAAGGAAGTAGATAGTAGCAACACCAGGAGGGGACAAGGACCCCTGAGATGTCCTGGCCTGCCCAGGTATGTCGGGATGGGCCCCCTAAGTACCTAGGGGGATGGGGAGAGGTCGCCTGGAAGGAAGACCCAGGACAACGGCAAAAGCTATTCAGAAACTCATTATGCCCCCAGCTTGGTAATTTTGTCATATGCAAACGCTTTCTCCATTTCTTGAGAAACTACCCTATTTCTTCCTTTCTCAAAGAGACTGGAATGCCAAGCAATTGACTCACAGATATCTGCTAATGAAACATAGTCTTTCATCTTTCGTTGACTTATGTATACATACTAAGTCACTTCAGTCGTGCCCAACTCTTTGTGATCCTATGGACTATAGCCCACCAGGCTCCTCTGTCCATGGGATTTCCCAGGCAAGGATACTAGAGTTGCCATTTCCTTTTCCAGGGGATCTTCCTGACCCAGGGATCAAACCTGCGTCTCCTGCTTTGGCGAGCAGGTACTTTACAGCTGAGCCGCTAGGGAACAGCGTGAGCACGGACTGAAGCGACTCGGGACATTCCCAGCACCCACAGGCTCCCTCGTGCCTGTCTTAGCGACTACCCACTCCCTGGAGATAAACACCATGCTTTTATTGTTGTTGCATGATTTGTTTATTATAAAACATCATCTTGAGTCAAATTATAACACGTAAATTGCGATTTCATTGCTACTACGAAAATGAAGCAGCATTCTGCTTGAGGTTTGTTTTTCTGGATGGAGTCCTGAATGCCTGCTCTTCAGTTCTGCCAAATTCTGAATTCCCTCGCTCTTAAAAAACAGTTACCATTCTTATTCCCATCACCAGGAATTAGTTTTGCCTGTCCTGGAACTTCATGCAAATGAAATCACACAGAATAGTCTTTTGTATCTGCTTTCTTTTCCTTATTTTCATGTCTGTGAGATTCACCTATGCCTCTCTGCATACAATAGCTTGTTTTAATTTTGAGGATGAATTCCACTGTATACATATACCCCACAATTTACCTATCCTTTCTACTTTTGGAGGATATTTGGGGTTGTTTTCAATTGGAGATATTAGTTTGAACATTCTTATGCCTGTCCCACGTGTACTCATTCCTCTTAGATCTATTACTAAGAGTAGAATTACCCTGTCAAAGGATACAGGCATGTGTAGTTTTAGTGGGTACTACCAGTTTTACAAAGCCATAGTGCCCACTGACACTCTCATCAGCAGTGTCTGAGAGCCCCTGTTTGAGCTATAATCCTCCTCAGTACCTCTGTATGTAAACTGGGGGAGTCTATCCAAGAAGAGAAACTTGCAATGTCAAAAAAACTCAACACACTGCAATATTCTGACCAGTACACCAGTCCCTCCTGCTAGAAGACTGAATGGAGAGCGATTAGTTGGACATACTAATAGGGAAGCAAGAGCTATGAAAATGACCAATGGATATAAAGCTGGACTCTGCTGGCCAGACTGTTGGACCTGGGTTAAGAGCGTCTATAGTGATGGTCTCTCTGCCAATTTCTTTAACATTGGCTGGGCCATCCCATTACCACTCAGCTTAAAGGGCTTAAGGACAAAAGTGCTGACCTGGGGCCAACTGGGTGCTGTCCACAAATACTGATGGCTTTGGATACCTTCTCCTGGGGAAGAACCAAACATTTCTCAGAAGTCTTTCTGCTTCATCAGTACTCGGCCATATAGCAGCCAGCCACAAGAAAACTGCAGGTGTTTAGTAAGAAGTATCATAGCTCTGTGGAGAAAGTGCTGGGAAAGCACTAACAGTGCTCTTAAATCTTTCTGATAACCAACACATGAGCACACACAGCGGGGAGGACATGCCTTTCATATCCATTGTGGTATCAGATGAAAGATAAAAAGCAAGACTGAAGCCACTAGTCTGAATATCCGTGCTGAACCCTCAAAGACCACTCAGAAGACGCTTGAAGACATTGCAAATGGTTTCTTCTAAAATATTAAAAGCTCCCTAAAAAAGGGGGGGGGTATCAGAACACATTTAAGAGTATGGTCTTTAATGGTGTGAAGGCAGTAGAAAACATTGACTGTCTCTAACATTTTCCACATTTGTTGTCCTTTGCTGTTTTACAATGCTGTTAGTTTCTATTGCACAGCAGCATGAATCAGCCCTGTGTATACCACACATCCCTCCCTTTGGGGAGGTCACCACAGGTCGTTAAGGTGAGTTTCCTGTGCCATATAGTCTGTCTGCATCAGTTAACAAGAGTTACTTTACACAAGAGTGCTTACATGTCAATCTCAATTTCCCAATTCTCCCCCGCCTCTACATTTGTTCTCTACCTCTGTGTCTCTATTTCTACTTTGCAAATAAGTTCATCTATACCATTTTTCTAGATGCTACATATGTGCATTAATATATGGTATTTGTTAATATACAGCATTTGTTCTAC
Source organism: Odocoileus virginianus (assembly GCF_023699985.2). Classification (NCBI taxonomy): domain Eukaryota; kingdom Metazoa; phylum Chordata; class Mammalia; order Artiodactyla; family Cervidae; genus Odocoileus; species Odocoileus virginianus. The sequence continues at coordinate 50,620,566 of NC_069689.1, forward strand.
ACTTATGTGTCTCTATTTCTGCTTTGCAAACAAGATCATCTATTCCATTTTTTGAAATGCCGCACATATGTGTTAATATACGATATTTGTTTTTCTCTTCAGAATGGCATTTTTAGTTGAGCTAGGCTGGTCTTATTATTATCAAACTGCCTTCATAAACCAGAAACCAAAATTGTTTCCTGACCAAAATTAATCCTAAAATAGGATGTGCGGATTTCATAAAATTGAAATGTCCCCATTATTATGGCAATGTTAAAGGTTAATTTTTTAAAATATATTTTAATTTTGGATGCATGAGACAAGTGCTCGGGGCTGGTGCACTGGGAAGACCCAGAGGGATGGGGTGGGGAAGGAGGTGGGAGGGGGGATCGGGATGGGGAATACATGTAAATCCATGGCTGATTCATGTCAATGTATGGCAAAAACCACTACAATATTGTAAAGTAATTAGCCTCCAACTAATAAAAATAAATTGAAAAAAATCTAAATGAGAGATTGAGCAAAGGAATATCTGCATGAACTTAAATGCAGATGTTCTTGACTATAGGCAATAACACTTTCACATTTCAAAAGATCTTTCCAAAAATTCAAGATGTTCATCTTAAATTGGACCAACAATTATTAATAGTAGTCTCATTTAAGAGAGCCTTTTGACCTTTTTAGATAAGTAGTAAAATTTGCAGTGTTGTATAGACCTGGAGATGCTTTGAAGAGAGACATTTTACTTTGACAAGAACTGTTTTTCCAGAAGAATTCATTCAAAACTGTCTGGCTTTCAAAAATCTGCATTTCTATTTCAAGACTGGGAAAGGTATTTTTATCAAAATTTTCAAGTGTTTCCATGTGGGTTCAAGATCAGGTGAAGAAACTGTAAGAGAACAGGAAGGTTTTGCTTTCTCTTACTAGAAAGAATTACAGGCAGAGAATATCTGTGACTTGAATGAGATGTGTGTGGGTGTCCTGAACTGACCTCAAAGGGTCTTTCCGGCTTGACTCACATTATAGAAATAGCTATGTCTTTGGTCTTTCTTGCAGTCCTTTCGTTAGAATTATTTACTGCTGCAAAGTCAGCAAAGCTAATGTTACCAGGAGCCCAATTCAATCACCAAACACAAATAAGCAGCCTTCTGCCCAAGGGCTAGAGGGGAAGCCCTCTTCCCCATTTCTAGAGGAGCAGAGTCACAGACAGTCTGAAGTTTTGATGCTCAGTGTTGATTTATGTCTCATGATTCAGGAAAATGGACTGACCTAAGAATACTTGCCTCATTCAGCTGACAGCACCAACTTGTATCTGGGAGAAATGGCAGTCACAATGACCACCTTCCCCTTATTAAAGGAAAAAAAAAGTTCTTCTTTCTCTGCATGGGTCAACCCAAGATCATTTCACCTATTATTCTTTCATGATTGCTTATGTCTAAGGGTAACCTTGCAGAAAAGAAAACCAGCAGGGCAATTACATTTCAAACTCCTCTTGGAATCTAGACTCCATGGTAACCCTACACCTCAGGCCTCTGACCCCATAGCGAAGCACGGCGGTCCTCTGCTCCTGGAGGAAGTGACTTACGCACCCGAGACCCTGGGTCACAGCTGACATTCCATTCTGTTTGTGGACAAAATAGTTCCTTTTTTCATCATTTTTCTACTAACACCCAGAGGCAGTGATTTCACTGACCTGAAAGGGAAGTCACCAGAACTGTCCTTTCCAGACAAAAAGATTTTTGAAAACATGTCTACATTATGGTCAGTAAAGAGAGGTCTGGTCTATTGTGAGTGCATGCAACTCTTTTTTTTTTTTTCCCTTTGGAAAAGTAAATTTAATGATAATATTCACATGTAGACCTGCTGATTTTTTTTTCATTTATTTTTATTAGTTGGAGGCTAATTACTTTACAATATTGTAGTGGTTTTTGTCATACATTGACATGAATCAGCCATGGATTTACATGTATTCCCCATTCCGATCCCCGCTCCCACCTCCCTCTCCACCTGATTCCTCTGGGTCTTCCCAGCGCACCAGGCCCGAGCACTTGTCTCATGCATCCAGCCTGGGCTGGTGATCTTGTTTCACCCTAGATAATATGCATGTTTCGATGCTATTCTCTCGAAACATCCCACCCTCGCCTTCTCCCACAGAGTCCAAAAGTCTGTTCTGTACATCTGTGTCTTTTTTTCTGTTTGCTTGCAACTCTTTTTCAGCAAGCGGCCTGACTTCCTGTTAAGGATTTCATCAAGATATTTGCCAGAATATGCTCCATATATCTGAAATATTTATTTTTAGAGAGATTTTTTTATTTTTATTTTTTTTGAGAGATTTTTTTAAATTCCTCAACTCCCCAGTCTGAGAGAAATGGAATTAAAGAGATTGTCCTTGAAGTGAGGTTTAATATCCCATGTGTATATCTCATATTTAGACCTTGAACACTGACAATGGCTTCAGAGGATTGACTTTTATTCCTGTCTCCAAAAGACAACACTTTGCAAGTGTTAAGCGAGCTCTTCTCTTTCCTTATCGGTAATCAATAAAAAACACATACACACACAAAAGATGTAGAAAAACTGCCCCAGGCACCCGTACACTGGAGGTGTTTGTGATTTTTTTTTAGAATAAATAAATCACACTGTGGCTGGGTAAAAGTGTTAGTCGCTCAATCATGTCCAACTCTTTTCGACTTCACGGACTATATATAGTCCACCAGGCTCCTCTGTCCATGAGATTTTCCAGGCAAGAATACTGGAGTAGGTGGCCATTCCCTTCTCCAGGAGATTTTCCCAACCCAGGGATAGAACCCCAGTACCTGCATTGCAGGCAGATTCGTTACCATCTGAGCCCCCAGGAAGCCTGTGAATGGGTACCGGGCTTCTCTTAGGATGACGAAAGTGTTCTAGAATCATGTGTTCACAATTCTGCGAATGTACTAAGAACCATAGGATTTGTATACTTTAAATGAAGGAATTATATGGTATGTGAACTATATCTCAGTTAAGCTGTAATATTAACAAAAAAATTAAGTCTTGATAGTTTGTCATACAACTACTTTTCAGAGTTAAACAATAAAAACAACCACTTTCATAATATCACTACAGTTTGAGAGAAGAAAATATTTGGAAAGATAATAACAGCAATTTGACTACCTCAGTAATAATCTTTCAAAAATGTTCATCAAAATAAAGAATAAAATTTATGTGGGTGCATAATTACAAACACCAGATTGTTATAGTATTATTGTGATTTTATTTAGCCACATCTACATGTTCACTATAATCTAATTCGGAAAGTGACCCTTTATTTTAATAATGTCAGTATCTGCCTGTGAAACCCAGAGGTGAAGATTCAGCCACTGGCCCTTTTGGGTGAAAGGAGTCTTTGCATGTGATGTATGTTCTAGCTGCATCATCAGGGAGACTTGAAAAATGACAACTCTGCAGTGGATCCGTCTGCAGTTTCATGGCAGATGGACAGTCAACTGGTCCAATACTTTAAGAAAGGAATATAAGAGAGGAGTGGAGAAAAGGGAGCCCTCCTACACTGTTGGTGGGAATGTAAATTGGTGTAGCCACTATGGAAAACAGTATGGAGATTCCTTAAAAAAAACTAAAAACAGTTACTATATGGTCCCATTCCTGGGCATATATCCAGACAAAACTATAGTTTGAAAAGATATATGCACTCCAATGTTCATTACAGCACTTTTCACAATAGTCAAGGCATGGAAGCAACTTAACTGTCCATCAGTAGAGAATGGAGAAGGAAGATGTGGTACGTATATACAATGGAATACTACTCAGCCATAAAAAAGGATGAAACAATGCCATTTGCAGCAACAGGGATGGATCTAGAGATTTTCATACCAAGTGATATGTCAGAAAGAGAAAGACAAATACCATATAACATCACTTATATGTGGAACCTAAAATAGGACAGAAATGAACATATCTATGAAAGAGGAACAGACTCAGACACATAGAGAACAGACTTGTGGTTGCCAAGTGGGACGGTGGAGAGAGGATTGGGTGTTTGGAATTAGCAGATGCAAACGAATATATATAGGATGGATAAAAAAATGGTCCTACTCTATAACTCAAGGAGCTGTATTCAATACCCTGTGATAAACCACAATGGAAAAGAACATGAAAAAGAATATATGTATGTATATATAAAACTGAATTATTTTGTTGAACAGCAGAAATAAACACAATATTGCAAATCAATTACACTTCAATAAAATGTAAAACTAAAAAGAATCAAGATATCTACATAAAAGGAAAATAGCAATAGGTATAAAAATTCTAAATGTATTCATATTCTGTAGACTGTTGTCACACTCATAGAAACCTATCCTAATGAAATAAAGCAAAGAACTATGGCCAGAAATATCCATTCAGCATCACTTCTGGTACACAGAAAAACCACCTAGGTATAGATGTGTATTGGGGAAGAACTGTGGAGATCCACTTTAAGGTGTATTACGCAACTATGATAATTTTTGTTGTATCAAAAAAAAAGAACAACTGCATGTGTACTATAATCAAAACACTTTTAAAGATATAGTGTATGGTATTAGTCTCTCAGTCATTTCCAACTCTTTGCAACCCCATGGACTGTAGCCCACCAGGTTCCTATGTCCATGGGATTCTCCAGGCAACAATAGTGGAGTGGGTTGCCATTCTCTTCTCCAGAGGATCTTCCCAACCCAGGGATAGAACCCAGGTCTCCTGTATTGCAGACAGATTCTTTACCATCTGGGCCATTAAAAAATATAGTGTGATAGTTTTCAAAGTACGCCCACAGACGCTTTGCTGCACGTTCCTTTTGCGGAAGAGAGCTTGATTTTCCTTCTTTTGTTGTGAGTGCAATTTAATAACTCGCTTCTAGTGAACAGAATATGGTAGATATGATACAACATTAATCCTTAAGACTAACTGCAGTTTCCGTGTCAGGGGTTTAGTCTCTCCCTCCCTCTCTTTCTCTCTCTCATCACTTGATTTGGAGGAAATCATGCCCAAAGTCAGCCCTGCAAAAAGGGAAGACACCTGCCCTGAAGGTACACCAAGGCAGCCTGTCCTGGGGTCCAGGTGGTGAGAAATCAATGCAGGCCAGGCAGGAACCATGTGAGGGCACTCAGAAGAGCATCCTTTTCCAGAAAACCTTGAGATAACCTTCACCTGGCCAACAGCTTCTAATATAGACTGTCAAAACCACCCACCAACCTGCTCTAGGGGACTCGACCCAGAGAAACTCTAGAAACCCTGTAAAACAATAATGTTTGCCATTAAATTGAGGATAATCTCTTATGAAAAAAAGATAATTGATACATACAGCAGAGAAAAAAATTACAGGAAAATATATCAAAATGCAAACAGAGGGATAGTAGTCAGATGGCAAAACATTTTCCCCCTTTGTCTCTTTTGCAAAGAATCTCTGACCAAAAACATTCATTGCAGCCTGCTTGAAAAACACTTTAGCTCCTTTATTCCACAAACAGTCATTTACCTTTTCCCTAAATCCTAAGTATCTGAAGGACGTGAACGTTATTCTAGTCCAGAGACACATGTAAAGTCAGAGAGGAGAATGGCCATCCCTTTAAGATGTAGCCGTTCAAAGAACAGGCATTGACACATAAGCTGTTATATACTGTCCCTTTTTTTAATTTTGATTTTTTGTTCATGATGCATTTTTGCATATTTATTTTTAAATTTATTTTTGGCCATGCCACACAGTACACAGGATCTTAGTTCCACAACCAAGGATCAAACCCATGCCCTCTGCAGTTGAAGTAAGGAGTCTTAACCGCTGGACCACTGGGGAAGTCTCTGAACGGCTCCTTTTTAAAGATGCTACTGACTTAGCAACAGCAAGACAATCACTGAAAGTTTTTCTGACCATTTTAGAGTTTATCTTAATACAACCCTAGTCTGTTATCCAGCACTTTTTTGACAAACACTGTAGATTTGTAAGAAGTTCATATATTAGCTTGGTAATCTTGGGTATTTGACCTCTCTGTAGCTCAGATTCTTTGTATGTAAAATGGTGATAATTGTACCTTTCTCATAGAGTAGTTATGAGACTCAAAGGAAATAAAAACATGCAATGAACTTCATACACACTCTGACCCATATGGGCTTTGCAGAAGTACCTATTACCATTTAGAATGTAAATTCAGTTCAGTCGCTCAGTCGTGTCCGAAATCTTTGCCACCCGGTGGACTGCAGCGCTCCAGGCTTCCCTGTCCATCACCAACTCCCAGAGCTTGCTCAAACTCATGTCCATTCAGTCGGTGATGCCATCCAACCATCTCATCCTCTGTCGTCCCCTTCTCCTCCTGCCTTCAATCTTCCCAGCATCAGAATCTTTTCTAGTGAGTCAGTTCTTCCCATCAGGTGGCCAAAATATTGGCGTTTCAGCATCAGCATCAGTCCTTCCAATGAATATTCAGGATTGATTTCCTTTAGGATAGACTGGTTGGATCTCCTTGCAGTCTAAGGGACTTTCAAGAGTCTTCTCCAACACCACATTTCAAAAGCATCAGTTCTTCAGTGCTCAGCTTTCTTTATAGTCCAGCTCTCACATCCATACATGACTACTGGAAAAACCATAGCTTTGACTAGACAGACCTTTGTTGGCAAAGTAATGTCTCTGATTTTTAATATGCTGTCTAGGTTGATCATAACTTTTCTTCCAAGGAGCAACAGTCTTTTAATTTCATGGCTGCAATCACCACCTGAAGTGATTTTGCAGCCCCCAAAAAATAAAGTCTGTCACTGTTTCCATTGTTTCCCCACCTATTTGCCATGAAGTGATTGGACCAGATGCCATGACCTTAGTTTTCTGTATGCTGAGCTTTAAGCCAACTTTTTCACTATTCTCTTTCACTTTCATCAAGAGACTCTTGAGTTCTTCTTTACTTTCTGCCATAAGGATGGTGTCATCTGCATATCTGAGGTTATTGATATTTCTCCCGGCAATCTTGATTTCAGCCTGTGCTTCATCCAGGTCAGCATTTTACATGATGCACTCTGCATGTAAGTTAAAGAAGCAGGGTAACAATATACAGCCTTAACATACTCCTTTCCCAATTTGGAACCAGTCTGCTGTTTCATGTCCAGTTCTAACTCTTGCTTCTTAACATGCATACAGATTTCTCAGGAGGCAGGTCAGGTGGTCTGGTATTCCCATCTCTTGAAGAATTTTCCAGTTTGTTGTGATCCACACAATCAAGGCTTCGGTGTAGTCAATAAAACAGAAGTAGATGCTTTTCTGGAACTCTCTTGCTTTTTTGATGATCCAACAGATGTTGGCAATTTGATCTCTGGTTCCTCTGCCTTTTCTAAACCCAGCTTAAACATCTGGAAGTTCACAGTTCATGTACTGTTGAAGCCTGGCTTGGAGAATTTTGAGCATTACTTTGCTAGTGTGTGAGATGAGTGCAATTGTGCAGTAGTTTGAGCATTCTTTGGCATTGCCTTTCTTTGGAATTGGAATGATAACTGGCCTTTTCCAGTCCTGTGGCCACTGCTGAGTTTTCCAAATTTGCTGGCATATTGAGTGCAGCACTTTGACAGCATCATCTTTCAGGATTTGAAATAGCTCAACTGGAATTCCATCACCTCCACGCTTTGTTCGTAATGTTTCCTAAGGCCCACTTGACTTCACGTTCCAGGATGTCTGGCTCTAGGTGAGTGATCACACCATCGTGATCATCTGGGTCATGAAGATCTTTTTTGTACAGTTTGTCTGTGTATTCTTGCCACTTCTTCTTAATATCTTCTGCTTCTGTTAGGTCCATACCATTTCTGTCCTTTATTGAGCCCATCTTCGCATGAAATGTTCCATTGGTATCTCTAATTTTCTTGAAGAGATCTCTAGTCTTTCCCATTGTGTTGTTTTCCTCTATTTCTTTGGATTGATCACTGAGGAAGGCTTTCTTATCTCTCCTTGCTATTTTTTGGAACTCTGCATTCAAATGGACATCACCAGGTGGTCAATACTGAAATCAGGTTGATTATATTCTTTGCAGACAAAGATGGAGAAGCTCTATACAGTCAGCAAAAACAAGACTGGAAGCTGACTGTGGCTCAGATCATGAACTCCTTATTGCCAAATTCAGACTTAAATTGAAGAAAGTAGGGAAAACCACTAGACCATTCAGGTATGACCTAAGAATATTAAGAGGATCATAAACTAGCTGAGACATTAGTTTGATGGGTAAGCCACAGGCTAAGGAATGAAAAGAGCTGACTCATTGGAAAGGACCCTGATGCTGCAAAAGATTGAAGGTAAAAGAAGAAGGGGATGGTGGCAGAGGATGAGATGGTTAGATAGCATCACAGACTCATAGACATGAATTTGAGCAAAGTCTGAGAGATAGTGAAGGACAGGAGAGCCTGGTGTTCCGCAGCCCATGAGGTTGTTAAGAATCAGACATGACTAAGCGACTGAACAACAACAAAGGAATGAGAGCAGGTTCAGTAACAACACACCCAACCAAGCCAGGCTCACTGAGTTTTTGGGTACCTGGACTCCATCACAGTGCCTTTTCCTGGGAAAGTTATTCTGATTAACTGCCCCTAAAGCTGATTCGTCATGAGAGGGAAATGATTACATGGACTGAAAGCTTGTGTCCATTTCCATCTGCCTTTGTAGGATTTTTTAAAAATCTTTAAATTATGAATGCTTATTTTGATCCCATCTAAAGTTTGATCTCTGAACTTGGGAGGATGGAATTCCAGCTCTTTCAAAGCCAAGAAGTGTGATCGATCAGGCTCTCAACCTGCAGGAAGGAAGTAATTGAATGAGGGTGCTCATTGTGCTTGCAGGCCACCTGGGCTAATTATTCTTAAGCACCAATTTGCATTTAATCACAGCTTGAATCATTTTACTCCAAAGGTGGTATGTGCTAATAGTAAGGCATTTAGCCCAATGCATCTCTCAGGGCAAAGGACCTTTTCGATTTTTAATTAAAGACTTACAGGAGGTGAAAGTGTGTGACCACGGTTTAAAACAGGCAGTGTGCATTGTCAGGGAATCAGAGAATGCTCTTTTCACTCAGAAATCACACATGTTTGGGCTCCACAGAGTGAACCAATCATGATGGCAGGGCCAGGAAGATGGGCCACAGTTTCCACTGGGGCAAGAAAGACATCCAACACAGACAGCAGTGATAGAATCTCACAACTGTTTTCGGGAGCTATATAAGATCAAGGCATCCAACCCAGAGGGATCGGGTAGAGAGGGAGGTGGGAGGGGGGATCAGGATGGGGAATACATGTAAATCCATGGCTGATTCATGTCAATGTATGACAAAAACCACTACAATATTGTAAAGTAATTAGCCTCCAACTAATAAAAATAAATGAAAAAAAAATATCAAGGCATCCAGTCCCATCCCTTCATGGCAAATAGAAGGGGGAAAAGTGGAAGCAGTGACAGATTTTGTTTTCTTAGGTTCCAAAATCACTGTAGACAGTGATTGCAGCCATGAAATTCAAAGACACTTGTTCCTTTGAATAAAAGCTATGACAAACCTACACAGTGCATTAAAAAGCAGAGACATCACTTTGCCAGCAAAGGTCCATGTAGTCAAAGCTTTGGTTTGTCCAATAGTCATGTATGGATGTGAGAGCTGGATCATAAAGAAGGCTGAGAGCAAAAGAATTGATTTTGAGCTGTGGTGTTGGAAAAGACTCTTAAGAGTTCCTTGGACAGCCAGGAGATCAAACCAGTCCATCCTAAAGGAAACCAGTCCATCCTAAGGGAAATCAGTCCTAAATATTCATTGGAAGGACTGATGCTGAAGCTGAAGCTCCAGTTCTTTGGCTATCTGATGCAAAGAGTTGACTTATTGGAAAAGACCCTGATGCTATGAAAGATTGAAGGCAAAAGGAGAAGGGGATGGCAGAGGCTGAGATGGTTGGATGGAGTCACTGATTCGATAAATAGGAATTTGAGCAAACTCTTGGGGATAGTGAGGCACAGGGAAGCTGGCATGCTGCAATCCATGTGGTCACAAATAGCCGGACACAACTAAGCAACTGAACAACAACAATAACCTCTGTGCCCCTCAGAAAATTGGTGCTCTCAGCCCAGTGGATGTTAAATTCTTGAAACTCCCCCAATAAAGGAAACTGAAAAAATATACACCTCTAAAGAAGGTAAACATTATTCGAGAAGGTATAACCAATTGAACTGCTCACTAAGGCAGACAGTATTGATATTACTAGAGTTAATCATTAATCAATTCAATTCATTGACTAGACTTCAGTTCAGTTCAGTTACTCAGTCGTGTCCGAGTCTTTACGAGCCATCGACTGCAGCATGCCAGGCCTCCCTGTCTATCACCAACTCCAACTCCCTGAGCCTACTCAAACTCATGTCCATTGAGTCAGTGATGCCATCCAGCCATCTCATCCTCTGTCGTACCCTTCTCCTCCTGCCCTCAATCTTTCCCAGCATCAGGGTCTTTTCAAATGAGTCAGCTCTACGGATCAGGAGGCCAAAGTACTGGAGTCTCAGATTCAACATCAGTCCCTCCAATGAGCACCCAGGACTGATCTTCATTAGAATGGACTGGCTGGATCTCCTTACTGTCCAAGGGACTCTCAAGCGTCTTCTCCAACACCACAGTTCAAAAGCATCAATTCTTTGGTGCTCAGCTTTCTTTATAGTCCAACTCTCACATCCATACATGACCACTGGAAAAACCATAGCCTTGACCAGACGGACCTTTGTTGGCAAAGTAATGTCTCTGCTTTTTAATATGCTATCTAGGTTGGTCATAAGTTTCCTTCCAAGGAGTAAGCGACTTTTAATTTCATGGCTGCCATCACCATCTGCAGTGATAAATAAAAATAAAGTCTGACAAATTTGACAAGTGTCAAAATAAAGTCTGACACTGTCCACTGTTGCCCCATCTATTTAACATGACGTGATGGGACTGGATGCTATGATCTTAGTTTTCTGAATGTTGGGCTTTAGGCCAACTTTTTCACTCTCTTTCACTTACATCAAGAGGCTCTTTAGTTCTTCTTCACTTTCTGCCATAAAGGTGGTGTCATCGGCCTATTTGAGGTTATTGATATTTCTCCTGGCAATCTTGATTCCACCTTGTGCTTCCTTCAGCCCAGTGTTTCTCATGATGTACTCTGCATATAAGTTAAAAAAGCAGGGTGACAATATACAGTCTTGACATACTCCTTTTCCTATTTGGAACCAGTCTGCTGTTCCATGTCCAGTTCTAATTGTTGCTTCCTGACCTGCATACAGATTTCTCAAAAGGCAGGTCAGGTGGTCTGGTATTCCCATCTCTTTCAGAATTTTCCACAGTTTATTGTGATCCACACAGTCAAAGGCTTTGGCATATTCAATAAAGCAGAAATAGATATTTTCCTGAACTTAGCTCTAAACAAAACAAAGAACAAGAGAGCATTCTGGAAAGAAAAACTGTTTCAGGGATCAATCAATCCATGTTCTAGCCCTGTGTCTATCATATACCAGAAGTGTGACATGAATTAATTCTCTCACCAAGTCTGCTGGAAGATGATGAACTGGGCCCATGACTTTTGATTACCTCCATTTCCCTTGATAAGATTGTATTATTTTTAAAATCCTCAACTTTGGGACATCTATTTTGTCCCTAACTAAAATTGGTCTCTGAACTTAAGAGGGTATGATTCCTGCTCTTAGCTCCTTTCTATGTAAACTGAAAGTGTTGGACTAGTCCAGTGGAATTAGACATGATCCATTCTTATCACTGACACCCTGGATCATCACAGTGGAACCGGATACTGGATCATATAATTGATCAGAACATTGTTAGGAAATGGAAGGATTTTGCCCAGCAGCTTGGTGTGTGTGTGTCCATGGAAAGAATTTTCTATGACATCAGTTTGCTTTTGTTCAGACATTAGGGTGATGTCACTTACCTGACCTTGCTCTAAGAAAGCCTACTCTGTAACTGGTGAAGTTCTTTCTGATGTGTGGGTTTGTTAGGGAAAGGAGAGTCTGGAGACACTGCCCCCACCCCACCCCACCTTCCTCCTGTGGGCTTTGGTTCTTGGTAGGGATGCAAAGAAGAATCTGAGCTCTTACCCACTGCAAAAGAGTTTGTTGAGACTAGGGAGAGGACAGAGAGAACACCTCAAGAGAGAGATGGGCCAGGCCAAGGCAGGCAATGGCACTGGGGGGCACACCTCACACTATCCTGTATTTGAGCTTTGGAGGCCACTGGGCTCATTACATAGTCATAAATGTTCTATGAATACATACATCTAATTATAACAGACTGAACTGTGGGAAGGATATGCACAGTAAAGCTTGTTATATAACCTGCAGCTGTCAATCAAGACTGTCAATCACTGATACCCTGGATCACACAAAAAACCTTGCCTTAAAAATTTGGCACACCCAGCCCCTCAGTGCCATTGCCTGCCTTGGCCTGGCCCATCTCTCTCTTGAGGTGTTCTCTCTGTCCTCTCCCTAGCCTCAACAAACTCTTTTGCAGTGGGTAAGAGCTCAGATTCTTCTTTGCATCCCTACCAAGAACCAAAGCCCACAGGAGGAAGGTGGGGTGGGGTGGGGGCAGTGTCTCCAGACTCTCCTTTCCCTAACAAACCCACACATCAGAAAGAACTTCACCAGTTACAGAGCAGGCGGCTTTCTTAGAGCAAGGTCAGGTAAGTGACATCACCCTAGTGTCTGAACAGAAGCAAATTGATGTCACAGAGAATTCTTTCCATGGACACACACACACCAAGCTGCCGGGCAAAATCCTTCCATTTCCTAACAGTGTTCTGATGCTCAGCTCCTGATCAATTATATGATCCAGTATCCGGTTCCACTGTGATTAGGGACCTGGGACAGGAAGACAACCTGTGAACCATTACTGAGCATCCCAACATTAGGAGTTATTTCTTTCCATTAACAATCAATCTCGCTGAGTGGTCCCTATTTAACATGCCAGGAAAGTAACAAGAGAGTGATGGTGTCATTTAAGCAAAGTAAATAGTCACTGCTATGAAAAAAGAGCATAGACATCAAATGTTGAACTCAGCTCTCCTTTCCATACAAAAGGTCTGCAGACAGCTAGCAATGCCACGGACAGACGAACCAGCAGAGAGAAGTCTGGAGTCTCACCCCCTGGTTTTTAACAAATCACTCTTACCTGTTCCTTTTGGAGAGAATAGTAGCCACACACTCCTTGTGGGGGAGGGGCCTGAGCCTCCCAAGTAATTGAACAGGAGAGGTTATTATTTTTTTTAATAATATTCAGTGTTTGTTCAGGAACACAAAGAGGCACATGTCCTCGAAATCCTACAGAGAGGTCATGACTCCACAGCCATGTGAGGTGTTTAGCCAATCAGGACGCCACTCTCAGAAGGCCTTGTATTTGGCTCAGCGCTCTCCTGTCTCTGCTTCTGAAATCCTTGCATGTATGCACGTTAAGTCGCTTCAGTCGTGTCCAACTCTTTGTGACCTATTGGCCGTAGCCCACCATGCTCCTCTGTCCATGGGATTCTCTAGGCAAGAATACTGGAGTGGGTTGCCACGCCCTTCTCCAGGAGATCTTCCCAACCCAGAGATCTAACCCATGTCTCTTAAGTCTCCTGCATTGGCAGGCAGGGGTTTTTGTTTGTTTGTTTGTTTTTTACCACTAGCATCACCTGGGAAGCCCTCTGAAATCCATATACTATTTAAACATGGGCCCCAAATTCTCATTTTGCCCTGGGCCCCATAGATTGTGTAGCTGGACCAAGGGAATAAAACACCAAGGATATCTTCCTCCAGATGAGATGTTTTGCTTTTAGAGCACATGGCATAACTGTGTGGCCCGTGGAGGTGCTGATGTCATCATTTGTAAGTTGACTCCAGGCTGAGTCCAAGGCCTGGGTCCCCAGGGCCGAGAGGAAATGCGACTTCCTGATACTTGAGGGACCAGCCACTGAGACCCGAAGGCTCCCGCTCTCCCCTGGTGTTCAGGGGATCTGCCAAGGCCATCTCTGGCCTTAAAAAAAAGACTCACTGCTGGAGGGGAGCCTGCTGATGCCCGAACCCGGAAGAGTATGGGGAGAGACTCCTCCAGGGTCAGACAAGGGTTATTTTCTTCTTGACCAGGCTAACTGCAATTCACAGCATTCTCCAGCAGGGCTTTCTCCACCAAGGCCCCATGGCCCTGTGTGGTAACCAGTGAAACAATGGAACAGCAAAGATGGTGCCATGTGAAGGGAGGAGACCAGAATGAGGGTGTCAGATGCCAGGGTTCAGACTCAGGAAGAAGGGAGCCAAGCCGGGGACTCTGGTAAAACCCTCAGCTTGCTCTAAGCTCCCGATCCACATGCTCTTGTTGGTCCCACAGGGGTGGGCTACAGATGGAAGGAGGGCACATTCTCTCCTCCCCTCTGCTTAGGAAAAGTCTAAGGAGGAAACACAAACGTTGAGTCAGATCTGGGGTGGGGCGCAGAAAGAAGAATGAACTAAGCTTGAGAAAATTGGATTCCAGGAGAATCAGGGCTTCAAGAGGATGTATGGGAGTGGCTACAGGGGCAGATTTAACAGCAAGAAAATGCAAGAACGAGACGGTCACCTGACCCAGGGCGGGGTGGGGGGAGGAGGGTTGAAATAACACCCTGTGTGGGCAAAGCCCACAAGAAAGCCTCAGAAGGGCACAGCTCCCAGGGGACGCTCCCCCTACAACTCCCATTCTCGGGGCTCCATCAGAGGGCCCGGCACAGGACCTGTGTGCCCAGCAGATGCCTGTACTGCTTGCCGCCCTCCTTGCTTCTTTCCTGCAGAAGCCTGAAACCAACTCCCATGGCAGAGCCGTTTGATAGCTGAGACATGGCCAGCCACCAGCTCTTGCATTCCTTCTTTATTTCTTCAACCGCAGCATTGGAGATGAAGACATGGACAAGACAGACAATATCTCAGCTCACATGAGGCCTAAAATCTAACTGGGGAGGAATTCAATGAATAAATTAACAAGACATTGACATTGCCTAAAGAGGTGAGTGATACAGAAAATAAACCAAAGTGATGCAATAAAGTCATGTGGGGGTGGGGGGATGAAAGCAGCGGCTACTTGAAACCCTGTTGTCAAAAGGACAACCTCGGGAAGTGGCAGGCTGAAGCCCAAGTGTAAGAGTCAAATACAAGAGCAGATCCAAGGTGGGGAGGATCATAGGTGTAAAGACCCTGGGGCAGAAACAAGCTTCCTTCATCCCCAGAAGAATAAGGACCAGCACTGCTGGAGGAGGGAGAGAAGGGAGCCATCTACGGATTCAGGCCAGAGGCTTGGGTCCCCAGGACATCTGAAACAGCTATCCTCCTGTACCCAATGACCATCTCCCAGAGAAGGCTTTACCTGCCCCTTTCCCAGGACCATAAAGTGCTGTGCACATTGCCCCACAGAGAAGTGATGAGTCAGACAACATCAAGGCATTCCATGTCCTCCTGAGCTTCTAGGATCCTCACTCACTCCAGCAGCACCCGCTCCAGCCAAACATCTCCCAATCTCTCAACAGGTGCTCTCTCATTTGATACTTTCATCAGTCTTAGGAGATGGGTGGGGCCTTCCCATTTCACAGATGAGAACACTGAGGTTTAAACAGGTTGAATTATAGACCAAAACAATACTGCACTCCAGGTAGCAGAGACAGCATTTCTTCATCCAAGCAAGTTTGTGGCTACAAAGCCCTCATTCTTTCTGCCCAGTTGCAAGCTTTGACCCCAGCCCCTGATAATTCCACTCCCCTCCCTTGCTACGATCAACCCATTCCAACTCCCAGTACTAGCCTCTGATAACACGCTGGCAATGACTAAGCTCTTCCTCACCATCAATGCCTTTTCAGATCCAAGCACAGGAAAATTCATTGCAGTACTATTTACAATAGCCAGGACACGGAAGCAACTTAAGTATCTATCAACAGAGGAAAGAATAAAGATGATATGGTATGAGATATATATGTGTATATACGTGTTGGTGGTGTGTGTGTATATAAGGAAATAACAGCCATAAAAAAGGACAGAACAACGCCATTTGCGACAATATAGAGGGACATAGAGACTGTTATAGTGAGCGAAGTCAGACAGACAGAGAAAGACAAACATAATATCACTTATATGTGGAATCTAAAAAAAAAAGAAGGCTACAAATGAACTTATCTACAAAACAGAAATAGAGTTACCGATATAGAAAATAAGCGTAAGGATTGCCAGAAGGTGGGGTAAGCAAGGGAGGGATAGATTGGGAGATTGGGATGGACACATGGGCACTGCTGGATATAAAGCAGATAACTAGTAAGGATGCATGGCGCAGGAAACTCACTCCACACTCTGTAATGTTCTGTAAGGGAAAAGAACCTAAAAAAAAAGTAGACGTGTGTGTAACAGGTTCATGTTGCCGTCCACCTAACAACCAACACAAAGTTGTAAATCAACTACACCCCAATAAATATTTAAATAAATAAAACTCCAAAGAATGTCAAAAAATTTTTTTTAAAAAAGGTAAATGAGCCAAGTTTCAAATCAAGGTCAGTCTCCCTCCCAAGGCCAGCCTCTGTTCTCCTCGGAGCTTCCTCATAACACCCCCACCAGTGCCGGTTCCAAAGCGACAGAAGCGCACCCCGAGCGGAGCAGAAAGAACAGCAGCGAAGGAGCCAGAGGCGGCTGCCCGGCCCGCCAGGCCCCGAGAAACGGATCCCAGGCCTGGGCCCCTGCCTGCAGCTGCCCCGGCATGTGCCCACACCCAGCAGTGGGCCCAGACTGCCAGGGTCAGCACTCCCATCACTGCAGGCTCCGGAGCCTTTAAATGCAGTTCTACGCAAGAAACACAAACACCCTTCCTCAAACATGGCTAGCCACACAGACGGTCCCACGACTCAGGGTGAATATGAGACCAGTGAGCCCTTCTGGAGTGCCTGCTTGGGCTGGAGCAGACTTGCCCGACTGATAAACCGCTCTGCCTCTGGTTCATCTTCATTTAGAATTCATTACGTCTCCGGTTCCATGAAAGATAAACCAATACCTGCCCTTGACAGCTGTTTCCTTCGGGGTCATTCTTTCTACCCGCCCCGCTGCTCTTGCTTTGCGGATTTGAGCAATGTAATGTTAGTCCCATCAATTTCATTCAATCCTTCCAGGGTAGTCTACAGGGATGGGGGCGGCAGCCAAGCTGAATGCCCTTAACTGTTTGTGCGCTGTGCCAGCCGGAGAGGGAGGGAAGGAGGGGTATAGAGAGGTGCCCAAAAAGGAAAAAGGAAAAAATAACTTCTGGGACAGTTCTGCGGAAAGTAGACACAGAGGAATGAGGAGGGCAGTAACTGGGAATGCTGAAATCCACTTCCATCAGACTCTTGCTCCGTGACTGGGGCCGACTGGGTGGTTCATAAGCTACTTGCCTCAAATAGGATGCTCCGGCTCCGTAGGCACAAAAAGCAGATACGAGCAGGAAATTACTTGTCTGTCAAGAGCCAAGGAGAGAGTCCATCCCTTTGCACCTCTGTGTGTGTGCTCGGTCGCTTTAGTCATGTCTGACTCTTCGCAACCCCATGGACTGTAGCCCACCAGGCTCCTCTGTCCACGGGATTCTCCAGGCAAGAAGACTGGAGTGGGTTGTCATGCCCTCCTCCAGGGTATCTTCCGGACCAGGGATAGAACCCAAGTTTCTCATGTGTCCTGGGTTGTAGGCGGATTTTTTACCACTGAGCCACCAGGGAAACCCCTTTGCACCTCTATGTAGCTGAATTTGACGATTTCATGGCAGATGGGCCTTAAAGGAAATCTGGACCCAAGTGAATGATGGAGAGAATTTCTAAATTCTAAATTTCTAAGTTCTTGGGTTGGTGATGGGCAATGTGGACTCCAATTTTCTTTTTTTTAAAATACTGATTGAAGTATTAACTATTAAATTAATTAATGTATTAAATTAATTATTAAAGCATGTAGGATCTAGTTCCCTGACCAGGGATTGAGCCCAGGCCCCCTGCATTGGGAGTGTGGAGTCTTAGCCACTGGACCACCAAGTAAGTCCCTAAGAATTGAGTGAAGTGGTCAACACTTGACAAGCATTATCTCACAGAAATCCTGAAAGGCAAAAACAAGGATCACCAGTTTCTAAGCGAGTAAACAGGCTCTTGGAGTTTCAGCAACTTGCCAAAGATGATGCAATTTGGAACTGAAGAAACTAAAATTCCAACAGCAATGAGATTAGCAGGGCTCAGCCTGGGTGACATGGTCTCTGGGGACTTGGCCTGGAGAAATTTTTGGTTGGCATAGCTGGGGTGCTGCTACTAGGATCTAGGATCCAGGGGTGCTGTTAGACATCGCACAATATGCAGGACAGCTGCCCACAGCAAAGAATTATCTAGCCCCACATGTATGGTTAGATAGCATCACCACCCCAATGCACATGAATTTGAGCAAATTCCAGGAGATAGAGGGGGATAGAGGAGCCTGGCATGCTGCAGTCCATGGAGTCACAAAGACTTGGAAATGACTTAGCGACTGAACAGCAACAACATGTCAACAGGTTGCGGTTGAGAAATCGTGGGTGAGACTGACTCACAGCTCACACAGCTGTGAGGGTTGAGCAGGCAAGCAAGGGCACAATAAAAAATTAATTCAAAATCACTTCGAAAATTGCATATGACATTTTATAATCTAAAGTTCTAAGCAGAGCCTCATTACCTCCCAAAACTTAATGGAACTCATGAAGAAGAGAATTTTTAAGACTCTTAAAATAAAATGATCCCCATGCAGTATTATGACAGTTTGTCTGGTTAAAACCACATGGCCAAATCCCCAGGCAGGGTCTTGAAATCAAGTTCCCAAGTCTTTTCTGTGCCTAAACTGGATTTTCTAAACATGTAGGAAGCATTTTTAAATGGTGACCAACAAAAGGAAAGTTCCCTGAAACAAAAACAATGTATTACACAGAGCTGGACCATGAAGAAGGCTGAGCGCCAAAGAATTGATGCTTTTCAACTGTGGTGCTGGAGAAGACTCTTGAGAGTCCCTTGGACTGCAAGGAGATCCAACCAGTCCATCCTAAAGGAAATCAGTCCTGAATATCCATCAGAAGGCCTGATGCTGAAGCTGAAGCTCCAATATTTTGGCCACCTGATGCAAAGAACTGAGTCACTGGAATAGACCCTGATGCTGGGAAAGACTGAAGGCAAGAGGAAAAGGGATGACAGAGGATGAGATGGCTGGATGGCATCACCGACTCAATGGGCATGAGTTTGAGTGAACTCTGGGAGATAGTGAAAGACAGGGAAGCCTGGTGCTGCAGGCCATGGGGTCCCAGAGTCGGACATGACTGAGTGACTCAACAATAACAAGGGTGGCAAGGGAAACCTCATCCAGAACTCTCCAGAAGCATCTACACATAGTCAGACCCATGGGCTAGAGTCAGCCTGCGGGTTGTCCAGGCTCTTGTCCCTCCGTGAAGCAGGTGCTCCCTGAACAGGTCTTATAGCTACCAGCAATCTCCTTTAATCCTTGAAGAAACATCCCTGGCAAGTGGGGCTCTTGCCGTGTGGGTTCCACGCAGCCCTCTCTAAGCCCCACCTCGTGCAGACCTCCAACCTCCTTGCCAGGCCTCTGCCCCTGGTGGGCCTTCTCTCTGGAAGGTTCCTTGAGGCCATCCTAAGCCACCCTTCTGGGCACTCAGTCTTCATCCATCATCCTACAGCCCTGGGATTTCCCTCTGCGGTGGTGCTGGCTTCAGCTTCTGCCATTCCCTCAAACATCTTCTCACATGGTTTGGTCTCCTGCACAGTGGACAGAAGAGCTTCTTCAGGAAGATGAAGCAACAAAGAAAAGTCAGTGGTGAGTTGTCGCCAGGGGTGACAGACTGCTAACTAGATGGCACTTTGATGTGAGGCCAGAAGGCTTGGGGGTCAGAAAGCTTAAGTGACCTCGTGTCTCATTTATTTTGTGACCTTCTGCCTGTGACTTCACCTCCCTAAGCCTCAGTTGTCTTATCTGTAAAATCGGAGGGGGGATGAAAAACAATGCCTATCTGGTAGGCTTATTGTGAGGATCATTGAGATACACATGCAAAGCATTTAATTGGCACCAGGCTTGGAGAACACTTTTTTTAAAGGCATCCTCTTTTTAGGAAAGATGACACCATGGCCAGTAAGGGACATTTTGCTTTAAGTTCTACATTAAGGCACAGAAATTCAAACTGATCCATCCAGAGTTCTACAACCCTTTGCCATCCTGTGGAGACATATTTGAAGCAGGGCTGGGCGTGCTGTCTACAACCAGAGCTTAGCTACAAGATACCCTCAGTAACCTATCACAGATCAAAGCCAGCGTTCCCGCACATTTTCCAGCAAGTGCAGGAAAAATAGAGCCATGATGGGTACAGATGAGAAGGGAAGATTGGAATGATCTGTCCCCAGAAGAACAGAGTTCCATGGTTTTTTAAGAGAGCTTGTTAATTTCTCCGGTGCTACCGATTTCCTGTGGAGAAAGTGGTCTCCATCTCTGTTAAGGGAATGATCGTGACAAAACTACAAAATGCTTTGGCTGGAGTCACCCTGCGGCTTTATTTCCACTTCGCCGTCCCAGCCGTCTGTCCCCCCCTTCCCGCTCTTTCAGGGGACCGCCTTCTCTGGTATCCACTGCTGGCTTCTGGTGAACACTCCAGGGAGGCAGGGAGATGTAACCAGACCTGGCAGGCGATGGTATCAGCTACCCCCGGTGGCTGGCACTTTGACTAAAAGCCTCCTCCCCCATCAAGCACTGTGATTGTGTTTCCCTCTCCCCGCCTGGATCCCCACCCTCTCTTCCAGGCAGCGTCAGAACCAAAGAGCCAGGTGCTCATCCTGCAGCCAACAGCACCAGCCAATGGGAGCCGCCTGCCCGCCTGAGTTAGACACCCGCTCTCCCCTGGGCAGAGGGCTCTGAGTGCTCTGGGCAGGCCAGCAGCAGGAGTCAGAGAGACCTGTGGGCAAGTCCCTTTCCTTGGTCCCTGGGATGCTGGGGCTGAAATGCACAGGGTGCGGGGCAAGGGTAACACGGTCATCTCCTTCAGCGGTAGAGATCCGGGCAGCGTTGAAGGAGGTCCTCGGAGCTGGGGATCGAAATGAAGCTGGAGGCTGAGCACACAGAGTGGGTTTTCCTGCCCCCAAGAATGGTGATGAGGGTGGGGAGGGAGACCTGTGCTGTCACAGGGGCTGGGATCCTAAATGTCATCTCAGGTGTAGCTTGGGCACTCCACAGTGCGGATAATAGGCTGGCTAAGGAACCCTAAGGGACAGGGAGAGTTGCACTGTAGAAAACCAGAACCTCTGTTTGCATCTTTTACACCAAAGCCAAAAGACATCACATCAGCAGATGCAATGCTGGTATCGTATCATCTCCACCCCCCACTCCAGTCTCCTTATACTAGTGGACTGGTCAGCCCGAGAGGTCACTGACCAAAGATGTCTAGCAGAGCTGAGTCACTGCCACAGACTCCTTCAGCAGGGCCCAGCTTCACCAGCCAGAGGCAGCACAGATGCAACCCAATCAAAGTGCCACAGAAATCTCGGGCGTGTCATAAGCCCATGTGTCTTCATTTTACATCCCAACAACAACAAATGTAGAGCTTGCTCACACCTCAAGGGAGAAAGGGAGGACTCACACTTATTGAGATCCTACTGTGTGCCTGGCCCTCGCAGACATCACCTTGCAGAACCCGAACATTGCCTAGGAGGTGGGTTTTCTCTCCCCGTGGACTCAAAGTCTCAAGCTGTAAACTTGAGATTTGCCCGGCTCCCGTGGTCAGTCAGCAAGCGCCATCAGTTTCACCTCCCAGAGAGTTCTTGCTTCCACTCTTAAATCAACTCTGAGATTTCAAAACACTGCCCAAGTGGCTGAGATAGACTCGAACTGTCCCCTGTGTTCCCCCTTCCTTTCTCATCTTTCCTTGTTATTCTTATAACCAGGTACAATAAAATTTTTTTTGTTTGCTTAAGAATATATGACAGACAGCATCAAAACATGTATATTATCTAGGGTGAAACAGATCACCAGCCCAGGTTGGGTGCATGAGACAAGTGCTCGGGCCTGGTGCACTGGGAAGACCCAGAGGGATCGGGTGGAGAGGGAGGTGGGAGGGGGGACCGGGATGGGGAATACATGTAAATCCATGGCTAATTCATTTCAGTGTATGACAAAAACCACTGCAATGATGTAAAGTAATTGGCCTCCAACTAATAAAAATAAATGGAAAAAATAAATAATTTTTTAAAAAAAATATAATGGATAATGAAAAAAAATGATAATGGTCAATTCAGACTTTGTACTTTCAAAAGCAATTATTGGATTGGCCAGAAAGTTTGTTTGGGTTTTTTACATGATATCTTATGTTAAAACCTGTAAAATAATTAAAAATATATGCTCATTAAAAAAAAAGAATATATGACAGGTATCTGTATATTTGCTTTTTTATTGAAGCATAGTTAATTTACATGTCATGTTAGTTTCAAGTGTACAGCAGAGAGATTCAGCTGTACATACATACATATATATATACATAGATATAGAACCTCTGTATCTATATATATATATATATATAGGGCTGCCCGGGTGGCTCAGCAGTAAAGAATCTGCCTGTGAACGCAGGAGATGCAGGTTTGATCCCTGGGTTGGGAAGATCCCCCTGAGAAGGGAGTGGCTACCCGCTCTAGTATTCTTGCCGAGAGAATCCCATGGGCAGAAGAGACTGGTGGGCTCCTGGGGTTCACGGGGTCACAGAGTCGGACATGAGTGAGCAACTAACGTAAATATATATGTATGTTCTTTTTCAGACTTTTTTCCATTACAGGTTGTTACAACATATTGCATACAGTTCCCTGGGCTATACTGTAGATGCTTGTTGCTTACCTATTCTATGTATAATAGTACTTATATGCTAATCCCAAACTCCTAACGTAGCCCTCCCCCTCACGCTTCTCCTTTGGTGACCATGTTTGGTTTTGAAATCTGTGAGTCCACTTCCATTTCGTGAACAAGTTCATTTGTATCTTTTTCTTAGGTTCCACATACAAGTGATATCATATGGTATTTGTCTTTGTCCAACTTAATATGATAACCTCTATGGACTATAATTTCTGTAAAGTATCTGTCTCCCCCAGTAGACTATCAACAGCCTGCGGGACCCACCTGCGTCTTATGCCCTGAGTCTGGCTCTCTCTCTGTCCCACACAAGAGGAAGAAGTAAGAAAACTTGAATCACAGAAGCAAACAGTCATGTGAACCATCCCGGAGCCTAGATTCTGGCCCAGGCTGACTGCCACAAAGGCTCCACATGCCTGTTCAAAGTTAAGCCTGGTATGCTTGATTTTGAAACTCCACTTTCCATAGGCTGCTGGACCGAGTTCAAGATTCTGCTGTCCATGTGACACAGAAATGTCCCCAAAGCGACAGACTGCAACCTCCAGCCCATGCTCTCCCCTAGATACAATATCATGGATGCCTGGCGAAGTTTTCTTCTACAGATGGTGCTGTAGTTCAGCAACATTATAGATGAAGAATGTCTACATAGATTGTCCTACACAGGTAATCACCCCTGGTTTTCAATTACAAATAATTCATAGAATTTTAGATCCCTCTATGTTTTAAGTGCTTGGTGTTTACTATCTTGTCTAATCTTTATAGCAATCCTACTTTTTTCCATTACAGGTTATTACAAGATATTGAGCATTGTTCCCTGCACTGTACAGTAGGTCCTTGTTGTTTACCTATTCTATATATAATAGTGCATATATGTTAACTCCAAACTCCTAATTTATCCATCCCCTTCAAGCTTCAAATCCTACGGAGCAGTTAAGGATTGTTATCATTCCCATTTTAGAGGTGAAGAGACTGAAAGAACGAGAAAGGGAGGTAATTCATAGGATTTGAACCCAGGAAGAGGTCCCTTAACTTCTCTGCAAAATTGCAAGTTAGAGGTTAATATGCTTCGCCCAGAATAAACCTAGAAAATGTTATCTGGGAAAGATTGGAGAGGAACTCTAATATAATTTCCTTACTTTAAACAGGAGCTCCTTCACAATTTACCCTTAGCTCCTACAAAATCCTAATGTCACTTTGTTTTCCAACCAAAACATACAAAATGCATAAACTGTGAAGACGTAGGAAAGTTGTTACACATTTGCTAACAGCCTAATATATCAGGAGAAGAAGAAAAAACCCTTCTCCTGATATATATAAAATATATATGTAAGAGAAGGCCCTCTTCCATGACTTATGACTCAATAACCAGACACTGATGATGGAATCCCATGCCAGTTTTTTGTTTTTGTTTTTTTACCTTTGGACCTCCCTCACCCATTTCTCCTGCCCCAACCCTCTGCCTCTCATAGCCACTAATCCGCACTATCTATGAGCTTGAAGTTTTGGGGCATTTCTGTTTTGATTTTAGATTCCACATATAAGTGAGATCATAAAATATTTCTCTTCCTTTGACTATTTCACTTAGTCCATCCATGTTATGACAAATGGCAACAGTTCAATCTTTTATGGCTGAGTGGTATTCCACTGTGTATATAGGTATCATAACTTCGTCTTCTGATGGACACGCTGGTTCCATGTCTTAGCTACTGTAGATAACGCTGAAATGAACATGGAGGTCCATGTGCATGTCTGCCTAGCTGCTCAGTCCTGTCTGACTCTGCCACACCATGGACTGTAGCGCCCCGCAGGCTCCTCTGTCCACGGGTTTCTCTGGGAAGGACACTGGAGTGCGTAGCCTTTCCCTTCTTCAGGGGATCTTCCCGACTCAGAGATCAAACCCTGCTCTCCTGCACTGCAGGCAGATTCTTTACCGCTGGGCCACTGGGAAAGCCCAAGAAGGTGCTTACATATTTTCAAGTTGTTTTTACTATTTGTTTGTTTTCTTTGGATAAATACCCAGAAACCCAGAAATTTAAACACTGTTTCATGAAGAATTTATATTTCATTCTTCACCTGTCCTCTTAATCTTAGACAGGACCTCTGCAAGGCAGGAGCCTAAAGACAGGAGAATGGAATCTATTCTGCTACTTCCCTCTTCCCTTTTACCTCTGCCACTGCCCAACAGACGCAGTGCTCAGCCTTTCAGAGTTGGTTGGATGAAACAGAGAGAAATTAGGGAAGTCCTTACTTACCTGGCACTGTTGGAAGCTGGCCTTGTGTTCCAAGCATGACAGATATGGAAGCATGAGCCGATGCTTTCTCTGATGGGATGCTAACACGGTCCTTTAGAATCTCTGAACCATCACTAGGGGTCTCTCACTTTCTCTATTCAGACACTTGGCTTTTCCAGATAACTACTTACTCATCCTGTAGTTCCCAAGAATCCAGCCATGAATGCCTTCCGCCTCGCTCCACTGAGTTCACTGGGTCCTTTTGGCGGGTCCCGAGATAACCTCACATTCGGTTTCACACAGGCGCCACCTCTGGTCCAGAGAAACCCTTGCTTTGTCTCTAGAGGCACCGTTCACACAAGGCAGCCCCCTAGCCCTCAGTCCACCCAGCCACACCTGCCTGGGCCAGTGCTCACCTTTGGTGGAGGAGGAGGGGGACGCCGGGCGCTCAGCTCCGTACTGAACGCGACACATGCCACGTTTTCTCCAGGGCTGTGCTGACTTCAAGGGACAAGAATCAGCAGCCCCCTTCCTGGGCACACACACACTCTCACTCACACACACTCACACACAGAGACGCAGACACATGCACACACACACTCACACAAAAAGACGCAGACACACATGCACACACAGACACACACACACACACACAGACACAGACACACACACTCTCTCACTCACACACACACACAGACTCACACACACACACACAGAGACACAGACATATGCACGCACACACTCACACAAAAAGACGCAGACACACATGCACACACACACTCTCACACACACACACACACAGACACAGACACACACTCTCTCACTCACACACACTCACACACAGAGACACAGACACATGCACGCACACACTCACACACACTCATACACACTCACACACACACACACACACACACATGCACACACTCACACACGCACACACAGATGCAGACACACGCACACACACTGTCACTCACACTCAGAGACGCAGACACACACACACTCTCACTCACACTCAGAGACGCAGACACACACACACTCTCACTCACACTCAGAGACGCAGACACACACACACTCTCACTCACACTCAGAGACGCAGACACACACACACACTCTCACTCACACACAGAGACGCAGACACACACACACTCTCACTCACACTCAGAGACGCAGACACACACACACTCTCACTCACACACAGAGACGCAGACACACACACACTCTCACTCACACACAGAGACGCAGACACACACACACTCTCACTCACACACAGAGACGCAGACACACACACACTCTCACTCACACACAGAGACGCAGACACACACACACTCTCACTCACACACAGAGACGCAGACACACACACACTCTCACTCACACTCAGAGACGCAGACACACACACACTCTCACTCACACACAGAGACGCAGACACACACACACTCTCACTCACACACAGAGACGCAGACACACACACACTCTCACTCACACACACTCTCACACACAGAGATGCAGACACATGCACGCACACACATACACAGGCGTAGACACACACACACTCTCACACACTCTCACTCACAGAGACGCTGACACATGCACACACACACTGTCACTCACACACAGAGACGCTGACACATGCACACACACACTGTCACTCACACACAGAGACGCTGACATAAGTACACACACTCTCACACACAATCACACACACACAGATACGCACACACTTCTTGCTCTATATGAGGACATAGAGTTCATAGTAAAGTTCTTTTCCAAAAATCTCCTTCTCAAAAAAACTTTTCTTCAAAATCTTCATGCTCACTCACCCCCTTGATAATAGATGAGAGGGTTGAGTCACCTAAGAAGCTGCAAACCAGTCACTTCACCACTTTTTTGTGACGGTCTCTCTGCATGATGTACCTACTGTCTTCATCCTCAGCCTGAACTGAGAGGCCCCTTGAGTCCTGTCAGGACAGGTCAGGAAGTGAGGTGACAAGCGCCCGTGTCACAGAGGCCCTTTGAGAGTCACGTGTTTGCTGCTCAGACTGAGGCTTGGAGCACTGAAGAGTATTAATATTCCTGTTCTGGGAAACCCCAGGCTTCCTATATGACAGCCTCAAATGTCCTCAGAAAACGCTCGACCCCAGCACCAGAAGGCCCCCACCCTCGCCTAGCCCCACCCCACCCTGTCCTTCCTGTGTCTCCACACAGGCCCCCATTTCTGCAGACCAACTCCCCTCACCCGCACGTCTGTGAACTGGTGGGGAAGCTTGCCTCTGGAATTCCTGCTTTCTTCATGAAAGAAGTTCCTTAGTGTTTTTTTTTTAATTTATTTTAATTGGAGGCTAATTACAATATTGTGGTGGTTTTTGCCATACATTGACATGAATCAGCCATGGAAGTACATGTGCTCCCCATCCTGAACCCACTCCCACCTCCCTCCCCACCCCATCCCTCTGGGTTGTCCCAGTGCACTGGCTTTGAGCCCTGTTTCATGCATCTAACCTGGATTGGCGATCTATTTCACATATGGTAACATACATGTCTCAGTGCTATTCTCTCAAGTCATCCCACCCTCGCCTTCTCCCACAGAGTCCAAAAGTCTGTTCTTTATCTCTGTATCTCTTTTGCTGTCTTGCATGTAGCGTTATCATTACCATCTTTCTAAATTCCATATATATATGCATTAATATACTGTATTGCTGTTTTACTTTGAGTTACTTCACTCTGTATAATAGGCTCCAGTTTCATCCGCCTCATTAGAACTGATTCAAATGCAGTCTTTTTAATAGCTTAGTAATATTCCATTGTGTATATGTACCACAGTTTTCTTATCCATTCATCTGCCGATGGACATCTAGCATTTGGTGAGCCTCTCCTAATGGAAACAGATGTTCAGCCTCATCGCCAAATGACCTTCATTTCAATGGTACTTTCCTCCCACCTCGCCATATAAGTGACCTTTCCCACATGACCACAACTTCAGATTCTTTTCCCTTATAAGTTATTACAAGATATGGAGTACAGTTCCCTGTGTTATACAGTAGGACCTTGTTTATTTTATATACAGTAGTGTGCAGCTGTTAATCCCATAGTCCCAATGTATCACTCCCCTCCCTTCCTCTTTGGTAACCATAAATTTGTTTGCTGAGTCTGTGAGTCTATTTCTGGTCTGTAAATAAGTTCATTTGTGTCATGTTTTAGATTCCACATGAAAGTGATATCCTATTTGTCTTTGTCTGACTCACTTCACTGAGTATGGTCATCTCTAGTTACACCCCTGTTGCCATAAATAGCAATATTTCATTCTTTTTTATGACTGAGTAATATTCCATATATATATATATATTTGTATATCACATCTTTTTTATATATAAAGGTTTGTAAAGGCCCAGAGTCTTTTTATCCTAGCTCCATATATCCCCAGCCATGAAGAAAATAAATTGTTGTCCTTTGCAGTGAGACATGTTTCCTAAACATTATCTATAGGCTGATGTTAATCACTAAAAAGACACAGGTGCATCACGTGGGTGACCTCAGGTGAGTCTGTGAAAAAAATGGCATGTTGGTTAGAGGGACTGCTCTGATCCCCTCCCCATCTAAGATCACAAATAATTTACTTGTCGATTCTTCAGCTGGGTGATGAGACATGATGAGCAGCAGCGTGGAGGACAAGGAGGCAGAACAGGTGGGCATTTAAAGGCAAGGCTGTGAGTCTGAGATGTGCCTTCAGAATCTTCAGGGTTGGAAGTTCTGGATCCTGTCATTCATCTTGCGCTCAGTCGCTTCAGTCGTGTCCGACTCTTTGCAGCCCTGTGGACCGTAGCCCGCCAGGCTCCTTCATCCATGGGATTCTCCAGGCAAGAACACTGGAGTGGGTTGCCCTGCCCTCCCCTCCAGGGGATCTTCCTAACCCAGGGATCGAACCCAGGTCTCCCACATTGCTGGCAGGTTCTTTACCCCTGAGCCATCGGGGAAGCCCATTGTTCATCTGTCTCCACCCAAATTTGGATCGTTGACTGGAAAGTGGGAAAAGAGGTCTTGTCTTCAGATGTCCTTTCATTTCTCTGACGGTTGAATCCTTGATGCTGGGAGAAAGTGAGCAAAGTAAGAGAGCCGCAGGGCCGGAAAATCTCTCCCCAGCTGTGCTTCTCCAAGGCCTCTTCCCAACTGCAAACAGCGCCAGATGGAGAAAAAGGAGACTCTTAAAAAGGAAGTCGGTGTTTTCTGCTACACCCAGTGGATGAGAGGCTGTGAGTGAAAAGTCAAGGGCACTAAACAAGCCTGCTTGCCCTGCGGCTGATAGAGCAGCGCAGCCGGCCTGGCGGGAGCGGAGCTCTTCGGTCAAGGCTCACTTCACACCCCCTCGATGTCTGAAGCCCTGGGACAGAGTGGCTTCCGTTGGCTCTCAGAGCCTCCTTTTCAGAACGTACATTTATAAACATGTTTTTCTAGAGCCAAAACGTTTTTTTTTCCCAATAGCCTAGCTTTTCTTCATACGCAGTAGTCAGAAAACAAGGGGCCTCGGGGCTATTTTCTTGGGGTGCTCACACCTGTTGGGCTTCCCAGGCGGCACTAGTGGTCAAGATCCCACCTGCCAATGCAGGAGATGCGGCTTCGGTCCCTGGGTTGGGAAGATCCCCTGGGGGAAGGCACAGCAACCCATCCCAGTGCTCTTGCCTGGGAAGTCCCAGGGACAGAGGAGCCTGGCAGGCTATGGTCCACGGGGTCGCAAAGAGTTGGACATGGCTGAGTGACTCAGCAGAGCAGCTCTCACACCCGGTAATGCAAGGTTGCGCCTAGAGCTTGAGGCAAGTCCTGCCAGCCCTGCTGGCTCACCCCAAATCACCATACAATGTTCAACCCTTTTTTTTAAGGGGGAGGCTGTGCCATGTAGCATGCGGGATATTCCCCCACCAGACTTGGGGGGGCATAATGTCTTAACCACCGGACCACCAAGGAAGTCCACAGCATTCTACTCATAGGCGAAGAGACCCCTTGCCTAGAAACCCTTGGTTGAAAAGCCAACCACAATGAGACACATTATAGGAACAGAACAATCAGCTGTGTGAAGGCAGAGACTGCCACCACTTAGGGGACTGTTACCAGTCATTGTTCTGGAAAAGGCCACCCTATCCCAGGGCTCACTGGATTGGAGTCATACTGCCCCCTGTGAGCAAGCTGACGGATAGCACTCCTGGGTGCCATTTTCTCTTGTCACCTGCAAAATTATACTGTGTTAGTCGTTCAGTCCTGTCTGACTCTTTGCAACCCCATGGGCTGTAGCCTGCTAGGCTCTTCTGTCCTTGGGATTCTCCAGGCAAGAATACGGAGTGGGTTGCCATTCCCTTCTCCAGGGGATCTTCCCAACCCAGGTATCGAACCTGGGTCTGCCACATTGTGGGCAGATTCTTTACCGTCTGAGCCACCAGCAATCCTAAAGTTCCTCTTAACCTCACCCTCCTCTACCTTCTCCCTGTAAGAAACACCTATAGAAACTAAGGTTCAAGAATATGCTCTGAGAGCTGATTCATGCTGTTGCACAGCAGAAATTAAAGTTGTCAAACAATTATATGCCAATTAAAAAAATTAAATTAATATGTGCAATAACTATATTCAACTCACATAAATCATATACAAGTTCACTACACTAACTTTGTAAACTGGCAAAGCTAAATAAAATTAAATTTAAATTGGTATATAGGCTATAAGACAAAAATACATGTAAGAAATGAAATAAAATTATCCTAGTCTTTAAAATCACTTGAAAAAACTGAAGGTATATGACTCAAGTTCTAGAAAATGAATAGAAAACCTGTATACATATGAATTGTAAAAAGGATCCCAATGTAGAAAATACATTTCATTAAAAAAAAAAAAATGATTTGGCGAGGTACCCCAGACCTGCTGTTGAAAATGCTAAACGCATACTCCCCTTGTTGGGCTGACCCTGTTTGTGACTGCAGTTGTCTCGCCATTCACACTGTGCATCCTATTGGTTTAACCCAGGATAGGCCAGGTGCAAGCTAAGAGGCTGGCAAGAGACGCCAGGAGCCCTAGGGACGGCAGAGACGTTCATTCTCTCCTGGCAGGTGCAGCAGTCATACTAGACACCCTGCATCCTCCGCTCTCACGGCTCAGCCAACAGATACAGCCGCCAAGCAGCAGCAATGCCGCTGCTTTTAGGCGGAGCTCGCCTGTGCTTACCGCACAGACCAACCCCTGACCACGCGGGTAGCACATGACGCACATGCGCAGTGCCATAAACGAGCTCAGCAGTTCCATATGCTTTACAAAGCGTGGGGCGAGAGATCCTGAACACACAGTCTTGGCTAATTTGCCCTCTCACCACGCTCCTGTTTGCCTACGAAATTCCCAAGCGAGATAAACATGAAGACACACAGGCACTGTGACTGAGAAGCAATCTGTTGGTAAACTGAGTGGCGTTTAGATGTTTCTGCCAGTTTACAAAGTTAGTCTAGTGAAAACAGCCAAAGCTGCTGCCTTTTCAACCGTGTGAGCTAATGCAGTCTGGCCTTCTTTAAGCAAAGGAGAAGCAGACTTCATTTGCCCCCTCCGCTACAGCCCCCACCCCTGGGCAGGGCTATCAATCAGAGTGTTGGGATCCTTCCAAAGTGAACCTGAAGGGCTGTCTCTCCCCTGTATGGTTGGTGGCCTTGACACGCCCACAGTGGTGCTCTACCTCATCACCTCTGCTCATCTTGCTGCTCCATTCAGTTCAGTTCAGTCGCTCAGTCATGTCTGACTCTTTGTGACCCCATGAACTGCAGCACGCCAGGCTTCCCTGTCCATCACCAACTCCCAGAACTTGCTCAAACTCGTGTACATAGAGTCGGTGATGCCATCCAACCATCTCATCCTCTGTTGTCCCCTTCTCCTGCCTTCAGTCTTTCCCAGAATCAAAGTCTTTTCCAATGAGTCCATTATTTGCATCAGTTAGCCAAAGTATTAGAGTTTCAGCTTCAGCATCAGTCCTTCCAATCAACATTCAGGACTAATTTCCTTTGGGATGGGCTGGTTGGATCTCCTTGCAATCCAAGGGACTCTCAAGAATCTTCTCCAACACCACAGTTCAAAAGCATCAATTCTTCCGTGCTCAGCTTTCTTTAGAGTCCAACTCTCACATCCATACATGACTACTGGAAAAACCATAGCTTTGACTAGATGGACCTTTGTCAGAAAAGTAATGTCTCTGCTTTTTAATATGCTGTCTAGGTTGGTCATAACTCTTCTTCCAAGTAGGAAGTATATTTTAATTTCAGGGCACAAGAGCTCAGGGTTGATGAATGGCTGGAGAACATGGAAACAGACTTCCTAGTGGTAAAATTCCATGGAAGAGTCAAACACAAAAAAACTCAGATAGCTACTAACATTGAAGACCAATTTATCATTCATCTAATCAGAGCAATAGAAATACAGATCTGAGAGGATGTCTTATGGCAGTATCAAACGGCCGACCACAAACTAGGAAGTGAGCTGGAAGCTACCTAACAAATGGAATCTCAGCTATGGAAATGATCGAGGAAAATTTATGCATTCCATATTGAGGAGAAGAGAAATTCAGGATAAAATGGCAAATACTGAGCCTACGCACATTTTTGGAGGTTGTGGGTCTAGAGAGGAAGGCACATACACACACAAATACAAACAGACATTAGGTCTGTGTCAACATGTTTTGGGTCATAACGGTTTAGAATCATCTGAGTGCTTTGAAGCAGTTCGTGTCTCCAATCCTTATAACCCTGCCTATCCATAAGTTTGATTTTAAGCAGTAGATTCAAAATATACAATGATTATCAAGTCAAAAAAATCAGAACCTGAATGACTGCATTCTGTCCATTGTCTCAGACCCCTTGGAATTGTGCTTAGAATGTAAGCAGTGAGCACAGTATGATTCTGAAAGGGGCCGTCTTCCGGTAATGACCAATGTACACAGGTTCATTATGCGATATTTCACTGGAATCAAATCTTTGAGATGTATACTTTTAAATGGATTCAAAGCAAGAGTGAATACAGGAAACGATTTCTTGATTTAAGAGTTTCTCATTGACAGATGCACACAACTACATGTAACACAGACAACAAGGATTTAGTGTATAGCACAGATAACTATATTTAGCATCTTGTAATAAACTATAATAGAAAATAATTTTTTAAAACTACAGATATTTACATACATGTAACAGGAATATTTTGTCGTATGCCTGAAACTAACCCAATATTGTAAATCAATGATATTTTTATAACAAAAGGAAATGAGTGCTAATTGTTACAAGATTACTAACAACAATTTTGCTGTTTAGAGGTATCATGCGCTGTCATGTTCAACCGCTAAGTTGTACCCGACTCTCTGTGACCGTTTGGACTGTAACCTGCCATGCTCCTCTCCCCATGGGAGTTTTTAGGCAAGAATACTGAAGTGAGTGGCCATTTCCTTTTCTAGCAGATCTTCCCAACCCGGAGATCGAACCTGCATCTCTTGGGTCTCCTGCATTGGCAGGAAAATTCTTTACTGCCGAGTCATCAGGAAGCCACCATTACACAACCATCTCCATACACAACAATTTTGCTGCATAGAGGTCATGTAAAAACGGGTCTACTTTGGGCAGTCAACCCACCCTCTGCGCCTCTGCATTTCTGAGCCCGCATTCAGGAGCATTCTTCCCTGGCT
Source organism: Odocoileus virginianus (assembly GCF_023699985.2). Taxonomy (NCBI): domain Eukaryota; kingdom Metazoa; phylum Chordata; class Mammalia; order Artiodactyla; family Cervidae; genus Odocoileus; species Odocoileus virginianus. Next base: position 50,654,362 of record NC_069689.1, read on the forward strand.
AGCCCCAGGGCGTGGAGCCTCACACTTCTTCAGTTGGCTCCAAATGCCACCTTATCCAAGAAGCCTTCCATGATTGCCACCCACAACCATTGGTTTGGGACTTCCTGGCCAGATGTACATGTCTTCATTTCCGCAGCCACCTGTGGAACCATCTGTACTGGTTTTTCTTCTCCAGGGAACTGCCTGCTCCTCGGGACAGTCAAGGCTTTGTTTCAATCACATGCTGATTTTTAGCACCCAGAACAATGTCTAACCTGCCCCCACCCAGGCACTTGGGAATTACTCATTGAAGAAAAAATAGTAATTGGGTGATTTCTCGATCATGTGATTCATGCTTTACTGCCTCAGAATGCCACCTTTGTTCAGGACAATTGCTTACTCTGTATACTCAAGGGCAAAAGCCTGCATCTGTAGTCTGCATCACGACCTCAGTGGTACAGAGAGAGGGTGTAGATGATGCTCAGGAAACAGGAACGCAGTTCTCTTGGCTGCATCTACTCCCCCAGCATGGCTTGACACCTGAGGCTTCCTTCTTCACCCAACCCTCCCTCACCCTTTCCTTGGCATCTTTAAAGGAAACCAAAAGCACTGTCTACTTAGCATACACAAAGCTTGGGCACATTTCAGGGTCCCAGCTAGACAAAGCATTCAAGACCAGAAGGAAAATGGCAGAAGGCATAGGTAGGGAGCTTAGGAAGGTCATGTACACACTGCTATCTTCAAAATGGATAACTACCAAGGACCTACTGTATAGCATATGAAACTCTACTCAATGTTATGTGCCAGCCTGGATGGGAGAGGAGTTCAGGGGAGGACGGATACATGTAGGTGTGTGGCTGAGTCCCTTTGCTGCTCACCTGAAACTACCACAGCATTGTTAGTTTGCTATTAAAAACAAAAGTGAAAGCCCATCAGTCATGTCCATGCAACTCCATGGACTGTAACCTGCCAGGCTCCTTTGTCCTTGAAATTCTCCAGGCAAAACTGCTGAAGTGGGTAGCCATTCCCTTCTCCAGGGGATCTTCCCAAACCAGGGATCCAACTCAGATCTCCTGAATTACAGGCAGATTCTTTACTGTCTAAGCCATCAGGATAGCTTATTAACTGGCTATACCCCAATACAATATAAAACATTTAAAGTTTGAAAACAAAAAACAAAAAAAGGAAGGTGGCTAAGCAGCTAAACACCATGTGACGGGACGTGAGACTAGGGGAGCCTGTGGCCAGACACGGAACAATGTGGGTCTTGGCTGGTGCCCCCCTCACCCCAGCCTTTGCCCAGCAGTAGCAGGGAATGGGGTATACCTCCTTGCTTTGCCCCCAAGAGCGATACATCTTCTACCACTCGAAGTTCTAAGTGGCAGCACCCACTCCTCTGAAAGCAGGTAGAGAAAAAATAAACCCATATCTTTCTATTCTACTTGTCAAGGATCTGTTTGGCCACCAGCTTCGTACTGTTGAAATGATTTCAGATTGAAAATATGCGTTCAAAAAATCTAACAATACAAACTTTTGCTTGCTAATAATGCATTTTTTTTCTGGGCAAATTTTACTTGTCCTTCCCAAATAAATTCTTCCAAATCAATATTGGAAATACCATTCCAAGTTCAGAAACCTCCCAATTGCAAGGCTGACTGGAATGGTCTCAAATGTGATTCGTTGGAGGAGAAGTGACCTCTTTTGCCCTAGGAGATGCCGTGGGTTCCTCCACTGACAGCAGCTCCTGCTGTAGGCAACATCAGCGCCTTCGCCCGAGGCCCACTGTCCCTGCCCTGCTCCTCTGCAAGCCCGCACAGCTTTCTGCAGGCCCCTGGCTTCCCACCCCCCATCTTGCAGGAGGCAGAGATAAGCTCTTCCCTGGACATCTTCCTGGTCACCATGGCCAGTCTAAGTCATGCTGGATAAACCGGGCTTCCTTCTTTGCCACACTGGGCCTCTGCTCCAGGGGCCATTGCATCTCTCTTGACTCGACTCCCCCTCTTATTCAGAGCTCTTAGTGCCCTTTGGCCCATTCAACACTTTTCCATCCCTTCCCCTTCACGTGCACTAGGTCATTCACAAGAATTAACATATACAGTCCCCAACATTCAAAGCCCACTTATCTTGAGAAGGTGACTTCCAAGGACCCCTTCAAAAGTGCCCTTGGACTTGGGGCCCAGATTCAAGAGGAAAAGAGCCACAAACTGGCCATAGAATACCTCACCCCCATGCTGGAGCAAAAGGCAGGCACCCCTCCTTCTGACTTGTCCCTCCTGGATGAAGCACCAGGAGGCGCTCTGTCCTCCCACCTCCTCCCTTTCAAACAGGCCCATCTCTCACCCTCTCACCTGAAGGCCACCTGAAAGCCACCTAGCTAGAATCCTTCAGGTTCTTCAGTCTCTTGAGATGAATGTGTAGCTGAGAAAATGTCTCTCAGGAGGCTCCTTTCTCCCTCAATTTTCTCAAAACCGCCATACAATAGCGCACAGAGTACGCCGTTGGAAACTGCAGGCAGCAGCTGGGTGGCCACCAAGGTGCCCAGGGACACCGCGAAGAAAATCAAAAGCTTGGCATGGTCCACATGTTTCTGACCAAGAGGAGGAATCACACCGGGGGCTGATGCCTCACTGTCCAACCCAAGGAGACAGGGCCCTTCCCAGACTCCTTCATTTCTAGCACTCAACTCGTTTCACTGTGCGTGTGAAACAAAGGTGTTTCTGCAAAGCGGCAGAACAGTTCTGGTCCCAGTTGCACACACACACTCCTTTACAGGTGACGGATTAGGGGTGGGCAGCATGGGCTTTCCTCGGGGGCCTCTCGTCTTTGGCGGGTCCTTCATTTCACCCAACATTTGCTGATGATTTCCTTGATGGAAGCCACCTTCTTGAGCACCCAGGGTATAAAGCATGTCTGCCTTTCTGCTTCTGGAGCTTAATGGGAGCTTGGTGAAGATAGGCATTAACTGTGACCATCCCCCAGGAAGGGTTCTCTAGAACCTCTAGAACCTCTCTAGGGATGGTGTTTCCTGAACACTGAAATATGTCACCAGGGCTCCCACACTAAGTTTCTCCAGTTTTCAGCTTTACAACAACATGGAATCCTCTCCCTTCATATGTAAGCTGCAGCTCAACCGTCTAATATCCAGAGATAATCAACTTTCTCTCTCTGGAACAATCTCACCTCCTCACACTTCTCTTCATGACTCCAAGGTCATTTCTCTTCAACATGACCTTCAGCCACTGCCCCTCCCAGAAAAACTGCCCTGTATTACAGCCATGTCCTACAGGGAAGCAAATTTAATGAATAGATAAAGGGAGAGGAATTTATCAGTCAGTTCTTCCCTCATGGACTTTGTCTGCCCATCTGTCTGGGGTCGACAGAATTCTGTCGTATCATTTCCTCTCATCCACACACCAGCTCTGTGTGGTTGGCTGGAGAGGTTGGATTATCCTCATTTTACAAATGTAGAAATCAGCGCTCACAAAGGTGCCAAAGATCACCTAATTGGGACAGGAAATCACTTTCTTCCCAGAAGGTTCTCCCCACCTCCCAAACCGCCACACCCTAGCTTTTGGAGAGCCAACAATTGGCTTCACATCACACTATCAGTGAAGATTTCCAGGACCTAAAGTTAGACTGTAACCTTCATCCTACTTATTCCTATTAGGATTTTGTTTTCTCCTTCATAGCATTAACCATATTTTGTAATTATTTTTAACTTTTTTTTTTTTTTTTTGCCTGTCTCCCCAGCTGTCATCAGCTCTATTAGCGCAGGTACCATGCCTCTCTCTTGATGGCTGATGACATCTCAGCCCCCAGCACTGGTCCCAGTAATTGCAGCCCAGTAATTGTGGTCTTCTGACTCCTAACTCTGTATCCCTCCCACTCTAATATGCATGCTTTGGAGAAAGCAAAAAATTCGCCATACTAATTCCAAACGTGTAATCCTAAAACCAAACCTTATCAACACTATTCAATCTAAACTTGGAACACCTACTTTTTTGAGCAGCGTCGGGGGGGTCTCATCAATAGGAAATGCAGGTTGTATCCACAGAGTCCATAAATTTCATGTAAACAGACAAAGGCTCAGGAAATCCTGATAGTATTAACCAGCATTTGTGGTATGCCTGAATGCTCCAAGTACTCCATATAAGGCCTCCTCCACTGAGGCCTCCAAACAACTTTGCAAGGAAGGGAAAAGGACTAGTCTAGGATCACCACTTTCCAGCTGGGGAAGCTGAGGGCTGGAGGTATGGTGTGCCCCATCCCCACCCTTGGGAGCTACCTTAGAACTGTCCCTTTGAGGTCATGGCGGCCTCCTCTGGTGCCCAGACCAAGTCTCGTCCCCCCCACACCCCAAATCTATTTCTTTGTCCCACCAACACCTTGCCTTGAGGGGATGAGGAGGCCACAGCCCAAGAAGGGTCTGAAAGTGCTCTTTGTTCTCCATTCTCCCTCCTCCCCCGCTGTTCCCATCTCCTTCCAAGGCCGTGGCCTGTGGCCAGCCCCTGGCAGGACTTCCCCACCTCCCATGTGGTGGGGTGGTTCCAGTTGTGGGCTGTCTGGAATGTCCATGCATAAAATGGTGGCCAGATCTAGTGCTCTGGGCGGGGGCCTGCCTGCCCTGAGCCGTGGCGCGCTGGCCCGGGGGGTTGAGGAAGTGATCTGATGAAGCTGCCTCCGTTTGCCAGGCTGGTCTTGACTTGTGACCTGCTCTGACACCTCTGGGCCTCTCTCAGTCTGTCTCTCCGTGGCCCCTTTTCTCTGGATCCCACGGATGACTTGAGCAGCTCTGCCAAGGTATGAGCTAGTGGGAGGGAGAGGGACAGAGAGCCTGGGTGGGTTTCAGAGACTTTTCTTGGAGCCCACATATATTATCTAGCTCTGTTTCCAGTCCTATATACACACACCCTGACCTGTTTGCTTCAGGGACTTCGGGACCTCAAATAGAGAATATTCAATCTTCTCTCCCCCTCCGACTGTTCGTGTACCCTTTAACAGCGACAAGCTCCTTCTGCTTCTCGCTTCTCTAAGAAACATGGCTACTCTGCGAAAAGAAAAGAGCTGGCGCTTCCTTGAGGCAGGTGGTCGGAATTGGCCTCGTTCTCCCTCCCGACCACCCTCCCCAAATGAAGTTTCTTAATCCCAACAACCTCTCTGAAGAGCCTGCCCTTCTCCTCTCCCCTGGCGTCCTTGTTTCCTTTCTTTATAACGTCCCCAGACTCACAGTCCATGGAGCTGTGACAGAGAAAAAATGCTGCCACCCAACCTTAAACTTCCGTCAGCTTCTGCGCGCCTCTGGCCGCCACCATCAAGAGAACCATCATGAGATCTAGCTGCTGAAGATCTAACGGAGTTTGCCAGAGCCCCTTGGCTCTCCTGGGCTCTGAGAGTGCCTCCCTGCCCTTCCCAGAGGACATCAGCAGGATTTCCCACTCTTCTCCCTCTGTCTCACATTATGGATGAAGGAGACGTGTTTGTGACAAAACCGTCTTCCAAGGGAAATGGTTGTGGAGAGGTGCAAAGATAACTCTTTTTCCTGCAGCCCCCCTTCTCTGGCCACTCCTTTCAGCCTCTTTGGAGAGCTCCTCCTTCGCTCCCTTGATGCCCCTGCACCTTTCTAGTCTTTCATCTTGGCAAGCTCCCCCTCGCCCATGGAGGAAGTACCTATAAGCAGATCATTCACCGATTTCTATCCAGGGGTCTGATCTCTTCCAGGAGTTTCATACCGGAATGATACCCTTTGTTCCAAAGGCACCTCAGCCCAATACACCTCAGGCCTCATTGCACAGTCCTCTCCCTCCACTGAGCTCTCCCTCCAGGGTTTGCTCACTGTTGGGTGACCCGTGCTCCCCAGCCCCATGTGAGATCCACCCCCATGGCCCGCCTTTGCCGTTTCCCTCCCACCAGTAACACCTTCCACCCTTTCTTCCCCAGGGTCCTCCAGTCCTAGCTACCAGCCTTGCCCACTGGGCCTTGTGACTGATCTCCATTCCTGCCTTCTTCTAACTTGTATTCCACATAACTCATGTCTTTTAAAAGCACAAAAAAACAAATATGATCATTTCTCTCCTCTGCTTAAAATCCTTCAGTGACTCCCTAAGGCTTCTAGCATCAAAACTAAAGTTCTAGACCTGGTTTACGAGTGCTCATTATTAGCTCCTCAGCATCCTTCCCTGCCTCTGCTCGTACCATGAGCTCACACAGCTCCCTCCAGCCTGGCGCCCCTCACACCCCGCTGCTCTCACACAGGTGGCCCTAGACTGGGAATTCTCTCAAGGCCCAAAGTTGCTGTCTGCCTGACACTTTTTGTATCACCAGTACCTAGCTAAGGCCTGGCACATATGTATCAAGTAGCTACAAGGTCAATAAACAGCTGGATGGATGGATGGATGAGGAAAGAACAAATTAGGACCTGGCTCCAGGAATACACGGGTGGCCAGGGGAAGCCCTGGGCCCAAAGCCAGGTCTGGTTGGAGGCACCTTTAGCTTCCCAGGGACAAAATATTAGGGCTTTTTTAAAGACAGAGTAGAGACAGAGCCCTAACTTTTCCACTTGAGTCAGGAGCAGAAGAGAGTAGTGGTAAAGAGAGAGAGCCTAAGTTCATAAGGCTTGGAGCTGAACTCGTTTGCAACCCCACAAGAAGCTACTGCAGCGACACCTTTGCACCATCTCTTTGAGCCCCAGGGCAGGCCTGGCTTCCTTCTCCTCCTCCTCCCCCTCCTCCTCTTCCTCCTCCTCCAAGGCCTGGCTCCATCCTGGGAGTGGAGAAGCAGGAGCAGTCTTGGGGCAGGACTGCTGAGAGGCTTTCAGGCAGTGGCCTGCAGCGAAGGTCAGAGTGGCCTGCAGGGCTGGGTCAGGGAAGAGCCAGGAAGTCCTGTGGGGCCCCCACTTCCCCGCAGCTGGGCCTGTCAATGAACCCACAAGAGGGCTCTCCTCAGCCCGGGCAGGGAGAGTCCAGGAAGGTTGTGAAACTGCAGCACAGGGGCCAAGCATGTGGCCCTGAGAGCCTGGAAAACCTGAGTAAGCCTTTGGTTAGCAAACCCAGTCGCCGTGCTTGGGGGTGTGGCGACATTACATGCTAAGGGCTCAGCCTTCTCAGAAGCTGAGAGCCTTGGACCCTTCGTCTGAGGTCTTGTGCACCCCGAGGCAGAACCAGGGCACCAACCCCCTGAGAATTTTAAGGAGAGAACATTCTGATGGCAGTTGAAGGCAACAGTTGAAGCCAAGGCTCAGAGCAGGGCAGGATTCAGAAGCTAGGGAAAGGGCATAGGCATCTTTCAAAGGATCTCAGAGAAGGAGAGGTCCCTTGCAGACAGGGCTAGAAAAGGTTCCCGGAGACAGAGGAGAGAGCAAGAATGCAGACAAAGGGGTCTGCAAGAATCTGAGAAGAGCTGCAGGTCCAGGGAAACTGAGGGGGTGAGGACCCCCAAATGGCCAGTGGGCCAGCAGGCAAATTGATCCCTCGGGGCTCTGCTTAGGGGCCTACTCTAGAAAAAAGTCCTCCCAGACTCTGCTCAACAGGCAGGAATCATGGCTTCTTCTGTCTTAGAGCTGGTGCTTTGCAAAGGATGTTCACTGTGAATCCAGGACAACATCAAGTCCAGACGCACCCTCTGTGTGGGCACAAACCAGCATCCAGTGTCAAACACTAAAGCTATCCGTTCAACCATTCATTCATTCAACAAATACCTATTGAGCACCTACTGTGTCATGGAGGTTAGGAATGTAATCGTGAACAGAAGAAGGATGAAGATGACAAGGAACTCTAAAATCCTTCTCTGAGATGACAGGGACTTTAAAGGGGCCGTACCCGACACTGGGAGCAAGCAGAGCTCTGATTTATGTATAGGGCTTCACTAAGAATGATGGAGCTGGAAAATGAAAGATGAGTGAGAATTACCTACTTGGAATGGATTAGGCTAGTGAGAAAAATGGTTTTCTAGGTAGAAGGAGGTGCAAGAGCAATGCCTAGGGGCAGGGAAGAAACTTGCTAGATTTAACAGCAGGCCAGGGGTCATGAGCTCAGAGACACCTAGGAGGAATGAGGCTGGGGAGGCAGGTACGCATCAAACCATGCATGCTCTTGGAGGTCATGGTCAGTGTTTATTTTTGGAGTTCATGTTGAATTGCTCTGGTCTTAATGCTGAAGGCAAAAGCGCAGGCAGCCGGCCAAGATGAGACTGACAGCCACAGTCAAATGAAGAAGGTTAGGAAGTGTCTGATGTACACTTTATAAGAAAAGATGAGCATGTGTATATTCATAGATACCAAGCCACAGGGGGGTTGGGCACCATAATTCATCTCTATTAAGGAGTCTCCTCTTTCCTTTGGCATCGAGGAAAAGAAAAAGTCAGGCCTCTGAGGCATAAAAAGCTCACCAAAGTCATGGTTTCAGTGGTGACAGAGGGACCTTGGCACAGTTTTGTTGAGTCTTTGTGTATATGTGTGCATAATTCTCCAAACTAAATTTATATATTGAGGTAGGAGACGTAGATTGCTATCCTATTCTGCAAATGGAAAACTAAGACTTAGGATAATTAAATGGCTTCTCAAAAGTCACAAAGGGAGAAGGAGACAGAATGCAAACTAGAAACTATCTTGTAGTTCATCTCTCAATATGCTTTCTCTAAATACCTTAGGCCCCACAAGGCTTGGAACTGACATTTGAAAAGATAAAGTAAAATAAAGATAGATTTACTCCCCAAAAGGCATCCTATACGCTTGTGAAACCAGTCAATAATATATTAACTGAGTTCCACTCTAAGTTTGCAAATAAAGATGTTAAATACTAGATCATTTACTCACCTCCGAACTGAAGGGGTTTGCGGAAAGCAAAGAAATTCTCAAAATCATCACAAAAAAAAAAAGTAGGGATAATTGGAGACGTAATGAAGTAAATGATGATACCAAGCCACAGGGGGGTTGGGCACCATAATTCATCACTAGTAAGGATGGAAACTCATCCAAATACTATTTGGATGTGTGATACTCAATTAGTACTTCCACTTGGCCATTTAGAACTTGAAAAATTCCTGGTGAAATTCACCTGGAAGACAGAGGTGCCTCCCCTAGTACAGAATGAACACCCTGAGAGCAAAAGAAGCAACAGGACCTCCACAATGAAAACAGCATTTGAATGGATTAGAGATTGGAGGTAATTACCAATGGTTTGGAAAAGAGGATCTTAGAAATGCAAACATGACCGCTTGTGGGTGAGAACATCAGTCCTTTAGGACATCTGCCCCTGGTCATCCTGCTCGATTCCATTTACCAGTTGGCTCTGACGTCATAAAAATCCTCCCCACCCCACTACCTGCCAGAGCATCTCAGGATAGGCGCTCCAGTGGCCCCCCTGCCCCAGCCTCTCATGCAGCTGTGAACATCACAGTAAGCTTCTGACAGCCTCCCCTCACTGACACACAAATCCAACCAGTTGCACCTGGCTCTTCTTCCTCTAAGCACTCGGCTCACCGCCTCCAGCTTACACATACCTGAAGTTTCCGCATTCTAAGGAAGCAGACCCCTTGGGACATCATGAGTCCACGCACGGCTGAATTCTGAGGTCCCCTAAAGCAACTGGGGGCATGCATATAGCCCATCCCAGTTCTAGGCCCTGTGCAAGCATTCATGGCTAAGCTCTCAGCCCCAGAAACTGGGAGCCAGAGAGTACAGAGGCTGGAAAAAAGGCTTAGCTCTTCCCGCAAGGGGACCTCGGTGCTCCGTTCCTCTGTCCCACCTCCTTCCCAAACTGGGACTAGCCCCACTCTGCGTTACTCCAAAATGAGCTGGACTCAGCTGGGCTGCTCAGGGTGACACATGTTCCCCAGGTTTCTTTAAAGGGATATGGAATCTCAGCTGATTCAAGAAGCCCTTCTGCATGGGCCACATCACCCGGGTGGGCTGCAGGAGGCCGGCTCCTGTGCGCCTACTTGGGGGAGGTTCGGCTCCCAGCACGGGGTCCCGGAGGCCAGGGCAGATGTGGACAGGACTCAGCGCGTCCCTCTCCACGGCTGTCTTCCCTCCACCTTCCTGCTCTGTTCCCCTCATCAACAAAATTAAGGGGCAAACCGCATCTGAGCCTGTGGTACCCTGCAGCTCTGGTGGGAGGGAGGCAAATGGGGAGAAATGGGAGAGAGGTGGAGGAAGCCGAGCTCAGAGACTGCTCCTGAGAGAAGGGGCTGCTGTCTCCAGCATCCTGGGACAACGGCCAGGTAGCAGCACAGCCCAGGCAGGCTGGGGTACCAGCCTCTGCCCACCTGCCTCCTGCCAGGTAGAGGACCCCATCTTTCAGATTTCAACCCCTTTTTTCCACCCAGAAAACACTTTTCATAACACAGACCATCCCTGACCGGAAGAATTCTGCAGGTTGTCACCCACGCCCCGAATGACCGGGGTCTTCTCTCTCTCCCTGCCTCCTCGGGGGTCCTTTGAGCATCTTTCCTCTGGTGAAGGGCACCCCAGAAAACTTCCTCTGCAGCGGCATGTTTCATTTGTCCCTTCTCCTACTCCTTTTGGGGTGAGTCTCTCCCCTGCCTTTCCTCCCATCGCCTCCACTTCCCCCCACCTCCCTTCTTTCACGTGATGTGAAAGGGCTGATGTTGGCCCCACTCACCACCCCTATGCTCGGGGTGCATCCTCGGCCTGCGTCCACACCCCTCCCAGGCCACGATGCCCCCAGAAACACTCAGCCTTGGTTAGGGGGCCATTAACAAGGGCACCGTGACTTGCATTTCCTGCCAGAGCCCCAGACCAACCATGCCTTCTGGAAGGCTGCAGGCCCTTGCTCTTGACACCCCTTCCCTCCACCACCTACTCAATCGTCTTTCAAAACCCCTTCATATATTTTCAACCCAAGACACAGCACAAATTTTAGTAATCTAATGAAGTCTCTGTTGCAACTTCTCTTCCACACCTAAATGTTACACATTCTTCCAGATGTCAAGTTGAAATGAATCCTCTGGACACTCCAGGAAAGAAAAAAAAAAAAAAACCTCCTTCATGCTTCACACTTTCATCCAAAAACAAGCATGCCGACTTGTGAGCATTTTCAGAAGGGTCTCTTGGGAATTCAAATTGCTCATCTCTTCAGTACAGGGTCTGTCATTAGGAGTGGCAGAGCTGAATCGCCTTTTAAGTCTTAAAACTTAACTGGGCTTGGTTTAGCAAATCAAAAACTGAAGTGCTTGCTTCCCAGTCACGTGGTTTGGACTAAATACCATTTTATAAAAAGTTTGAGGACTTTCCTTTGGAAGTGTGTGGCGGGGTGGGTGGGGGGGTGTTGACAAAGAATGATATCTGTAAAACTGAATCCATAATATTATCATCTGCCATCCAGAAATACTCTGGCAAAAGTGGGTGGCGGTGTGCAGGGGGACCACCTGCAACCCATTTCAGAGCCTTCATCTCATGAGATACCATTGTTCTCTTTTGTGCCTTGATGGGGATGGGAACAGAGGACCTGCTCAGTCCGTGAGTACCGCAACCCCGTGAACAAGGGCTTGGCCATGTCTCTGAGAGCCGATCCCCGGCATCATTTGTCCCGATGCCGACATCAAGGCTCCCCCAGGGAGACGGGCTCTCTGCCAGCCATCGCTGTCGCTAGGTAGCCAAGCCGTCCTCTTCCAGACTGGCCCTGGCTCTCTGGCCGCCCAGCTCTGGGATGGCCTCCACGTCCAGGGCACCTTTGGGACCGAAGTCATTGACAGTGGTGCTTTTTGGTCTTTGAAGGTGAGGCAGGAATGGGACAGGGGGAGAGAGAGGCAAAATGAAGGGACTCCTGGGGGAGCCCCGACACCCTCCCCCCAGGGCTGCCGCACCCCCAAACACACCCCCCCACGCCTCTGTTCATGACCTGCTCTTTCCAAAGCAAAATGTCATGGGGATATGGGGCCTTATGTGTCTTTTCTGTGAACTTGACTTGGTTCAGAAGGAAGCCTGAACCTTCGTGGTTAATGCTGAAGGTCTCAGCCTCCAGCGTCTCGTCATAAAACACTCACTGGCTGGAGCCTCCCCTCTGCCCGCTTCAAGGGAAAGTTCTGCACAAGTGCTTCCAATCCAATCAAAAAGACATCCCCGAAGCAAGCTGCGAAGCGGCCGCTAATTCTGAGCAGACAGTCTACTCAGCCCAAGGCCTCTGGGGCCCAAGCCCCGGGGGAGACACTGATGCCTTCGGATTCCAGATCCTCTGGAGAGAGGCACCTGCATGGGCCTTTCTAGAAGAAAACTCAAGCTGCATCCCACCACCCTGCCCCCACCCCCCACCCCATCCCCCAACGCAGCAGAGCTCTCTGCCAGACAGGTCGCTCACAGCCAGCGGGGCACAGGTCTCTCAAGGTCTCCGGCCCCAGTGACACGGGCCTAAAGCTCCCGTTGTCTGTCCTCTTGGTCTGAAGGAAGGAAAGTGATGAAGCCAGGGCTGTCAGCAAGAGAGCTTGAGAAAGAAGGAACTCTCCAGCCCTGATCCCCCTTTATACAATATGTAGGGCTTAGGGTGCCAAACACCCTGGGCTGGGTTTGGAAATTGTAGTTTCTGACCAGGGTCCCTGAGAGAAAAAAAGAAAAAGGAAAATCAGAGACTCTGTGGGTCTCTTTTCCTCTCATGTAAATTTACAGGGTTAGGGGCATCTGGATCATCTCTGGATTGCCCCTACAACCCAATACCCAGACTGTGGGAGCATGTCCCCACGGCGTCCAAATGGGGACTCAGCCTGGTCCCTCCTTTCCATGTGGCAGACTGTGCCCCACAGTCAAGGCCAAAGGCTGCTCTTCACGTTAAAACCGTGAACGCTTTGCAGCAAGAAACCAGATCTTCAAACCCCAAACCCACGGAATCTTGTATTCCACCAACATGTATTGAGTACTTCTTAAGGGGCCAGGTACAGGAATGATGGGAATTGGATCTGAGCATGGTCCCTGCCCTCAAGGAATTCACGGTCTAAAGGAAGAAACAAACAAAAGAAAAACCCAGGAGTATCTAAGGAAAACCTCTCTCCATCTCTCGGAGGTTGACTCAGCCCTGTTAGCAACAGCCCCCACCATGAATTAATTCAGCAGGGAACCAAGAGGAGGTGTAATCCCAGGTTTGGGGGTTGGGAGGTGGAGGGGAGGGTGGCCAGGGAGAGGGATTTAGGAGAAAGCATCCCTCGCATAAATCTCTATTTGCTATGAGCTAATCGAGATGTCTGCTCAAGGCTGAAGGTCTGGGCCAGTTAGAATATTTCAGAGATAGATCACTTATATTTAGCAGTGAGAGCTCTCTGAATGGGACTCAATCCACTTCCACCCTCCCTAAGGCACAAAACAGTGCCCTGTCGGCAGCTGCCTCTATGTACCAAGGAGAGGAAGTTTGAGCAATGCAGGTTTTGTTGGAACCAGCTCATTAAAGCACCGCTATGACTGACTGCCGCCTGTTGGAATTGAGGACAAGATTGTCTCTGCAGAAAATTATAGACTGTATCCCCAGCTCTGAAATGGGGGTCTAGGAACCAAATTCACATAGTAGGAGGATGCGAGCTTCTTTAAAGTTCAGGCAAAGGATTTCATTGCTTCATCTGGATTAAAACCTTAAGATGCCAGCTCCAAGGGATCCTGACACACGGGTGGTGGTTTCTGCGCGCCATTCAAGGATGCCCGCCCATCATGGTGGGAGTCCCAGAGCTGAAGACTTCTTAGTGTTTACCTGGTTTATTTTATTTCGTTATTAATGTAGATAGAGCCTTTCAGTGAAGGTATTGCAGGTTTGAAGGTTACGTCAGACCCCTGAAGATAGAACCAGAAAGTTCAGAGGCCTGCCCACGCACACTCCTTCCCCGGAGTTCAGAGTAGGCTCTCTCTCTCAGTCTGCCTTTCCAAATGCTACTTTAGGGTTTCCCTCTGATCCATCTGCTCCATCTTAACCCTCCAAGAAACTCCAAAGAGTTGTCTTCCTCACTGGGGACAGAGATGGTTTCCAGTTTCCCCCTGGGGTATTCTCTACTTAGAGCTTTTGCCTCAGTCCAGTCCTGGCTGCCTTGTCAGTTTTTCCCAGGATTCTTCCTCCCTCGACTCTCCCCCTCATTCCCGTTTCCCGACAACCAGAGGCATGGTGTGCTGCCCCAGTCCTAGCTGGGTCTTTCTCACCTCCGCCCCTGGCACAGCCAGGGCAGCGCCCCCTCCAGCAGGGGGCTTTCCCCTCTCCCCACCACCCTTCTCAGCACACAGCAAGCCAGAGAAGAGGGAGGCGTGGGGGGGAGTCTCAAGAGTTGGTCTGCTGAAACATGTAAGGTGCCTGCTTCTGGAAGGCACCTGCCTCCCTGTCTTCATTTCCAAATGCTGAGAAACAGTGCTCACAAGCCCCTCTTTGCCCCAACCTCTTGACTCTGCAACCTGGCCCTGTCCCGGCTACCCGTCTGCCTAGCCAGCCCCCACAGCCAAAGCCTCTCCTTGCTCAGCAACATCAACTTTGGGAAAGCATCTCTCTAGCCATCCACGTGAAGACGTCCTGCCGGCCCCTTCTGCACAGAGTCTTGCACCTTTGAGCCTCCTACTCCTAGAATGAAGGAGCAATTAGAAGGTCCCCTGGGAGACGCCATTGCCTTCTCTTGGCAACATGGAATGGTCAGGCCAAGTAACCACGGGCTGATGACACTTGTCTGGTGAAACTGGGTCTCCATGGGCAGAGACGCTCTCCCCCGGGGAGGTCTGGAAGGGGAAGCGCCCAGCCCCGCCAGCCCTGGGGCATACAGTGCATTCAGTATGCTGGGGAGAATCCCGAGGCTCCTGGGGGGCCTGGGAGGGGCAGCTCAGTGATGCAAAAAGGAAAACAAAGCCAGCCAGACTGGGACTCAGGAAAAGGGGGCTTCCCTTGAAGCAGAAAGGGAGGTTTTCACAAAACAGAGAACAGAACCTGGAACACAGCCCCCGCCTCTCTCACTCTGGGCTGCATGCAGGGCTTCTCTGTGGCCCTCCTTCCCCAGGACATCAGTTCTCTTAGGCTTGAAGGATCAGCCTTTACTCGCGGCAGCTCTTTCCTTCCTGGGTGGCATGAAAATGATGCACGGCAGTTTCTGGCTTCAGTCTCTTGTCTCCTCAAATCAGATTGTCCAGTGCGAGGCTCTGGGCACCTACAGCCACCAGACAGATTCCCGACACCCCTGGGGTCCACAGTCCACCCCTGTTCTAAGCAGAACAGGAGCTCCAAAGTCAGGAACATTGTCTAACCTGGCGAAGCAGGAACAGAATTCAGAGATGGAGTTCACGTTTGGTGGTGATGGAGGCCGGGCCATCTTGGAGACGGCCCAGCGGCCTGCCCACCTAGGACTTGCAGCACTGAGGGGCAGCCGGAACTCGGAGGTGGGACCCTGAGAAGGGAGGAGCCATCAGAAGGCACTGTTGGAGAGCAATCAAGCCTCAGCAATCCCTGAGGCTCTGGGAAAGGACTTAAGGACTTGGCCCATAGGAAGAGTTCTAGGTAGTCTTTGATCATTGCAGGCAGAGGGAGCAAAGGGGAAAGCCGTGTGGTCAGTCACATGAGCAGAGACCAGGTGAAGACAGGCGGACAGGCTGACTTGAGAGGATGCCTGAGAACTTTCTGGAAAAGAGGGAAATGCAAGGAGAATGGGAGGTGTAAGAGGACTTAGTCCTTCCTTCGGAAAGGGCAAAGTGTTCACAGGGAGGGGCGGGTTTTAGGTTGGAACCTCAGTTCTGCAACATCTGATTCGCTAGAAGGCTGCAGTCTGTACTTGAGCTTCCTCTTCTGAAAAGCAAAAGTGGTATAAGTCAAGGGAATGATAAAAAGATGAATCAGACGTGTCCCCTCCTTGACCTATACTGGGTTCATCTCAGTTCAGTTCACTGGGCTCAGTGGGACCCCTTCAGCTTCCCGTTCACGGTTAGTGCTTCTCAATCGTGTGCACGCCATCCACTCTCTCTGTCTCAGCCTTTGTTTCCTCCTGCCTCGGGGCTCTCCCCAGCTCCCCTCCGAGCTGGACCAGGCAGTGGGGGCCCCACCCTATGGACCGTCCCGTCCAGAGCCAGGGGCCTGGGGACAGGCACACAACGCATGCTGGGTGCACTGAGTGGTCGCCCCACCCACCAGGAGTCTTCTCTGAGCTCCAGCTTTTGTCCAATCACTGGCCACTCACATGGAAAAGAGAGGGCATGTGTGCGGGCCTCAGCTTCCTGGTCTCTAAAACGGAAGCCTGGTCTTCGAGTCCTCTCGGAGGCCTCTCTTGGAAAAGAAGCTGATTTAAAAAAAAAAAAAAACTTCATCTTCGAGATTTAATAAACAGAAAAGTATGGGAAAGGTACACCCATAGAAATGTCTGTTTCAGAGGTGCTCTGAGGTTACCAGCGGAGGTAAATTTGACCTCCAGCTGCTCCCTCGGAGCTCAGAGAAGCTCTGTGGTTTAAAAAAAACACAACAACAAAAATCAATGCTCTTGAAACAGGAGCTCTGTATCAAGAGAGAAAAAAATTCAGAAGAGACACTGGCTCTTCCTTTCTTTCCACTCATTCCTTTCTTGGCGGGCTGAATCGCAGTGTCCTGGTGGAAGGGGACATTTGAAATTCCATAGAGCCTCCACCAAGGCCGGAAACTGGCTCAAGATCTTCAATCAGTCACAGTGGAGAACCCTCAGTCCACATGCAGGTCCTCCAAGAGACCCCGACTGGGCCGAGTGAACACTTGGCCCTTCTGACCGGGCCATGCTCGGGTCCACCGGGCAGGTCCTGAAATCATCCATGTAGGCTAGCATGTCTGCCTCCACTGCTAGACTGTGAGCTCCTTGAGGGCAGGGGTGGTTGGCCCCCTTTTCAATCAGGGAGCACACTTGTTTTCCAACGACTGACTTGTAGATGACTAAAACGTATCCGCGATGTATTTTAATTAGGTAACTGGCTTTGGTAAACAGTAGGCCATAGTACCATGCCCAGAACTGAAGGACACGGACCAGAAAGAAGTCCTGAAGGGTGCAAACCATGAGTTTATTTGAAGGAGGAGGGGGCAGCCACTGAGTTTGATGTGCCAACTGAAAGTGTCCAATCTGGTGTAAAGCACCTGGAGATACAGAACTAGGGCTCAGAAAAGCAGTCAGGAATATGTCTGGGGAAATCAGCATATTGACTTAAGCATCATGGTTATGTATGAGACAAGCCTAGGAGAGAAGAGTGACCAGGGCACTTGAGGCTGGAATTCTGGGGAAGTTCATTTCCTAGAGGACAAGAACGTTGGCCTTAGAACTGCAGAAAAGCAGAGGGACAAGCAGGAACATCATGGGGGGGGGAAAGGGAGGAGGGAGTTTCAAGAAGGAAAGCCTGAAAATTGAGGCGGGGTCCTTAGTAAAGTGGTTTTGAGAGAAACAGAGTGGGTGGGGGCAGGCCTGATGGTCAAATTCTTCCTATAGTAATGGAAAGTGTGGAAATAAATTGAAGAAGGTGATATTACAAGGAGCAAGGTGGACGCAGCAAAAAGTTTTATAAGCAAAACAAGCAAACAAAAAAAAAACCCACAGGAGCCTTAGCTAGCTCTCTGCCTGGCTATGTTTCTTTCTATAGTGAAAGATGTTCCGCACTCTTAAGTTTTAACCAGCAGACAAGAAGCTGAGGTTCTCCAAGTCTTCCTTAAACTCCTGTTATCATCCTCTCCTTCAAGTCTGTTATTTCTCATGGGAGAATGGCAAGAAAGACTAATTCCATTATGGAAAGTATTCTCAAAAGGACATGTAGGCGCACAAATGCCCCCTAGTGCAGAGAACAGGATGCATAGATTCTACATGAGGCTAAAATGGAAAAGTTGTCTTCCTCAAATCGCAAACAGAAGCTATGCACACAGAACAAAAGATGACTTCCTGTACACCCACGGTCCTTCTTCCTCTACATCCAGTCTGCTCAGAGGATTGGGAAATGGAAGCAGCAGCGAAACGCCTGCCCTCCAGGGGTCTGTGGTCTACCTGTAACCGCACTCAAATACTCCAAGGGCCTCTTGCTTTTTGGAATCATCCAAACCAGAATTGGGAGTGGGGCCACTGGACCTGTCAATTGCTAGACTTGAGTAAGGAGCATAAAGCTCCCTGGGCCTGTTTCTTGGTCAGTAAAACAGGAAGAATTTTTCGCATTTTATATTAGGACTGGAAACATACATGAAGCAGTTGACAACAGTGGCTGGCATACACAAGAAGAGTTGCCTTGATCACTCTGGGCGCAACGTGAGGACAGAATTCATATAAAATCGAGCCAGGGAGGGCAGAGAAAATGAAAACGGCTTCTTGGAGAAGGTAAAAATAAAAGTTAGCCTTCAAAGGTAAATATTTTTCCCCCTAAACAAGATGCTGCTTGCGAAGTCTAACCTATTCATCCACCCATCCATCCATTCATTCAGCAAACATTTTCAGAGCACCCCGAACGTGCTTATGAACACATTAAGGCCTTAGTAGCACAGCTAAGCCATCAGACATTTCCGATCAGATATTGGCAAATAAGTCAAGCTTCAAACCCGGTAACTCCTATCTCCTTTTTCCTTATGTCTATCAGAAATGCTGTAAACATGAAGTGAATCTCTAGAGCCATTTGTAGGGTTTTTCCTATTTTTAGTGAAATTTTTTTCTTTTCAACTGCCCTGGCTTTTCACAAAGAATCGAGCATCTACACATTGTAGAATTTCTTAGCAAAATAAAGCAACTGTCCTCATATAATGCTTTTAGAATAATGCTTGAGACATCCCTTTGTTGAAGTTCATCACTAGAGAGCCACTCTTCCCTCCTGCAGGGACCTTTCTCTTCACTCATCACGGCTTAAAGAGCGTCAGGGATGAAGACGCTTTGGAGAGATGAGAGAGAGATCAAATTAGGTTTTTTTTTTTACTAGCCAAAACCTCCTCACTTTTGAAAATACAAATATCTATGAAGTTTGACCAGTCTGTTCTTTGTCATCCGGTCTCAGCCATCCATTTTTCTAATTGCTCTGCAAAATTCAAGCACATGCTTTCTTTACCCGTGGCCCCCCTTACTCTAAGAGAAAGCCAGCAGGCAGCCCATCCTGATATCAGCAGATGCTGCCGCTAAAACTTCCTGCAAAGGAAAAGGGTAGAAGCCACAAAAGGTCCTCGACCTCTTGAGCCCAAACCCAAGAATTTGAGGGGTCCTCAACCATCAGCCCATCTCATCCCGGAGCTCTGTGCACCCAGAAATCCCACCTCCTACTCAAATAGAAAGACTTAGCTCTGTCTCCTAAGTTCACACAGGACCAGGAGGAGTTATAGTGATGTATTTGTCAACCGTGCACCTACTTTTCTTGTTGCTGAACTGTGTCATCGATCATTGTCTGGGGCTTGGGTTCCCTCTCCAGCCCTCCACAGGGAGCTGGCCAGAAAGGGAGACTTAAATGCCAAATAATTGTCTTTAGAGAACTTTCTAGTGAATAAAGCACTCACAAAAGAAGAACTGAGACATGTTCTTTATTAACTTGTGTATTATATTGACGGCTACCTCTTATTACACCAGGTGATTCTCCTTGGTGTTTCTGACATGTGTTTACTCACATCATCTTCAATAACCATTGCAAGCCGTGCTACTCAAAAGTGTGACCTGTAAATCAGCAGCATCACCACCATCCAGGAGCTCATGAGCAGTAATAGGCATCTTGGGCTCCCACTGAGGGCCAGTGAGATCTGAACATGTCTTTTAACAAGCTGGCGTGTTCCTGTTCCTCTTTGGGAAGTGGTGCTCTTGTCACTGCTATTATCCCCATTTCATAGATAATGAGACCAAGACACAGAGAGGCTAGGTAACATGCACAAGAATATGCAGAAAGTAAGTGGCAGAGCTGGGATTCACACTGAAGAGGTCAGGGGTCAGAGCCCGCTCTCTGCATCCCACACAGTGCTGACATGGAATCACCACTTAAATACCTCCCCAGACTAATCGCTTATCCCCAGACCCCTCCATTCTGCTGCCAGGCTCTACGCAAAACCCTGCCTTCATCATCGATCCCAACACAGTATTCAGTGTCTCCCCAGGACCCCAAAGACTGGGTCTAAATCCTCTTTCACAAGAGTAAAACAGTAAGACAGTAAGACAAGACCTCTGACAATATGGCCCCAGGCAGCCTTACCAGCTTCATCTTTTAGCTCTCTCTGCCTCCCTACTCCTGTTACCCAAACTTGGGGATAGCCTTGCCTCCTCTCACAGATGGGAAGTGCCTTGTACCTAGAATTTTCCTCCTCCTCCACCTGGCAAGTCCAAACCCAAGCCCAAGTGTCAGTTCAATGTGGAGGCATTTCCTAGCACCTTTGGCCAAACTGTATCATCTGAGGCCCTGCGTGTGGGCTTATAATGCCTAGCTCACAACACGCTGATAAATCTTGTAAGAGGTTATGGATACACATCTCTTCTACAGCTCCAAAACGTGACCCCCCACTAGAGGAGGCCACACCGTATGTGTCTTTGAGCCCGCAGGGACCACCGCGGCACTTTACCTGCAGGGGTGAGCTCTGCGCGGTAAGTCAGAAAAGTTAGCGGGCTGCCTTGCTCCATGGATGGATGGGGAGAATGGGGGCTTTATCCAGTGACACTCCTGCCTCTGTAAAGGGAAAGGGTCACCTTCCAGGTTATGTTTTCGAGAAAGGCAATCTTGGCAGAAGCAGCTCAGCCTATTTGATGAGGAGCTTCATCTTAAAAGGCACCAAGCCTCTTAGAGTAGAGGCCAGAGAGTACAGTTTCATCACCATAGCCTTTCTGTTCACATCTTGATACTTGAGGGGATTCCCTCAATGTCCGTTTAGATTGCGATGTTCTTAACTAAAAGTGATATCCTGTATGAAGCCAGCACCCAGGCTATTTGGCCTAACGGGACCTGGCCCTTTCAGGATGGAGGAAATTATTTCACTTCATAATGCTTCCTCTTATTAAAGTTCTACATCTTGCATCAAATCAACTCGCCCTTTGAAACAGCCTCCTGGGCCAGCATCCAGATCCTATCTCCCCCTATCTTTCTGGCTCATAAACCTCTTCACCATTTTGCCATTTTTAATAAAGACATGGCTAATTCATTTCAATGTATGACAAAAACTACTGTAATGATGTAATGTAATTAGCCTCCAACTAATAAAAATAAATGGAAAAAAAAAAAAAAAGACATGAGTTTTGGTTTAAAAAAAAAAGCGGGGGGGGGGGGGGGGGGCACCTGGGAGGTCTAGGCACTTTGGGAAGCTGTCCTGAACACAAAACCAACTCTGAGACCATATCCACCAGCAAGGCAGTATCTATTTTTTGAAAAATCTTAGATGTCAACACTTTCCCCAAAATATTCAAAGAAAAACCAAAAATTAAGCCAGAGACTGTATTAGAAGAGAGAGACTAAAAAACCTGTCCAGTTTTTTCTTGATTACTAAAGAATATGCCTATTTGAAGACAGTCTCCATTGTTAAGTATCATAGTTGGCATTCCAATTTAATATTTTTATGTCTGACTCTTTTTGCAACCCCATGGACTGTAGCCTGCCAGGATCCTCTGTCCATGGGATTCTCCAGGCAAGAATACTAGAGTGGGTTGCCATTCTCTTCTCCAGGGCATCTTCCCAACCCAGGGATAAAAACTGGACCTCCTGCATTGCAGGCAGATTCTTTACCATCTGAGCTACAAAGAAGTCCAATATTTTAATTTGATTTAATATCAAATGATATCTAATGTTAATTTTTAATTTTATAAACCCTTGAAGTTTTCAACCGTTTGTAATATTCACAGGTGAACCTCAGGAAATGATGATCCTGGAGGGATTTGCAAGACCTACTTTTACTTCTCACCCCCAGCCATCTAGAATCAGTAGGAGTGATCTGTGTGTGTCTGCCATGGAACCTCTCTTTGCCCAGGGACTCTAACGGCCCTCCACTCAGTCAGCCCCAGTCCTGGATCCCACTAGCTCTCAACATGTGGGAAAACAAACCGGGCACCTCGCTCCTGGCCTTTGTGTTTGTCCCTGGACCTGTGGTGCCACCTCATGCCTGCCCATTTGCCATCATCCTAGATCCCTCAACTAGCCCCTCAACGTCCATCTCCTCCGCTAGCACGGAGTGGGCTAGCTAGCGATGTCTTCCACCATGCCCACCAGGAAGCTCTCCTTGCCACCTCCCTTATCCTTAAAGAACTTTTGAAATGCAATGGTAATTAGCAATTAATATATCTGACCACATGTTCCTGCCAGCTTGATATCAGGAGCTAAATTACACTCCATTCATTTCTCCCCGCAGTGCCTGGCACCTAACAAGTACTCAATAAATGTTTGTTGGATTAGCTGGATGAGTAAATTTCCCTGCACATTTTATGAATGCTAGCTGTGATTATAGACAAACATAGAAGTCTGTGTATTTATAATAGTCTTTCCTAAGTGCAGTTTTTAATTGTGCTGTATTAAAGCGAAACAAATTGAAAAGAATAAGAATATTGATGAGTCGTACTCATGACACCGTTATTTTCTGTTAATTAGGAAAGTTGCAGTAGTTTCAAATAAAAAATGGTACTTGGGTCACCCGTGCAATAGGTATGAAACAAGAGTAAAGCTGAAAGCCCAGGTGAGCCAGAATTTTGCTGCACCAAGGCAGCTTTTAACCTCAATCTGTACTGCAAACACAGTGGAAGGAGGGGAAAGGGGTTTATAGAGATATTGGGAAATGCTATGAAGGAAAACATTTTACGAGTAGACAGATATTTTCCAGGCAGCTCTCAGACCAGATGATCTTCACTTTTTTCCCCCTTTGTTTCCTAAAACAAAACTGTAAAGCTTTTTTCGGCACCACAGGACACAGCACAACTAGAAGGAACTTGAAAAGCAGCTCTTCCTCACTGGGGGCTCCCAAGGTATCACCATGGTGAAAATTCATATAACAGCAATCAGCAGTTCCCCTGGACTTAAAAAAAATTTTGAAAAATTATTTTGAAAAACTGCAGCAGGGAGACTGAGATCCCTTGTAGCATTCACTTTGTAGCAAGAAGCACAGATAGTGGTTAAGAGCTTTGAAGCCAGATTGCCTGGGCTGGACTCTGGATCACCTGGTGAGTAGCTCTCATTTTTGTTTGAGTAACCTAACCTCACTGTCTCAGTTTTCCTTCTCTGTAAAATGGGGATAATTATACCCTAAAGACTTGCTTTGAGGGTGAAACAGGTTAATACTGAGAAATAAATGGGTTAACATTGTCAACGGCTTAGAAACATGCTTGGCATGTACCAAATGCTGTCGCTACACAAAGAGTAACATCCAGTGCAGACGCGACAAGCACGAGTCAGATAAAGATACAAAAGGAAGGCATGATATCCATATTATCTTCTGTGAAGTGTCTGTTCATGTCCTTTTGCTCATTTTCCTTGGGTGATTTGTCCATTTGTTATTTCTAAGAGTTCTCTTTTGACTCTGAGTCCCAGTCCTTTGTGAGATATGTGTATTTGAAACACATCAGAAGATGCTCAGAATCATGACTCA
This sequence comes from Odocoileus virginianus, assembly GCF_023699985.2. Taxonomy (NCBI): domain Eukaryota; kingdom Metazoa; phylum Chordata; class Mammalia; order Artiodactyla; family Cervidae; genus Odocoileus; species Odocoileus virginianus. Next base: position 50,677,791 of record NC_069689.1, read on the forward strand.
TTCGGTTCAGTTCAGTCACTCAGTCATGTCCAACTCTTTGCAACCCCATGAATCACAGCACACCAGGCCTCCCTGTCCATCACCAACTCCCGGAGTTTACTCAAACTCGTGTCCATCGAGTCGGTGATGCCATCCAGCCATCTCATCCTTTGTTGTCCCCTTCTCCTCCTGCCCCCAATCCCTCCCAGCATCAGGGTCTTTTCCAATGAGTCAACTCTTCGCATGAGGTGGCCAAAGTATTGGAGTTTCAGCTTCAGCATCAGTCCTTCCAATGAACACCCAGGACTTGTTTCCTTTAGGATGGACTGGTTGGATCTCCTTGCAGTCCAAGGGACTCTCAAGAGTCTTCTCCAACACCACAGTTCAAAAGCATCAGTTTTTTGATGCTCAGCTTTCTTCACAGTTCAACTCTCACATCCATACATGACCATTAGAAAAACCATAGCCTTGACTAAGTGGACTTTTGTTGGCAAAGTAATGTCTCTGCTTTTTAATATGCTATCTAGGTTGTTCATAATCTTCCTTCCAAGGAGTAAGCATCTTTTAATTTCCTGGCTGCAATCACCATTTGCAGTGATTTTGGAACCCCAAAAAATATAGTCTGACAGTTTCCATTAGGGAAATGCAAATTGGAACCACAATGATGACACCCACAAGAATGGCTAACATTAAAAAGACAGATGAGACCAAATCTTGGGGAGGATATGGAGCTACTATAATTCTCAGTGAACTGCTGGTGGGAGTGTAAAAGGATATAACCATTTCAGTAAACAGTTTGGTAGTTTCTCATGGAGTTAAACATTCACTTACCCTATGACTTGGGTATTTACCCAAGAGAAATGAAAGCACATGTTTACACGAAGAACTAATAGAAGAATATTCACAGCTGCATTTTCAGAACAGCCAAACACTGGAAACAATGCAAATGTTCATCAACAGCAGAAGGGACAGCACCCGATGGAGTATTGATCTAACGGAACAATGACCAAGATGAATCTCATGGACATGATGTTGAGCGGAAGATGAGTAGATACTGCGTGCTTTCATTTATGTAAAGTTCATGGACAGGCAAAACTACACAGATAGAAATAAGAAAGCAGTTACCTCTGGGCGGGAGGGGGGTTGACTGGAAAGGACCAGAAAGAAACATTCTGTAGCAGTGGTTCCAACAGCGGGGTGATTCTGTCACCAAGAGAACATTCAGTAATGTTCATTACTTTGTCATGTTCTAGCATCTTCCATGACAGAATGGAAACTGTTAACTCTCCTACAATGCCCAGGGCCGCTACCCACAACAAAGGGTGACCCAGCTCCACATGTCAGTGGTGCAGAGGTTGAGAAACCCTTGTCTGGAGTAATGGAAAATGTTCTATAGCTGGATTGGTTACATGGGTTTGGCAAAACTCATCAAGCCATATTTTGCTGAATGTAACTGTAACCCCAGTTTTAAAAAGACACTGAACAAAATGACAAAAGGAAAGGAAACACATCATGAGATGTTCCCTTAGACACATGTGGTTCCATTATTAACCTTCTGAGGAAGAATCATCAGTTTTACTAGACCCATGCTGCACCTATACCAGTATTGTATGTAGTCTGATTTCATCAACCATTAATAAACATATGTAATTTGTCAAGAGTGTGAGTTCATTTTTTGGCCACTAATCCTTTTGGATGACCCTACCAAACCCTGAGTTAACCACAATTCCTTCTGAGGTTGAGGCCAGATCTCAACCAGGAAGGACTCCATCGACAGCCTAGTGATTAGAAACCTTGCACATGATGGATAGGTAACCTTTGGATAAAACTCATTCCTTTATTTATCTTTTTTTTCCATTTATTTTTATTAGTTGGAGGCTAATTACTTTACATCATTGCAGTGGTTTTTGTCATACATTGAAATGAATTAGCCATGGATTAAACTCATTCCTTTAAACAACTTGGAAGATACTGAAAGGCAATAGTTTTTAGTAGATTTTTTTTTTTAGTATTTGAGAAATAGATCTATAGAGGAGCATAGGAAGCTAGGAGATGTATCTTACTTTTTGAGAGAATATCAGGGAATGAGCAAATCCTTCCACAAACTATTCATTGGTGCAACAGCCAGCGAAGCCTAATAAAGGTTAACAACCCCATCTGACTGTATAGAGTCAAAGCATTTAAAAGGTATTGTCATACAGGTCAAGCTACAGATCATACAGATTCAGCAACTCTGAAAGGTAAGACAGCTATTAATCCTCCCACAAATAAGTGAGTCTTAGAATTTAGATGCTTTGCTAATGACACAAACGGATTCAGGATACAAACCCATAATCCTGTGGAAGGACACGGATGGAGGAAGCACAGAGGCAGGAGTCTATGTGGGCAAGGCAGCTTGCTAACTGGAGCCTGAGGCCCCCATTCCACTTTTGGACCACACTCTGGGTACCTGGGAACCCAACCTTGTTGTCCAAAGAGCCTCAAGCCCACATTCATGGGCACTGTGAGCATCTTTCCCAATTCTCTTGTCCTAAGGATAGACGACATCACCAGTGTGACCATGCTTAGACCAAAGGGGTGGTCACAGTTATCAGAGAAGAAAGCATCAGTAACACTTGGGTGTGTGAGCTGGGTCATCTACGTGTGGACACTTGGGCTCCTTGCAGCATAGGATGAATATTGGGATGAGAAGAAAATGGGTAGTCAGGCCAGTGACCATTTTTCCCAGTGCTAACATGTTCTCCATGCAAATACAAAGAGTATGAGAACTCTTAAGTCTGAACCTAGCCTTCCAGATCATCATGAAGGTATATTTGCTAAAACAGGAGTAGAGTATTAATAGTTTGCTAGTTTGGTTTATGGGCTTCCCTTGTAGCTCAGACAGTAAAGAAACTGCCTGCAATGCAGGACACCAAGGTTCAATCCCTGGGTCAGGAAGAGCCCCTGGAGAAGGAAATGGCAACCCACTCCAGTATTCTTGCCTGGAGAATTCCATGGACAGAGGAGCCTGGTGGGCTACAGCCCACAGGGTCGCAAAAAGTCAGATACAACGGAGGGACTACACTTTCACTTTCTTTTTTCAGCTTGGTCTATAATTTACATGTTGTTAAAAAGTACATGGACCTTCATTTGCACCCTTGTCTTATGCCGTACAAATCTTCAGGCAGGTCTGAAGTCAGATACAGATGGGAAGTTCAAGGACACTGAGTTGGGCTATAGCACCGGGATTCTAGCTTTAGGGAGAGTAGGAAAGAAGAGAGGAACAGACTTCCCAGTGCCTCGAGCATCCCTTTCCTCCTGCCCTGCTTTTGTTTCGGTCACTAAGTCAAGTCACACTCTTTTGCAACCCCATGGAATGTAACTTGCCACGCTCTTCTACCCATGGGATTTCTCAGGCAAGAATACTGGAGTGGGTTGCCATTTCTTTCTCCAGGGGATCCTCCCTATCCAGGGGTCAAACTCTGGCCTCTCCAGTATTGCAGGTGGGTTCTTTACCACTTAGCCATCAGGGAAGCCCTTCCTCCTGCCCTTGAATTCCTCTGTTAGAAAACTATTATTTCCCACCCACACCCCCATCTCCCTGGTGAAAGCAAAGGATTGGAGGTGATTGTTGACTGTTTTGCAGCCACAGTTCTAAGCACTTTCTTATGTAAATTGTTATGTTAATTGTTATGTTATATGTTAATGTGTTTTGCTATATGTTAATACGTTATGTTAATTGTTATGTTAATTGATTTTAACTTATGTTAATTGATTTTAACATGTTAATTGATAGCAGTAAGGCTGCACTGTGAAACCTGGATACAGGATATTTCATAACCAAACTCTTTATCATGTAAATATCCATTCCCAATTTTCTAAAATTTATTAGAGATGGACAGTCTTGTCAAATAATTTTGTTATCTACTGAAATGACCATTTTTTTGTTTGCTAAGTACAATGAAAACTAAATCATCGTGAATTTCCTAGGATAAATCTATGTTTGCCAATTTCAAAATATTGAAATGTTGGTATTTTAAGATTTTGTTTTAAGCAGTATTTTTTTCTATACTGTTAAATTTTCCCCCAGTTTTGTCTGATTTTTTAAAGCCAAGAAAAGCTAACAGAAGAATCATGGTTTTTGAAATTTATGAGAATTCATTCATTAATCTATCTAGTCTTAGAGATTATTTAATCCCTTGATAACTTATAAATTTTTGCCTCAGCTATTTCTTATATTTCTTCAGTTCCTAGAGATCATTTCAGTCAATGTAATTTTTTTCAAAATCATATTGTGATTTCAAAAATATTACCAAAATTGTGCATGATTTTTATAGCCATTTTAAAGCCCTTTTTTCTATCTGGCCAACATTTTCTTTCTTATTCCTAAGTAAATAAGTTCAGCCACATAGTTGTGTCCAATTTTTTGTGACCCCATAGACTGCAACATGCCAGGCTTCCCTGTCCATAACCAATTCCCAAAGCTTGCTCAAACTCATGTCCATCAAGTCTGTGATGCCATCCAAGTATCTTATCCTCTGTCGTCCCCTTCTTCTCCTGCCTTCAATCTTTCCCAGTTCAGGGTATTTTCCAGTGAATCAGTTCTTTGCATCAAGTGGCCAAAGTACTGGAGTTTCAACATCAGTATCAGTCCTTCCAATGAACATGCAGGACTGATCTGCTTTAGGATGGACTGGTTGGATCTCCTTGCAGTCCAAGGGACTCTCAAGAGTCTTCTCCATCACCACAGTTCAAAAGCATCAATTCTTCGGCACTCAGCTTTCTTCACAGTCCAACTCCCACATCCATACATGACTACTGGAGAAACCATAACTTTGATTAGACAGACCTTTGTCAGCAAAGCAGTGTCTCTGCTTTTTACTATACTGTCTAGGCTGGTCATAGCTTTTCTTCTAAGGAGCAACCGTCTTTTAATTTCATGGCTGCAGTCACCATCTGCAGTGATTTTGGAGCCAAAAAAATAAAGTCTGTCACTGTTTCCATTGTTTCCCCATCTATTTGCCATGAAGTGATGGGACCAGATACCATGATCTCAGTTTTCTGAATGTTGAGTTTTAAGCCAACTTTTTCAGTCTCTTTCACTTTCATCAAGAAGCTCTTTAGTTCTTTGCTTTCTGCCATAAGGGTGATGTCATCTGCATATCTGAGGTTACTGATATTTCTCCCAGCAATCTTGATCCCAGCTTGTGCTTCATCCAGCCTGGCATTTCACATGAGGTATACTACATATAAGTTAAACAAACAGAGTGACAAAATACAGCCTTGACGTACTCCTTTTCCAATTTGGAACCAGTCTGTTGTTCCATGTCCAGTTCTAACTGTTGCTTCTTGACCTGCATACAGATTTCTCAGGAGGCAGGTAAGGTGGTCTGGTTTCTCATCTCTTTAAGAATTTTCCACAGTTTGCTGTGATCTACACAGTCAAAGGCTTTAGCGTAGTCGACAAAGCAGATGTTTTTCTGGAGCTCTCTTGCTTTTTCAATGATCCAACAGATTTTGGCAATTTGAGGTCTGATTCCTCTGCCTTTTCTAAATCCAGCTTGAACATCTGGAAGTTCTCAGTTCACGTACTGTTGAAGCCTCGCTTGGAGAATTTTGAGCTTACTTTACTAGCGTGTTAGATGAATGTAATTGTGTGGTAGTTTGAGCATTCTTTAGGATTGCCTTTCTTTGGGATTAGAATGAAAACTGACCTTTTCCAGTCCTGTGGCCACTGGTGAATTTTCCAAATTTGCTGGCATATTGAGTGCAGCACTTTCACTGCATCATCTTTTAGGATTTGAAATAGCTCAACTGGAATTCCATCACTTCCACCAGCTTTGTTCATAGTGACGCTTCCCCACTTGACTTCACATTCCAGGATGTCTGGCTCTGTGTGAGTGATCATCGTGGTTTTCTGGGTCATGAAGATCTTTTCTGTACAGTTCTGTGTATTCTTGCCACCTCTTCCTAATATCTTCTGCTTCTGTTAAGTCCATACCATTTCTGTCCTATATCGTGCCCATCTCTGCATGAAATGTGTTCCCTCTTTTTCCTGATAAAATTTGCCAGGTGACATTTTCTACTTCAACAATTTTCAGGTTACATTTCAGAGCCACAGGAGAAATTTTTTACTGTAAAATTTTTATGTTGTGTGTTCATTTTCATTCATCTCAAAAGTATCTTCTAATTTCCTTTGTGATTTCTTCTTTGAGTCACCTTTTTTTTATTTAAGATGTATAATATCCACAAATTTTTTTAATGTTCTAGTTTTCTTAACTAGTTCCTAGTTTCCATTCATTGTGGTTGGTGAAGATACTTTGTATAATTTCAGAATTTTTCATTTATTGAGATGTGTCGTGGCCTAATATATGGTCTATTCTGGAGAATTTTCCAAGTGCACTTGAGCAGAGTGTAAATTATGCTGTTGTTTGGTAGAGTGTATATATATTTCTGCTAGGTCTAGTTTATCTATAGTACTGTTCAATTCTATTTTCTAAATGACCTTTTGTCTATATGTTCTATACATTATTAAAAATACAGTATTTAAGCTCCCATCTATTACTGCAGAATGGCCTATTTGTATCTTCAATTCTGTCAGTTGTTACTTTATATACATAGGCTCCATTTGGGGGTGCATATAACTTAATAATTGTTATTGCTTCTTAATGAACTAATCCTTTTATCAATGGGCTTCCCTGGTGGCTCAGCTGGTACAGAATCCGCCTGCAATGCAGAAGAACTGGGTTCAATCCCTAGGTTGGGAAGATCCCCTGGAGAAGGGAACGGCTACCCACTACAGTATCCTGGCCCGGAGAATTCCATGGACTGTATAGTCCATGGGGTCGCAAAGAGTCGAACACAACTGAATCACTCCCTTTCACTTCACCCTTTTGTGAGTATATAATGTCCTTCCTTTTCTATTATAACAGTTTTTAACTTAAAATCTGTTTTGTCTGACATTAGTATAACACCTCTTTTTGCTTGCTATTTGCATGGAATTTTTTTTTTCCATTTTTTCACTTTTAACCTATTTATGTCTTTGGATGTGAAGTGAATCTATTATAGGGAGCATACAGTTGGATCATGGTTCAAAGCCATCCTTCCATTATCAGCATTGTAATTGGTGAGCTTAATCCGTTTACGTTGAAAGTAATTGCTGACAAAAGATTTGCTTCTGTCCTTTTACTATTTGCTTTCTAAACATTGTATCTCTTTTTGTCCCTCAGTTACTCCCTTGCTGTTTTCTTTTGTGTCTAATTGATCCTCATTCCCTCATTTCTTTTTCTACACATTGTTATTTTCTTATCACTTACCCTGTGAATTGGTTAGCATTCCAAATTTATAACACTCTGCTTTAACTTGATACCTTTTAGCACCAGTAACTTACAAAATATCTGCCCCCATTCCATTATGCTGTTGGGGGCACAAGTTACATATTTATACATTGTGAACCCTTGAACGTCAGAGTTTATAGTACTCGGTGTTCATTGAGCTTCCTGAATCTGTAGATTCATACTTTTCATCAAATTTGAGTTTGGGGCCATTATTTTTTTCAAACATTCCCTCTGCTTCCTTCTCTCCTCTCCCCCTAGGGTTGCCCTAGTACATATGCCAGTGTCTAATGGTATACCACAGGTCTCTATAGACTTCATTCATTTTTCTTTGTTCTTTTTTCTTTCTGCTCCTCAGATTGGTTGATTTTAATGGACTTATCTTCAAGCTTGTTGATTCTTTCTTATACTTCCTCAAATCCATTGTTGAAACTTTCTAGTGAATTTTCATTTTCTGCTACAAGGAGCCTCTTCTTCCTGCTACAAAGAGCCTAAAAATCAGTCAGACATGTGAGCTTAGTGGTCTTCTTGGGTCCTTTCTGAGCACACATCAAGCCCTGGACATGTACATTGGCTACTGGTTTCCCAAGTATAGCCAGGAGTTTACAAAGCCTTTACTTGCCCCTGCATTTCAGCCTCTTCCTCCCTAGGCTTTAGAGTCTGTCTGCTACTCGTCCACCTGTCAACCCCAGCTCCAGATGGGTTTCAGATAATAGGTAGTATGTTCCATTAAGTGCTCTTGACAACCGCTATCCAGGAGGCCACTCAAGTGCTGAGAGAGTTCCAACAGGATGAAACCAAGAAAGAACATTAATCTTATTCCTCAGATTGTCCCCAGAAAGGGCAAAACCCACAGCTACAATTCCTTGAGAACAATGTCCATATTTCCCATTTTGGTACCAGAAAGCTACACCAGGAATATAAATTGTTATAGGCTTTATGGCTTTAGTTCAGCTGGATAATGGGGGATTTTAGATGGGTAAGTAAAAACACCACATTGCTCTTGCCAAAATTTAGCAGTTTCTCTCTTCATGAAGCACTCCCCTGATGTAAGTTTTAACTAACTTCTAAAGTTCTACAAAAGTTGATTCTGACAAATTAGAGCCACTTAATCTAGTCCCAGTGGAAGGAGGAATTCTTAGAACTTCTTACCCAAGCTGTTTCAATGGCTATAAAACTTTTATAATTTTGTCAGTGGAATCACTGAAAAGTTTTAACATGTTAAAACTATTTACTGCCTGGGATTACATAAGCTTTAAAAAATTTTTGATAGTAGTTCACAAAAATATGTATCCTATAGAACATAAAGTTTGATTTATTAAACCAACCTTATTAACTCATTTATTCAAATATATGTAATTTTTTCTTATCAGTCAAGATGAATGATGCATTTAGTCTTCTTATTGCTTTTAACAGCTTTCATATACATCAGAGCAGTGTTAATTATATTTATCATGCTATACATTACACCCCTAGTACTTATTTATCTTATAACTGAAAGCTTTTACATTTTGACTGCCTTCATTCAATTCCCCTTCCCCTAACAAACTGCCTCTGGTAATCACAAATTCAACCTCTTTTCTCTTATGAGTTTGTTTGTTCATTTGTTTGTTTTTAATATATAGTTGAGTTATAATACTGTTAGTTCATATTTACATAGCTTAGTGATTTGGTATTTTATCCATTTTAAACTGATCACCACAATAACCTAGTTATGATGTCTCCATACAATATTACACCACACCATATAACATAGCTATTGACTACATTCCCCACACTGTACATTTCATATCTGTGACTCATTTATTTTGCTACTGGAAGCTTGTACCTCTTAATCTTCCTCACCTATTTCACTCATCCCCGACTCGCTTCCTCTCTGGCAACAGAAAGAACAACGTTCCTGTTTGTTCTCTGAATCTATAATTCTGTTTCTGTTTAGTTTAGTTCAGTTCAGTCACTCAGTCATGTCCGACTCTTTGTGACCCCATAGACTGCAGCACGCTAGGATTCCCTATCACCAACTCCCAGAGCTTGCTCAAACTCATGTCCATCGAGTCAATGATGCCAATCATCTCATCCTGGCCTGCCCTTCTCCTCCCGCCTTCAATCCTTCCCAGAATCAGGGTCTTTTCCAATGAGTCAGTTCTTCGCATCAAGTGGCCAAAGTATCGGAGTTTCAGCTTCAGCACCAGTCCTTCCAATGTCCTGTTTTGTTATTCTGGTTCATTTGTTTTGCTTTTTAGATCCCATGTATAAATGAAATCATGCAGTATTTGTCTTTGACTTACTGTACACATCATAATATTGTCTGGGCTTCCCTGGTAGCTCAGCTGGTAAAGAATCCGCCTGCAAGACAGGAGATCCCTGTTCAATTCCTGGGTCCAGAAGATCCCCTGGAGAAGGGATAGGCCCCACTCCAGTGTTCTTGGGCTTCCCTGGGGGCTCAGACGGTGAAGAATCCACCTGCAATGCGGGAGACCTGGGTTCGATCCCTGGGTTGGGAAGATGCCCTGGAGGAGGGCATGGCAACCCACTCCAGTACTCTTGCCTGGAGAATCCCATGGACAGAGGAGCCTGGTGGGCTACAGTCCATGGGGTCGAGAAGAGTCAGACACGACTGACCGACTAAGCACAGCACAGCACAATACTGTCTAGGTTCATCCAAGTTGTCGCAATGAAAAATTTTCATTCTTTTTACGATTGAATTATGTTCCACAGCACATGTAAATTCTTTGTCCATTCTCTATGGATGGACACTTAGATTGCTTCCATATCCTGGCTATTGTAAATAATGCTGCAATGAGCATAAGGGCCTATATATCTTTTCTAAGCAGTATTTTGTTTTCTTCAGATAAATACCCAGAAGTGAAATTGCTGGGTCATATCATAGTTCTATCTTTAATTTTTTGAGGAATCTCCATACTAAGTGGCTGCACCAATTCACATTCCCCACCAGCAATTCACAAGTGTTCCTCTTTCTCCACATCCTCAACCAACCTCTGTCCTTTGCTGTCTCTTTGATGATAGTCATTCTGACAGGTGTGAGGTGATATCGCACCATTGTTTTGGCTCGAATTTCTTTGATGATAAATTAGCAGTGTAGAGCATTTTTTCGTGTACTTGTTAGCCGTTTGTATGTCTTCTTTAGGGAAATGTCTGTTCAGATCCTCTGACCATTTCTAAGTTTTTGATGTTGCTTTTTGAGTTTTTGATGTTGGGCTGTGAGAGTTCTTTGTATATTTTGGATATTAACCCCTTGTCAGATATATTGTTTGCCAGTACCTCTTCCTATTCAGTATGTGAACTTTTTGCCCAGGGCCCATCAAAGTCACGGACTTCCCTGGTGGTCCACTGGTTACGACTCTGTGCTTCCAATGCAGCAGGCCACAGGGCTTCCCTGGAGGCTCAGCTAGTAAAGAATCCATCAGCAATGTGGGAGATCAAACCCAGGTTTGATCCCTGGATTGGGAAGATCCCCTGGAGAAGAGAACAATGTCTCCTCTGGAGAAGAGAATACCCACTCCAGTATTCTGGCCTGGAAAATTCCATGGACTTCCATGGGGTCACAAAGAGTCGGACACGACTGAGTGACTTTCACTTTCACCAAAGTCCTAATGCACATAGGAAGAACTCTGTCATCCTGAGTCCCAGCCTCTCCCCTGAAAACCCTGCAGATGCACCTCAGTTTTTTTTCAGTGCTATTGATTCAGAAAGTGGTGTATTTGATTTATTCATACCTGGCATCTCTTTGATTTTTGAATATTTTTATTCTTTATATTCAAAATATTACCAGCATAGGTCTAGATGCTTATGTCAATTATGCAGGAAAAGCCTAAATATGTTTCTTCAGCTCAAGCAAGTTGTTTTCTATTTATTTGATCGCTATTTTTGCTCTACTCTTTTCTCTGGGGGATTTTTGTTTTATGTAAACTGCATCTTCTCAATAAGTGTTCGTTGAATGTGAAAGTCGCTCAGTGCTCAGTCATGTCCAACTCTGTGTGACCCCCTGGACTATACAGTCCATGGAATTCTCCGGGCCAGAATACTGGAGTGGGTAGCCTTTCCTTTCTCCAGGGGATCTTCCCAACCCAGGGATTGAACCCAGGTTTCCTGCATTGCAAGCAGATTCTTTACCAGCTGAGCCACAAGGGAAACCCAAGTGTTCCTTTGTTCTCATTTATGCTCTCATGTAAGTGCTCCAAGTACTCTTAGGTTGACTTTTGGGAGGATTTCTCAGGCCAGTATTTTTATTGATTCAATTTCTAGTTTCCAACCCACCATTTATTTTCTCTCTGCCATTCCTAATTCAACAATCAACGCTTTCATCTCCTTGCAGGATTTCCTGGTCTCATCTGGTCCTTATTCATTATAATCAACCAGCATAAAGGTAATTTCTGTCTTTAATCTTAATACATACCAAGTTCAGGTTTTCTGGAGTCCTTTTCTGCATATTTTAATAACAATAATAGGTATTCATTTATTGTAATTCTTCAGTGTCACCATTGTCAATTGCAATTTTTTTTAATGTAGTCTATCCTTTTTTTCCTTTTTCTCCTCTTTATACAGGAAGGTCTTTGGTTGTCCGCATTGACACTGGAGATGAGTTCTGGTAGAGAACATAAAGCTCTCTAGCTGTATCATGCTGGCCCAAATTAAAAGGGAAGAGGGGGTACTCTGAATAACATATGATGTAACTTTGATCTTATGAAAGCAGGGCAGGTGTACAGCAGGGAGTTTCTAGAGCCAATAGCTATGAGCAAGGAGCTCCATTAATGTGCTATAGAAAATCTTTTCTAGATTTGGGGCAGCAACCAGGAATCACTCAGGCCAGAGCATCCAATACTCATTAACTAGAAAAGTTGCCCTCAGCAGTCATCAGCCATTCGTCACTAGTGGCCATCGTCACTAATAGGAAACACATCCCAGGCCACATGGCCTATAGTGCCTGGTTAATTTCCAGGAAATGAAGGTGAGATCAACGTGAGTCTTTTGAAGGGTGGGTGGCCTATACTCTCTGCCGTCCCTGGCCCCTCCATAGAAGGGGACACAGATCTTCCATCCTTTTCTGAATCCCTTAGGGCCAGTTGTTTACAAGAATTCAGATTTTAAAAAGGTAGAAGCAAGAGAAGGAGGGTTATCAAAGCAGGAAAGAATCTTGCAGGACAAGGGTGGAGCATAAGTTATACCAAAACATGCCACCCGTGACTGAGGCAACGGGAGAACCCGGTCAGTTCTGTGGTTCAGGGTGAGGGAGAGGGAAGATGAGGCATAAATGCTCAGATGCTTTAAGTTCTTGCCAATGTGAAGGAACAAAGTGTCCTCCTGTAGCCCGAGGGCAGTTCTCCAAGAGCCTCAGGTCTCAGGTGTGGTCCCTGAGACCTGAGAACACGCAAATGGAATTCTAAAAATAGACACCAGGGTTCTGGGCAGAGCACCCGCCTTGCATCACACAACACCCAGGTAAGTTTCAGGCAACATCTTGGAATTCAACACATATTCTGCTGCAAAACATAGGAGGAGTCCCCATAAATGGGGTAAAGGGGACAAAATCATATAAGCATGTTAGAGCTTTCTTCAGGGCTAATGTACCTTAGAGCAGGCAGGTTGGTGAAGTAATGCGATATAGATCATAAATATTCTGGAATTTTTTTAACTTTTATTGCGGTAGGATTAACATGAAAAAGTTGTATCTGTTTAATAGATACAGTGCCAATACAATTTGGGGATAAGTACACAAATTCTGGAATTTTTCCTAAGGAATCATTCAGAATAACTTCAAACCCATATTGCAAACTAGGCTAATACCTTTAGCTCTGCATGCAAGAAGCTTCCATGTCATCCGGGGGTTCCTGTGATCAGGTTGGAGTTGGATGTCAAAGTATTAGAAGCAAATGCTCAGGTGAAGAACTAATACCATGTTAGGTGCACTTTCTTACCATGTCCTATGTCCCTCTCAGGAAGCATGAATTTCTGAACAGCCTCTACTTGGGTCAATAGCTATGATCTCTTACTCACAGATAAGTGCATGTTGGCCAAAGCAGCAACTAATTCATTCATTTTCACCATTTCACCTATGGGTACTTTCTCTCGTGTATTCCCAGTGTCATGACTATTATCCATCTCAGTTCAGGTAGGAACAGAGTATGCATGGCCAAATCCATTTTGCTGCCAATTTTGAAAACAACTAAGCGTTTTCAAATATGTTCACATTTTGGAACTGCAGACATGGGATCTCAGGCTCATACTAAAGGACTTTTATTATGATTTCTCACATCCTTCTGCCCACTCAAAGCTGCTTCTTTGCACAAGGGGAATCACAAACTCCTCTTGAATCCAGAAATAGCAATCCAGCAGAAATCCCTCAAAGTTTCCTGAATGTGGATGCCATACTACAGCTCCCTATTTTATTTTCCAGTGGGAAGAAGGGAGGGGAGAATAGTATGTTCTCAGATTGCCTCTTACCCTGAAATCTTGCTTATGGCATGTAACACTGGAAGCAGGGCAGGGACGGAAGATGGGTGTTTGAAGAGCCATGCCCTTTCTGGTAAGGTGTCCTACTTTGCTCATCAAGAGCTCTTTATTACTACCAATAAATACTAAGTTCTTAGGTGTCTACTGCGGTCTCTGCCAGCATGCGTTTGCTGCTTCATGTTTCTTGGTCTCCTTTCAGTCATGTGCTCCCGGCAACATGCGGTCCCTCTGAAGTTGCTATCATGTCCTTCACCACATAACTAGCATCGCTTATGTGTCAGAAACATTCATTAATTCATACCAACCACTAACTCATATACACAAGTTTAAGCACTTGCTTTGGCAGTTTGGAATTCACATATTTTTCTGAATTTAGGGTACAAGACACTCTAGTCCACTATTGTGTCCAACAGAATGGACATGATTCATTCAACTGTTACAACACAACCAAGAACTTCCAATAAGGAAAACATAAGCTTAGGAAACTTTTCCTACCATAAAAGCTAAACTCTAAATATTTAATGGTATGTACAACAGAAATGATCATTTGGAGTGTACCTAGACTCTGTCTTTGGGGGATTAATTTTTTGTAGGTCAGTGTTAAAGAGGTAACCAGGGAAACAGGTTAGAATATACACAAATCTGTACATAATCCTCTAACCCAAATCTCACACATCATGAAAAATAGATCATCAAGGGAACATTGATCTTTATTTCAAGCTTCCACCTCATTTAGAATTCAAATTCTACTGAAGAGATTTAGTACTGAGACTCAGGAGCAAGCAAGGACTTTGAAGTCAGGAGGCCCTGGCTTCACCAGTTCTGGGTCGAGCTTTGGAAACTGAGTTCATCTCTATAATCCAATCACCAATCACTGGTGTGCCTCTTAGCGCTTACCCCATAGATCTGTGAGAGAACATTCTTAAAACCCTGACCACTATATTTGACATATAAAGGAGACAGAAGAGGTTACTATCATCATTGTCACATGTGAAAAACGCTCACCCCAGACCACTGCCTTTGTCAAAGACCAAGATATATGGCAGCTATTATGTTCTTCAGGCTGAAGTATTTTCTATAAAAGTTGGCTTCCATAGTCAGGTGCCAACCAGCCACCAACCTACAGGAGGTATATTCCTTGTCATAGGTGTTGACTGACAGAAGTGCGCTGGTCTGGCAGCTGAGCCGCCCTGATGGAGGGGTCACCCAGAGCCTCAGGTTTGGGGGGGAGGGGCTTTCCCTCCACATAGCTGACACTGAGCTAGAAGCTTGGAACGCAACCCAAAGAGAGTCCTTGTCTTCACAATGGCTAGCAAAGACAATGGGACATGGCAGCCAATGCCCACTACCATAAGAGACATCCAGAAGACATCCCTGGTGGGCCAGTGGGTAAGAATCTGCCTTCTGATGCGGGGGACGTGGGTTCAATTCCTAGCTGGGGAACTAAGATCCCACAGGTTGCAGGGATCTAAGCCTCCATGCTGCAACTAGAGAGAAGCCTGCACACAGCAACGAAGGGCCCACATGCAGCAGCCAAGACCTGATGCAGCCAAATAATAAATGTCAAAAAGCAAGAGAGACATATAAAATGAGAGCCTTGGGCTTACCAAGTCCAGCACTAGGGCTGAGCCTTGAAGAAGAGCAAAATTTGAAGAAGGGTCACTGAAGGGAAGAACATTGCAGACTGCGACAGGAGGTCACCTTTCTGTCTCCAACACGATTATAAGGAAAAGGGAGAGAGCTGACCAAGCCGAGACCAGTGGGATCAGGCTGGTCTCTGAGGCTAGGTAAGGCTCAGTGCAGGAGTGCGCCATGGGGGCTGGAGGCGGGAGGTGCCTGCGTTTCCAGGCCCCATTCCCTCTACAGAACTTTAGCCTTGATCTTCATGTGTCTCCTTACAGCACAAACAGAAGGACACATGCAGAAGGAATTTTTGTCTACCCACTGAAGCCTGAAAGTAGAGTAGATAAAATGCATTAAAACGGTGCTTCACCATCGGTGGTTTCGATGCCCTAAGTTTCTGTAAGTTGAAACACAGGACACAGAATCTTAATATCCCGCTTCTTAAAGGTACTACTGACTTACTGAACAGACCTCAGATAATCTACTCCACCACCCCAGACAGAGTCTCCGGGAGAGATCATTCCAGAAACTTCCCCCAAGCTGGAACATCTGTGGCTCTCAGTTATTCGGTTCCTGGCTCAGCCTTCCTGTCTGTGCCGACCACGACGATTAAAAATGCATCCAAAGTAAACCTCAGACAACTGAACTCCTTCAGCAACG
This sequence comes from Odocoileus virginianus, assembly GCF_023699985.2. Lineage (NCBI taxonomy): Eukaryota > Metazoa > Chordata > Mammalia > Artiodactyla > Cervidae > Odocoileus > Odocoileus virginianus. The sequence continues at coordinate 50,693,837 of NC_069689.1, forward strand.
TGGGGGGCACTCGGCCTCAAGGGGTGGTCACCCCGACTCGTTGCAGACATTTGCCCCAGGTGCTTAGCAGCTGGCTGGAACAACTCATGAAATTCTATCTCTCCAGCCCCCAACACACTGAGAAGTTACCCAGGGAAGCCAATCTGTCCCACCTGTAGAAATTAACGGTGCCAGCTCAGCATATTGGCAGCAAAAAGAAATTTACACAGCAAACAAACCTGCTGAAAAATTGGAAATATTTGTTTAACAGAAGCACATCGATTAAAGTCACTCCAAGATCAAATTACTCTCCCAGCCTGAGCAGTTTTACCCCCGGAGGGGAGCAGACATATATATTGGCAGAGTATTGATGAAAAGACCAAGTTATGTCTAGATGTACCATATTAAGGGTGTTAATCTCAGAAGTAGCTCATAAGTTTTCTTCTCTACCCGGAGTCTTCATTTGGAAGAGTTTAATTCCAATACAAACAGTAATAAGGAAATAAAATCACTGATGTATGTCTTTCCAATATCCGTCTTTGGTAAGAACTTTTCATTTCTATGGTCAGTTAAAACTCATCTTACATAAAATGTTGAGCTCATTTCAAATAGACTCCCAGGGTTCCTCGGTTTCTCAAATCCTCCACAACTGCGAAGGAAAATATGAGGCAGAGCCAAAGCCACTTCTTAACGACAAAGGCCAGCGAGTCACCAAATATGTTTAACACGAGAGTTATGACAAATGCAAGGAGGCTTCCTCACCAGCTACCGGAGGGCTTCTGAGGACCAAGCCAAGGTCAGCAGGCCACTTTAAAAAATTCTTTAGCTATCTGAAGAGGCTGATTAAGGTTTCTCCACGTGCGTGCATGCTAAGTCACTTCAGTCATGTCTGTCTCTTTTCGACTGTAGAATCCATGGGACTCTCCAGGCAAGAATATTGGAGTGGGTTGCCATGCCCTTCTCCAGGGGATCTTCCTAACCCAGGGATCGAACCTAGGTTTCTTATGTCTCCTGCATTGGCAGACAGGTTCTTTACCACTAGTGCCACCTAGACCTGCCAAAACTAAATATCACTAGGTGCAATAAAATATCACCTAGAAGACTTTGGGTTTTGTTTAGATGATTCAATAAAGAACTGAATCAGAGTTAAATTTTGCTTTCTTAAACTCCACAAGGGCTTCCCTGTAGCTCAGTTGGTAAAGAATCTGCCTGCAATGCAGGAGACCTGCATTTGATCCCCGGGTTGGAAAGAAGCCTGGAGAAGGAAAAGGGTACCCACTCCAGTATTCTGGCTTAGGGAATTCCCGGACAGTATAGTCCATGGGGTCACAAAGAGTCAGACACAACTGAGCGACTTTCACTTTCACTTTCAAACTCCTTAAATTCCTAAGACCATTTCAGTCTTGAAAATAGAATCACATATTTTAGATTTATAGCTTTTCAGACAAGAAATTTGTTGTTTTTGTTTTATTTTTCACCAAGATACGGAAGCCGGAGCTCACTCCAGGTTCCATTATGACATGCTCTAAGCAGCCAAATTTCATTTGGAAGAATACAGTTTTGGGCTGGGGAGAAAATGCATGCTCTAGTTCCTGATAATTGATTTGCAAGGTTCCAATTTAAGTAGCAAATTGCTCCTGCTATCCGGGTATTTCATATCTTATATGAGCACTTAGATAGAAAGCTCAATATTCCTCATGCTGACCAGGAAATGACAGGAAGAACTGCAATTTAAATTTGGGGCCATTTCACAGCACTTTTATTTTTTTAATATTGTTCTAAGAGGCTCTGGTTACAAACAGATCAGGGTAGTTAAAAAAATAATAATGTTAATATGGGGCATGGATTAGGAGGTACAAATTATTATGTATAAAATAAACTACAAGGATATATAACATGGGGAACATAGCCAATATTTTATATTGACTATAAATGAAATAAAACCTTTAAAAATTGAAAATCACTATATCATATACCTGTAATTTATATAATATTGTACCTCAACTCTACCTCAATAAAAAAATAATATAAATAGTATCTTTTAAGTGAACTTTTACCCTAGTTCTCCCCCTAGCAGGTTATCAACCCCAATCATAACGCCACCTGAACCCAGGAGCTGGCCAAGCTGAAATTTCCCATTTACACCCGAGGACGCAGAAAACCTGAGGTTTGCTCAGCTGTCACGGAATCAGGGCACACAGCCAGGCTCCTCAGTCCCCAAACAAAAAAGGGAAAGGGCAGTGGACCAGGGTGAGGATTCCCCAGCTTCAAACACCAGCTGTGAGGCTGGATCCACGTGTAAAACTTTGAGAAAAGCCCTGTGTTTCCCTCTGCAGGCCACAGTTCCCTCTTTTGTAAAAAGAACAGGTTGGGAGAAAAACTTTAAACTATCTATTCAACAAGAACACCCTGTGGCCTGATGACACCTGGTCCAGAAAGTAATCGAGGTACAACCTCAGGGTCAGACTGACTCAGATTTGATGTCCTGCTTGGCTGTCATCACAAAGCCACGTCCCACTCTGCAACCCCACGTACTGCAGCATGCCAGGCTTTCCTGTCCTTCACTATCCCCTGGAGTTTAGCAAACAACTCTGACCATCCTTTTCATCCTCCAGGACTCTGGGTTCCATTACCTGTAGAATTTAAACAGAAAACAGTTGTCATCTCACAGTGCTGTGGCAATCCCATGGTCTGTAGCCCACAAGGCTCTTCTGTCCGTGGAATTCTCCAGGCAAGAATACTGGAGTGGGTAATCATTCCCTTCTCCAGGGAATCTTTCCGACCCAGGGATCGAACCTGGGTCTCCTGCCTTGCAGGTGGATTTCTACCTCTGAGCCACCAGGGGAGCCTGACTAATGACTAATGTGCAGGAAATGCTCAGCGGGGCACCTGACCAGGCGAGAAAGCTCCGCACTGAGATCTGCTCTTAGCCACCCCCTGGTGGGAACTGGGTCCAGCCCACCTTCCTCATCTGTGGTTCCAACTGAAATACCTGGACCCCTGCGATCTAGAGTTCACCTTTAGATAACCCAGAAATACTCTGCGCTGCTCTTCACTGGGCTTTCCAGGTGGCACTAGTGGTAAAGAACCCGCCTGCCAATGCAGCAGATATAGGAGACTCAGGTTCGATCCCTGGGTGGGGAAGATTCCCTTGGAGGAGGGCATGACAACCTACCCGTTTTCTTGCCTGGAGAATCCCATGGATATGGGAGCCTTGCATGTTACAGTCCATAGAGTTGCAAAGAGTTGGACACAACTGAAGTGGTTCAGCCCACACACACACTCCTCACTACCCTCCTGGGCAATGAGCCCATCCAAACAGGCCCCATGCTCCTGACAGGCTAGGTCAGGGCCCTCCAACCTCCAAGGGTGATCCTGCTGACCAGTGATGCTGGCCCCAGAACAGAGCAGCCACGGTGGCCCCCAAGCCCACAAGTACCCCGCTTTTGATCCAAGGTGCTGCTTCCCCTCCTCTCACCACCCTACCCTCTCTCCCTCCATTTGCCCAAAACCTTGCTTTTTATCTACTTAAACACCATTTTTCTTCCTGGCCCTTCCTGTGCAGCTTCTGACCTTTTATGCCCTTTTCCTAGGAAAGGTCTCACCTTGCTCTCTTGACTTGCACTTAGACTGTTTTATTTATCCAGCATGTTCAGTCATGCCCTGTAGATGATGCTACTTGCACCTCTTCCAGGTAAATCATTTTCCCCACCCTCCAGAGCTTCATCCTTAACGGACTGGCACAGTCAGTGTCTCCTCCAAAAGTATCTCAGCTCCTTCTCCATCCAAAACTATCCCACAAAGACTGAAGACCAGGGTAGTCCTGAATGGAGGGAGGTAGGCAGATTACCAGAAACTGCTTCCCAGAGTCGATAGAAAATATAAACTACCATGTCCAGCATCGCATCTGATGGCAGGGACCCTCCTAACATAGCTCTCTCTGCTGGTCTCGGGGTTATTATTTTGTTTGCATCCAATGTTTTACCTATCTGTCCGTGGCAGTCCTTTCATCTTTAGAGGGCTCTGACCATTTCACCTCCCTTCCTTGGACCATCTCCCTGTGGTTCCCTCCCTGTAGAGTTAGTTTGTTGGATGAAGGGATCTCAAAGCATCTGCCTGGGGACCTGACCACCGAGAATTGCCAGTGACCTCCAGCAGCTAGGAGCGTCATGGAACAGACTCTTCCTCAGAGCCTCCAGGAGAAACCAACCCTGCTGACACTTTGAATGAACTTCTAGAGGCCAGAAGTGTGAAACATTTCTGCTGTTTTAAATCACCTAATTGGGGACATTCCCTATTTAAGAAAAGGTCACAGCAGAGATCCTTCCATTTTTCTGTGCTCTTTCAAAACACAAACTGCTTCCTATGACTCATTTGAATTTACATAAGGGATACTGTGCTGTGGGCTACTCCTGCTCCTTTCTCCTTCCCTCGTGATGTGTCTGCAGCATCCGAACATCAGGTAGCAGCAGCATGCGTTCACATGTCCCCAGGACACTCATGCAACGGGTGCCCAGACGTCCTCCTGCCGCCTGCTGCCACAGCAGCTGCGATAAGCAACCTGCATACGTGTCAAGAGGCTTGTGTGACAATTTCCTTTGTTTATACACCCAAACGGAGGACTGCTGGGTAATAAGGGCTTCTTGTCATTGCTGTTCAGTCGCTAAGTCGTGTCTGATTCTTTGCGACTCCGTGGACTGCAGCACGCCAGGCTTCCCTGTCTATGCGTATTTAATTGGAGTAACTACTACTACTAGACTGCTTTTTAGAACAGCTGTACTTTTCTCACTCCTCCCAACAGCTGGGGAGAGTGTCCTCCATCGAACAGCCCCATCAACACTGGCCATGATTCGATTTTCTGTATTTCACCGACAGCAGATGTCACTTTTTTTTTAGCATTTCTCTAAGAAGGAGCTCAAGCAACTTTTCAAATGATTATTGGCTGTTTCTGTAAATTATCTGTCTGCCCATTTTTTCTGTTGGAGTCTTGTCTTATTCTTGTTGGTTCGTAGGAAATTTCTGTGTATTTTATATCAGTTCACAAATTTTAAGCAGGAGAAAAGTGAAAGTGTTAGTTGCTCGGTCATGTCCAACTCTTTGTGATCCCATGGACTGTAGCCCGCCAGGCTCCTCTCTCCATGGAATTTTCCAGGCAAGAATCCTGGAGTAGGTTGCATTTCCTTCTCCAGGGGAATCTTCCCACCCCGGGGATTGGACCCAGGAATTGAACCCGTCTCCTGCATTGCAGGCAGATCCTTTACCATCTCAGCCACCAAGGACTCTCTGAGCAGGACAAGGGTACCCTTTATACTCTTAAAAATATGTTACAGCCTCAAGAGTTTTTGCTCATATCTGTTACATCTATCAGTATTTACCGTTTTAGAAAACAAGACTTTCTAAAGATTTCTTCACTTATTTAAAAAAATAATAATAATATATGTAAACATAAATAACATTTTTACTAAAAATAACTATGTTTTCCAAAACAAGAAATATAGTGAGGAGAGAAGCAAAGGTTTTTTTTCACTTTTCCACATCTTTTTAATGTGTGACTTAATGGAAGACAGTGAGATGCTCATATTTGCTTCTGCACTCCACCTGCCATATATTATTTTGGCTGAAGCCTATGAGGATGTGTAGTTGGGAAGAGAAAGTGCATTTTAATAGTCTCTGCAGACTATTTTCATTCTTCTATCTTACCTCCCAGCTGGGCACATCCTATGTGCTTTGTGAGGTGCACTTATGACAGTAACTGCTGAATCCCTCTTTCTGGACATGAGCGGACCTCTAAAGTGGGGTCTGAGCAGATCTGGGGCTGAGCCTGGTGCATCTGTACAGCACAGCCCAAGGGGAGCTGAAAGGCAGCCTTTGAAAAATCCATCGGTCCTCTCTTGCCCTTTCAATAGATCTTTTATGTGTAAGATTCTGTAGCATCATTCATTGGTCATTTGGGAAATATTAGTTCACAGAGTTGCAGAGATCTTATAAATGGTGACATATTTTATTATATAGCATCAAAGAAGTCACATTTGTTAACATCACTGCCAATCCCATCAGAAAATCTTTAAGTATTAGGAATCTATCAAGCTCACAATGGTAGACAAATTTTCCAACATGCAAATCTTTGTTGAAAGCTTGACTGTTATCATTGCCAACACGTACAGTCTGCCCATCCTTTTCTTCGAAGCAACAAGCTCACTTTCTTCGTTTCTGAGAAAGGGTGGGAGGAGCTGGGATCTGAGGTGAGTGGGTCACTTTCAGTCTCCCAGATGCTACCCTGGAAACCTTCCAAGCCCAGCAGCCAGATAGCAGGGCCCCCGGGTCAGAGCTGGAGGGTAGTGAAGCCCTGGGCTGGCCCCTCACGCAGCAGCAGAGGGCAAACCCTGCACCCCTACCCCACCCTCCCACCCCACCCCCACTTCCTGTGACCACCTGCCTGGGAGCTGCCTCCAGAGAGGAAACCTGGAGCTCTCAGCCTACAGACCCAAGAGCACTGACCCCCTCCAGTGGGGTGAACGCAGAGTCTCAACTCTCTCCTCTGCAAGACAGAGATCAGAACAGCAACCCTCAACCACAATCTCTTGAGCACCTGTTATCTTCCTGACTCTGGCTCAGAGCAGTGAACTGGCCCGGAGAAGCTGGTGTTCTGGTGATGAGTGCAATGGGGTCCTGCAGTGAAGACAAGGGAGTGTAGATGGGAGAATAAAGGCCAAATCTGGGTCACAGGGGCGAGCTCTTACTCCTGAAGAGACCCCAGGCATCACATAATCTCCTGGCCCCCATGTCTCTGATAATTTTCTACCCCTAGAATCCCAAATAATCATCAACGATCACACTGGTTCAATACATGATGTTTCACTTAATGTATGCAGAATTATTGTAGCTAAATCAAATATTAAAAATAGTTTCTGCACATTCCACCCTTAGGGTCTGATCATCACAGATGGTTCATAAAATCCTCATCCTTCAATACACAGAGACAGATTAAAGATTTGAGGAATATTAAACAAAACCATTTCTCCCTCCCTCCCCCCCCCCCCCCTCTCTCTCACACACACACACACACACACACACACACACATCCTTTATACGTTCATTAAGACCCCATTCTTTTAAGGTCTTCAAGGAATTTTGGTCTCCTAGGAGTGCCATCTAAAATGCAAATAACCCAGGAGGAGGGCACAGCTAAAGCCATCAACAGCTTACACTGGAGTTAACAATTAACTCTTTACAACCTGAGATCAACTACCAACTATCGCACTCAGCAAATGAGGCTCCCAAACAAATGACCCTCAGGCCCAGAAGGAGGAAGAACCTTCTCACACCATCACCAGTCCTGCCACCCCCAGCCCACGCAGACCACTGGCAGGAGAGTCTTTGCTGGAGGAACTGGTCCCTGGCCTCCACGACCTCATCACTTTGCTTTGGGCATCATCGGAGGCTCCCCAGCTGCACAAGGGTAGCACCAGTCTAGAAAGGTGCTCCCTCCTGGCTGCAGACACCCTGCACTGCGGTCCTGCAACTCAGGGAGTGGCTCTGGAATCGATCTCAAGTCCACTTTCGGCTGGTTCTCCAGGGTTCAGACCACGGCCTCCGCCCGGGCCGCTGCCTCCATGCCAGTCCCTCAGCTTGCTCCTCCCCGGGCCGTCTCCTGGGCTTCCCACCTGATTCCACGGCAAGGCTGCCTTTCAGCTCTCCTTTGCCTGTGATGTGCCGACACACCAGGCTAGGCCCCAGATCTTCTGCTCAGACCCCACTGTAGAGATCCATTCATGTCCAGACAGAGGGATTCGATAGCTATTGTGATAAATTCACCTCACGCAGCACATAGGATGTGGAAAACTGGGTGGTAAGATAGAAGAAAGGACATCTAGAAAACAAGGCAGGGAAGTAACGAGTATCCTTAGGGCAGCCCTGACCTAGGTCCTGTCTGCAGGACACCCCTTGGTGAGGCCTCTTCAAGCCAAGATCACGTGGTCCCACATCCTGCTCCTCTGGGTCTCTCATGTGGCTTTGTGGAGGTCATGGGGGGCCAAATACAGCAGTTAGAAACACACAGAAGGAGTCACACTGCAGCCCAAACCATCTGCTGTCACAAGGCCCTGGAAGTCCTTCAGTTTAGACTTCAGTCATTCAACATCCAGCTATTCCCTTACTCTGATACTGTGATTTTTATTTTTAAGTTTTTTCAAAAACCATTTTCTATATTTGAATTTCATATAAACAATTTGTATTGAATGATCAATTCTTAAATTCTATAGTGTTTTGAGTTTTCAAAAGTTTAACACTCACGATGTCATATAATCCATAATAACCCATCTTTTCCCCCTACTCCTATATTGCCCTTCCCCCTTCCCCCTTTCCCCTTCACTGTAACCACTAGTTGGTTCTCTGTATCTGGTAGTCTTCTTCCCTTTTGTTTTCTTCACTAGTTTGTTGTATTTTTTAGATTCCCTATGTAAGTGATAACATGCAGTATTTGTCTTTCCCTGTCTGACTTATTTCACTTAGTATAATGCCCTCCAAGTCCATCTGTGATGCTGCAAATGGCAAAATTTCATTCTTTTTTATGGCTGAGTAATATTCTACTGTATATACCTACCACAGTTTCTTTATCCACTCATCTGTTTACGGACACTTAGTTCTTCCTTACCTTGGCAATTACAAATAATGCTGCTATGAACATTGGGGTGCATGTATCTTCCTGAATTAGTATTTTTGATTTTTTTGGATATACACCTGGAGTGGAATTTCTGGGTCATATGGTAGTTCTATTTTCAGTTCAGTTCTTCTGCCCTTTTTTAAATCAGGTTGTTTGTTTTCTTTGAGGTTGAGTTGTACTAGCTATTTATAAATTAGCCCCTTATCAGTCATATCATTTACAAACATTTTCTCCCACTTAGTAGGTTGTCTTTTCATTGTATTTTTAATTTAAACACTCATTTTAGCAAAATTGATGTGCATGGAAAGTAAATACTGATGTGTTCAGAAGAGCAGATGAACTAGCACCTACTTATGACAGCCTTGAGCCTGGCCCCTTCTGTGTGTTATTTCATGAATCTTCACAAACCCTACCTTGCAAATGTGCATACCCAACAGAACACATCATTGGGCAGGTGTGCCCACCAACCACCTGCTCAAGCATCACTAACATGCATCAGATGAATGAAACACACACACAAAAAATGACTGTCCTTTTGTTAAGTCTGGGAGAAACCGTCAAGATCATCTAGTCCAACTACCTTTTCAGATGTGACAGCTGCAGCCTCTGGGAAGGGGTGGTTTGTGTGGGGCCACCCACACTGGTGGAAGTGGTGTAGGGAGCAGAGCCGCCGCCCACCATGCCTGGGCTGCCCTCCTCAACAGGCAGGACTCTCCAGCTCTGTCCCATTTGAACAATGCCGCTGCCATCATTCATCGCTCAACACACCGCTAAAGCCACTTTTTCAATTTCAGGAGAAGGAAGAAGCATGTCACAGACTTGTTTAAGGGTCCTATGACTTGTATGGCCCTCGTAACAAATAATTGCCTATGCACATTCTCAGAGTTTCAGACACAACTGCATGGGTTCCCAGTGTCCCCTTCCCATACCAAGCAGTCCCTGGACTTCCCCTTGAACACTCATTCATGTATCCCAGGGGCAGAACATTCAAGGCAGTCCTTACAAAAGGCTGACATTAATGGGAGATGCAGAAGGAGGGCTTCCCAGGTGGTGCAGGTGGTAAAGAGCTCAGTCGCTCAGTTACGCCTGACTCTTCGAGACCCTGTGGACTGTAGTCCGCCAGGCTCCTCTGTCCATGGGCTCCTCCAGGAGAGAATACTGGAATGGGTTGCCACGCCCTCCTCCAGGAGATCTCGACCCAGAGATCCTTTGACTCCTGCATTGCAGGCGGATTCTTTACCACTGAGCCACCTGGGAATCTAATAATTATATATGAACCTCATCATAGACCCTCATCTCTAGAATGTAACCAAATGTCTCAGTAATAAATCTCTTCAACTAACACCGTTGCTTTCAATCCCAGTCTATGATCCGTGAGTGGGGACCCAGGGAGGTTTCCAGGAAATTTTGAGGTATGAACTCTTAATTGTATAGCCCTCAAGTCATGTCTTTTTCTATCCACTTTGCCTGCTTCCTCCCCCTCTACCAGCCTCTGCCAATTCCAAACCTTGGTCTGACTCTTCATGTTCCCCTATTTTTATTTGCCAATCCATCAGTCCTGTCTGATTATAAAAATTTGCATCTATAAAACCCATTTTTTCCTTTTTTATCTTCTACATACTTTTTTTTTTTTCTCCTCGGAGTCAAGGCCACATGCTCCAAACACACACACATATTCTGGGGGGAAGAGAATGATTTCTCACATAAGTTTTCTGGTTAACCAGTTCAAGCAAAGGCAGGATGATCCCTTATCTAAGAGGCTGACATAAAGAATTATAGGAAGCAACAGCTGGTGCCCCTTCCCTGGCACCCCCTTCCAAGAGCAGAAGCCCCCTCCATTTGGGTGGGATTAATCTGAATGGGCTCTGATGGGTCTAAACCATGAATCACAAATCAGCATAATCACAAATCAGCATAACTTCAACCCCCCAGACACAACACTTAGTTCAGAAAATGCATGTGACCTAAGTTTGTCCAGTCACAGTATAGTCTAGGATTTAGATCCTCTGGTTAGAAGAAAGAAAGAACCCCCCTCTTCTGTTGAACATTAGAAAGAAAGCATGTGTTCCTCCCTCTGTTCCTGGCAACCATCTTGAGACCACATGGGGAGCTGATGCTTTGGAAAGTAGCAGGAAGAGAAGGAACAATATTCAGTCCGAATGTCATCCTGAGCCCTGGATCTAGTTTTGTTGTACATCAAACCCTTGGACTTTTCCATTACCTAAATCTCCTGTTATCTTCTCAGCTGGTTTCATTTGGGTTTTCCACAGCTTATGCCCCAAAGCATCTGAACTGATACAGAATTTCAAGCCAGTAGGGATTTGGGGCTGTCTTAAGGGACACCTAAAAATGCCGCATATCCTGAAATTCAAAACATGCTATGCCAGAGCTCTAAAAATCCCTCTCCATAGTTCAGTGTGGCTCCCACTCCTAACAGCTTCTCTTGTGTAGACATTGAAGGTCACCAGCATGACAGCTTCCAAATTGTTGTTATTTATAAGAGAACAAGTCGGGGGGTGCGCTACTTTTTTGAGCCAGAGCTGACTCTCTCAGATTTGGCTCCCTCTGACCTGAAGGCACAGTGGTAAGAGCATGCAGGTTCTCCCTTTCCTATTTCCCTCCCGCTAAGCCTCTCTCCCGGTCCCCCACTCCAGTCACCCCTGTGAGCCATCAAAGGGTTAAATGCTAGAGAAGTGGCTTTTAAGAACAGCTGGAAACAAAGGGCTGCCCCGGGCTAACAGCGACCAATAAAAGGTCAGGAGGTTGAGGGAATCATTTTCCACGGGAATCATTTTCTAAAGGAAATGGTAAAGTTATTTAAGTCACCAGGTGGGACGCGAAAAAGAACAATCTTTCTGGGTTCTCAAAGAATGGACGACGCTTGACCCCATAGATTTTGCCTGTCCCCAACCTACATAATGAAGCAAAAACCTTGCATTAAATTAATTTTTATGTATAATGTTTTCTATATATGTGTGTGTGTGTGTGTATATATCTATATATATGCACCATACTTGTTTTCACTTTGAAAAATAGTGTCACCTCTTTGGGAGTAAACATGGGAGAAGGGAGAGAGGAACATAAAATGCTCCTACCCTTTGACCCAGTAATTTCACTCTCGGGAATGCAACCCCAAGAAATATATTCAACAGAGGAAATAAGTTTCATGTGCAAAGATGTTCACTGCCACATTGTTTATGATAGGGAAAAAAATCTAATGGTTTAGCAAAAGGGGGTGAGTTCGTAAATTATTACACATTAGTGCACGAGAATATCACGGGCCATTAAAAATGCAAAGTAACAACCTGGGAAATGACACCTTACAAAAGCAGACATAAAACAATATGCACAGGATGACTGGAACTGCACTGTGCTGTAACTTCAGTCCATAAAGACAGGAAAGTGTGGCCATAATGAAAAAGTTAAACTGAGAGACCCTCTTCTATTTTTCTATTTGTTTAATGTGAATTTCTTTTTTCTGATTAAAAATGTAATTTTGGAGGGAAATGAAAGTGTTCATAAATTATGGTGATGGTTTAGCACACCTCTATGAATATACCAAAAACTATTGGATTGTACATTTTCAATGGGAGAATCATATGGTATACGATTATGAATTATATCCCAATAAAACTGTTACCAAACATGCAATTTTGTTTTTAAAAACATGAGCCATTTTCAATGAAGAAAGGAAAAGATCTTCATTTCCAGCTTAACTAACATTGTCATTCAACAACTGGACCATACAGGGCTTTTTAATAAATCTCAACACACTTTATGAAGCTGGTGACAAATACAATCTTGAACCCAATTTGAACCAAAGCACACCCACTGTGATTAAAGATCACACCAGGATCACACCAGGATCCTCCCTGCTGCCTTTCAAGATGGGACCAGTGAGAACAGAACTTCTGAAATCAGACAAAGGAAACTCAAATGTCAAAGCAACAAAATTATCATAGCACTGGTTTCAGCAGCTTACTTACTTTTTCTGAGGCTTTGGTTTTTGGTTTCCATCAGATGGAGCCAACTTTGTCTTCCTGATAAGGTTGCTGTGAAAATTAAATTGTATCATGCATGTGAAGTATCTGACATAATAGAAGATGCTCAGTGCTGCTATATTTTTCTTAGACTATATATAATATAGAGGTGCAACTGAACTAAGTTTTCAAATTACTTTGAGTCTCGTTCAGGGGGTACCACTCATGATGGAGCCTGGGAAGTGGTCTGTACATGTTCGTCTGTCAGAGCTGCATCTGTCTGGACTATCCCCTAGGGAAGCTGAGAGTTTTCTAAGAGACTGACCACTGGTCCCTATCACTGGTCTCACCTCCAACAACCTGAGTCAACAACAGCTGTGTTTGTCCATATGGCCCAGCTCCACCACAGGAGCCTGGAAAGAAGAGAGAAAAGCTTTATCCACAGGCTCCTAAGGCAACAGCTCACTTCAGTAGTGAAATGAGATGTTAGTGGCTCAGTCGTGACTGACTCTTTGTAACCCCATGGACTGTAGCCCACCAGGCTCCTCTGTTCATGGGATTCTCCAGGCAAGAATACTGGGGTGGGTTGCCATTCCCTTCTCCAGGGGATCTTCCTGACCCAGGGGTCGAACCCGGGTCTGCCACATTGCGGGCAGATTCTTTACTGTCTGAGCCACTAGCGAGACGAAATCAATTAAACCAGTTTCCAGCAGCCATCTCAACTCCAACTGGAGAGTTTCATTCACAGTAAAACAGGCTTCCTCCCGAGGAAATTCTGCAGCATCACAGCAGGGCACCCAGACTTGGGGTCATGAAGCCCTGGGGTTGGGTGTTGTCTCTACCCACTTACAGCCTCCAGGCAAGTCCCAGATACCCACGGTCACCAAGACAGCATTTCCACCACTGGGAAAATGGGACCTAACTATGCAACTCATATTGTACAGAGGATTAAATGAGACAAAACAACATTCTCTGACACATGGTAGATGCCCAATAAATGATAGTATTCGCCCCCTTCCCCGTTATGTTTTAATTGATGGGCCTTTCTCCTGCTGAGACAGGCTCATCCATCCTCTTCCTCATTCTCTCTCCTACTCCCCGGCTCCATTCCCACCCTCCGATTTCTCCTCCTTCCCAAACAAAGGAGTCCCAGAATCTTATCCTCCAACCGTCAGTCAGCACCAACTCAGACCATGGCATATGGCCCCGCACAATCTCCCCATGATCTCATCCAGTTGGACTGTTATTTTTATAGGCTGGTATTAAGAAGCATAAGCCAGGAATGTTATATACACTGTCACGCCGGGTATTCTCAGGGCTGCGGTGCAGATGGAGCGTTCCTAGAATTTTATGGTACAACACATGGGCCTCTAGCCTCCATTTCGGACCCCACACTCTCCGGGGACCAGAGGAAAGCCTTGGAGAGCTCCCTGCCCAATGCCACCCTCTCTCCTCCTTGTCTGCCCACCAACCCCCTCCCAAGTCACGTCAGCAAAAGCAGCCATCACTCCGATAGACAGAGAGAGAGGGAGTTGCCAGGGGAAACAGGGAACTCTGCAGGAGCCCTTTGCATCCCACCAAGGAAGAGTTTATGAGCTGAACAACCCATAAACAGAGAAGCTGAGCTACTTGTCCTGACAACCCTCCTGTTCCTCTGCACGCAGGAACTCTGAGCATCGCACGGAGGGGACTTGGGAGAGTAATTCTTCCCTTTAGGGAAAAAGCAAGGACTTCACAGCTGTTGGACATTTAATAGAACGGTCAAAACTGCAATAAATTATCTGTGTAAATTATGAATATGAGCCGTGGTCTTATTGCTCTGTAATTCCCAAATGTAGAAGACAAAAGCAAAGAAAAGGCATAGGTGCCTTGGACTAACAAAGGTCGGATGGACGGTTCAGCGCATCCCTGACCCTTCATCATCTCCCTGCTCCCCAAGCCCCAGCCCCTCCCACCGCCGCGTGGAATCTCACCGCTGTTCTTCACTTAATATTATACATGTGTTTCTAGCTGTCAGTCGTGCAATCATTTGCTGTCATCAGTTGTGGTTTCTTTCCTGGTAACTGCAATTCCTTAAAAACAAAGTCAGCATGAACACCTCTCTTCTTCCGCCCTGGCAACCGCCCCAGCTTTGCCTCTCACGCGCGGTATCTTGCCGCCTACCCCCACTCAGCTCCTTTGCTTTTCCGTTTCTTCTGTCTGCCTGCCCCCTCACCTCGGTGGGAATGGCCCTGGAAGAGAAGGGACAGGGTCACCAGCATCTGTGCGTGAGGACCAGCTCCCGCGCCCACACACACAGTAAATGGATTCAAGGCCAAGGTGGCAAACCCATTAACCACTCCTCGATCACTGGGGTGATGGCGATTGGCGTGTATTGGAGGAACCCGGTCACAAATGGACGCTCGGACCCCTCCAAACTCTTTGCTTTTTCCCTCACTCGGAGCAACATCAAAAAATTAAAAGGATTCACCCCCAGGTCCCAAGAACTCACAATACCTCAAAAAAAGAGAAGGTGAGTGCTCGCTTCGGCAGCACATATACTAAAAAAAAAGAGAAGGTGAACATTTACAACTACATCCAGCTTTTCCAAAATGTGAATAAAATCAATAAAATCCATGTGTTGAGTTATAGGAAGACTACACAGACTTAACTACATGGTCGTGATTCTCTGCTGTGGCTCTCAACACAAGTGTTCATTCAATCTGGGGTAATGCACAAGAAACTGCCTGAGATTCAGGAGACTCAGGTTCGATCCCTGGGTCAGGAAGATCCCCTGGAGGAGAGCATGGCAACCCGTTCCAGTATTCTTACCTGCAGAATCCCATGAGTAGAGGAACCTGGTGGGCTACAGTCCATGGGATCGCAAAGAGTTGGACATGACTAAAGTGACTTAGCATCCCACCTGATGGGATTCAGCATTGACACGAAAAAGAAGAGACCAGAGTTCACTTTCTCTCTATCACATGAGGGATCACCAGCTAGAAGGCCATCTGCAAGGCAGGAAGAGAGCCCTCACCAAGAACCTGGCCATGCTGGCACTCTGACCTCAGATGTCCAGTCTCCAGATCTACGAGAAAATAAGTGACTATTGCTTAAGCCACCTAGTCTGTAGTATTTTGTTAAAGCAAGTAGAACTGATCGAGACACCATACAATAGTGAGCACAAACCCATTGTCATTCCTCAATAAATGACCAAAATTCAGATTACCTTCAAGATTGAAGAGACATGAAAATGGCATCAACATTTTAGAGGTCGGCCTTTAACCAGCCTGGTCCATTTTCAGCAGGATCATAATCATGGCTGTATTACTTAGGAGCTTTAGCAGCTCTCAAAATCTTATTGAATAAATGTGCATAAAAGAAAGACATTTCCTGTAGACCATTTTGCTGTGAGCAAAAAAAAAAAAAAAAAAAAAAGATCTTATTGATACAAACATGGGGTTGGCCAAAAAGTTACTTTTTCTAGAACATCTTATGGAAAAATTCAAGGGAACTTTTTGGCCAAGCCAATACTTGTTAGTCACATGTAGCTTGTGGAAACTGAGTAAGAGAGAAAGGTGATGGTGCCATTGGCGTGGCTGCCATCCATGGTTCCTCCATCCCAGAGGCCTCTGAGACTGCATCAGATACTATTTGTGCCAACAAAGGGAGGAAACGGTAGGGATCTCACCATGTCCTGTGTGGTTCATTTGGCAAGAGTGTCATGCAGGACCAGGTACCACCAAGCTCTGAGAGTGGATATCCATCTACAAGATTGTCCTTACCACCCTCCACATCCCATGCTGGCTAGGGTCTCTCCTTGCTGAAGCTGCTGACGTTTTCACATTCTCTGTGCCTTAAAATTGTCTATCCATCTCCTTTACCAGACTTGCATCTTTGACGGCAGGAAACAAGTCTGTTTCTCCCTCTCCCCTCCATTCTTAGCACAGTACTTGGTATCTGAAAAGCATTCAAGAAGTGTTTGATGAAAAAGTGAACCAAGCAAGTAATCGACCCATTAATGGAAATGACTTTTGTTGTACTTGTTTCTAAATACAAAACAAAGTGTCTTGAGGCTGTGCTGGTGGCTCAGTGCTAAAGAATCTACTTGCCAATGCAGCAGACATGGGTTGGATCCCTGGTCCAGGAAGATCCCACACGCCATGGGACAATTAAATCCACGGACCACAACTGTTGATCCCATGCTCTAGAACTTGGGAGCCGCAACTACTGAGCCCACAGCCACGACTACTGAAGCCCACATACCCTAGAGCCAGCGCTCTGCAACAAGAGAAGCAAGAAGAGAAGTTGTAGCAGCCCCCGCTAGCCACAACTAGAGAAAAGCCTACCCAGCAGCAAAGACCCATCGCAGCCAAACATAAACAAATGAATAATTTTTTTAAAGTGTCTTGATTTCCGGCACCGAATCCACACTCCAGTTCTGTGACCACCTCTGTGAAGCCTCCCTTTTACTACTGACATTTGTGACCCAAACCATCCTATATTTAAAGTTCTCAGAGAAAGTCACACACAAGGACTTTCTGATCACAGAGTTTTTTATGCTAAGGGGCATGTGAACTGAAGTGTGAAACAACCCATGGAAATAAGAAGCCAACTCTCCTCTCCCTGGTTTTGAAGACAACTCAGAGGGTCGCCAGCCCACCTCAGAGGTCATCCCCACGATGCTGGTTCCCATAGGCAGCCAAGGGCCTGGCCTGCAGTCGTTATTGAGGTCAGACTTGTGGGAGCTGCATTGCAATGATGTTCCTGAGAGTTCTGACCTACAGATGTGAAGGTGTTGATATCACAAAGGGAGGGCGGCAGGTCCTAAGAAAACTGGACAGCTAGGCTGACCCTGGGAAGAGAGACAAAAGGAGGAGAAACCGTGAAGGCAGAGCAGAGGGAAGTACAGAGAAAGGAAGAGGGAGAATGAACAGGGGAGGGGATGGGAACAGCACGAAGGAAGCTGTAGCCCAAGGGAAGTCCCAGAGGGAACTGAAAGAGCAG
Organism: Odocoileus virginianus; assembly: GCF_023699985.2. Taxonomy (NCBI): domain Eukaryota; kingdom Metazoa; phylum Chordata; class Mammalia; order Artiodactyla; family Cervidae; genus Odocoileus; species Odocoileus virginianus. Next base: position 50,711,444 of record NC_069689.1, read on the forward strand.
CTCTAAACTCTGAGGACATCTCAGGTGGCAAGCATTCGTGAACTGTAGCTAGAGAGTGGTCTTGTTCAAAATTTGGCATTACAGTAAGTCCCCTACCCTCGAACAAATTTCATTTTGAGAGCACGTTCGTAAGTTAGCCCAGGTACCCAACTAACACAATCGGCTATACAGTACTGTAGTGTAATAGGTTTATAATACTTTCCATACAAATAATACATAAAAACAAACCAAAAAATGAAGACAACATTTTTATCCTTACAGTACAATACCTTGAAAAGTACAGGATTCAGTACAAGAGCTGGCACACAGGGGCTGGTATAGAGTGAACAGGCAAGAAGAGTTCCTGATGAAGGAGGGAGAGAAGTTGGGAGATGGTAGAGCTGAAGGATCGTCAGCAACAGGAGACGGAGGGCAAGCTGCCATTTACGCACATCTGAATGCATGTTCTCATCTTTGAAAATTCACAACGTAAAGGTCCGTATGTAGGGCACTTACTGTCTTAGGGTCTTAGATGAAGAGGGAATTTAGCATCATAATTTTTAGGAGATAAACCTGGGACGCCTTTTAACAGTGCAAATTCTCAGGCCCTGCCCTTATAGATCTTGATTCTGCATAGGAGTAGATGTATCACCAAGCTCTCAAGGTTATTGGATGATTGAGTGACCAGGGTTGGGAAGCCTTATCTTGGTTTGCCCAGCCTCCTGAGAACACAGGTGGTCCAGCTCTGACCTCACTGATATGTGTCCTTGGGCTTGAATACTTCCTGAAGCAGGAAGTTCATTACTTTTTAGAGTGCTCTGGTTGGAAGAAAATTCTGGTTTTCCACACAGTGTTTTCATCTGCCTCAAGAAGCAAGTTCTACCAATTTAGGAAGAGATGATTCACCAAGGAATTGAAGATATATACCCCCTGGGCCTCAAAAGGGGGGACATAATTGCCGATGCTGCTGCTCTAATGTTCTTTATTCCCTCTGCAAAATGTGCAAGCATACCATGACATCCAGTGTTCCTCTAGGACAAGCTTTGTGTTCATGTCCCAGATTATGTGCATGCAGAGTCTTCCCAAATGCGCTGATTCCCAAAAATCACTCAAAAACCCTCCTTTACTAAATTAGTCAAGAAAGCAGGAGATAGTTGCTAGTTCTTGCCAATTCTTGTCAGAAAAAGATGGACTGTATCCAACTTTCTAAGGAGACTAGGAAGACCAATGCCCACAAAGCATGAATGTGCTATGGAAACTCTTCCCAACCAAAAACCGAGGTGGAGGGCCTTGTCCCTGAATTAATGGTCTCCTAGAAAGCAGTGCTGATCATGGACTCCGAAACTTTCAGGAAATGTTTTCACCCATGAACTTGGAAACCGCACATGTGCTATTTTTAACAAAGTCTGATAATTTTTTCAAAGAGTTCCTGGCTACTCAAAATGGGGCTCCCCAACCACACTCTACCTACCCCCACCAACCCTAATGTGCATGCTTACTAAGTCACTTCAGTTGTGTCCAACTCTTTGTGACCCTATAGATCATAGCCCGCCAGTCTCTTCTGTCCATGGGATTCTCCATGCAAGAATACTGGAGTGGGTTGCCATTTCCTCCTCCAGGGGATCTTCTGAACCCAGGGATCGAACCTGTATCTCTGGCATCTCTTGCATTAGCAGACAGGTTCTTTACCACTAGCACCAGCTGGGAAGCCCAAACCCACTGCCCCCTGTTAATCTCCAGTCAAGTTAGCCTGGCATCCAGCCCACTATCTGGACTCCAGGTCTGTGAAGGTCAGGTCCACCGGTAAGAGGGGAGAAGGTTCCTACCAGATGGTTAATTCTTGCCATGAAAATCAATGGATGAGAAGTCCGCTAACATTTCTGGCTGAGTCACTGAAGATAAAAATACACACAAATCAAAAGACTTCTGGGGAAACTCTGTATGACACAGCACAATCCAAAGGCCAGGTGTGAGTTGTTTCAGCCAGGACACCTCCTTCCCTGAATAAGAATAAAACTACTGCCCTGCAACTCAGTTGATATGAAGGTGGTAAGAATGCAAACTCCTGCCAGGACTCTGCTAATATTGGGCGTGATTCTGGATCCTTTCCTAGTCTAGAAACTTCCACAGAGAAGCCAGAGCACAGGTAGATAGGGGTCTGGAGGGAAGGATGAGAAGAAGGTGTCCCCGGAATTAGCAATTAGACTGCTGAGAGCCTGCAACGGCTAGCACTGGGCATGGGTGAGGGCGTGGGTTCTTTAGGAGTTCACCACCGAGAACCTCCAGGGCTGCGGGGAGACTGCCCAGGAGGCAGAAGACAAGCAGAAGAGAGGCTGACACCTCTGGGGCCTCTGTTACATCCAGGACCCAGCATCACCTGATTTCATCAGATTTTCCCTGCTTTACAACTGAAGAAGATGAAAATAAAGGAAAACACCTAAAATCAGAAAGCTAGTTACTGGGGGATTAGAAATTAGGATATACATTTGTCTAAATCCAGAGAGCATTCACAGCAGCTGGCTTTTCTGCTCCAAGAGAATAAAGGTTTCCTTAGGATATAAGAAATGAAAATGACTCTTCCCCTCCTTAAGTCAGCAAAGGTCTCCTAGCCTGAACGGTAAGATTGACCCTGTGCCCTCTCCCGCCCACTTCTAGGCAGACCACCAGGCCATCTTTTAGAGGATCTCACCCCAGACCCAATGCAGGGGCCCCCAGTCTGGAAGATAACCCCTGCTAATATACTATTGTTCACCAGTAATTGCTTTCCTTTCGGCTCCACCTTTCCTAAAGCCATGGGCAATTTCTCCCAGCATCTACCTTCTTGAAGCTTTTGTTTAAGTCTTTAAAAGACATGACTTTCCAAAGAAATAATTAAGGCTTTCATGCCCCACACTTTTAACAAATATATTTTGACCCCGTTCCATCCCTTATGGATGTGAGCAGTTTTCTGGCACTTTGAAGGGATTTCCATTCAATTATCCTCCAGAATCCTCTTTTCTCCTCTCCTTTCTTTCAGCACAAAAAGCTTCCCATTTGCCTCCAAAGGTGAAATTAGGTGCTTGCCCATTCAGCACCGGGCAGACTTTTAAATTGGATGAAATAATAAAGCTTCTTTGAATTTCAGGGCAGCCTTCACAGAAAGAAATTGGAATCTGCCCTGCAAAGCAGCTCCCCGATTCGTTGTCCTTCTATTCTCTCTGTGCTCTGGGGAAAGGGGCAAAGGTAGAGCTGGGGTTCACAAAAAAAAAACAAAGGGCCTTTCTTAAAAAGTTTATTCAGGATTTAGGATAAAGGAAGCACGCCAGTCCCTCATCTCACGATATTTCTGGCCCCCACGATGTGCCGGTCTTCACAGCTCAGCATCTGACCTTCAGCCTCCGTACTATGCCTGTAAGAAAACCTTTCAGAGTAGAAATTGTGAGTGCTGCCACGTTGTGAGTATTTTTTTAATAGAACAGAATGAATTCAAAAGGAATTATAATTAAAATCAAACAGAAAGCATGAGGAGGAAAAATGAAAAGAGATGATGGGATTAACTTGACCAGAGCCTGTATCTTTTAACTTGAAATCAACAACTCACCCTGAACAGCTCACCTGAAGGTGGACAGTCTCATTACATACTGTATAAAGCATCCAGATGCTTCTCCCCCATTCAGAACAACCCCCACTACACACACACACACACACACACACACACATCCTAGACATCCTAAAGAACTATTTATAGGAGAGATCTGACCAGTTGGCACCCTGTAGTAATTGGAGCTATTTTAAATAACTCCAGTGGGACCCATATGTCTCCCACAACAGGCCTGAAATACCTACCATTTACTGTTGTGCTGTGATGATTTCATTCCCAAAGAAAAGCAGGGAGTATGTAGCAGGTGACAGCCTGTCTTTGGGATAACCTGCCAAATGTATAACGAAACTGACGGATTCACTTGTCTAATTAATTCAGTGTCACCTGGCAGAGGAAAGAGCTTAAATAACTTGTACAGAAAAGTTGAAGTTTTGGTGCCGTTCTGGAGGAGGTGAGACAAAGCGAATGGGTGGAAAGCTCACAGGACTCCTGCAAGGGGTTGGGGGGACGGGAGAGAACCCCAAATCAGCCTGCACAGACAGCATCTCCTGCTTCTCAGCTGTGTCCAAGGCCAAGATGGGTCTTATTTTATTAAATCTTCTAAGCCTGGTCCATCTAATACTCCAAGGCCCTTCCATAGAAGAGCTTTTCCTATGGTATGAGAATATTCACTCAAATGAGAAATATCCATTGATCTAAAAGGCCCTGTCCATGCACTTCTTCCTTTGCTGACACTATGGCTCCATTGTGCTTCTGAAGTCACACTAATCATCCCACATTGTCCCCCTGGTGCTGGAGAAGGCTCTTGAGAGTCCCCTGGACTGCAAGAAGATCAAACCAGTCAATCCTCAAGGAAATCAACCCTGAATATTCATTGGGAGGCCTGATGCTGCAGCTCCAATGCTTTCACCACATGATATGAAGAGCCAACTTATTGGAAAAGACACCGATGCTGGGAAAGATTGAAGGCAAAAGGAGAAGAGGGTGGCTGAGAATGAGATGGTTAGATAGAATCGTCAACTCAATGGACATGAATTTCAGCAAACCCCGGGAGATAGTGAAGAACAGGGAAGCCTCACATGCTGCAGTCCATGGGGTCGCAGAGTCAGAGACGACTTAGGAACTGAACAAATACAGATGTCCAAATGGGGAAGCAGAAGCATTTAAAACACAGGTTGTTCTAAAATGTGCTAGAATATTTGAACCCACCAGGCAATCTCTGCCAAAACAGAAAGAAAAAAATACTTGAAATTCCGACCTCTGCCCCTCCAGTCCAAAGGAAATAACAGCATCTCATGGTTAGCCATGCAGACCCAGCCGCTGTTTTGGTGAAAACATGAAATTTCTCAGCTGTTACCTTACTGAACTGTTCTCAGAAAGTTAAAGCACAGATTGCTGGGCCAACCCCCAAAGTTTTTGACTCAGTGGGTCTAACTTGGAACCTGAAATTTTACATTTCTAACTGGTTCCCAGGTGCTGCTGCTGCTGGTCTAGAGACCATCTCAAGAATCACTGACCTTAATGACAAATCTCTTCACTGGGGAGATGGCCCGTCAGTCAGTCAAATTTCATCATTAATGTGTCCCACATTGGGGAATCAACCATTTTCATCTTGTCTTTCTTTCTTTTTACATCCCTACCATCCAATTAAGGATTGTTAGAAACTAAGACTTATGGCAGGAAAATAATTTTTAGGACTCAACTTCCAGCACTGGAAAATGACTGAAAGAGAATGTGAAATATCTGTAGCACCGTGTTTTCAGAAACCACTAAACACTGAAAACAAGCTAAATGTCTTTCAGTGGATGATTGGTTAAACAAAGTCTGGTCAGTGGTCAAGAGTCCACTTTCCACTGCAGGGGGCACTGTTTTGATCCTTGCTCAGGGAACTTAAGGTCCTGCAAGCTGAGCAGTGTGTTGAGGGTTGGGGGTGGGGAATAATTAAAAAACAAACAAAAAAAGAACAATCTGGTGCATCCTTACAATGGAATATTACTCAGCAATAAAAGGGAGCAGATTATTGATACAGGCAACAAGTTGGATGAATATCCTGGGCATTGTGCTAAGTGAAAGAAGCCAGTCTCAAGAGGGTGCCTACTGTATCCTTCTTTTTCCATAAAATCATTAAAATAATGATATTATAGTGATGAAGAACACTTCGTTCATTGTTTCAAAAATTAAACTGGGGAGAGGCTATAACTACAAAGAGGTCAAGGAAGTTTTGGGGGTGGAAATCAAACAGTTCTCTGGGCTGACTGTTGTAGTTATATAAGTATGGTAAAATTTCATAGAACCTATGCTAAATTTTTTTAAAAGGAGTGCATGTAAGAACCAGTAGAATATGTTTAAGATCTGTAATGAATAATGTTCTGTTGTGTCAGTTTCCTGGTTTGGGTAACTGTGCTATATCATTATGTTAGCTGGTATTGGGAAGCCACGTGAAGCATATGAAAATACTGTGCTAATTCTGTAACTGCTACGTATATCTGAAAGTCATTTCAAAGAAAAAATTTAATTTTATACCAACACCCGGTGATTGGGGACCATGGAACATACTTGAATAAACTAAATAAATAGAGAAGGCAGCAGTTTGAGGTAGAAACACTTGGTGAGCCAGGAGAACAGGTTATCGTTCTGAATCTGTTACTAACACTGCATAGACTTGAGCAAGTTCCCTAACTTCTCTAAACTTTACTTTTCTCATCTGTAAAATGGGAAGCGGGGATAGAAAATGTGACTTTCTAACATTTCTAGTTCTAGAGTAAAACCCTCGGTTTTAAGACCAAAGGGTTTTCAATTACGTAAGCCTTCAGTCTTCTGAATCAGCTTCCTTATAAATTTTCTACAGGTGTCTGATTTTGACAGCTCAGCAAGAATTCTCTCCTTTACTTTTACTGCAGTTTCCAGCTATAGTCAGCAAAGATGCTTTGATTCTGCCCGCTCCTTCCAAGCTTCAGGGAAATTCTCATACCTCAGGTGTCTCCACTCTTCTTGCCTCTGAGAGATACTCTAAGCTGAGTCCACGGTAGAGATCCCCAAGCAAGGAACTGCTGCACATGCAGAAGGCACAAGCCAGGGCATGGCCATCAGATGATCAAGTCCATGATGTAAGGACTCAAGAAAATGCAGGGAAGCAAGCAGGACTCATGGACAGGAAAAGCTTTCTTGAGTCTGCAGTCACTGGGTATGCAGTCAGATGGCCCCGCTTCCTTAATAGCACACACTAAAACTTACCACTGGCCAATGCCTGCATAACAAAGAAGACACACTGGGGCTTCCCTGGCAGTCCAGTGGTAAGGCTCCGCCTCCCAATGCAGGGGACCTGTGTTTGATCCCTGGTCAGGGAGCTAAGATCCTACATGACTTACTGCCAGAAAACAAAAACATAGACAGGAGCAACATTGTAACAAAATTCAGCAAAGACTTTTTAAATGGTCCACATCCAAAAAGAAAAAGGAAAGAAGACACCGTAGCAAAGCTATCTTGAGTTTTTTTAATGCCTTTCCAGAAAGGCCATATGGCTTTATATTCAGGATGCATTCAGTGAGAAGGAACACACACCACCACCCCAATTGGCCTTTTTTTAAGAAAGGAAATTTGATAACACATGGAACTAGAAGTTCAAAAGTAGGGGAAGTCCTCCTGTTGGTGGCTTTAGAGCTGAATTGTCCACATTAGGCCATTGAGTGCTTAAATGTGGCTGGTGAGAATTGAGATATGTTTTAAGCATACAATACTCACTGGACTTGAGAGACTTTGTTTCAAAAAGCAGGAATGCAAAATATGTTATAATAACTTGATAGAGATTATATAATTTAAATTCTATTTTGAATAAATTAAGTTAAATAAAAGATTTGGGTTTTTTTTTTTTCTGGCAGAAAAAAAATACCTTTTTTATTGCAAGTCTAACATTTTCCAGCCCCTAACCTCTCTGGTCCTACTATAAGCAATTTTTTTTTTCCATTTATGTTTATTAGTTGGGGGCTAATTACCATGCGGCATGTGGGATCTTAGTTCCTCAATCAGGGATCAAACCTGCGCCCCTCACAGTGGAAGCACAGAGTCTTAGCCACTGGCCTGCCAGTGAAAATAAAAGTGTTAGTTACTCAGTTGTGTCTCTTTGCCACCCCATGGACTGTAGCCCACCAGGCTCCTCTGTCCATGGAATTCTCCAGGCAAAAATACTGGAGTGAGTTGCCATTCCCTTCTAAAGGGGATCTTCCCGACCAAGGGATTGAACCTGGGTCTCCTGCATTGCAGGTGGATTCTTTACTGTCTGAGTCACAAGGGAAGCTATATTCTTTAATTTTACCTGTTTCTTTTTCTGGTTTTAATGCAGTTCCAAGAAAATTTTAAATACTCATGTGATTCACATTTTGTTTCTACTAAACAGTCTTGCTTCAGAGCAGTTTTTCTCCCCAAGAGATATCTGGCCATGTCTGAACACAGTTCTGAATGTCGGGGTGGGGATGTTGCTGGCATCTGTTGGATTGAAGCCAGAGATGCTACAGTGCTCAGGACAGCCTGTACAACAAAGTGATCTGGCCCAAAATGTCAACAGCGTCCAAATTGAGAAATGCTACAGCCCAGGATTTTCCTCTCTGCTGTCGACAAGACTGACTTCCTTTTAAGACCGATTTTCCTCATGGTTAAACATAGCTATAGAATAGTCATCTTCCTTGTTGGTATCTATGGAGGAAAAGGCAGACTGCCCTTTGCTCTTTCTCAAGATCAGAAAACTTTCTCCCCCACAGAAGAATCAAAATTTCAGGGGTTTATTTCTGAGATCAATGAATAAAGTACTATTTTCATTAACAAATTAATTGCATAATAGAAAATAGACCTCTATTATGTAAGTGGTCCTTTGTTATTCTCTGAAATAGACCTGGCTTTGGAACTGAATTGTTGCCAGGAGAAATGGCTGTGGATCGCATGCAGGGACTTCAACAGACTGCTTTGAGTGATTCTCAGCATTTTCCATTATTGAATGAAGATGTATTCATTCCTACCACTGCAGTGGCAAAACAGTGTTCTCATTAAGTGATGTTTAAACAATTAGTTTTATTTCTCTGCAAAACTGAATACCCAACTATCTATTTGCAGGGTTATAAGGCCATAATTTTTCTCTGTATTATTTATTCTTTAGATGAAATTCAATAAACCATCCATGGCATTTTTAATTCCATTGATTTTCAGAAAATACAATAGAAGTTACATGGAAAACTGGAGGGAGGATGAACTGCAGTGTTTCAGGAGAGAAACATTCTCCATTCTTAACCAAATCAATATTCAATCACCTCAGGGCCAGAAAAGCACATCCTTAAAGGAAGGGAAGAGATGTGAAGTTTATGTTATAGGTGGGGGCGGGGGAGGGGCGGGGAGGAGGTGGTGAAATGTGCTCCTAATCTTTTCCTTTACCGAGAAGAACCCAAGATTTTTGAAAATAGAAAGACAAATGCCCCTTGTCCAGGCAGCGCGATCAGATATCAAATTCCACTCTTTCAAAAAGTCATTCCTTAAGAGTACCCCTTCTCGGTAGACTTCCAAACTCATTCTATGAGGCCACCATCACCCTAATTCCAAAACCAGACAAAGATGCCACAAAAAAAGAAAACTACAGGCCAATATCGCTGATGAACATAGATGCAAAAATCCTTAACAAAATTCTAGCAAACAGAATCCAACAACATATTAAAAAAATCATTCATCATGACCAAGTGGGCTTTATCCCAGGAATGCAAGGATTCTTTAATATCCGCAAATCAATCAATGTAATACACCACATTAACAAATTGAAAGATAAAAACCATATGATTATCTCAATAGATGCAGAAAAAGCCTTTGACAAAATTCAACATCCATTTATGATTAAAACTCTCCAGAAAGCAGGAATAGAAGGAACATACCTCAACATAATAAAAGCTATATATGACAAACCCACAGCAAGCATCACCCTCAATGGTGAAAAATTGAAAGCATTTCCCCTGAAATCAGGAACAAGACAAGGGTGCCCACTCTCACCACTACTATTCAACATAGTTTTGGAAGTTTTGGCCACAGCAATCAGGGCAGAAAAAGAAGTAAAAGGAATCCAGATAGGAAAAGAAGAAGTGAAACTCTCGCTGTTTGCAGATGACATGATCCTCTACATAGAAAACCCTAAAGACTCTACCAGAAAATTACTAGAGCTAATCAACGAATACAGTCAAGTTGCAGGATATAAAATTAACACACAGAAATCTCTTGCATTCCTATACACTAACAATGAGAAAACAGAAAGAGAAATTAAGGAAACAATACCATTCACCATTGCAACAAAAAGAATAAAATACTTAGGAGTATATCTACCTAAAGAAACAAAAGACCTATACATAGAAAACTATAAAACACTGATGAAAGAAATCAAAGAGGACACAAATAGATGGAGAAATATACCATGTTCATGGATTGGAAGAATCAATATTGTCAAAATGGCTATACTACCCAAAGTAATCTATAGATTCAATGCAATCCCTATCAAACTACCAACAGTATTTTTCACAGAACTAGAACAAATAATCTCACAATTTGTATGGAAATACAAAAAACCTCGAATAGCCAAAGTAATCCTGAGAAAGAAGAATGGAACTGGAGGAATCAATCGGCCTGACTTCAGACTCTACTACAAAGCCACAGTCATCAAGACAGTATGGTACTGGCACAAAGACAGAAATATAGATCAATGGAACAGAATAGAAAGCCCAGAGATAAGTCCACGAACCTATGGTCACCTTATCTTCGACAAAGGAGGCAAGGATATACAATGGAAAAAAGATAACCTCTTTAACAAGTGGTGCTGGGAAAACTGGTCAACCACCTGTAAAAGAATGAAACTAGAACACTTTCTAACACCATACACAAAAATAAACTCAAAATGGATTAAAGATCTAAATGTAAGACCAGAAACTATCAAACTCCTAGAGGAGAACATAGGCAAAACACTCTCCGACATAAATCACAGCAGGATCCTCTATGACCCACATCCCAGAATTTCAGAAATAAAAGCAAAAATAAACAAATGGGACCTAATGAAACTTAAAAGCTTTTGCACAACAAAGGAAACTATAAGCAAGGTGAAAAGACAGCCCTCAGATTGGGAGAAAATAATAGCAAATGAAGCAACAGACAAAGGATTAATCTCAAAAATATACAAGCAACTCCTCCAGCTCAACTCCAGAAAAATAAATGACCCAATCAAAAAATGGGCCAAAGAACTCAACAGACATTTCTCCAAGGAAGACATACAGATGGCTAACAAACACATGAAAAGATGCTCAACATCACTCATTATCAGAGAAATGCAAATCAAAACCACAATGAGGTACCATTATACGCCAGTCAGGATGGCTGCTATCCAAAAGTCTACAAGCAATAAATGCTGGAGAGGGTGTGGAGAAAAGGGAACCCTCTTACACTGTTGGTGGGAATGCAAATTAGTACAGCCACTATGGAAAACAGTGTGGAGGTTTCTTAAAAAGCTGGAAATAGAACTGCCATATGACCCAGCAATCCCACTTCTGGGCATACACACCAAGGAAACCAGATCTGAAAGAGCCACATGCACCCCAATGTTCATCGCAGCACTGTTTATAATAGCCAGGACATGGAAGCAACCCAGATGCCCATCAGCAGACGAATGGATGAGGAAGCTGTGGTACATATACACCATGGAATATTACTCAGCCATTAAAAAGAATTCATTTGAATCACTTCTAATGAGATGGATGAAACTGGAGCCCATTATACAGAGCGAAGTAAGCCAGAAAGATAAAGACCATTACAGTATACTAACACATATATATGGACTTTAGAAAGATGGTAACGATAACCCTATATGCAAAACAGAAAAAGAGACTCAGATGTATGGAACAGACTTGTGGACTCTGGGAGAAGGCGAGGGTGGGATGTTTCAGGAGAACAGCATTGAAACATGTGTATTATCTAGGGTGAAACGGATAACCAGCTCAGGTTGGGTACATGAGACAAGTGCTCGGGCCTGGTGCACTGGGAAGACCCAGAGGGATCGGGTGGAGAGGGAGGTGGGAGGGGGGACTGGGATGGGGAATACATGTAAATCCATGGCTAATTCATATCAATGTATAACAAAAACTACTGTAATGATGTAAAGTAATTAGCCTCCAACTAATAAAAATTAAAAAAAAAAAAAAAAAAAGAGTACCCCTTCTCCCTTATTTTAGAGACATTGACTTGAGTTCGCTTTTCTCTTGCTCTGAGAAAGAGAGAAATCTCTCCTTAAGAGTCTCATGGGATTGAAAATGTACTAAAGGGGCCACAGAGAAAAGAGAAGAATCTGGACCTCCCTGGTCCTAGACTTGCGCCTCCCCTCAACATCCATGATCCCCTTCTGCGTCACCTCTCACCCCGGGCTCACTGTCAAAGTAAGTCTGGCCATCAATACAGCTCTGATTACCTAGAAAACTTGAAAATCCCTCTGGGGACGTGAAGATGTACATCACCCTTCTCTCTGACTGTTCTGACCACTTCACTGCAGTTCACAATGTACCCTTTACTCCTAAAGGAAACTCAAAGAGGGGTATATTTCTTGTACAATAGCATTAGTTAATCGCTGTAACAAAGAACACCCCAAATCATAATGGCTTAACGATGGAAAAGTAGTCCTCACCCACTTCAATGCCTTTGGCCCTGGTTGGGGTGGACCAGAGAGGTCTATGCAGGGACTCAGTTAGATGGCTCCTCCACGTTCCTTCCAAGCCTGCCTTGGGGATACCTTCTAGCAGGTAGGTAGGAGGCATAAACAATGCTCAACCACGTCTCTGCCACCTGGGTGCCCCCACATCTTTCGCACTCTTCAGGGAACCATATAACACCCCTGCCTGGGCAGCCACTTCCCAGGGAGCACTCTGTACTGTCGACGGGCCTATGGATTTGGGGAGGGGACAGTCAGCTCTCTTTGCCACAGACATCATACCAGCAATCTAAGGCCTCACAGAAGGACAGAGGACAGTTCTCATTACAGTTGCTCTAAAAGCCCAGTGCCTGTCCCTTAAATGACATACTTGTCCCTTGCAGCAGGATACAGATGACGCATTTTCCAAAGATTGCTCACTGAAACTTGGGGAGGTGGCAAGAGTTACCGCATTTTGAGTCCATTCAAGTTGGTTATAAACTGCAGCTCTGCTATTCCTGTCTCAGTGAGCTTGGGCAAGCTCCCAGGCTGACTCCCTATTTCTAAAATGAGCCATTGCTAGTAAATGTTTCAGTTTTTGTTATTTTAATCAGAACACTTTTCCAACCCTGCTTCAAATAAGTAATAAACCCATTCTCCTTAAAGATCCATGGAACAGTTAAGATTCTAATAAGCCTTCAATTAGAACTTGTTGGACTGATGTTGAAGCTGAAGCTCCAATACTTTGGCCACTTGATGCAAAGAGCCAACTCATGGGAAAAGATCCTGATGATGGGAAAGATAGAGGGCAAGGGGAGATGTGGGGGTGACAGAGGATGAGATGGTTGGATGTGAGTTTGAGCAAACTCTGGGGATAGTGAAAGACAGGGAAGCCTAGTGTACTGCATTCCATGGGGCTGAAAAGAATCAGACATGACTTAAATAAAAGACTTGTCTTTGAAAACACACATTTTAAACATCCTGCCTTCCTTTTAATTCTTACAAAGCTCAAATTTAAAAAACTTCACATTTTGAAACAAAACACATTTGTTTGGCTTGGTTTACTTTGTTGTATTATTTATTTTTTTATGTACGTCTTTGGGGTGTGTTTTTGTAAATGACCATCTTCTTGAGTGGAGTTGTACAGATGTATTTGCAATGAATCCAGAGAAATCAGTCATTTATGAGATTTCCATAATCCTTAAATCTGAAGAAATGATAATAGATGATGTTAGTATAAATGAGGCCAGATACCTATCCTTCAATGTTCCAGAGGGATTCCATCAGCTTCTGGACATTCTCAGTCTGATTAGATGCAAAACCATTGCCTCCTGTAGCTATAAATACCAAAGTGGGGCATTCCAACCTAAAATGTAGAACAATTCTATGGCCATTTATTAGTTTTAACCTTGTGATTGTCTTCCATGTTGATATTGTTTTAGGCCACCATTCAAATAAAGCAACTTAACAAGAGGAGGGTTTTTTTTCTTTTTCATGACAAAGAAGAAAAAAATGAAAATAATGAAGAGAAATAAAACAAAGCTGAGTCCAGAGCTCACAGCAAACTTCGCCCTCCCTGTGTCTGCATCATTCCTCTTCCCGTGATTAAGTCACTTAACTTTGACCCTACACAGTCCCTCGCCAAGTCACAGAGGTCAGCAGACAGGGAGGGATGGGAAATGGGATGAGGTGGAGGGCAGAGGATGGAGCTCATGTCCTGGCTCAGGAAGTCCCAAATGAGCTGGAGCCAGAAGGCAAGTCATTGGTGAGAGCTGTGACCTGACCTAGAAGCACCAACTCAGGCTAGGAGTTTCAAAGAATTTAAAGCAGCAGTGGACAGTGACTGCAGCCATGAAATAAAGACATTTGCTCCTTGGAAGGAAAGCTATGACAAATCTAGACAGCGTATTAAAAAGCAGAGACATCACTTTGCCAACAAAGGTGCATATAGTCAAAGCTATGGTTTTTCCAGTAGTGATGTATGAATGTGAGAGCTGGACAATAAAAGTGGTTGAGCACCAAAGAATTGATGCTTTTGAATTGTGGTGCCGGAGAAGACTCTGAAGAGTCCCTTAGATAGTAAGGAGATTAAACCAGTCCATCCTATAGGAAATCAACCCTGAATATTCATTGGAATGACTGATGCTGAAGCTGAAGCTTCAATACTTTGGTCACCTGATGAAGAGAGTCAACTCACTGGAAAAGACCCTGATGCTGTGAAAGACTGAGGGCAGGAAGAGCAGGGGACAACAGAGGAGATGGTTGGATGGCATCACTGACTTAATGGACGCGAGTTTGAGCAAATTCCAGGAGATAGTGAAGGACGGGGAATCCTGATGTGCTGCAGTTCATGGGGTCTCAAAGAGTTGGACATGACTTAGTAACTGAACAATAACAAATTGGAAACTGAGCCAGATAGAAGTTGGGTGAGGATCAACGGGAGATACCTGATTGACTGCCATGACTAGCTCCCTGGCTTGACTTGGTGGACCATCCCTCCCTGCAGAGCAAGCTGGCACATTGGGACGTCTTCAGGATCAAGGCCATGTCAGCCATTACAAGTCTTCTGTAACAGGAACCAATGACTGTGCCTCGGGGCCTCTTTCTCCATTTGCCCATTGAGTACCAACTTTTTGCTCCAGACCCTGGAAATATTAAGTTGAAAGGAAGACAGACCTTGTCCCTGAGGTGCTCAGGCCAAGGAGAGTCATAGACCAGCAAACAAATGCTGCATTGTGCACGGTAGGCACAGAGCATTCCAGGAGTACTGAGGAGGATCATGTAAATCATAGCAGACAAAGGGGCAGACGACAGGGAGAGGGTGGCAGAGGCCTGGGTGGTGCTCCTAGTGCTCCAGACCCCATAAGCAATCGGCAAGATGGCCATGGGCTCTAATATAAGTGATCAATTTCCTTATAACAAACCACCCAAAGCACTTATTATTGCTCCCCATTCTGTGGTTGGCAACTTGGGTGGGGCTCAGCAGAGGCATTCTTTTGCAGTCTTTCCTGGGGTTATTCGTGTCTGCAGTTACTTAGCGGCCCAGCCGGAGCGGGATGATCTAATATGGCCAGACTGTTGATGCTGTTTCTTGGGTTTCTCTTTCCACATTGTCTCAGAGTGCCAAGAAGACAAAGTCCGAAAAACAAGGGCTTCTCAAACTTCTGCTTAAGTCATGTTTACTAGTGTCCATTTGACCAAGGCAAGTTATTTGTCCAAGCCCAGAGCAAAGTGGGAAGACGTGGATACACATGGATGGGTACATACCCAGGGCATGGATATCACAGATACGTGTTCACAGGGTCGATTATTATAACAATCTGCATAGCTCTCTTCTCTGCCTTACTCCAGATCTGATGTTAGACTTTGTTGAAGTGTTCCTCCTTCACCTGTCTCCAGCTTTCAATGAGGAACCAGGTTAAGTTAGGGACCTGAATCAGGAGTCATCTCGAGTAACAGCCACAGCCTCCAACCCCTCCCCACCTCCTGGAACCAGGATCTTTCAGGTCAAGATGGGGCCTCAGACTACCTCACAGGTTACCTTTACCAAGAGTGAAGAAGCAGCAGCAGGTTCATGTTGCTGTTGGACAGAAAACAAAATTCTGTAAAGCAATTTTCCTTCAATTAAAAATTAAATTAATTTAAAAATATTTTTTAAAAAGGCAGCAACCTGGGTCAGGTCAACCGGTCATTTGTACCCCAGATGCCAGAGGAACAAAAGAAAAGACAAGGTGCTGGGGAAGACAGATCTATGGGGACTTGGTGGATATCTGAGAGGGCAAAGGGGGTCTTGACAGCTTTGTGATCCTGACGAATTTCTGAGATCTCACTCCTAGAGGTCACAAGGACTCAGCATGTTCATGTTTCAACAAGACCCTACATTGTGCATGTCTGCATGCATTCTCAGTCGCTCAATCATGTCCAACTCTTTACAACCCCATGGGCTGTAGCCTGCCAGGCTCCTCTGTCCATGGGACTTCCCAGGCAAGAATACTGGAGTGGGTTGCCATTTTCTACTCCAGGTGATCTTCCTGACCCGGGGATCAAACTCACATCTTCTGTGGCTCCTGCATTGGCAAGCAGATACTTTATCATTGAGCCACCTGGGAAGTCCTCCCCACCAACATAGTGACCTCCACCCAAAAGTATATCTCTGCTCCAACCCAACTAGAATATACACTTAAGAACTCTTCATAAGAACATAAAATCTCAGCATCATGAGGAATTAGGGAGGCTTCTGGTCTGACCCCTAGTTTTTCTGATGGGTAAACTGAGGCCCAAGATGGTTAACTGGTCAACAAAGTAATAAGTGCAGAACTGTGAGGGGTGTTCAGTTCAGCTCAGTTCAGTTCAGTTCAGTCACTCAGTCATGTGTGACTCTTTGCGACCCCATGAACCACAGCACGCCAGGCCTCACTGTCCTTCACCAACTCCCGGAGTCTACCCAAACTCATGTCCGTTGACTTGGTGATGCCATCCAACCATCTTATCCTCTGTCGTCCCCTTCTCCTCCTGCCCCCAATCCCTCCCAGCATCAGGGTCTTTCCAATGAGTCAACTTTTCGCATGAGGTGGCCAAAGTACTGGAGTTTCAGCTTCAACATCAGTCCTTCCAATGAACACCCAGGACTGATCTCCTTTAGGATGGACTGATTGGATCTCCTTGCAGTCAAAGGGACTCTCAAGAGTCTTCTCCAACACCACAGTTCAAAAGCATCAATTCTTCAGCGCTCAGCTATCTTTGTAGTCCAACTCTCACGTCCATACATGACCACTGGAAAAACCATAGCCTTGACTAGATGGACCTTTGTTGAGAAAGTAATGTCTCTGCTTTTTAATATGCTGTCTAGGTTGGTCATAAGTTTCCTTCCAAGGAGTAAGCGTCTTTTAATTTCATGGCTGCAATCACCATCTGCAGTCATTTTGGAGCCCAGAAAAATAAAGTCAGCCACTGTGAGGGGTGTAGCAAAAGAATTAAGAACACAGACTTAATCTGACCTAGATATTCAAGATTTGCAATCCCCTGGAGAGTATGATAGGCTTCCCAGGTGGCGCTGGCGGTAAAGAACCCGCCTGCCAATGCAGGAGACAGAAGAGAAGTGGGTACGATCCCTGGGTCAGGAAGATCCCCTGGAGGAGGGCATGGTGCCCTACTCCAGTGTTCTTGCCTGAAGAACTGCATTGACAGAGGAGCCAGGGGTCTCAAGGAATGGGACACGACTGAAGTGACTTAGCACACACGCACACATGGAGAGTATGATAGCTGTGGGTTTTACTTCCATACTTGATTAAATCAAATGAGATTTTCCAGCTAATCCAATGATTAGAAAAGATGTAAAGAATCTGAATAATCCTATTTGAAATAAGTCTTATTCCTGGAACTCATATGACCATAACTCTTCACTTAGAAAAGAATCAGAGACAGATCACAAATCTCCATTGAGCAACATCACTTTTCTATTAGACTTTCTTTTGCACATTAGACATTTTTTAATATACTTTATTTTTAGAGCAGTTTTAGTTTCTCAAAAAACACATTAAACTTTTCAGCAAGATGTTTTTTATTAAAGTATAAAAATAGGGCTAGTCTGTCACTATCATAATAAAAAATGTTGAGCTGCTAAGATCAAAGACAATTTTTTTTTTTTTAATTTTTATTAGTTGGAGGCTAATTACTTTACATCATTACAGTAGTTTTTGTTATACATTGATATGAATTAGCCATGGATTTACATGTATTCCCCATCCCACTCCCCCCTCCCACCTCCCTCTCCACCCGATCCCTCTGGGTCTTCCCAGTGCACCAGGCCCGAGCACTTGTCTCATGTACCCAACCTGAGCTGGTTATCCGTTTCACCCTAGATAATATACATGTTTCAATGCTGTTCTCCTGAAACATCCCACCCTCTCCTTCTCCCAGAGTCCACAAGTCTGTTCCATACATCTGAGTCGCTTTTTCTGTTTTGCATATAGGGTTATCGTTACCATCTTTCTAAAGTCCATATATATGCGTTAGTATACTGTAATGGTCTTTATCTTTCTGGCTTACTTCGCTCTGTATAATGGGCTCCAGTTTCATCCATCTCATTAGAACTGATTCAAATGAATTCTTTTTAATGGCTGAGTAGTATTCCATGGTGTATATGTACCACAGCTTCCTCATCCATTCGTCTGCTGATGGGCATCTGGGTTGCTTCCATGTCCTGGCTATTATAAACAGTGCTGCGATGAACATTGGGGTGCATGTGGCTCTTTCAGATCTGGTTTCCTTGGTGTGTATGCCCAGAAGTGGGATTGCTGGGTCATATGGCAGTTCTATTTCCAGCTTTTTAAGAAATCTCCACACTGTTTTCCATAGTGGCTGTACTAATTTGCATTCCCACCAACAGTGTAAGAGGGTTCCCTTTTCTCCACACCCTCTCCAGCATTTATTGCTTGTAGACTTTTGGATAGCAGCCATCCTGACTGGCGTGTAATGGTACCTCATTGTGGTTTTGATTTGCATTTCTCTGATAATGAGTGATGTTGAGCATCTTTTCATGTGTTTGTTAGCCATCTGTATGTCTTCCTTGGAGAAATGTCTGTTGAGTTCTTTGGCCCATTTTTTGATTGGGTCATTTATTTTTCTGGAGTTGAGCTGGAGGAGTTGCTTGTATATTTTTGAGATTAATCCTTTGTCTGTTGCTTCATTTGCTATTATTTTCTCCCAATCTGAGGGCTGTCTTTTCACCTTGCTTATAGTTTCCTTGATCAAAGACAATTTTATGAAGCTCTGTATATTTTCTTGGGTAGGTACACTTGCAAATCCTAGGACTTGCAATCACTGCTCTAATTTACTGAAGAAAGAAAAATCTTTCCCTCCCACACTTGTGTGTGTGCTAAGTCACCTCAGTCGTGTCTGACTCTTTTAGGACCCACGGTGGACTGTAGCCTGCCAGGCTCTTCTGTCCATGGAACTCGCCAGTCAAGAATACTAGAGTGAGTAAGCTATTCCCTTCCTCAATACAAAAAAAAAAAAAAATTTAAAAAGAAAGCCTCCTAACATTGTCAAGTATCTCTGGAGGAAAAACCCTTCTCGGTTGAGGATTGCTGATCTGAGGAAATCAAGATAAATAGGAGCCTACATTTAACACTATCTCTGTTTTCTTCACCTTCTATTACAAGTTGCATAAATAATTAGAGCTACATTTGCTGATGATGCCAGCTAAGTGTTTGCCGATCTGTCATTTAATTCTCACAACACTTCTCTAACAAGTTTTACTAAGATCTTTGGTGAAGGTTCAAGACTAGATGAGAGAAGGAAGGACTGTTATAGACCTATGGAAATACTGACTGAAGTGAGATGAAGGTCTATCGGAACCCTGAGTGAAACAATGCAGATATTGTTTGTCAACTCCTGATATTTCATTCAAGGTTGATCTTTTGCTTTCAAATCTAGATCACATATTTTCTTCACACACTTCTTCCCCAGTATAAGGCCTTCATTTATTTTATAAAGGCCCAACAAGAGTGAGATCAGCTGGGCAGCAAATGAGGATATAATCCAAACCCATTTATTTATGTAAAATGTGCCAAATGCCTAAACCATTGGTTTCAATGGGCTTCTGTCCCAAACCTAAACAGACTTGGTGGGTGTGGGGCTTTATGTATTTAGCAAGCTGGTTCCTTCAAAGAAACAGGAACTCAAATTGCTTAGAACTTTGGATGTAACAGATATCATGCTAGAAATAGCATTTGTCATCTTTACCTAATCCTTTCAACACCCCTGTGATGAGGGCATTATTATTATCTTCAGTATTCTGGTGTAACAGCTGAGGCTCTGAGACCGTTAGCCTCATAACTCCGTGGTGGCGGAGCTCACACTTGAACTTAGATCCGTGCAGTAACAACGCGGATGCTCTTGGGATCTTAGCACTTTTCCTAGAATTCTCACCAACCCCGTTAGTAGAACTGATTAAAGGGGGAAATGCATGCCACTTAAATAAGAGGGAAGCTTTAGATTAAATATGTTTGAGAACATTTGATCTTCTAAGTGGCCCTGGAGGTAGACAGATGCATCTGGAAATATCTTGTGTGTGATATTTTGGGTAAATGTGGAGTTGAGAGAGTGGGATTTAAAGAACATAACTTAGTCAGCAAGAGGAGTATGTTTCCACAAAGAAGCAGGAATTATAGACAAAGTGAGAGGGGAGAATTGAGTTTGAGAAGTAGCCTGTGCAAACTGGAGCATCTTTCTCTGAGGAAGGTCTTAACTGTTAAAAAAAAAAAAAAAAAAAAAAGCTTCCATTGAGCTTGTTTGCTCAACATTTCCTGGTAAGGTGCCTTTTTCCCTCTGGTTTCACGGTGATCCCAATGAATCAACTGCGTGTCCAAGAGTCCATGGGGGCCCCCTTTACCTATTCTTCACATCACTGCATGGAAGGAAACCTCAGGAGGAGAAGAGGGGAGAGAATACCAATTGTCTTTTCAACCCAGCGCTCTAGATTGTCAGAGATTAAGGGAGTGCACACATGGGCAAGCTACTCTTCCCAAGTCCGCAAGCATCTTCCATTTGTTGCTCAGAGACTTAAGTCATCCCCAGACATTTAGGTTTCCTTGACAAGCCTACAACAGAAGCATGTTCTATCTGACAGTAGATGTTCAGTGGCGTTGGCTGGGGGCAGGGCAGGGTGTTGCAGGGGGAGGGGGGTTCCTCCTGTTTCAGGATCTCTGCCCCAAGACCCCAAGAGGGAACTGAGAAGGACAAAGCAATCGCACAGCCAGGTGGACTGAGTCCCCCACCAGGAAGCCAGGTGGTCACAGCTTCCTCTGGAAACAAGACTTTGGAACAGAAGCGTCTGAGGCCGCCAACATCCCGAAGGGATGCCAAAGGGGTCCTGAGTCCCTTCTGTGAGGCAGCTCAGATCTGATGATAATTCAGACGTGTTTGTTTCATCCCTCCACATGCTCTTTGTCAGTTCCGCACACCTGCCCATTTCCAGGTCTCAGGGGACATGAACACCATCTGCACGGAAGCATCAATTTTAATCAAAAATCTGGCAGAAAAGCTCAATTTTAGTCCTAAAGCCAAAATAGATATATGAAGAAATAGAGTACCAAACTCATGAGAAACTTTTTAAATAAAAAGCAATTTTGAATATGTATCATACCTTAATTGAACCACTTCAAAGACAATCCCCTCCTCAGATCTGGAGCCGAGATGTTTGCTTGTTTGGGGTGTTCAGAGTACTTCTGGGCAAACTGGAAGAACCCCACACATGAATCTGAACCTCTGAGTCCACACTGGGCTGACCGCAGGGCCTGAGACGGGGAGGCACAGAAAATAGCCTTACTGTTTGCAGAGTCGTTGGAGCCCAGCCACTAGTTACCAATCCAACCAGCAAGAGTGTTCCCAAACTCTTCTTGGTCCCTTGAAAGTAGGCCCTCTGTGCGGATTCAAAATCCAGAGCCCTCAAAGATACAGGAAGAAAAGAAGTTAAGACTAAAAATGCAGAAGAGCAAATCACAACCTATGATCCTTCATTTCTTCCCAGAAGCTCGACTTCTGGTAACAACAGATTACAAACACAACCCCCAACTTCTTCCAAGCTGATCCCATGGATAAGATCAGCAGGCAGCAACTGTTTCCAGTTGGGAGATCTTCACTTGGGTTTATTTCAACTCTGTAAGGCTCTGTGTGTGTGCGTGTGTGTGTGGTTTTAGGTGTGTGTGTGTGTGGTTTTAGGGTGTGTGTGTGTTTGTGTGTGTGTGTAGTTTTTGTCTGGGGAAGCAGATGGAGAATCTTAAAAAAGACAATTCATAGGTTTGGGAGTTTCTGGGGTTTGGGGGGTTTTTTTGAACTTTTGTTTTGACAAGAGATTACAGGTGTTCCCATTTGGAACATAAACTATATTTTAAAAAAATAATAATAAATGCCTGAAAGTCCCTTTGGCCCAAAAAAGGAAAAACAGCAGACAGACAACCTTTTGGGAGACGATCCCTTTCTGGCAGGCATTGAATTGTCCTGGATAACATTGTCCAGATTGCAGACTGGGAAAGGTGCAGGAGGGGCCTGCCTGAGATCTGGGACTTATTAACTGTGAGAGCAGCCCTCCACGCTTGTCAGCTCTGCTCGCAGCTGCAAGAGAGGATTCTGGAAGCAGGATGCAAGGTGCTGTCCTTTCTTAGCAGAAGGCCCCGCTTTCTGCCGTGAATTGTGTGTAGCTGGTGACTCCCCTCCAGTCCCCCCCCCCTCCAGCCAAGTACAGGCTTTTTTTTTTTTTTTAAGGGAATGCAGGCAACAGCTCCTAATACAGGAAAGGGAAACACCTTTCTAATCAGAAGTGCTTCTAATTACAGCACGAATTACCAAACCTCCTCTACAGTTAATTGCCACAAACAAAATCACTAAAGAGCAATTAACAAGCAAAGGCAGGTGCTGTCAATTGAGCCTAGAAAGAAAGAATAAATGGAAAAGAAGTAGAGTGAGGAAGGAAGGAAGAAGGGAGAGAGGGAAGGAGGAAAGGGAGGTAGGGAGGCGGGGAGACTTAAATCCAGTGTAATTTGTCAGGAGCATGTATACAGTTATTTTAAATCATCTCTCTGCTTCTCCGTCATCCTGTAAATGTTCACTTGTGAAATCTCAGGGCATTAAGTCTGCCAAAAGCATCAGGAGTGAATTAGGCAGTGAAAGTAGACAGCAAGTGAAAAAACAACCCAGACCCGTTATTTATGTATTGTTCACCTGAATTTCCCAAGCTTCCGCTCAGCTCACATGGATCTCAAGTTGGCTAGAGACATCTGTTTTTCCAGTTTTGTCAACATCTCCTGAATTCCTTTGTATAAGTTACGATTTTGCCCAAAGCTTAGAAACTGGTGTGTTGATTTCACAGCAAACATTTGGTTTGTCTCTGAACTGGAGAAACAGAAATTCCTGAACTCCAAGTCCTTGCACGTGACACAGTACACACAAGAATTTTTATATCTCCAGTTACAGGTTAAATTGTGCCTCCCGCCGCCAGAATGATTCACACGTTGTAATCCTAATCTCCAGTGTCTGAGAATAGGAACTTATTTGGAAATACAGTTGTTGAAGATGTAATTAGGGCTTCCCCGGTGGCTCAGAGTAAAGCGTCTGCCTGTGATGCAGGAGTCACAGGAGACGTGTGTTCGATTCCTGTGTCGAGAAGATCCCTTGGAGGAGAACATGGCAACCTACTCCAGTATTATTGCTGGAAAAGTCCCATGAACAGAAGAGCCTGGTGGGCTAAAGTCCATGGGGTCTCAAAGAATTGGACACAGCTGAGTATGCACGCATGCACACATGAAGATGTCATTAGTTTCAATGAGGTTAACTAGAGGAGGAGATCCCCCAATCCAATATGACTCACATCCCTATAAAAAGGGGAAGTTTGGACACAGAGACACATATAAAGAGAACTACACATGAAGATGAAGGCAGAGATTGACAGATCAATGTGCAGCAAGCCAAGGAACAGCAAGGATGGCCAATGGACCAGTAGAAGCTAAAAGGAAAGCGTGGAGCAAATGCTTCCTTGTAGCTCAGAAGGAACCAACCCTGCCTGCGTCTTGATCTTGGACTTGAAGTTCCCAGAACCGTGAGACAATCCATTTCTACGGCTTAGTTACCATTTCCAAGCAAAGTAACACTCCTCCAGGTTCTGATCTTAAGTGGCCTCAGCCTGCAGCAGCTTGAAGCAAGGCTTCAGTTCCTGACCAGAGGTGAAGGTCAGGTCTCAGAGGAAAGACACTGAATCCTAGCCACTAGACCAGGAGTCAGTGACAAGGCCCTGGCTCTCTTCGGCTTTGTGGAAAAGAATTCCCACAAAAACAGAAAGTTGTGACACAAGTATAGTGTGTGTGGATAGACACATGAGCAGACTTACAGAGAACCATGTCCTTCTGGCAGTTTAAGTCTTTTATGTGGGGCATCTCTTCTGGCTTTCCTCTGGCCAATCGTCTTGCTTTGCCTGATTCAGAGTCCGAAACTGGTGTATCTCAGCATCCTCCCATGTGTGCACATTCATCTCTTAGCCAGGATGGATTCTACCGCAAAGGCCTGTGGGTAGTTAGCATCACTTACTATGAAGTGGTGCTCCCTCCCTTTCTGACCTCCAAGGAGACTTTCTGTGCATGTCGACTGGGGAAGTCTCCTAACTTCCAGAATGAGAAATAAGTAGTCTATCCTCTGTGAGCAAGACCCAGCCTGATCCCACCATGGCCCTGCTATTTTTCGTCTTGGAGTATCAGTCCGCAGAGAGCGAACTACAACTGTTTGCCTCAAGGGGCTGACCTGTCTTCTACCCGAGTTCTACCTTATGATGTCCTCCTCAGTGGGCCCTCTCAGGTGCCTGCGTTTGCCACCACCGTCATTTAGTCCTTCGTCACCTCCTAGCCACCCTGCCTGCCTCCCAAATTTCCTCACCTTGAACATGTACTGCACCAGGGGGGAGATTTCCGCACCACAGCCCCTGACCATAGAACCATTCTTTCATAGGATTAGAAGAAGAATAAAAGCAATAATAATAATAATCTCTCAGGCACATTTTATATGCCAGGCATTGTGGGAGACACAAGGAAGGCAAAGAAAATGAAAGAAATGTCTACTCTCTAGGAGCTCCGAGCCTAATGATGTGGGTGAGGACAGACACATCCTAGATCACTGGGTAGAGACATAGCGCAGGCAGGTGCAGGGCATTGTGGGAGTCTGCGGAGGGCTCCTGACCCATCCTCCGGGGAGAGGATGTATTATGAGGGGCTTTCAGGAGGGAGAGATGCCTGGGCTGAGCCCTAAATCACTGGCTCTCAATTCTAAGTGCACACGGCAGTCACTTAAGGAGTTTCACAGTTGTCAAGGCCTGTGTCCCATGGGCCCCAGACCCTGAGACTTAACCTTCCTGGGGGTGGCTTGGTTTCGGAAGTTGCACAAAATCTCCAGGTGAGTGCAACACATAACCCATGTTGAGAACCTCTGTCTTAAGGCACTGACTCTCTGCACCTTGAAATCACCTGAAGGGTTTTCACAAACTCCAGTGGCAGGTCCTGGGATTAAAGAATTTTTAACACACCCCCAGTAAGGGGGTTATGTGCAGACAAATTCAAGAACCACTAACTTGTAAGAATGTGTCTCAAAATTGAATGTGCTTAGAAATCATCTTGAGATCTTGTTCCTCGGCAGATCTCCAATCAGTAGGTCTAGGATGGGAAGATCCCCTGGAGGAGGGCATGGCAACCCACTCCAGTGATCTTGCCTGGAGAATCCCAGGGACAGAGGAGCCTGGCGGGCTCCAGTCCACGGGGTCGCACAGAGTCGGACACGACTGAAGCGACTCAGCACAGCACAGGATGGGGCCTGAGATCCTTCCTGTGAAAGGACTCCAGCCGCTAGGGCTGCCAGTCTGGAAGCCACACTTTGAAAAGCAAGGCCTTAAGAAGGAGCACAGTCCTCCAGGTAAAGAGAATGTGGTCCTGCACCAGGATGGTGGAGACGGGAGAACAGGATGTGGACTAGAGAGGTTCTCGGGGGTCATTCAATGGGTCTGGTGTCTGATGTGGGTGTGACACATGAGATAGTCCAGGGCACCATCAGGTTTCTAGCAAGGAAGCCTTACCTGCCTAGTTGACCACAGGAACATCCCAAGCAATGCCAAAGTCTTGCTAACTTCATGGTCCATTTCACATTTTCCAAGCTCATTAAGTCTTCTCACTGCTCATCTTCACAGATAGAATTAACTGTGCCTTCCTTGCTTATCTGTCCTCTTTCGCCAACACCAAGAGTACAAATTCACATGCCTCCAATGGCCGATTTGGTGTGGGCTTGAGTGAAGCAGTCTGGATGGGTGTGAAGGGAAAAGTAGAAGTTCCCTTCTGCTACCAACCCACTAATGTATATTATGATATTAATGTTAATTAATTGTATCTTAATAATATATTATAATGCTCAATTAATATCTTCACAGTAATTAACACACAAAAAAGACATTGAAGGGAAATAATGATTTGAACAACATTGATTTTGGGTCAGAAAAATAAATAAAAGCTAGAAGACAATAAAATATTTTTTAAATACTGAAACATTTACAATTTTTAATGTCAAAATATTTTTAAATAGCATAAATTTCTTGATAAATTTACATCTTTAAAATGCTGAAAGAAAAATGTCTACTAATCCAGAATTATAAATCTAGAAAAATTATCCTTTAAAAATGAGGACAGGATAAAGGCTTTTTGAATTTAAAAAAAAAAAAAAACTGAAAGAATCCACTTGCCAGTGAACCTGCACTTCAAGAAACTCTTCAGGTTGCAGGGAAGTGAGTCTAAATGGGCACTTGGATCTATAGAAGGAGTGAAGAGCCCCAGAAATGGTAAACACACGAGTTAATATAACAGTGTTTTAAAATTCCTTTAAGAGACAACGGAGCATTTTAAGCAAAATCACAATAGTGTACTGGGGAATTTTTAAAATAAGTACAAGTAAAATTTAAGATAGCAATAACACAAAGAATGGGGAGAAATTACCTTATTCCATTGTAAAGTTTTTACATTTTATCTGAAGTGGTACAATATAAATTCCAATGTGACTGTGATTAATTAAACATGCATAATATAATTGCTACAGTAACCAATGCAAAACATAATACAAAGAGGGGAAAGCTAAAAAGTCAATACAGGAAATAAGATGAAATAATATTTCAAACAGATATTTCCTGATGTATAAAAAAGAAAAAAACTCAATGATAGTATTTTGGAATGAATGTCTGATAGGCAAAATTGTTTTAAAACACAAGGAAATAATTACCACAGAAGTCAGGGAGTTGATTACCTTTGGCTTGAGGAAGGGAGGATGAAAGGGAAGAGGCATGAGAAAGATTCTGGAAATGCTGAAATGTTCTATTTCCTGACCCCATGGATGTTGGCTTTGTTTCGTGTCCTTTTCTGTATGTAGTTTATAGTTAGGAATTATTTGAATTTTTAAAAATCAGTGAGAAGAAATTAAAAGCATTGGCTCCCACCTACCACTAGGACTTGGACAGCAAGGAGATCAAACCAGTCGATCCTACAGGAAATCAACACTAAATATCCACTGGAAGGACTGATGCTGAAGCTTCAATACTTTGGTGACTCGATGCAAAGAGCTAACTCATTGGAAAAAACCATGATGCTGGGAAAGATTGAGGACAGGAGAAGGGGATGACAGAGGAAGAGATGGTTGAGTGACATCACTGACTCAATGGACGTGAGTTTGAGCAAACTCCGGGAGATAGTGAAGGACAAGGAGGGCTGGAGTGCTGCAGCCCGTGGGGTCGCAGAGAGTCTGACATGATTTAGCAACTGAACAACAACAATACCCACTAGGTCTTAGGAGAAGTTATCTCAATTCCCGGTTTTCCAAGTCCTCCTAAAGGGATCTTTGCTAATGAGTGTGTCCTCCTAGCTGCCTCCACTGACCCAAGCTCACAGTTGTCCCAAATGTGGGCTCCTTAGCAGCAGAGGCAACAAGCAAGGGGCCCCGCCTGAGAGACCCTGGGTCCAGCTGCACCAGAGGAGGGCAGAAAAAGCTCGCACACCGCCAGGAGACCAGTCCCTCCAAGGGTGAGCTTTGGGACATTTTTTTGGCAAGCCAAGATTCTGCCAAGCAAGATGCATTTTCAAGCAGAGCCAAAGAGGTGCCTTGTATCTGTCTTCACGTAGAGGAAACCTCTAACCCACATTCCTCACTCACGTATTCACACAGTACCCCCCTGCCTCCCTCTCCTCTACCCTGGTCCCTGCTGAGCTGAGATACTGTGATCAAGAGCTAGACTTTGTGGTTCAGAGGCTAAAACTCCGTGCTCCCAATGTAGGGGACCAGGAGTTCGATCCCTGATCAGGGGACTAGATCTCACACGCCACAACTGAGTTCGCATGCCTCAACCAAGATCAAAGATCTCTGCTGTGACCCGATGCAGTCAAATAAATAAATATTTTTTTAAAAAAAATACTAGACTTAAATTTGATGCTATCACTTCCAGGGTAAGCTTTGTCAAATCACTCAACCTCTCTAAACCTCAGACTCTTATTCCTGAAGTGGTGGTTTTATCCCGACCTTCACAGGCTTGAGAGAACAGACAGGAGTAAGCTGAGCTGGCTGGGCTGTGAGCGCCAGCAGTGGGAACAGAGAGTTCCAGATGCCTGATTTCAACCTCGCTAGCAGCAGCCCCTCCTGCCATCCTGAACACCCATGAGCCCAGCCCCGCACCCACCCTGCATTCCTGCTGGCACGCCTGTGGCCAGGTTGGGTAGGCTCTGGACAGGCCGTTTGCTCACTCGAGTCCTGTGTATTCCGGGGGCAGTGAGAGTATCACAGTTAGACCCCCGCCTCAGTACAAAGATATCCGTGCTTCACCGGGGGTTCAGAGGGTGGTCGGGATAGGAGGGGCCACAGCAGAGGGTGCCCCTTCAGCAGGCACTAAGGGCAAGCCGTGCTGACCACCTCCAGCCTCGGAACACACAGCTTGGGATTTTATAAATGCCAGCAAGGTTGCTTCACACATCTTTAATTGTAGTTTTCCACGATCTGGGTAATCCTTTTCAAGGAAAACACATTTTCTGTGGTTTACCCAGCTGAAGACCAAAGAAATAAGAAAAATGTCAGTAAACCAGGGAGACAGGCCTGACAACTCATGTAATGATGCTTGAGTTCACTTCAACATTTATCCAGACTCTTGCAGGCAACGTTACTATGGCTCAGCAACTTCGGCACCTCAGCTCTCAGAGTCCATTCAGGACTCAGTGCACATTTCACTTTACTGTGTTTTGCATAATGATTAAGACCCAACTTTTCTCCTCGGTAACCTGCCTGCCTTTTAGCTACTAGGGCAAAGAGCACGGTGTTTCAGGGCACAGAGTCCAGCTGCCTGGATTTCAGTTTTGGCTCCAAGTGGCTCAGTTTCCTCATCTGTAAAATGGGTGACAGCACCTTCCTTATAACCTAGGCTGTCCTAAGGATAAGTGGACGATCCCCAGGTAAAGCGCTGAGGCCAGCACCTGGCACAGGGGGAGGCCTCATCTCTTATTAAATGCATGTCTTATTATGGCTCAGGGAACCTCAGTTCCTCCAGTTTCACATTCTCTGCTGAGTTTTCTTAAAAACATAAGCCAAGGAATTTCTGCCTCAGACAAATTAAGATTTTTTTTCAGTCTTGTACGAAAGGAACCCTGCCCCCTGGTTAAATAGTTCTAGTTACCAAGGAACACACTCTTACCTCACTGGCTGTAACTTTTCAAAACTTATGAGATCCACTTAAAGTGATTTTAATTACACTCTAATTTCTCTACATACAAAATGAAATGCAGGCAAGTAATTGTATTTTCTCCATCTATTATGTTCAGAAAGAAATTAGAATAGCTTAGCGTACCCTTACTGTCAAAAAGTCTCTGTAAGAAAGGAACTTGCCAAGATTTACTGAGCATGTCAGCCTCTCGTGAGTCAAGGAGGGGATTGGGTAGGGAGTGGATCCGACGCTGTCAGTCAATCTCTCTGTGATGACAGCCAGCATTCATCTCTCCAGCCTGTGATTCAACTTTTAGGAACACTATTCTCGCAGACTCAGCTCTTGAATTTTCTTAGGACACTCCTGTCAAACGGCCTCCATTCCGGTCTCTCATCACTTTAACTGCTTCCCAGGGCGGCCAGCTGGAGAAACAGGAGAAAGATAAAGGATGGCTCTGGGCATACACTGGGTTTAGGGGACCCCAGATACCAGTTTCTGGGTAGCAGTTGCCATGGGGTGGGGGCCCAGGGAAGGTATTAGCTATTCTGTGGCTGGGAGAAGTACAAGTAAGTAACAGAACGCTTCTGTCTAGGACAAACTTTAGGGCATGGCTTTCATGGAGTTTCCCAGGCAAGAATACCGGAGTGGGTTGCCATTTCCTTCTCCAGGAGCTCTTCCCAACCATAGATCATTTAAGGGAAAGAACTCTGATAGCGGCTGTGTCACACAAACGAAATCTTGTAAAATGAGCCCAGTCAGTCTGTCAGCTTTCCAAAGTCGGAGAACTTTCTGGCATAAGCACTTTCTTCGGGTATAGAATGTCGAATGAGACCAAGGTTGGTGGGATGATTTGATTTATTCTCACTCTTCATTGCTTTCCAATAAATTTGGGGTCTGAAGGCAGGCATTCTGGAAAAAGAACCATACATGTATGGTGTTTTTAGTCCCTTTGACAAATTAAGAAATTGGGGCTACAAAACTTTGTCGCCACAGGCGCATGGCTCCAAAGTGACCGAGCCAGCCCCAGACCAGGTCTGTCTGCAGCCGCAGGCTCAGTCAGAGGGAACGTGGGTATTCCTTCATGTCCCCGTACGTGAGGGTTAATTCAGATCCTATTCCCCTCTTGGATGGACAGACACGGCCGTGTCCTAACAAGCCTAATGGTCTTGCTGTCTAGATCTCCCGCACCATCGCAGAAAGCCTCAGTGTTTCCCTCTCCCCACATCTTCCTCCCTGGCCAGGTCACCCAGGGCGTGTAGGTCATGGTCAGCTGTGCTCCACCATCTAATCGTGCCCTGGTGACAGCAAGTTTGTGCCTTGTGCTGCTCCAGGGAAGCTCTGGAAAGTTCATCATGAGTGTCCTTGGGAAGAGCCAGGCTGTGCTTGAAGCAAGCCTGTGCACTCCCCACCAACAAGGTCCAAGAACACAATTTGCACACAGACACTGCCCAGGCTCTAGAGTCAACACCCCGCTTCCCCAAGCACGTCACGCACGAGATGGTTTAGGGTGGTACCAATGGAAATGTTTCCTCCGACAATTATAATATGTATTTTTTAAAAGACTTTTCATTGTGGTAAAAGTCACATAACATAAAACATACTATTTTAACCATATTTAACTACATAGTTCAGTGGTACTGGGGACATTCACATCGTTGTGCATATCTCGCCATTATCCACCTCCTGAATTCTTCACCTTCCTAAGCTGAAGCTCTGTTCCCATTCCCCTCCCACTCCTTCCCCCACCCCCTGGCATCTATCACTGCACTTTCTGACTCCATGAATTTGACTATCCTAGGTATCTCGTATAAGTGGAGTCGAGCAGTATTTGTCTGCAGACTTCCCTGGTGGCTCAGATGGTAAAGCGTCAGATGGTAAAGCAGGAAGACCTGGGTTCAATCCCTGGGTTGGGAAGATCTCCTGGAGAAGGAAATGGCAACCCACTCCAGTATTCTTGGCTGGACAATCCCATGGATGGAAGAACCTGGTAGGCTACAGTCCATGTGGTCGCAAAGAGTTGGACACGACTGAGCAACTTCACTTAATATATATTGGAACTCTGCATTCAAATGGGAATATCTTTCCTTTTCTCCTTTGCTTTTCACTTCTTTTCTTTTCACAGCTATTTGTAAGGCCTCCTCAGACAACCATTTTGCTTTTTTGCATTTCTTTTCCATGGGGATGGTCTTGATCCCTGTCTCCTATACAATGTCACGAACCTCCGTCCATAGCTCATCAGGCACTCTGTTTATCAGATCTAGTCCCTTAAATCTATTTCTCACTTCCACTGTATAATCATAAGGGAATTTATATAGGTCATACCTGAATGGTCTAGTGGTTTTCCCTACTTTCTTCAATTTAAGTCTCAATTTGTCAGTAAGACGCTTACTCCTTGGAAGGAAAGTTATGACCAACCTAGACAGCATATTAAAAAGCAGGGACATTACTTTGCCAACAAAGGTCCATCTGGTCAAGGCTATGGTTTTTCCAGTGGTCATGTATGGATGTGAGAGATGGACTGTGAAGAAAGCTGAGCGCCGAAGAATTGATGCTTTTGAACTGTGGTGTTGGAGAAGACTCTTCAGAGTTCCATGGACTGCAAGGAGATCCAACCAGTCCATCCTAAAGGAGATCAGTCCTGGGTGTTCATTGGAAGGACTGATGCTGAAGCTGAAACTCCAATACTTTGGCCACCTCATGCAAAGAATTGACTCATTGGAAAGACCCTGATGCTGGGAGGGATTGGGGGCAGGAGGAGAAGGGGACGACAGAGGATGAGATGGCTGGATGGCATCACCAACTCGAAGGACATGAGTTTGGGTAAACTCTGGGAGTTGGTGATGGACAGGGAGGCCTGGCATGCGGCGATTCATGGGGTTGCAGAGTTGGACACAACTGAGAGACTGAACTGAACTGAACTGAATGTATATTGGAGTGCATTTTTAAGGTTAACTTAATATATGTCCTACAAATAGATTGCACCTTCTTTTTTCTCCTGTGCTATAGAGAAGTTTCTCATTAGTTGTCTATTTTATATACACTAATACACACACATATATCTATATCCCGATCTTCCAAGTATCCCTCCCCATCTTTCCCTGCTTGGTGTTCATCCATTTGTTCCCTGTGTCTGTGTCCCTACTTCTGCTTTGCAAATAAGTTCATCAACACCGCTTTTCCAGATTTCACATATATACATTAATATATTGTGTTGTGTAATAGCTCAGCATGTCCTAGCCTACCTGTGATTTCACCAGTATTGCTTAGGACAAGTTTTACAGCAGTGGTTCAGATGGTTAAAGAACCTGCCTGCAATACAGGAGATGCAGGTTCAGTCCCTGGGTCAGGAAGATCTCCTGGAGGAGGGCATGGCAACCACTCCAGTACTCTTGCCTGGAGAATCCCATGGACAGAGGAGCCTGGTGGGCTACAGTTCATGGGGTTGCAAAGAGTGAATGAGTGACTAATACTTTCAGACACACAACTGAGTGACTAATACTTTCACTTTCAACACGTTATCTGATCTGAGGTATCTACCACCTCTGCATTCCCAGTTAGATGCACACTGCCAAAGAATATGGATAGATGACTCTCCTGTATGAAAAAGTGGGAGTAGAAATAACATTTTGGAGTTGTCTTAGCATGTTGGATGGAAATGGCAGAGAAGTGAAGAACAGGTGTTCTGGAGTCAAACTGGTTGAACTGGAAATGTCAGCCCTTTAATTTCTTAACTGTGAGACCTTAAGAAGTTACTAAACTTCTCTGTCTTATTTTAGGTGTTGAGGCACTGAAATCTGTGGTTTCCTTTCTTATTGCAACTCACATACCCTCATACAGCCCACAAGCCAAACAGCAGCAAAGTTTTCTTCTCAACTCATTTGAAAAGACATAAAGATATCAAAACTAAAAGCATGTATTTACACCATTTAATATCTTACTAT
The DNA here is from genome assembly GCF_023699985.2 of Odocoileus virginianus. Taxonomy (NCBI): domain Eukaryota; kingdom Metazoa; phylum Chordata; class Mammalia; order Artiodactyla; family Cervidae; genus Odocoileus; species Odocoileus virginianus. The sequence goes on from NC_069689.1 coordinate 50,744,881, forward strand.
TATCAGTAACAATAAAATAAGGTAAAATGTTTAAGCCCAGACATTTTTGAAAGAATTATCTTCCTAATCAAAATCAACAGAGTTATCAAAGATGCCACTGCTGGGCTGAGAACTTAACTCTCCAATCAGGTCTAAGACCACTGCCTGCGGGTTGAGTTGCTCTTCCAGACATTAATTGGATCTACACCAGGGAGCAAAGATTTCATAGCCATGGCCCTGCAGGCAGAGAAGGTATAACTTCAGATATGAGACTATGACCTTAAAATTAACAATGCCTCTGCTAGTCCACCTTGAGTGAAGAACATTTTGTATCAACAAATATTTTATTTTATTCCTTCAAGCTAGAAAAAGGTTGAACAATAATTTTTCAAGTTAATAACCTGCAAGTCTCCTTTTAAGAAAATGAGTGAAAACAAAAGTCTTCTGTCCAGCCTGCATTTTCCTCACTCCATCCATTTACCATGTTCCTCAGTCTCATCCTTGGACCACAGTCTGAAGATCATTGCCATTTAGAGAAATCTTTGCCCATCCCTGGATGAGGTTCAGTGCCTTGAAGACATCCTATCCTATTATTTTCTATCATGGCGCTAGCTGTGATTTCTGATTCACATTTTTTTTAAAACAGTCATCAGACTCTTTTTTTCCCACTGAGCTGGGTCTTCCTTGTGGCATGTGGGCCTTTTGTCGTGGTGGGCAGGATTTAGTTGCCCAAGGCATGTGAGATCCTACTTCCCTGACCAGGGATCGAACCCGCATTCCCTGCATTGAAAGGTGGATTCTTAGTCACTGGACCACCAGGGAAGTCCCTCTGATTCACATTTATTGCAGCAGTCATCATCTGACTACATCTTTAAGCTTGCTTAGAACTGGGACCACATCTGTTTTGCTCACCGTTGATCCCCAGAAGTCAGCCCCAAGCTTATACTATATATAGCTATAGGGAGAATGAATGAAAAATGATCAGTTTGCTATCAGTGTAAATGAGCCATAATATATTTGTCCAATCTTACGTCTGGTCATCTCAGCTTTCCATTGTTTCACAAAGGCAGCAACACTCCCACGGAATCAGAGGTATCTTGAGCAAGTATCTGATGATTTCCTTAGGACAAATTATGAAAAGGAACTGATTGTTCCAAGATTTTGAAGCTCTAGCTAACTGTTTAGAATTTCTTCAAGTGAGAAGGGTATTAACCAGAAATGTATTGAAGAAAGAGAGGGAGGAAAGAGAGAAAGATAAAAAGAGACAGAAGGGAGAAAGGAGGGGAGGGAGGAAGGACAGAGAGAGAAAAGGAAAAGAATAGAAAAAGATGGAAAAAGAAGAAAGACCAGCGCCTGTTAAAGAGGCCTTGTCTCCATGAGAAGTTCCCTCTTCAGAGGTTGCTGTCCAGCCAGTTTCCTGAACCGGATCTCTCTGTCTCCCTGCCAAACCATGCCTGGGAAAGGCAAAGTCAGACACTCTCAAATCACAAGGTTTAAGATGATAAAGACCCCCAGACCCTCCTTCTCAGGGGTGAAGCAGTTCAGGGCTTTTTTTCTCTGGCTTCTTTGTTCCAGCGACCTCTCCCATCTCAAAGGATTTTCCGCAGCACCAAGAGCCTGACACTTTGCCCATCCCAGTTCTCACAGACCTCTCCAGGGAGAGACAAAGCCAGCCTGGCACGGAGGAAGGCATGAAATAAAGAGGGACTGAGAACGAAGGAAAGCGCCTGCAAATCTGGCTGCCCGAATATTCAGTTGCTGCAGCAACTAGAAGTGAGACAATGAAGCGGGGAGGGGACCGCCATCTTCCTCCCTCAGTCCAGTTGTCATGGATACTGGGATTTTAGAAGTGAAGGGGTGAAGGATTTTCTTTACACTTTACAAACAATGCCTTTTTTCATTCTCTTGGCCTGTGGCCTTGCTCCATCTGGGTTGGGGACTTCCCCTTCCTTCTGAGTCTTCCCGTAAGGAGGCTGGGGAAGGGCAAGATGCTTTCTGTAAAAGGGACAGTCCAGCCAGTAGCTCTAAACTCTGTTTCCATGCAGAACCAGGCAGAAAGGCCTGAGCATTTGTGGAAACATCCATGCACTGAAATCTTCCAGCCACATTGCAGGAAGGCTGGAGCTCTCCTTGAACTCTTCCCCCCCATCCTTCTGAATCTCCCAGGAGTGCTCACACACAGGCTGTCACCTTTGATTCCAGCCCATCCCCTCCCTAGCCCCCCAGAGACCCCTCATTAGCTTCCTGCCCTGGCTTCCTCCTCCAGGATTTAGCAGGAGGAATGCAGCTGAGTCCTCTTCTGAGGTCTTCTCCCAGCTTCTTTGCCCAGAAGCCACTGTCCTGCTGAGCTGTCCAGCACTCTGTGGTGAGGTCACCAGCTTAATTTTTTAATCAATTTATTTATTTTAATTGGAGCCTAATTACTTTACAATATTGTGGTGGGTTTTGCCATACATCCACATGAATCAGCCACAGGTGTACATGTGTCCCCCATTGTGAACCATCCCCCACCTCCTTCCCCATCCTATCCCTCAGGGTTGTCCCAGAGCACCGGCCCTGAGAGCCCTGCTTCATCCATCGAACCTGGACTGGCGATCTATTTCACATATGGTAATATACATGTTTCAGTGCTATTCTCTCAAATCATCCCACCCTCGCCTTCTCCCACAGAGTCCAAAAGACCGTTCTTTACATCTGTGTCTCTTTTGCTGCCTTGCATATAGGATCATCATTACCGAATTCCATATATATGCATTAATATACTATATTGGTGTCACCAGCTTTACTGATCATGTTGTCTAGCCTCAGCTCTGCCAACTCACCAGGATGACCTGCGGCAGGGGTACTCACCCTCTCTGAACTTTGCTTCCATATCCGGCCAGTGCGTACTGTCCTATCCACCATGCAGCCGTGCTGATGGTGTGAAGCGAGGAAAGATAGCTGCAGTAGGCACACCAGCAGCGAGAGCGCCCTGCCCCTCTCCATCACCACCCCTCCACAGTCACGCATCTCTCACACTCACACAGACATCCATGCTCTCTCACACTCATGCACTCGCACACACAGTCACACGCACAGCCCCAGACATCCATCCAGACACTCTTACACACTCAAGTTGTATACAATAAATCCCTTACGTACAAAGGAGTTCTGTCCCAAGAGTGTGTTCCTAAGTCCAGTTTGTTCATAAGTCCAACAAAGTTAGCCCAGGTACCCAACTAACACAGTCAGCTATATAGTACTGTACTGTAATAGGTTTTAATATTTTTCACATAAGTAATACATAAAAAACAAACAAAATTAGGAAAACATTTTTAATCTTACAGGACCTATAAAAGTACAGTAGTCAGCACAACAGCCAGCTCACAGGGGCTGGCATCAAGTGAACAGGCCAGGAGAGCTCCTGATGGAGGAGGGAGAGGAGGTGGGAGATGGCAGAGCTGAAGGGTCGTCAGCAACAGGAGATGGAGGACCAGCTGCAGTGTCACTCACGCCTGATGCTGACGGCACAGGTTCTGGCTCCTTGCTGGAACCACACGCACATCCGCGTCTTTGAAAGTTTGCAGTTTGAAGGTTCGTGTGTAGGTGATTGTCGTGCACATTCTCATGCTCAAACATTCACAAACTCACACTCACACACCCACACACAGAGACACCCAAGGACACTCTCACGTATACATACACAGTCACACGTACACACAGTCACACGTACTTAGGCAGGCACATGCATTCACACAAATGCACACACACACACTCACATACATACTTATACACTCTCCCACGTGTAGGTACTCCCACACATTTGTACACATTCAACTTTCCTTTTTTTAATCTTATATTGGTATATAGTTGATTTACAATGCTGCGTTAGTTTCAGATGTGCAGCAAAGTGAATCAGTTACACATACATATATAGGCACTTTCAGCTTTCCATTTTTGACTTATTAATAAAATGAAAGACTGTGGAATGTCTTATTTTGTTAATCATTTATCAAGCAAGAGAGAATACAGCTGCTTGGTTTAAGCAACACCATCTGCCCATCCATCTAGCCATCCAATAACAGTTATGGAGAATCTAACATGGGCCAAAGTATCACATCATAAAGGGCCATCAGGCAAGGCCACCAGCCACAGGCTTCTCAGCTGCGGGAACTCAGAGCAGCCGTGAGTCCCTCCTTCGGCCTCCATGTGCCTTCATTTCCCGACACTTGGCCACGCAGCCTGGAAGCCAGGGCATCGCGCAAAGACCTTTTGTGATGGAAGGCCAGGGCACGATGGGGCTCAGGACACTGTGCTCACATGGGGCGGGAGTCCCCACTGGTCTTACAAACACTTGGAACAAACGTCATAGCCCCTTCCAGGTGATGATCTGCACTGCAAGGACGGTCCAGCTTTCCCCTGGCCTGTCCAGCACTGAGTAGGGCCGCAAGCTCCCTCCTCACCCTGGGGCAGCCAGGAAGTTCATCCAGGGCTGCTGGGTGTGGTGCAGAGGGTCGGGTTTCAGCCGTAGATCATGTGGATACTGCTTCCCAACCTGGCAGGCCCTGTTTAATATAGTGAAGATGAAAAAGTTCAAATACAATCAGAGTGAGTCAACCTCCCTCATACTTAGTTTCCTCATCTGTAAAATAGGAATAGGACTTCCCTGGTGGCCCAGTGGCTAAGACTCCACATTCTGAATGCCTGGAAGGGACCTGGGTTCCATCCCTGGTGAGGGAACCAGATCCCACGTGCCCCAATGAAGAATTCACATGCCACACCTAAAGATGCTGCACACCACCACGAAGACTGAGGATCCCGCATGCCGCAACTACGAACTGGCACCTAATTAAGCAATTAAAAAGCACAAATTCAAGCATATAATTAATTTAAAAATTTAATAAAATGGGAATAATCATATAACCACCCCCCAGGACAAGTGTGAGGATTCAAAATTACCTGTGAATCTTTTTGCCTGGCAAATATTAAGCACTTATAAATCATGGCTTCACTGTTTAATTAGATTACTATTCTTAGCTCTGTTAGGGTTCTAACTATGCAAAATCACAGATATGCATACCAAAAGTAACTGGAATGAATCACAGAAGGTTAAAAAAAATGTTGATTCATTTAGAGTAATGGAACTCTATACCTTTTTATTTTAATTTCCATTTTAACATTCCAATATTTATGCAAGAAATAAAAATTAAAACAGTAAACACAAGTGTGTAGGGCCTGATTTATAGGAGCCACTTAAACAAAATATTTAACTTAAAATGCTCCCATTTGTTTGCATCACACAGAGGATTAATTTCTTCTAATAGAACAGAAGGAAGTACCTGGATGCATCCATGGAACACACAACTAGATCTCAGACAAGAACATCAGAAACTCCATGCTACTTTTTCTTGATTCATATTGCTATCATCATTCTCTCACCTTCTTAAATATATTTATCATGTTTTTAAATATTTTTATGTTATTTTATATTTTATTTATTTTATTTGGCTGTGCTGGGCCTTAGCTGCAGCACATGGGACCTTTAATTGCAGCATGTGGGATCTAGTCCCCTGACCTGGGACCCCACCCAGGACCCTTGCCCTGGGAGCACAGAGGTTTAGCCACCGGAGCACTAGGGAAATCCCTATCACCCTTATTTTAAAAAATAACAATAATAACAACATCAGAAATTTATCCAAATACAGAATCCAAATCATTAATTCCGTAGTAATAGAAAGTTCATCATACACAATAGCAATGATTTCACCCTTATGCTGCATTATGTCCTAAATGGAAGCCATCTGATAGTGGCCTTTGAGTGCAAAGCCCACGCTGGATGCAGTGAAAGGTGACTGCCAGGTCTGTTCAAGACATAGAGGACATTTGACCTCCAGGGAGCTGGAAGTATAGCAGGAAAAGAGAAAATACCGTGAAACAGGTAGGCTCTGAATTGGGTAGCTCTAACTTTGAGCTGTATAATAAGGCAGATAGTTAGAGCTATTGAGGAAGAAGACTTTTTTCCATCTTGAAGGATCAATACAAGCCATTATTCTCATCCTGGAGACCATTCAAGCATTCACACTTAACTTCCAGTCGGCATAGTCACTCAAATACACAATGCACTGGGCGTCGAGGAAGACACAAAATACACACTAATGAAAACAAACTGCGTCTTCGGATTCTTTCCCCGGGATCCCAGAATGAAACCAATCTGCACAGCCATTGCCTACCTGTGTCCATTTAGAGAAAACACACCTGCATCTATTGACCAATAAAGACAGAAGTCAGAGGTAGGTTTTCTTTTTAAAAACAGTTTCAGAGCTACTGGGAATCACTTTGAACACATACAGTGTGTTTAGCATGAGCCAGATACTGTCTGGAGCACTTTCCATGGCTTATCAGATTTAGTCATCATCATAAATATGACACAAAGGTGAAGGACAGAGACATGGAGAAGAAAAAAAAAGAAAATATTAGACTTTGTTATGAGGGCAACAACTAGAATTAATTTCACCTGATAGGGCAACTGTATAGAAGAGAAATAAGAAATGGAGCTGAGAGAGTAGTTTGGACCACAGTCAGGGGGCTCCTGGCTACAGATCATGAGGGCTTGGTATTCTTTTTATTTTATTTTAGCTGCGTCGGGTCTTCATTGCAGCAAGCAGGATCTTTAGTCGCGGTGCACAAGCTCCAGAGCATGGGCTCACGAGCTCTCTAGTTGCCGAGCACGTGCTTAGTTGCCCTGCGGCATGAGGGATCCTAGTTCCCCAACCAGGGATCGAACCCACATCCCCTGCATTGGAAGGCAGATCTTCATCCACTGGACCACAAGGGAAGTTCCAGGAGTTCGATATTCTTTAGGGAGTAATCAAGGCCTCAGAGCAAGTGGGCAAAGCAATATGTTAAGATTTCTTTGAGATTTTAAGAAATAAAGTGGAACCAGAAGTGAAGAAAGTAGAACCACTTTCAAGGGACTCAGGAAAGAGCTGCATCACCATCTTCACTCTATCAAACCCACTGCCCTTTGATCCCCACAACATCCCACACTGTAGAAATTACTATCTCCACTTGATGCCTAACTCTCTGTCATGGGGATATTTTTTAACTAGAACCCAAAATAATCTTAAATTATTACCCCCAGATTATTCTGACTTGGAGAGCTCCTTAGTATGGAGAAACATCCACTCTCAAAGAGATAACAAGGTTTCCCTGGTGACTCAGATGGTAAAGAATCTGCCTGCAGTGAGGGAGACCCAGGTTCAATCGCTGAGTCAAGAAGATCCTCTGGAGAAGGGAATGGCTACCCACCCCAGTATTCTTGCCTGGAGAATTCCATGCACAGAGAAGCCTGGTGGGCTACAGTCCGTGGGGTCGCAAAGGGTTGGACACGACTGAGCAACTATCGCTTTAGCTTTTCCCTTTCAGAGAGATGATGGCTACTGTATATCCCACCCAGAACTCCCTGCTCTTTCTGTCTCCTTGTTCAGCCCCCTCTGCCCTCAGAGTCTCAGTGGAAACCCAAGCCCGTGGGCAGCTCTCTTATGTCAATTAAGCAGAAGTTCCCATGGTGAAACACCATGATCCCTTCCGTGTACCTCCAGGCTGATGACAATTTGGGATCCAAATAATTGACCCAAGTTTATAGTCAGAGAAACTGAGACTTAGAGAAGGTAAAATGCTTAAACCAACACCCCAGCTTTCATATGGAAACATCCCGGCTCAATGCCACCCCCGCTTTTGCACAGTTGCACCTTGCAGGCACCTGGCTGACAGTCTGACACAATCCCACCGCTCAGAGCATCTGACTGTGGGCTCAGCCTCCCAGCAACCGGCTTCAGATTAGAGTGAGCAATAGGCTGGGCGTATGGGGCTCGGTCCCCAGGGGCTGATCCTCAGCACCCGCTCCGAAGACCCTCCTGCCATTTGTCACAGGATGCCCGCTGCTGTGCACATTAATCCAAATTGAGTTCAAGCCCTTAGCCTCCATGTCCCATTGTAATGCTATAATTTTTCTTCAACACAGGATCAGTGATCTGCTAAGACCTCGTGTTGCCGACACAAAAGAAGAAAAAAGATTTTGTTAATCCCAATGAAAATGAATTCTTATTTTTTCCTGGAAAAAAAAAAAGGAAAACACGAAGGTATTACATCAGCATCTCAAAAAAAAAAAAAAAAACACAGAAAACTGCCTGCCATCATGATACAGTTAAAACATGCGGGTTTAAGAGTCTATACAAAGCACAGCAATTACACAGCCCTTCACCTTTTACTGGTTTGTTTTATTATCCTGCCTATTCCACCTGTTTTTTTCCTGGGATGTTTTTGGATATGATAATCCCATTAGCCTTGAAATAGAGTTATCAGAGAGGAAGCAAGGTCAAAGGCAGAGAGGATGTTCACAGGATTGGAGAGAAGAGAGCAAGGGGAAGGAGAGTCCCTAAAAATTGGAAACGTCTTTATGAAATCTGAGCATTTCAGAGTCAGAAGGGAACTTGAAGATGACTAGTCAGACCTTCTCATGAAATGCATGCACGCGCACACATACGTGTACACACACACGGCAAATAAAGCACGAGATGGAGATGATATGTCCAAGGAAATGGATGTTTCATTCAGGCTTATAGGTTAAAAGAAGTGGAAACAGCAAGGCATTTAGCTGTCTGAAAAGAGCCTTGTGTAAATTTCAGCAAGGTCTCCTTAGGAAAAAAATACCATAATGACCCCTCTTTATCTTGTCAATACTTATCACTCCTCTGTCCTCGATAAAGCTCTCTTGTTGACTCATTTGTTCGCTTTCGAATATCTGATTAACTGAATGATGTAGTATAAGGGTCCACACAACACAGTCTGAGGGCCAAATTGAGCTTGCTATCCACTTTTGCATGGCCCACAAGCTGAGAGTAGCTTTTACACTTTTTAAGAGCTGAAAAAATATCTTTCCAGTTTAAAAAAAACTTCAAGAATAATATTTTATAACATGTGAAAATTATATAAAATTCAAATGTTGGTGTCCACAAGTAATGTTTGGCTGGAACACAGTTATGCCAAGTATTTGTGTATTGTCTGAGGCCATTTTCACCCTTCAGCGGCTGAGTTGAGCAGGTATAACAGACATAGTAGCTTCTCTGATGGCTCAGCAGTGATGAGTCCGCCTACCGGTACAGGAGCCATAGGTTTGATCCCTGGGTGGGGAAGATCTGGAGAAGGCAACGGCAATCCACCCCAGTATTCTTGCCTGGGAAACCTATGGACAGAGGAAGCTGGTGATCTGCAGTCCATGGCATCATTGGCAGAAGATAAAACATTCATCTGGCCCTTTCCAGAAAAAAACCTTCCATTCTACTAACATGAAAATTGTAGCACCCCAGCCCTGGGCCACCACTTGGGTATGTTCTGAGCCAGCTGATGCGCGCCTCCATGCCTGGGCTCCCTCATCTGTAAAACGGAGATCATATTCATTAAAATGGTATAATTGAAGCTCAACTTGATGTCAACTGAGGTCACTCTACCCTCTGAGACTTAAACAACATTGCTTTCAGTTCAGCTCTGGGTCCTGGCAAAATTCCATGTCCCCTTCAATGTTCCCAGAGCCTTGCATCCTCTTGGTTCTTTTGGTTCCAAACTCCAGTTCTTTTTAACTTTGAGCTCACTCATCTCTCCAGTCCTCAGCTGGTCTTTCTGCTTGGTACCAACCAGAATTTTGTGCCTCTGCCAGCTCTACCTCCAAACACAGTCACAGGAGGCATTATACGGGAAGCAGGTTTGGGGGACTTGGGGAAGGGACGATGTAGCTAAAATTCAAACAATTTTAAAATGAGCAGCCAACTTCTCTCATTCCAGCAGACTCATCACTGTCCCACTACCAGTGAATGCCACCTTCCCCGAAGGTTCCAGCCCTCTGCCATGCCTCTCAGCCTTCTGCCGTGTCAATCCACTTCTTCATTTGTACCCATCCCTTCTTGAAATTTCCTTCATATCATCCATCTTCTCTGTTTCCTGGAGCCCCTTATCCTCAAGACACCCTCAGAAGCTCAATTTTCACTTCTATCTGCTATAGGACACCCTAGCTCATCACCTTGATGCCTACATTTCCATGGTTGTAGACTACATGTTTTTCATAAAAAACAAAAACAAACAAAAAACACCCTCAATTTATATATCACCCTTTGAAGCCCAGAACAACTGTCAGAGCTTCAGACACACTTTGTCTTTGTCCCAGAAAAACATATATTCAATGTCCCACTGATACAACTTATGTCACCACCTCCCTCTTAGAAGACAGAAGCACTGTCAGTACCTTTGGGGTTGGCTTGCTTCTTCTTTCCCTTAAAATATATACAGTATTGATCATACTGCCTGACATGAAAAAATAATCAATACATGCTTTCCTTCATGACTTCTCCCGAAAAGAAACACAGACAAAACACCAACATGTGTAACAATTCATGCTGCACATGTGGACCATGAACACACACTTGCCCACAGTGAAACTCTCCACCTGGGGCCTATATTGGAGGAAACAGGGACAGAACTAGTTTGGGAAACACTGTCTAGGACAAGGTGATAAAAGTAACAGAGTGCTTTTACTCCACCATTTAAATGTACCTGGAGCTGAATAAAAGTCACTAGAAGAAAATCTTTTGGAGAATTCCATTTTTTTTTTTTACTTGTCAGACAAGAAGGGGTCTAAGACTTTGTATCTAATGCATCTATTGCTGCATAACAAAATACCCCTAAAACTAAACAGTCAAAGCAACAAACATGTAGCACCTCACAGTTTTCTGAGCACTGGGAATTCGGAAAGGTTTAGCTGGATGGTTTTGGCCTAGAGTGTCTCACGAGGTTACGGTCAAGAGATTGGCTTGGGCAGCAGTCATGTGAAGGCTCGACTGGGGCTGGGGAACTTGCTTCCAGGACAGCACACCCACATGGCTGTTGGCAGGAGGCCTCAGTTCTTCACACAGGTTTCTCCAGAGGCCTGCTGATGACACGGCTTCCCCAGAGTAAGTGATTCAAAAGAGAGAGAGACTAAAACAAAGGCTGTGATATTTTATAACCTAAACTTGAAATGACAAGCCATTACTTCTACCCTATTCTACGGGCCACACAGACCCACCCTGTATGAGAGGGAAATACCCAAGGATGGGAGAGACAGACTGACTACCTGCCTTTGGGGCCTGGGAGACTCTGTGTCATTCCAATACATTCCCCTTTCTTACTTAAGCTAGTTTGTGTGTTTGACTTGCAACAAAAAGAGCCTAGAATAAGATGGAATTCTGAGTCTAGTGCTCTACATTTCTACCCTTGAGGAAGAGAAAAGAAGAAATCCTTTCTACATCATTGTATGAAAAACAGAACAATGAACAATTTGGTACTATTATAATATCAAATTATCATAAAACTTACTGTCTCAAGACAGTCATTGTATTTTGCTCACAATGTTGTGGAATTCAGGAAAAACTCAGGCAGTTCTTATGTAGGGGTCTCTCATGCTATTGCCTCCAGATGTGCACTGTGGCTGCAAGCACCTGGCTTCAGTCCAGCTTTGCTGGGCTGGGCATGCAAGGTGGCTCATCCACATGGCTGGCAACTGATGCAGGCTGTCTGCTAGGAGCTCAGCTGGGGCCATCAAACAAACTGCCTATGCATGGTTTCCCCAGCATGGCCACCTCAGGTAACTGGACTTCTTACGTGACAGCTGCCTCCCTCAAAGCAAGTATCCCAAGAAATAGTGGAACCTGTATATAACCTTTCCTGACCTAACCTCAGAAGCTATAAAGCATCACTTCTACAGCACTAAGTTGATTGAAACCAAGTCATTAAAGTCAACCCAGATTCAAAGAGAGGAGAACACAGGCTTCACCTCTCAATGGAAGGCTCAAAAATGGCCAGAGCCAGATGGTTTTTACAAACATTGGACCTACCCATGCCAATCTCTCGTGGGATAAACAGTGCTTCCCACATAAAAGAGATAGGGAGGGATCTTCTCAGTTAGAATGTAAATAAACTTGACGACAAGAAACGGTCCATCTGGCCTAAGATATCTCTCCTTCTGGGAACTTAAAGATATCTGCCAAACCACATTTATCAGGAAACATTTTCAAGTAACCAAAAACTCAAGTCAAACTGTCATAAACAATAAAGAAATTTCTTGACTCATATACCTGGAAGTTCTGCGGTCTTTGTATGTATTCTGTCATGTCCGACTCTTTGTGACCCCATGGATTGTAGCCCACCAGTCTCCTCTGTCCATGGAATTTTCCAGGCAGGAATACTGGAGCCCTCCTCCAGGAGAATCTTTCCAACCCAGGGATCAAACTCACCTCTCCTGCAGCTCCTGCATCGGCAGGTGGATTCTTGGCCACTGAGCTGCCTGGGAATTCGCAGTCTTTAAAGCTGTGCTGTATTGTGCTTGGTAACTCAGTCATGTCCAACTCTTTGTCACTCCATGGACTATAGCCTGCCAAGCTTCTCCGTCTCTGGGATTCTCCAGGCAAGAATACTGGAGTGGGTTGACATTTCCTACTCCAGGAAATCTTCCCGACCATTTCAGGCAGATTCTTTACCACTGAGCCACCTGGGAATTCAAAGTCTCTGCATATATTTCCCAACCACCCTCCAATCTATCCCTCTTTCATCCTAGCGGCATGGCAAGAAAGTTGCAGCTTTCAGCATAGCAAGAAAGGGCCACCTGGTCCGGCCTTTATATTGGTGCATGACCACTTACAGAGAAAAGCAAAGCGAGTTGCTTCCAGACCCTGTCCTAGAAGAATGCAGATAAATCTTTCACATGCCCATACCCAGCCTCTCTTCATATTTTACTAGATCAAATTGGGTTATATGGCCAACCCAGCCAGTCACTGTAGAGAGGAACAGAATGACTCAAACCAACCAGGCTCACTCTTGATCCCTGTGAATGGAATTAGTTCCCATGCATGGAGGAAGAGAGGGGACCCAAACAAAATAAGGATTTTGCTAGAAGTAAGGAAATGAGAAATGGATGCTAAGGAAATAATCAACAATATCTACTACACTGCACTACCGAAAAAGAATTTCTAATAAACTTAAATCAAGTATAATCTGTCTTTTGCTGCCTTTTCCCCACATGCAAATGCAGAATCGGTTCTCTGAAACTCTGTCCCCAAATAATTCTGGAAGTTTCCAGAAAGCAACTCATATGAGTTTATAGACAAGTCCAGTGAGTTACCGGTGGGACCGGCAACTTTTTCCTGCTGGGTTTCAGCGATCTGCTGGCCACTGCCACCAGTTTTACCAGGTAATTCTGTACCTGCTAGCCATGTCCACCTCCTTCCAGAGTCCAAGTTCAGTGTCCAGTTGCAACACAGGGAGAATGTTCTCTGCTCTGCTGAAAAGACAGCAAAGCAAAGTTGCTTGAGAGCCATGAGTGTAGCATCAGGGTTGGTTAACAGACGTAACTCTCAGATTTTATTTGTCACACCCCCTACTCCAGTATTCTTGCCTGGAGAATCTCATGGACAGAGGAGCCTGGCAGGCTACAGTCTACAGAGTCGCAAAGAGTCAGACACAATTGAAGCGACTGAGTACACACAGTCCATTGGCCCAACCCAGGTGCTACGTGTCCACAGAATACGATATTATTCCTTGCAGGTCTAGGTCAGGAGATCATCTGAGTGACAAACTCTACACTGTGCTCACAATGACCTACTCCTGAATTCAATACCCAAGGTTCTTTTCCTAATCACCTTTGCCATTTCTGACTCCCTCTTCCTTTAAAGTAAGCTCTCCCCTATGAGGTCCTTAATCCTCTTGCAAACACACTCCTAATGCATCTCCTCACCAGCTTGTCAGGCGTCCCAGGCATCTCTGGACCCCAGTGGTCCAGCTTCATTCTGAGCAGTGGCTCCCAAGTTGAAATCTATCCAACAGCATCAACTATGGGTGATTCTTTCTCTCCTCACCCTTGCTTTTACATCCCAGCCATACTGGATCACACCAACCATGGGGACGGAGAATGCCGTCTCCACTTCTGCCACCTACCCATATATGTGCCTTGTATGTGCTACTTCATATATGCCCAAATCCTGAGTTTCTCATATGCTGCTCTCTTTACTAGAACTCTCTCTTGCTGCCCAACTGTCTCACCTTGCAAATTCCTGCACATCCATCCAGACCCAGTTCTGCAGCTCCCATGATTGACATGAGAAACATGCAGAAACCAGCAGTGTTTGCCAGATTTAGTTCAATGGCTCTCAGAAGCATTCAACCTGGAAGATATCAGGCTACTAAGAGTTGAGGGAAACAAAAAAATCACTGCCCTTAGGTTCCCTCTCCAACTGGCTTCCAGGGCACAGACTTCCCTGCACAGACCACATCTCCAAGGCACTGACACTGGCCGGCTTCTGCCAGCTACCCTTCCACTTCTCTTAGCGTCCGTAAGGTCCTACTGTCTGATATGTCCAGCTCACCCTCCACTCCCGGAGCTGCCAAGCCATCTCTCCCTTGGCTCAGTGCATGGAATCAGAGTGGAGGTATCTCTTAAATGAATTGGGCTTTTGTTCCTTCCAACCCATGTTGAAATTTAAGAGGCTAAAACAAAGGCCCTCACTGTGCCCCGGTCTTGGCTCAGCTGGGACACTAACTACCCAACAACAGCACACGTGGGAGAAAGTGGCCAACACTGATTAAGGAGCCCCCTGGGAGGACGCGGAAAACAAGCTTTTCTTTTTTCTTTCTAAAGTTGCCTTCGTTTCTGTCACCAGTGTCCACTCTGCCTCCATGCTGCTGGGCATTTGTAGGTACAAACGAATGACAAGGTGGACACCACTCTGAAGCAGGAGACCCCGGTGCACAGGGCACCTGCCTCATGCTGAGACCATGGAAGATGCTCTTTGCCATGAGCACTGTTCCTCTGATGACATCTCTGCAAAATGAGCATTGTTATCCCCACATGAAAGATGCAGGATCGAGAGTCCAGAGCTTTAACATCACAGTGAGACTCAGACGGATTAAAACCTCAGAAGCAGAGTAGACATAACACATGGAATGCAGGGGCCACCCAGAACTACCAAGAGGATTCTTTGAAGTCTTGGCTTGAGTTTGCCATCTTCATCCTAAAAATCATCTTAGGTTCCACGCAACGAGTTGGCTTCCTGAGTTCCTAGGGAAGTGATGTGCTTCCAGTGTTGAAATGAACAACTGGTCTCCGGGCCAGTCCCCAACTAGATCGTGCCATAGGCTCTTTCTTCTTTAAAATCCATAGGATTTCAGCTGATGGCAGCTTCCCGGGTGGCGCTAGTGGTAAAGAACCTGCCTGCCAATGCAGGAGACATAAGAGATGTGGGTTCAATCTCTGGGTCAGGAAGATCCCCTGGAGGAGGGCATGGCAATCCACTCTGGTATTCTTGCCTGGAGAATCCCAAGGACAGAGGAGTCTGGCAGGCTATAGTCCATAGGGTCACAAAGAGTTGGACACAACTGAAGTGACTTAGCAGGCAGGCAGCTGATGGCAATGACTTAAATAGGTATGTGCCCTGGTCTGTGCCTTTTGTATCCCCGGGTAGGCTCAAAAGTCATGCTCTATGTCTTCCAGAATAAACTACAAAGGGCAGCTCTTCCCAATTCCTAGAATCATAGCTTTTTACAGCTGGACCTTTCTAGAGATTATTACGTTCAGCCAGAGCCTAAAACAATGAGAGAACTTGACCAAGAACACCTTTGGGACAGGTTGACTGGCAGAGACCTAGTCTTGGGCTTTGAGGCTTCTCTTGCACTTTTCCACCTGCTTTGCTCACCCATCGTGGTCCTAAACTTCTCAAGGGCCTCTCATCACTAACAGATTTAAATGTTGTCACTTTTAGTGTCATCACTAACAGCTGATACACTGATAGATGATGAACAGGCAGGTTTATTTAATCCTGGGGTAGTTCACGTCTCACTGAACGCAGCCCAAAACAAATAGCAATATTCAGCTGCAGAAGAAAGAATCCATGAATGAGTTTTAACTAGGGACACTAGTAGGTTCACACATAGGGGAGAAATAGTCATCTTTTTTCCAAGTTAGAGTCACTTTGGAGTAAGTCCTGGAGGTCCTAACATACTCCTGCTGAATATAAGGAACTCGCAATAAGTGGGCTTCCCAGGTGGCTCATTGGGTAAAGAATCTGCCTGCAATGCAGGAGATATAGGAGATGCAAGTTCCATCCCTGGGTCAGGAAAATCCCCTGGAGAAGGGCCTGGCGATCCACTCCAGTATTCTTGCCTGGAAAAACCCATGGACAGAGGAGCCTGGCAGTCTACTGTCCATGGGGTCGCAAAGAGCCGGTCATGATGGAAGCAACAGAGGATGCATGCACGCACATGTGCAGCTGGAGCGATATGCAGCTGGAGTTAAGGTCTGTGTGCCCGAGGCCTCGTGGCCGCAGAGAAGTGCCCAGGTAGGTTCTCGCCGTCAACCCAGCTGTGTGGTGAGCTGGGGTTGAGGTCAAGGGGATAGAGACACAACCAAGACCCTGTTGATTGCAGGGGCAAAGCCAGGAGGGAAGACGGGAACCACAATAAAATGAACTAGGACTCATGTTGTATGAACTCTGCCTTGACCGTGCTATCCCTTCTTGTTGCATTTTCACAGAAACGAGTACCCAAGCCACCAAGCAAGCAGACTCGCTACAGGAGCTGTTTCTCCTCCCCAGTGATGAAGGATGCGGAGGTAGAGAGGTGTCTCTGAGCAGAGCAGGGTGACCCTCCCCTAGACTAATGGCAAAGAATTAAAACTCTCTGTACTAGAGGTTAGAACTGCTGAGGTCAAACTCTATTAAACTCTCCAAGAAAATAAAATATGGGATAGGTAATCCTAAATGGACTTCGTTTTTTATCCATTAAGGGCAAGGTGAGTGATAAAGGTCTTAAATTGTCTTCAGAAGCACTGAGTTTAAGTATCGATCATAATGGAAAAAGCGACAACATTTAAATCTGTTCAGTTAAGCACTGGGGCTGAAAAGTTCACACAGTGTCCTACTGCTCAGACTTAAATTTTGATTCAAAGCACTTACGGGAGTCCTTCCTTTAGGTCAGGCATAGAACTGCAGAGTTTCAGCTTCAGCCACCGTATAAGTCACAGCACATCACTGCTGGAGTGAGGTTCCAGAACTGAAGTGTTTAGGATGCTGTGGTCACTAAAATTTCTCCATGTTTATTTCATTTAAGCCTCATGACAACTCTGTGAGGTAGTGACTCCTCTCTCTCTCTCTCTCTCTCTCTCACACACACACACACACACACATACTTCCTGCACAGAAAAGGAGACAGAAGCATGCCTTGCCCACTATCACCCGATGGCAAACAGTGGAGCCAGGATTTGAACTGAGGCACATTAACCCCTGGTCATGTGGTAGCTCTTCTCGGCCGCCGCCTCTGACCTTGGGCGAGGGGTAGCTCCTCACGGCCACGCTTCTGCGCGGTCCGCCGCAGCCGGCGCGCTTGGAAGCAAAGTTATGACCAACCTAGACAGCATAGTAAAAAGCAGAGACATTACTTTGCCAACAAAGGTCCGTCCAGTCAAGGCTATGGTTTTTCCAGTGGTCATGTATGGATGTGAGAGTTGGACTGTGAAGAAAGCTGAGCACCGAAAAATTGATGCTTTTGAACTGTGATGCTGGAGAAGACTCTTGAGAGTCCCTTGGACTGCAAGGGGATCCAACCAGTCCATCCTGAGGCAGATCAGTCCTGGGTGTTCATTGGAAGGACTGATGCTGAAGCTGAAACTCCAATACTGAAGCTGAAACTCCAATACTTTAGCCACCTGATGTGAAGAGTTGACTCACTGGAAAAGACCCTGACGCTGGGAGGGATTGGGGGCAGGAGGAGAAGGGGACGACAGAGGATGAGATGGCTGGATGGCATCACCGACTCGATGGGTATGAGTGTGAGTAAACTCTGGGAGTTGATGATGGACAGGGAGGCCTGGCGTGCTGTGAATCATGGGGCTGCAAAAAGTTGGACACGACTGAGCGACTGAACTTAACTGAACTGATATTAACCTCAGGCTTGCATGCATGCTAGGTCGCATCAGTCGTGTCCAACTCTTTGTGACCCTCTGGACTGTAGCCTGCCAGGCTCCCCCATCCATAGAATTCTCCAGAAAAGATTCTGGAATGGGTTGCCATGCCCTTCTTCTGATGATGGGTTCTCATCAAACCCATGTCTCTTACATCCCCTGCGTTGGCAGGCAGGTTCTTAACCACTTGTGCCACTTGGCTTCCCTGGTGGCTCAGATGGTAAGGAATCTCCCTGCAGTGCAGGAGACCTGGGTTTGATCCCTGGGTAAGGAAGATCCCCTGGAGAAGGGGATGACTACCCACTCCAGTGTTCTTGCCTGAAGAATTCCATGGACAGAGGAGCCTGGAGGGCTACAGTCCATGGGGTCGCAAAGAGCTGGGCATGAATGAATGACTAACAACACACATTCAACCTCAAATCCTGTACCACCATCCCAATGTGCAGTTCATGTAAATGTTTACCCCAGGGCCTGGCACCTGCTAGGCCCTCAGGAACTTTCAGCTTCCATACTGTTCTGAGAGGCCCTGAAATTTTAGAACTCACTCCCAGGCAAGACTTCTCGGCACATTTGGCCAGGACACTGACACCGGGGCTGTCCGGAGACCATCAGATCCACTGGGTGGCAGCGGGGGGCCCACCCAGCCGTCAGCTTTGAGTCACTGCTCCTCAGGCCAAGCCTCTGAAGCAAGGTAGACACCAAACACGGAATCTGGAGGCCAGCCAGAGCTACCGAGTGGATTCTTTGAAGTTTTGGCTTGAGCTTGCCATCTTCATCTTAAAAGTCAAGTTAGATTCCACCCAAAGTGTTGGCTTCCTGTGTTCCCAGGAAAGTGACGTGTCTTGCAGTGTTGAAACTCTCAAGTGGCCGCCTGGCTGTGCCCCAGCTGGGCCTTCCCACCGACTCTCCCTTCTTTAAAATTCGTGGCATCTCAGCTGGCGGCAATGACTTAAACAGGCATGTGCTGTGGCCTGTGCCTTTTGGGCCCCCGGGTAGCCTCCGATGGCTCCCAGTGATGACTCAGGCCTGACGAGGAAGAAGCACCGAGTGTGCACCCCACAGCTGTGACTTGTCACACCGTGACCCACCACCCACACGCCCTTACACAACAGACGGGCTTCGCCAGGTGGCCCCGGCGCCTGCCAGCATTGTTACAAACGCCCGCGGGGACCTGGCTTCCCTGCCAGCCAGCCAGGCCTGGATCCTGCCCTTCTAGACTTTCCTACTGAACATCCCAGCAGGAGTTTCCAAGCAGAATTTCTAAACCCATGAGGCTGACGAGAGAGACTAGGAGGGCAATGCTCACCGGCTCTGGCTGGTCCCGTTTCAGCAGCATCTATTACAGGACTCTAAAATACAACACAAACAATCCCATTTACAGAACAGAAACAGGCTCACAGACGTAGAGAACAGACTAGTGATTACCAAGGGGGACGATGGTTGGGAGAGGGAAAGATTGGAAGTTTGGAACCAGCAGACGCAAACTAGTATATACAGGCTAGATAAACAAGGTCCTCCTGGACGGCAATATCCTGTGATAAGCCATAATGGGAAAGAATATGAAAAAGGATGTATATTCATATAACTGAGTCACTGTGCTGTACAGTAGAAATTAATACATTATAAATCAACTATACTTCAATAAATTTTTTTTAAGTATTCATTATAATTTCTACTAGGGCTTCCCTGATAACTAAGCAGGTAAAAAATCTGCCTGCAATTCAGGAGACACAGGAGACACAGGTTTGATCCCTGGCTTAGAACGATTCCCTGGAGAAGGAAATAACCACCCACTCCAGTATTCTTGCCTGGGAAATCTCATGGACAGAAGAGCCTGGTGGGCTACAGTACATGGGGTTGCAAAGGGTCAGACGCGACTTAGCAACAGGGATAATTTCTACTAGATGCACCTGTCCTGGCCCCTGGAGTCATCATCCTTTGCTCAGAACGACCTGGGCAGGATGAAAGGAAACTTTTACCTGTGAACATCTGAAAGGAAGCCCAGTGTCCAGGACTGAGGCCATGGGTCATGACAGAAGACCTCCCACATGTGTGTTAAAGAGAACCAACTTAATCTCTAGAACACATGACTCTCCCCTCCCCATAGTTGACCAGAGCGAGCTGTGGCCTTACTCTCTGTGAGACCTCTAAGCACCCAGAAGAATCCTTCTGACTGACATGTACTGATATGTGTGCTTTCTCCAGTATCACTCTCTGCATTTATTGTTTGACAGTTACTATCCATCTTCACAACAGCCCTATGAGATAGGCGGGAAATTTGGAGTCAATCTGTAACCCATTACTACTTTTTCCATTTAAGATAATGAGAAAAATATTTCTGATTAGCATTTTTGTGCAGAAAATTTTTAGATTTTCACTTAGAGGTAACTGAGGGTTACTGGGAGATGTCTGTATATCGTCAAATTGGGCGGGGGGAAGTTTACAAAGAAGTGTGTTCATCATTACTTTATTTCATTCTTTGAAAAAGATGCATGCAGTTGCATAAAGTACAAGCATGAAAAGTGGCAACAGGACTTACAGCCAGGTGGCTGGCTTCCAAGTGGTTTTTATTTTCTTCCCTTTGTTTATCTGTATTTTTTTTACAAGATGAAGTTTATAATGGAAAAGGAAAGGCATTAACTTTATTCTGTGGGTTTTCAGAGAGCAAGACTGATGTATGGAGCTCATGTGAGAAAGAAGTTTTTACCGACAGGACTGTAGGTTGATAGGTTGGGAAGAAATGGGTCCACTTTTGAAAGCCGTGCTCAAGTAGCAGGTGGATACCCACATTTGGAGATAGTTTTTTGATTCTTGCCAAAGAGAAACCCAGTGGGATTTTAATTCAAGTTCTTCTACTTAACCAGTCAGGATTCCAGTTTTTAAAACCATTTTTAAAAAATATAGTTGATTTTGCTTCCCTGGTGGCTCACTGGCAAAGAATCTGACTCTCAATGCAGATGTGGGTTCAATTCCTGGTTTGGGAAGATCCCCTGGAGGAGGAAATGGCACTCCACTCCATCACTTGGAAATCACATGGACAGAGGAGCCTGGCAGGCTACAGTCCATGGGGTTGCAAAGAGTCGGACACGACTCAGCGACTAAACAACAATAATAGTTGATTTACAATGTTGTCTTAGTTACTGCTACACAGCAAGTGATTCAGTCATACATACACATACATTCTTTTTCATATTCTTTCCCATTATTATTACAGGATACTGAATATATCTCCCTGTGCTAAACAGTAGGACCTTATTATTTTATACATGGCATTTCTATTTACATCTATTTTATATATGGTAGTTTGTATCTGTTAACACCAAACTCCTGATTTATCTCCACTCTGCCTTCTTTTCCTTTTAGTAGTTTGTTTCCTATGTTTGCAGGTCTGTTCCTGTTTCATAAATAAGTTCGTGTCATGTTTTAGATTCCACATATAACTGATATCATATGGTATTTGTCTTTCTCTTTCTGACATTTCATTTACTATGATAATCTCTAGGTCCATCTATGTTGCTGCAAATGCATTATTTCATTCTTTTTCCTGACTGAGTAGCATTGCATTGTGTTATACCACATCTTTTTTACCCATTCATCTCTGACATTCTGTTCTTAAAAACATTTGTCCACAACTCAAGATGTGGCCTTCCTTCGGAAGGCAGTGATAGTGGATGTATTTGTATTATTTTCAAATTCCTTGTTCATCACTGCTTTGATAAAGTAGTATTTGCTATGTACAAAGTCCATAGAACACCATTTAAGAAGAAATTCAAAAAGACCGCCAATATACCTGCCTAGAAATGGCTATTGTTAATGTATCTGATATATCACCTTCCATCTATTTTTCAATACATTTATTTTCATAAAGTTGAGCACACAGTGTATTCAACTTTTTGCTGTCACCTGATATTATATCATATCTGTAAATATTTTTGAAGGTATAATAATATTTTCATGTTTAATATGCCTTATTTTGGATTTCTGAAGACATGTTTTTATTAAATATTTTTATTTTTTCTACCATTGTCTGTTAATATAATCTAATTTTATATTTAAAGATGCGTTGAGTTTTATTTTTCCTGTGGTCTCATCAATCTTATTGAAAGTATTTTTCAGCTAAGTGTTAGCTTTCAAATTTAGTTTTTATTTTTAGATTTAGCTTTTAATTTATAAGCATTAAATCTATGAACTGTCTTTTTCATAATTTTTCCACTTCTCTCATGCCTTCAAAATTTTTCCACTGTCTAAAAAATTAAACATATATTTCTCCTTCCACTTTTTTGACTCATTTTTTCACCTTTAACTTTTTAATTATTTTACTTGACATTAAAATTTTTTTCTCTTCACAAAATTATTGCATTTTCAATTTATGAAACTTGAAAAATATAATCACTATAAAACTTTCTATAATATCACACAGAGGGATCAGTTCAGTTCAGTCGCTCAGTCGTGTCCATAAACCACAGCACACCAGGACTCCCTGTCCATCACCAACTCCCAGAGTTTACTCAAACTCATGTCCATCGAGTCGGTGATGCCATCCAGCCATCTCATCCTCTGTCATCCCCTTCTCCTCCTGCCCCCAATCCCTCCCAGCCTCAGGGTCTTTTCCAATGAGTCAACTCTTGACATCAGGTGGCTAAAGTACTGGAGTTTCAGCTTCAGCATGAGTCCTTCCAATGAACATCCAGGACTGATTTCCTTTAGGATGGACTGGTTGGATCTCCTTGCAGTCCATGGGACTCTCAAGAATCTTCTCCAACACCACAGTTCAAAAGCATCAATTCTTTGGCACTTAGCTTTCTTCACAGTCCAACTCTCACATCCATACATGACCACTGGAAAAACCATAGCCTTGATTGGATGGACCTTTGTTGGTGAAGTAATGTCTCTGCTTTTTAATATGCTGTCTAGGTTGGTCATAACTTTCCTTCCAAGGAGTAAGCATCTTTTAATTTCATGGTTGCAGTCACCATCCACAGTGATTTTGAAGCCCAAAAAAATAAAGTCTGACACTGTTTCCACTGTTTCCCCATCTATTTCCCATGAAGTGATGGGACCGGATACCATGATCTTAGTTTTCTGAATGTTGAGCTTTAAGCCAACTTTTTCACTCTGCTCTTTCACTTTCCTCAAGAGGCTTTTTAGTTCCTCTTCAGTTTCTGCCATAAGGGTGGTATCATCTGCATATCTCAGGTTATTGGTATTTCTCCCGGCAATCTTGATTCCAGCTTGTGCTTCTTCCAGTCCAGCGATTCTCATGATGTACTCTGCATACAAGTTAAATAAGCAGGGTGACAATATACAATCTTGACATACTCCTTTTTCTATTTGGAACCAGTCTGTTGTTCCACGTTCAGTTCTAACTGTTGCTTCCTGACCTGCATATAAGTTTCTCAAGAGGCACGTCAGGTGGTCTGGTATTCCTATCTCTTTCAGAATTTTCCACAGTTTATTGTGACCCACACAGTCAAAGGCTTTGGCATAGTCAATAAAGCAGAAATAGATGTTTTTCTGGAACTCTCTTGCTTTTTCAGTGATCCAGCAGATGTTGGCAATTTGATCTCTGGTTCTTCTGCCTTTTCTAAAACCAGCTTGAACAGGATAACCACTGCTAATATTTTCCTGTATTTATTTATAATTTTTATACTTTTATATATTTTTTATAAAATTGAGTTTATTTTATATGTGTACAAATAGTTTGTATCATCCTTTTTGCTTCACATGACATCATAAGTATCTTATTGTGTCATTAGTCTTCAAAATTTGTATTCATTGACTGCATACTACTTCATCCTAGGGAATATATATTTAACAAATTCCCAATTATTGGACCTTACTACAAATACATCTGAAATAAAAATACTTATAAATACATCTTTGTCTCCTTTAACCATCTGTCTATATATCTTATCTTTCCCTGAAGAGACGCCAAGACATGGAATCTACAGGGCATAGAACTGAAGCTTTTAGAGGTTTCTCATAAATATCACTCTCAGAAGAGCTGATTCTTTTTAATTCAGATCAGAAGTCTGAAAGGACTTCCTTACCACGCTCTCCCAAAATCAAGTGATTTTATTTAAATATCTTTGCCAATATAACAAGAAAAGAAAGTAACATTTCATTTTAATTTGCATTGCTTGATTATTAATGCACTAGGATATTTTTACATTTAATCTTGACTCCATCTGGAATTTATGTTGGTATTTGCAGTAAGGAGCAGCTTTGATCTTATTTTCTCACAAAGAACCGATACTATTTATTGAAAGACTCCATCTATTCCCCAGGGTATGTTGTGCCCTTGTTTCTACATGAAGCTCTCATGCAGATCTGACCTTAAAGACCAGCTCTTCAGTCTAGGTCTACTGGTCTGATTTTTGTAGCTTTATATACTTTGCATATTTAGTGGTTCTTCTTTTATTCCTATCTCCTTCATAACCTGTATACTTTAGAATTATTTTATCAAATTTCTCCAAAAAATAATACATTGAGAATTGTTACTGAGATTTCTGAGGCTCATAAATTAACTTGAAACAAATTAACATCTTTATAAAATTAAGTCATATAGAATGATGTATATCCCTATTCTCTGAATCTTATTTATTATAATATCTTAGTCAAATTTGGGAGTTCTCATCGTAAAGATTCCATACACTTCTTGGTAGCATTCCTAGGGATTATGTGATTTTTGTTGCTAGTTTAATATAAGTGCTATCTCTATTATGGTTTCCAACTATTGCTTGACTGCTTATACATGACAAAGCTATTAATTTTAGTAAATGTTATGGGAACAGTCTTTTAAGATCATAAGTGAGTGTATTGAGTTTTATAGATTACTTTTTTTTTTAATAGAGAAAAGTACTTGATTCTACTCTTTTTTTTTTGTAGTTATTATATTTTTATTTTTTTTTTTATTTTTTTTTCCATTTATTTTTATTAGTTGGAGGCTAATTACTTTACATCATTACAGTAGTTTTTGTCATACATTGAAATGAATTAGCCATGGATACCTATAGATTACTTTTTAATTTTAATTGGTATTAACAAGTTGTTTTGGCTTTCATAGCATGATCAATCAGAAAATTTTTCTTAGCCAAAACTGACCTTGAATTCTTTATATAAACCCTAGTTTTTATTTTAACCTTCATGATTTCAAATTTTGTATCCACATCATGGTTCATATGCCTTAATGCTACTTGTGCTATCAAGGAAGTTTTAAGATCAGGGTTAAGCCAGCTTTGTAAAACTGAATTTTTTTCCATGTTTTTTTTTTTTTTTTTCCGGCATGGAAATGACATCCTTCTTAAATGTGAAAACAACAGAAATTTGTCTGGTCTTAGGATAAATTTTAGCCACCAGGCTAAAAGACACCGGGGGCTTCCCTAGCGGCTCAGCGGTAAAGAATCTGCCTGCAAGGCAGGAGCCATAGGAGGCTAGGGTTTGATCTCTGGGTCAGGAAGATTCCCCTGGATGAGGTCATGGCAACCCACTCCAGTATTCTTGCCTGGAAAATCCAGAGAACAGAGGAACCCAGCAGGCTACAGTCCATTGGTTCACAAAAGAGTTGGAATGACTAAGTGCATACACACAATCTTATAGCAGTTTAGGCAGAGGAGAGAAACAAAATTTGTGTTAAATTTTAATAAATCTAGGAGTCATAATCCTTTTTATTGAAGCGTAGTTGATTTACAATGTTGTGTTAGTTTCAGGTGTACATCAAAGTGATTCAGTTATACACATATATATCCCTTTCCAGATTTTTTCCATTGTAGATTGCTATAAAATATTGACTATAGTCCCCTGTGCTATACGGTAGGTTCTTGCTCTCTCTTTGTTCTCAGGTTTTCTAGAAATTCATCCAGAAAACCTCTTCTTAGATCTATTAGTCAATTACGCTAGTAGGGTCTCTATCAGAATTTCTAATTCAATAAAAAAAATTTTTTCCACTCTCACTTTTTTCTCCACTCTTTCACTTGTGTTCTTGTTGCTCTTTCATCCATTTATTTCTTTCTTTTTAAAAAGTCAAATCATTTGTCTTAGAGGACAACTTTATCTACATTTCATGTTTTCAATGCAAATATTCTCTTTTTACTAACTTCCAAACTAACTATTATGAAAACAAGTTTGACTCCAATTATAAAGTAAAGAAGCCATGGGAATATAACACACAGCATAAGGAATATGGTCAATTACACTGTAGTAACTTTGAATAGAGACAGTTTCTAGACATTATCACCATCATTTCATAATGTATGCAAATGTTAAATCACTGTAGGGTACACCAAAAACTAACATAATATTGTATGTTAACTATATTTCAATGCTTTTTTTAAAAAAATATTTGAGTTTTGGAGAGATTTTGGGAATTTTATTGCTTTATTTCTTAAGTGACTGGATAGAGACTTTCACTTAATTTTTATTATTGGTTTCAAATTTTATATCTTGAGAACTAGAGAACAAGGACCTGTATAATTTCCACAATTGGGAACCTGTTCATATTTTCTTTGTGACAAGGTATCTTTTAAATCTGACATAGGTTGAAAAAGACTTTTAAAAACATACACTACCATTAACCTCTTGTAGTGTAAACATTTGATTAATACACATTCTGTTGGGGTGTTGGGTAAATGAAGCAAGGAGGGGGAAAGGATCAGCTTCCAAGTTCAAATTCTCCCTTCACCCTTGATTACTTGTGAGATTCTCTAATCCTCACCCTTCCTTCCTCTGAAATGAGGATGAAAATAACAACACATGCCCCTAAGAACTTTCAAGAAATACTGCATGAGCAGCGCCTAGCGTAGTAACCAGGACATTGCCCACACTCAGAAAGAACCCAGAGCGTAGAACATGCAACTCATCCATATAAAGGGACTCCCTGGTTTCCATTTAATGCTGTTTGCCTTGAAGATCACGCTTTTGGCAGTAGCACTGCGGCCCTGCCTCCTTTGAATCTGTGTTGCCTGTTCAATCTGAGCTTGTTATTTTATTTTCACTCTCACCCGGTTTTATTTTAGATGTATTCTGTGTTAGCAGGATAACTCACTGGTTTTCAAATACAGTTTGGACACTTTTGTAGAAGAGTTTAAATTATTTCTGCTTACAATTGTCTCATGCCTAGCGCATCATTTTGTGCATTCTGGCTGTGAGATTTTCACGCTGTATATTTTCACTTTCATTTGCTTTTATGAACTATAAGTTGTTTCTTAATCTGCTTGAAAATTATAAGCTTTATATTCATCATTTTAAAAAATTCTACCAGCGGCTGCTTTAAACTTTTTGAGTTTTTTGTTTGTTTGTTTTTGTTGAGACACAATTACCATTTCAAAGTGAACAATTCAATGGCATTTAGTGCATTCAAAATGTTATGCAACCACCACCTTTATTACATTTTATTAATAGGATTTTCACTTCATTAATCTATTTATCAGAACTTGCATTTCCTGGGACATACCTGGCAGTTCAGTGTTTAAGACTCCATGCTTCCATGGGACTCAGGTTCAATCCCAAGTAGGGAACTAAGACTCTGCATGCCACATGGTGTGACCTAAAAAAACCATTTGCACTTCCCTGAGTAAGATGAGAACTTCATCTGACTTTCTCTCTCCAGTGTTTCTCCGGCATAACTGGGGTTGCAATGTGCTCATAATAACTAGTAATAAGAAGGATTAAATTTCTTTAAACTACAATCTCCCTCATAAATTATGCTTGTTATTAACACACAATTTTGAATCTTGGAAATTTATGTTCAGTTTCCTCATAAAGTGTTATGGGTTTAATTGTATCCCCTCCAAATTCATATACTGAAGTCCTAACCTCCAGTAGCTCAGAATGTAACCATATTGGCAGGTAAAGTCTTTTAAAGGTAGTTAAGTTAAAATGAGGTCATGAGGATGGCCCTCATCCAACAGGTCTAATGTTCTTATGAGAAGAGGTCAGGGACTTTGTTGGTGGTCCAAGAATCCACCTCCAGATTCAACTCCTGGTCCAGGAAGATCCCACGTGCTGCAGGGTAACTAAACCCCATGCTCCATAATTAGCCCATACACCTCAATGAAGACCCAGCAGAGTCATAAATAAGTAAATAATTTTTCTGAAAGCAGAAGAGCTTAGGATATAGACAAGCACAGAGGAAAAACCCCAAGTGACCCATGGAGAAGGTAACCATGTACAAGCCTGAGAGGAAACCGAGCCTGCCAACGTCTTGATCTCAAATTTTTAATTTCCAGAGCTGTGAGCACTGTTGTTTAAGCAACCCAGTCTCTGGCACTTTGGTATAGAAGCCTTGTTGTTGTTCAGTCACTAAGTCGTGTCTGACTCTTTGTGACCCCATGGACTACAGCACGCCAGGCTTCCCTGTCCTTCATTATCTCCCAGAGTTCACTTAAACTCATGTCCATTGAGTCGGTGATGCCATCCAACCATCTCATCCTCTGTCGCCCCCCTAACAAACTATTAAACGTAATAATCACCTTTCCGCCTCAGGCTGTCCATGCTGTTTCCGCTTCATCACCACCAGCATGCATGCACGCCCACACTTCATCTAGTTAATTCCCCTGCTCATCAAGGGACCCCTTTTCTGACCACCTCTGCCCTTCTGTATCAGGTCTGCTTTCACTGCACCCTGTATTTCAGCTTCTCAGCCATTTCTCCAACTATACCTCTCCAGCTCTTTCCAAGACAATTTATTCTCTATCCCCACAGTTTGGCACATTAGGTGCCACCAGCTATTTAGCAAATGAATGAATGAAAGTGAAAAAATGAAGGACATTCTGGTTTTGCTACCTGTATTGTTTTCACTATGACACACGGCTTGCTTACTTAGCCAAAATGGTTTTCCTTTCCAGAGAACAGATTAATTTTCTTCTATTGCTCTGTTTTGGCCCTTAGCCTGTATTTTGAAATGTTTTGCTAATACCAATTATGATAACAATGCCCACAAAAAATAGGCTTGCAGTCAGCAAGTGCAGTTTGAAAAAGGCTGAAAAAATTTTTTATCATTTACACAAAGATGAAATCCACACACCCAGAAGATAAATATTCCTTGTTGGAGCCCCCCCAAGCCCCAAACCTGTATCTGATAACCATGATGTGTGCAAAATAAATGAACCCAGCTGGGAGGGATTAGTAGATATTTTACACATATACGAACCTACATATTTCATAAAAGCCTATCCCACAGAGCCCCCATCCTCAGATCCTGTGAATAATTAAAAGCATACCAGTGCACTGCACTGAATTTGCTGCCAGTAATTTATAGGGGAGAAAATGATCACTCTGACAATTAGACCCAGAGCAGCATGCATGCTCCTTGTCAAGCAAGGCCAAGCATGCCTGTGTGTACCTCTGCAACACCTTTAACAGCTTAATTAATTTGCACACTGATGAAGCTCCAAATCAGTCTAGGAATCCACCTATTATTAAAGTGATGAATGAAATTCATGTGATTTTTTATCCTGGGGGCTTCATACCCAGCCTTCCTTGCATATTAGAAACCCTTTGCCTCTCTTCCCCAGAAGCTGCTGGCTTCCAAAAGCCATTCACAGCACACAGCTATTGCTATAAATTCAATTACTCTTATTAGCATCAGCCCGTTTATTCCACTGGGCAGCTGGATTATCATTTTAACACAGACCATTCTCTGCCTGGAGCGAAGACCCTTCATTACAGCCTTAGGCATTTTTTGATCCCATATTAAAGAAGCCCATTTTTCGATCCCATGTTAAAGCAGCTTTCCTTTCCAATAGAGAATGAAATCTATCTGAAACCAATAGTGCCCCTCAAATCTGACACTTGGGGATCTGTCTCCTCCTTCCAGGTCCCCTCACATCAGCCAGCCTCCCAGCTCCCTGCTTAGAAGCCGCCCTGTTGTCAATCAGGATTTCTCACAGCTGTCAGGGAGCTAGATAAAACTCCTCACTTTGGCCAGGGTCCTTTAACCCCACACCCCACAGCTCAGCCGAGCAAAGCAGCAGACCGGCAGGGCAGGGGTTCCCCCAGGAGCTGGCTTCAGGCAGTCACCAGCCACAGCTGCACGTCTTCTGCCCAATAACACGTGCAGTGTTCAAAAAAAAAAGTCTTTTCTTTTGGGGGGGGGTGGTAAATGGAGGAGGGGTGGAATATGAAATTACTTTTTTCCTCCTGTTTCCTTGCCTCATTCCCCTGCTTCAACTATCATCTCAAAAATCATATTTAAATGACATTAGGTATAGATTCAAGTCTCCAAGGGAAGCAGGAAAGGGCAAGGGCCGGCAGGGAGGGTACTTAAAGGGCCCCAACTGAGAGCCCAGCAGGTCACAATAGCCCACCCAGATGTCACAACCACACCGAGACAGGTCTCATCCTTCCCTCTCCGCCTGTCAAGAGCCAACAGCTCAGAGATTTGCCAAAAGCCATCCATCATGCAATAGAAAGAGTGAGACCTCTAGATCCGGCCACTCCGTGCTCCTCCCGGCACTTTTTTGTTTTAACTTGAACTGGAAGATGATTACTTTACAATATTGTGATGGTTTTTGCCGTACATCAACAGGAATACATGTGTTTCCCCTCCCATCCAGAACCACCCTCCCACCTCCCTCCCCCGCCATCCCTCCAGCTTGTCCCAGAGCACCGACTTTGTCCCTGCTTCAAGCATCAAACTCACACCGGTCCTCTATTTCACATATGGTAATGTACATGTTTCAGTGCTATTCTCTCAAATCATCCCACCCTCTGCTTGTCCCGCTGAGTCCAAAAGTCTGTTCTCCACGTCTGTGTCTCCTTCGCTGCCCTGTGCCTCGGCTCGTGGGTACCACCTTTCTGGATATGTACCATCTTTCCATATATATGTGTTAATATACAGTATTTCTCTTTCTCTGACTTAATTCACTCTGTTTAATAGGCTCCAGGCACATGTTTCTACTCCTTCTCCCCGATTTTCAGGATCAGTAGACTCGGGCCAGCAAAGGCTACCCCAGATGGCCCCTAAATTCTGACCATGGTACCAGCTGGGACAAAAGCTCCAGAGGGAGCCGGCGGCCTTTGTAATCTCGATTCCTGCTAGGAAACCACTTCCCGCCTCCCTAGTGTTTCTCTGGAGCTGACTGATACTCTTGGAGCGGGAAACCCATGAGAAAGTCCCTTTTCCTCTCAAAACGGAGAGCTTCCAGCGGACTCCGCCAATGCACCAAGACAGGCCCCCCCGGCTTTCCATGGCGAAGGCGGGCATGGGGCAGGAAGCAGCCTGCCAAGTGCTGCTCCCAGCTGAGCGCTCCCCACCAGGCACCAGGCCCCCAAGTCACGGTGGGCTGCCCAGGGCTCTCTGAAGGGGGGAGGGGGGTGAGGTGGGGGGGCTGTGATGAATATGTGAGAAAAACAAACATTTGTCCCAGGAAAGGAAGGGAAGCTTGCAAAAAAACTCCCCCAGGCAAGCCTGGGAAACCCCAGGGGTCTAATTGCAAAGGTTTAAAATAGTAAATATGAAATCTAAACCCAGATGGTGCTTTTTCAAAGGAAGCAAACCACTCATTAAGCTGATTCCTTCTATGGATCACCTTAAAAACAACATGAAGCCAAACTTCCCCCACCACTATCTTGCTGCCAAATCCCATTTTGATCAACAGCTGAGCAGACAAGAACCATGGGCCAGTGGGGCTGTTGGAAGGAGGGGCTCCCGATTCGCTGTGATAATACTGGTAATTCTGAGGCAGGCAGTGTTAGGGATATTGTTCACTCCTTCTGGAGCCCGGGGTCCATCTCAAAATCCTTCCCTGAAAGGGGGACCTAAAGGGGGATCCAAAAATAAAAGTGGTGGCCAGGTGGCCCAGAGACATCCAACAGGGCAAGTCTGGAGATGCGGAGGAATGAAGAAAGAAGGTGGGAAATGCCCCCACCCCACCTGCCCCACCCTGTTCAAGCCGCCCTGGCTTGAAGTCTCCCAACAGGAAACATGTTGTTGTTTAGTCATTAAGTCGCGTCCAACTCGTTTGTGTCCCATGGACTGTAGCCCGCGAGGCTCGTCTATCTGTGGGATTTCCCAGGCAAGAATCCTGGAGTGGGTTGCCATTCCCTTCTCTAAGGGGTCTTCCCAACCCAGGGATCAAACCTGCGTCTTCTGCACCTCCCACATTGGCAGGAGGGTTCTTTACCACTGAGCCGCCTGGGAAGCCCCAACAGGAAACATGAGCAAGGCCCCAAAAAGGGAGACCAACCAAGTACATCTGAAATCATGGAGCCCCCTTCAGAGAGCGGTGGGCCCACCTGCCTTGTTTATCCAAATTTCATTTGACTTACCCCTGGGCTAGCAGAACCACTGGCGAGATGGACACAGATAGACCTGAGAGTCCCCAGATTCTAGCCGTCCTCCAGGAGGCCTTATGGTGGACAACAGAGCACCCCAGAACCCTCACATACACCACTGCATTTCACCAAGTCTAAAGACCATCCATCGTAAGATGCATGCTTGCTTTAGAGACCACTGCGCGTGCGTACTCAGTCACTTCCGTCGTGTCCGACTCTTTGCAACCCCACGGGCTGTAGCAGCCCACAGGGCTCCACCACTAAGATGGAAAAAAATACCACCAATGAGACCATGAAACACCATCCATTTTAAGAAGCAGACTGACTTCAGAGATGTTAATATGGAAAAAACAAACCAAAAAATGTGAGCATCTTATAGGATCAATGAAATACATTAATAGCTGACACCTCCTGGGAACATAGCCGGTGCCAGGACCCATGCCAAATGCTTCCCATGGATTATCTCATTCATTCCTCACAACTATAATTATCCCCATTTTTCAAAGGAGGAAAGCAGGTCTTGAAAGAGCTGAGTGAACTTGCCCAGTATCACACAGTGTGGCTGGGATGCTCACCCAGGCCTCATTGAATCCGGAGCCCAAGCATTTACACTGTGTGATTCTCCAAACCCCCTAGGATGGATCTTGAACACAAACACTTTCACCCCTCACCCCGCTGAGTTTCTGATTCATTAAGTCTCAGGTACTGTTGATATAACTGCAATTTATAAAAGCACCCAGGCCATTCTGAGAAGGTAGTCCAGAAGCAATGCTTGGGAAACCTGAAAGAAGCCTACATGTACATGTTCATCAGTGTCAGTCCTGGGGTATCATCAGGTCATAGTGAGAGCCGGCAAACGTCAAAAGATTTCTTCGGGGGGGATAGCTGATAACTGATGCATGCGTGCGTGTTCAGTAGCTTCCAGTTCAGTTCAGTCGCTTTAGTCGTGTCCAGCTCTTTGCGACCCCATAGACTACAGCACGCCAGGCTCCTCTGTCCACAGGATTCTCCAGGCAAGGGTACTGGAGTGGGTTGCCATTTCCTTCTCCAAGGGATCTTCCCAACCCAGGGATAGAACTCTTATCTCCTGCATAGCAGGCAGATTCTTCAACACTGAGCCACCAGGAAACCAGCCCACGCACAACTGAAAAGGCACCCTACCATTCCCAAGTCAAGGTCCTACTCAACAGCTGATTGACTCAACTGTTGTGACTCAACTGGCACAAGTCAAGGGCTGGGGCCACATGTCACTTTGAGGTTGCTGCCTGCAGACAAATTTGGGTCCACTGAACATAGAGGACCAAAATAAAAAAGGTTTCTTTTCAATTTTGTTTTCTTTACAACAATCCCCCAGTCCTCGGCATAACTCAGCAACCCCACAGCAAATGATACAAGTTCCAAAAGGTGGGAACTATGAAAATTCTTTGTTAGAATTATTGTTTGGCTCATTGGCTGGAACAGCATGGTCCTTGGCAAGAAGGGATGTGGGTTTGAATCATAGCTCCATTTCGTCAGCTGTGTAACTCTGGGAATCAGTTCAAACTCCTAAGTGCTCATCTGTAAAATGGGGATTTACTAATACTTCCTTGTGTGGGTGTTCTTAAGATAAAATGGGACCTCAGGCTTCAAACATTTGACACAGTACCTGACACCTGTTAAGAATCCAATATATGAGTTCATTTCCTAAAACTCAAACATACACAGCCTTTTCACATAGACCAAAAAATACGTACCTAGAGACATCAAACAACAGCAGAATAACAGCTCTAAGAAGAGCTGGTCTCTCTTTCCATTGGTAGTACTTAAAGTTTTTATTCACAGCTGTTGTTGGGGACACTGGCTCTGCATTGCTAGGATTCGCATCCTGACTATGTGACCTTAGGCAAATCTTTACCTTTTCTAACTACATGAAAACCTGGGCAAGACTTTGAAATGGCCAAAAACATATCTGGGTGTTCTGACTAGTATATCCTTGGGTTACATCCACTTTGCATTAACAAAACTATTTTACAATGCTGTATGTTGTAGAAAATGTACAATCATTCAAGTTATTCCTGGTCATAGAAATACAGACATGTCCTGTGGAAAAACAATTGATTATTGCCCTCTGAGCATATTGACCAGTTCACATCTGTTTCCTCATTCCATACTGCCAGGTGTATGCTCTGGACTTTGGAGTCTGCTTTGACCTAGTTGTGACATCTTACTGGTCCTCTCATTATTTAATGGGTTTAAATAAAATTTTTGACATATGTTCATTTTATGTTGTATGAGTCATGATTTCACTTTGTAAAAACATGTGTCCTTGAACACTAAGCCTCTGTCTTCTCATCAGTATGATAAAAATCATAAAAATGTCCACTTTATCCCATGAGAGTGAAGATACATGGAATAATCCACACAAAGCCCTTGGCATAGTGTTTGGTCCATTGTAAGTGCTCAGATGGTACAGAATCTGCCTGCAATGCAGGAGACTCAAGTTCAGTCCCTGGGTTGGGATGATCCCCTGGAGAAGCGAATGGCTACACACTCCAATCTTCTTGCCTGGAGAATTCCATGGACAGAGAAGCCTGGCAAGCTACAGTCCATGGGGTCTGAAAGAGCTGGACATGACTAAGTAACTAACACTTTCAGTTTTTTCACTTCACAAGTACTCAATTAGCATTACTAGACAAGACTGTTAAACTGTCAAAATTGAGGAATCATTAATCCATTGAATGTTCTCAATTTTAAGCTGTTCTCCAAAAAAAAATTTTAATATTTATCACCTATTATTCCTTCTCTACTGGTGAGCACTCACAGATCAAATCAATGAATAAATAAATAAGCAGAAAATAAACATTAATTTGAAAAGAGGAATATGATTATGATTCTTTTGAGAGCTTGGACTTGGGGAGAATTGGGGGCTTTGTTTATTTTCTTATGGACACACATATATGTCCTCGGTTGCAATCTTATGTTACTTACATTGACCACCTATTCCACTAAGTTATTGCTAATGCACAGAATGAAAGTGATTAATATTTCATGGTGTCCTCCATAGAATACAGTAACTCCTAAATGTTCTGCAATGTTCTGGACAACTTTGATGAACACTAGCCAGGGGCTTCATTAGAAGTAGGAAACTGAGCCAGGACCCCTCTCCCGATAGAGTTATAAGAACATGATCAAGTCACTTCAGTTCATCTGGGATTAAGGGTTCTTTAGAGTTGGAACAACTTGTAGAAAAACAGAAAAGCAGAAAGAACAGCAGTTGCCATTCACACAGCTCTTAAGTCATCTGTTTATTCATTTAGCAATGAATATTCTACATCCTCAAGAAGCTCCCAGTCCAGTGGGAAAGTGGGACAATTTTTAGGAAAGCTTTCCAAACAACAGAGACTATGATGAGCTCCAGTAAGGGTGAGCAGAGGAGCCCACACTCTGTGATAACTCTCAAGGGATGAGCTGAGTCTGAGAGGATTGGTACTTCAGGCAGGGGAAAGGCAAGTACAAAAACCAGAAGGTGTGAAAAAGCCCAACAGAGAAGAGCAAAAGCGTCAGTGTGACTTGAAAGGTTGGTAAACATGACCTAGGCTCAAAAGGCAGCCCAGGACCATATCTGTGATGACCAACCACGAGCCCCATGACCTCCTAAAGAAGGTAACCCAGTCTCTATTGAAAAGTGAAGAAAAGTTAAGACTAGCGAAGTTCAAGGATCCAGGACCATATGTTTTATAATCACTAGAGCTGGGTTTTTTTAAACCTATCATTTTTCACCACCTGATGCGAAGAGCTGACTCATCGGAAAAGACCTTAATGATGGGAAAGACTGAGGGCAAAAGGAGAAGAGTGTGGCAGAGGATAAGATGGTTAGATAGCATCCCCAACTCAATGAACACGAATCTGAGCAAACTCCGGGAGATAGTGGAGGACAGGGAAGCCTGGAAGGCTGCAGTCCACGGGGTTGCAAAGAGTCAGATATGACAGCAACTGAACAACAACAGAATACTTTTCTCAATACACAGAAAAGACCAATAACCCTAGAGAACGAGAAAAGACAACTGACACGCTGCTGCTGCCAAGTCGCTTCAGTCGTGTCCGACTCTGTGCGACCCCACAGACAGCAGCCCACCAGGCTCTGCCATCCCTGGGATTCTCCAGGCAAAAACACTGGAGTGGGTTGCCATTTCCTTCTCCAATGCATAAAAGTGAAAAGGGTCAGTGCCCGACTCTTAGCGACCCCATGAACCTACCAGGGCCTACCAGTCTCCTCCATCCATGGGATTCTCCAGGCAAGAGTATGGAAACGCTAACTGTAGAAAAATTTTGAGAATACATCTCAGCCCCAAAGAAAGGCCCCCTATCTATGGTGAAAAAAAACAAAAACAACAAGGAATTGTTGTCTGGCCAGACCCAGATGCCCAAGGCTCCTTCTAGCTGTTGCTTAGCATGGCCTGAGTTAACAAATGGAAGTCTCCGTGGAAGCGCCTTGCTGTTTCCTACCCAGCTGTCTTTTGTTTCCCCCAAACTGCTCTTTGCCAGGGAAGCGGCCGCCACGGCGCTTTCCCTCCAGCCCTGTCTGCCCCACACTGAACCACCTCTGCATTACCAGGCAGACAGAGGGGCTGGTACCAAAGAGACATCCCAGAGGCTGGCGGGCCTGCGGTCTTCCTGAACGCCGAGTGCGTCACAGACTCAGGCATCCTTGCGAGAGTTTCAAAGGGTTTCCTTGCTGAATCTTTCCATTTCGCAGCCATCGGGGAACATCTCCTTAGCAAGGACGAGATGGCCAAGAGATAGCCACGAGTACACAGGCTGTTCCCTGCCAGTGATGGCCAGCACCTGGGCAGAGCTGTGTGCCAACAGCAGCTGAAGCCATGACAGCTGTGTTACAGCCCTCGGACACATTCCCCCCGGCTGCAGAATAAGCACAAATAAAGGCCGCCTTTCCCCAGCCTTCGTCCTCTCTCCCCCATCACCATCTGTGAGAGGTCAGTCAGACTTTCCGGACTGCCAGACTGGAAACACTGGGCTCTCCTCGGTCAAACGCTACGCAGGCTCCTCGCAATTTTCCTCCCAACTGGACTTGGACTTTTGGACTTTGTGTCTGATTTTGCATTGCCCAGTTTTAGCAAGAATCGTATTAAACTGTTATAATCAGAATCCCCTACCCTCAATATCTTAACATTCTAGATATCTGATCAAATTCCAAATCTGATCAAATGCCAAAGAATGTTCAAACTATCACACAACTGCACTCATCTCTCAGGCTAGTAAAGTAATGCTCAACATTCTCCAAGCCAGGCTTCAACAGTACATGAACTGTGAACTTCCAGATGTTCAAGCTGGATTTCCAAAAGGCAGAGGAACCAGAGATCAGATTGCCAACATCTGCTGGATCATTGAAAAAGCAAGAGAGTTCCAGAAAAACATCTATTTCTGCTTTATTGACTATGCCAAAGCCTTTGACTGTGTGGATCACAATAAACTGTGGAAAATTCTTAAAGAGATGGGAATACCAGACCACCTGACCTGCCTCTTGAGAAATCTGTATGCGGGTCAGGAAGTAACAGTTAGAGCTGGACATGGAACAACAGACTGGTTCAAAATTGGGAAAGAAGTATGTCAAGGCTGCATATTGTCACCCTGCTTATTTAACTTACATGCAGAGTACATCATGAGAAATGCTGGGCTGGAAGAAGCACAAGCTGGAATCAAGATTGCTGGGAGAAATATCAATAACCTCAGATATGCAGATGACACCACCCTGATGGCAGAAAGTGAAGAAGAACTAAAGAACTTGATGAAAGTGAAAGAGGAGAGTGAAAAAGTTGGCTTAAAACTCAATATTCAGAAAACTAAGATCGTGGCATCTATTCCCATCACTTCATGGCAAATAGATGGGGAAACAGTGACAGACTTTATTTTTTTGAGCTCCAAAATCACTGCATGTGGTGACTGCAGCCATGAAATTAAAGGACGCTTGCTCCTTGGAAGGAAAGTTATGACCAACCTAGACAGCATATTAAAAAGCATAGACATTACTTTGCCAACAAAGGTCCATTTAGTCAAAGCTATGGTTTTTTCAGTAGTCATGTATAGATGTGAGAGCTGGACTATAAAGAAAGCTGAGTGCCAAAGAATTGATGCTTTTGAACTGTGGTGTTGGAGAAGACTCTTGAGAGTCCCTTGGACTGTAAGGAGATCCAACCAGTCCACCCTAAAGGAATTCAGTCCTGGGTGTTCATTGGAAGGACTGATGCTGAAGCTGAAACTCTAATACTTTGGCCACCTGATGCAAAGAACTGACTCATGGAAAACACCCTGATGCTGGGAAAGATTGAAGGTGGGAGAAGAAGGAGCTGACAGAGGATGAGATAATTGGATGGCATCACCAACTCGATGGACATGAGTTTGAGTAAACTCCGGGAGTTGGTGATGGACAGGGAGGCCTGGTGTGCTGCCGTCCATGGGGTCGCAGAGTCAGACGAGACTGAGCAACTGAACTGAACTATCATCCTCCAGGTGATATTTGATCACCCTGGCCTGCCTTTGGCAAGAATATCCTCTTATCCTTTATGTTTCCCCTTAGTAATCTTCCATCCACTGATCCTCGCCCACCATCCTGCTCTTTGACTATCAATTCCCTCCTATCCACATTGTATTCATAACTGAGATCAGTTTTCCTCTACAGCAATAGTTCCTGAACAGAATCTGTTTTTACCACTTTAACTACTGTCCAGCTCTAGTTTTACTTTGATGAGGTTGACAGGAACATGAGCACCAGGAGTCAATTGCATCATTCAAGGCATGCCCCCAACTTCCCAATATAGTGGCTGATACCCATATGCTAATGGTGAGCCTTATTTCACTCAGCCACTCTCCCTCAAGCACAAGTTGGAAATTCAGATCAATCCTGCAGTGTATTTCCTAGAAACACCAGCTTGTATTTGGAAAAAAAGAACCAGGACTTTGACCTTTGTAATATGTGATGTCTAAAGCCAAGAACTTACCTAATCATGGACATAAAAGGAAAAGGACCCAGTTTTGACTCTAAAGGAAGAATCACATAAAGTTCAAATAATAACTTTAGTCCACTTGGGAAACGATGTTGGGTAGGGGAAGCTGGGAAGCTTACAGAAATCTCCTATTAAGAAAAGCATGTTTTATTGTGATGTCCACTTGTCCTGGGTTGTCCAGGATAGTCTCCTTTTAAACAGGTTGATTGATGTATCCTGATGTGGGGGTTAGAAGTAGTTGCACAAAGTCTATCAGCAGAAAGGCTGATGTAGCCTGGGAGAAGTCAAGTAAAAGACAGTCACCCAGCTCAGAGCACAGAAGAGATGAAAACTCATTTTTTACCAAGAGAGCCGTCACACTGAAACACTATGTAAGCCAAGAAAGAATTATTAAACTTCACTGTGTATCTTACAACCTATCAGTTATTAGTTGCTTTGCTTCTAATATACCAGAAACAATGAATTTCTGCCTTTGTTTTTTAATGTGAGAATTTTAATTACCAGGAAATTTTTATTTGCACAACAGAAAGAAAAAAACAGGAATCCTTCCCAAAGGGGCTAAAGTTAATTTACACTCTTTTTAGTGAGTAATTCTGTGGACTTTTTCATCATAATAGGAATATGTGTGTCAACTTTTTAAAAATGCACGATGTGAGATGGTAAGTTAAGTTTTATTTGGGGCAGAATGAGGACTGTAGCCTGGGAGACAGCACCTCAGAGAGCTCCGAGAAACTGCTCCCAAGAGGCAGGGTGAAAGGTCAGTGTATACGTGATTCATGGTGAAGGGGGCGTACGTACAATCAAATGCATGTTTTTCCAGGTTTCTACTAGTCTCGTGAATCCTTCACTAGTCACAAGGAACAGTGTCACCATGAAGGATTTTCATGCTTTTCTAGATATGAGGAGATATAAGAATTGGGCTCATAAAATCAGCTCCTGAGGATATCTAAATATCTGAAGACCTATCCTGCCAGTTTTCCCAAAGCACAGATTGCCTCATTTCTGCTCCACCCCTGAACCTCTTCAGGGGGTATTGAAGGTCAGCAGCAGCAACACACGGTTTAATCCTTGTAGAGGTGGACGGTGGGCTTCCTAGGTGGTGCTAGTGGTAAAGAACACTCCTGCCAATGTGGGAGACATCAGAGATGCAGGTTGAATCCCTGGGTCAGGAAGATCAC
This sequence comes from Odocoileus virginianus, assembly GCF_023699985.2. Classification (NCBI taxonomy): domain Eukaryota; kingdom Metazoa; phylum Chordata; class Mammalia; order Artiodactyla; family Cervidae; genus Odocoileus; species Odocoileus virginianus. The sequence goes on from NC_069689.1 coordinate 50,785,326, forward strand.
CTGGAGGAGGGCATGGCAACCACTCCAGTATTCTCACCTGGAGAATTCCATGGACCGAGGAGCCTGGCAGGCTACAGTCCATAGGATTGCAAAGAGTTGGACACGACTAAAGGGGTTTAGCAGCATGCACACACGCAGAGGTGGATGGCAAGGGCCATAGCAAGTGTCAATTTGTGGTTGACACTTGTGAATGTCAGAAAACTAGGAGCCATTAGAAATCATAAAGAAGATGACAAATATCCATAATTCTACCATCCAGACATAACAGATGGATGCCCATCCTTCCACACTTCTCTACTCATACACATCCTTTAATGTAAAAAAATGAGAAAGAACTATATGTAGCATTGTATGATCTTTTATTTTCTTTACTTTTTGTGGGTATCTTTCCACATCAGCAAATATGAGTCTACATGATCATTTTTAATGACTCTATGGGGCCAGCATTTTTTTTTTTTAATCCTTTACAGAGAGAGATTAGGATGTTTCCAATCATGCTGTTTTATAAATATTCCTGGGACAAACAGCCTCATGCAGAACTCTTTTCTCAGTTGCCTAATTATACTCCTGGGGTGGGGGGAATCCCTAGAATTGGAATTGCTGAATCGGGCATTTGCACTTTCTCTAAGGTTGTTGACCCTTCTTGCCAAAAAGCTCTCTGGAAAACTCCCCCACTTTGCCTCCCCCAGCAATTTAAGAAAACACCCGTTTTCCACACCCTCACTCACTCCGGGTTTCATAAAATATTCCAACCTTCAGTGTACACGTTTTCAGGAAAGCACATCACACTCCTGCTTTGTCTTGACCTCTGGCCTGACTGGTCAGAAGCCCTGGGACAGGGGCAAAATGGCCAGATAGAGCCATCCTTCCCAGCACACCACCCGGAACGTCTCTCCCCAGCCCTTCTCTTTCAAGGCAGAAAATGAAAAGCCCCCGAGGAATCATCTCTTTTAGCGCCAGCTGGAGGTCGGAGGAACTGGGGTCAAGAAGGGACCAAGGGTGTTACAGGGCGCCTCCTTCACACCCCTAGGTGGGAAGCGTCGGACTCCCCACCCCCTCCCCCACCTCCTCCATCCCAAACAAAACCTGCGGATGAGAGACGCCCAGGAAAGGGGAAAGCAAACACAAGGACAGAAGGGACCAGCTTGAACCTGCAGGTTAGAAGGGCAGTCAGTTCCCACCAGGGACCCCCTTTTCAGCTGCAAACTGCTGCATTTGACATTTCAATGCAACCCGGGGGAGGGGAGCAGAGAGAGTGGAGAGGGGAGGGGGAAGGCTGGAGACCTGAATAGGGGCGGGGAGACAAAAAAATCTGCATCTCTTTAATTCCGCCACTTGTTCTTTCTGCCTTTCTACTCCCCTTGGCAGAATGTGACAGTCAGAGCCAAAGGGGCTTCTCTCCCTCTTTCTTTTTCTTTTTCTCTTTGACATTTAAAAACAATATACACTTGGGAGCATTGTAAATCGGGGAGGGGTGGGAGGAGAAGAGAAGAGGAAGATTGTTTCCGCAAGAATTGAACCTCAGGAAAGCTGCTTTCATCCTCCTCGTGACTTGTCCCTGCAGCCAGATTCCTTTTCATTGCTTTGGAGGGAAAACTGAAAAGACTTGGATTTTGCAAACAAAAAAGTAAATTCTGACCCTATCTAGTGAATGTGCTCTCTGGTGGGGGAGGGAATTGCTTATTCCTTGGAGAGAATCTTAGATCATTAAGAAACAGTATTCTCACAAAGCTAAACTCAGAGATCAACTGCATCAGTACTTCAGAGCGGGGTTTAAGATTAAGTTGGGGTCCGAGCCAGGCTTGCCTCTCCTTACCTGTCCCTGAAGATGAACCAACCCCCTACCCTCTGGCCAAGGGATATTTCCTAGGTATCTAGATCCTGGGCTCCAGCCTTGGCCTCTGGGAACAGCCCTGGATTTGAATAGAACACTCTGTTCTATCTAGAATACAAGAATAGTCAAGAATAACACAAGAATAATAATTAACACAAGAATAATTGAGCTTGTCTCTTCTGTCTCTGCTTTCTCCAATTTGCAGATGAGAAAACTTGAGGTCCCAGAAGATTGTGTGTGTGTGTGTGTGTGTGTGTGTGTGTGTGTGTGTGTGAGTGTGTTTAGATGCCCATTCGTGTCTGACTCTTTGTGACCCCATGGACTGTAGCCAGCCAGGCTCCTCTATTCAGGGGATTCTCCAGGCAAGAATACTGGGAGTGGGTAGCCATTCCCTTCTCCAAGGGATCTCCCAGGGATCAAACCCAGGCCTCCAGCATTGCAGGCGGATTCTTTACTGTCTGAGCCACAGGGAGATTGAGGATGGTAACCTCCCAGAGCTAGGGGACACAGGCCGGAACTCGCGTCCTTTCTCTTCCGGGGCAAGGAGCACCTCACCTCCCCGCCACCTCCACGTGTGTTGAAAGAGAGGGAGCTGCGCTTCCCTCGTGGTCCAGTGGTTAAGACTCCACCTCCCAAAGCAGGGGGCAGGGCACGGCTCCCATCCCTGCTTTGGGAAGAGCCCACGTGCCTTGGGGCAACTAAACCAGTGCAAAGTAGCTTCTAAAACCCCTGCGCCCGAGAGCCTGTGCTCTAGTGAAAGAAGCCCCCGCAAGGAGAAGCCTGGGGCACCGCCATGAAGAGAAGGCCCCCACCTCACTGCAGCTAGAGAAAGTCCTCGGGCAGCAACGAAGAGCCCACATGGCCAAAAATAAATAAATCAGTCTCTTTTTAAAAAAGAGAGGAGAGATGGAATCCCGTGTGTAAGTCGGAGTCACCAGCGGCAGTGGCTTTCTCTACCCAGGACAGAACAATAACAGCAGGAAAATCAAGTCAGGGGTTCCCTTGGCAGAGGAATATCACTCCCCCTGGAGTAGGAAATGGGCAAGCTTGAAATTGAGGGAGAAGGACCACGTTTTCATTTTGAAGTCCTCAGGGACTTCAGGTCGCGGAGGCTGGAGAGGTCTCCGACCAGACACCTTGAAGATGTCCAAGTTGGGGAACAAGGAGCCAGCACCATCAGGGACCCCAGGCCTGAAGCAAAGGCACCCAGGTGTGATGGAGAAGGTGGCCTCTGTCCAGTTATGCCCAGTCCCTCGGAGGCAGCGCCCTCTTCAACCACTGGGACCCTCCCTAATGAGAATAGAGCCAGGCTGTCTTGGCCAAGGGCACAGCTGAAAGTTTCTCGAGTCTTTCAAAGGGGAATACGAGTCCATCACCCTGCATGTTGAAAAAGATGTGACTGCCCCCCATTCTTTATCCCAAGCTGGTGAAGCGAGACATATGGATTTTATAAGTCTAGACCCTGATCACAGCCTTTTAAATCCTTTTAGCCTCTATGTAGGACCAGGAAGGACTAGACTGAATTAAAAATAACCTTTCCTACAGTAGAAACTATTATGTAATGGAATAGACCTTTTTAAAAAAATTAACTTTTAATTTTAGAATGGTTTTGGATTCTTTTTTTTTGGTCAGTGGTAGTACAGAGTTCCCATGTACCCCTCACCCAGTTTCCTCTATTATTAACATCTTGTTACAAGGGTGCATTTGTTACAAATGAATGAACCAATATCAATACATAGTGTTAACTAAAGCACATAACTTTATTCGGATGTCTGCGTGTGTGCGTGCTAAACCGCTTCAGTTGTGCCTGACTCTGTGTGACCCTACGAACTGTAGCCAGCCAGGCTCCTCTGTCCACGGGATTCTCCAGGCAAGAATACTGGAGCGGGTTGCCATGCCCTCCTCCAGGGGATCTTCCCCACCCAAGGATCAAGCTCACGTCTCTTATGTCTCCAGCATTTGCAGGTGGGTTCTTTAGCACTAGTGCCACCTGGGAAGCCTGATAGAGTATAACAGGAGTCCTGGAATTGTGTCCCACACAGCCTCAGGGTTTCAGGGAGAACTGGAAGGGCTTCTGGAGAAGGGAGGCAGTAAGTAGGGTCCCAGCCTCTGGTTCATCCAAAAGGTGGGTCCACTATCTTCAGTCCTTATTCCGAGTATCCACACAACATAGGCTATGTTGTGGCTCAGCTGGTGAAGAATCTGCCTGCAATGTGGGAGAACTGGGTTCCATCCCTGGGCTGGGAAGATCCCCTGGAGAAGGCAACGGCTGCCCACTCCAGTATTCTGGCCTGGAGAATTCCACGGACTATATAGTCCATGGGGTCTCAAAGAGTTGGACACAACTGAGCGACTTTCACTCACTCATCCATACAACATAGATTTGGGGGAAAATCATTTTATTATTTTTACAAATAAGGTTGAAATGCTCTGAAAGAGAAGATGTTTTGCCTTGGTTGACTGTGACCCACCCCCTAACTTCTGACAGCCTTATTCCAAGGTTAAAAATGACTCAGTTAGATTTTATTTTTAAAAAAGGGAAACATATTCTGTGGAAAAGAACATTTTACCCCCTACTTTTCCCTAGGGAAAATACCAGGTCAAAGAGAAGACCGTCCTCAGGTATGAAACGTGCAAGACCAGCTGAATCACTGAGCAGAAACGAGGGGCTTTCTAACTCATCCTGAGCTGTGTTGCCTCCTGTCCTTACTGAATCAGGTGACGGGAACGGCCTGAAGCCCTGCATGTAAAAGAGGTAAGAACGCAACCTCTCCCCCTTACTCGACTGTATGTTTGAGGTGCCCCTGGTCACCAGGCAACAGTAATCCTCCCAATTACCAGTCAACACGATTTTCCAAAGTGCTGGATTTAAGAGGATGCAACCCCAGAAGCCAGCTCAGTGCTTTCCTGAAAACGACTCTCCCTTCTCTTTCTAAAGGAAGACTGGATATTGCTCCCAATTAAGAGTGATGGGTCCCACTTTTCCTGTCTACAGAGAAATAACCCTTTCCACATTCATGTTTTTAACTGATGATCTGGGGAGAGATCAGCTAAGTACACTAGAACCCAGCTGTCTTTATGGAGAGACTCAGCACGGCTTACTGGAAAGAGCTGTGCTTGGCAGCCAGATTGGAGTCTGCATGCCAGCGCTGTTACTTACTGATTGTGTGAACGTGAGCAAGTGACTTGACTCCTGAGCCCTGGTTTCTGTGTGTCGAATGGCTGCTTCCCAGAGCAGCGGCGGAGTGCCGTGCCCACGGAGCCTGGCCTTAGATAGATGCTAACTACAGGATAGCTACTGATACACTTAAAGTTCGGGCAAGTTCTTTCTAGGGGTATCATTCTACAGAAACTGCTTCTTCTTTTAAAAGTTCCAAAGCTCCATTCAAGGAGACAGCTGGTACTATCACCCTATGGTGAAAAATGGGTCACAGAATACAGGCTGACCTCAGAGATACTGAGAGTTTTGTTCCAAACCACTGCAATAAAGCAAATATCATGATAAAGTTGAGCCACATGGATTTTTTGCATATAAAAGTTATGTTTACTCTATAGTTTATTAACTGTGTAATAGCATTACATCTAAAAGAATAATGGACATATCTTAATTTGCAAATATTTTATTGCTGTGTGTGCTAAGTCACTTCAGTTGTGTCTGACTCTTTGGGATCCTAGGGACTGTAGCCTGCCAGGCTCCTCTGTCCATGGGATTTTCCAGGCAAGAATACTGGATTGGGTTCTCCTGCCTTCCTTCAGGGCATCTTCCTGACCCAAGGATTGAACCCACATCTCTTATATCTCTAGAATTGACAAGCATGTTCTTTACCACTAGCGCTACCAAGTTTCAAATAATTACTAAAAAATGACAAATCAATTACAATAATAACATCAAAAATCATTGATCACAGATCACCATAAGAAATACAGTAACAATGAAAAAATTTGAAATATTCCAAGAATTACCAAAATGTTACACAGAGACATAAAGCAAACAAATGCTGTTGGGAAAATGGTGCCCACAGACTTGCTCCATACAAGCTTGCCACAAACCTTCACTTTGCAAAAAGAAAGAAAAAAATGCAATATCTTGAAAACACAATAAAATGGAGTACACCTGTAATGTCTTCCATTAGGGATTATTTTCTTAGGAAACTAATGACCTACAGAGAGAGAGGAATGGGAAGAACTTAGCAGGAAGGGGATGCATCTTTAAAGAGAGCCCATACATGCTCCCCAGGTGGCACCAGTGGTAAAGACCCCGTCTGCCAATGCAGGAGAAGTAAGAGATGCGGGTTAAATCCCTGGGTCAGGAAGAATCCTCTGGACAGAGGAGCCTGGCAGGCTTCAGTCAGGGGTGGTGAAGAGTTGGACACAACTAAAGCGACTTAGCACACACACAGCCTTTACAGTGTTCAAACAACAAGCCAGACAATTCTAAGCCCTTAACATCCAGGAACTCACTTAATCCTCCCAATGACTGCACTCAATTGAGACTATTATTACTAGTACGTGTTTTCATGTAATAATTTGGGAAGTAATTAGTAATAATAGTTTGGGAACCTGATCCTCACAGTGGTTAAGTAATTTGCCCTAACCCAGCTAGTTAGTGGTGGGGCTCAGTTCCAACCCAGACCTTCTGACTTCAGAGTCCGTTCTCAGAATCACTATTTTCTGTAGAGCTTATGGGAAAGTCATCTCCCTGCGCACGTGGACATGCTCCTTCAGGAAGAAGAACTGTGTGGACCAGACCAGACTTGTAACAGGAAGAGACTGGGGTTAGTTTGAGAAGAAAAGAAGCTTCTTAAACAAATCTGAAACCGAAAGCATTTTTCAAACACATCAAATACACAAAATGGCTGGAAAAGGGAGTGGTTCATTAAAGAAATGGAAAGACACAAGATATTTTTAGGAATTGTAGAATGTCGAATAAGAACTGGATATTAGATGATATTAAAGAACTGTTTTTAATTTTCTTAAGCGTGGCAAGGGAATTATGGACATAGAGAATGTGCTTCTTCTTAGGCATCAGGGGCTGAAGTATTAGGTTGATGCAAACATAATCGCGGTTTCAGACCGTGAATTTTAAATCATTATAACTAGGCTCAAACACATCTTTATTATTAATATATTCTATTTCAGACATATGTTAAAGCAGTTAGCTCTACACCAGAAACTAATACCACATTGTAAATCAGTTATACTTCAATTAAAAGATAAAAAAACTTTATATGCATTAAGCACTTTATAGACCAGAGGCATTCTGAGCAATACTTATTTATCATACCACCACCTATGAGATGGCTACTAATTTGACCATTCTTTACATGAGAACCTATTTCCAGAGAGACTGGGGTAGACATGGGAGTGGCACCACTCACGCTTACCCCTAACAACCACCAGCAAATTTTTCTCTTCCTGTTCCCGCAACTCTATCCTCTGCTAGCCTAGAGGAATGCTTTCACCAGGAGACACAACAATCCTTCCATTGAACTGGAAGTTAAGACAGCCACCCACCCATGCCTCTGAATCAATAGGCAAAACAAGGAGCTATGGTGTTGGCTCATTTAATTGATCCTAGCTATGGCATGCTGCGATTCATGGGGTCGCAAAGAGTCAGACACGACTGAGCGACTGAACTGAACTGAACTGACGCAGTCATTGCGGAGAAGGCAGTGGCACCCACTCCAGGACTCTTGCCTGGAAAATCCCATGGACGGAGGAACCTGGTGGGCTGCAGTCCATGGGGTCGCTAAGAGTCAGACACGACTGAGCGACTTCACTTTCACTTTTCACTTTCATGCATTGGAGATGGAAATGGCAACCCACTCCAGTGTTCCTGCCTGGAGTATCCCAGGGAGGGGGGAGCCTGGTGGGCTGCCATCTATGGGGTCCCACAGAGTCGGACACGACTGAAGCGACTTGGCAGCAGCAGCAGCAGCATGCAATCATTGAGGTAAGGAAGAATCTGGAGGATAGGAGAGCCCGTAGGGCACTTGTTAGAAAGACTATGCCCTGTGATTAAGGTCAGTGAAAAACTACACCAAATCTAAGACCAGACCCTTCACAAATGAAGGGTCACCCTACCTTTACCTGGTCACCCTACCAGGTAAAGAATCATGACTAACTGTAGTGTTTGTTGAGGGCAAAGGGAATGCAGAATGGACAGTAGAAGACAGATACAAATATCAGCCCTGTGTGTGCTGAGTCACTCAGTCGTGTCCGACTCTACGACACCATCGCCCATAGCCCGCCGGTTCCTCTGTCCATGGGGATTCTCCAGGTAAGAATACTGGAGTGCGTTGCCATGCTCTCCTCCAGGGGATCTTCCCAACTCAGGGATTGAACCCAGGTCTCCCTCATTGCAGGCAGATTTTTTACCATCTGAGCCACCAGGGAAGCCCATAAATACAACCACACAACCTATAATGGTAGCTAGAACTGGAATTGTCATGAATATTTCCTCCTTTGTCACAAAAACATTTGTGTGTCTATACTAACATCTGAAGATATTAAGCAAATCTACTTTCCTATCTTTTCCCCATGTCACGCAACATAAGATGTATTGACTTTGTGTCAGTATTTTTTTTTAAGGATCGTTGATTTTACATCATAGCATTCAAAGTACAGAATATCAGGAGAGTAAACATCACTCAAGGATTTTACTTCCTCTTTGGGGAAAGGAATTAGTGTATTTTCAGTTGTACTAGGATAGTTGTGTGCTGTTAGTGCAAGTGTGACCTCATTATTGCCTTTATTTGGAGATTAAGTATGGTTTAGGAGATGTGTATAGCTGCCAGGTTGACAAGGAGTGGATTTGTGATGGTTCTTTTCATGTATTAGCTTGACTGGGCTAAGGGATGCTTGATAGCTTATTTCTGGGTGTGTCTATGGGAGTGTTTCAGGAGGAGATTACCATTTGAATTAGCAGACTGAGTAAAAATGACCCACCCTCAGTACTGTGGGCAGACCCATCCAATCCTTTGAGGTTAGAGCAAAATGGTGGCGGAATGGTCTCCCCATCTCTCTCTCTTTCTCTCATAGAGCTTCAGTGGCCATCTTCTCCGGTCCAGGAATATTAAAGCTCCTGGTCCTCAGGTCTACCATTGACTTTCTGGGGTCTCCAGCCCGCAGGTGGCAGATCATGGGCCTTCTCGGCCTCCATAACCAAGACATTCAATTCCTATGATAAATCTCTTTGTATGTAGACATATAGAGATGTATCTACTTGGTTTGGTTTCCCTGGAGAACCCTGACCAATAGGGCCAGAAGCTTTATGAGCATTATTTTTTTCCTTATACCACCACCTATGAAGTGAGAACTAATTTTATGCCCATTGTATAAGTGAGAAAATCTCGGAGAAGTTGAAGGCCTTGTCCATGCTACATGATTAGCAAGCTGAAGTGCAGGGAGTCAGGTTGGTCTGACTCCAAAGCCCAGGCTTATTCCAATCCAGGTCGCCACTACCAGAGCAAGGCCTTAATGACGCACAGCACTGCTAGGGTCAGTGCCAGCTGCCTGAAAAGTCTCAGAGGCCCTCAGGCTCTCGCACCCCCCTGCCACTCTTTTCAAGATCTTCTCTACAAGCTCCTCCAACTTGATAAATTCCTGGCCCCAAACCCGTATGACAGAGTGAGGTGTCAAAAGCCATTCAGCTGTTTGGGAAGTCCCAGCTACACAGAAAATTATCTCAGGGTTTTTTTTTTTTGTGTGTGAGCTCAATGGGTGCTCCAAAACTAATTACCCCTCTACCAAAGGGTGAGATCTTAATGGCATTTTGATTTACTTCCTTCTTTTCTTTTTTTCATTTTGACAGTTTTATTCCAAAATTGGAATATCACTTTTGGTGTCCTTGAATTTTCTCTCTGATTTTTTATAGCAAATTCTTTCTACCTTTAAGACTCTCATGGCTTCCCTGGTGGCTCAGTGGTAAAGAATCTGCCTGCCAATGCAGAAGGCACGGGTTCAATCCCTGATCCAGGAAGATCCCACATATCGTGGAGCCACTAAGCCCAACTAAGCTCATGTGCCACAACTACCGAGCCTGTGCACTAGAGCCCGGGAACCACAGCTACTGCACCCGTGTGCCCTAGAGCTGGTGCTCCGCAGCAAGAGAAACCCCCACAAAGAGAAGCCGGCACCCCACAACCAGGAGTAGCCTCCCCCGGCTCACCCACACAGCAGTGAAGACCCAGTACACCAAAATTTAAATAAATAAATAAACCTTTATCTTTGGGGGGGAAGAAAATGGCCCACATCAAAAAATCTTAAAAAATAAAAAGACTAGTGAAGTGGACTGAAGCATATTGGTCATTTTCTTTTTTTCCAGAAAAAGAAGAAAATCGGGTTGTGCAACTTTTCCAGCCCCTCCCATCCTCCTCCTGCTGCTAGAGGACCTTCCCAAACCCCACCTCTGCACGTGACCTTCTCTGCTTCACGCCCTTCAAGGCAGCCCTCGTGGAGCCGCAGATGGGTCGAGAGGCCCCCCGGACGGCGTTCATTGGGTGGGCGAAGCTCTTTCAGCAGGAGCGCTGCACCAGGAACGGTGCGCTCCTGGATGGGCTGTGTCATCTTCTGCCTTCTTCCTTCCTCTACCTTCCTCTGCCTTCCTCGCCCCTGCTGCTGCTCCAGACTTGGGCCAGGTGTCACCCTTCTCCTTAAACCGGAGACTGGGAAAGATGCCCCTTCCTGACAGGGGCTGGACCCGTTCACGTCTCGGTCCTGAAGCTCCTTGCGCCAGGATTGGGCCAGAGCCGACGGTCCATCCATGCTTCTCTAAGTGAGTCCGCGTTCCACAGCGGATTAGCCGGAAGACTTTGGGCCAGGTATTTCTTTACCCTCTTGAAAGTCTCAACTGTCTCATTTTAAGCTGGAGGTAACAAACCATCACGATGCTGTAAAGCAATCTTCCTCTGATTAAAAAATAAATCTAAAAATTAAGATAAACTGGAGATGATAACAGCTCCTCAACAGATGGTCCAAGTAAGGACAAAATAAGGTGATTGCAGGTGAGATATTTCCAGGCCTAGCCCCACCTGGCCCAGGACAGCTTGTTTAGTTGAAAAGTCCTGTCGGACTCTGTGACCCCATGAACTGCAGCCTGCCAGGCTCCTCTGTCCACGGGATTCTCCAGGCAAGAATACCGTTGCCATTTCCTTCTCCGGGGATCTTGCCAACCCAGAGATCAAGCCCACATCTCCTACACTGCAGGTGGATTCCTTGACACTGAGCCACCACGATACAGCTTAGTGATTCTCAGTAGCTATCTGCATACCTCACTAAGGGGCTCAGAAATGGACCGTGTGAGCTGGGGAAGGAGGAAGGAAAAGGCTCGCGTGGCGAACACTGAAGGGCAAGAATGTGCACAGCCCTGTCTAGGAGATGACGGGCCAGAGTGTCCAGCCAAGCACCCAGTACGGCGGGAAAACGCTCCCAGCCAGCACAGAGGGAAAGCCAGGCTGCTCCCAGGGGACCCCGCACTTAGACTCAAGGTTAAAACGTGATGCGACTTTAGCTGCCCCTCCTCCCCAAAGGCATCAGGGCATGAGCAGGGTCTAAGACACCCTCTGCCAGCTCAGGTCACAGACCCACTGGCTCTAGCCCTGCACTACCCACATGCACTGCCCGCCCCCCCCAACCCCGGCCAGCTGTCAGGCTCTCCAACTGGACTGGAGGTCAGAACCTGCAAGAAGCAGGATGGTTAAAGGAAGGACGAGTCAAGGTGTGGAAGGCGAAACAACTGGGCAGAGAGGGCAGCGAAGGCCAGCACAGGTATGTCCCAGGCTGGGGACATGCTTACCTGTTCCAGAAGGTTCTTTCATTGTAGCTCTCAGAAGGAAAGCAACAAGAAAACAGTCATACCCAGTGGCTCCAGAAGGGAGAGAAAGAGCATATTTTTGCAAATTTGAAGCTGCTCTGGTCATCCCCCAATGACACAGGTCAAATTCCCACTATTTATGTCACTTTTAGGTCAAACCGTGGCCACCACCAAACCCTCTTGATAAGTTAATATGCCCCCTTAAAGAGGACACAATGACTAATAACTGCTCAACAAAACAGATTTTTTTTCTTTTACTTGTTTTGAATTGATAAAAGGAGACTTCTTTTTGGAGAAAGTAGCTATAGACAGAAAAGACTAGCTGTGGGAATCAAGAACTTGGACAACGCCCAGGTCAGGGTGCCTTAAAGTCTCCAAAATGGTCCTGAGTTAATAGCTGAGCCAGGAAATGTTGAAAAAAGTGTGTCTTCAGGGAAGCCTTAGATGTTCAACACCAAGGACTGGAATAAAGTCCCAAATGAAACCTGTCTAGCAAATCCCTTCCCTGGTTGGCAGACGCACCTATCTGCCCAGCCTCCATCCCCTCTGTGAAACTGATAGGGTCAGATGTCATGCTGGCGGAAGACTTTAATTGAAGCTGAGTCACATTAATTGCATCACTGTGCTGTCCAAACTTAATTCCCCTGAAGTGACGTCATAAAACCAGGGCATTACAAAGGATTAGGGACCAAAAGGAAAGTAGACGTGAATAAGGTTTCCATGTGGCCATGACTCATGTCTAATGGTCGTGTCCCAAATGTGGGTGCTCATGACTCACCCCTGGTACCAGAACCAGCTCCACGTGGCCTCCACACGTGGGGGGCTCTGACCTGGCCTCCCTCTGCTGAGAAGCCTGAGGCCCCAGCTTTAGTCAGGAGTGAGGGAAGCCACAGACAGGATTCACCGGACCAAATGGGACCTGTCAAGGTCTGAGCTTAAGACTCACCAAAGTTCAGTGTTGCCCCCAAAGCAGTGCCGCTTCGGGTGCTAATGTGTGCTATGTGGAAAACAAAGGGTTTAGTGGCCAAGCATATTTGGTAAAGGGGTTGATCAATGGGTTTCCTCACTGCAAGGGGCCCTTAACCTGTTAGTAATCACTGAACGCTTGCAAAGGCAATAGGTTACGCAACGTTTCTTGAGGTTTGCTGACCAGGGAACCATTGCATTTGTAGATTTTTCTTTTTCTTTTTTTAATCTGGCTGCTTTGCAAGCCATGTGGGATCTTTGTTCCCCAACAAGGGATCAAACCTTTCCCCCCTGTTGTGGAAGCACAGGATCAACCACTGGACTGCCAGGGAAGTCCCCAGGAAATCCTTTCTGATGGAGAATTCGTGGGGTTAGTGCCCTGAAGAACACATCTCATAAAAGCCTTTTTAGTTGTAGCCTCGCCTTTCACCATTCCCCCCATCACAAAGACAGAGACGCCTCTGGACATTTGTTTCTAACACAGTGCATCGATGTCCATCCAGACCATTGACAGATTGCCCCTCATTCCCACACACACGTCAACATGTTTTGGCTTCCACTAGAGGACTGCTAAGCCACACAGCATAGCACCACTGAGACGGACATCTGGGATTCTTGATTCTGATGTTACCATTGACGAAAGTAAGGCCCACGGAGCAGAAGCCACCAGCTGGCGATGAGACAGCTAGAGAGAAGCAGAGCCAAGACTGGACCTCCTCTGTGCTGAGTCTCAGTCCATCTCAGTCCCAAAGATGGGAACTGTTTCTTGGGTATAAATAAATGCAGTTACTAGTCAATTAGTCAATGAGTTACTGCAATTACTAGTTACTAAGTTACTACATTGAAGAGTGATTCTTAGATCAATGGGCTACTAGATAGGTCTAGCAACAGAGGAAGCAGCTACACTCAAGTGGTGCCAAGAGTTAGGAGAGGACAGGTTATTCTTTTCAAAGTTTCCATAAACATGCTGGGCAACTGAGAACTTACTACATTATTATTTGATCTGTTGGAGGATCTTTCCCCTGTTTCAGAGTTCTTAGTTGCAGACAACAGAATCCACTGTAGCCAGGTTAAGCCCCCAAAATGGTTCATATTGGATAGTTTATGGTATCCTCAGAAGGAACAGGAAATGACTGCATGTGACACAAACACGGAAGAACAGAACCAGGATAAACACCCAGCTTCACCATGGGTCTGCTCTAGAGAACCTCCGCTGTCTCTGCCCCTCCACTTGGCCCTTTCAATGCTCCACTGGATGTTTGAAGAATCCCAGGGACCCTAGAAGAACAGACACCTTGAGCACATGCTTGTGAGAATATCTGCAGAAGTTCAGCACCTCCCCTTGCTCACTTCAGCATCTGCATCTCAAGTAGATGCATCTTTGAGGCCAAGCTAGATCGCATGTGAGGAGGGCATGGCAACCCACTCCAGTATTCTTGCCTGGAGAATCCCCATGGACAGAGGAGCCTGTCAGGCTACAGTCGGTGGGGTTGCAAAGAGTCAGACGCGACTGAGCGACTAAGCACAGCACACAGGTCACCTGCATCACTCTGAATTATGGGCTAAATTGTGTCCCCCCTTCCCCAAATTCATGTGCTAAAGCCTTAACTTCATATCGTGACTACATTTCAAGATACTACATTTCAAGAGGTAATTAAAGCTAAATAAGGTCATAATCAGTTCAGTTCAGTCACTCAGTCGTGACGCTTTGCCATCCCATGGACTGAGCACGCCAGGCCTCCCCGTCCATCACAATTCCTGGAGTTTACTCAAACTCACATCCATTGAGTCAGTAATGCCATCCAACCATCTCATCCTCTGTCGTCACCTTCTCCTCCCGCCTTCAATCCTTCCCAGCACCAGGGTCTTTTCCAATGAGTCAGCTCTTCGCACCAGGTGGCCAAAGTATTGGAGTTTCAGCTTCAACATCAGTCCTTCCAATGAACACCCAGGACTGATCTCCTTCAGTCCAAGGGACTCTCAAGAGTCTTCTCTAACACCACAGTTCAAAATCATCAATTCTTTGGCGCTCAGCTTTCTTTATAGTCCAACTCTCACATCCATACATGACTACTGGAAAGGCCATAGCCTTGACTAGACAGACCTTTGTTGGCAAAGTAATGTCTCTGTTTTTTAATATGCTGTCTAGGTTGGTCATAACTTTCCTTCCAAGGAGTAAGCGTCTTTTAATTTCATGGCTGCAGTCACCATCTGCAGTGACTTTGGAGGTCATAATAGTGGGGCCCTAATCCAACAAAGCTGATATCCTTATAAGAAGAAGAGGCACCAGGGCCGTGTGAGGACATGCTTGGAGGCGACCATCTGCAAGCCAAGGAGAGAGGCCTCAGGAGAATCCAAACACGCTGACCCTTCGATCTTGTTCCCCCAGCCTCCAGAACTGTAAACAGATAAATTTCTGTTGTTTCAGCCATCCAGTATGTGGTTTTGTTATGGAAGCCCTTACAACTAATATACCTGCATGCATGGGAGCCTGGGAAACATAGTTTGTCGCTTTTCAGGCCCAAGAAAACAGAGAGGAAAATAAAAGGAGTCAATCATAGAATCCACTACTTTATCTAAACAACTGACTCTCAACTGAGATCAGAAATGTATGAACAAGGGCTTCTCTGGTGGTCAGTGGTAAAGAATCCGCCTACCAGTGCAGGAGACAGGGGTTCGATCCCTGGTCCAGGAAGATCCCACATTCCACAGAGCAGCTACAGCCCTTGAGTCTCATCTGTTGAGCCTGTGCTCTAGAGTTAGTGCTCTGAAACTAGAGAAGGCACCACAAGGAGAAGCCCATGCTCCACAACTAGAGAGCAGTCCCTTCATACCGCAGCCAGAGAAAAGCCCTCACAGCAATGAAGGCCCAGCACAGCCATAAATAAATAAGTAAAACTATTTTAAAAAAGAAGTATATGAATGGAACCCATCTAACACACTCCCTCCCCAGTTGGTGGACACACATGTTTGGACAAGCCCAGCGCCATCCCCTCTGTGAAACTGATGCAGTCAGGTGTCACGCTCTGGGCTTCTCCCAGATCCACCCAAACTTCCCTCCCATCACGATCCTGCCACCTCCCACCTGGACCGTGACCATCGCTAGGTCCTCACCCAGCCAAGACTCCTGAGCACCCATCAGCTCAGCAACGCCTCGCGTGCATCTCCTCTCACCTTCTGAACAGAACTGTGTTTCCGGCCACATTTCACAGATAAAATTAAAATGCCAGTAGACCACACACACTCGGTGAAATAAAGCTTCCCACCCTGCAAAAAAATAAAATAACAGTAGAAATAGAACATGAGAGCCGAAGAAAAGAGAAATACAAACAGTCCAGCCATTCGCTTCAGTGTTTCCTGGAAACCATGACATAATGGAAGTCAGATGTGTTATGTAAATTTCATTAATGGAGAAGAAGAAAACTACAAACTTCTCAAACGGAAACTGTTTTTTCTCAAGTTCTACGTTAAGAAATGGCTCCTCCAGGATTTCAAGCAGGGGCCGTGAAGGACACTCGGGACCAGCAGCTCGGCAGGATCCATCCCTCACTAAAGATGCAACAGCAGATTTTTTACGGGTGTCTTCCCTCTGAGCCAAGGGTGTATAATTAAGAAGTAATTTAAAGAGCACCATTCCCAACAGACTCGCTTTTCTTAAATTTGCATAAATTGTGTGACTTCCCTGCCCAGAAGCAGTGCTGTCTCTCTTTCCCCCCCCACTGCTAGGTGAGTATCTCTCAGCTCCCAGGCTTCCTCCATCCATGGAAAGGCACTCCTCACCATTCCTGGCACGCCCCTTGTCTCCTCCCCACCTCTCTCAAGAAAGTATTCGCCTATCCTCCTTCTAACCTACCGAAATCCTGAGGACTCTGCAAGGAGGGAAGCAAGATGATAAGAAAGAAGAGAGAGTCACGTGGGGAAGGGGGCAGGGAGAAAGAGTAGGGAAGAAGGAGAAAAGGAGGCATCTCGAGAAGGGATGGAGGGCGGGAACACCAGGACACGCCATGCCAGGGACTCTGTCAGCCAGGCTCACGTGTAAGGCTCAGTCTAAGCGCTGTCACTTCCCTGACATTTCTCTTCCCACTTCAGACAGGAGGATTTCCTGGTGCCTTCCATTGCCACAGGTAGCAGAGTGGTAAAGAATCCACCTGCCAGTACAGAAGGCCCAAGAAACTCGGGTTCGATTCCTGGGGCAGGAAGATCCTTCCTGGAGAAGGAAATGGCAACCTACTCCAATATGCTTGCCTGGGAAATCCCACAGACAAAAGAGCCTGGCAAGCTACTCTCCATGGGGTCGCAAGGAGTCAGACACAAATGAACACACATATTTGCCTGGCCCTGAACTATTGCTGCCTGGCCAGTGAGTACCAAGTTCTTCCCCCAACATGCTCTCTGGCACCTTAGGCTCTGGCAATACCGAGAATGGGGAACTTGGCATTCCCCCAAGCATACCATGGCAACCTACCCAGTATGCATCCTCACCTCATCCTTAATAACAGACTTTGGGATTTATTCAGGGTTGCAATGTGCCCAGCTCCTCCATGGAATCCAGGCAGAGACTAAGAAGTCTCTTTCAAGAAGGCTGATTAAGATGGAAGGAATAAGTTTTTCCCCTGTCCCTTCTTCTTTCTCTCTGCTTGGAACACAGACATCCTCACTGGAGGCCCAGCAGCCATCTTGTGACCCTGAGGATAAAAGTCACATCCAAGAATGGCCAAAGCAGAGAGTGAGAAGTCACCTCCACACCACCGCTGAACTGCCTGCTTTTGCACTTCTTCATGGAAGAGAAGTAATCCTTCATTTAATTTAAGCCACTTTGGTTTTCTCTTTTAGACGGCTAAGCCAAAATCTGGTACAACCGCCATGCGGTTTCATGCCTCTGAGACATTGCATAACTCTTCTGTCAGTAACTCCTTCCCTCCAGCTCTCCACCTGTTGGACCAGTAGTTATGTTCAAAGTCTCCACCAATCTCTCTCTGTGTGGAACGTGTGTTAGTCGCTCAGTTGTGTCTGATTCTTTGCAACCCCATGGACTGTAGCCCACCAAGCTCCTCTATCCGCGGGATTCTCCAGGCAAGAATACTGGAGTGGGTAGCCATTCCCTTCTCCAGGGATCTTTCTGACCCAGGGATCGAACCTGAGTCTCCTGCATTGCAGGCGCATTAATTGACCCCTCAAGTGACTACATGTTGTGGTTCAGTTGCTCAGTTGTGTCTGACTGTGACCCCGTGGACTGCAGCAAACGAGTCTCCTCTGTCCTCCCCTACCTCCCAGATTTTGCTCAGAGTCCTGTCTATTGAGTTGGTGATGCTATCAAACCGTCTCATCCTCTGCCACCCCCTTCTCCTTTTGCATCAGTCTTTCCCAGGAAAGACTGACGTGGCCATGTAATATTTATTTAATAAATATTCAGAGTTGTTTAATAATTGATGAATAAAAATTTCTGAGAATGAATGAAAAATAAATTATTTACACAAAAATGACAATAGTATCTATTCCAGAGCATGTCTCCTCTTCAGTCTCAACTCTTAGGGGGTCTTCTTTGGTCCCAGAGTCCCAGGGGATGATGTGGCATCTAAACAGACAGATGTGTCAGAGATTCTAGTCAATGCTGCTTGGGCAGTATGACACAATTCCCACCAAGGACAAAAGGAAAAAATAGCAAGAGAGCAAAAAAGAAGTAAAAATATATTTGCAAGAGCTTGAAAGAAGCACCTAATGTTTTTCACACTTGCCTCAAATTTTCCATGAAAATGTGAAGCTTTTTTTCCCTACATTAGAACTGATTTCACCCCAAAATGGCTTTCCTGCTGGGGTGAGCAGCCTGGAATACCAAATGGGTCTCTGCTGTGAAGAGAGTAGGGATGACACTCATGTGAATTCCACGTGAGAGCTGGGTGGTGAGAAGTACCCAAAATGCCAAAGCAGGCGAGAGGAACTGCTGCTCTACCCAGAAATACTTTGGAGGCTGCACTAACCAAAAAAAAAAAAAGAATGTCCATCTCAGCAAATGAACAAATATTCAGCTAAGCAGGGATCACAACAAATGTTTCTGAGGACCTAATTGTACTGGGCAGGGAACTGCGTGCTAGGGGTTCCAGAACGGCCACAAGGCAACTCTGTCCTCAAGTCCTGGTATCAGACCCCAGAAGTGGGAACTGACATGATCTTTATCACCTTTGCTGCTGCCATCAGCATCCTCCTCCTGGCCAGAGCTGTTAAATCTTGAGAATTCACTGCCTAAAGGATGAGGCTAACCTAAAAGCAGGTGTTTATAAGGCGATATGATAAATGAAATGATAAAACTTTGCATATGATGCACTAGGGAGGAGGAGAGAATGATTATCTGAGATTAGATAATGTGTAGCCAAAAGGGAGATAGTGAGCAAGGTTTTGAAGGATGCATAGAAGTTTGCCAACCTTAAGCTAAGATGCTTGGAAATTCTTTTGCCTCCAGAAGTCTTTAAATATGGTTCTGTGTGAAGGACCCCTATATTTGAACTAATTTCTCAGAAACATTCCTTAGAGCAGCACTTTAAAGAAAAAAAGTTTGCCACGTCATGTGGCATGCAGGATCTTTGTTCCCCTAAGCAGGGATCGAACTCAGGCTCCCTGCATTGGATGTGCAGAGCCCACACCACTGGACTGCCGAGGAGTTCTGGAACAGCACATTTCAAAAACAAATGTGCTTATGAATCACTCGGAAATCTTGTTAAAATGATCCTAGTTCCGAGAGTCTGGGCTGGGTCCTAAGAATTTGCAGTCTAGCAATGTGAAGATGCCACAGGAGGTCCTGAACACTCCTGATGTCTGAACGTCTCTCACCAACCAATAACAAGAGTTCTCAGGCAGTGCAGGTCCACGGGCCGTGGAGAATTGGCGTAAAGTATCTCAGATGCTCCAAAAATGAGGGAGCTGTTTGCCATGTCTTCCACCAGGACTGCTTCAGGACCGTGGTTCTCAACTGCACATAGAAATCCCTGTGGAGCCTTAACCTTCCCCATTCCCAGAACACAACTTGAACAGTTTCATCCGAGTGTTTCATCAGGATGCAAACTTCCCTGGTGGTCCAGTGGTTAAGATTTCGCCCTCCAACACAGCAGGTGCGGATTTGATCCCTGGTCAGGAAGCTAAGATCCCACATGCCTCTTGGCCAAAAACAAAACCAACAGCCCCTCCCCCATAAAACAGAAGCAATAGTGTAGCAAATTCAATAAAGATTTAAAAGAACAAAAGAATGTCTTTGGAGGAGGAAGCCCAGCCTTGATAGTTTCTAAAGTTCCCCCGTTTGCATGTTCAGTTGCCGGGTTACTCAGTTCTGTCCAATTCTTTGCGACCCCATGGACTGTAGTCCGGCTGACTCCTGTCCATGGGACTTCCCAGGCAAGAATACTGCAGTGGGTTGCCATTCCCTTCTCTAAGGGATCTTCCCAACCCAGGGCTCAAACCTGCATCTCCTGCATTGACAGGTGGATTCTTGACCACTGAGAAGCCCTCTAAAACTCCCCAGATGGTCCCAAAGTACAAGCAGTGCTGAGAACCCGGGCTTTAGGCCAGGAGAGCTCCACTGGTCATTTACGACGACTGGATGTGACGCCCCCTGCAGACACTACCGTCTCCCAAGTTGGACAAGCAAGTGCCCAGAGGTGAGCGATTTCTCCCCTCCTTCTCCAAGTGCGGCCCCTAGACCTGCAGCTGCTGCCCCTGAAGGCTTGTTAGGAATGGATCCCAGAGTTCTTTAATAAAATGAGCTGACCCTGCCCATTGTCCCTAAAAACGTTGACAATCAGGGAAGGACCCCTCTTCTGCGTAGGCCGCTCTGTGCCATCAGAGACTATCTCTGAGTAGAAGCAGGAAACCGGAGCCTGGGGCCTGGCTGTGACCCCGGGGCTGACCCCTGGGCTGTGTGAGTCACGCCAGGGCTCTAACCTGGGTCCCCCGGTCTGTCCCAGCACTGACTGCACCAATGCCCCTCCAGGTGGCACGATGCCAGCTGCCGAGATGAAGGGCAGAGCCCCAGACATCAGTAAGCTGCAGCAGCTCCTGACGCAGGGTGCATGGACGCACGGTAGCCGTGTTGGAGCGTTCCCGCCCGCCTCTCCTGGCACGGGGCTGTTCCCACGTTTCTCGTGACAGGTGCGGCGCCCACTCTTATCCCCTCCCTTCCAAAAGTACCACGGACCTTCCGCAGGCCCTTTGTTCCCAGAGCGGCTTAGCAAAGAATCCGGGGAGCCGCTATGGGAAGCTCTTCGGGCCTAATCCCTGGTGGAGGAAGCAGCTGGCCCTCCAGCTGGGCCCGGGTGGTGACGATACAGGCCCGGGTATGTGGCTCAGCTGGGCACGCAGCCTGCGAATGTCCCCACCTGTGGGGCCGCCGTGGAGACTTCTGAGCTCTGAATTATAATGGTCACACAGGGCAGTAGGAGAGAGATCACATTCTAACACAGTCTGCTCCTGTGTTTCTGGGTGGTACTGAGATTCTGCTTTAAAAAAACAAATTGAGGGGGAGCCGTCCTGAGTCTTTGTTGGGGTGCACGGGCCTTCTCTAGTTGCAGCACTTGGAGGCTTCTCTCTAGTTATGATGCCTGGGTTTGGGGCTTCTTCTTGAGGTGCCCAGGTCTCTCTTGTTGCAGAGCATGGGCTTCAGCAGCCATGGTGCATGGGCTTGATTGCCCAGCGGCATGTGGGATCCTTGTTCCCCAACCAGGGATCGAACCCGTGTCGCCTCCATTGCAAGGCAGAGTCTTAACCCCTAGAACAGCAGGGAAGTCTCAGATTCTGCATTTCTGATGAGCTCCCAGGTGATTCTTGGGCTGCTGGTCCTTGGACCACACTCTGAATAACAAGGACTCAGCACAACTAGTTTCAGAGACTTCCCAGGCCATTGTTGACTGCACGACTTTGAGAAAGGTATTTAACTCTGGGAGCCCCTGTTTCCTTGATTGCAAGATGAAATAATAATCACTGACTCCCCAGGGCAATAGGTCACTAAGCTCCTGAGTGAGCGAGTGGAGCTCAAGGCCAGGCTGTGCCTTCCACAGAGCAAGTTACAGACTCTGTAAGGGTGTCTGAGGAGAGTCTGAGGCTCAGTTACATCATTAGTTCCAAGGAGCCATGTGACAGCAGGAGTTTCAGAATCAAGTGGATTTGAATGGCTCTCTGGGTCTCAGGAATGCCTCTGTAACTTACGGGCACCAAAACTTAGGAAGGTTTTGTTAATGAGTTTAAAAATCTTTAAGATACCAGCACGGGGCTTATTACGTAGGAGGTATTCAATAAATGTTAGTTTCCTTCCTGTGTTAGTTTCCTATGTTAGTTTATCATTTTCCTATCTTCCAGAGAAAATGGAACTACAAACTGTTTGGGGTTTCTTGGGAAATCATTCAAGACCATGAGCATGAATGCATATCTCTAAATGACTATTATAGTCAGAATCCTTTGATCATAGGTGACATGAACCCCAGTTCCAACAGGCTTAAAAGGATATCACATGTTCTTTAACTGAAGAGCTTCCCTAGTGGCTCAGAAGATCAAGAATCTGCCTGCAATGCAGAGATCTGGGTTTGATCCCTGGATTGGGAAGATCCCCTGGAGAAGGAAATGGCAACCCGCTCCAGGATTCTTGCCTGGAGAATCCCATGGACAGAGGAGTCTGGTGGGCTACAGTCCAGGGGGTCGCAAAGAATCAGACACAACTGAGCGACTAACACTAACTTAAACTGAAAAGTCCAGTGGGGTTCAGGCATAGCTGGATTGCGGTGTCCACACAATATGGTCAGGAACTTGTCTCTCCACCTCTTTCCTTTGTATCGGCTTCATTCTTGGGCTGGCTCTCAGCATTTGGTGACAAAAACTATCTCTAGCAGCTCCAGGTTGACAGACCTGGCCTAAAAAGAGATCCTCTTTCCTGAACAATCCAGAAAAAGCCCCAGAGGTGACTCTTACTGACAGATTGAGTGATGTACCCGTCCCTGAGTAAATTGCTACAACCTGCTCAGTCCTGTGTGACACGTTGCGCTGGAGGCAGGCCACCCAATCACTTTGACAGAGCAGAAGAGTGATGTATTGGTTTGCTAAGGCTGTCATAACACCGTACCACAAAATGGGTGGCACAGACAATAGAAATTTATTCTCTCACAACTCTGGAGGCTGGAAGACCAAAATAAAGGTGTCCACGGGGTTGGTTTCCTCTGGAGGCTGTGAGGGAGACTGTTTTAGCCTCTCTCCTGGCTGCTGATGGTCACCAGCAGTCCCTGGGGTTCTTTCACTTGGAACTGTTGGTACTGGACCAAACTTGGAGTCTGCTCACCCGCCATGCAGCAAAGCCAGTTTCCGGACGCCGGGTTATGGTGAACAAAACTACAGCATTGGCCTTTCCCTGGTGGTCCAGTGGTTAAGACATTACCTTCCATTACAGGAGATATGGGTCCAGTCCCTGCCCAGGAACCTACGGGAGCTAGATCCCTCGTGCCTCACAGCCAAAAAAACAAAACGTCAAACAGAAGTGACAGGTCCACATCAAAATAAACAAAAAAAGAAAAGAAAGTGCAGTGTTTATTGCAGGCACCAAGCAAGGAATAAGGGCAGCTTAGGCTCAAAAGACTCAAACTCCCTGATGGTTTGCAGGAAAGCATTTTGAAAGACTGTATTTGGAGTGAAGGCGACAGGATGCATGCCTTTCTCCTGATTAGTTGGTGATGAGGGCACAGGGTGTGTTCCAGGAACCTCAAATCATCAACCTGCTGGTTCCAACCAGTCTGGGGTCTCCAGGCTTCTGCTTAGTTGTCACTGTTTCCTCCACTTGGCAGGAGGGGGTCTTAGATCCTGAAGAATAACTCAGGGCCATCCGTCAGATTGTCATGCATGTCCCTTAAGGAGAACTGGGACCCTGATCTATTGTCATTACTTGTCTTGTTCGACTGCCTCTCCTTCTCCTTTGCATTCCCTCGCTTCCCTACTTAGTAACTGCATAAGCCTGCTCTTTGGAATTCAGGGAAGGACTAGGAAACTGGAGTCTTTTTCTACAAACGAGAAACGGGGAATACAGAGAGACTTTTGTAACCAAGAGGCCCCTGCAGGGTTCTGCTCATTTTCAATCTCCTCTTTTCTTTGATTCTCTGCCATTTTGAGGGGAACAGCTATGGGACAAGAAAGGGAATAAAGTTTTGGATAGAGAAAGTGAAATTGAAGTTGCTCAATCATGTCTGACTCTTTGTGACCACATGGACTGTAGCCTACCAGGCTCCTCCGTCCATGGGATTCTCCAGTCAAGAATACTGGAGTGGGTTGCCATTTCCTTCTCCAGGGGATCTTCCCAACCCAGGGATTGAATCCAGGTCTCCCGCATTGCAGGCAGATTCTTGACCTTCTGAGCCACCAGGGAAGCCCTTGGATAGAGAGGATAAATTTAGTAGAAGAACCAGGCTTTAGAGGCACTCAGTTTTGCTGTATTCATTCTGTTCTCTGCCCCATGTTTTTCTGTGTCTTCACATGACCTACAAAGACCCAGTTGCCACATAAAGTCATTTTTTCTGAGCAGGAGTTACATTTCCAAGTGGAAGGAGACCATTCAACCCAATACAGGTGAGAAACCAGAAAAAAAAAAACTGGGTACAAATACCAGAAACAACAAATGGCAACCCACTCCAGTATTCTTGCCTGGAGAATTCCATGGACAGAGGAGCCTGGCGGGCTACAGTCCATGGGGTCCCAAAGAGTCAGACACAACTGAGCAACTAACACTTTCATCTTTTTTTTTTTTTCACCAGAAACAAAAGGATGTGCATGCTTAGCAGGTAAAATTCAAAACCAACTGATATCCATAATACCACGTAAGTTACCAATCCTCAAATCATAAAAACAGAGGAGATCTTGAGCAAATCTGTTGTCCCACTGTCTAAAAACCACAGTGCCTACTTAACTACACTTGGGAAACTCCACAGGGAACCAAATTCTACAACCAGGAATCGCTCTTAAGTGGGAATGCTTCTTAGAGGCTGAGCTAAATTTGTAACAAGCCTGAAGTCTGGAATTCTCTTCAGGCAAATTCACAACTGTTCTGACTTCACATGTGTCTGAGATATTCAGAGCCTTACCCTCCAGGGAATTCAACTTCCGTCCTTAGAGCACAGCTGCATCTAAAAATGTAAATTTCCTTTGTGAAGGCAAAAAGTCAACAATTTCTGAATCTCCGGCTTCAGGAGGCACATGTTCCAACATGCCTAAGCTGGACCCAGCTCCTCTGAATTACTGTCACCAAGATTCTAACCCAATTGCAGATTTCATTTCTTTTCCTCCTTGCAGGAGAGTCAACTTTCAATTTCTTAGGGGGAAAAAAATGTAGGAGAATTTCATTTAAACTCTTAAAAGTGGTAACCAATCTCTGGATGGTAGGATAAAGGAGGGTTTCACCACAGTATAAATTATTTTTAAATTAAAAAAATAAAGATGCTTATAAATTTAAAATATCTTCTAGTGGTTCTGCTAAACCCACTATAGCATATTAGCAAGGTAACAACCACAGATTTGGGATATCCAATGAATAAGAAAATTTCTCCACCGGCAATAACCAAAACAAACAAACAAAAAAATCTAAGTGAAAAGAAAAGCAGTGGAAACAGAAAAAAAATTCCAGCCAAGTGACATTTTCCATTCTCATTTCCTCAAAGAAGCAAAGATTTCCCATTTGGTGCAGTGATACTCCCTGGAACCTGAGTCCACGCTCGGGGGACCCGAGTCTCAGGTCTGGCTCACAATGTTGCCACTCCCCAGCTGTGTGACTCAGGGCAAGTCACTTTACCCATCCGAGGCTCTATCTTTTCATTTTCCAAAAATATCTCTATGGTTCGACTATATTTATATAGTTGTCATAACACTCAAGGGCTTCCCCAGTAGTTCAGTGGCAAAAAATCCGCCTGTGATGCAGGAGCCCCAGGAGACGCAGGTTCTATCCCTAAGTTAGGAAGATACCCTGGAGGAGGCCATGGCAACCCACTCCAGTATTCTTGCCTGGAGAATCCCGTGGACAGAGGAGCTTGGCAGGCTACAAGGCTATGGTCCAGAGGGTCGCAAAGAGTCGGATATGACTGAAGTGACTTAGCATTCACGCACACACACACACAACACTCAAATGGGTCCACCTATGAGCAAGAGCTCTGAAGGGCATTGCAGACAGACGCTTTACCGTCTGAGCCACTGTGAGGCCGATAAACATGATAGGAGGTTATTATTAAAACTATTAATTATTTAAGCATGTGTGGCATCCTGCCAAGGCCCATTAAAGCACATACACAAATAAAAGGAAATCCTTTTTCTCAAGATGGTGGTCATTTTTGCTTGCTTGTTTTAATCTCAGGTGTGCTGAAATGACCTCACTTCTCAGCCCATGGAGTGTGATCACCGACCCTTGAAAGCCTCTACTCATTATTTATTCCCTTTCAGCTCCATTCCTCACTACCATTTACCTCCTCCCTGCCTACAGGCAGTTATTCTGTCCTGTTTAACTTACAGCGTTTTATACATATTCCTTAAATGCTGTATATATTTGCATGCATATACTTTTTATTTATGCTAGTGGCATGGTTTAATGTTTCATTTGCTTCCTAAATGAAGCATAGAGTTCTCATTATGTTAAGATCTGTGTTCTATGTTGCTGTCGTATATGGGATCTGCTTCCACTATTTGGATGTTGAACTTAACCTGCACCCATAGCACTTTGCCAGCCTGGTTTTCTAGCTTGAGGGACAACCCTCTACCATGACAGATAACTGCAGTGAACATCTTTGTTCAAACCTCCAGCTACAGCTACGAACCAGCTTCTAAGGTATGTGCATACTCAGTTAACTGGTTCTCCAATCCAACTTCCTCCCAGCAGTGGGGAAGGCACCTATATTTCCCATCCCACCACACATGGCATTATCCAGCTTCCTAAAAGATATATAGATATAGTCTAACAGACATAAAGGGATATCTTATTGTTGTTTAATTTTCATCTAACTGGTTTCTAATGATATGAAGCACCTCCTGATGTGTTTATTACTTGAGATGGGGGGATCCTTCTCCTGACAATTATCTGTTCATATCCTCTCCCCATTTTGTTAAGAGTTGCTAATTTCTTCATGCTGATTTGAGGATTCCTTGCATAGCCTAGATTTATCCTCTCCCATTCTGTCATCTATTAACTTTGTCCATGGTGACTTGATGTAATCTGTCATTTGAAGGTAACCAGATTCATCTCTTTTCTGCCTTGCGGTTTGCACTTTCCACTAGGTCTTCCTCACCACCCCCACACCTGGTCCCCACACCCCCCAGCCTTACACCAAATATCCAGCAAAACTCACCTTGTAGTTTTGAAGGAGGAAACGGACAGAACAGGTTCCATCTAGAAAGCAGGACTCCATGTTGGGCCGGACTGTGGACTTTGAGCTCTATGCCCAGTGTCTATGGAAATGACATACAAACTGGAAAATCAGACCCCTGGGTGGAAGGGCCCCAGGGCTCACACCTAGACTCTCCACCACCTAAAAAAAAATACCGTAATTATCTGTGTAACCAAATAGAATCATAAATTCTATTATGCTTAAAGGGGTATGACCACAGGCCTATTGATAATTGTCCACTGTTAACTCCTTAGGCTTAAGGCATATGAATCATGGGTTTAAGACATACGAATCATGGGTTAACTTTGATTGTATCTTTCTTTTCCTTTGTTCAGACTAGTTTCAGAAAATGTGGGGAGGTGGGTTTGAGCATGTAAAGAGGTGGGTGTGGGAGGTGGGAAAGGAGGTGGGGAGGTGGGCATACGCTTAGGGTATATAAGGTTTTCACAAAAACCAGTCAGGGTCCTTGGCTAAGAGGAGACCCTGCCTTGGACCCGCCGGTGTAATAAACTGCACTCCACTATCTGCATCGTCCTGAGTTGGTTTCCCTGAACCCACGGCTACAACAGTTTCAACTCTCCTGCTGGCTACAAAGTGAAATCCAAACACTTGTTCTCTCATACAGGACCCTTTCCAGCCTAATCCTGAACATTCCCACCTCTTTTAGGCTACGTTAGCCCCACTTCCGTCCCATCCCGCTTCTGCTGGTCTGTCTTGCATACACTGTCCACACTTTAACAGACCCACTTTCTCCTTCTCAGCAGGCAAATATGAAGATGCTTCTGAAACAGGAGGAAAGGTGGCAGGGCCCAACTTTTGAAAGAACGACATAGCCAAGGATATAATATAAACCAATTAGAATCAATGCGTCCAAGATGGCAGGCAATTCAACTTTGATTAGACCTTGATCCTCTATCAGCAAGCTAAATGATACTCTCAGAGGTCCTGTGACAGTTCCAAGGTACCATCAAAAGACCAAAAAGTGGGCAGTAGCCCAGGTCCTGGAAATCTCCACCCCTTCCCCAAAATAGCTGGAATAATCCTCTCACTCGTTCACCCATGAAATTACCCAGCCCTTAAAAACTAACCACACCACATTCTGAGGCAGCCAGACTCACCCTCTGAGATGGTCCACACTCTGTCTGTGGAGTGTTTCTCTTCAAATAAATAAACCCGCTTCTTACCTATCACTTTGTCTCTCACTGAATTCTTTCTGCAATGAGACATCAAGAACCTGAGCTTCATTAGGTCCTGAAACCAGGCACTGTGGGTTTAGGCTGGGTTCAAGTCCATGTGGATTTGAGTCCCAATCTGAGATACAGGGTTTCACTTTCAACTGTTGCTTTTGCTTTTGAGTAGCTGGGAGTCTTCCTCCTATTCAGTACACCATCAACATTTGCACATTTAACAAGTGTGGTTTCTATTTTAGGAGACAGTCCAGATGGCCCACAACCTGTTACTGAGTATCGTCATAATCATAGAGTAACATCCAGAAGAAGACTCACATCTCCATTTTCCAAGTCAGGAAGCTGAGTCTCGTCAAAGAAAAATGGGGCTGGACATGTCTTACCGATGGCACGACAGATTTTATTCAGACTTCTGCATAGAGGAGAGAGACTCCACCATAAACAGGTCAGCTCCAGCTGAAACAAAGATAATTGAGGTTTTTAAATGGAGACCAGAGAGGGAGTCAGAAAAAGGGGTATGGGAAATGAAAAGAAAGAAGGAACTAGGTGGGTTACAGGGAAAATGAGCAATTACAGAAGGGGATGACTGGAGAATTACTGGAAATGGTTTGAAAGAGTGGGTTGGGACAATGTGGATTTTGCAATGACAACATTGCACTTTCTTAAGCAAGAATTCAGTTCCAGGGCAGGGGTCACCTTAAGGCGATCTAATGCAGATGGAAGCTGGGCTGAAGTTTCCTAGCTGTGGCATTTGCCCAAGTCCTTTGTGCTGCAGAGAATTTACTGATCAGTGGTTAGGTCATGCACATATAGCTGCACAAGCAGCGAGGCAAAGCCTAGATTTAGACGCAAGCCTGCCCGACCATGACACCCAAATTCAACCCTTGTTTCTGGCTGTTACCTGTAATTCTGCTGAGATGCTGATCTGGAATGAGGAAGCATTAGAAGCAGGAGGGAGGCACTTAGCTGGTGAGGCTGCCCAGTTGCCCTCGGTGTCCTAGGTCTCCTCTGGTCATAAGGTAGCGGCAACTCTTGTGACGGAACATAAAAGCCATTTTTAAAAGTCACTTTACTCTGGAGAAGGGAGTGGCAATCCACTCCAGTATTCTTGCCTGGGTAGTCCCAGGGACAGAGAAGTTGGGGGCTACAGTCCATGGGGTCACGAAGAGTTGGACACAATTGAAGCAGCTTAGCACATATGCACACCAGTAAGTGGGACACACACATACACCCCATGGGAAAGTTGCAGTGATTAAGAGGTAAGAAAGTGCAAGAACTATACACTTCTTGACGGGAACGTGATGTGGGAGAAAGCCTAAACTTTACTTCACGAATCATGGCAACTCTCGGAAGCTTCTAGAAGTAGCCCTCCCAAAAGCCACCACCCTGAGATACAATGAACTCTCTGTGTAGCTTTTGGCAAACAGCACAGTTCTGGGAATCACCTGAAGTTGGCCATGAGGCACTTTACTGAAAGCCACACCCTCAGCAAAAAGAGACATTAGCAGCAGTGCTTTCTGTGGCAGAGAACACGGGGTTGTAAACCTCGAGTCCCCCTCGGAGTCTAATTTAGATAATTATAGTGCACCTCCTAGGACTCTCCCTGTGGATACAACTGGCTTTGGTTGTCATCGTTACTGCTGTTCTTCCAAATTATGGGGAAGGGCCGGACTATAAGGCTGAGCCCGCGACAGGGAAAATCTAGGAGGGAAGGCGGCTTCCTCTATCAGCTAGCAAGTCCCTGTCTGACAGAAAGGATCATTTTGCTCAGAGCACAATGCACCTACATCTGGTGTAACATCATCGGGAAAATGAGCGAGTTTTTCCCGTCCGGCAGACTTTCACAATGAGGACCTCTTGCAGTGTCCTGGGAGCCCGGGTTCCCGGGTTCTGGAACACCAGCCGTCCTGACTCAGGTGGAATCCACTAGAACACCTGGTGGGAGCCAGTCCCTGTGAGCCCGACCCTGGTTCCCTGTGCCAAGACTCTTGGTTGCCAGCCTCCCTCACGGGCAGTCATGCGGAGGGACTGAATTCATGCAAGGCCCAAAGGCGCCCTGCCCGGGACACGCTCACAGCCCCCGCGCTCACCCACCCACTCGAGATCCAGCTGCCAGCCTCTCGGAGCTGGGCTAGGGCCTCCATCGCAGTCATTGCGAATGACGACAGCTGTTTGTGTGTGCATAGCCCCCTTCGTGGGCTTCCCCCGTGACTCAGCAGCAAAGAATCTGCCTGCAGTGCAGGAGACCTAGGTTCCCTCCCTGGTCGGGACGACCCCCTGGAGGAGGGCATGGCAGCCCACGCCAGTATTCTTGCCTGGAGAATCCCACGGACAGAGGAGCCTGGAGGGCTACGGTCCATAGGGTTGCAGAGAGTTGGACACGACTGAAGCGACTGAGCGCACACGCACACATCTCTTCGCGGGGAGCTGTTGTGACGAACCGACAAACTTCAAGCACTTGGCGTGCAGAGGGGCTGGGCAATCGGGGGACGGGGTAAATCCGGTACTGGCTGTGGGGGGGTTGGGTCCCTCCCCCATTCTGTGCCTCCACTTCCCCCACTGAAGAATGTCACAGGTTGAATAGCTCATTTCTTAATGCCCAACTTCCATTCTAAGACTTCTAGCCGCAGCCTAGGCCCGGCTAAGGATTCTTCCAAGGTCAGATTTTATAATCATCACAAATGTGATGATTAGAATAAAGACTAATGAAGACTAATAAGACTTCCTAGAATGAAGACTAAAATGCAGTACATCAACTACACTTCAGGAAATTCCCTAGTGGTCCAGTGTTTAAGACTCTGAGCTCCCAGTGTAGCGGGGGCAGGTTTGATCCCCGGTTGGGAATCTAAGACCCCGCATGTCTTGAGGCCCAAAAACCCAAACAGAAGCAGCATTGTAACAAATTCACTGAACGCTTTTAAAAACTGGTCTGCATCAAAAAAAAAAAAAAAAAAAATCTTTTAAGAGTATATACTTCAATTAATTTTCAAAATTAAAAATAAATAACCAAGATTAATTAATTAATTAGAATAAAAAGACCAAAATGTGAATTACGGTCGGGTGACTCAAGATGGTTGCTCTCTTGCTCTCTGTACATGCCCTGCTCGATCAGCGCCTGCTTCACCTATACCTACTTCCCTGACTGACCAGCCCCAGGCCCCAGCTAGGATTGTTCCAGCTATATATCAGAACTCTCCACTATGCTCGTCCAAGGGGCGGTGAGGGGGCGTGTCCTTCTGCTAGTTTCCCTGGTAACCGGTGAGCCAACCGGACATCAATTCCCCCTGTAATTGGCAACCGTCCCGTCCCACCCATGGGAGCAAAGACTGCCACCGTGTCCTGCCAACCTGACAGCCACTGTGTCAGCGGACACAGTGGAGGGAGCTCCAGGACCCTGCTCCAGGGAGCTGGGTGTAAGCTCCCCCATCCGTGAAACCACAGATGTCTCTGCTGCCGGCTCCCGGCTCTTCCTTCTGTCTTGGAGTTGGGCGAGCACAGGCTTTGTACATGCGCAAGGCGCAGCCCGACAGAAACAGACCTCCAAGAGCCTCGCAGAGACTGAGGACTGGGGATGAGAGATGGTGAAGTCCTGACAAGAGATGAGGGGAAAGGCCCTCGCTAGGAGGCCTCCCACCCATCAGGAATGGAAGGGGACGTTCCAAGCTACTAGGGAACCTGACACCATCGCTGCCACAGCTAAAAGACCGTCCTGTAATGCCAAGACCTTCAGTCCCTTGGAGAAGGACCAGTCAAGGTACCCTCGGGGAGCACGCTCCTTACTTGTTCTCGGCACTGGACGACACAGTGGTGTGGTCTTCTGGCTCCTTCCTGACAACCAGCTTAGACAGTCGATCTAAGCATCAGTGAGATCTACTAGACTCTGCCCAGCCTTCCTCACCTGAGGGTTGGAGCCTGAGAGTGAAGAGGAAGGAGCTAGACTCTGAGAAGGACAGGACCAAGGCCAAGGACGGTAGACAAGGGGCCGGCTGCCCAAGTCAGCTGAGGAAGACAGGAGACCTTTAGCTGGAAGGTGGATGCTCAGGCTTTCAGACGCATCTGTACCCTGGCTTTCAGGTCACACGCAGCAGTTGGGGAGAGACAAATGCCTCCAGGCAGGGCCCTCCAGAGAGGAGAGGACACAGGTCTCCTTAGAAAGGGAATGAGTGGCCCAGCCCTCACTGGCCAGGGCTGGAGCCTGGGAGGGTGGGGGCGGGCACCAGACCCGCACACGGCAGGCTGGCAGCTGCCAGAACACGCCACATAAGCATCGGGTGGAAACGCTGGGACTGCTGTGTGCGCGTCTCAGCTCAGCTGGGTCCATTCGGTCCCACCCCAGGGAGGAGAGAATCCGCAGGAGTAGGAGGGGAAAGCATTATACCTGTCCACCCACATCTCAGGCTCAGCTTAGCGCCCTCTGGTACCTAGAAAAATGCCTTCAGTCTTCAATCCAGGCAGTCTGCTCACCCAGATCGTGGTGCTGTCTGCCGTCCTGGACAAAGCCCTTTGCCGCTCCCAGTAGCCCTCTCAAAACTGTGACAACCAAAAATAAAAATTTAAAAAAAACAAAACTGTGACAACCACACTTGCCTTCAGGTGTGTAAGAGACAGACTGGAAAATGCATGGGAAGCTTGGTCAAAATCTACAGGGAAGGAGGACTTCCCCGGTAGTCTGACGGCTAAGACTTCCCTTTCCAGTGCAGGGGGTGACAGGTTCAATCCCTGGTCTAGTCGCTAAGATCCCACATGCTTCGTAGCCCCCAAAAAACATGAAAAACAGAAGCAATATTGTAACAAATTCCACTAAGACTTTAAAAATGGTCCACAGTAAAAAAAAAAAAAAAAAAAAAACTTTAAAAAGCTACAGAAAAACAAGAGATTAAATAGACACTGTCTCCTTCTCATTGCTCTCTAATATAACCAGAGTGCTCATTCTTAGTTGCTCAGTCATGTCCGACTCTTTGCAACCTCATGGACAATAGCCCGCCAGGGTTCTCTGTCCATGGGATTCTCCAGGCAAGAGTACTGAAGTGAGTCGCCGTGCCCGCCTAAAGGGGGTCTTCCCAACCCAGGGATCGAACCCAGGTCTCCCACATTGCGGGCAAATCCTTTACTATCTGAGCCACCAGGGAAGCCTCCAGTGGTCAACATTTGATGGCTAATCAAGGACAAAATTCTGCTTTCCTCACTTCCACGAACGAGATGCATCATTAACATACACACACCTCAGACCCAGACACACAGACACTCACACACAGCGCATACTTTGCCACCTCAGCCCTGCTGCCCTCTGCCCGCCATGGTCCCCTCTATCAGTGAGTGGCACCAGCATCCACCCATCCAGGATTCAGCTTCTAGGGAGTCCTTGCTGACAGCACTTCCGCTCCCTGGCCCAATTCCAAACTGTGAATCTAGTGGAAACCCTGTGTGTGTGTGTGTGTGTGTGTGTGTGTGTGTGCGCGCTCAGTCATGTCCAACTCTCACCACCCCGTGGACTGTAGCCCGCCAGGCTCCTCTGTCCATGGAATTCTCCAGGCAAGCATACTAGAGTGGGTTGCCATTCCCTTCTCCAGGGCATCTTCCCAACCCAGGGATCGAACTACATAGCTTTTAAGTTCCTCCTCCTGCTCTGATCCAGAGCACCACCCTCTCTTGCCTGGGCCGTTCCATTGGCCTCCAAGCTGGTCGCCTCTGCATCTCCTCCTCTGCCAGAGTCAGCTTTCCAGGAAGCACATCTGATCGCATCACTGGTTCAAAATCCCTTCCATGAGGACTTCCCTGGTGGTCCAGTGGTTAAGAATCCACCCTGCAATGCAGGAATTGTGGGTTTGATCCCTGGCCAGGGAACTAAGATCCCACGTGCCCCCGAGTAACTAAGTCCATACAGCAGAACTACTGAGCCAGCACGCCACACCTGGAGGCTCTCTGTGCCACCCTGAAGTTCTGCCCTGCGCCAAAACTAAGACCCAGATTTTAAAAATGCCTTCTACAGCTCAAGATGGGGTCAAGCAGGGCCTAGAGAGCCTGGCCCCACTTCTTCTCAGGCTTCATCTCCTCTTGCCTTCCTGACTGCTGCCCCGTGGGTCTTCCATCCGACTCCCAAAGAAGGGCGAAGGCCAAGCCCTCTGTTCAGGCTGACCAGAGGGTACAGGAGGCCAGGGGAGACCACAGCACGTGCGCACAGGCCCTGACCTCCAGTACAGCAGAACAGGCCCCAGGCAGCCAGACGCAGCGCGGGGGCCCACCTGCTCTCAAGGACGGGGTCCTGATGAACTGCCCCTGCCCTCTGTGTTGGCTCAAGCCCAGAATGTCTCTGACACACCGGCTTGAAATTCTTCAGGGCTTTAAACCTGCTGAATCTGGGAACAGCTTAATTACGGCCAGAGAAATTCCTCCATAATTTTTGAGCCCATTTAGAATTTGATGCTTAGAAAGCAAACTCTTTATTTGCTCAGAGCGAGAGTGTTAAAAAGCCCCCAACAGACAAAAGCACTATTGATGAGCCTGCTCCGCTCCCCTCCCCTCTTCTGGGCTTCGTTGGGCAGCTCGACGTGTTGGTTGCTTTTGTCTGTGTTTTGTCCTCATTTTCAGAGCTGGTCCAGGAAAAAAGGCAAGACTGACAACTTGAAAAGAGAATGGCCCTCTCCCCCTCCAGTCTGGAAGGGCCAACATCACCTTGGCAATCAGCCAGCCTGATTTAATGTCCTTCCTAATGATGGGAAAGGGCTGGTAATTAAAAACCTGCAGACAAGACCCTGTCAGGAGGCATGGCAAGCCCAAGGGAACTCCCGGGGCTGCACAGAGGGGGCTCCCAGTCTCTGCCACCCCTGTGGCCCCCATCAGCAAAGTCAGGTTTGCCACAAAACTACCCTGCAATCACTCAAACCAAGCATCAGCCACTAGATGCTGGGGCAGGGGCCTGGGGAGGCCCTGATGGTAAAACTGGGCTACACCCTCGATAGTGTAGGCAGTAGGGAATAGCCAGGCCCCCGGCGAGGAAATCGAGGGTCAGAGGGACCCAGCAAAGAGGTTATTGCCAGGGAGCTGTACCATCACTAAGCAGCCAGATTGCAGGTAGAGGGGAGGCTGGCCGGTCGGCAGAACTCCACATCCACACAGAGATCAAGACAGTGTGCAAGATGGAAGCGGGGAACCAAGGCTGGGAGCCCCCAGCAAGCCGCACCCCTGTCCAGGTAAGGCAGAATGAATGGACGAAAATAGCCTCCGCCTGTCAAAAGCTACCTCCAAGAGTCACCTTGGAAGGCAGCCCTGGAGAATAGCAGTATTTGATTGACACACCCCACCCCAAGGCACAGCCTCGCTTGCAGAATCTGGCATAATTCCTCACGGTCTAATGAGGTTTGTGGATTTTATCGATTTAAGGGGGAAAAGCTGCAATTCACTCTCCCTGAGCCCTGCTAGAGGGATGATGGGCCTAGCGGGGGCGGGGGGAGGCATGGGGAAGGTAAGAGCATGTGCCAAGCTGGGGGAAGGGACCCCGGTAGACAGACAGCCTTGGGCAGATGCTTAATACGCTGAGCCTCTTCTTCACCTCCGTACAAGGCGAGGGTTTGACCGAACTTCTCTGTCTTCTGTTGGCTCCTTGGGAGCTGGAGGAGAGAACGTTCCTTTGGGTAGTGCCAATCAGGTCTTCCTTTCTCTTTTACGGCTTCATACTCCTCATAAGCTGCCTTCGATGCTCATTTCGCTGATTAAATCCTATTTCCCCAAAATAAAATGTGAGCTTATGAGAGGAGCCCAGCAGAGTCTGACCGAGACCCAACTCTGAGTCACAGCGAAGTCCTGCTCTCATGAGTGTCTGTGTGTGTTAGTTGCTCAGTCATGTCTGACTTTTCGATTCCACGGACTGTAGCCCACCAGGATCCTCTGTCCATGAGATTTTCCAAGCAAGAATACTGGGGTGAGTTGCCATTTCCTCCTCCAGGGGATCTTCCAGACCTAGGGATCAAACCCGTGTCTCTTGCGTCTCGCACATTGGCAGGAGGGTTCTTGGCAACTGTGGAAAGCCCCATAAGTGTCTGCTGGGCAGTAAAAACCAATGCCACCTCTAACACAGATAACAGTCCCAAGGATAAGGAACATTATTGAGAGTTGAACATAGGCCAGATACAGCATGGAGGACCTGTCAGTCCACTCACTTAATCCTCACAGCAGCGCTACGAAGTATCTTATTTTCCCATCTAACACTCAAGGAAAATGGGGCATAGCACTAACAAATCTCACAGCTAGGAAGTGTGTAAGCCAGATTTTCAACCCCAAAACCCATATTCAGAGCTTCTACTCAATACTGCCTCCCTGAAACAATACACAACACAATGCAAGAAAAATTCATGTGAGCTACACATGTGTCACCTAGCTTTTGCTGTGTAACAAGCTACCCCAGAAACCCAACTTAGCAACTAAAACAGTATTTGTTTTTTCCCACGATTCTGTGGGTAAACTGGGTGATTTTTCTGGGCTAGGCTAGCTCAGCCAGGACTGGGTGGTCTAGGATTGTCTCAGCTTCTGGGTCTGGTGTTGGCACAGTATCAGCTGGGATGACAGGAGCAAACTTGACCCCCAACAAACTAGCCTGCACCCATTCATGTGGCCGTGATCCAGGGTTCTTCAATAAGAGGGCAAGCCTCAGTACACAGAAGCTCTGTAATGAAATCAATAGAATATTGTAGATCAATTATAATTCAATTTTAAAGAGAAGTTTTACAAGCTATATTACCTACATCACATTTGATAATGTCACACAGCCAAGGCCAGACTCAAGAGGTGGAGAAATAGATCTCTTGCCTCAATGAGAAGATAAGCAAAGTCATATCACCTACAGGTATACTAGAATAGGGGCCATTTTTCACAGTCACCCATACCCAGAAGTGAGTATGCACATGTATGCATGCATACACACACACATACACAGGTCAACAGTGCTCAAGAATTTAATGCAATGCCCCCCACCTAGTAGACACCCAGACATTTTTTTTGGCTGCACTGAGTCTTCATTGCTACACATGGGCTTTCTCCAGCTGCAGCGAGTGGGGGCTTTGTTGCCCTGCGTGGGCTTCCCTTGTTGCAGAGCACAGGTTCTAGAACACACAGGCTTCAGCAGCTGCTGCACGTGGGCCCAGTAGTTGTGGTACTCGGGCTTAGTCGCCTGGTGCCATCTGGAATCTACCCAGCCCAGGGGTCAAACTCATGTCCCCTCCACTGGAGAGGAATTCCTAACCCCTGCACCGGCAGGGAGGGCCACCCAGGCACTTATTTTGATGACAGCCTCTGCTATGAGACTCAAGCTGTCCTGTCAGCTGACCAGACACTTATAAGCCCAAGGATCATATGATTCTCAAAACCACTTAGGAGAAAGACCTAGATCAATATTACTAATTTCTTTAACGTGGACACTGATCACTGGGGTAACAGCAGGAGTCACAAAGGAAAGGTTCCCCTTTTCACTGGAAAGGATTGTAATGCCATTGCTACAATCATGCCCATGAAATGCTCACCCCCACTGCCTCTCAGCAACCTGCCCGGCTTCTCTCCCTGGCTATCAGATGCATCTGAAGGGTATGCACCATGCCAGGCACCCACTGTCCGTTCCCCTTTATCCTTATGACCAGACCCTTAGTTTTGTCTGGGGTGCAGTGTGCTGCCCCAGACTGACTTCCCCCTGGGGCGGGCAGGCGCACAGTCATGGCCCGAAGGGCACAGGGGAGGAGCTGAGGGAAAGCGTGCACGCTCCTGACCCAGGCTCCCGTGACCCACACTCCCTCGCGGCCCCCTTCCTGCTGCTTCCTGCTTCCGGCCTGCAATGGCGACAGGCAGCCGGAGGGACAGCGCCACCCAGGATCACAAAGCCACAACCATGAGCACAAAGGCTGCAGAGCGGAAAGGTGCAGAGTTTAAACTCTTCAAAGCACTTCGGGATCACCACTCCAGCCCCTGTCTCCGTGTTACACGAGACACACAAGTCCCTTACTTGTGCAAGTCACTGAGTATGGCATTTTTCCTCCACTTTGCAGTGAACTCAATACACCCAAAGCCGAACTCACAGTTTCCCCCAGAACTAGTCCTCTGCCAGCCTCTGCACATCTGCAAGCCAGAAATAAAGTCCATTATGAATTCCTCAAGCTCCTCAGGTGGTGCTAGTGGTAAAGAACTGGCCTGCCAATGCAGGAGACATAAAAGACTTCAGTGCCTGGGTCGGGAAGATTCCCTGGAGGAGGGCATGGCTACCCACTGCAGTATTCTTTCTGGAGAATCCCACAGACAGGGGAGCCTGGCGGGCTACCGTCCATGGGGTCACAAAGAGTCAGACATGACTGAAGCGACTTAGCATGCACACGTGAATTCCCCACCTCCTTGCCCTCTATACTGAGGCAGGTCAATCATCTCATCTCTGTCTCCTCCTCCTCCCCCAAATTCATCTTCTCCCTGGTGACACCAGAGTCATCTTTTCCAAGCACAGATCTTCTCGAGTCACCGCCTCCCATCTCCCAGCACTTCCTTTACTTAAGAGAAAGACCTGCATCCTCTACCCGGCCCCTTGCCTTCTCCCCATGCCTCCTCCCCACGCCTCTCCTCTTCTGCGCTCTGTACAGTCTCCCCTTTCAGTCCAGTGGTTCTCAGACTCATCCTGTGTTAGAATCATCTGAACTCGTTTAATATTTAACTGAATCATGACCTCTATATGTGTAACCTGAGCATCAGTCATTTTTGAGGCTCCCCAGGTGATTGCAGGGCTCAGACAAATTGGGGGACCACTTCTCCTTAGCAGGTGGTGCCCTCCCCACCTGCTCATGGGCTTCACCGATCTTTCCTCCTGCCTGGACCCCCACACTCCCTTCCCCGCAGCCTTCTCAACTTTCTCCTCCTTCAGCTGACAGCTCAATTGTCACTGTCCTGGTGAAGCTTCTCCAAGCCCTCAGACTAGGTCAGGTGTCCCTGTTCCAAACTCTCAGAGCCTGTAGCTCTCCTCCAGGGTGCTCACTGCAGTTGGTCAATATACTTTTATTTTGAGATGATTCGCTCAATATCTGTTTTCCCCACCAGGCTTTAAGCTCTCAGATCTCAAGTCCTTTCTGGTTTTCCTGTCCACTATCCTGGCTCAGTAGGGATGCAATCCATATTTGTTGAATAAAGGGATGCTCGGTATCACCTCCAGTGTGTAGATGAGGACTCAGAGATGCTAAGTCTGAAATCCCTCTGTTAGTGTGTACCAAAGAAATCCTCGAGGCCAGATGTTAGCACTTTTCTAAGCCAGGGATTCACAAACTTCTGCTACATCGGTATCACCTGGAGGCTTGGTAACACAAATCACGGCCTCAGCCCCAGGGCGTCTGCTGCAGTAGGTCTGGGGAGAGGCCCAAGAATTCACACTTGGGTCAAGTTTACAGATGCCTATGCTGTGGGTCCAGGGACCACACCTGAGGACCATGGACCACGAGACCCTCTCTCCCAACCATCGGATGCATTCAGTGACAAGGAAAGCCAAAGTGAATTCAAATCCACTCTAAGAACTGAGTGTTTTCTTTTTCTTTCTTTCTTCCTTCCTTCTGCTCTTTCATGTGTTCATTTGTTCCTTCCTTCCTTTCTTTCTCCCTTCCTTCCCTTCTTTCTTTTCTTCTTATACGAGGGTTGTGTTCGCATTGTTAGAAGCTGGTGTTCCTCCCAGCCTAAGAAGGCCTTCCTTTCTCCCCACAGCCCTGCTGACAGAGTGACCCCAGCTGTAGCCAAGCTCCGTCTCCCCAGGGGCCGGGCAAAGGCTCCAAATATGCTGGCAGGCAAGTGACAAAGGGGCCTGGCCGGCCCGCTTCGGGCCCTGCACACCCGACTCATGTCCAAGAAAGAGACCATCGTGAAATCCTGCCTGGAGTGAAACAGGGAGGGGCCGTGTTCCTGCAACCCTGGAGGTCACTGGAAGACCCCCAGAGCCACACTTCCGGGCACACACACACCCGGCAACTTAAAATCCCCCCTTTTCCACTTTTTTCCTCCCTTCCTTGTACCCCAACAAATTGTCATGCACAAGCCTGAAAGAAAAGAAAGTGTTGGTGTCTCTTTGTGACCCCAGACTGTGGCAGACTGTAGCCCACCAGGCTCCTCTGTCCATTGGAATTCTCCAGGCCAGAACACTGGAGTGAATTGCCATTCCCTTCTCCAGGAGATCTTCCCAACCCAGGGATAGAAGCCAGGTCTCCTGCAGTGCAGGCAGATTCTTTACCAAGTCACCAGACAAGCCCAGATCAAGCCCATGCATGTCTTTAAAGGACACTTGGCTGTATGAAAACAAAAGGTACAGATTTTCCATTATTTACAACTGATTCCACCCAGAAACTAATACTATTATCCTGGGGAGTTTGTTTGTATTTGGAAGTCCCAAACCACAGATCTGACGTGCATACTGACTTTCTTGTCAGAAACAGTGACCACAAAAAAAAAAAATAAAATAGCTTCCTAGTTAATGGCTCACTTCAGGATCGAGAGTACCATGTCAGAGATGGCAAAAGTAAAAGCAGTTTCATAGAAAAAATTGAGAAATTTGAAACACTTTGAACAAACCCATTAGGGAGAACTGAAGTAAGAAAGGAGGAGAAGCTTGGACTTGTATGTTTTTGTCAGCCCGTTACTAACCAGAGCTAAGACCCCGTCCAGCACTCTGCCTTTCACACCAGAATTTTTTAAATAATCGTACTTTAAGCTTTACCCCGGTACAACCTGAGAAGAAAGCATTTGTGTCTATTGTTCTAACTGTTAATTAACTGAGTCAACAAGGTTGTAGAGAAGATGTTTTTAAAGCCTCTTAAGAGGGCAGACACGTCTTAAGCACTTCTAAGTACTTTAGGAATACCCAAGGATTTAAATTGACAATGATAAACAATCACTAATTATAGTCATTCTTAACTGGTTCTCACCAAGGATCTCTTTATTAGATAACACTTGTTAACCTAGTTTCAACCACAGTGTGTATTTAAAGAAGATTAAGCTCCATTTAATTCAAATCAGCACTTATATGCGACTGATTATTCTGAAACATGCTGCCATTCAGGACCTTCCCCAGTTAGCCAAAAAAAGATTTAGCTCTGCTTCAAAAACCTATAACCATAAACATATAACTTAATTTACATCATATTAAAATTGCTAAGATGTCCCATGACAAGGACCCGGGCATCATCTTTGTACCCTGGCACCCAGCACAATGCTCATCCCAAAGAAGTTCCTGAGGCATGTTTGCTGAGCAAACACTGGAATCACAGCAACAATGCAACCTCCACAAT
This sequence comes from Odocoileus virginianus, assembly GCF_023699985.2. Taxonomy (NCBI): domain Eukaryota; kingdom Metazoa; phylum Chordata; class Mammalia; order Artiodactyla; family Cervidae; genus Odocoileus; species Odocoileus virginianus. Next base: position 50,826,788 of record NC_069689.1, read on the forward strand.
GGATTGTCCCAGAAAATAAAAAGGGTGGAATTCATGTCACTGTTTGAAAACTGGACTCAATTTAATTGCACATTTCCAATGAGCAAACATTGAGTTAAGCTTTTTAGTTGCTTTATCTTGCTCAAGCCTCAGGATCTTTTTTTTTTTTTTTTCTCAATCAATTTTTATTGGAGTCTGGTTGCTTTTCAATGTTGTGTGAGTTTCTAGTGTACAGCAAAATGAACCAACACATACCCCCTCTGTTTTGGATTTCCTTCCCATTCAGGGCACCGTGGCGCACTGAGTGAGTTCCCTGTGTTATACGGCGGCTTCTCATTAGTTCTCTATTTTATACGTAGCATCAATAGTGTATATGTGTCAACCCCAGTCTCCCAGTTCCTCCCACCCTCCCTTCCCCTTGTATCCATATGTGTTTCTTCTCTACATCTGTGTCTCTACTTCTGCTTTGCAAATAAGATCTTCTAAACTGTTTTTATAGATTCCACACATATGTGTTCATATACAACATTTGTTTTTCCCTTTCTAACTCTTGAGGAACATTTTCTCAGTGTACCCACTTTACAAATGCAGGGCTGTGTGGTAGGAGAGAAGAGAGAAAGCAAGTCTGTTGGGGTCCACTCCAATCTCCCCTCCCACTGGGCTCCACGCCTCCCACGTAAATCCAGCCCAAGCTGAGCCTGAGTCCACACGCCCTAGGCCTCCGGTCTTTATTAGTTGTGACAATTTAAGGAAGTAAAAGATAGTGGAAGCAGCCCAGTTATCAAGAGTGAGGAAGAAAGAAGGGGGAAGGGGGGTCAGGAAATGAAAGCCAAGGAAAGGAAAGAGAAGAGCTTTGCAGGAAACATACAAGGGGTGACCTCATGTTGTGAAATTAGAACATTTTCTCACACCATATACAAAAATAAACTCAAAATGAATTAAAGGCCTAAATGTAAGACTGGAAACCATAAAACTCCTAGAAGAAAACAAAAACAGAATACTCCTTGACATAAATCATGTTTTTTTTTGGATCTGTCTCCTAAGGCAAAGGAAACAAAAGCAAAAATAAACAGTTGGAACCCAATTAAACTTAAAAGCTTTTGCACACAACATTGTAAAGCAATTATCCTCCAATTTTAAAAAAGATCTTAAAAAAAAGAAAGCTTTTGCACAGCAAAGGAATCCAGCGACAAAGCAAAAAGACAATCTACAGAATGGGAGAAAATATTTGCAAACACTCTGATTGATAAGGGGCTAATACAAAATACAAACAGCTCATATAACTCAATAACAACAAAATAAAACCTTGCCTGATTAAAAAGGGGACAGAAAACCTGGATAGACATTTTCCCCAAAAAAGATATACAGATGCAAACAAGCATGTGAAAAGATGCTCAACATTACTGATCATAAGAAAATACAAATCAAAACCACAATGACTGAATGGCTATCTGTCAGAATGTCAGAATGGCTATCATCAAAAAAGAACACAAGTGACAAATGTTGGTAAGGGTATAGAGAAAAGGGAACCTCAGATAATGCAGTGGTAAAGAATCTGCCTGCCAATACAGGGGACATAAAAGATGCAGATTTGATCTCTGGATCAGGAAGATCCCCTGGAGTAGGAAATGGCAACCCACTCCAGTGTTCTTGCCTGAAAAATTCCATGGACATGAGGAGCCAGGTGGGCTACAGTCCATGGGGTTGCAAAGAGTTGGACATGACTGAGCGACTGAGCAAATAAGCACACTCAGTACAATGTTGGTGGAAATGTGAATTGGTGCAGCCACCATGGGAAAACGGAATGGAGGTGCCTCAAAAAGTGAAAAACAGAACTACCACCCGATCCAACAATTCCACTCCTGGGTATATAGCTGAAGAGAGCAAAACCACTAATTAGAAACCCTGATGTTTATAACAGCACTATTTACAATTGCCAAGATATGGGTGCAACTTAGGTGTCTATCAACAGATGACTGGATAAAGAAGACGAAGAATGGAATACTACTCAGTCGTTAAAAAGAATGAAATTCTGCCATTTGCAACAATATGGGCAGATGTAGAGAGTATTATGTTAGTGAGACAAGTCAGACAGAGAAGTACAGATACTATATGTTATCACATATGTGGAATATAAAAAAGAAGCAGACTCAGATATAGAGACTAAACTAATGGCTTACCAGAGGGGAAAGGGAAGAGAAGAGAGGCAAGACAGGGGCAGGGGATTAAGAAGTACAAACTACCGTGTATAAAGTAAATAAGCTACAGGGTTATACTATATGACACAAGGAATATAGCCAATATTTTATAATAACTTTATAACCTATAAAATATAGAATCAGTATGTTGTAAAGTACACCTGAAACATGTAATATTGCAAATAAACTATACCTCAATTAAAAAGAAAAAGGATGGCTTTATTTTGCTCTCCTTTGTGTAATCAATGGCTTTATTATTGCTTCCCTGGTGGCTCAGAGGTTAAAGCGTCTGCCTGCAGTGCGGGAGACCCGGGTTCAATCCCTGGGTCGGGAAGATCCCCTGGAGAAGGAAATGGCAACCCACTCCAGTACTCTTGCCTGGAAAATCCCATGGACAGAGGAGCTTGGCAGGTTACCGTCCATGGGGTCACAAAGAGTTGGACACGACTGAGCAACTTCAGCTTCCTTTCCTTTTTCCTTTCCTTTGTGTAATCAAAAGGCTTCCCAGGTGGCACTAGTGGTAAAGAACCCAGCTGCCAATGCAGGAGACTTAAGAGACACAGGTTTGATCCCTGAGTGGGGAAGATCCCCTGGAGGAGGGCATGGCAACCCACTCCAGTATTCTTGCCTGGAGAATCTCATGGACAGAGAAGCACTGTGTAGTCACAGCACTATGGCCATGCAGAATAACTGCCCTTACAGGAACCCATGTGAGCTCCTTTCTCCACTAAGACCTCCTTTTTACTGTCATTTTTGAGCAAATCAGCAGAGTGGGAAACTACTACTTTGTAGGAAATCAAGCAGATTCCTACACAAATTGCTGGGGGCGCGGGGAGGGAAGCATTTCAGGTGGATGGGGACACCAAGTGCAAAGACACTTGAAATTCTGCTGCAACTGATTTAGATGGATTTCAAGAGCCCTGTTGTTCTGCCAGGTGCTTTACACCAACGATCTCCCTTCACAGATACAGCCACTCTGCACCACTAATTATTATGACTCCCACTTTGCCCGCAGTTACACAGCAGGGTGGGGGAGGGGTGGCCACCAATCTAGAAAAGGCTGGAGCCGACATATGGCCTGGGTGGTAGATGGAGTTTCCCCAAGCACCATGCTTCAGGGGAATACACCGGTGGAGAAAAGACCCCTCTTGATCAGTGGTAAACATGCACAGGAGTTGGTAAGCCATGATTTTACTTCTATGGTAAAATCACTGTCAGAAGATGTTTAAGAAGAGTTTTCTTGAACTGTGTGGGTTAATGCAATGCCACAGGAAGCAAGAGTATATAGAATTATGTAAATAGAATGAGCTTAATATAGAAAGGGAAAAACCACACAAGAATATATAATGAGAGGGAAATATGCCCTCAAGTGAGCTTTCTGGATGCCTCGAAAAAATGGTACATTTCTTTAACGCATCTCTTTTCGGTACTACCCAAATGTGTCTATTATGATAAGCAGATACTTCTTTGATCATCAGGGGAAAGAAACACTATAACGATTAATGCACGTGAGACATACATAGCTTTCTCCTTTGTCAGCCCATGCTTGAAGTTTTGACCGTGACCCCGCTTCCGGGGGTGACTGGCCACCCTGCTCACAGTAAGTCCTCCGTGTCACCGTCCCTGCTGGCTCTTGGCCCTCCGGGGAGGCCGTGGGCCAGGCTCAGCCAACAGTCCCCAGATCCAGGGTCTGGATGGTACTCCCCCGACTACAAAGGGTCGGAGCTGCGGAGGGAGCATGCGCTGTCCTCATCCATCAGTGGCCAAGGGCCACACTTGACAAGAGATATGAGGGCTCTGCTCGCAAATCTTTCAGCGTTTCACTGCTATAATTTCTCCCGGGTCTTATTAATAAAATATAATGGTAATTCCTAGAGTAATGGCCTATTATCCAAAGTCACAGAATGACAGGGCAATCAAAATCAGAAAGAATGATAGAGCCTGCGGAGAGGGAGGAAGGGAGGGTAAATTCTGGCTTCTGAAGGGGTAGCCTTAGGCTCATGCAGGAAATCAAAGGAATAATCTCCAAGGCAGTAGGTTAAATTACCCAAAAAATAATTTGTTGTTCAGTCTCTCTGTCGTGTCCAACTCTTCGCTACCCCAAGAACTACAGCACGCCAGGCTTCCCTGTCCATCACCAACTCCCGAAGCTTGCTCAAACTCATGTCCATTGCGTCAGTGATGCCATCCAACCATCTCACCCTCTGTTGCCCCCTTCTCCTCCTGCCCTCAGTCTTTCCCAGCATCTGGGTCTTTTCCAGTGAATCAGCTCTTCGCATCAAGTGGCCAAAGTACTGGAGCTTCAGCTTGAGCATCAGTCCTTCCAATGCATATCCAGGCTTGATTTCATTTAGGATTGTCTGGTTTGATCTCCTTGCAGTCCAAGGGACTCTCAAGATGGATGATTCACCATATAAACTAGGTGGACATTTGATGGGTTATGAATCAACTCCAACCAGCCATGACAGTTCAGTTTTTTTATATTGTATTTACTTCCTTCTCTCAAAGTGTTTTTATTTTAATTTTGCTTTGTTTGTGTCTGAGTTCTAGACTGACAGTACTGGAATGGTTCCATTTTCTATCAGATAAAAAAAAAATGCATTTGACACAGACCTGGCTATGGTTTTTCCAGTAGTCATATATTGATGTGAGAGTTGGACTATAAAGAAAGCTGAGTGCCAAAGAATTGATGCTTTTGAGCTGTGGTGTTGGAGAAGACTCTTGAGAGTCCCTTGGACAGCAAGGAGATCCAACCAGTCCATCCTAAAGGAGATCAGTCCTGGGTGTCCATTGGAAGGACTGATGTTGAAGCTGAAACTCCAATACTTTGGCTACCTGATGCGAAGTGCTGACTCATTGGAAAAGACCCTGATGCTGGGAAAGATTGAGGGCAGGAGGAGAAGGGGACAACAGAGGGTGAGATGGTTGGATGGCATCATTGATTCAATGGACATGAGTTTGAGTAGGCTCTGGGAGATGGTGAAGGACAGGGAGGCGTGCTGTGGTCCATGGGGTCGCAAAGAGTTGGACACAACTGAGTGACTGAACTGACTGAGCTGAACTGGAGAAACCTAAAAAACTAAGATCATGGCATCCGGTCCCATCACTTCATGGCAAACAGATGGGGAAACAGTGGAAACAGGGGCAGACTTTATTTTCTTGGGCTCCAAAATCACTGCAACCATGATTAACTGCAACCATGAAATTAAAAGACGCTTGCTCCTTGGAAGAAAAGCTATGATCAACTTAGCATATTAAAAAGCAGGGATATTACTTTGCTAACAAAGACAGGGAGGCCTGGCATGCTGCAGTCCACGGGGTCGCAGAGTCAGACACAACTGAGCGACTGATCTGAGCTGAACTGGCTGTGCCATTTTGAGGGTAAAAGAGAAGTTTCTGAAGTTCAAACAGAATCACTCTAAAAAGAGAATCATAGTAACTAGGAGAATCCAGAGTGAGGGAGTTTTGTGACTTAAGGTCCCACCACCAAGAGACTTGTTGACCACAGAGATCCTTGATGTGGACTTTGCTGAGAGCATTCTGACTCCACACAGTGAACCTCTTCCCCCAAAGACACCAAGGCCATGTGGAATGGTGAATTGTCCCTGGCTCCCCCAAGCAGACTTGGAGATCTTTCAAGTTCCACACAGAGGGGATCATCTGTCACACCACCACAGCAGGGTGAGCTTTCGTCGTGGTGGTCCCCAAGTTCCTGAACTCCCATCCTTTACGAGGTTCTAAGGCAATGGGTCTCAACCCTATAAATCTGGGGAGGCTTTTCAGAGGCCCGTAACTAGGAACCACCCCCAAGAGATTATGATTTAGCTGTTCTAGACCATTGCTACTCAAACTATGGGTCCTCAAGCCAGCAGCAACAGCGTCAGCAGGGAGCTCATTAGATAGACAGAATTTCAGACCCCACTGCAGACCTCAGTAATCAGAATATGTATTTCACCAAGATTCCCAAATAATTCTAATGCACACTAGGACTCAAGAAGTGTTGATCTAGAATAAAGCCCAAGAATTTTTTTTTTCCATTTCTCCAAATATTGAAGTGAAGTGAAAGTTGCTCAGTCATGTCTGACTCTTTTCGACCCCATGGACTATATTGTCCATGGAATTCTCCAGGCCAGAATACTGGAGTGGGTAGACTTTCCCTTCTCCAGGGGATCTTCCCAACCCAGGAATCGAACCGGGGTCTCCTGCATTGCAGGCGGATTCTTTACCAACTGAGCTATGAGGGAAGCCCCTCTCCAAATGTTGGACCAAAGACTAAGAACCCCCTACTTAATTTCTGTCATGGGTCTTTCCTTCTTCTTGCTGACCACAGCTAAGCCCAGAGTCTCAGGCACCAAACCAGCCAATCCCTACTTCATCCCTCACAGGAGGGGCTACTGCTAATTGTGGAAAACTCACAGTGGAAAATTGTTCCACTCCTGCTTGCCTGAGGTTTATCCTCACCAACCACGTGTAGGTGGGTCTCCCCCCACCCCAGGAATCTCGTTTTCCTTTCCTTATCCTGTGGCTATATATCCCTGCCTTGTCTGGAGATTGGGCTCCTTCCACCTCCCTCGGCCATTTTTGATTCTTGGCAGCTTTCAGCAGAAGCATTTTCACAATAAAGAAACATTAAATTAAAGGAGGATAGGGTTTTCCTCGTCTTGTTTTGACAGCACCATCTCCTCACCCACAAGAGGCTTTCTCCCTGAACCACGGGTAAATAATGAGAGGTATAAAAGAGGAAGAAGAGCTATGAGGGAAGCCCCTCTCCAAATGTTGGACCAAGACTAAGAACCCCCCACTTAATTTCTGTCATGGGTCTTTCCTTCTTCTTGCTGACCACAGCTAAGCCCAGAGTCTCAGGCACCAAACCAGCCAATCCCTACTTCATCCCTCACACACTTACTATGTAAATGGGCTGCTGTTGGGAAGGCACTATTTAATGTCTAGCGATAAGAGCAACAGCAGTAGTTACATAACAGCTATTGTTTCTGAATAATAACAGTATAAGCCGATGTGAGGGCAAGTAGAGACAGAAACTTGGGACAAAGGTTGCGTCTTAATATTAGGAGATTTCACAAAATGACTCAAAATATTAAATACAATCAAGGGTCTACATCTTAAGGTTATCCAATTTCAAATCACAGCCCCAACGAGAGAAAATGACCATCTCACAAAAATGACTGATGCAAAAATCGAGGTTCACTCAGCTCTGATCATCTTTCATGGCAGGTAACAGGTACAGCATCCAGGGTGCAAGAATGAGTTTTTGTTGATCCTAGAATACTGGGCACTAAATAAAAGATTGGAACCTAAAATACATACACAAATGAACATATCTAGGAGAAAAGAATAAAATGGACTCACGAATATAGAGAACAGACTTGTGGTTGCCAAGGGGGTGGGGGTGAGGGAGGAATGGATTGGGAGTTTGGGGTTAGCAGATGCAAACCTTTATATATAGGATGGATAAACCATAAAGTCCTACTGTATAGCACAGGAAACTATATTCAACATCCTGTAACAAACCATAATGGAAAAAATATGACAAAGAATATATATATGCCTAACTGAGTCACTTTGCAATACAGCAGAAATTCAACCCAACATTGTAAGCTAACCATACTTCAATAAAATTTTTAAAGAATAGATTAAGATTTTCCTACATATCCCAAAGCATAGAGTATCATGAGAAGAGAGAGGTCCAAATATCTCTTGGCCTCACCCCATCCTTTCAAATGTATTCACTGAAAACGAGGAAATTCTATACTACTGGTGAATCCGCTCTGCTTCAAGATACGCTGGCTTGGTTCTAAAAGTCGTTGGCTAGTACGCGCTCCCTGGAGGCCAGTCACAAAAACACCTGGAAGCCAGGGGATGATGCAGAATGCTTGGTTGCTTTGTTCAGGTTTTGATCCGATCCCTGCAGAGTGGCCCCCCTCAGGCATCTGCAGACCCCATGGTCTGTCTCCTTCGCTCTCTCCTCTCTGCTCCGTCCACCCTTCTAGGCCCAGGGCCATCCCACTGGCTTCCAGGGCCCAGGGCTGAGAAGACCCTCAGTCCTGCTCCCATCATTGGAAGGCACTTTCAGGCCTCAGCATCTTCCACCCCCACCCTGTCCATCAACAGGAAGCATCTGTAAAATTAAATGACAATTTCCTCCAAAAATGGTGTCTCAATGCACAATTTCAATGCATCATTATGGCAAGAGAGCCTCTTCATGCCTGAAGCAAGGATGTCAGAGAAATGGAATTCCCAGGGATGCCACCTCCCAGAACCATTACAGTGGAGACAGGAACAGCCCCAAGAGACACCCATGATTCATGCAGCCAGGGGTGTTTTCCACTGTTTTCTAGAATCAGTAAGTCTGCATAAAATTTCTGACAGGACCAGTTATCAGCAAAAACAGAAAGCAGCGGAGAACCTCTAAATAAATTCTTCATGAGGAAAGAGGGGTTGCAGACCCTTACAGGGTCGGTCTGTCACACAATGAACAGGGGTCTTTTTCACCCCCATGACCTGTCCCCATGGGATTGTCCCTTCTCCATCTTGTCTTCTCTCTAAGCAGAGAGACGAAGTCCCCTATGAGCCGAAATGTACTCAAACACAAGCTTTACCTGAAAAGTTCACGCCAACTTTGTAGTCTTTTTTTTTTTTTTTTGAGATTTCAATGGAAATTTATTAAAACATCTTTACATTTGCACATGAGTTTTCTTTAGAACCCATATTAAAAGTGGAAGTTATATTATTAATCAAAGAACATTTTAGAACATACTTTTGAAAATTGTATTCAGATCCATCAAATCTTTTTTTTCTTCAATTATTTATATTAGTTGGAGGCTAATTACTTTACAATATTGTAGTGGTTTTTGCCATACACTGACATGAATCAGCCATGGATTTACATGTGTTCCCCATCCTGAACCCCCCTCCCGCCTCCCTCCCCATCCCATCCCTCTGGGTCTTCCCAGTGCACCACCCATGAGCACTTGTCTCATGCATCCAACCTGGGCTGGCGATCTGTTTCACAATTGATAATATACATGTTTCAATGCTATTCTCTCAGATCATCCCACCCTCACCTTCTCCCACAGAGTCCAAAAGTCTGTTCTATACATCTGTGTCTCTTTTTCTGTCTTGCATATAGGGTTATCGTTACCATCTTTCTAAATTCCATATATATGCGTTAGTATACTGTATTGGTGTTTATCTTTCTGGCTTACTTCACTCTGTATAACGGGCTCCAGTTTCATCCACCTCATTAGAACTGATTCAAATGAATTCTTTTTAATGGCTGAGTAATATTCCATGGTGTATATGTACCACAGCTTTCTTGTCCATTCGTCTGCTGATGGGCATCTAGGTTGCTTCCATGTCCTGGCTATTATAAACAGTGCTGTGATGAACATTGGGGTGCACGTGTCTCTTTCAGTTCTGGTTTCCTGGGTGTGTATGCCCAGGAGTGGGATTGCTGGGTCATATGGCAATTCTATTTCCAGTTTTTTAAGGAATCTCCACACTGTTCTCCATAGTGGCTGTACTAGTTTGCATTCCCACCAACAGTGTAAGAGGGTTCCCTTTTCTCCACACCCTCTCCAGCATTTATTGCTTGTAGACTTTTGGATAGCAGTCATCCTGACTGGCATGAATGGTACCTCATTGTGGTTTTGATTTGCATTTCTCTAATAATGAGTGATGTTGAGCATTTTTCATGTGTTTGTTAGCCATCTGTATGTCTTCTTTGGATAAATGTCTGTTTAGTTCTTTGGCCCATCTTTTGATTGGGTCATTTATTTTTCTGGAATTGGGCTGCAAGAGTTGCTTATATATTTTTGAGATTAATTCTTTGTCTGTTGCTTCATTTGCTATTATTTTATCCCATTCTGAAGGCTGTCTTTTCACCTTGCTGATAGTTTCCTTTGTTGTGCAAAAGCTTTTAAGTTTAACTAGGTCCCATTTGTTTATTTTTGCTTTTATTTCCAAAATTCTGGGAGGTGGGTCATAGAGGATACTGCTGTGATTTATATCGAAGAGTGTTTTGCCTATGTTTTCCTCTAGGAGTTTTACAGCTTCTGGTCTTACATTTAGATCTTTAATCCATGTTGAGTTTATTTTTGTGTATGGTGTTAGAAAGTGTTCTAGTTTCATTCTTTTACAAGTGGTTGACCAGTTTTCCCAACACCACTTGTTAAAGAGGTTGTCTTTTCTCCATTGTATATTCTTGCCTCCTTTGTCAAAGATAAGGTGTCCATAGGTACGTGGATATATCTCTGGGCTTTCTATTTTTCTCCATTGATCTATATTTCTGTCTCTGTGCCAGTACCATACTGTCTTGATGACTGTGGCTTTGTAGTAGAGCCTGAAGTCAGACACAACCTTGCAGTCTTATGCTGCCCGTTTTCATATAAAAATAATTTAGAATTATTTAGAATTTAGAATTCCTTATCAGGAAACTATTAACATATGTGTCATTAGGGTTCCAGAAAAGAGAAGAAATAAATTGGTGCAAAAAGAAAATACTTGAAAAAGCATAGCTAAAAACTTCTTAAGTAATATGAGGCATAAATTAAGACTTAAGAATCTCAAGTAACACCAGATCAGAGAAACTCAAGGAAAACTGTGCCATTGGTATGTTATGGTCAACTTAATGAAAACCAAAGATAAAGAAAAATGACATATTACATAAAAAAGAGCAACAATTCAAGTTACTAAAGACTATTTATGAAAACAATGTGGATCAGAAGGAATAAGAACATCTTTATAGCATGCTGAAAGAAAAGAACTGTTGGTGCATAATTCTCTATGTGAAGATGTCCTTCAGAAATAAGTGTAAAATAAAGATGCTCTTAGATGAAGGAAAAGTGAGATAATCATTGTTAGCAGACTTACTCAAAACGAAATGATAAAAGAAGCTGTTTACACAGAAAAGTGATACCAAGGGAAATGTAGAATTTCATAAGGAAGAAAAACCAACAGAAATGATAAATAGCTGCATAACATACTGCACTATTTCTCTCCTCTTAAGTTTTTAAAATATTTATGACTATTAAAAGCAAAAATTACAGTATTATCTAGTGAGGTTTTCACTGTATGTAAATATAATGCAAGTAACAACTAAACTTAAAGTGACAGAGGTGAAAGGGACTTAATTGGTTGTGAGGGTTCCACACTCTACTTGACTAATTAGGCTGTAAAATTAGTCTAATTAGACTGTAAAAATTCATATGTAATTATTATCCCCAGAGCAACACTAAAGAAATCTACACAAAGAGAGAGAAACCCAAAAGTTAATAGGAAAAATGTAATAAAAGGCTAAAAAATACTCAACCCAAAGAAAGCAGAGAGATGAAGTAGAGGAATGAAAACAAATAATAACAGGGCAGCCTAAACTCAACCATATCAATAATTAATTTAAGTGGCTTAAACACACTGATTAAAAGTCAGAAATTATCAGCTGGGATTTAGGAAAGATTTTTAAAGACTCATTATATGCTGTCTATAAGAAACCCACTTTAAAAATAATGATACAGATGACTTAACAGTAAACAAATGGAAAAGATGTATGATACAAACACTAATCAGAAGAAACTGGTAAGTGACTATTTTAATCTCAGGGAAAGAAGATTTCACAACAAGTACCAGAGATGAGAAGGGACATTCTATGACAATGAAAGGCTCTATTCAAGAAAACAAAGCAGAACTTCCCTGGTGGCCCAGTGGTTAAGACGTCACCTTCCAATGCAGGGGGTGTGGGTTCAGTCTCTAGTCTGGGAGCTACGATACCACATGCTTCTCAGCCAAAAAGCAAAAAACATTAAAACAGAAGCAATATTGTAACAAATTCAATAAAGACTTTTTAAATGAAAATGAAAGTGTTAGTCGCTTAGTCCTGTCTGACTATGACCCCATGGACTGTAGCCCGTCATGTCCATGGGATTTCCCAGGCAAGAATCCGAGAGTGGGTAGCTGTTCTCTTCTCCGGGGGATCTTCCTGACCCAGGGATCAAACTCAGGCCTCCTGCATTGCAGGCAGACTACCATTTGAACCGCCAGGGAAGCCACACAATGAAATACTGTAAATTAAGGATGAGCAACTACATTCAGAACGTGGATAAATCCTACAATCAGTGCTGAGTGAAAGAATTAGGCACACATCACGTGTGCTTTCACTCATTTAAAGTATAAACACAGGTAACACTAATCTCCAGTGTTAGGAGTCAGGGTAAATGGTGACCCTTGAGGAAGCAGATACTATTTCTTGATCTAAGTTCTGTTACAAAGGTGTGGTCTGTTTTTGAAAACTCAGTGGTATGTACATTTGTGATCTGTGTACTTTTCTGCAAGTACTTTTCAGTTTATTTTTTAAATAAAAACGCTATTAAGCATGTATTGCAAACACTTGAGTCTGTTGAGCCAGAAAATACACTGAGAGCATCAGATAACCCCTTACACACACGAGCACCTGTGTGGCAGTTTTGAGATGCACTTTCGTAACATTAACTGATCTTCATGACCTTTTGGGAAATGACAGGTTCTTTCCAGTGCTTCATGCATTACCCAGAAATCTCTGGATTCCTGGGGTTTTTTTTTTTTTAAATTAAGAACTTTACATCTCTTTTCTGCCAACAGCAAAATAAGGTATCAATGTTATCTTGGGTTTGCAAGCGGTTAGGGTACAAAATTTGAACATGCAATGATGGTGAGCTTCCTGTAGGGTAGCTTTGTCAGCTACTTATTCTGAATTAGCAATAAAAAGAAGCAAACTATTGATACATGCAAAGGCATATATTAATTTAAAATGCATCATGCTCAATGAAAGAAGCCAGACTCAAAAGGTTACATACTGTGTGAATGGACAACTAATGAACAACCACAACTCCTAAGATCACATATTACAAGCCCAGCACACAGACATAGGAAGTACTCTCTCCTTGATTTTCTTTCCTTTTTTAAAAAACTTTTAATTTTATATTAGAGTACAGTTGATTAATCGGCTTCCCAGTTGACACTAATGGTGTAGAATCTGCCTGAGAATGCCAGAGACCTGAGAGACGTGGGTTCAATCCCTGGGTTGGGAAGATCCCCTTGAGGAGGCGTGACCACCCACTGCAGTACTCTTGCTGAAGAATCCCATGGACAGAGGAGCCTGGCGGGCTACAGTCCATGGGGTCACACAGAGTCAGACACGACTGAAGCACACACACATAGCTGATGAACAATGTTGTGATAGCTTTCGGTGTATAGCAAAGTGGATTCAGTTATACATTTTCCCATTTAGGTTTTTATATAACATTGAGCAGAGTTCCATATGCTCTACAGTATGTCCTTGTTGGCTATCCATTTTAAATATAGCAGTGTGTATATATTAATCCCAAACTTCCTAGCCTCTCTTTCTTTTCTTTCTTACCTGAATTTTTTTCTCTTCCTCTGGATCAGTCAGTATAGATTATTACTAGTATAAACTAGTAACAGACAATTTCACTTCAATGGCTTTTATTTATTTTTTTAGTTTTTTTATTTTTTTTTCCATTTATTTTTATTAGTTGGAGACTAATTACTTTACATCATTACAGTAGTTTTTGTTATACATTGAAATGAATTAGCCATGGATTTACATGTATTCCCCATCCCAGTCCCCCCTCCCACCTCCCTCTCCACCCGATCCCTCTGGGTCTTCCCAGTGCACCAGGTCCGAGCACTTATCTCATGTACCCAACCTGGGCTGGTTATCTGTTTCACCCTAGATAATATACATGTTTCAATGCTGTTCTCTTGAAACATCCCACCCTCGCCTTCTCCCAGAGTCTACAAGTCTGTTCTATACATCTGAGTCTCTTTTTCTGTTTTGCATATAGGGTTATCGTTACCCTCTTTCTAAAGTCCATATATATATGTGTTAGTATACTGTAATGGTCTTTATCTTTCTGGCTTACTTCACTCTGTATAATGGGCTCCAGTTTCATCCATCTCATTAGAACTGATTCAAATGAATTCTTTTTAATGGCTGAGTAATATTCCATGGTGTATATGTACCACAGCTTCCTCATCCATTCGTCTGCTGATGGGCATCTGGGTTGCTTCCATGTCCTGGCTATTATAAACAGTGCTGTGATGAACATTGGGGTGCATGTGGCTCTTTCAGATCTGGTTTCCTTGGTGTGTATGCCCAGAAGTGGGATTGCTGGGTCATATGGCAGTTCTGTTTCCAGCTTTTTAAGAAATCTCCACACTGTTTTCCATAGTGGCTGTACTAATTTGCATTCCCACCAACAGTGTAAGAGGGTTCCCTTTTCTCCACACCCTCTCCAGCATTTATTGCTTGTAGACTTTTGGATAGCAGCCATCCTTTTTTTAGTTTTTTTAATTTTTGTTCTATACTGAAATATAATTGATTAACAGTGCTGTGTTAGTTTCAGGTACACAACAAAGTGATTCAGCTGTACATGTGTATGTATCTACTCTTTTTCAAATTCTTTCCCCATTTGGGTTATTACAAAATACTGAGCAGAGTTCCCTGAGCTATACAATAGGTCCTTGTTGGTTGTTTTTAAAATCAGCAGTGTGTACATGTCAATCCCAAACTCTCAATCTATCCCTCCTCTCCTCACTTACCCCCTAGTAGCTATAAGCTTGTTCTCTGAGAAATAAAGTTCCATTTCTCACTTATTTTATAGTCCATGGTGTACTGGTAGGGGATCTCTTCATCAGAGTTGGTGTGGAGCTCCAGCAGGCTGCCATGCCAAAGAGGAAAAGGGGAAACGACTTTTAGGAGTCTTTCACATCCTTGAAAAAAACCCATGTCAGTTCTGCTCACAGCTCCTTGGTCGGAATTATTCAAAGGCTCTGTCCAACCACAATTGAGCCAAGAAATGCAGCCCTACCATGTAAGAAGGAGAACCAGGGATATTTATTGAACTGCATTATTTACTACTACTCCCTTCTAAATTTAAGTTCCCAGGAGAACAAAAAATGCAGTAAATTCCATCTGACTGCATTGTCCTCCCCATTTCAAGTAGCTAGGCTACTGACTCCTGGGGAAAGAGGAAACTCTACATTTAATAATGTATGTCTAGGAACATGGAATGGATGGGTGAGGATGAGGAAGGCAATTCATGGGTTTACAAATCAAACAAACAAGCCAAGAGATATAAAAAAGGACCTTTGGGTATGAATGTGTTCAGAGCAGAACCAATGGGTTAATAAACACAAGATAAAGCAGTACAACTGCAAAGATGAAAATAGCAATATCCAGGACAGCTAATGAGTGCTTAGTTGCTGTTGTGTCTGACTCTTTGCGACCCCATGGACTGCAGCCTGCCAGGCTCCTCTGTCCATGGGATTCTCCAGGCAAGAATACTGGAGGGGGTTGCCATGCCCTCCTCCAGGGGATCTTCCCGACCTAGGGATCAAACCTGAGTCTCCTGCACTGGCAGGCGGGTTCTTTAGCCCTAGCGCCATCTGGGAAGCTCAGAACAGCTAATGCCCATCACTAGAACTCAATCTCTAACCCCAGTATTCCTTCAAAGAAATGTGTCAGAGCCATGGAGTTGTTAACAAACTTTCAAGGCAGACAAGCTTTTCGGTCTGAGTTAAACCATGATGGGGACTGAGCTAATAAAAGCACACTGATTTTTCTGTTCCTCCACTACATAATTTATGTACTAGTCAGACACAGTTTTCATTTAATCAAGAGCTATCTTGTCCATCCTTTCAACCTGGAGTAACTTTGTACAAGATGAAAATAACTGAATCCATCGTGATGATAGAAATTTTTCTATTTCTTCCAGACCCTTGCTGGCCAACAGAATGCCAGGAATCTTGCTTCCTTGGATGGTTTATTAAAATGCAGCAGACCCAGATTTCATTAGGGCTGTGAAATAGCATGTGCTGCCCACTAACTAATGCTTGCCAGATGTATAAACTCACCACATCTGCATGTACCAAGCCACCTGCTCAAAGGAGCAGGCCTCCAGAGTCAATGCAAGGAGAACGCTGCTAGCACTTTATTTGCCCTTCAAATGATGTACCCTGGAGCAAAAATCATAAATTAAAATGGAGAAGGGGAATTGCCAGGCTGAGATGGCAGTATTCAAAGGGACAAGGCTTCAGTGAAGGTATTTCCCACAGGATTTTTCCAAGCATATTCCCTGAACTTCTGCATCTATACATTTTAGATTGAACAGCAAAGTTCCCATCCCCACCATGATGACCTTGGGTAAATCTCTTAACTTTCTTGAGTTTTACACTCCGAATAAGGAAAATGGGAATGACCGCATGCGCTTGTGGGGCTGCTGTGAGGATGAAATGACATGAAATCTAAGGAATTGTTTTGTACAGTGAAAGGGCTATAAAATTGTTCAATAGATGTCTAGTCCACATATGCATTTTTTGAACATGTAAGTGGGGTCAGAAAACCTGATTCTGTCTTCCATTCTTAAAATGTATTACCCTCCACACACATGTTCATTGTCTTTCTTTCTCCCTCTAAATTTCCCTCCCCGATCCCTCCCCTTTTTCCTCCTCGTCTCCTCCTCCTCCTTCTTCTTCCCCTTCCTTTTCTTCTTCTTCTCCTCTCTCTTTCTCTGTCCTTTCATCCTTGCACCCTCTCAGCTTTGGCCGGGCCTTCACTATAATGCCAAGTTTAGCTTGAGACGCTGCAGGGACAGGTAGAGCCAAGGTCATTCATTTTTCTGATGATAAAAGGGCAGGAACAGGCAGAAAGACTGAATAAGGCAAACTCAATCCCTCCAAGCCACTCCCTTGCCTGCCCCCTCTCAGAGTACAAGGAAGTAATAGCTAGCCTGAATCACCAGCACTGTATACGTATCCCTAGGAGCATATTGCTTAGTTTGGGATGTTTTTGAACTTCACTGAAGTCACCTGTATGACTTGTGTTTTGCACTCAACGTTATATTTTTGAGATTCATTCATATTAATGCAAGAAGCTATAAATTATCCATGTTCACTGCTGTGTAATATTCCATTATATGGCTACACCAAACTTTATTCTATCATTTATGGAAATTTGTGCTGTTGTCAGTTTTTCACTAGTACAGACAGCTCTGTGATGAACATTCTTATGCTCGTGTACATGATCAAACTATTTCCCAAGGTAGGAAGGAGAACACTGCTGAGTCACAGGTTATATATATTCTCAAGTTCAGTCTACAGTCCAAAATCATGTTTCCAAAGATCTTGCTCCAGTTTACACCCTGATTTCCCAGTTTCTGGCAAAAATGTAGAAAACTACCTTAGGAAACATTATCCTTGCAAGTACGGTCACTGGAGTTTCAGACCACTAGCCAAGTTGGTTCCCACACGTGTCACTTGCAGGTTCACAGTCACAGACACTGCCCCAGGGGAGGGAGAGGTTTTGTCATGTACAAAGTTGCTAACAAAGAGAGTCTTCAGATGAGTGGTTTTGTGGCCCCCTGGCATTGGGGATGGAACTTCCACAGGATGAACGTGTACTGTTCAGCCCATGAACAGAACACTCTGTAACTGCTACTGTTTTTCACATGGGGATGGTGGAAGCTGGCATAAGGCTTGATTTCCAAACCACTTTTCATCAACAGATTCCTCCAGCTAGACTGTGATGTCTTTGTGAACAAGGACCACCCTTTTCTACCTCATGTGTATCTGTAATGCTTAGTATGGTATCTGTGTATCATGTGTGTGTTCAGTCGCTCAGTTGTGCCAGACTCTTTGGGACCCCATGGACTATACCTGGCCAGGCTCCTCTGTCCATAGGATTTTTCAAATACTGGAGTGAGTTGCCACTTCATCCTCCAGGGGATCTTCCTGACCCAGGGACTGAGCCCGCGTCTGCTGTATCTCCTGGATTGGCAGGCAAATTCTTTACCACTGAGCCACCAGAGAAGCCCCTGTTCATCATAGAGGCTCAATTTAACTTCCTAAGAGTTAATTATTTTGGCAGACAGGCTATGTTTTGCCAGAATCTGTCTCCTCCTCCTTCCAGGTACAGTGCTAGGTTATATTTCCCAGCATTCCTTGCAGTGACATGGTCACGAGACTTACTTTTGGCCAATCAATCGTGAGCAGAGGGGCTATTTTCTACCTCTGGTCCTAGCTGTCAAAACCTCCTCTAGGGTGCTGCACATGTTCTCTCTTCCTGGCTGCCCCATGGATGCTCTTTTTTCCCCTTAGCCATCACCTAGGTTCACATCACAAAAGTTGGCAATGGCATCTTAAAATCAACAAAGGAAATAAATTTGTTTTCTCTTTAAAATAAACAAAACTACTTGAGAACCTCTTTGTCTAATTTTAGGGCGATTGTTTGAGAGGGCAGATAGGCACATTCATGATTCAGACCTTTGGGTGACTTGAGGCTCAGCTGCCCAGGTTGGTTCTGAATAACCTTTTTGTATTTCTATGCCATGTATACCAGATTTCCCTTAATGTGTCACCACTGGTTAAAGGCCAGAAGCATAAGAAACAGTGATTTAGAAATCAACAAGCAAGTAACAAAGTATTTTAACTCTTTATTGACCAGGGGATTTTTGCAGAAACTGACACGTGTGGCCAATGATTTGTTATGTAAGTGAACACTCCAGTATATATATTGAGACACTCTAGTCAATAGCATTCAGGTAACAAAAGACACATTAATACACTTCTGATCAAGGATGTGTTACTTACCCATTGCAGCATAACACATTACTCTAAACCTTAGGGGATTAAAATAAAAACACGAGATATGTCACATTATATCTGTGACTCTAGAATCTGGGCACAGTTTAGCTGAGTCCTCTGGCTCACGAGGTCTCACAAGCTACAATCAAGGTGCTGAGGGGGTCTGCAGTCATCTAAAGGCTTGACTGGGACAAGATCCATTTCCAAGCTCACTCCATGGTTTTCAGCAGGATTCCACTCCTCATGGGGCATTGGACTGAGAGCTTCAGCTCCTCACCAGCTGTTGGCTGGAAGTTGCCTGGAGGGTGTGTGTGGAGGCTTCCTTATAACATGGAAGCCAGGTTCATCAGAGCGAGCAAGTGAGAAGAGAGAAGTTCAGTTCAGTTTAGACGCTCAGTCACATCTGGCTCTTTGTGACCGCATGGACTGCGGCATGCGAGGCCTCCCTGTCCATCACCAACTCCCAGAGAGAGAGCAAAAGAGAAGTCACAGTCCCTTACAACCTGTCCTTGGAAGTAGTATCCCATCAGTTTCACCAGGTTCAGCCCACACTCAAGAAGAAGGAATCATCTTAGAAGCTGCCTCCCACACAAGAAGCTTAAAAATGATGTCTGGGACTTCCCTGGTGGTCCAGTGGTTAAGACTTCACCTTCCACTGAAGGGGGTGTGGGTTCAGCATCTGGTCAGGAAGCTAAGATCCCACATGCCTTGCAGCCAAAAAGCCACAACGTAGAAGAGAAGCAATATTGCAGCAAATTTAATAAAGACTTTAAAAATGGTCCACATCAAAAAAATATTTTAAGAAATGATAATTCTGCCAAATCACTCCTATATTTTCTGAGCCTTATCTCTAAATTTCATGTATTTAGTCAAAAGCCTTAGTAGCCCTTCAGGCTATCTCCAGCCTTCCAGAAGCCAATGTTAAAGTAAGAAAGCTATAATGAGAATTAAATGCATGCTTCTTCCTTTACTGGGAATGAAGCTATCCACTCCACCAATGGGACAGTTTAAATAAATAATGGCAAGTGACCTGTTCTCCTCTTTTATGTCAATATTTAGAAATAAAACTCAAAATTAATCAGTTGAATTTTTTCAGTCAAAATGCAGGAATTCCAAATGTGAGGTCACAAAAGCAGGTCTTGCCTATTTTCAATGCTAACGCATAATTAAATTTCCATTTACATTTTAAAATTGTGTTTCTCAACCAAGGATGATCAACTATGCAATTACTGAGTGTCTTTGTGGATGAATCATGCTTTTCTTACATAATTAATTTAGAGCAAATTGAACAGCATGCATCAATAATTAGATGGGGAAAAACATGTCTAAAAATTCTTAAATTCAATTTTGGTAACACAAGAAAGTGACAAAATGCATTTTTTTTCTTTTAATTCCTATAGGACAAGGCAATGTAAGAGATTATATATTCTTATATATAGAATATATATATATATATATATATATATACACATATATATACAGCGGAAGGAGGTTCCAGCTGTAAGTTTTAGAGAAACAGCTCAGTGAATTACACACCTTCCTCCCCCTCTCTGATTCCTGTGACAATGGATGAATCAAATGCATTGGAAAAGACCCACCATAATCTGTTCCCATAGCCCTATGCAGTACACAGATTGGGAACTATTAGCTCCCAGCAAGCTCACACATTTTAGTTAGCCGTGGGCACCTGGAATGATGGAACACTTCAGCCATGTCAACACTGCACAGCTGGTCCAGGCTGCGGAAACTGTCTCCTCCTCAGGATACCACCCTGTGTCCAGTCACCACTACAGGAGACCTAAATGCAGAGAGTATTTCCCCAGCTGCTCTCAAGAGCCCAGAAGAAGCTCAACTTGAGCTGAAGAGAGAGCAGGGATCATGGAATTCTAGCCAAAGTTGGAGTGTGTTGGAGGAAACCCCAGCTGAGGAAAGAAATGGGCAGCGAAGGCATTTAGAGGCAAGAGCTAACGGACAAACCTAATCAGTCCAGCAAACTTGCGGTGACATTTTCAAGTGTAAGGTCATTCTGAGTTGCAGAACTAAGAACATCTTTAGATGTCGAAATGGCTTTTGCTAAATGTCAACTTGGTAAATTTGTTTTCCCTTTGGCTCGTTAAAAGAGAATTAACCATTTATCCAATAATGAAAAGAAATATGATCCTCCCAGGGTTCACAAGCATTCACCTGAGGCTGGCCTAGTCTCTCCCATCTAGCCAATTTTGCTCGTTATATATGTATATACATTGCTGTTGTTCAGCTGCTAAGCCATGTCCGACTCTTTGAGACGCCATGAACTGCAGCTCCCAGAGCTTACTCAAACTCATGTCCCTTGAGTCGGTGATGCCATCCAACCATCTCATCCTATCGTCCCCTTCTTCTCCTGCCCTCAATCTTTCCCAGCATCAGGGTCTTTTCCAATGAGTTGGCTCTTCGCATTGGTGGCCAAAGTATTGGAGCTTCAGCTTCAGCATCAGTCCTTCCAATGAGCATTCATATTAGCAATATGTACTCACCAAGAGGCCTCAGGTAGCTGGGAAAGTCCTTGTCCTCGGAACACTTGCAGTCTGCTGCAGGGACTGAGTGGGGTGCAGACGGTGATGCCACAACGGGGATGGATCCCATTCTCCAGAATTGCTGAGCACTGCGCTACAAAAGCACCTTGCAGGGGACCCTGCCCAGGTAGGGATGGGGGTTTCTGGGTGATAATTAGCTATCATGACATTTAGCTGAGCCCTCTGGAGTGAACAGGAGAGAGTTAAAGAAAGTGAAAGGTGGTTTAAGGTCCAACATTTCTTTACCATTTTTAATAGAGGTATTTATTCTTACTACTAAGGTTATAGAAAAACAACATGCTGGCATTCTAATGTGCCTAGATTTTACACATATTTGAAACAGTGTCATTTATTTTTTTAAAGTATAGTTGATTTACGATGTTTCAGGTGTGCCGCAAAGTGACTCAGTTTTACATATATATGTATATTCTTTTTTCAGATTCCTCTCCATTAAAGGTACAAGTTATTGAATATTGTTCCTGTGCTATTGTTCCTCAATATTGTTCCCTGTGTTATAGGCCCTTGCTATTTATCTATTTTATATATAATGGTCAGTCAGTCAGTTCAGTCTCTGAGTCGTGTCCAACTCTTTGTGACCCCATGAATCTCAGCATACCAGGCCTCCCTGTCCATCACCAACTCCCAGAGTCCACCCAAACCCATGTCCATCAAGTTGGTGATGCCATCCAACCATCTCATCCTCTGTCGTCCCCTTCTCCTCCTGCCCCCAATCCCTCCCAGCATCAGGGTCTTTTCCAATGAGTCGGCTCTCCGCATCAGGTGGCCAAAAGTATTGGAGTTTCAGCCTCAGCATCAGTCCTTCCAATGAACACCCAGGACTGATCTCCTTTAGGATGGACTGGTTGGATCTCCTTGCAGTCCAAGGGACTCTGAAGAGTCTTCTCCAACACCACAGTTCAAAAACATCAATTCTTCTGTGCTCAGCTTTCTTCACAGTCCAACTCTCACATCCATACATGACCACTGGAAAAACCATAGCCTTGATTAGACAGATCTTCGTTGGCAAAGTAATGTCTCTGCTTTTTAATATGCTATCTAGGTTGGTCATAACTTTCCAATGGTATGTATCTATTAATCCCAAATTCCCAGTTTATCCTTCCCCTCCCTTTCTCATTTGATAGTCGTAAGTTTGCTTTCTATTTCTGTGAGGATATTTCTGCTTTGTATCATTTTTTAGATTCCACACACAAGTGATATAGTATGAAATTTGTGTTTGTCTGAATTACTTCTCTTAGGGTGATTATCACTGGGCCCATCCAATGACATTTCTGCAACAAAGCAGCACTGGCTCTGGTCATAGCATTATGTCTGTTTTAATTTATTTTATCCTCAACAACCCCTGGCAACCCCCATTTTCCCCAGTTTACAAATAAGGAAGCTGAGAGACAGGAATGTGAACTGATCCTCCCCCCAAGATCCCCCAGCTAGTAAGTGGCTAAAAATAATTCTAAACAACCGAGGATGGGGACTGGGGGTAGGGAGGAGGTGATTGTAGGCATGGGCTGTCTTGAGATTTTTTAAAAAGCCAGAAGAGTCCAGATCATGTAGGTCCACACACATCAGGTTCAGAATTTGCAAGCATCTTAGCAACTCCTGAAGGGGTTCGAGTTGGTGACGCTAAGAGCTGCTGTGAACTCCAGAAAGTCCACACCATATGCCATGTGCAAATTGTATGGGAGGCAGGCAAGGTTGCTGTCTCTACCACCTGGTGGGAGACAGGGCACCTGAGCTAGAGGAGCTGCAATGAGGAGGATGGGGACCAGGATGAACCCGGGACCTTGGGATGAGAGAGGTTGGGAAGAGGGAGGCAGGGAGGCCAACACCAGGCTCCTGGCTTGGGGCCCCCACAACTGATGGAGTGCCCGGGGGAATCCTCTGAGATCCTGGAATAACAGTGATGGTGACCGGCTCTGTCCCTCAACTCCTTGATGGCAGCAGGCTACACGCTTGGAAGACACATCTGCCTTAGAGCTAGGAATGCAGATTCTCTCACCTTGTCACACTGTCATTCACTCCTAAACACAGTTTGAGCATTTGAATAAAACAAAAGTGAACGTGAGAAAAAGTGAAAGCGTCCAACTCTTTTTGACCCTATGGACTGTTGCCTGTTAGGCACTTCTGTCCACAGGATTTCCCAAGCAAGAATACTGGAATGGGTTGCCATTTCCTTCTCCAGGGAATCTTCCAAACCTAGGGACTGAACTCAGGTCTCCTGAATTGCAGGCAGATTCTTCACCATCTGAAACACCAGTGAGCAAAAGTCACACAGTCGTATTTGACTCTTTGAGACCCCATGGACTATACAGTCCATGGAGTTCTCCAGGCCAGTACACTGGAGTGAGTAGCCATTCCCTTCTCCAGGGGATCTTCCCAACCCAGGGATCAATCCCAGGTCTCCCACATTACAGGTGGATTCTTTACCAGCTGAGCCATAGGAGAAGCCCAAGAATACTGGAGTGGGTAGCCTATCCCTTCTCCAGGGAATCTTCCCAACCCAGGAGTCGAACTAGGGTCCCCTGCATTTCAGGCAGATTCTTTACCAACTGAGCTATCAGGGAATCCCTGAACCACCAGGAACTTTTTTAAAAAGGAATACAGGAGCCAGCAATGTGATAAAGTATCAGAATCAAAACTTGCCACGTTTCTACACTGTGACCTCATCTTACAGAAGGTCCTTAAAGATGCTCAGAGAACAGATATTCCAAGTATTAGACTATTGCCTCATGGTTATTTCCAACCACTCTAATATTCACATTCTGCCTCAATGTCCTGAATTAATCAGTGCTTCTTATGTTTTGTCCCTATTTGCTCTAAGGAAGAGATCAGTTGATACACCAACTATTTAAGATTAAATTTTTTTTTTTATTTTGGGGACTTTCTCCTACTTTGTGGGGGAAGAAAAACACCCTAAAAGTCACCCAGAAATTCATTTTTATGACGGCTGACACATCTGGGGGCTAGGAAAGATGTCTGCATTCCTTCCCTTTTTTTGGCCAACACTTCAGAGAGTGTGGTTTTGGATTTCTGTGCTGTTCCCTCTCTTCCTGCAAGAAGAACAGGCAGCCTCGCTTCTGTCCTCTCCTACCAAGCTATCGCCCAGGGCCCACCTCCGAGGCACTTCGTTTATAAGCAGTTCTGAGAAGCAAGGGGTCAGAGTGGGCGAGAGCTGGTCCAAAGAGGCATTTGTGGATGGCAAAATTCAGACAGCAGCGTGCATTCCAGAGAGGGCAGCCCTGTGGTGTATTCTGCAGCTGGGCCCAAGGAAAATATGCCTGCTCCTCTCAGCTCCAGCCCCTCCCTGGTGGGGGTGTCTCTAACTGGGCCCCCCCCCCACTCTTCAGGATCAGCTGATGGGCCCACATTGAGGGAGGCAGCTGGTGAAGAATTCATCTGGGCTGATTTGCAGAGAAAGACCATTGATTCCTCTGGGCTTGTTAAGTCGATATCCTCTATACAAAATATAATCCAAAGGATTACAAAATGAACCAGCTGAAGCCGCTGTCACCAAAGGCTCTAACCAGATACTAGAATGAGGCCAAATAACCAGAGGGCAGGAGGCAGGCCAAACAGCATGCCATCTGCCACCTCCATTGCCTCCTTCTTGTTTCATATCTCAACTCCTCGGCTCCTATTTACACAGAGACACCGGAAAGCAGACTTGAATTTACTGCTGTCACCAGCATGAGTGAAGTATTTCTCCATTTCTTTCTTCTTTCCTCCCTTTTCCTGCTGGAAAAGGAGCACAGATGTGGCAGGCAGTCTTTGCCGACTAAGCAAGCATCATTGTCACCATTTTTGTGTTTGCTTATTTGTTTGTTTGTACTATTTATTTATGAACTTGTGCCCAAGCCCCATCCACGTAAAATTTGAGGTAGCTACAAGAGAAACATAAAACAGAAACTGTTAAGTGAGAAGCATCAGAATCAAGGAAATATAAACTGGATTGGAGGTGCTGGCTTCCAATTCAAGATGGCAGCCTGAGATTCATCCCCCATCCCTCCCAAGAACCCCTGAAATACAAATGCAGAAGGACAAAGATGAACACGCCTGCACAGTGGCTGTGTCACATGGGACTTCTAATGAGTTAGAATTGAGCCCATGTTGGTATTGCCCTAAAGCCTTTGAGAATTCCACCATGCCCAGGGCTCAATGCACAGGAGGAGAAAATTAATAAAGATAAACCCTATAAACATATTCGCAGGCAACAGTGTCTGTTGGCACTGAGTCAACCCACGAGCAATACTACAAGTAAGGCAGCTAATATTTGTGTCGGTGGAAGGGGAGGATCATCTCTATGCAAATTGAAACAGGCATCATTAAACCAGATCACTGTGCTCAACAGAACATGATGCATAAATTCCACAAGGAGACCCAAAGGCAAGTAAGCACTGAGAATTTTTCCATAGAGGTCCAATAACCAAGATTTTCCTGGGAGATGTTGAAAGAGAGCAGCTTGTGAACACCTAGGAAAACAATATCAAGCAACCCACAGCCGTCAAAGAGGAGGGATGGAAAGCAAAGGCCAATTTCAGGCCACCCCACATACTAGACTGTCTTCAGGCTGCCTAGACTGACAGATTCCTCACATCTAAGACCCAGTTTTCACATTTGTAAATGGCAATGGCGCTATTACCCACCCCACAGGGATATTGAGGGGCTCAATCAAATAATGTACACAACAGCTTAGAACAGTGTCTACCATATTGGAAATACGCTAGCATATAAGCAGCTTTTATCGTTATTATTCATTGTAATATGAAATATTTACAAATTTTATTTTAGCTATAATTAATAATTAAAGGGCCATGTGTGTTCAATCATACTCGATTGCTCAGTGGTGTCCAACTCTTTGTGACCCCATGGACTCTAGAACACCAGGCTCCTCTGTCCATGGGATTCTCCAGGCAATAATACTGGAGTGGGTTGCCATTTCCTCCTTCAGGGGAGCTTTCCAACCCTCCAGGATTTAACTTCCAGCCTCCAGGGATCAAACCTAAGGGTCCTGAGTCTCCCACATTGGCAGGCAAATTCTTTACCACCATGCCACCAGGGAAGCCCAAAAGGGACATAGACAGAAAATTTAAAAAAAAAAAAAAAAAAAAGCTGTTTATTTGGGTCACAAAACACAGGTGTTCTGTGATCTTGCAAGGTCTTCCTGAGGCACTATGCCTTCCTCTACGCAGTACATCTCAACAAGGTTGGAGCCCAAGTTCTGGCCAGAGCTGGTTGTCAGTCCCTAAGTATTTTTAGACCCTGGCTGAGTGGTTTCTCTCCTTTTTCAAAAGGGCTGGATGACAGCTTGCCACTAAGAATAGCAGTTTTCCAGTTTAATCAGCAAGTCTCCTGGCTTCATAACTGAGCTGGCACTCATGAGAGGTCAATTGGCCACGTTCACCTGTGGATCCCGAGCTGTCCATGCCAACGCTGGCCAGACCTGTGCCCCTCCACAGCCTGCACGCTGAGGGCCTGTCAGGACATGCACAGGAGGAATAGAAACATCTTTTCTCCCAGGAGAGAGAGAAAGAGGGAGAAGTCTGGACCCAGCATCTTTGGCATCTCTTCTGAGATGCTTGAATCTGCAACTCATGGGATTGCAGTACATAGAAAATTCAGGCTTAAAACTCATCTTCAAATCAAGAATTGAGAGGTAGGTCTTCCTTAAGAAGCCCTATAGTCTGAATGTTTGTGTCCTTCCAAAATTTATGTGTTGTAACTCTAAAGCTCAATATGATGATAGTATGTGGTGTGGCCTTTAAGCGGTGATTAGACCATGAGGGTGGAGGCCTCACAAACAGGATTGATGCCCTCATAAAACAGAACCAACAGAACTCCCTAGGTCCCTTCCACCATGTGAGGGCATAGCAAGAAGCTGGCAGACTGCAACCCAGAAACTGTCCCTCATTGAACAGGTCCTTCACTAGAACCCACTATGCTGGCAATTTGAGTTTGAACTTCCAGCCTTCAGAACTCTGAGAATTAAATTTCTATTATTTATAAGCTACCTGGTCTATGGTATGAGCTGGAATGGACCAAAACAGGAGGTTAACTGGAGATTTTATTCAAGGGTATGTGTATGTGTGTGCGCGCATGCTCAGTTGTGTCCAACTCTTTGCAATCCCATGGACTGTAGCCCACCAGGCTCCTCTGTCCATGGGCTTTCCCAGGCAAGAATACTGGAGTGGGTTGTCATTTCCTTTTCCAGGGGATCTTCTCAACCCAGGGATCAAATCTACGGCTACAGTCGAATCTCCTCCTATGTCTATGGCACACATGACTAATTGCTCATGACTTTCTTTCCCACTGAGCCTAGGCAGAAATTCAGAATGCTTTTCAACACCATGCTATCAATGATTAGGGTTGCCACGCAAGATGAAGCCTAATTGCCAATCAGACCTAACATAATGCCTGGAGCCGGGTAGCTGCACCATGAAATTCTGTTGATTGAATAAGTGAAATGAAAAAATGTCATTAGTGAAATGAAAAAATATCATTAGGTTTCTGGAAATAAGAATAGTAAGTTAATTATGTAATACAAATGCCCAACCATTGAAACTAGGACAGGTATCTAAACAATCAGTTGGCAAGTTCAGACATGGAGCAGGAAGATCCTCATGAAATTCACCCAAACTAGCTCAGCCACAATGATGTCACTCAAGTTAGGTCAGATGTGTTGCTAAAACCAATTTGGCTGATCAACAGCGGTGACTCATGGTAGAGTGATACCTATTATGTCAATATAGGTTAGCAAGACGCAGCTGTGCTATAATTTTGGCATGTAAGATCTCCCTAGGATCTTACAGTTCACAAATAAGTAGAGGTAGATGCATTCACACAGAACTGAAAGCTTCTCTAAACATTTTTAAATAAAATGGCAACAGCATGTCCTTGGAAGTCAAAAGACCACAGCAAACTTAATGTTGACTAAAAGGCTGAATATTTTTTTATTTCTAAAGTAATAAAGCAACTGAAAACCTTATTGATAGAGTTCTCCCACTGGTAAGAATACTAGCCAAGTCTAAATTTTAAAAGATTTTAAATATTGTAAAACAATTATCCTTCAATTAAAATAAATAATTACAAAAAAATTAAAGATTTTAGTTCTGACAGAGGCATTAAAAAGTACCAAGCCTTGTACTTGGTACCAGTTGATTCCTTTCCATGTTTCGATAGGTTGCACAGACCATAAGAAGCATCATATTGCAATATTAGCCCCAAATTCATCTTCCAGGGCACCTAGCTGACTGAGGTTGTCCATTAGAATCATGTGGAAGGTTTTAAAAAAAAATACTCATGGCCAGATCCCACCTGCAAAAGTTCATTTCCTTTAATCCAAGAGGACCCATACTTGGATATTTTTAATAGATCCCAAGATCTGAGAACCCACAAGTCTAACTTATACAATATTTGCCAAAGACTGGACTCTAGAAAGCATGCCTAAACTGGAATGTCAAGAGCAAAATTTAATTGTTCTAAGACTACATAGTCAATTCAATAGCCACTAGACATATGTAGAAGTCAAGCCCTTGAAATATGGCTAATGCTACTGAGGAACTAAAATTTTTTACTCTATTTTACTAAATTTAAAAACTGATTCTCAGTTTAATTGTAGGAAAACTCAAGTATGTTTGAAACAGCTTGGGTATGTGAATCTACTTTTTCAACTGTGAATTTTGTGAACCTAAATATAGATCAAGTGTTTCTGGTAAAATGAATGTCTGTATTGAGATGTGCTGGAAGTATAAAACACACACTGAATTTTTCAGACTCCGTACCAAAAAAAAAAAAAAGAATATTTCCTTAAATGATTTTTTTAATTGACTACTTGTAAAGTGATAAAATTTTGACATATTGGGTTAAATAAAATATATTATCAAAACTAATTTCACTTCTTTTAACCTTTTTAACATAGCTACTACAAAATTTTAGATTACCTATGTGTGTTCCAGGGAAAATGAGAGACTCACCGCCAAACATAACAAAAGACACGTAGAAACAAAGCATTATGTGAATATCAGCAGACACAATAATAGCTGAATCAGACTCACAAGTATTTCAGACATTAGAATTTCAGACAAAGAATATAAATTTTACATTTAAAGGAATAAAAGAGAAACTTGAAATATAAACAAGAAATAAAAGACTTTTTTAAAAAACCAAGCAAAATTGAAAAAGAGAACTTTTAGAAATGAAAACCATGGCAATTGAAATTAAAACCTCAACAGAAAATGAGCCACAGCCAAATGGAAAATTAGAGAATGGAAAGATAGATACAAATAAATTATCTAAAATGCAACACTGAGAAACATGTTTGGAAATTGTGAACATAACCTTAAGAGACATGGCAGATAGAGCAAGAAGTCTAACAAATATTTACATCAGAGAAAATGGGGCAAAGGCAATATTTCACAAGAAAATAATGGGTCAAGATTTTCCACATTTGTTTAAAGACATCAAATTTCAGGCATAGGAATCACAGCAAATTTCAAGCAAGATCACCTTTACAAAACATAAAGAAATGGCAAAAAAAAAAATAAAAAAAGAATAAAAAGAAGACAGTAAAAGCAGCTATAAAATGGAAATATAATTTGTCAAAATTTATGGGATACAGCAAAAGCAGTGTTTACAGGGAAATTTATACCATCTAATGCTTATATTGTAAAAGAAGACATTTCCAGTAATTAACAGGAAAGTAAAAGAAATTTTTCTAAACTACCAATGATGTAACGAAGACTTTCCAGGTGACAGTAGTGATAAAGAACCCACCTGCCAATGCAGGAGGCATAAGAGATACAGGTTCAATCGGGAAGATCCCCTGGAGAAGGAAATGGCATCCAGTCCAGTATTCTTGCCTGGAAAATCTCATGGGCAGAGGAGCCTGGAGGGCTAGAGTCCGTGGGGGTTCCAGAGAGTTGGCCATGACTGAGTGGCTAAGTACATACACAGACATCCCTGGTGGTGCAGTGGATAGGAATCCGCCTGCCGGTGCAGGGGACAGGGGTTCGATCCCTGGTCTGGGAAGATTCCCTGTGCCATGGAGCAACTAAGATCATGCATCACAACTACTGAGCTTGTGCGCCAGAGTACTGAGCCCGAGTGCTGCGGTCCCTGAAGCCCACTCACCCGGAGCTGCCGCGCCACAACAAGAACAGCCAGCTCAGTGAGAAGCCTGCGCCCAGCACCAAGGGGCGGCCGCTGCTCTCAGCAGCTAGAGAAAGCCCAAGCGCAGCAACAGAAACTCAGCACAGCCGGAAGTAAGAAAATGGGGCTATTAAAGAAAAACTAGTGGGAAGCAAAAGTCACGGACAACATGGTTTCAGGTTCATTATTCAGTCCAGGCTGCCAACAACCCTCTGAGATTGTATAACTACAGGTGAGGCCACTGAAACACACTGCTCAGGATGATACAAGAACAGCCCTTGGACCCAGCTCTTCCAAATCCCAAATCTGAACTCTTCTCACTTTAGTACACGGTTTGTCCAGCCTAAATCATGTGAGTCGCACGCGCATGTGTGTGTGTGTGTGTGTGTGTGTGTTAGTCACTCAGTCGTGTCCGACTCTTTGAGACCCCACGGACTGTAGCCCACCAGGCTCCTCTGTCCATGGAATTCTCCAGACAAGAATTTTAGAGAGAGTTGCCATTCCCTTCTCCAGGGGATCTTCCTGAACCAGGGATCAAACCCCGTCTCCTGCATTGCAAACAGTTTCTTTTACCCTCTGAGTCACCAGCTGGAAATGCACATTGTTACATGACTCTTACTTAACTATCAATACACACCTCTTCCCTGAACAGACCACAACTCGGGCCAGTGGGGCAGCTGAGCACATCAGAAAATTCTGCAACAGCTCCCCTCTACATCTCTGAAAGCTCACATCATGGCCGAGAGCCTTGAGGGTGACTGAGCCCCAGGGGAAACCTGTATCACGCCCCATGGGTCTCCAGGCTGTATGCTTGCCTGGGTCTCTCGGGACAGGGTCTGTGAGAAATGTTTAAGGAGTGGCCTTTGTAGGTCTCCGGGGACCAGAGAGAGTCCCTGTCTGATTCCTGGACTCCAATAAAAATAAAATCAGAGAATGTTCTGGACTTTGCCACTGGGTTTCAAAACAGAACATTGAAAGTGATGGAGTGTCGTAACCAATCCATAAGCAGATCTTTCCTGAGGGCCCATGGGGACACCGGGTCTGGATTAAGCCCGCTGGAGCTGGCAGTAATGAAAGGTCCAGTTTTCCAAACTTCAAAACATCCAGTTTTCTCAGAGATTTCCCAGGCAAGCTGAGATGGTAAAATTCAACTGCCTGATGCGAAGAGTCGACTCATTGGAAAAGACTCTGATGCTAAGAAAGATTGAGGGCAGGAGGAGAAGGGGACAACAGAGGATGAGATGGTTGGATGGCATCACCAACCCAATGGACACGAGTTTGAACAAGCTCTGGGAGTTGGTGATGGACAGGGAAGCCTAGAGTGCTGCAGTCCATGGGGTCACAAAGAGTTGGACATGACTTAGCGACTGAACAACAATGGGAATTCAGGTGCTATGGGTGTCAGCTCGGAGTTCTGAACTAGTCAGAAGACATGGGAGCAGGAAGGAGGCTTGGAGAATGTTCAGCGTCAGTTATGGGGCAGCCAGCAGAGGAAGCAGGTTCTAGACGGTTCCACCAGACTCTCTCCTGCTTCCTGAACTCATCCAAGCTAAACCTAAGCCCTGGCTGGGGGTGCAGCGTCTGCGCATGTCCTGGTGACAGAGTTTGTGATTTCTTTCTTTAGGACCCAGTGGACTTGGGACTTCCTGGATCTCCTTCTGTCCAAGGATTTATGAAAGGGTGATGGTCCTCTTGGTAGTATGAATAGATATATCATTTCTAAAATACCGAGACTGGAGGAGCAACACACAACTTGCAGGTAGAGATGAGAAGACCCGTGGGTGTGCACCCATATGTGTGACTGTGAGTGTGCATGTGGAGGTTCTTATTGATGGAAACCCTAAGGGTAAAAATACATTTCTTTGTGGGAAAGGGGTGGGGCATTGTCATTAACTGAACACCTACTACTTGCCAAGCACAGTGCTGGGAAGATTCAGCGAGGTCACTATTTCGCTGTAGTATTAAACAGTGGAGAGAATGTAAGAAGCAATCTTCCTAGGCACAATTGGAAACAGTTTGTAAATTGCTATAAAACTTTTATGGAGGGCTATCCGGCAACAGACAGAGAACTTTTTCCAAATGTTCATGTCTATAGATCCAGCAATTTTGTTTCTACAAATTTATCCTGAAGAAGAAATGATGAATGTGTGTGAAGATTTACCTGCAAGGATATTCATCCAAGTACTTCCAAAGTAATAGGGGAAAAGTTAATTGGAGAAAAAAATTAATTCTCTAGTTCTAAGGTTTAAATAAACTATGGTACATTTGTTAAAAATAAAAACCCACTCAGCCATTCACAATGATGTTGTAGAGGAATGTTAAACACTATAAAGAGAGGTTTTCAGTATCCCAAGAAATGACACAGCAGATTGTAAATCACTCCACAGAGAATGTTTCTATTTGTAAAATATGAGTTTTTCAGTCAAAATCCCTACTGGAAACAGA
Organism: Odocoileus virginianus; assembly: GCF_023699985.2. NCBI lineage: Eukaryota > Metazoa > Chordata > Mammalia > Artiodactyla > Cervidae > Odocoileus > Odocoileus virginianus. Next base: position 50,859,774 of record NC_069689.1, read on the forward strand.
TGGCACGTTCAAATAGGACACCCACAGGGGAGTATACGGACGAAGGGGTGAGAAAAAGGACCATGAGGATAGCCCAGAGCTAGCAACAGATCAAGGGCAGAAGCAACTCTGCAAGCTTCCCTGGGAGGGGAAGCGGCCAGCTGATGGACACACAAGCCCCAGGCGATTTCCGGGAGGAAACAGAGACGTCAGCACCTTGACCTCTCTCGTAAGCCAGATCTGTGCCCAAGCACCCCACAGTCCAAACCCACCTGGACCTGGGGGCCACAGAAGATCTGCTTCAGGTGTGGTCCACGGCAGCCCAGCCTCCCAGGCAACGAGAGGGGAGGGGAAGGGCAGCAAACTTCCAGCAGAGCCGTGCATGCGTTCGTCCACACGCACAAAGAGAAAAATGAAGAAATACTGTTGACCCGCTATGACGACTACAGCCATCTCTTGGCAGCTCAGCCGCTGGTGAGTGTTCATTTTCCTCTTCTTGCTTTTCTAAATAGGCTACAATGGGCATACGCTGCTTTAGGTTTCATCCATGAAAGCAACCTGAGTTGGAAGAAATTCAGAAGCCATCCAGAGCGTGTTCATGGTGAGAAACACCCAAACTGGCTGTTCTAGGAAAGGCTAGGGATGTGTTTTGGTGTGTAAGAGAGAAGACTTCGCTACTTTCAACAATGCAGAAACGCTTTTATGGGGGAAGGATGAGGCTTGATCTGCAGTCACCCCAGGACCGGAAAGTAAAATGACAAGCAGGCAGGATTCAAATCTGAAGAATGAGATGGGGCTTTGGACTGATAAACTTTCAACTATCTTCTACTCAAAAAAAGAGTTATTGATTACTAATTAATGATGATTATTATAACAATTTCTTTGATATTGCTTGCTCTGGTTTTAGGAGTGGAGTAAGCTACAAGGATGTAGTGAGATGAATTCTTATTGGAATGCTCCTACACTGTTGGTGGGAATGTAAATTGGTATAGTATAGAGGTTTGCTAAGAAATTAAAAACAGAGTTACCATATGATCCCGAAATCCTACTCCTGGACATATATCTGGAGAAAACTCTAATTCAAAAAGACCCATGCACCCCAGTGTCCATTACGGCACTATTTGCAATAGCCAGGACATGGAAGCAACCTAAATGTCCATTCACAGAGGAAATGGATAAAGATGTGTGTATATATATATGCACATATATATAATGGAATATTATATATAAAACAATAGAATATTATGCAGCCCATAAAAAAGAATGAAATAATGCCATTTGCAGCAACATGGATGGGCCAGAGATTATCATACTAAGTGAAGTAAATCAGACAGAAAAAGATAAATATCATGTGATATCACTTACAAGTGGAATCTAAAAAAAATGATACAAATGAACTTATTTACAAAACAGAAATGCACCTACTGGCATAAAATAACTTATGGTTACCAAAGGGAAAATAGAAGAGACAGATAAACTAGGAATTTGGGTCTGACAACACTTTCTATACATAAAATAACCAACAAGGACCTACTGTATAGCACAGGAAACTATATTCAATATCTTATAATAACTTATAGTGTAAAAGAATCCAAAAATAATATGCATATATACCCACATGTATATATATATATGTATATAAAACTGAATCACTTTGCTCTATACCAGAAACATTGTAAATCAATTATACCTCAGTGAAAAAAGAGAAATCAATTCTTATCATCTGGGATGTTTAGTTCCAAGAGATCTCTGATGAGTACTGTAAGAATAAAGACAATTCAAGCTTCTACAACAGAAAATTCTGCTAATATTGGCAAAAACAAATCACACCGACTTCAGGCTTGGTTGGATCCAGGCACACAAATGATTCATTTGTATCCAGTCTCTCCCCATCTCTTAACTGATTTCTTTATCAGGTTCTCCCTCATGGAAAGGTGGGTTCAACAAGCTTGCATCCTCACAAGTGCAGTAGAAAAGACAATACCTGCTTATAAGTTGCTCAACCAAAGTTCCCAAGATAAGCTTTATTGGGGGTTGATTGGCTAATGGGTCAACTACCCCTTCCTGAATCATTTACTGTGGCCGAGAGGATGCCACATTCTGAGAATGTGTCTCTGAGCCTCTTTTGGCTGTTTCAATAGGAAGAAAATATGGAGCTGGGAATTAGAAATAGACTCAGTCTAGGTTCTGAAATTTTTTCCTCTATGTGGGAATTTGATTCAACCATGTTTCAGTTTACAGATTTTTTTTCCTCCAAATAAAATCAAAAGCAGAGCTACTCTGACTATTAGAATAATGTAGAGGAGTGGGTTTCCTAGGAAGAACTCCTGGGTGACTGATGCCACCAAGGGCAAAAGGAGATGCTCCAGGAACCCCTCCCCACTGTGGACACCAAGAAGAACCTTCTATTTCTGCAGCCTATAGACTAGCCTTTCCTGAAGTGCGATCCACTTGATATTAATTGATGTCTCTGCCTCAGAACCTTTGATGAAAGTGAAAGAGGAGAGTGAAAAAGTTGGCTTAAAGCTCAACATTCAGAAAACTAAGATCATGGCATCTGGTCCCATCATTTCATGGCAAATAGATGGGGAAACAATGGAAACAGTGACAGACTTTATTTTCTTGGGCTCCAAAATCACTGCAGATGGTGACGGAAGCCATGAAATTAAAAGACATTTGTTCCTTGAAAGGAAAACTATGACCAACCTGGAGAGCACGTTAAAAAGCATAGACATTACTTTGCCAACAAAGGTCTTTCTAGTCAAGGCTATGGTTTTTCCAGTAGTCATATATGGATGTGAGAGTTGGACTGTAAATAAAGCTGAGCACTGAAGAATTGATGCTCTTGAACTGTGGTGCTGGAGAAGATTCTTGAGAGTCCCTTGGATGCAAGGAGATCCAATCAGTCCATCCTAAAGGAAATCAGCCCTGAATATTCATTGGAAGAACTGATGCTGAAGCTGAAACTCCAATGCCTTGGCCACCTCATGCTAAGAACTGACTCATCTGAAAAGACCCTGATGCTGGAAAAGACTGAGGGCAGGAGGAGAAGGGGACAACAGAGGTGAGATGGTTGGATGGCATCACCGACTCGATGGACATGAGTTTGAGCAAGCTCTGGGAGTTGGCAATGGACAGAGAAGTCTGGCATGCTGCTGTCCATAGGGTCGCAAAGAGCTGGACACAACTGAGTGACTGAACTGAACTGAACTACCTCACCCAAAAAGATGATGGCTCCTGGTCAGTTAAGTTGGACAAGTTTTCAGCTCAACAAAGCCCAAGAAATCAAAGACTTCTGACTCTTGACTCTAGGATGTTTCAGAGCCCCTAGTATTCAAATGTGTGCTGTGAATCTCCAGAAGAAAACATGACTTGCAGAATTGCCCAGACCTATCTGATCATGAACCTTTCGGAGCATCTCTTGGGACAACAGAACATACTCAGAGACTGGCTGCTCTGGAGAAAGCTGCTCACTTTCTGACCCAGCCCCACCTTGCCCTGCCCACCATCTCAACTGAGATCACAAGGCAGTAAAAGGTTACAGAAGAAGGCTGTTTTTGTCTCTCCATCACCTCTCTGGAATGTTTAGAAATGAGTATAATAACACAGAGATAAAACCCATCAAATCCCCGGTCTCTCTAAAGAAACACTTTCTCCATCCAACCTGTTAGCATAGGCGCTGGAATCAGATTGCAAAAGCTCTGCAGTAAGTCCAGCTCCAGCGGGAGAAGAGACCACTGACGGGTGGGCGACAGCAAGAGGACTTACGGCCTCTGTGGGAACCCGCGTTCACCTCTGGCAAACCTCTGTCTGCAGCTGCAGAAGATCAAGTCGGGCTCACATCTGTTCCCCAGACACCCGACACCCCACCCCAGCTTCCCCATCCAACAAAGCCTGGCCAGGTTTTCACAGTTAATTCCTCCAGGGCCCCTGGCCCATCTCCTCCCTTCTTGCTCCTATGAATTCTCAGAGATCAAAGCAGCAAGTTAGCCGAAGCTTTGTTTGCCCTGCATTCAGAGAACACCTTAAATTCCCAGCTTGAAAGGAGGCCAAAAGAAGGTCAAACATACCCTATTGTTGAAACACTTGCAAACAGGAAGACATGACCAACCTATTAGCAGAGGAACCTTCGTGATTTCTCTGGGCTTCCTGGTCTTGGGAAGGGAGGGACGTCCCCCTGCAAATTTAATATAAGACTCTGATGGGAAGGCCACCAGAATTTTCCTTGGAGGTCACTCTGAGCTGACTCAGGCAGTACACTGATCCTGAGATGGAAGCTGGGAGCTCCTGCCACAACCCAAAGGGTCAGTCCAAAGGTTAAAAGGAGGACTGAAATGCCCATTCTGGATTGTTCTTCTGTTTCGCTCAAGCCCATCTTCTGGACTGTTCCTCCTCCCCCTGGCTTTTGTTCACAAACTTATATGACTTTTTAGAACTGAAAGGTCATCTAGTCTGGAGATTGTCAAACTTCTTGGCAGCCGATAACGTTTTTCCAAAGAAAACCTTAAAAGAGACCTCAATGTAAAGCAGAGTCAGGGGCCCTGGGGAGGGCGGGCTGGGGCAAAGCCTGGACTTCCACCCACTCAGCCACCCCTCCACCACTGTGGCTTTGGGCTCCCACAGTTGGAAAAGCCTCCGATGAGTCCACCCCTTCGTTTACACGAATGCCGAGAACCAGAGATGGAAAGGGAGCCGCCCAAGTGTCTGATGCTCCACGTCTTCATCCTCACTGAGAGCTTGCGCTGTTGCTCTGCTTGTTTAAAAAGTCCCCAGAGTGGTCAATCCTGCTTTCAAAAACGCCCTTTTTCGGTTCTCACCATCTCTACCTCCCCTACTGGGAAACACCTGGGTCAGTCCTCACTGTCAGCCCACCTGCTCCCACCCCCAGACCCTTCAGTTGTGAGATCTTGTTTCCTAAACCCAGTTAATCATTAGAATCACCAGGGAGCTCGTTAAAAATATGGATTCCTAGGCTCAGCACTAGACACAGTAAATTAGAATTTCCAAGGGTGGGTCCTAAAATCTGTAATTTAAAGAAGCACCCCAGGTGATGTTGATGACTGGCTAGCTTTGGAAAGCACTGTATTCAATGAAGCTGGATTCCTTCTTCAATCAAAGGTTAGGAATTCTTCCATGAAATCCCAGCCCTTGTTGCCGGTAGGACCATGATTTCATACAACTTTCTCCGGACTTCCTTTTCAAATAATGGGGGAGAAAAATCTCTACAAGTCCTTTCACCCCAGTATTCTAAACAAAGATACAGCCATAGACTTGTGAAAATATTTTTCTGTGGGGATGCAAATCACTGTACTAATAAAACAGAAATGTTCAACAATGAGATGATCAAGTCTATGTTGGCATGTAAATATAATATTATATGTTTACTAAGAAATAATGTTTAGAAGATTAATAACATAAATATGCTCACAATATATGTGCATATACATGTTACATGTATGTTACATGTTATGAGAACAAATGTACAGTAGGATTCCATTTTTCATATGCATAAAAAGCTAGAAATTACAAACAATAAAATGTTAATATTCTCTCTAGAATGATGGTGGAATTAATGTCAATGCTTCTTGCTTTTATGCTTCCAAAATTTCTATAGAGAACCTGAATTTTGAAATCTTAAAAAAAATTATCTTAAAATGATCTTTGGGAGAGACAGAAAAGCAAGAGATGGAATCAATATTATGATTTAAGTTATTAACTACTTTAACTCTTGCCCACATCTCTTAAAATAATAAGCAATAGTTTTTTGGGTTTTGTTGTTGTTAGAATAAATTCATAAAAATGCTGAAAACCAAGAAGGCACACCATAGAGAGACTAGATACAATAAGAAATTCCTAGAACGTAGAAACCAAATGAGGTCCCTAGAGACTTAAGGAAAAGAAACCATGCGAAGGATAAGACCTAAAACAAGATATCTAAGTACATAAGGAAAAAAGTAGGTTTTATATAAAACCTGTAGTTATATACATTATAAACCTATATATAAAAGGTAAGTTTTATAGGTATATATAAAACATATATATATAAACTATATATATATACAAAACATATATATACATGTACATATATATATATAAAACAGAAAAGTTAAGATATTTGAAGAATCTATCAAAGAGGTCTAACTCTACTTGGAGAGGAAAAGAGAAAATGAGAAAAGGAAAAAAATCAGAAAACTAATAGAAAAAGTGCTCAGTGGAAAAAAGAATGAGCATTTAGATTAAAATAGCTCATTGAGTAAAATGAAGTAAATAATACAATGCCTAGAAAAACTTGTCTCTTTCAGAGCGAGGCACTGGGCTAAGTGATTTCCATACAATATATATCTTAACCCTCATAGAAAACCTGAGTTTAGAACCAGCATTTTCCCCATGTTACAAAAGAAGCAACCAATTAGAAAAATGCTAACAACTTTTCTCAAGTACTTACAACTAGCAATTAATGGAGCTATGTGCCTGATTAAATTTTAGTACACCTATGATCCAAAAGAAAAAAAAATTCCTTGAAATGGCCAGAAAGGAAAATTATCTTTAAAAGATAAAGACACAAGAAACAGACTGACATAAAACTCTTCTTCAACAACACTGGATTTTGGAAGACAAAAAAACCAAATGAACAGAGAAAATTATTTTGAACTTAGAAGTATAGATTTACCAAAACAACCATAAAATAAAGACATTTTTAGTCATTAAAAGCTGAAATGAATAGTTGCTATTTCAAGGGTAATTGTTTTTTGGTCCCAAAAGCAAATATTTTCCAGCATAATTCCAATCAAATACAAGAAACTATCAAAGCCTTTTGTTGAACCAAAGCGGAATTTTACTGTACTGAATAGTTGAAAAACAAATAGAAATTTAACTAAAAAAAAAAAAAAAATTGCATCAAGACTTCCACTGAAGAATTACTCAGGAGTGCTAAAGGGAAAAAACTGAAAAATTAGTTTAAAAAGAAAGATGTGCAATTTAAGAAATAATGTTAAACAAATAAATGAATAAAGCTTATAATTTAGTCTAAATAAATACTGAAGCAATACTGGAAGAAGAAAAAGAAGTGGAAGAAGAAGGAGAAGAAATAACAAACTCTCTTGGTAATAAAAACATGAGAGGAGAGTGATAAGGAAGAAAACAAGAAAATTTTTAAATATTAATAAATAAATGATAATGAAGATACATATCAAAACTCATGAGGTATAAATAAGGCAAGTGTTACAGAAAAATATATAGCTGTGTGTATGTGTTTGCATAATACTCATTTATATCTATGCATACAATTTAAAAGTAATTAATATAAGGAGTATTTATCAGTGAAAACAGTGAAATAAGGACCTCTGAAATTCCTCCTCTCCTTTAAAGAATCTTTAAAGATCTTAAAGAAATTAAGATCTAGAAAAAAATTGTTAAAATTAACTTTTTCAGAATTCTGGAAGTTAACCAAAGTCTGGTAGCAGTCCCTGAGGAAGTTATTCAAGAAAAATGGCTAAATCTCGGTAAGAACAGTGAACTTTGTGGTATTTTAACCTGCCCTATTCCCAGCCCCTTCTCCCCAGCCTACTTGTAGGAGCCTTGAAAAGCAACACTCTAGCAATCACAATGAGAAACAGCAGCCTCGCAGCCCTTGGAAAAGATAGAATGAAATTGGAACTCTTCCAAAGCCCTATTCCCAGAGAATTGTCATAATTTGTCCTATCTGGTCCTCTCCTGGAAAATTCCACTCACAGGGTTTTTCTTTATTTGACCTGACTCAGAGCTTGCTCAGTACAAATAGGATTCCCCTGAGCTTTTATTTAGGAAAAAATAATCAGCAGCAATTGCTTAACATTATAGCTGCCTGAGGCAGTAATAACAGTGGCAGCAAATAACGATCTGATCAAAAAAAAATCTTAATTAAAAGAAAAAGTTTTGGAGTGAGATGTCCATTGGAGTTTTCAGTTCAGTTCAGTTCAGTCTCTGTGTCATGCCTGACTCTTTGCAACCCCATGGACTGCAGCATACCAGGCCTCCCTGTCCATCACCAACCCCTAGAGTTTACTCAAACTCATGTCCATTGAGTTGGCGATGCCATCCAACTGTCTCATCCTCTGTCGTCCCCTTCTCCTGCCTTCAATCTTTCCCAGCATCAGGGTCTTTTCAAATGAGTCAGTTCTTTGCATCAGATGGCCAAAGTAGTTTCGGAAAGGTTTTGGAAAGGCCCGAAATATTCTTGGGGTGCTGAAGGGTCCCTTGCACGCACAGCTCTACGCATGTGCCTGTGAACAGTCACACATCCATGAAATACCTAAGAAGGCTAAAAGTTCTCATTTCTCACTGAGTCTGGTGCTCTGCACAACAAGAGGTGAAGGCTAAGGCAGAGCCATAAACTGCCTACCTGAGTAGTGAAGTGTGCTCCCAGAACAACCCATTGCCCTTTGGCAAATACTGGGAGATTTACTGGTTTCAGACGTTTAAGAAGATCTCTATCCAATCATTAGGTGACTGCTAAGCTAACTCAGTACAGACTTCAAAGACTACACATACAAAGAAAACAGATTTTACAGAATGAGATCCAACAAACAAAATTATTACAAGTAGGAGGGAAAAAAAAGTCTTGGGGAAGGGAAACATCATTTCCAAAGCTGTCACATTATGTGCTTATAAATGTCCAGTTTTTAACCAAAAAAAATCACAAAACTGCAAACAAAGTATGGCCCAATCACAGGAAAAAAAGTTAACAGAAATTGTACCTGAGGAATCCCGATGTAGAGAAACAGTCTTTACATATATTTTATTTTATTATTCTTAAAGAATCTGTGAGTTCTGTGTTTTTATTTTATTTTTTTTACTTCTTATTTTGTATTGGCGTATAGCCAATTAACAGTGTTGTGATAGGTTCAGGTGAACAACAGAGAGACTCAGCCCTCTGAGCAATCAAATCCCTTATGATTATACAATGGAAATGGCAAATAGATTCAAGGGATTAGATCTGATAGACAGAGAGTGCCTGAAGAACTATGGCAGAGGTTTATAACATTGTACAGGAGGTGGTGATCAAAACCATCCCCAAGGAAAAAATGCAAAAAGACAACATGGCTGTTTGAGGAGGCCTTACAAACAGCTCAGAAAGGAAGAGAAGCAAAAGGCAAAGGAAAAAAGGAAAGATATACCCATTTGAATGCAGAGTTCCAAAGAATAGCAAGGAGAGATAAGACTTCTTAAGTGAACAATGCAAAAACTAGAGGAAAGCAATAGAATGGGAAAGACTAGAGATCTCTTCAAGAAAATTAGGGAACATTTCATGAAAAGATGGGCTCAATAAAGGACAGAAACGGTATGGACCTAACAGAAGCAGAAGATACTAAGAAGGGGTGGCAAGAATACACAGAAGAACTATTCCAAAAAGGTCTTAATGATCCAGATAATCACTCACCTAGAGCCAGACATCTTGGATGTGAAGCCAAGTGGGCCTTAGGAAGCATCACTATGAACAAAGCTACTGGAGGTGAGGGAATTCCAGCTGAACTTTTACAAATCCTAAAAGATGTTGCTGTTCAAGTGTTGCACTCAATATGCTAGCAAATTCAGAAAACTCAGCAGTGGCCACAGGACTGGAAACGGTCAGTTTTCATTCCAATCCCAACGAAAGGCAATGTCAAAGAATGTCAAAAAATGTCTAAGAATGTTCAAACTACCGCACAATTGCACTCATCTCACACGATAGTTTGAAAAGTAATGCTCAAAATTCTCCAAGCTAGGCTTCAACAGTGCATGAACCAAGAACTTCCAGATATTCAAGCTGGCTTTAAAAAAAGCAGAGGAACCAGAGATCAAATTGCCAACATGCACTGGATCATAGAATAAGAAAGAGAATTCCAGAAAAATATCTACTTCTGCTTCATTGACTATGCTAAAGTCTTTGACTGTGTGGATCACAACAAACTGTGGAAAATTCTTAAAGAGATGGGGATACCAGAATACCTTACCTGCCTCCTGAAAAACCTGTATGCAGGTCAAGAAGCAACAGTTAGAACTGGACATGGAACAAACAGCCTGGTTCCAAATTGGGAAAGGAGTACGTCAAAGCTGTATGTTGTCACTTGCTTATTGAACTTATATGCAGAGTATATCATGCCAAATGCTGGGTTAGATGAAGCATCTAATGTAGATGAAGCTACAAGCTAAAATCAAGATTGCCGGGAGAAATATCAATAGTCTCAGATATGCAGATGACACCACCCGTATGGCAGAAAGTGAAGAAGAACTAAACAACCTCTTGATGAAAGTGAGAGGGGTGAAAAATCTGGCTTAAAGCTCAACATTCAAAAAGCTAAGATCATGGCATCTGGTCCCCTCACTTCATGGCAAACAGAAGGGGAAACAGTGGAAATAGTAACAGAATTTATTTTCTTGGGCTCCAAAATCGCTGCAGATGATGACTGCAGCTATGAAATGAAAAGATGCTTGCTCCTTGAAAGAAAAGCTATAACCAACCTAGACAGTATATTAAAAAGCAGAGACATTACTTTGCCTACAAAAGTCCATCTAGTCAAAGCTATGGTTTTTCAAGTAGTCATGTATGGATGTGAGAGTTGGACTATAAAGAAAGCTGAACATCGAAGAACTGATGCTTTTGAACTGTGGTGTTGGAAAAGACTCTTGAGAGTCCCTTGCACTGCAAGGAGATCCAACCAGTCCATCCTAAAGGAAATCAGTCCTGAATATTCATCAGAAGGACTGATCCTGAAGCTGAAGCTCCAATACTTTGGCCACCTGATGCAAAGAACTGACTCACTGGTATATATCCTGTTGCTGGGAAAGAAAGAAGGCAGGAGGAGAAGGGGACAACAGTGGATGAGATGGTTGGATGGCATCACCAACTCAATGGACATGAATCTGATCAAGCTCAGGGAGATGGTGACGAACAGGGAAGCCTGATTTGCTACCATCCATGGAACCACAAAGAGTTGGACATGACTGAGCGAACAACAACAAAACTAATTCAAATACACACAAAGAAATACACAGCACTGATAAAGGTAACTACAGATGTAAATATAAAGGACAGTATAAGTTTATTTTGTAAGACTTTTTTTCACATGTATGATTTAGGAGACAATTGAATAAAATAATTTAAAAATGTTTCTATAAATTATGAAAGTATATTAAAAGTTTTTCTAAAAATTATTATGAATGTACTATGCTGATGGTCATTAGTATATCTAATTTGTGATTATAGCATAAGGGAGGAAGGAGATATAGCTGAGGAAAATTTGTATTAAGATGGTATTAATCAGAACTGCTACTGCTAAGTCACTTCAGTCGTGTCCGACTCTGTGTGACCCCATCTCTGGGATTCTCCAGGCAAGAACACTGGAGTGGGTTGCCATTGCCTTCTCCAATTCATAAAAGTGAAAAGTGAAAGTGAAGTCGCTCAGTCGTGTCTGACTCTTTGCGACCCCATGGACTGCAGCCTACCAGGCTCCTCCATCCACGGGATTTTCCAGGCAAGAGTAGTGGAGTGGGGTGCCATTGCCTTCTCCAAACTAGATTGTTATAAATTAAGATATTCTGGTAAGTCCAGGCAACCACTAGGAAAGTAACTCAAAAAATATATAGTAAAGAAGCAACAAGGAAATTAAAATGGTACAGTAGAATATATAATTTAACACACCAACAGGAAAATGACCAAAGAATATGAATAAGTAATATTCAAAAAATGAAAGTGGATGATAAATACATGAAAAGTGACCAGCCTCACTAGTAAATTGGAAAAAGTTTAAAATGGTGGCATGTTTTAAATTCATCAAATTAATAAAACTGAAAGACCATGTTGACAAAGTATAGGAAAATGAGGACCCTTGCACCATAGATACGGGAGTAAAAAATCAGTGCAGCCTTTGGGGAGGCATTTTGACTGAGTACATAAAAGTTTAAAAGTGACACGTTCTTCGACCCAGTGAGAACATGGCCTTGAACAAGACATATCTCTGAGTGTCCTAAAAAATTTGTTCTGATAGCTGATTAAAATGAGAAATGTACAAATATTTTATAAATTCCTAACTTTTATAAACAACAATATATGTCACAGCAGTCAGTAGAAGAATCCTTGTGGGCAGATACTCACCTTCTTTGAGAAAAAGTGAAAATTCTTTGCTTAAAATGTTTTAAGGGTAGGATCTGAGCTTCTCAAACATGAATGTGGACAGACATCTGCTAACAGGATAAAATGTTATAGAGCAGAAGGAAGAAGAAAGGAGGGGCAAAATAAGGGGGACAAATTTATGAGGGGCTTCCCAGGTGACACTAGTGGCAAAGAACCCGCCTGCAAATATAGGGGACATAAGAGACTAGGGTTTGATCCCTGGGTCGGGAAGATGCCCTGGAGGAAGACATAGCAACCTACTCCAGTATTCTTGCCTGGGAAATCCCATGGACAGAAGAGCGGGGTGGGCTACAATCCATTGAGTCGAAAAGAGTTGGAGACAACTGAAGCGACTGAGCACGCACACATGCATCTTTAAAAATACAGAAAAAGTTCAGGAATATAATGGGCTTTGATAGAGGTACCATGAAGTTTGGTCAGGTTTGAATTTCTTAAGGCTTAGATTATAACGTTGGAGCTCCTGGTCATGCCTTGTTACCTCCCTTTAAGTGACCACAATGCTAAATTCTATATAGATCAAATCATAATTCTCATGCTTAATTTTAGAGTGTTACTACTTAGTACCTCTAAAGATGGTAATAGCTCAATAAACACCCAGGCATCCGTAGTGTGCTTTTTGTGCATTGTGGTGTATGGCTATGGTCCATGGGTCTCAAGGAGACACAACTGAAGCAACTCAGCATGCACATGCATACTTTATGGTATGTCCCTTCTCCAAGACTCTTCACCTGCTTTTCCCCTAAAACCTCAATAGCAACATGACTGAATTCATCTGAAACTGTGGATCCACCACAATTAATTCCTGTGCCCTATATAAGTCCTTATGCATCCCTAGGCTGTAAGCCCATCTCACACACACACACACTGCCCCGTGATCGACCCACCCACCAATTACCCAACACACATAATATTGGTTCTCACTTAGTTAATAATCTCATAGACCACATGGAGTTTCCAAAGGCCAGATCATTCCCATCATAAAGAGACTGCTATAAAAATAATGAAAGATCCCTCTTCTGGTGTAGCAGAATTCTCTTTATTTTCTGTGCTGGTAAATTATTAACAGCTGTAGCAAATCAACATTAGCTGGCTCCAGAAGACAGGATGCTCATATCTGTGACATCATCCAGTGGCCTTGGGCTTGATCCACGTGGCAATGCAAGGTCAAGGTCATCTGCACTGTACAGAACTGCTGCTGCTGCTGCTAAGTCGCTTCAGTCGTGTCCGACTCTGTGTGACCCCATAGACGGCAGCCCACCAGGCTCCCCCGTCCCTGGGATTCTCCAGGCAAGAACACTGGAGTGGGTTGCCATTTCCTTCTCCAATGCATGAAAGTGAAAAGTGAAAGTGAAGCCGCTCAGTCGTGTCTGACTCTTAGCGACCCCATGGACTGTAGCCTACCAGGCTCCTCTGTCCATGGGATTTTCCAGGCAAGAGTACTGGAGTGGGGTGCCTTTGCTTTCTCCGCTGTGGAGAGCTGTTCGATGCCAATTCTCGGCTGGCTACGAATGGCAGGAACCATTACCTGTGGGACCTTGAACGGGTTACTTCTTTCCTGAGATTGGAATGATAATGCAACGAAATGATGTAGGTTGAACAGCCTCATGCCTAGCATAGGGAAGATACTGAGGAAAATAAATATATTTTTGCTTAATAAACAAATAAGCAACCTACTTAGTAAATTCACTTAGGACATTGCATGAAGAATCAAACTGTTGGCATTAGCACCAGTTTGTATCAAAATGTAAGGTCTTCTCTTGGAAGTATCAAAAGGTAAGGTCTTATTTATCCTGGAAGAAAAAAAAAAATCTCAGAGAAAGATTCAATTTTATCTCAGAAGATAGGGACTAGTCCATCAATGATGGAAATCTAAACTGTGGGGAGGAGGAGAGAGGCAGAGAAGGGTAGAAAAAGGAGGAGGGGAAAGAGGACAGAATGGTGAGGAAAGGAGAGTAGAGAGAAGGACGAAGGAGACCAAGAAATAATATTACATGAAACATTTCCACTGTACCTCCTGCGTGCCAGGCACTGCTCCAAGTGCCTGATATATATTATTACCCCATTGAATCCGTACAAAAGCCCATGCATCAGGGACTCATGTTATGTCGATTTCACAGATTGGTCAGTTGAGGTACAGAGCAGCCAAGTCACCTACTCAAGAGGTACAATGAGCCAGAAGTTAAACTGCTTCCCTGCAGCTCCAGAGTCCAGGCTCTTTGTCACTGCACCACGTTGCCTCTCAGAAAAATGGAATATGGAGAAAACTTCCAGTTCTTCCGTTGTCCTCCCAGAAGATGAAAACTTCCTTTCCTGTGCCTGCTCACTCATGGCTCCGATGGTACTTTATTGGAAATCTCGGCTCACGGGTCTACCTCCCGCTAAACTACTTCCCTGCAGGCAGAAATGCATCTTCCATCTGTGCAACAGGATTTGCCACAGGAAACTCCTGCCTGCGTCCTAACACCTGCCATTCATTAGACACTGAGTTAGTTCAGTGGAGCCGTTGCGGGGTCTGGAGTCTTTAGACCGCCAGCACTGCATTTCTTGGAGGCTGCTGTGTTTGGAATTGTCTTGTCATTCTGCTGGAACCCTCTAGCTTTTCCAGCTGTTCCGGAGAGTCACCGTTCAACAATGCAACACTCCTGACCCCAGTCCCAGTGCAGACTTCATGATTCCTTAGGATGGTCCCAATTTCAGAAAGCTGACTTATGTTTAATCAAAGCAATTTACTGAAGTGTTTAAGAGTTCTAACTGTGATTTGTTAAATCAGTATAAAATTTCTGAGATATTTAGATAAATTCACAAGTGGGAGAAAATCCTTCCTTAGTCCACAGATCTTTTCTCAGCCACTTTGCTAACAATATTCAGGAAGCCATATCCTTAAAAGTCAGTTTTATATATATATATAGAGAGAGGGTGGGAGTCGGGGCAGGGGGGATCTTCCCTAGTGCCTCAGATGGTAAAGAATCTGCCTGCAGTGCAGGAAACCCGGGTTCAGTACCTGATTCAGGAAGATGCCCTGGAGAAGGGAATGGCAACCCACTCCAATACTGTTGCCTGGAGAATCCCAGGGGCAGAGGAGCCTGGCAAGCTACAGTCCACGGGGTCACAAAGAATCAGACATGCTTGAGTGACTAACACACACGCATGGAGACAATAAGGAGTAGACAGACAGAGTTGAAAACACATTTTTAATGTTTTCATTTTTTAATTACAGAAATATTCTAAACAGGAAAAAAAGAACAATAAAAAATAGGAAAAAAAATAAGCAAAAAAGAAAAGGGAAGAAAAAATCCCCTTCAAAAAGTAATTACTATTAATACTTTTAATATATACTCTTTCAGATATTTCTCTGTACATGCATATCTTTACAACTGAGTGATTCTACATGCAACTTTTAACCTGCTTTTTCCCCTTGATGTTGTGAATAACATTGTTCAAGTTTTTCCTCCTTTTTCCCATTGCTCTGACTGCACTTTATTGCAACTTTCCATCATTCTTTATGACCTCAAAGTATTCTACAAAATGAATGTATTCTGTTTACTTTACCAGTTCCCTCCTCTTAGACATCACATTGAATTCAATTTTTTGTTTTTCTTATAAATAATTCCTTAATTGTCCCAACATTCTGAACAAATGCCACTCATCTAAAAGAATGGAACCCCAAAACTACACTACCAGTGGTGGTCTGAAACTGTATGGAGTCCACTCTTGTCCCAAATTTCACTTTCTTTCTTGACTTTTTATTTCTAGAGCCCTTCTTTCCTATCACCAGACCATTTTTACCCATCCAAACACTCCCCGTCTTGATCCTTCACTCCCTTCCTGGCTACTAGCCTACCAGTTTTCCTGACACAAGTTTGTCTGTTTTATTAGCTCCATTTCTGCATAGGTTGTCCTTTGCTTTCATCCACTCACCCTTTGATCCTTTTGGCCCAGTCCATCCTTTGAAGACTGCTACACAAAAGACACATGCAAAGCCCTGTAGGGGTCAAGGGCTGAATTCAGCACATCCCCAGCCCTAAAGGAGTTTGGAGATGCAAGGTGCACAGGCACAGTGGTCTCCCAGTAAACTGGCTCTCCGGAGGGTTGGGGGGCTGGGGGGTTGGGGAACCTTGATGTTTAGGTTTACCAGTTTCTACGCCATAAAATGGGCTTCTCCAGTGGCTCAGTGGTGAAAGAATCTGCCTACAGTGAAGGAGACATGGCATACGCCATGGGAAGATCCTCTGGAGAAGG
Source organism: Odocoileus virginianus (assembly GCF_023699985.2). NCBI lineage: Eukaryota > Metazoa > Chordata > Mammalia > Artiodactyla > Cervidae > Odocoileus > Odocoileus virginianus. The sequence continues at coordinate 50,876,143 of NC_069689.1, forward strand.
AAATGGCTAACCACTCCAGTATTCTTGCCTGGAAAATCTCATTGACAGAGGAGCCTGGTGGGGCCCCAGTCCATGGGATTGCAAAGAGTTGGACATGACTTAGTGACTAAACACACATGCCATAAAATTTTCCTATCATGACTGAGCTACTAATATGACATTCGTTACAGAGCCCAGAGGTTGGAAGAGATAGATTCAGATAAACCATCTCCAGAACATGACTGCATGTGCATGAAAAGCTAAAATATATACGTGCACATACATATGTATCCTGGAGTAGGAAATGGCTACCCTCTCCAATATTCCTGCCTGGAAAATTTCACGGACAGAGGAGCCTGACGGGCTACAATCCATGGGGTCACAAAAGAGTCAAAAATGACTTTCAACTAAACAGTACATATGTATGTGTGTCGTAGACATGTGTGTATATACACACAGTGTATGGATTTCAGTTTTTCATATACATGCAGTCCTGTATGTATGTGTTTACAACCAGACTAGACAACCAGAGCACATATTTGTGAGTAGACAACTGTGTCAACATCTTCTTCATCAGTAACAATTACTGAGTATTTGTAATGTGTCCAGCCCTGTGTTCAATGTTTTACATGCATTGCCTTATAGCACACTCCTAGGATGAGGTATCCTTACTTACTATTGCCAGTTTTACAACTTTACTCTTGCAAAATGGCAGCCTTGAAGAGGCAAACCATTTGCCCTTAGACATTCGATGCAGTAAGTGGTGAAACCAGGATGAAATCAAGGTTCATCTGATTCCAGAGCCTGGACTTTGATAACTGCACTCTCCTGCCACTTCCTGTGAGAGGGCCAGGTCTCAGGGCCCCACGCTATGGATTCCAAGAGGCCAACTGGCCATGAGTCCAAAACAGCAGACTGACGTTTCTGTCAAGTCACAAGACCAAGCTTGCTTCCCCGTTACGTCGTTCCTCTTCTCCAGCCACCGTGAAGCCTGATGGGTAATCCCCAAAGTTGCCCTGCAACTGAATACATCATCCTCTCTTCCTTTAGTTCTCTTGTATTTCCTCCTGACGTCTTTTTTTTTAACTTTTGCTTGTTTGTGCTTATCAGTTTACATTTGTCTCCTGAGCTCTTTTTAAATATCTATCTTCTTCTCAATTATCATTGATAATTCTTCATTACAAAATCCAGGGAACAAAGCTGGAATGACTAGAAGGAATGCATAGACATAAAGAGGCAGATGAAAGGCCCAAGGGGGTGGCCTGCTCAAGAACTGTCGGCAGGATAAGGCTCCATCCAGAAGGCACACACGTGTATAAATGGGTGTGTCGGTAAAAGAATTCTGCAATGATTCTCTCTTTCCTCAGCCTTGGGGCATGAGTCTAGCACTGCTTCAGAGGGACTTGACAAAATTGGAGAGGATTCAGCAGAATACCACAATAGGATTAAAGAATTGAAAAATGAGACTAACAATGGCCAGTTAAACACACCCGGAACCATCCTGCTGATACAGTAGGCTGAAGGGAGAATGAAAAATTATTTTCCATTGGAGGTAGATGAAGATTTCTTGAGTAGCTACCTTGTGCTGAGTACTGTGTTTGGTATTATACCTACATTTTCTCAAATGACTTTCAGTAACACTTCACAGTCAGCTTGACTAAACTCATGCTTTCACGTCAGTCATGCCGTGTCCACGGGGTTTGAGAACGTGTTCGCGGCTACACAGCAGACACAGGAAGAGTCAGAAGGCAAACCCCTGTCTCGTGGGCTGAGTCCCCTATTTTTTCTGCTTTGAAGTCTGCCTCCCATTGAGGTGGCAGGGTTTCTCCACTGTGGCACTGTTGACGTTTAAGACCAGATGATCATTCTTCGGGGTGGGGATGGTGCTGTCCCATGCACTCTAGGATGATCAGCAGCAAACCTGGCCTCCACTCACCAGATGCCAACACCCCCAACCCTCACCAGCTGTGACAACCAAAAATACCTCTTGGCATCGCCAGAGGTCCCCAGACCACAAACTCAACTCGGGCTAAGAACCATTAAGACTGAAGTGGACGTGCCTGGTGGCTCAGTGGGTAAGAATCAAGCTGCCAGTGCAGGGCACACTGGTTCAATCCCAGTCCGAAAAGGGCCCTTATGCCACAGAGCAGCTAAGCCCGAGCGAGCTGTGCTCTGGAGTCCGCACACCACAACTGCTGGGCCCCGTGCCCCTCTGGAGCCTGTGCCCCAAGAGAAGCCACCTCAGGGAAAAGCCCGTGCTCCGCAGCTAGCAAGGAGCCCCCGCTCTTACAACTAGACAAAGCCCACACACAGCAGCCAAGACCCAGTGCGGCCAGGAAGAAATCTTTTTCAGTTAATTTATGTACAGAAAAAGACTGAGGCAGCTGACACTTTACCCAGTGTCTACTGTTCTCCATTTCCCTTGGGGATTTCAGGCAGTCGTTTTGGCCAGAAGGAAGTAAGAACATACTGACCTCGCAAGCTGTTACCTTCAGCACATCTTACCATACAAGGTTTGGGCTTCCTGAAAGCTGCAGGATGGACAACATGACCTATAAAACCCTTTCCCTCTCAAAGATAATCTTTTTAAATAAAGCTAACACACATATATATACTACTGAAACTATACTGTTATTGCTGCTAAGTCATGTCCAACTCTTTGCAACCCCATGGACTTCAGCACGCCAGGCCTCCCTGTACCTCACTATCTCTCAGAGTTTGCTCAAACTCACGTCTATTGAGTCGGTGATGCCATCCAACCATTTCACCCTCTGTCACCCCCTTCTCCTCTTGCTCTCAATCTTTCCCATCATCAGGATCTTTTCCCATGAGTTGGCTTCACATCAGGTGGCCAAAGTATTACAGCTTCAGCTTCAGTATTAATCCTTCCAAAGAACATTCAGAGTTCATTTCCTTTAGGATGGACTGGTTGGATCTCCTTGCAGTCCAAGGGACTCTCAAGAATCTTCTCCAGCACCACAATTTGAAAGCATCAATTCTTCGGCGCTCAGCCTTCTTTATGGTCCAACTCTCACATTCGTACATGACTACTGAAAAACCACAGCTTCATATGGAAATTCGTTGGCAAAGTGAAGGCTCTGCTTTTTAATCTGCTGCCTAGACTTGCCATAGCTTTTCTTCCAAGGAACAAGCGTACTATGTATAAAATAGATAACTAGTGTAGCACACAGAACTCTCCTCGGTGCTCTGTGGTGATCTGAATGGAAAGGAAATCCAAAAAAGAAGTGATACATGTATACATGTAGCTGATTCACGTTGCTCTATAGCAGAAACTAGCACAACATTGTAAAGCAACTATAATAAAAATTTTTAACTAAGTAAAATAATTTTTTAAAAATTAAATAGCTTTAATACTTACTGAGCAATTGGGTCAGGCTGGCACTATACTAGGTGCTGAGTATGTATTAACACATCTAATCCTGATAACAGCCTATGAGGTAGGTAGCATGAAGTGAAGTGAAGTCGCTCAGTCGTGTCCAACTCTTTGCAACCCCATGGACTGTAGCCTACCAGGCTCCTCCGTCCATGGAATTTTCCAGGCAAGCATACTGGAGTGGGTTGCCATTTCCTTCTCCAGGGGATCTTCCTGACCCAGGGATCAAACCCGGGTCTCTCACATTGCAGGCGGACACTTTACCAACTGAGCCACCAGGGAAGCCAAGGTAGTATAAGCATTCTCATTTTACAGACGAGGAAACTGAGGCAAAAGGAACTAAGGAAATTGCTCACGGTTTTACAGTTAGCAATAAATATCTATGGGAGGAATGAAAGCAGGAGGGAAGGAAGGAGGGAATTGGTATTAGACCAACCGAGTGACAAGTGAAAAACAGAGGTTCCAATGAGCCTGACCCCTGACCCTCATATAAAACAGCTGATGAATCCCAAAAGAGGGTTTTTCTCCTGCAGCAGAGGCTCTAGTGAGACCCGCCCCTGCACATCCCAGCACTAATTGGGAGGCCTGATTTTTTCCTCTGCTTTTCTTAGATCTTACAGTGATTAATGGGTGGCTTTATCACTAGGCAGTTAGATCATATAGGAGCATTCAAGACTTATTTGGGGATTTCTGCTCAGATGACAAGATATATGCAAATAATCAGGGGCTTCCCTGGGGGCTCAGATGGTAAAGAATCTGCCTGCAATGCAGAAGACCTGGGTTTGATCCCTGGGTCAGGAAGATCCCCTGGAGAAGGGAATGGCAAACCCACTCCAGTATTCTTGCCTGGAGAATGTCATGGACGGAGCCTGGGGGGCTACAGTTCTCGGAGTCTCAAAGAATTGGACATGATTTAGCAACTAACACCTTCCCTTTTTCACTTTCGTAGTTGCTTTATGATGTTGCCTCACTTCATTAGTTTCTGCTGTATGAAGAAGTGAATCGGCTATCTGTATACATATATACCCTGTTTCGTGGAAGTCCCTCTCACCCACCCACCCACCCCACCCCACCCCCCCATCTAAGTCAGAAAGAGAATAACAAGTATCAAATATTAATGCATATGTGTGAAAGCTAGAAAAATGGTACCAATGAACCTACTTGCAGGGTGAGAAAAGAGGCATAGAGAATGGGTGTGTAGACACAGGATGGTAGGTGGGTAGGATGAATTGGGAGGTTGGGGTTGACATACATGCATACACTACCAAGTGTAAAATAGCTAGCTAGTGGGAACCTGCCCTATAACACAGGGAGCTTAGCTCTGTCCTCTGTGGTGAACTATACTTTTTAAAAATTTTTTACTTTGTCTTGGGGTATAACTGATTAACAATGTCGCGCTGGTTTCTGATGAACAAGGAAGGGACTCAGCCATATGTATACAGGTATCCATTCTCCCCCAAACTCCCCTCCCACCCAGGCTGGCGCAGAACAGTTGCGCAGAGTTCCCTGTGCTGTACGATAGAGCCGTAGAGGTTTTAACTATAAAAGGCAGAAAAGAAAGACACGGCCTGGGGCCGTCACGGCCCTGTGTGTACCAGGACCCGTGAGCCTCCTCCTTGGGGCTCTCCTGGCCAGAATGTCAGTTCCTTCCTGACAGGGTCACGGGTCCCTCCTGCTTCACACTGAGGTGCGGCTGTGGGGTGGGGGAGGCTGGCCTGGGCCGGAAGCTGCCTGACGGGAGCTTCTGGGAGCAGACAGTCCATGGCCCTGGCCGCTCTGAAAGGTACTCTTCTTTCCTCGCAGTTCAGAAGCCGGGGCTCCCTCTGAAGCCACCACACACATGGCAAACCTCTCCTCCCCGAGCCAGCCCCGCGTGGTTCCCTCCAGCGCGCCAGGCCCGGGGCCTCTGTGTTTACGCCCTGACCCGTGGCTGAGGCCTCTTTTCCCTCCCAGGCTGTGACCCGACCTCCCAGGATGCCTGCCCTGCGTCTGTTGATTTTTCTCCTTCCTGTCTTCTCACATCTTCCCCATCTGCAAATGGCATTTCTGGGGATGCGAGAGCGGCCCCAGGCCACAGGTATGAGCCCTGTCCTTGCTGGGCCGCAGCCCTTTGCAATCAAAGGCAGACGCCTGCGGTGCCCTGTCCTGGCGGGTGCACAGCCGTGTCCTGTCCTGGCATGCGGTCAAAGGAAACTTTGTGCTTGGGGGGCTGCTCTCTCCTTCCCTTTCAGTGCTATGGGTTCAGAAAGACCACCTCCCCTGTCTGGGGGCTCCTGCCCTGCCCGGGCAAACAAGGTAGTGCAGAGCTGGAACTCAGCAAGTGAGTTAGAACTCAACAGCCACGGGTTCGAATCCTACACATCATTTCTTTCTTTTTGTTTTTTTAAACTTTTTATTTTGTGTTGAGATATAGCCCAATGGGACTTTCCAGGTGGCACTAGTGGTAAAGAACCCACCTGCCAATCAGGAGACGTAAGAGACACGGGTTCGATCCCTGGGTGGGGAAGATCCCCTGGAGGAGGGCATGGCAACCCACTCCAGTATTCTTGCCTGGAGAACTCCATGGACAGAGGAGCCTGGTGAGCTATAGTCCACAGGGTTGCAAACAGTCAGACAGGACTGAAGCGACTTAGCACACAAGCTCGCATAGCCCAATAACAATGTTGTGATAGTTTCAGAGAGACAGCGAAGGGCCTCAGCCATACATATACAGGTACCCATTCTCCCCGACTCCCCTCCCATCCAGGCTGCCACAGGACATTGAGCAGAGTTCCCTGTGCTGCACATTAGATCTTTGTTGCTTATCCATTTGAAATGCAGCCGTGTGTACATGTCGATCTCAAACTCCCTAACTATCCCCTCCCTCCCTCCTTCCCCACCAGCCTCCCCAGTAACCATAAGTTTGCTCTCTAAGTCCGCCACACATCCTTTCTTAGCTGCCCCTAACTCCCCTCCTCTGGGAGGCAGGGAGGCTGCGTGTGGATGGCAGGGATGCAGGGCCGCCCTGGCAAGGCTCCGGTCAGGATGCAGCGGCAGAGTCTGCTGGAAGTCCCAGTGCCTGGGGGGCACTCCATCATGCCAACCGCCTTCCCGCCTCACCTCACAAGGCCTGGACCTCCCCCAGGGCAAAAAAGCATCAGGTACCCGGTCCCTTGTGTTCCCACGTGACCTGCCACTCTCCGAGTGAAGCTCCATCCTGGGGAAGCTGCCCCAGAAAGGAGGCCCCACCTCAGTCTACATGAACCTCTGGTGACCCAAATTTCTGTTTCTTAACAGCATCACATTGTCACATTTTATGTTGAATAATAAGGTCCTGTTTTTTTTAACCAGAAATAGAGATATAACAATTTGTAAATAGAAATCATGTTTCTGCCCAAACTAAGTATTTTCTACTTTGGGATTTGAAAGGTTCAGAGTCAACAGGATCCACAAAGCCCCTACCTGCTCTGCCAGGAAAACTAGACTAACACCCTCTGGATAGCCAGGAGGGGACACATCTTGTTGATGACACGTGATCATGGTGGGGTTACATCAGTACTCCCCACCTCAAACATTCCCTCCTTTCCCCCCACCACTCCTCCTCCCCCCCTACACCCTACCCAGTGCATTTCATGATGCATCTGCCCCTAATACTTCTGAGAGGCTCCTACTGGTGGGAAAAGCCCCACTGTTTGAGTTCAAGCCCTTCAGGTTCAAATTATAGCATAATTCCTTACTGGCTATGTGACTTAGGGAAGTTGCTTAACCTCTCTGAGCCTCAGCACCCCCATCTGCAAAATCAAGAGAGCTGATGGCAACGTACTCCTCTTGGGGCTGATGGGAAGATGGGGTGAGATGTGGCTCAGAAAGACTCTGGTACAGGGTTGGAACTGAGCAGAGGGTCGCCTCTATCATCAGATTCTGCACTCTGTCCCCATTCCAAACCAACAGACACTGCCCAGACCAGCCCCTCCAGCAGGGCAACCAATGTCCCAGGCGGCAGGACCCACCGGATCCTCAGACGCTGTCTGTCCAGCCCTGCAGGCCTCCCCCAAGTTAGCCCAAGGCAGGACTAGCCAGGATGGCCCAAGAGGGGCCGGGGAAGGTTACCTGAGAAGGATGGAGTGGGCAGCTGAAGGAGATGGGGAAATAAGCTACAGACACAAATTCAAATTTTCATTAACTCTTCCCAATTTTAAAAAGTAACGCTGTGTGGGAAATTTAGGAGGGTATTACAGAAGATCTACAAAGAACAAATGAAGTAAAATTAATGTTTAAAAGCTTATGATGTTCCCACGCTGAGAGCAGCCTTGTGGGGGGCTGAATCCTTTCTCACATCTTGTTCACTAGTCAATGACATCCCGTTGTCACCCAGCTTTGCATCCTGACTTTGGACCCTGATGTTAAATGGTCCCAAGCAGGAGGAAGTGATGTTACTAGTTTCCAATTCTGCTGATAAAGCTTTCCAGGCTCCAGAGACCTTGGCCAAGGTCACTGAAGTCAAGGTCAGATGGAAGAGCCACTTACATTCTATCCACCAGCTGCTGGTCTTGGTCTCCACCTCTGGAAATAACCCCCAAAAAAAGCAACAGAATTAGCAGTTAACCCCTGGCTTTGGAAGAGGGCTTTACTTTTTCAGAAGGACTTTTGTGCTGCTGTTTTTTCCTGTCCTTCCAACACCCCTGCAAGGTACACGGGGAGGCTACCGTTATTCCCACTTCACAGATGAGGCTCCAAGAAATTAGTGATTCTGCTGTGGTTACAAAGATGGAGGTGGAGATGAAAGCAGACTCAGGTTGTCCCCTGGAAACTGTGGCAGCCCCAGGGTACTCCAGGGAGCTTAGGCAGAGTGAAAGAGGGAGCAAATCAGGAAGGCAATGTCCTCAAAGAAAACGCAGAGTGAGGACCACGGATAAAACATCTCTGCCCACAATTCTTCCTCCGCTGCAGAGTCCCCAGAGGCAATGTCCTCAACAGACTCTGAGCTCCCTGCTGCCAGAGTATAAGCAGCCCCGCCCCTCCCCTTTGGGCCAAATATGCCCCCATAAAGCCTTTTTCCAGGTTAATTGATTGTGGGTCACAACCTTAATCAAGCTCCCATTTCACGGGAACCATTGGTGATTTCAGTCCCATGCTGTAAGCCTTCCTTTAAATGCAGGGGGCCTTGACTTGTTTTTTCAATTTATTTGGCTGTGCAGGGTCTTAGTTGTGGGAACTTTTGGTTGCAGCATGCGGGATCTAGTTCCCTGACCAGGGATTGAACCCAGCCCCCTGCATTGGGAGTGCAGAGTCTTAGCCACTGGATCTCCAGGGAAGTCCCATCTTGACTTTTGAAATGACAGCTTCCAGGGCGCTTTCCAGAGACACTGGCATGTCCTCGAATTCATGTTGTGCACCTGGCAATGAATTTTGACTTGTGTTCACACCTGACTCTGGCCTCCAGCCAGGGACGCTGGAAAGGATACGCATCCGGTCCCGCACCAGGAAGATCTCGCGAGAGCAGGCAGGCCACACCCGGCTCCTACGGGAAGAAGGCGGTGTCCTCCTGCCCTCATTCCCGACCAGAAACCTGACTAGGGAACTGCAGGGACGGGGCAGAGTCACGACTGGCCAAGAGACCCTCTCCTCCATGAAAAGAGTCGCTACCCTTCTCAGGCACTTACTCAGCCTGACACTCAGCTAAGAGCTTTACTGTTTTTCATCATATTCCTTCAACTGTAACAGAAGCTATTGAGAAGTCACCGGCTCAGGTGACCCGCAGGCCCAGGGTTGGTCCCAAACGGCATGAACAGTGAGTGGTGTCATCAGACGCTCTCTTGCGCACACTCTCTTTCTCTGTGTGTCTCTGTTTCTCCTTCTTTCCCTTCAGTCTGCCTTGCTCTGTGTCTCTGTCCCTCTCTTATCTCTCTGTCTCTATATATCACTCTCCGTGAGTCTCTCTGTGTCTCTGCTTCTCTCTCTCTCTCTGTCTCGTATGCTCAGAGGTATTTATGCTACATGGATGTTTGCACAGTATTTTCACATCTGAGTTATCATCTGGGATTTCTATCAGACTCCATCTGTTTCCAGAACTGTGTGCAAACAGCTCAGAAAAGGGGGGATATAAAGCATTTTAATTTGCTCTGACCTGAAAAACCGTAAGATCCAGAATGTGTGAAAGGAAACCAGGAAAGGGAAGGAAGAACAGATTGGTGGGCCTGTCACAGTCCACAGGAGCCTCTCAGACGCAGTCGGACATAAAACCAGCCCCCAGCACACGCCGCCGTGTGCAGCATGGCAGCTTTCTGAACCGTCGCGCCTTCCTTCTCAGAAGCACACACTCGCCTGGGGTGAAATGCTGTGTCTGCAGCTTTCTAGGGTGTGATCTTGTGCAAATGACTACTGCTCTGAGCCTTAATTCCCTCCCCTGAAAACAGGGCCAGTCATTCCTACTGTGGTGGAGTGTTGTGAGGGTTACACCCATGTGAAGCCTTTAGCATGGGGTTTGGCATGTAACAAGGGCCTCCGTGAAGGGGATGGTAGTGGTGGCTGTTGATGAGATGGCCGTGGGGCCGGGAGTGGAGATGGGGGTGCTAGTGATGGTGCTGACGGCAGTGATGGTGGCTGTGTTAGAGACGATGATGAAAACGGATCTGTTGGTGGTAGTGGTGATGGTGGTAACGCGCTGGTAAGTGCAGGGGCAGAGGAGAGGTGGTTAAGATGATGCTGGGGGCAATGGTCCTAGAGGAATCTGCCTGTTCATTCCTCTAGTTTCTACAATGCACTTGTGCTTTAGGAAGACCAGCTGTGTCTGTGACTGAGCTTTCTTGCCTGCAAACTCACTTCTCCATAAGGGACTCCCAGAATCACCAGTCAGCATGCCAGCCCTTTCCGCCCAGTTCCCACGGTCACTAAGCCGGAGCCACTCAGCTTGGTAAGTACTAAGCTCGGTCTGGCTGGGCCCTGGGAGGGCCAGTATGGATGAAGACACGCTTGTCTCTCTGTCTTTCTCGCCCCCTCTCCCTTTCTCTCTCTCTCCCCCCTCACTTTTTCTTTCCCTGACTCTCTTTCTCTCCTTTTCTTTCTCTCCCTCTCCCTCTCTCCCTTTATTTCTCTCTGTCTCTCATCTCTGTGCTCATCATTTCCTGCCTCTTAGGCACTTAGCTTTCCAAGCACACTGTGGCTTTTTTACCAGCTCCCGCTCCTTTTTCTGCCCATTTCCCTATCTGCTCTGAAGACCTAATTCTTGATTTCTTGCTGTGCTTGAGATCTCACACTAGGGAAACACAAAGTAAAGTCCCCCAATACAGATTTTCCTCTCAATACAAACCAAGAACTACCTCCTGTCCTGCCCCCAAAGTTATCATGAGGAAATTCCTCAACATTCAGAAAACAAGCTCTGAGAACCTAGGTGAGCCTAAAAATGGCAGAACCAAACTGGACATGGAACAGATGCATCAAGAAATTAGTAGCAAATTGTAAGACACTATTGACCCAAGAGGCATTTTACCCTTAAGCCATTGAAGGTTCTGGAGAGATGCCATCCCAGCAAGTGTTACAGAAAACACATTGTCTATGAGGATTTCAACAAGGTTGATAAAAGGGGAGGAAGCATCAGGCCTAGAACCAGAAGCCTAGGTTCAGGTCCTGACCCTCTCACTCTCTCCCCCGGGCCTCAATTTCCACGTTGCAAACTGGAGATAAGCATGAAACCGACCTCCATCAGGGTGAAGGGACTGGCGTTTAAACCAGCTCTACAAAGATGAACCTTCTTTATCCTCCTAGTCATCTGAACATCTTTCTACAACAACCCAACTTTCATCCTTCAGGTCGGGGCTGTGGCTCCCTGCTCTCCCAGGGCAATTATCCCTAGTCTCAGTCTGTTTTGAAGCCCCTTCCCCAAAACCTAAATTGTAATGAGGTCAGTGATCAGCTCCTTTGCATGAGGGTTGGGGCTAAATTGCACTCAATTGTGATCTGGGATGAGCGTTATTAACAGAAACCTCTGGTGCATTGAGGATGGAGATCAGCACATATTTTGCATCCGCGTGTGTCTTCCGGGCCTGGCAGTCTCTTCCTGGGGAACTTTCTAGGAAAACAAAGAATGGAGTGACTTTTTTTTTTTAATCTACTAAGCTGTTGTCTAACAGTTCCATTCCCACCAGCCTGGAAATTTGTATAGAGTAAGGTGGCTTCCCAGCTGGCTCAGCAGTAAAGAATCCACCTGCCAATGCAGGAGATGTGGGTTTGAGCCCTGGTCTGGGAAGACCCCCTGGAGAAGGGAATAGCAGCCCACTCCAGCCTGGGAAATCCCACGAACAGCAGAGCCTAGCAGAACTACAGTCCACAGGCTCGCCAAAGAGTGGGACATGACTTAGCAACTAAACAATAACAAAGGTGGCAAGAGTAAGCCGAGTCACACCAAGTATTTCAACTCAGGCCCACTTAGAGAACATTATTGTAACCCAGCATGAAGGGCAATGCCTGCTATGTCTTTTGAGAAACGGTTGAGCTAGCTGATTGCTGAGTAACTAAACGCCTGCCCCACTCTTCCCTCCGCCTACAATTTCCACTGTCTTGACTGGTTACTTTTTTTTTTCAAAGCTCAACTTAAGTTTTGCTTCTCTGGGAAGCCTCCAACCATCATCCTACGCTCCCATTCCCTCCAAATGGTGCCAGAACAGCTTGGATACATATCTCTAGACTCCTGTCCAGCTGTAATAGAATCATTGCTTAAGCAGTGTTCCATCCACCTGACTGAGATCCTTAAAAGTAAAGACAGTGCTTTCTTTTTTTTTTCTTTTTTTCTTTTTTTGGCTGCTCTGGGTCTTCATTGTTGCATGCAGGCTTTCTCTAGTTGCGGCAAGCAGGGAGTTACTCTCTAGTTGCAGTGCTCGGGCTTGTCATCGAGGTGGCCTCTCTTGCTGGAGAGCACAGATTCTAGGGCAGGTGGGCCTCAGTAGTCGTGGTTCCCGGGCTCCAGACCACCAGCTCGGTAACTGTGGTTTATGGTCCTTAGTTGCCCCACAGTGTGTGGAATCTTCCTGGACCAGGGATCAAACCCGTGTCCCCTGTGTTGGCAGGCGGATTCTTAACTGCTGGCTCACCAGGGAAGTCCAAAAACTGTGCTTTCTTTCCTATGTTTCCATATCTCCAAATGTGAGGAAATTGGAATGAAGCTGCTGGTGTCAAGGGCCCGCTTAGAATCTGTTCTCTCCAAGTTCCAGTACTGGAGGTGACAATTCTGTCAGTGGAGAGATAACCCAAAGCAAAGGTGAACATTTTGCCTGGAAATTTTTTAATTGAAGTCCAGAAGTCAGTGGTGTCAAAGATACATAAAGTCTTCTATCCATGCATGAGGGACAGGGAGGCCTGGCATGCTGCAGTCCATGGGCTTGCAAAGAGTTGGACACAACTTAGCAACTGAACAACAACAATCCAGGCATGGGCTTAAATACCATGAGCATCAAAGGAAATGAAGCCAAAGTCTCCCAAGGATCGAAGCCTGCAAAGGAGATGCTCCAGTGATCCTGGCTTTCTCAGCACCAGGGTGGTCTGCCTATGGTTGGGCTGGCTGAGACATTTGGCTTCCTCCTTCAACCCACTAATGATCTCTGACTCCTGAGAGGACTGTAGGGTTCTCAATGATGCAAATGGACATCTGTCCCAACCCCCATCTGTAGCTCACCACTTCTTAAAACATTGGCTTAATTGCATTTCTAACACATGGGAAAATATCCTAAGCTTCTCATAGCCACGTGGTGTTCCCCAAATTCTCCCCCCATTCCACCCCATGTCTGCCACTGTTAGAAGCTGGGTCTGGTTGAGAGTCAAGAAATTCTCACGAATCCCAAACCAGAAAACTTTTTTGCAACAATCTGAGAGTAGGAACGTTCTCCACTGCACGTTCATACTTTCCAATCCCAAGGCTTGGCCAATGTGTGTCTTCCTGCAAACCAGATGTCCATCTGCTGACTGAAGAAGAGAATCTCTTTTAAAATCATGGCATAGTTACTTCCCTGGTGGCCCAGTGGTTAAGAACTCACTTTGCAAAGCAGGAGATGTAGGTTTGATCCCTGGTCGTGGAATTAAGACTCAGTTGGAGCAACTGAGCCTGTGTGCTCCAGCTAGAGTACATACACCACAACAGAAGATCCCACATGCCACAAGTAAGACCCAAGGCAGCCAAATAAGTAAATATTTAAAAAATAAAATCACAGCGCATATTAACACAGCAGAGGAAAGTGGCTAAGTGGAATTGGGCAAGAGATTTAACCTCTCTCCGCTCAGCTTCTTCATTAGTACAATAGGGGAGTTTGTGATACCTCCCTCAAAGGGTTGACATGGGGATTAAATGAGGCAGTTCAGGAGAAGCACTTAGGACAACGCCAGGAACAAAGCAAGTATCAACGAATGGTAGCTATCATTATCATAATCACTATCACTATTCAGTGATCTCAAAAGAGCAGAGCAGCCCAAGTTGAAGCAGTGAAACGTGGACACCACCTGCCTGTGAGCCATGCGCTCTGGCAACAGACTTAATGAAAGGAGCCAAAAGAGCAAGTTCCCTATAGTGCCTCCACCACTGCTAAAACAAGAAGTGCAAGGCAGAGATTAGTGATAGTCTTTTTTTTCCCTCTCACCTCCAGGAATGGAAGGCAATAATCAAACATCTCCTGATCACCAAGCCTGGTGTTAGCGTATCGTCCCCAGCATCCTGTGTGTGTTGTTGCTATTTGTGCTGTTTGTGTGTTTCTCCATCACTCTGGCAGGGCAAATTTGATCTCCTCATCAGCAGCTGGGAAACAAACCAGCTGTAATCTCAAGTCTTTGGAAGGTCAGGTGGAGAAGCAGCATCTTCCTAGCAACAGTTGCCAGGGAAGATTATGAGGGTGGACTCAACTCCCAGTGGAGATGAAGACGTGGAGGGCTCTGTAATTGGCATTTGTTTGAGTGGGGCGGGTGGGGGAGACTTGCCACTGTGAAGGGCACATTCAATCTCTTTGGTTACTGCACTCTTCATTCTTTTTGTTAAGAGTTCTGGCTGGCTGTTTTGTTTCATTTGATGTTACTTCATTTTCCTAAAATATTAGAACAGAAAATTATCCAGTCCAAAGAGTGCTAATCCTATTAGACCCAAGACTGTATTTTTATAGCAAATATTTTGCAATATCTCTTTTGCTAGTTTTTTTTTTAATTTATTGACATATAACTGATTTACAATGTTGTGCCAATCTCTGCTGTATAGCAAAGTGACTCCGTTATACACATATATATGTTCTTTTTTATATTCTTTTCCATTATGGTTTATTACAGGGTATTCAGTATAGTTCTCTGTGCTGTACATTACGACCTTGTTGTTTATCCATTCTAAATGCAATAATTTCCATTTACCATCCCCTTTCCTAGACTTAAATGGAATTATAGATGTATAACCTACCTAAGTACATAATTTTTAAAATAAATATAACACTCTGTGCTATAAACAATGAGAAATAAAGCAATTTACCACACAATAAGATGAATTTCAACCTTTCAATGTTTGTGAACAAATACACTTAGAAGAACAAATATGCTTGCTTCCCTGATGGCTTCAGACAGTAAAGAAAGTTCCTGCAATGTGGGAGACCCAGGTTCAATCCCTGGGCCAGGAAGATCCCCTGGAGAAGGGAATGGCAACCCACTCCAGTATTCTTGCCTGGAGAATTCCATGGACAGAGGAGCCTTGTGGGCTACAATCCATGGGATCGCAAAGAGTCAGACACAACTGAACGACTAACATCTCATTTTATTTTCGTTTCACACTTAGAAGACATAAAGAACAAATCAGATGCTTATATCTAGCTTGATATATTATCCACGTTTATTCTTTCTAGCTGACATTTTAAAATGAGAGCTAAATAAGTACATTAACCATTGGTATAGAATCACCACGAACTCAGCCTGCAACTGCAGGCAGTCTGAGACAGTATTGTCACATCAGACGCTAGAAACAATGCTGTCGTCAGTGGCATTATTTTTCAGAAATGGGGAACAACTCTTTGCAGAGCTGCAGACAAAACAAAGTGTCAACATATGCTTTCTTCCATTGAGGTGCTACTTGCCTCTCTTGAAAATTCAGTGTAACCATGAAACAATGGCTTGAGTGTACAAGCAAAACAGAGTTGGGTTTCAGGCCCAGGTGACTACACACAAGTTTGTTACCTACTTGAGGAAAAGTTGGTGGGACTGACTCAGGATGTCTTGTGCAGGATAGCATCATTCTCTGGTCTCCACCCCCCAAATGCCAGTGGAACCCAGGCCCATCCCTGTGACCATCAGAAATGTCCCCACACACTCTCAGACTGTTCCCTGGAAGCACCAGTGATCTAGCCCAATCCCCCCCCATTATAAAGGGGGATAAACAGGTTCAGAGAGAAAAAGTGACTCATTCAAGGGACAGCCAGGATGAAATGGAGACCCAGCTAACTCTCGGGTGAGGGTTTAGGACAATTAGCTGAAATTTTGTGAATCTCCTTCACTCTTCAGATGTGTCAACATCAAGCTATGAGTTACACTGGCATTATTCGTGTTTCTGTTTATCTCCTCTTCTGTCCATTTTCAAAGTTAATCTTGATTTCTTCTTGCTGGTAATTTCTTGTCCTGTACTAAGCTGTGAGCAATCTTGAAGCTCCACTTTTGGCAAAAAAGCATTATTCTTTGGAGAAAAGAGTCATTTCTCCACCTGGTCCTTATTTCACGTGGATCAACAGTAGAGTCTACCAACACTCAGCCAATGGAAGAGGATGGAATAAAGACCACACAGTTGGTCCCAGTGAAGAGTTATTTCATTTTACATGTAAAAAAAAAGATGTGATACTGTGAAGTGATGAACATTATGTATTTGACTTTCATCCCCAGTTCCTGGACAAAGCTCCTGAGGCCCTTAGAATTTCTGAATGATGGGGAAAGAGAGGTGTCTTTTGTTACTCATAATAAGTCCCTTTCAGCCACACCTGAACTTATGCTAATAGAATGATGCCTAGAGGATGCAGCCTGGTTGCAAGGGGAATGAACCGCAATATTAGAGGGTTAGAACTTTCAGCCCCACCCCTGACCTCCTAGGAGACGAGGGAGGCTAGGGGTTGAGTTAACCACTAATGGTTAATGATTCAATCAATCATGCCTATGTAATGATGCCTCCATTTTAAGAAAAGAAAAAAGAAACTATTTGCAGGACAGGAATAGGGAATAGAGAAGTAGACGAGAGAGTGGACATGAGGACCTGGGGGGCGGGGAAGGGCGGGTAGGATGATTGGGAGCTGAGGAGTGATATTTGTACACTACCGCGTGTAAAAGAGCTAGCTAGTGGGCCGCCACTATACAGCACAGGGAGCTCAGCTCGATTCTCTGTGATGACCTAGGGCAATTAGCTGAAATTCTGTGAATCTCCTTCACTCCTCGGATGTGTCAAGGGCCTGGGATGGGGCCGGGGATGGGGTGAGAGGGAGGTCCAAGAGGAGGGGATACTGGATGCGTATAGCTGATTCACCACGTCACACGGCAGACACTAATGCAACGGTTTAAAGCAACTATATTCCAGTTTACAAAAGAAAAGATAACCCTCACCTAAGGATTTTGGAGTCTAGACTGCTAAACATGAAGGAGCTGGGAGACTGGTACACCTGGGGAGAGCATGGAAGCCTGAGACCCTTTCCTCTACCTCTCCCTGTAAAGCTCGTCTGTCTAGCTGCCCTTGAGTTGTATCCTTTCATAATAAACTGGCAATACAGTAAGTAAACAGCTTTCTTGAGTTCTGTGACCCATTTTAACGAATTATCAAACCTGAGAAGGGGGGTTTAACTTGTAGCCAAGTTGGACAAAAGCAAACAGTAATTTTTGCATTTAAAAGGCATTGCCATGTTTCAAGAATAAGAATTTGATTGTCTGGCTTACTTTTTTTTTAATTATTGAAGTCGTATAGTAATATAATCAGTATTATTTGGAAAGCCTGATACATGTTCAAAGGCAATGTCCCGGATGTTAGGGGGTTGGAATCGAGGAGAAAGGAGAAGGCTGAGGTGCTGCTGCTGAGGAATGGAGGTGGGGTAGAAAAGGAGGCTCAGACTGAAAAGTGTCCAAGAGACTCGCATGCGGAGATACCCAGCAGGCCTCTAGTGATGCAGTCTGGGCTTTGCAGTGCAGAGGCTGGGCTAGGGTTTCACAAGGAAAGGAGAGTTGATACAGACTAAATTAAATCACCCTCAAAATATGTGCTAAGTAAAACAAGAAAGACAGAAGTTCCAGGAAAGCCCATGTATGAGGCATAGATAGAAATAATATGCCAAGAAAGGGTGGTGAGAAAGAAAAAACTGAAGAAAAATAAAGAGACTGATGTCAAAAACAAAAGAAAAAGTCACCCAAAACAAAGTCTTGGGCTCAGTGCAAAACAACACACACTATCCTGTTTAATCCTCACAGCACTAACCGTGAGATAGCATTACGATCCCCAATTTACACTTGAAGAAACCACAGCAAAGAAAAGGTAAGTCACGTGCCCCAAAAGGCACAGCTAGGAAGGAAGAGGCTTCAGTAGAACTTGAAACCGAATAGTCTGAGTGCAAAGACTATACATTGATTTCCAGCTAAATAAGAGAAAACCAAGGCATCAAATGTGTGCTTTGGGGCTTCTCTGGTGGCTCAGTGGTAAAGAATCTGCCCACCGATGCAGGAGACCAGGTTCGCTCCCTGGTCCGGGAAGATCCCACAGGCGGTGGAGCAACGAAGGCCATCCACCACGACTATGGAGCCTGCGCTCTAGAGCCCGGGAACCGGAACTACTGAAGCCCACGCGCCGCAGAGCCTGCGCTCTGCAACAAGAGACGCCAACACAGTGAGAAGCCCGTGCCCCGCAACTAGAGAGTTGACCCCGGCTCGCCACAACTAGAGAAAGCCCACGAGCACCAACGAAGACCCAGCACAGCCTAAAATAAATAAACTAATTTTTAAAAATGTTTCAGTATGCCTTGGCTCTAGATTTACAGCAAAACGCTAGTAATATAAATAAACAAACAAACATAAAAACCAAGGTTTCAGCTCAGCTGAGTTGGGGGCTATGACACCTCTCCTAGGAAGCCCTTCAGGCAAGGGGCAAAGTCAAGGACCAGGACAGGCTCTGCCAGTCTTCATCACCACGCTTCTTACCCTCACACAGTCCTCAGCAGAAGCGTGAAAATGGAAAATTTCTCATTATGGATTACACTGTCTTGTCAATAAAGCAAAAATTACTCCCCAAAATAGATCTTCCCAAATGAGTAAATGGATGAACAAAGAAAACATATTTCCAGACTATTATATAGAGCAAATGAATTTGTTCTTAAAATGTGGAAAGCAAAATTGATTGAACCACAGACATGGATATAATTTCTCCCTCCTATCTTTAAGGCTTCCCTGGTGTCTCAGCAGTAAAGAATCCACCTGCAATACAGGAGACTCTGGTTTGATACCTGCGTTGGGAAGATGCCCTGGAGAAGGGAATGGCTACCCACTCCAGTATACTTGCCTGGAGAATCTCATGGACAGAGGAACCTGGCGGGCTACAGTCCATGGGTTCACAAAAGAGTCGGACACAATTGAAGCGACTGTGCACACATGCACACACCCTTAGCAGTCAAGTCACCCACATGAAACAGCAATGCCTACACCCTCAGGAAGAGTTTTCTGGTAGGTGGCAAAAGATGAACTCCAATCCTACCCCACAAAAGAAAACCAAGCCTGCACTAATTTGGCCCAAGCCATCCTGTGTCTGTGGTTCAAGCCATCCCACAAGAATGGTTTTCTGCCATATTGAATGAAGCTCTCCTTAGAGCAGAGATGAAATCCATTGCTTGTCTTTGCCTTTGTGGGATACTTGGCTTTCCTAATCTCCTCCAGTAGAGGAAAAGGCAGGTGGTGCTCCAAACCGAAACAGTAATCAGAGGTGGCAGTGATGGAGATTAAGCAAAGTAGATAGGTTTTGAGAGAAACTCCTAAAGAAGTGAAAGTTGCTCAGTGATGTCCGACTCTTTGTAACCCCATGGACTTCTCCAGGCCAGAATTCTGGAGTGGGTAGCCTACTCCTTCTCCAGCGATTTCCCTGACCCAGGAATCAGTTCGGGTCTCCTGCATTGCGGGTAGATTCTTTACCAACTGAGATATCGGAGAAGCCCAAGAATACTGGCGTGGGGAGCCTTCCCCTTCTCCGGGGAATCTTCCCAACTCAGGGACCCCAAGAGAAAGGGGAGTGTCGAGGATGATATTGAGGTGTTCCCCCTATAAACTGGGGTCAGTCACTGATTTGGGAAACCTGGAAATTGACAGATTGAAGCAAGATAGATCACAAGTGTGGTTTTGGACATTCTGATCTTGAGATGCCTTTGAGAGCTCTGAGAGGGGGTTGGCAATTGCTCAGTAGTTCTGCGGAGATACCTACAAATGACAGGG
This sequence comes from Odocoileus virginianus, assembly GCF_023699985.2. Classification (NCBI taxonomy): domain Eukaryota; kingdom Metazoa; phylum Chordata; class Mammalia; order Artiodactyla; family Cervidae; genus Odocoileus; species Odocoileus virginianus. The sequence continues at coordinate 50,895,935 of NC_069689.1, forward strand.
CTATACTCAGATAAGTGGTACCAGACTTACATGACTTCACACTTAAGGCTTACACCTGAGGTAATGAGACCTCCCAAGGATAAAGAAGAAGAGGAGAGAGAGCCTAGGACTCAATTCTTAAGGAGTTCTGACATTTAATAATGCCAATAGAAAGAAAAGGGAAATCCTGCAAAACCAGAAAAGTGGAATGTCAGGACAGTCAGAGGAAGAGAGTGTTTCAAGAAAGAGGGAGGGATCATCATCCTTCAACCCCGATGACAGGTCAAGAAAGAGGACAGAGAAATATCCTGTGTTTGCAGTGACAGAAGGTAATGAATGCTCTTAGCAAGAACTGTATAAGGGTGAGGGGTAAGAATAGACGCAGTAAGAAAATAAAGATGCAAGTACTACAAAGAGCCCCAAACATATCTTCTCCAGCATTTAGATGAATTAAGCACACGGCAAGTTTCCTGTGCACACACGCTTGGGTACAGGCAGGGCGTGGTCAGGCTCTGTTCCCTGCCGCCATGCACCACTACCCAGGGAAAGGTGAGCGCCCACCCCAATATCCACCACCCTCCATCTGTTTCCTCCACGGGTAGAGGCGAGGACAAGACAATATCACATTTGGGGATGCATAAATGACAGGTAGTGGGAGCTACTTTCTGGCCACCAAGCTGAGCCCAGCTGACAGGCAGCAGAAACTGCAGGGTTTTGCTTTCCAAACTGAAATTCATTGTTTTAATGAAAAGCTTCACTGTGTTTTCTCATATGCCCACTGGTTTTCATATCAATAATGCTAATAATAACCCACCCTTGGAGCCACTGCTACTCAGACTGGGGTTTCCAAGCAGCAGCCCTGAATGACCAGCAAACTGGCTAGGGATGAAATTCCCCAACCCAGACCTGCTGAATGAGAATGTGTAGTTCAGCAAGACAGCCACGTGGTTCACGGGCACTTTCAAGGGTGAAAGCGTTGGTTTGGAGAGTTATTGAAAGTGAAAATGTCAGTCACTCAGTCGTATCTGACTCTCTGTGACCCCGTGGGGTGCAGCCCAGCAGGATCCTCTGCTTATGGGATTTCCCAGGCAAGAGTACTGAGAGTGAATTGCCATTCTCTCCTCCAGGGGAGCTTCCCAACCCAGGGATGGAACCTGGGTCTCCTGCATCCACAGGCAGATTCTTTACCATCTGAGCTACCATGTGCATTTACTCTTTATTCCTCGAGACAACCCTACAATCCGGTGGATTGTCCCTGAGGACTAAGATTGCTGCCTGCCAGGTTAGTATACAAAAGATGCTGGAGCCATCAGCTGCTATAGATGCCCACGGTGAGCCCTGAGGGAACTTGGGATGGAAATAGAATGCCCACCAAGTCACCAGTCACTGCAGCCACCACCAGCCCCGCAACAGAGCGCCCTGAGGAGACTCAGGAGGAGGTGCATATCAAAGGAATGATTTCAGGGAGCACAGACTCTGGCATCTTCCCATACATAGAAAACTGATAAATTCCCTAACTTGAGCTGCCTGTTTTTCTCTAATTAGAATCTTTTCATGTTCCAACTACCTAGTCTTTGTGGCAAAAACTCCTATATGTCCTGGCTCCTCCCTGACCTCTTTGGAGCAGGCTCTCAGAGCTACGGAATGCTTTGTCCCAGGCTTAAGTCCTCAGTTGTGGCCACCAACTAAAACATAACTCTCAGCTTTTAGGCTGTGTGTTTTTTTCAGTCCACATCCTCATTTATACTTGGGCAAGCACGTTCCTAATGGTTGCGTGCACAATGCTACAGAGCCAGGGCATAGAGGGGCCAGGGTTGAACCTTCTCTCTTAGTCACTCTACACTGCTGTTCTTGCCTTCCTCAGCCGGGAGCAGGGGCCAGCAGGCAGTGCGCCAGCCGGGCCTGGGCTGTGCAGAGGAGCTGGCCTGCGGGGCCTCCTATTCTAGAGGGCACAGCTGTATCAACAGACTGCACTGATTCATACCCAGTCATCTCTGAGTATGCCATGCATGCTCAGTCGTGTCCGACTCTTTGCAGCCCCGTGGACCAGGCTTCTCTGTCCATGGGATTTCCCAGACAAGAAAACTGGAGTGGCTTGCCATTTCCTCCTCCGGGTGGTCTTCCCGTCCCAGGGATCGAACCCAGGTCTCCTGTATCACAGGCAGATTCTTTACCATCTGAGCCACCAGGGAAGCCCTCATTTTAAGCTATAATCCCACGTAAATTCTATGTAGGCGGCCCCCAGAAGGAGTCCTGAGAAACATAAATAAGTGGGTGCACTTAGTGACTGGGCTGTTGGGAGGAAGAAGGAGGAAGTTGCAGGAAATGAGAATGGAAATAAACAAGGCCTTTATTCCCGGGGGCTTTGAGGTCAGGAGAGAGAAGGTCCAAAGGGTCTGAGTTCAGGTTGTATCTCAGAAAGAGCAGGCTGATCACTGGCTGCCTTCCACACCAAAATAGAAGCCCTGGGGTCTGTTTTTGCTGCCACTGTATTGCTATCAGACTGTTTAGCACACAGTAGGTGCAAAGTAAGTATTTCTGGAAGAGAGGGAGGTGGGAAGAAAAGAAGGGGGAGATGGAGGGGAAGGGAAGGAGGATGGGAGGGGAGAAGGGAGGGAGGCAGAGGAGTAGAAAAGGAAGGAAGGAAGGAAGGAAGGAAGGGGGAGGGCTGAACAATGGCAGAGTAGGGAATGGTCTGGAAGGAGTCCGGGCCAGGAAATCGCCGACTGTGGCCCAAGCCCAGGATAAGGGCCTGTCTATGGCCTGGGAAGGGGAGTAGGGAAAAGGGGCAGAATTCACAATCACTCTGGCATTTTCAAGGCCATCAAGGCCTCACAGGGCCTCTTGGAAGCATTTCTGTATTTCTGGCATATTCGGGAATGTCTATGAAACTGAAAGATTTATGAGTCGTAATCGGGACTGAAGTGCACTGCAAAGCCGGTCCTGCACCCCACCCCGACCCTGGGAAAGCTGCTTCTTCATGCGCAGACAGCAGGGCAGGGCGCGGGGCTCCAGCTCCATCCAGCCCGGAGCACACCCAGGCCAGGCAGCCGCCCTCCCAGCCCCTTCAAGCCAGAGGCTCCATTCTGGGTTTGGCAGGCATTTGGGGGTTTTTGTGTCCTGGAGACATTTAACTCTGTACTTAATTTATGTTTAATAGGCAGCTATTACATTAAATAGAGACCAGCTGAACTGATTATTTAAGACATCATTATGGTTGCTTAACAACTGTGTGGTTTGACTGCTACATCTCAATAAAGGTTTCCCAGTATTCAGCTATTATTACGGTTTTGCACCGGATAACTCCCCGCACCCTGCCACTGATCTCTCTTTAAATATTGCCTGAGGGCCTGGAAGCTCCCAGCGCTGCTTCTTCCCCTGGTCCCCAGACCGCTGAGCGCCTGCGAATCCAGGAGAATCCAGAGATGGGGAAGCTGGAGCTGAGACCCTGTGCGGTTGAGCAGGAGGGCCTGGCCCTGCAGACAGTGAATGGGATCGTGGCTGCCAGCCAGCTCCAGGTCCAGCTCCTGTCAGCAGCATTCGGGGCTTGCCTCTGATGGCAACGTGGCTTTGCGGGGAAACTCGGAGGCCACAGCTGAGCCCAGGAGGTGACTAAGACCTAGGAGAAAAGAATCTGTGTGTTAAAAAAAAAAAAGGAGAACCAGGAAGAAAACTATAGTGGTACTAAATTTTCTAGAAGTTTCCCCTAGTGTTACTTAAAATGTGATTCACAGACCAGTGCCTCTCTGAAACCTGTTCTTAGTGGTCCACAAATTGAGAATGAGCCTTAGGGAACTTGTGTGGCAGTTTGAAATTGCCATGATATCCAAGCAGGAGATCAATGGATCTGGCCGATGAATCCACGCGTAGACTTGTTTGGGCGTCACTGAACTCACGTACAGAGGTGCCCGTGGCCCAGGCTACGATGAGCCATGTGCCCTGGGACCTTGTACTGGTCTACCAAGGGCTGGACATGTGAAAACTGGCCTTTCAGCTCAGTATCTTTGAAAACCACTGGCTTAGAGTTGTGTCTCTCAGCTCTCGTTTCTCCATCCTGCCCGAACATTTGGGAGCACAAAGCAGGACTTTGAAAAATTTCCTTATGTACATTTAAAACATTAAGAAAGACTAAGTATAATAAAAATCACTGGGCTGCACACTTTAAAAGAGACCCCAAGACCATCACCAGCATTAACTCCCAAGCTCATGATTCGTATGTCCAACCTGCCCACTGAACACTTTTCAGAGATCCCAAAAGTGCCTGAGAACGCCTCATACACACGGCTGAGGCCAGGAACCTGGACGCTCACCGTACCCTGCCTTCCTTCATCTCCAGAGGCAGTCAGTGATCCAACCTCCCTTACCTTAAATCCCATCCAATTTTAAGAGTGGATTTTAATTTGTTTATCTTAAGTTCCATCCAATCCGAGGATCCAGATTTCATGGGGATTTGAATACATTGTATATGCTTGGACAGTGGGCCACCAATGGGAATATGAAACACACAAAGAGATTTAAGTACTGGATAATTTTTTATCTTCTCTCTTCACTGCCAATTTTTTTTCCATTTCAAGTATATTTTTGTCTCATTTTAAAACTTGACACCGTGTAACAAACCGTGGTTAACGCCAGTCCCCTCCATCAGCAATTCATTGAGGAGCAAGTACATTGACCCAATTCCATCAGTTAATGAGATATGAGAGAAAGTTTTCTGGGACTTTTGGAGACGTCTTCTTTGTTCGTAAGGAAAACCAGATAATGAAGTGGTCCCTTTTTCTCCCACTAGAGGTGTATTTGTCACCAGTAACTCCTGGCAGCCCTCTTACAAACACCCAAGGAAACAAGCTTAGCAGAAAGCCAGCTGCACTGGTTTTCCATTGCTGTGTAACCAAATACCGCAAATTTATAGTTGGTGGCTCAGATAGTAAAGAATCTGCCTGCAATGCGGGAGACTCAGGTTTGATCCCTGGGTCAACTAGATCCCCTGGAAAAGGAAATGGCAACCCACTCCAGTATTCTTGCCTGGAGAATTCCATGGACAGAGAGCCTGGTGGGCTACAGTCCCTGGGGTCACAAAGAGTCAGACACGACTGAGCAACTAACACTTTCACTTCTCATTTTTCACAGTGTAAAACAACACTTGCATTATCTCTTGTTTTTCTTTAGTCTGATTATAGTGTGGTTGGATTCTCTGGTTAGGGTCTTACTATGGGAAAATCAAGATGATTCTAAATAGGCAAGTTCTTTGTTGTTCTTGATAGTAATACTAATGACAATAATAATAACAGCTAACACTAGAATCAGCTCTTTGGAGCAATGGTAAAGAATCCACCTACCAATGCAGATGTGAGTTCGATTCCTGGGTTTGGAAGATCCCCTGGAGTAGGAAATGGCAACCCACTCCAGTGTTCTTGCCTGGAAAATTCCATGGACAGAGGAGCCTGGTGGGCTACAGTCCATGGGGTCACAAAGAGCCAGATATGACCGATCACGCATGCATGGGTGCAGCACTTTTACCTATTTTAACTCATTTAATCCTACAATTAGTATACTTCTACCCCATTTCACAGATGATAGAACTGAGACAGAGAAAAGTTAGGTCACTTGCTGAAGGCAATACAGTTGTGTATGCTTGGACAGGGGGCCACCCCACTGTGGGTCTAAAATATAAACCCAGCTAGTCTGGCTCCAGAAAATGCACTCACTGCACCTCTTCACAGCTGGCAATATTCCATTCCTCCCTTTTGCCCCTATATCAGCCAATGCACCTCCTTATTGTTTAACCTGGCTCTCAATGAATTTTCTTTACTTACAGCCCAAAGCATTTAAACTGATATACGTGCTATCAATAAAGTATTCATTATTCAAGGGATCCCCTGGTGGCACAGTGGATAAGAATCCACCTGCCAATGCAAGGGACTGACATGCATGCTCAGGCGTGTCTGACTCTGTGCAACCCCATGGACTGTAGTCCGCCAAGCTCCACTATCCACGGAATTCTCCAGGCAAGAATATGGAGCAAGTTGCCAGGATTTCCTTCTCCAGGGGATCTTCCTGACCCAGGGATGGAACCTGCAATTCCTGTGCTTCCTGGTAGAGTCTTTACCACTGTGCCATCTGGGAAGCTGCCCATGCAGGGGACATTGGAGCAATGGGTTCGAGTTCCCTGGTCTGGGAAGATTTCACATGCAGTGGGGCAGCTGAGCCCCTCAACACAACTGCTGAGGCTGCGCGCCCGAGGGCCCGAGCTCTGCTGCAGGAGACGCCACTGCGATGAGCAGCCCGCTCACTGCAGCGAAGAGCGGCCCCCACTTGCTGCAAACTAGACAAAGCCCGAAACTGGAGAAGGCCCTTACAAAGCAGTGAAGACCCAGTGTGGCCAAAAAAATAAATGTTTCAGAGTACTCATTATTTGAAAGACAAATGCCATATGATTTCATTTACCTGTGGTGTCTAAAAAGAAACAGAACAAATGAACCAACGTAACGACATAGAAACAGACTCAGAGATACAGAGAACGAACAGGTGGTTGCTGGGGGGTGGCGAGTGAAGTAGGTGGCAGAGATTAAGAGGTAGAGATATCCAGTCGCAAAATAAATGCAAATGTTCTCAACAAGGACAGAAATTCATAAAAGGAGATTTGCAAGAAATGTGGGGAGGCTTTCACAGTGATACGACAGCAGCGCCCCAGGGATAGCATTCAGTGGCCAGGAGACAGGGACGCCAGGTGTCTCCGTGCAGAGACAGTTGTGCAGAATAAAGAATGACCCTGCGTCCTGTACAGTTTTCTAACGTACTTAGAGACAGTCACAGAGGTGAAAACTCTGCACACAGTATAGGAGCTTGAAACCTAACTCCACTTAGATATAAAAACAAGGAATTTTTTTTACATAGTTTTCCAGAAATGCAACTACTATTTGAAAAAAATGATTCTTTGCCTCATTTATTAAGCAATTGTGCCAAAAGTTGTTCACCATTTCGGAAAATCCTGTTCCGTACAGTATCATGGGATCCTGCTTCCAGTAAACACACCTGAATAGGTACGCATCTAAAGAAATTGTGTTCATGGTAATCCTACCACTGTGCATGAATATAAAAGCCCTGATTTTAAAAGGTCAAGTATTGTTAAAGTTTCAAAATTATTCAGTTGAATATTATGTTACATCTTAAAAACTTGAATTCATTCACTGAAACTCTTCTACTTCATTATTCAATATAAAATATTTTCTTATAAATATTTCTTACTAGTTCTCCCTTATACAACAGTGACAGCTTTATTTTTTCGGTTAGTGGGTGGGTAGGTTATATAAACTACAAGTTTCCGTTCAGAAGAGTAGACAGGACACAACTATATACTTGCCCTGGGGAGGGGGCAGGTCTGGTAGGTACCAGCCACCACCACCTCATGTAGATCACTGCAGGCCTAGATGGATAGTTTTTTTCTCTATATATATTACAGGAATATTATAAAAAGAAACAAGATGGTCAGTAAATTCTTTAGCAGATTCACTGTACAAGAATTCGGTGAAAGCATCTCTTATTAGCTCTTTTTACAAATGAAGAAACAAAGGCTTTGAGAAGCCAGGCCAGGCATCACCTAGTGCAGCCCTGGTAGCCCCATCGCTGTCCTCCCTGTACCTAGCATCCTGGCCCGACTGCTTATGGCCCACCCAGGACCGCCCTGGTTTGGGATAAATCCCAAGAGAGGTAAACAGCATCACAACAACACAGCTCCCAGGCTAGGGACAGATCATTCATTATCCAGAGAACAGAATCAATAGACGATCCCATGGACTGTAGCCCAGCAGGCTCTTCTGTCCCTGGAATTCTCCAGGCAAGAATACTAGAGTGGGTATTCTTCTAGTATTTCCTTCTCCAGAGGATCTTCCCAACCTAGGGATTGAACCGAGTTTTCCCTCATTCCGAGCAGATTTTATACTGCCTGGGCCACCAAGGAAGCCCAATAGATAGATGGATAAACAATAGAGATAGACAGATTAGATAGATGACAGGTAGATAACAGGTAAGACAGAGAGAGATTATACAGATTTTTGTTCTTGTTGTCATTCAGGTGCTAAGAGTGTTCCACTCTGCCACCCCAAAGCTCCTCTGTCCTCCACTATCTTCTGGAGTCTGCTCAGATTCATGCTCATTGAGTGGGTGATGCTATCCAGCCATCTCATCCTCTGCCACCCTCTTCTCCTTTTGCCTTCCATCTTTCCCAGCATCAGGGTCTTTTCCAGTTCTTTGCATCAGGTGGCCAAAGTATTGGAGCATCAGCTTCAGCAACAGTCCTTCCAATGAAGATTCTGGATTGATTTCCTTTAGGATTGACTGGTTTGATCACCTTACAGTCCAAGGGGTTCTCAAGAGTCTTTTCCAACACCACAATTCGAATTATAGGGATTGGTTTATACAGTTACAGACGCTGAGAAGCCCCAAAATCTATCTGCAAGCTGGAGAAGCAGGAAAGCCCATGGTGCAATCCAGTCCAAGTTCAAGGGACTGAGAATCAAAGGCCGATGGTGAAAGTTCTGGTCAGAATCCAAAGGCAGAAAAACCAAGAGTGCCAGCATCTAAGGGCAAGAGAAGTTGGATGTTTTGGCTCCAGCAGAGAGCAAATTCGCTCTTCTCCAACGTTTTCATTCTGTTCAGGTCCTCACCAGATAGGAAGATGCCCACCAGCGCTGGTGAGGGGCGTCTTCTTACCCAGTCCACTGACTCTCACCCTTCTCTTCTGGAAACACCGTCACAGACACACCCAGAGAAACCATTTTCCCAGCGACCTGGGCATCCCTTAGCTCAGTCAAGTTGACAGGAAAGTCACCCATCATACGCTCACTTAGTCATTCAATAACCATCTGTCGATTCTGTCTATTCCTCACCAGCCAGGAGACTGAAGACTGGTCTAGAACACACACCTCTGGGGTCAGTACATACCAGCAAAAGAGAGAAATAGATGAAAAAAAAAAAAAGAAAGATAACCAACAAGGACCTACTTATAGCACAGGGGACTATATTTAATATTTTGTAATAACCGGTAAGAGAAAAAATATGATAAAAAAATATATACATAAAACCGAATCACTTTTCTGTACATCTGAAACTAACGGAACATTGTAAATCAACTGTACTTCAATTAAAAAAAAAAAAGTGACTCTCCAGATTGAAAGCTTAACCAGCCATATGAACGAAGAATACTGAAAAGGAGTAATAAATGCTTACCTGGTTCACAGCAGGGACTCTATATGATCTCAGGCAAAGATAGACCAGTTCTCCTCTTCCGGGTAACACAGCTACATCTGGGCACAGCTGGGGGATACAACATTTTGACCTCAGGTGCTTTGTCTGGGTCCATCCATGAGCCGGCTCATCAAGCAAGTTAGCAATGCTCCAGCCCAGAGCTTTAGGGCTCTGTTGACTTGGATACACTGGGCTTGACGTCCTAAAGCCTGAGACAAATTTAGGGGAGGAAGTCCCCCCTGCGAGCCCATCTCAGGCCAAGATATTGAGCATCAGAAACATATCTTTTTAATCTGAAGCTCCATGAAGTGAAAAAGCTGAGGCAGCATAAATCTCAGGGAGAGCAACAGTTAAACAAGATGGCCCAGAAATTGGGGTAATGATGCTACAGCAGGATCTTTTCATCCATGGTCCAAAAGTGGATCCATGATCTCAACTGAACTGGATAGAGCTGTGGACAAAATAGTTCAAAAGGTCTTCAGCAGCAGCTTCTCAGAATGAGGGCAATCAGACTTTGGGAAGCAAGTTCTAAAATGGTGTTTGTTCCCTTGACAGCGGGCAGGTAAAGTCTTGGGGGAAGTGTAGCTTTCCGAACCCCAGGGAACAAACTGGAGGTCACTGTGGAATTATTTACACTTCATGGGTGGCCCTAGTAGTAAAGAACCCACCCGTCAATGCAGGAGACCCAGCAGACTGCAGGTTCGATTCCTGGGTCAGAAAGATTCCTTGGAGGAGGGCATGGCAACCCACTCCAGTGTTATTGCCTGGAGAATCCCATGGACAGAGGCTGGTGGGCTACAGTCCACAGTGTTGTGCAGAGTTGTGCACAACTGAAGCGACTGAGCACGCGTGCACACTCACCAGGGCCAGTTTTAGCATGGATGATTTAAGCCTAGAGACAGCCCCAGCATCCATTCATCTCCATCTCCACCAACCTTCCCCTGGCACATTTCTCAAAAGAACCATTTACAGGCCACAAAGTGACCCAACATCAGTTGCATCTTTGGTCCAGCAAAAAGCTCTCTGCCCAAAACCCTTATTTAAATTTTGTCCCAAATATCTCACTTTCTGTTTAAAAAAAAAAAGTTGTTTTAGTTAAGACAACTTGTAACTGAAACCACTATTTCTAATTTTTGCCAGAGAGTTATTGACTAATTGGTGCATCCAAAAGCTGGTTTTAGCCAGTTCTGGCCTCAGGGGGATGTGCCCCACCCCCACCCCTGCCTCACTGTGTTCCAGGCACGGGACTGTTTCATGAACAACCCCAGGCTCTCTAAAGCCAAGCCTTCCCTATAAATTCTGAAAGAAAAGACTGGCCTGGGTGACTGCATCACCCCAACCCGTGTTCCCAGACAACCCACAGGCATCTTGTTCTGCATATGTCTCCGCAAAGGCTCAACACTGAGGACCTGCCAACAGCTGAAAGTTATAAATAGGACAGTTAGAGAGGCTGGGGGATGGAGGAGCAAACTCTAACAAGCCTTCAGATGCAAGGGGCCAAGAAGGCTTTTTGGAGGGACAAAGAAGAAAATACCATGGTGTGCTTCTAAAACCAAACAGAACAGTACAATCTAACTTCATCTATCTAATCTGTTGGTCTCAGGGGATTGACTGTTACAGAGGGATTTCTCTAATGTAGTGATGTCACTTCCTCGAGTAAGATCCTATTTGGCTAAGTGGCTGGGGTGGGTGGGGGGGGTGGTACACCAATAAGCCCTCTAGAACAGGGGTTCTACAGGAAACTTGAACCTCAGCTTGAAGCAGGACCTTAAGGTGGTATGCGCATGGTAGGGCCAGTGATTAACACTGGGGTGACCGGTAAACATCTGTTATGATGCTAATCTCCCCACCTAGATCCCAGCTCCGTCTCCACCCCTTCACGCTACCCAATCTCCAGTGCCAACTACAGCGCCTGGTGTGTGGTTGGCGCTCACCATTTCATGCACTTCCTCACTCCATCGTGTGAGCTTTCCTAGTGGCTCAGATGGTAAAGAGTCTGCCTGCAATGCAGGAGACAGGAGTTCAATCCTTGGATTGGGAAGATGCCCTGGAGAAGGAAATGGCAACCCACTCCAGTATTCTTGCCTGGGATGTCCCATGGACAAAGGAGCCTGGAGGGCTAGAGTCCATGGGGTCACAGAGTCAGACACGACTGAGCGACCAGCATAACCCAGGCTCCACCACACGTCCTTGTCACTCAGAGATTTCATGGTGCTGAGATTCTGTGTCCCCTTCTGTTCCTCTTAGGCATTTTAAAGGCCCATCTTAGCTTCATAGCCCAGCTCCTTGCAGACCACCTGGCTCGTTCATGGAACAACTGAATTGCTCCCCAAGAAAGACACACATAATTTAAAGATCCCCGTTATGATGCTCTTCTATTATGTACATTAACAATTGAGGATTTCTCTATTTCTCCATGATGTCATATATTCCTTCCTTAGCAGTATCTTCGGCTTGGGAAATATATGAGTCATCTATTCCCTTTTTAAAAGGACCCGGGAGAGCTGAATTGCAGGAATAATGAGAAACTGTGTGAAGGAGAAGCAATCCTCTTGTATCTTTCTCAAATTGCTTCCTTAGGCATTGTTTCCTGACATGTCAGGGTTGCGGAGTTTTTCATGCTTGTAAGCGTCTCCACTCTGGGACCACCCCCCACTTCCTCTTACAAGAAGGTGAATCTCGGGATCTTAGGATCCACCTTGAAGCCCAGGAAGCAGATTCTTCCTTTTGTCCCCGATAGTAGTGAGGTTTATTCTTAGACCCAGGCTGTGAGCGGTCTCTGATTCCAGGCTTGCCCGCAATCCAGGGAGTCAGCGCCCTGGATGTCAGTTCCCCTCGCTCCACGTGGCTGACCCCGTGCCCCCGCGTGAAGCCGAAACATCCAACACAAGAAAAGTAACACTGGCCTGCCAGCGTGGCCCCCAGGCCTGAAAAGACTAGAGGGTGGGACCAAGGAAAGGGGGGCAGATCTGAATGCATCCGCCCCCCAAACTGAGGGCAGGAGGACTCACGGATTTCACCTGTGTTCTTCACATTACATTTTACGGTAAGGAGTTCAGCTTTAATCACCATCCAGTATATACTCAAACTTATTCTGATAGTTTCATGTGTCAGCTTGGCCAAGCTACAGTCCCCAGGGATTCAAACACAATCTAGGTGTCCCTGTGAGGGTTTTCTGGAAATGAAATTAAAGTCCATCATCCGTTTGTTTGGTTTTTTTTTCTAACTTTTGTTCACTTTATTTTTTTCTCATTTAAATTAATTTAATTATCTTAATTAGAGGCTAATTACTTTACAATATTGTGGTGGTTTTTGCCATTCATTGACATGAATCTGCCAAGGGTGTACATGTGTTCCCCATCCCAAACCCCCCTCCCTCACTTTATTTTTTAATTGAAGTATAATTGATTTACAACGTTGTGTTAGTTTCAGGTGTACACCAAAGTGATTCCGCTTTATATACATACATATTCTTTGTCTGGAGAAGGAAATGGCAACCCACTCCAGTATTCTTGCCAGACAGATCCCATGGCAGGCTACAGTCCATGGGGTCACAAAGAGTCAGACACAACTTAGTGACTAACCAACAAACAATCCCTTATAGGTTATTACAGAGCATAGTTCCCTGGGATGTACAGTAGGTCTTTGTTGGTGATCTATTTTATATATAGTAGTGTGTGTCTGTTAGTCCCAAACTCCTAATTTCTCCCTCCTCCCTTTCCACTTCAGTAACCATAAGATTGCTTTCTGTCTGTGGGTCTATCTCTGTATATAAATTCATTTATATCATTTTTTTTAGATTCCAGATATAAGTGGTGCCATGTGATATCTGTCTTTGAATAAGTGGTCTGGATCCATCAATTGAAAGGCCTTAAGGGCAGAGCTCAGACTTCCCTTAAAGAAACCTACTGCTGCAGGGAGAAGTCAATTCCAACTCCACGTTGAAACTGTTTCCTTGACTTATCTTCCGTTGCTCCTGTTATTATAATCACGCATAAAGGATTATGCGTGATTATACTCAGAGGACCCCGCCCCTCTGCCTGCCTGTTACACTGAAGTGCCTTTGTTCAGAACCCTGTCCACCTGTAGACGGCAGGAAGGGAGAAACTAACACGGCCCCTGCCTGAGCCTTGCCATCCTAGGAGATGCTCGAGAGATGAATGGCCTTTTCTTCACTTTGTTTCCTCATCTCTGATCCGTAAAAGAACTTGGCATCCAGGTCCCAACAAGACGGCTATTTTGAGAGGTCGTTAGTCTGCCATCTCCCTGGTCAGCTGGCTTCCTGAATGCAGTTGTATTCCTTGCTTCAGCACCCCATCCTTTGGGTTCACTGGCCCGTCATGCAACAAGCAGAGTGAGCTTGGCCTCAGTAACACTGCCCGTATACAGAAGCTTCAGCTTGTGCCTGAGAGGTCCAGCCTGCTCCTCCTCCCGAGAACTGCCTAGGCAGCCCCTACAGTTCTGTCAACCAGTTCTCCAAAATCAATCAATCTGTATATAAAGATGGGCTTCCCCAGCGGCTCAGTGGTATAGAATCCACCCACAAGGCAGGAGACACGGGTTTGATCCCTGGGTTGGGAAGATCTCCTGGAGGAGGGCATGGCAACCCACCTAGTATTCTTGCCTGGAGAATCCCATGGACAGAGGAGTCTGGTGAGCTACAGTCCATAGGGTCACAAAAGAGTCAGACATGACTTAGCAACTAAACAACAAATATATAAAGATATATATATATACAGATATATATTTTTATACAGATGCCATTATGAATGCTGTTTACAGATAGAAATCAATAGATAGACACACACATCTCCTACTGGTTCGATTTCTCTCATGGACCCTTGATTGCTACCCATGGTTCTTGTGTGTGTGTGATATCATTTCTTTCTGCCTCGAATCATTTAATGCATGAGTGCTAACTCAATTCAGTCATGTCCAACTCTTTGCAACCGTTTGGACTGTAGCCCACCAGGCTCTTCTGTCCATGGGTGTACATACCTACAAATAAGTGGATACTCAAGACACTACTTATTCTTCCTATTTATAATGAACTTCTATATATTTGATGTTGGTCCAGACCTCGAAATCAATTTTATGTATTATTAAAGGATCATAAGTTGCCATTTGAAAAACTATACAATAGTGAAACTTCATACACCCCACTGGGAGGTCGGGGAATTAGAAAAGATAACTTCCTCAAAGGAGTTATTGAGGGAAAATGTATCCAGGCTGTAGCGATGGTCCCACCCACATCACATGAGCAAGGCTCTGCAGGGCAGCCTCTGGGGAAAGGGGGATTCCTACCTCCAGGGGAGGGGTTACCCAAGAGACAGAGAGAAAGGTAGAGGCACTGAAGCGCTCCCAGGCCATTCTCCCCAGGAGCGGAGACCAGGCCAGTTGAATTCTCGACAGAAACACATGGAGACAGCATCCTGCAGCCAGGAGACAAGGCGTTGGCAGCGGACGGCGGGCTTCTTGGCAGCAGGCTTCCCACCGAGACAAGAACTCCAAGGACCTCACCGGCTGGGTGGCTGGCGCAGTGCAGGTAAGTTTCGTTGTTCACATACATCCAGGTGAAGGATGCCAAAGAACAGTAATGGGGAAAGAAATCTGAGGGTTTTCGTTTTTCATGGGCCCAATCTGAGCCGATTGAGTTAAAAAAAAAGAAAAGAAAACTGTCACAAGTTGCAAATAACACAGACCACGCTACCTAGTTTACACAGAAAGGGAGTGAGGTCCTGACAAACTGCTGGCGGGGCCAGAGGAGCAGGCCCGGGGCCGAGCCTCCGGAATATACTCCGGCCGACCAGCTGCTGCCGGGGTCACGGCCAGGTGACGGGGACACCACGGTCCTGGCCACCCGTGCGGAGCCGCTTCCCATGCTGCTCGGGCTCCTGGACCTCGGGCGCAGCCGTCACAGCCCACGCCTCCCGCAATCACCCTCTCCTTCCCGATCTCACGGGCTGCGACGTTTGGGGGCAGCTAGACCCAAGCTGCAGGGACTGTGGGTGATGGAGCCCTCAGCTGGGCTGCCTCTATGGTGGACCACCGCCGCTCACACCCCCCTTCCTGCTTGGGAACCCAGGCACACACAGCAAAGCGAGCTGACGAACAAAAACCCAGAAACTTTGGGCCTCATAGCCGACCTGCTGCAAAAATCTTAGAAGAAATGATAGCAGATATAAGATCTATACACTGTATTTGGGGCACAGTCAGTGGAAGGAGGAAGGCAGAAGGCTTTGTTTTGTGTGAGAACTAAACATATGGATTAAAAGGAAATAAGGAGATGCTTCTTGGGGATCAGACAATAATGCAACTATCTTGGACAGAGGGGTGCTGTTTTCAAAGACAACCAGTGTTCTTTTTATTTTCACCTCCCAAACCTTCCCTCCAGCCGACCTGCAAATCATCAACACAGATGATTTTAATGACCCAGGCTGTGGAGGCAGATGGCCTGAGCTTGAATCTTGGCCTCACCAATTAAGCTGTGTGACTTTGGACAAATTCTTAACCTCTCTGTGCCTCTCTTTCCTTTTCTGATGAGGGGGAAAGAAATGAATAGAAAAGAAAAGATCATTGCATTTATCTCCCGAAGTGAATTAGTATATAAAGCTCTTAGCAGAGTGCCCAGCCTCTAGTAACAATCAGTAATTATTAGTTGTTGCTATGATAGATTATATGGGCTTCCTAGGTGATGCTAATGGTAAAGAACCCAGCTGCCAATGCAGGAGACATCAGAGACACAGGTTGGACCCCTGGGTCCAGAAGATCCCCTGGAGGAGGGCTTGGCAACCCACTCCAGTATTCTCTCCTGGAGAATCCCGTGGACAGAGGAGCCTGGCGGGCTATGGTCCACAGAGTCACAAAGAGTCAGGCATGACTGAAGCTTCTTAGCATGCACACATGATAAATTACATAACCACTCCAAACTGAAACTCACAGTCACGAAAGGGCAGGAACTCGAATCGGATGGGTCTGAGAAGGTGGCATCAATTTTAACACATTTTTAATCATGCAAAGAATACACTCACCAGCACCATGTCAGGCAGATAGAAAATTGAGGTCCTCTGAGAACTTAGGAGCACACGTCAGTGTCCGTGGGATCCCACACCCTCTTATCTCCAGCTTAGGCCAGGAATGGTCAGCTGCACCCCCCACCCCAGAGTGAAGATCCTGGAGGAGAGAAGACAGACAGCTTCGCTTGCTGACGGGTTGCTCCCTTATAGCTATGATTGCTTCCTGTGGGCATGTACCTGGGCAACAAAGGCCACATTCTTGACCAGCTCCGGGATTCAGTTCCATGGGCAAGTACCTCATGTGGGTGTGACCTTCGTGGTCCAGTGCTGGGTGTCTGAGGCCGTGACCACACAGGTAAGTCATCAGCAACAGTCCACGCATCTGTGTACAGGATTATTTCACTAAACTTGGAGTCAGTGTATTTTATGGCCAGGGTCCCAGTGTAGTCAGTGCACTGGGCAGAATTTTCTCTGCCATGGGTCATCAGCGATTTAGCTCCATTACAGTGGAGTGAGTGGGACATCCCAGAGGATTTTCCCATCTCAGGGAGGGCTGTTTCACCTGTGCTCTCTTGTCAGTGGCCAGTGTTACAGGAAGACCCTCCTCAAAGCATCGGTTTGGGTCAAGCAGTAGGTGAGGCTGTGTTGCAAGCTAATGTAGACAGCCACCTCTTTAGGATGGCTGAAGTTTCTAGGCCAGGTTTGGCCTTTAATTGGATGCCATTTCCATCTCACAGTGGAATATTCTAGAATTTGTGCCACCTTATGGGAATTGAGTTCCCCCAAGTGTCCCAGGAGAAATCAGGACAATTAAAGGCATGCTCTTTGCAAGAGGAGCCTTCTGGAGGTATAAAGGAAGCAAACAGACCTCAAGTTTGGCCAAGGTCACTTATCAAGTGCGGTAGCAGCCACTCCAAAACAAGCAGATGGGTTTGCTACAGCCGAAATCACTATGGAGGGGCTGCTGATCCGGAAGAGAAGGTTTGAGCTCTTCTAACTACAGGAAAAAATCTGCAACATTGTTACATTTTGTGGCTGAGAGCCGGAGGACTAAAAGAAAGGTACCAGGCCATCATCTGAGAATTGTCATAGATTTAAATATTCGTATTATTTTAAAATACTAAATAAACATTCAACTGGAGAATTTTTAAGCCCAAGGATAGTAGATGAGAAGACATGATAAAACAGAACTCAGAGAAATTAACCACTGTAGAAATGAGTGGGAATTCCAAGACCAGGTTCTACAGACTTGCATTTGGGTAGAGAAACCTCTGAAAATCCTAATACCAAAAAGAGAGAGAGAGACCACAAAAAATACATAGGAATGAAAAACAAGACATAAGATATGCAAGGGTTGGTTTTTTTAAACAAGACAGAAGAACAGATATGGAAGGGTTTTTTTAACTATAACAGAGTAAGGTGGTACAACTCTATGTTAGTATATTTCACAGTCTCAAAGAAGTGGATCATTTTCTGGGAAAACACACATTACTAAATTTGTCTCAAAGAGAAGTGAAAAAATTGCAATGACCAGCAAGCATGGAAGAAAGCAAACAAGTTTCGAAAAACTGCCTCCCCAAAAAAGGCGTTGGGGTCAGACTGTTGTCACAGCATGTTCTTTCAAATGTTCATGGAACAGATAATTCTCCCATTATGTAAACTGTTCCAAAGTAGAGAAAAAGAAGGCATACTCTCTCGTTTATTTTATAAGTCTAACATGGCATTAAGAATAAAACCTACGAAAGGATATAGCAGAAAAGCGAATAAAGTCATTTCAACAATAAAGATGCGAAGCTTCTAATTAAATCCTAAGTAGACACGAGCACACACACTGAATTCAACAGCACAAAGGAGGACAATGTCGGCTGCTGGGGAGACACGCCAATTGCACACACATTCCTGCCACGTGCCCCGCTAAGGATGCTGGCGCTTGTTGGGGGGCAAACGGCACCTGCTGGGAGGCGGGGGGGAGGTGTGCAGCCCCCTGAGCAAGGACCGCCCACGCCGCCCCCAGCAAAGCGCAGAGCTGGGTCTGTGGGTGACCTGACAGGGGATAAAAAGAGCCGTGTCTCCAGCACCTGGGAACGTGGTTGGGGAGCCCCACAAGTCTCCCAAGTATCTCCTCGATGTGCCCGACAAGGTCCCCAGCATTCTCATGCCTGACACAGAGCACCCACACCAGTCAGGACGGGAGCAGGGGCAGTCCCGGCGAGCGAAGGCCTTTCCGAGTGCCCACCCCAGGGCTCTGGAGAGGGAGGGGAGGACAAACAGGAGAACCAGAGACCCAGCGGGAGCCTGTGAAGAGGGAGGCAAAGAGACGGGATTTGTGCTGATTCTGAGACCAAAGAGTTAATGTGGGCTGAACTGAGTCACAGGGAGGAAGCTGAGTGCCCCAGAACCAGCAGAAGAGGCAATCCAGAGACAGTCTGGCTGAAAGAAGTGCCCAACAAGCTACTTATAATTGTCTTTTTTTTTTTTTAAGTCACATCACATATACGGGATCTTAGTCCCCCAGCCAGGGATCAAACTCTCACCCCCTGCATTGGAAGCACGGAATCCTAACCGCTGGACCACCGGGGAAGTCCCTTGTCTTCTCTTCACCATCTGTGTTTTCCTGATTTGCTACAACAGGCATCTTATTTTTATAAACGGAAAAAAAATTTAAGATTGAAACTGACACTGTGGATTGTGTGGAAAGGAAAAGTATGCCATTTAGGGCATGTTTGAAGGAGGCTATGATATTGTGCCCCGAGAAGATTTAGAGGGTGTTTATCATCACATACCTACAGAGGTAGGCTTTGTAACTGTCAACTCCATAAAAATGCAAACTATAAATAACCATCATAAACCCTGAAGAAAATATAGGCTTACTCTGGGATCTTGCAGACGCTGGGACAATGGCCATTGATTTCAAACGTCAGGGAGACAGATCCCAAGTTCAAGAAAGGAAAACCTCGGTCCGCCGGGACAGCCCAGCGTGGATCAGTCTCCAGGTTAGAGAGTTACAACTCCATCTGCCCCCCAGGCAGGTATGAGTGATGTGTGGACTCCTCAATGGGCAGAGACACCCCGCCCTGGCCCCTGCTACCCACCCAGCCTCAGCACCCACGCCGTTCCTCCAGCTGCTGCCCACATTCCCAGTCCTCCGCCAGGTCCACGATGGACCCAGGACCCCCTCTCGAGCTCCCTGCATCACCGCTCAAGAATCCCTTCCATTTTCCTGAATGTCTCCTTACCCGTCCAAGTCACATTTTGCCCTTCCCTCCCTGTCCTCTCCTAGTGGCCTGGGCACGCCTCCCTCCCAACCCTGTGACATTTTCTCGCCATTGGCTCCCACTAGGCTGTGAGTCCCCCGGGGGGGTAGCACCTCTGACCTTTCAACTCTGAATCCCTAGGACCGCGCCTGGCACACAGCAGGCTCTCAGCAAGCACTGGCTGGCTGACTGAATAACCACATCATCCAAGGTTCTTTTTTTGAATCCACACCGGGAACAGTATCCTGAATGTGTTTGGCGGCAGCGAAAACCCTGCTTGCCCACTAACCCTCTTGCAATTCTCAATGCCCCATAAATCAATCGAGGTGGACATGATTATTGCGCACTTTGGTTAATTGCAAACCCAATCATTTCCCATTAAAAAGAATGGCATTTTACATAAAGTTGAAACGAGCCACTGGTTTTGAAAGTGCATGCAATGTGGTTTTCTGATGGGCAGAGGAACTTCAGGGAAATATTTATTGTGCTCACGGATGACATTCTAGCTATTGTCCGCATTCCTCTTTATGGCATCATAAAGATTACTTTTTACGGTCAGGATGGCTGACATCTTCATCAAATCCCCTAATGTGCACATTCACCAAGGATCATTTGTGCCAATGAGTAACATTCAGCAACATTCAACAAAGGTTTATTGAGTGCCTGCTATGAGCTGGGCTCTGAGTACCGGGATTTGTCTCCAAAGCTTTCAAATCTGCTAAAAATATTCTCCATTTCACCAGCAGGCAGGCCAAAAAAAAAAAAAGCAAGTTTGCTCTCGTCTCCTCTCTGGGGCCCACTGGGTGAAAATGCGCCTAGAGCTGCCCAGAGAAATAAAACCTTCCTTCAAGGACCGTCCGGATCTCCCGAAGGGTTGTTTGCAGCTGGCTGCGGGGAACACAAGCTCAGTCTCTAAGCACCTGAGCTGTGGGGCAGGCTGCAACCCTCCAGCCCTGGAGACCTGCCTGGCCACCTCCCAGAGACAGACTGCCACCAGCCCTGGCCTGGCCCTGGGTCCACATTCAAGGTCACCTTCAAGGCAGGGAGACAACACACTTAACGCGCACCTCTGAGGCGCGTCTTCATCAGCTGATGGGACAGTACCACCTTACCTCCCAAGAATGTGATGAAAGTCAAACATAAAACCTATCTGACTTCCCTGGTGGTCCAGTGGTTAAGACTCAGGGCATCCCCTGCAGGGGGCACAGGTTCAATCCCTGGTTGGGGAACTAAGATTCCCCATGTGCTGAGGGGCGCAGCCAAAAAAGCTTTTAAAAACAAACAAAAACTATGAAAGATAAACTACCTAGGTTACTGCAAGTCATCAAGGAGATGTCCATAAAAGGTTCATCTCACCTAGCCTGGGGGCTCTGTGATGGCCGAGAGGAGCATGATGGAGGAAGGGGAGGGAGGCTCAGGAGTGAAGGGAGATGTGTGTATTTATATAATTATGACCGACGCTCGTTGTTGCACGGCAGAAACCAACACAGTGTTGTAAAGCAATTTTCCTCCAATTAAAATAATTTTTTAAAGGCTCATCTTTTTGTATTTCTTCCAGCCATACTATGGCCAGATAAGACCTCACCCTCCCCTCACCTCAGGTTGTCACACCAAAGTGTCAGGGAAATGGAGAAAAGAGGACGGACAGAGGGGAAGCATATTAGGAGACTCAGCTGGCCTTGGTGACAGGCCAAGCGTAGGAAGGGAGGGGAAGAGAAGGTTTGATGCTGGGCCAAGGCTTTAGCTATCTGACCATGGAGATGGTGACACCAGAGACCCCACCCCACATCCTTCTTCATTCACCAGACCCGTCCCCCTTGCAGCCGCGGTGTTTCCTCCTCCAGGAAGCCTTCCTTACCATCAAAGGGGGAAGGGAGCCTCTTTCCTATAGTGTTGTGTTGGTTCACAACCTCAGATAGGCAGATGATACCACTCAAATGACAGAAAGTGAAGAGGAACTAAAGAGCCTCTTGATGAGGGTGAAAGAGGAAAGTGAAAAAGCTGGCTTGAAACTCAACATTCAAAAAACTAATATCTTGGCATCCAAGTCCATCACTTCATGGCAAATAGAAGGGGAAAAAGTGGAAGCAATGACAGATTTTATTTTCTTGGCCTCCAAAATCACTCAGACAGTGACTGCAGCCATGAATTTAAAAGACATTTGCTCCTTGGAAGAAAATCTTTGACAAACCTAGATAGCATATTAAAAAGCAGAAACATCACTAATTGGTGACAAAGCTTTGTATAGTCAAAGTTATGGTTTCTCCAGATCAATTCAGTTCAGTCACTCAGTTGTGTCCGACTCTTTGCAACCCCGTGGACTACAGCACGCCAGGCTTCCCTGTCCATCACCAATTCCCAGAGCTTGCTCAAACTCATGTGCATTGAGTCGGTGATGATGTCTAACCATCTCTTCCTCTGTCGTCCCCTTCTCCTCCTGCCTTCAATCTTTCCCAGCATCAGGGTCTTTTCCAATGAGTCAGTTCTTTGCATCAGGTGGCCAAAGTATTGGCGCTTCAGCTTCAGCATCAGTCCTTCCAATGAATATTCAGGATTGATTTCCTTTAGGACTAACTGGTTTGATCTCCTTACAGTCCAAGGGACTCTCAAGAGTCTTCTCCAACACCACAGTTCAAAAGCATCAATTCTTCAACACTCAGCTTTTTCCAACTCTCACATCCATACATGACTACTGGAAAAACCATAGCTTTAACTAGGCGGACCTTAGTCACCAAAGTAATGTCTCTGCTTTTTAATATGCTGTCTAGGTTGATCATAGCTTTCTTCCAAGGAGCAAGCATCTTTTAATTTCATGGCTGCAGTCACCAACTACAGTGATTTTGGAGCCCAAAACAATGAAGTCTGTCACTGTTTCCATTGTTTCCCCATCTATTTGCCATGAAGTGATGGGACCAGATGCCATGATCTTAGTTTTTTAGGTTTCTCCAGTGAAAGTGAGTGAAGTCACTCAGTCATGTCTGATTCTTTGCAACTCTGTGGACTGTAGCCCACCAGGCTCTCTGTCCATGGGATTCTCCAGGCAAGAATACTGGAGTGGGTTGCCATTTCCTTCTCCAGGGGATCATCCTGAGCCAGGGGTTGAACCCAGGTCTCCCGCATTGCAGGCAGATGCTTTAACCTCTGAGCCACCAGGGAAGCCCAGTAGTCATGTACAAATGTGAGAGCTGGACCATAAAGAAGGCTGACTGACGTAGAATTGATGCTTTCAAATTGTGGAGAAGTCTCTTGAGTCCCTTGGACTGCAAAGAGATCAAACTAGTCAACCCTAAAGGAAATCAGTCCTCAATAGTCATTGGAAGGACTGACGCTGAAGCTGAAGCTCCAATACTTCATCCACCTGATGTGAAGAGCTGACTCTTTGGAAAAGACCTTGATGTTCGGAACGACAGAAGGCAAAAGGAGAAGGGAACAGCAGAGAATGAGATGGTCAGGTTAGCATCACCGACTCAATGGACATGAATTTGTTCAAACTTCGGGAGATAGAGACGGATAGAGGAGCCTGGTGTGCGCCAGTCCACGAGGTGGCAAAGAGTCAGACACGGCTTAGCAACTGAACAACAACACTGTTCCATCAGCATGGATTCTGATCCCTCTCCACTGGTAGAGGCAATATGCCTGGATGTCTGGGACAAGCAAGTGGAAGACCGCCAGCGCTGAACAAACCACGAATGAACAAATCGTATCGATCAGCTACGCAGCAGGAGCCAGAATCTATCTGGGGCGATTGAGATGGCGAGGACCAACAAAGGAGACCAAAGTGCCCAGGGGCCCATGCCAGGGAGGCAGGTGCCACCCTGCCGGTTGGGGAGCGATGTTACCAGAAGGAAGCAGTTTGGGGACAGATGCTAGGGCAGGAGGAAGGTGGAGCCAATGGTCCTCACTTCTCCGCCACTCCCTCATCTCCAACTGTACCTCCTGCTGGCTGTGCTTAGGGACTGGGTTACGCCTTCGAAAATTCAAATGTTTAAATCCTAACACCTAGCACTTCATAATGTGACCAGATTTGAAGATAGGGCCCTTAAAGAGGTAATTAAGGTGAAATGGGGTAGCTAGGGTGGGCCCTCATCCAATGTGATTGGCGTGTTTATGAGAAGAGGAGATTAGAATACAGACACAGGGCTGGGGGCATGGGGCACGGATCGTGTGAAGACAGGAGCAGAAAAAGGCGGTCTCTGCTGGTCAAGGAGAGGCCTCAGGAGGAACCCACCCAGCCAACAGCTTCATCTCAGAGTCTCCCGCCTCCAGAACTGTGAGAAAAGAATTTCTGTTGTCTAACCCAGATGCTGGGACGTGTTCCGGGGGCCTGAAGAAGGTAATACAGACACCCCGCTGGAAGCCAGCATGCAAAGCGATATGCCCACGTGATCCTTAGGGGTCAGCCTCCTGGAGCCCAGAGCAGAGAAGATAAGGCCATGGAGGGGGCCTGGGCAGGGGGCAAAGAAGAAGAATCTAAGCCCAATGAATCATCAGTTCATTCTGAATGCTGAGTGCACAGCTGAGAGGAACCAGGTCTGCACTCAGAACTCAACACGTGCCTGGAAAGTTGGAACCGAGTCAGGGTGAAATGCCTTCCCCACCAAGAGTCAGGTGCTGCCCTCAAGGAGAAGGGAGGCCCAGGGCTGCGAGAGCCTGGGTAGAAGTGAAAACAGCTCACAGTGCAGGTTCCTAGAAGCAACGGGCAGGCCGGGTGACGCCAGCAGGCCCAGTGGGCCTGATCCAGGGACCCTGGCTCTGGTGCCATGCAGAGCAATACCAGGACTGAGGTGCTGGCATTCTCTTTATCTCCCAAGGGCCAGACTGTGCACTGCATTTCACATACATGATTCTCGTGATCACATCCCAAGATTTCATGATCCCAAGTTGTTGTTCAGTCGCTAAGTCGTGTCTGGCTCTCTGCAACCCTATGAACTGCAGCATGCCAGACTCCTCTGTCCTTCAATTTCTAAAGTGAATTTGCTAAATTCATGTCCGCTGAGTCGGTGATGCCATCTAGTCCTTTCATCCTCTGTTACCCCCTTCTTTTTTTTCCTTCATTCTTTCCCTGCATCAGGGTCTTTTCCAGTGGGTTGGCTCTTCACATCAAGTGGCCAAAATATTGGAGTTTCAGCATCAGTCCTTCCAAAGAATATTCAGGGTTGATTTCCCTCAGGATTGACTGGTTTGATCTCCTCGTAGACCAAGGGAGTCTCAAGAGTCTTCTCCAACCCCACAGTTTAAAAGCACCAATTTTTCATCAATCGGCCTTCTTCATGGTCCAGCTCTCACATCCACCAGTGTCCACTGTCCATGGAATTCTCCAGGTAAGAATACTGGAGTGAATTGCCACTCCCTTCTCCAGGCGATCTTCCCAACCCAGGGATCAAACCCAGGTCCTCTGCATTGCATGCAGATTCTTTACCATCTGAGCCACCAGGAAAGCCCCGATAATCCTGAGATTTCTAAGCAAATTCTGGGTTCTAATTTGCAGCTAAAGAGACTGAAACTCAAGATAGTCCCTTTCTTGTACATGCCAGGAGGGAATCTTGACTTTGTTCTATAGCACTGGATCCCAAACTGGGGAAATTAATAATTACTTGAGGAGTGCACTAAAATGCAGATTCCTGGGCCCCAGAACAGGAATTCTGATTCCGTGCATGTGCGGTGGAGCCCCATAATATGCACTTTAAATTAGAGCCCTGGGAGGCAGGCGGTCTCGCTGCCAAGTCTAACGGGGACAGAGAACGCATCTCAGAGCTACAGCCAGGCCTGATGCCACGGGATGTGATGGCGTGAATGTGTTGTGGGCAGGAGGTGGGGAAAGCAACCACGAGGGAACTCAGGAGAGAGATGCCCATGATGATTACAGGAGCAGAGAAGCATGAGGATGAAGAGCAGAATTGTCATACCTGGACGTGTTAATCAGAAGTGGGAGTGATGGAGGGGCCCGCTGTGATGACTTGGTGGACGGCAGCACCAGTTACCAAGGCAGCAAGCACGGGATGGAGCTCAGGCGGGAGTGGGGTAAGGGGCTGCGGCCTCTCCAGGGGGTGCATCCAGAGGCAAGGCCGGGCAGAGGTCTGGGCAGGCAGCTGATTGTGGAGGCGTCCGAGCGTGGCTGTGGGTGACCAGGAAGTGGGGGATGGACAGGAAGGAAAGGAGTTGCCATCAAGCAGAATACATAGGGCTTTCCAGGTGGCTAAGTGGTAAAGAATCTGCCTGCCAATTCAGGAGACAAGAGTTCGATCCCTGGGTCAGGAAGATCCTCTGGAGGAGGAAATAGCAACCCACTCCAGTATTCTTGCCTGGAAAATTCCATGGACAGAGGAGCCTGGCGGGCTACAATCCACGGGGCTGCAAAGAGTCAGACATGACTGAGCACACATGAATGCACACATGCACACACACACACACACATAGAGAGAGAGAGACAAAGAGAAAGAAATAGGAGAGGAGCATTTAACCACATGCAGAAAGGTCAAGAATGAAAAAATATATGCATTCAGCTAAAAGAGGTCAAATCCAAATAGCACCATGTAGAATGAACTTCTGGGATCCAAAACTAAATCTCAAAGTCCATAAACATTCATTGTAATTACTTTTCTACTATAAATTTATTAATAGTAATCAAATTGTAGGAGATTGACAGTGTACACTGTAGGTAAATAATTACTTGCACACACACACACACACACACACACACACACACACTGGAGCCATTAGGAGGCTAGTTAATTGTTGTCTAGTTCTTCCAGAATGGAGTGCTGTTGATGGCGATGTTAACACAAGTTGGGACACAAGTCTCTTCTTTCTAATACATAGTGACCATCCATGGAACACCAGTACAGTGTCTGCCCTTCTGCCACTGAGAAGACAGCATTTTTATTCCTTCCTTGCCCACGCTTTGCCTTGTGACTTTGCAGGCCCTCCCTTCAGAGCCCCGCCCTAGCTGACTGAGCCCACCCACGTGATCTGCTTTGGCCAATCACACACCAGCAGACTTAGCAGGTGCAGAGGCTCTACATGTGCTTGGGTGACTTGGGTTGGTTTGGGTTGGCCTGGAGGCTGGTTCTACTGCATGAGAACTCACCCTGCAGAGCCACTGGGTTCACGGCTGCTCCACGTCTCCAGCTTCAGCAGACCAGAACCCAACCTGAAATCTGGGGTCCTAGCAGTATCCAGCCAAGCTCAAGTTCATCTAACAATACAGCAATATACTAAACAACTCCGGAAAGACTAGAATTATGCTGTGCATTACATTCTATTATCTTTCCTTATATGTGTTAGTCGTGCCTGACTCTTTGCAACCCCATGGACTGTAGCCTTCCAGGTTCCCCTGTCCATGGGATTCTCCAGGCAAGTACACTGGAGTAGGTTGCCATTCCCTTTTCCAGGGGATCTTCCCGGCCCAGGGATTGAACCCAGGTCTCCTGCATTACAGGCAGATTCTTTACCATCTGAGTCCCCAGGGAAGCCCATCTTTTCTTACATCAGTTTAACTTGTTATTAACTTTTGTAGGCTTTAAAACAATATATTTTAATAAATAAAAACTAAAGTAAAAATAAAACTTAGACTCTTTTAATATTTCAATTATCTATTGCTCTATTTCCCTATTCAGTCATTTGAAAGTCCTTCATAATTGGATTGCGCGTGTAACAAATGACATTTACAATCCTCAATGATTGCAACAGTATTGACACAGTTAATAATAGTCCATTACATGACACATATAGGAGATCTTCACTTCAGATCCCACCCAAATCCCTGCCTATGTTTGAAAAGACTCTTTTGGTATCAACCACAAATCTCAGACACCTACTCCCACCCACTGGAAATATTCAGGCATCCTTCCTGCTATCCCAGACCCATCTAAAACCAGTCTCCTAACTGAACCCCAATAACCCCAGAGGCCCCATCTGCCCCCAGCAAGCTCCCCACCCCATGACACTAGGGTCTTCTGTGAACGGAGTGATGGCCAGAATTACGATGCAACTCAAAGCTTTCTGCTACCAGACCCTTCCACATCTCATTGCAAGACTACCACTTGTTTGGCTTTTACATTCAACTCATCCAGGGATCCACTATTCTTTGGGGGTACACCTCCCCCATTCTCATCCCCGTCCATATCATTGTGTTGGGACTGCCTCCATCTCTCCTGATCTCAACAAGGAAACAGCCAACTCAAGCCAGATCTATCCAAGTGTCCATCCTTGCAGCTATGGTGATTGGTTTGGGCATGGACAAGAGGTCCTACCGACACAGATGAGATTTGGTGCTGGAACTTCAGCCAGAACTTTCAACTGATATCGTTGTAAAGCTGGACGAAAGAAGCTACAGCTGCCAGTAGCCACTGTGTGTGAAAAACCTGTCCAGCAGCAGAGTCACACAAGGGGAAGAAGAAAGAGGTGAGAGACAAAGTCTGCTAGACCTGAGCACTGTAGCCAGTCATGCCCGATGCTGGCCAGGCATCTCGGTAACATGAACCAATGGCACTGCTTTACTTACCAGTTGGAGTTGGAGTTCACCATGATCCTCTTCGCAGCTGAACAGTGCCTGACCTTGCTTTGCCCTTACTTGCCCAGACAACTTTCTGGCATGAAGTCCCAGCACCTTGCCTCCTGGTCACTGTCTACAGGGACATTCCCTGCCCTTTTCTCCTCCAAGGGCCGTTGTCACAAGGAAGCTCAAGCATTCATCTGCCCCACACTCATCTTGCAATCAACAATGGCACCTCTTTTAGTCCTGAACTCAGTAGGATTTGTCTTTGGTGACGGAAATAGTAATGAAACACTCCACTCAGAAGGAAAGAGCAACATTCCATGTGTCTCTTTTCAGGGCCCATCACACTTAGCACTGAAGAGCAAGGGCATGTGAGATGGAGCAGATGGTGATGATAAAACTGGTGGGAAAAGCTATTGACTGTTGACATGCTGCTGGCTCCTTAGGTTTAGAATATCAATAGCTCATCAGTGCCTTCTTCTGAATATTTACCAACTTGCCTCATTCTCCACTCCTGATAAAACCAGTGCAGCTCCAACCTCGGACAGAAGCAAGAGCTAAGCTATGTGGCAAGGGGAGCAGATCTTCTTTGATTTTAATGATTTGTTTCAAATGATCAGGGCTCAGGGTTTAGCCACCAGGTCTCCTCGTTTAGATATTCATCCCCCTCTCAACCACTCTGAGACTGAATGCACTGAATTCAAACCCCCGTCCCTCTGCTGACAAACTGTGACCCTGCGTCCCCAGTGTCCTAAACATCACAGCAAGGCTGACACGCAGGTCCACGGCTGACCCTCAGAGTGAAACAGTTCCTCACCTGGTTACCAAGGATTCAGCTGCCTCTCCATGCCATCAGGGCGCTGGATGTGAGAAATTTAACATGCAAACCATGTTGATTAATACGGGCCAGTGTCTGTAATCTCCCTGGGCAATCTCATCCATTATTGGTTTCCATTTCTGCCCTGAAGTTGATATTCCCTAGGTCTGAACCTATGTCTAATGGGATAATGTTTTTGAGCCCCAAACTAGAGCACCCTACCTTCAGAGCATCCTCAGGTGACCTGCAGACACCTCAAACTCCTGTGTCCAAAACTGAACCCTACCTTCTCCTGAAACCTGACCCTCTAACCACAACCCCTGTCTCCATCTATATGGAATAAGCTATGTGCCATGTTCATGAAAATTATTCTCAACTCTTCCTCTAAACAACCCACCACCACCTGCTGATACCTCTGTCATCCACTCCTCTGTACTCCACTGCGGCCTTGGCTGGGTTAGACCATCAGCCTTCTTTTTTTAACTTAATTTTGTATTTTATACTGAGGGTATAGTTGATTTATACTGTTGTGTTAGATTCAGGTGCACGGCAAGGCAGTTCAGTTATACATATACATAGATCTACTCTTTTTCCCATTCTTTTCCCATGTAGTTTATTACAGAATATGGAGTATAGTTCCCTGTGCTATACAGTAGGTCCTTGTTAATTATCTATTTTATGCAGTGTGTATATGTTAATCCCAAACTCTTAATTCATCCCTCCCCTACATTTCTCCTTCGGTAACCATAAATTCATTTTCAAAGTCTGTGAATCTGTTTCTGTTTTGTAAATATGTTCATTTGTGTTATCTTTTTAGATTCCACATGTAAATGGTACATGCGTGCTCAGTCGCATCCGACTCTTTGCAACCCCGTGGACTGTAGCCCACCAGGCTCCTCTGTTGGCAGGATTTTCCAGGCAAGAACACTGAAGTGAGTTGCCATTTCCTCCTCCAGGGAAACTCCCCGACCCAGGGATCGAACCCGTGTCTTCTGCATTGGCAGGTGCATTCTTTCCCACTCAGCCACCTGAGAAGCCCAGATATAAGTGGTATCATGTGGTTTTTGTCTTTGTCTGACATAATTCACTCAGTATGATAATCTCTAGGTCCATCCAAGTTGCTGCAGATGACGTTATTTCATCCTTTTATGGCTGAGCAGTATTCCATTGTGTGTGTGTGTGTATATATGTATATGTATACACACACCACATCTTCTGCATCCATTCCCCTGTTGATGGACGTGTAGGTCACTTCCATGTCTCAGCTATTGTAAATAGTGCTGCTATAGTGAACACTGGGGATGAACATATCTTCTGAGCCCTCACTTCCTCTCCAATCTGCTTTTCACTCTGTGGCCAGTGATCTTTTCTAAAATGCAGACCCAACCCTGCACTGACCTGCCCAGCACTGACCTTCCAGGGTAAACTTTGCTTCCAAACCTGATGCCCCAGCCAGACGGATCTGTCTGCAGCTCCCCACGACACTTCACAGCCCCAGGCCCTCGCTCAGGCTGTCTGCTCACCTGGGCCCCTCGCCTGACTCCTTTCCCTGCCCTCCGTGTTGATCTCCCCATCCTCTGTGTCCCTACCACTCGAGCTTTGCTCTAACGTGGCACTCATCAGATGCCTGGAGTCCTTCACTTATTAAGGACTTAAGTCAGGTCTCACTCATTAAGAGTGTGAGCTCCCTGTTTTACCCCTGGCTGAATCCCCAGCATCTAAGCAGCTTTCAGAAAATCCCTTCTTACTAAGGATTTGAAGGAGAGTTCCTGCCTCCAGCGATGTTTCCCTTCTGCCCTGGGCGGTGCTCAGAACTCAGCGGGTCTGGGTGTGCGGAGCCCTGCGGACAAGAACCCAAGGGGCAGATCAGAAGGCTGGGCTAAAGGACCATCCCCCAAAAGTCTGCAACCCTGGAGCCTGCCTTTTAGGGGAAGGGGGAAATGTCACAGACCCCTTCCCTCCCTGATGAACCCACTGTGCCCCCAAAAGGTCTCTGGGTCCCCCCAGGCATTTTCTCTGGTCACCTAGGAACACTGCTTGGTATTTATGAGTGTAGAGAATGCTGCTCTCACAGCTCTTTTTCCTTCCGTTTCATTAGCCAGGAGCGTTTTAATGGTTTGATGCTTACTCTTCTCAAATGCAGAAATGTTAGTGGCTTCCTACCGTGAAAAGCATTCTTCATTCCCAGGCTCGTTTCACCTTAAAGTAATCTACATGGGGTGGGGGTTTCTTCAAGAGCTGCAGCCCGACCTCTGGACAAAACACAGTATGTGGTCTTCAAAGCTCAAAGGACCCCGAATCAGAGCACAACAGAGCTTTCAGATGAAAATGAGCGATGGAGTGAAGGAGAAGAATCCACTCTTCCCAACAAATTCCAAACTTTACCACGTGATAGTTCCTCGGAGGGTATCATAACAGAGATATGTTGAATTGATATTTTCAAATGAGTGTGTTCATCACAAAAATCACTGCAGCACTATCAACCTTTGATCCGAGCACTGGAATCCCAAGGTCAGCGATGGATCTCGGGGCCAGTGTCAGACAAGGAAGCAAAAAGGCCGAGGCAGGAGTAGAACCAGTCAGACAGTCAATCAACAGTTACTCAGCTCCCACTGTGTGCTGGACACATGGGATCAGTGGCAGACAGAACAGAATAGTCCCTGCCTAGAGGACTCTTGTTCTCCTGAGAGGGGACAGACCTGGAAAAGACTGGGAAGTGCTTCACAGCCAAAAGGAGCCTGGATTTCATTCTAGAGGGCATTTAAGGTAGAAAGTGACATTTTCTGGTTCATACTTTGAATGGGTCATCTAGCAGTTAAGGAAAGAATGGGTTTTTAGGATACACTCAATCCTTCATAGAATTAAGCTAAGAGTTATTGTAGTAGATCCAGCAACTTAGGAAGAGCCTTAGACTGGGGTAGCTCTTGGAGGTGACAGTTTGGGAGTGTATTTCCAGTGTCCTTTGGGGTCCACCAATGTGGGGGATGAAAGAAAGACGAGTGAGGGAGGTCTCCTTGATCCTTCACTTAGGCAGTGAAGGAACTGGGATGCCATTTATGGGAAAGGCTGAGCACACGGAGGAACCATTGGTGGGGAATGGGCAATCAGAGTCTTGGGTTGGAAATTTTGTAACATCTGTGTAGCGATGTTAAGAAAGCAGGTGGTTTTGATTTCTGTTTCTCTAATAATTGGTGATGTTGAGCATCTTTTCATGTGTTTATTGGCCATCTGTATGTCCATCAACAGAAGAATGGATAAAGAAAATGTGGTACCGATATTGTTGTTCAGTCACTAAGTCATTTCCTACTCTTTGCATGGGACCCCATGGACTGCAGCACTCCAGGCTTCCCTGTCCTTCACCATCTCCTGGAGTTGGCTCAAACTCATGTCCATTGAGTCGGTGATGCCACCCAACCATCTCATCCTCTGTTGTCCCCTTCGCCTCCTGCCTTCAATCTTTCCCAGCATCAGGGTCTTTTCCAATGAGTCAGTTCTTTGCATCAGGTAGACAAAGTATTGGAGCTTCAGCTTCAGCCATCAGTCCTTCCAACAAGTATTCAGGGTTAGGATTGATTGGTTTGATCTCCTTGAAGTCCAAAGGGACTCTCAAGAGTCTTCTCCAGCACATGCCTACAATGGAATATTAGCCATAAAAAGAAATGAAATTGTGCCATTTGTAGAGACATGGATGGACCTAGAGTTGTCATACAGAGCTAAGTAAGTCAGAAAGAGAAAAACAAGTATCGTATATTAATATATATGTGGAATCTAGAAAAATAGTATAGAGAAACTTATTTGCAAAACAGAAATAGAGATACAGAGGTAGAGAACAAACGTATGGATGCCAGGGGAAGGGGAGGAGTATGGGGTGGATTGGGAGATTGGAATTGACACATAAACACTATTCTGTACAAACAGATAACTAACTGACACTCCACTCAGTGGCCTGTGGTGACCTCAATGGGGAGGAAATCCAAGGAAGAGGGAATATATGCATACATTCAGCTGATTCGCTTTGCTGTACAGTGAATGTACAGTGGTATCCAGCAACTAGCACAACATTGTATAGCAGCTAGACTCCAATAATAAATAAATAAAATGACTCAAAGGAAAAAATAAAAATTAAGGTAAAATACAAGAAAAAAATGAAGCAGGCAGACTTGAGTCTGCAGCTCAAGGGCCGGAGCTGGAGGTTGGGGTGGGGGAAGGGTGCGGTTCCCATCTGAGCTGGAACCAGAAAGAAACTTAAAGACTGTGGAACAGATATGTGATGGCATCTATCCCAGAAGGGAATACACACAATGAAATGACTCCCCAGGGTTTCCACTTAGGTAGGCTTGTTTCGGAGTAAAAGTAAGAAATGGTATTGAAGGAAAGGAAGCAACCGCAATAAATTCGAAGTTTCCTATATGTGGGAAGGTGGGCAAACCATTCATCAGAAGAACCTGCCCCTCATCCCTGGTCCTGCCTGTATTCCCTGTGGCCTCAGACAAGTCACTGGACCTGTTTAAGCCTCAGGATCTCTGTCTGTGAAGTGAGTGTTCCTCCCGATGGTATAGCTGTAGTCCCCTTAACGCCTCAACCTGGAGCCCAAATCACTCTTGTGCTTACACCCTTGGGCCGGCGCAGTGCTGGGTCTGGGGCCATACTCAGGTGCAATGAAAAGTTTCCTATATCAGGAAATTCATCCATAGGGGACCTCCCTGATGGTCCAGTGGTTTAAGACTCAGTGCTCCAAGTGCAGGGGGCCTGGGTTCAATCCTCGGTCAGGGAAATAGATCCCCCAGGCCACAACTAAGGATCTGCATGCCGCAATGAAGACCAAAGATCCTGTTTGCCACCACTAAGAACTGGCACAGCCAACTAAATAAATAAAAACAAATATTAAAAAAGAAACACCCATAAGGTTGGAGAGGCCAGCATGAGTGAGGAGTGGCAGTGAGTGCATGGCGGAGGCCTTCAAAGGCACATAATCCAAGTCACTGTCCCCCTCTCAATCCCTGCCAAGGAGAGTCACGGACCCATGTTGCTCTGATGATGTGCAGACTCCTCTTTGGGAGGAAAGGAAAATGTCTCTCTGTGATGGAGGCAGTTGAGATCCACAGAGCACTGTCTTGTGTCCTACAAACTGTGTTGCAGGCAAATGAAGTGAAAGTGATGGTCGCTCAGTTGTGTCTGACTCTTTGGGACCCAAGAACTATAGCCCACCTCTGCCCATGGAATTCTCCAGGCAAGAATACTGGAGTGGTTGCCATTCCCTTCTCCAGGGGATCTTTCCAACTCAGGGATGGAACCCAGGTCTCCTGCATTGTAGGCAGATTCTTTACCATCTGAGCCACAAGGGAAGCCCATGTTGTAGGCAAGAGGGAAACACTTAACAAACTCACTTGATAGGGCTTGGTTTCCTAAGCCCAGCAACAGGATTCAAACTGCTTGTGTCGTTTCTAGCATTAAACTCATCACAAATCTTCTCAGCATCAATGAACTAACTCAGTTCTAACTATTCTGTTACATAGTGATGTGACATTGTAATTTGCTTTTGAATATTTTTTGCAGGAAAAAAATAAGAAGCTAAAAGAAAGCATGCTGCAAATTTCACAATGAATAGTAAATGCAACTTATCGCAGCAGAGTAAACTGAGAATCTGCTGTGTAACAAAAAATTGGGACAATTAAGTGGATGCTATTAAGAGACATGTTTACACAGAGAATTCTATAAGAGGTTTCTTGTCAATGGCCAGAAAAGAATCAAGAAAATTAGTCATCAGAAATCAGAACTGTGTCTAACAAAGATTTTTAAACAACAGATTTAAACAGATTTTAAATCTGTTTAAACAGATTTCGAACAAAGCTGAGTTTATAACTTCGGCCAGCTATAAAATGGTTTAGATTCCTGCACGCACACACAAAAAAATTTTAGATGGAAAGATGGTAAAAGAAGTTGTTATTTCAGCTATGGAAGTTTTTCTTAAAGTGATGAAGAGAAAAATTTTAAATGTATTCGGCAGGAGTGAAAGATCTCCAGTTAAGATCCAAACCGTTGCCTGTAGAATATCAGACCTTTCAAACAATATCAAAGATGTGTTGATTCAAAATTTGAAAAATTGCAAGTGTATATTTTTAACTTTAGATAAATAGTGCAATATGGGAGCTACCACTCAGTGAAAAAAATTTTGACAGTAAGCTTAATGAAATTCAAATGCAAGCCAAGTATTTCTAGTGCAGATTTTGCCTTGAAATTGAGATGTGCTGTAAGTGTGAAATACACACTGGGATTTCAAAGATCTTGTATGAATAAAAGAATATAAAATATTAATAATTTGGAATATTGATTATATGTTTAAATAATATTTTATGTATATTGAGTTAAATAAACTATGCTATCAAAATTACTTTCACTGCTCAAAAACCTCTCAGTGCAAGAATCTGCTTCCCACCTCGGGGGGAGAGGGGGGGAAGAAGAAGGAGAAGCAGAGGAGAGAAAAAGGTGAAAGGATGCTGATGATGAAACTAAATGTAAATGACTCTTGATTCTTAAAAATAAACACACACACACAACAGTCTGGAGCTAAAATCCAACTTAAGAAGTGACAGGGTGAAGAGGAGGGAGTCAGGAAGGAAAATGGTCCTGAGATTCGGCCAAAAAGAAGGAATAAAGTACCGATTCCCACTACAAGATGGATGAACATTACACTAAGGGAAATCAGGCATTTACAGAAGACTGTATATTGAAGAACCGCATTTACATGAAATAATTGAAATGTCTGGAATAGATAAATCCATAGAGACAGAAAGTGGATTCGTGGTTACCTAGGGCTACAGGGCAAGACGGAATTGGGGGTGGGAATGATTAAGGGCTCAGAGTTTGTGTAGGGAAAGATGAAAATATTCTAAAACTGAGAGTTGATGGTTGCATGACTCTCAGAATATACTAAAAACCATTAAGCTGTGTACTTTGAGTCTCGTGCTCTACTTTCTGAGCTAGCCGGGTGGCTTAAACTGTATACTTTTCTCTCTTTTTTATTTTCTGGTTGCGCCACACAGCTTGTGGGATTTTAGTTCCTTGACCAGGGGTTGAACCTGGGCCCTTGGCAGTGAAAGCACTGAGTCTTAAGCACTGGACGGCCGGGAAATTCCAAAGTATGTACTTTAAATGGGTAAGTCGTATGGTGTGTGAACGATATCTCACGAAAGGTGTTTTAGACATGTGTGTGTGTTAAGTGTACTGAAGCTCTCTTATTCTTGTTGTAAAGAGGAGGGTAGGCTAAGATACTAATCAGTTCTAAATACTGCCTATTAATTCAATTATTGAAATAAGAGTCACTCCCCTGTCACAAGAAAGTAGACACTAATCAAGAAATCCTTTCCCAGAAACTGCTTGCCGAACTTATTCTATTCCTAGATCTGTTTGGGGGTTGGAAGGAATGTCATAGTTAGTTGTCGGGGAGATGCGATAAAGCGAAATACGTGTTTTATAATAAATGTCACTTCTGTCAATTCTGGCAGTTGCAATATGTGCAAAACCAGAACTCTCCCTGCGGGGTGTGAAAGTGAGAGCTCTGCTCGCAGAAGCCGTGGAGCAGAGCCTGAGGGATGCAGGATGCTGTGGTGGAGAGGATGCTGGGGTGACACATGGGAGGGGTGGAGGGTGGGGGGGATCAGGGATGGGGAAGT
Organism: Odocoileus virginianus; assembly: GCF_023699985.2. Lineage (NCBI taxonomy): Eukaryota > Metazoa > Chordata > Mammalia > Artiodactyla > Cervidae > Odocoileus > Odocoileus virginianus. The sequence goes on from NC_069689.1 coordinate 50,932,414, forward strand.
CACATGCCTTGCAGCTCAAAATCTTGGGGACCACAATACAGGACATTTGATGGATATTAAAATTAAACTCCAGTTACATTCTCTATTATTATCTTAACACTTGGTCTTGCCCGAGTCCAGTGGGCAAACTTCTCACACTTGAATGGGCACCAGAACCATCTGGAAGGTTTGTTAGAACACAGCTCATGGGGCCCCTCCCAGAGTTTCTGATTCAGTAGGTCTGGGGTGGGAGGGGCCTGAGAACTCACATTTCTAACACGGTCCAGATGATGCTGATGCTAAAACTGAAGCCACCAATGCGTGGATCACGCTTCCAGTAGCAACAGCAAAGAGAACCTGCCCAGTGCATCCCACAGCTGGATGAGGGCACGGTGGGGACCCTTCGACACCCATCTCTTAAGACGCCTCTTGAGATGCTCCAGGGGCAGAAAGGGTTAATGGAGGGGCATTGTGCTGCCCCAGGAAAACTGGCTGGGTTCCTTAAGCAGTTTATATCAGATTCAAGGCTTCTTGCTCATTGATTGCAGTCAGTCCAGTTAGCCCTGTAACAAATTGCCTTAAATTATTGAACTAGTAATAGGCGCAGCTGGGTAAATAATGCACGGGATGGTGAGGGTCTATATTCATTAAGAAGTTGCCCACATTGCATGTTTCCCACTGGGTCTGACTCAGAATGATTTGTTCACGCCCGCCCAATATTTCGCAGTGCTTGCCCATCTGCACACTCTCCATTTGAGCCATTGATTGAAATCCCTCATGCATTTCTCAGAGGTTCCCCAAACGGAGTCAAGGTTTCACCGCACGTATCTGCAGAGTGGCCACACAGACACATGCCCTAAGTGTCTTTAAGACGCTTAACAGCGTATGTGCCAAGCGTTTAATCCATCCTGATGATGATGAAACTCATGATGAGAAACAAGTTGCTCTCATTTACGGGCTGCATTGGAGGCAAATCAATGAACTTGAACCCAAGAAGCCTTTGTTTCCAAAATGCAAATTTTCTTCCCTCCCCCTGCCCCAGCTTTATGGAGCTACAATTAACAAAGAGAATTATCTAGATTTAAGGTATACCACGCGCTGATTTGATACACACACGTACTGTGAAATGCTCACCACAACAGTTAACACATCCATCACTTCTCATAGTTACCACTGTCTGTGTGTGCCTATGAGAATGTCAAGAAGACTGAAAATCCGGTGCTTTCTCGGCAAACCTCAAGTATATGAATACAAGAGTGGTAACGATAATCGTCATGCTGTACATTGGAATTTTTGCCCCGGCCAAAGGAGCATTAAGAAATACAGTGTTTGCTCAAGGAAACTTTCCCTGTAATGAGATACGGCAGAGACTAGCCGTGGTAGGGCTGATGAAGATTAAGATAGGCTCCTTTGAAAGCTCATGAGACAGAGCATACAAATCACCATGGAAACCAAGCCACGTTTTATTGTGTAATAGGTTAGCTAATTATCCTAAAAAGGTAAGAAAGCACACTGCCTAACTGGAGATCAGGGTAGGTATTAATGAATAATATGGCAGGATAACAGAGGAGCAGGGCAGCTAGGAGCACCCAGGACTCCCTGACCTTCCAGGCAGGACTGGGCAGAGAGTGTTTCGATGCCCTATTAGATGCAGGGATGAGAGGGTTGGCCATGGACTAAGCAGATTTGGAGGGAACAGACAAGTGGGAGCAGATGGTTTTACTGCTGCCCCAACCCCAGAAGCCACCCCAGTGCCGTGGGATACACACTCCAGGAGAAAGGCTGGACGGGAACAGGAAGGCAGGGAAGGAGCGTGTGAACCCATCCTGGGCACCTGCCCTGGGAACTTTCACCCATGTCAGCTCACTGAATGCTCCCTAAAGCCTGGTGGTCCAGTGGTAAGAATCTGCCTGCCAATAGAGGAGATGCTGGTTCGATCCCTGGTCCGGGAAGACCCCACATGCCAATAGACAACTAAGCCCTGCGCCACGGCAACTGAGCCCCCACACCTAGAGCCTGCGCTCTGCAACAAGAGAAGCCCCGATAATAAGCCCCAGCACCACAACAGAGTAGCCCCTGCTCGCCTCAACTAGAGAAAGACTGTGTGCAGCCGTGAGCACCCAGCTTAGCCTAAAAGAATTTTAAATGAATTTTTTTATTGTATATTTTGTTTAATACTTGCATTGTTTCTATAGTGCAATTATAGCAATCTTGAAATTGACTTCTCATTACAAATATTTGTCGAGTTTTGTTTCAGAAACATTTTTCCTACTCTCTTGCACATGCACCCAGACACACTACAAAAAACTCATTCATAACACAGTAAGGGCAAACATTATTCATGTAAACATCTTTCATTAATTTCCCATAATTTAAAAAAACCATAGAATTATAGACACTGAATAAGGCTCATAGATTTAGTTCAAATTCCACAAAAGACCAATCAAAGATGCTCATTAACTGTGATGAGGTTAACTTTTGGTTGCAATAAATGCTGAAAGCATTCCCTTGGCTTCCAATCCTTAAACATACCTCACAACCTAATCGATTTGTTTCAGGATAAAAAGAGAACACAGAAAACGCAGGAGAAAAAACTCTTGAAGTAGGGAGCTCAGAACCATGAACCCAACTCTCTTCTATGATAAGCAGACACTACATAGTACCTGTAGTTTCCCAACGCATGAATCGAGATGAATGACAGTCATCCAAAATGTAACCAAGTTGTATATTAAGATACATCAGTACATGTGTACATATTGCTAGTATACACAGTGAAAATCTGTCATCATATTTATCATTTCATTTCATCCAGGACCAAAGTGGGAAAAAACCAAACCCACTCAAGTTGACTATCATTATAAAGGAGTGTTCTAGCAAGAGTCGGGGCAGTTGGGAGGTGTGTCCTAGGGAGGTGACTGGTCTTGATGTTAAAACGACTTCCAACAACGGTGCGTCAAGTCACAGACAGAGGAAGCAATGATCTGCGTTATCCAAGGATGTCTCTCTCTGGTGGAAAGTTCGGGGCTTGGGTGCATAGTCGCCCAGAGCCTAGACAGAAGCGGACTGTGCTGGGAAATGGGCCCCGCCTTGCCGGCAGGACCCGCCTCCATCCTCTCTCGAGGTGAAGGCCCGGAGGCAGGGACTGCTGGCAAAACCATGAAGCCCCACCCAGGGGATCTGAACCCCAACTCCGCTCAGGGCAGCCTCCCTGACGTGTGTGACTAGGCAGTAAGGTGGCGGTGGATGGCGGCCAGAAAACCCGTTCCAAGGTTCAAAAATTTTTTTAACTGGTCTGCACTAAACTAAATTTTTTTTTTTGCTAAATACCAATACGAGCCCAACACTGAGACTTTTCTTTTTCATTCCAATAATCTCAAGCATAAAGGACTATGAAGTAAGGGATACGACAATCCTCTCAGTAAACATAGACTAGATTTCACATATGTATACGCACCACATTTATTTAAGACCTTTTTATTTTTTAACAAAATCTTTCTGATTTAAGTAACTTCTGAAACACTCACAACAGTTGTGTAAATCCTTCCTAACATGTCTCTATGCTTTTACCTATCTAAGTGTTAATATGTATCCATAAAAACAAAAAGACTTGTATGTTTTCCATTTCAGGTCATTGGTATCACATGATATTTATATTCTGCAGCTTCATGGCTTCATTTGACATTGAGTTTTCAAGAACTGCGAGTATTGACAGTGTAGATCAATAAGTGAGTTCAGCAACATTGCTGAGCTTATTCCATGAAGGCAAGGGCAGTCATAAGGAAAGGGACATACACCTTCGGATTTGAGACTTTCAGACCTGGAATGTGGTCAGTTTACAGAAATGTTCCATGTGGGCTTACGAAGGATGCCTCATCTCTGATATTTCTGATTCCATGTGTGTCAGTTAGATTAAGCATGTAAGTGCCATGTGTGTGAGTGCATGCTCAGTCGCTCAGCCACGCCTGACTCTTTACGACCTCATGGACTGTAGCTGGCCAGGATCCTCTGTCCATGGGATTCTCCAGGCAAGAATATTGGAGTGGGCTGCCAGGCCCTCCTCCAGAAGTGCCATATACTTACTATTATAGATAAAATTATACTAGAGGCCTTTACCTGTATCAACAGTTTTGATCATCACAACTTTTCAAAAATATGTATGATGTGGGTCTTACAGACAAAGAAATGGGAGTCTCAGAGCTGGGAAATGACAGGCTTGGCACCTGTCTGCTTTGAAAAGGAGTCAGTCTTCCAGAAGTCAGTATCTGCAACTGAAGAAACGATCCAGCCAGCAAGGCAAGTAGATACACTTTAGTCTGTGTTTAAATCCAGATCGGTGAAGCTCTGAAATGATAGCTCTCAATCTCTAACCTACTGTGCAAAATCTTGCAAACAAAAGTGCAGCCTCTCCTAATTCTGTCAGGCTCCTCTGCACTTGACATTTGGGGTGACCTTCTCTGCTGACTTTGCAGTGTCTCCCTGACTTTCCCCAGTGTGGGCTACCCACCATGGATGTCCTAACACACCCAGGTCCTCTGGGGTCATGCCCACCCTCTCCCACCTTTCAGGCCTCCCCTGACCATCAGGTGACCAAGCAGGTTCACATGTGAACAACCAAAACCCGATCCAATGTGTCTTTCCACCGTTTATGACTGCAATCTTTGGGCCTAACAGGACAGAAACTGAAAAGGCAGATTCATTATGATACTCAGGTAGCTTAGCTATCAGGCCTCCTCCCTTGCCAGAGCCCCTCTATTGACCTTAATTCTCTATGGGTAATTTTATCTTCTCCAGGAGGATTCCAAAAGTTGTATTAACCTCAAGCCACCCCAAACCTGGACCCACGGCCGCAGAAATGATTTCCTCTTCGTGGGGATCTCGACGTTGAGCCGCGAGCACTGTGGGAGAGTTCACAGGCCACGGTCTCAGGATTACAGCTGAGATCCGAGCAGCAGGCAGGGACCTCGCATGCCCCACCTCCTTCCACCCGCGCGTCATGCAGGGCACCTTCCCCCACCCCGTGGGACGCACTGGCCTCATCAGTCCTGCTCCGCTGCGGCCTTCGAGCCAGCACCCCGCCTGGGCCCCGCCCGGCTCCAGCTGTGTCCGCTGGACTCTTGGGGAAGGGCCAGGCCCAGGCCAGATGATCTGACATGATGAAAAGGGAAATACTCCGCATTCCTTCTGCAGAACACATCTGCCAAATGCCATGCAGTGAGGAGAAGCAGGCTGGGGATTTCTCGAGCAGACCAATGTGGCTGCAGCCCTAACAGGGTTCCGTGGGGGGAAGAACTGGGTCACCTCTAATGCAGGCGAGCTTCACGGGGACACGAGCGTCTGCCGCGGAAGGAGCAGGGGGCCAGGGAGCGTGGCCGCCAAGGAGAACGCGGGACCAGCATTAAGGTACTCTCCCAATGTATGCGGACTTCCAGTTTTGGAAAAACGTCTTCATATTCCCAGAAATGACCCAGTGGAACAATCAAGTTACATTATTTTCTCCAGTCATCAATGCATAGTGATGGTTCCAGACAGAAAGGGCCAAAATCCTCTTTTTAACTCTGTTTTGACTCACGCTCAGCCATCAGCCGGAGCTTCTCATAAAGGTCCTCCTTTGCCAAAGCTCAGCTTCTGTCTTCACCACCAACTAAGGTGGTTTGGCGGGGAAAACCTCAGAGTGTCAGTCTGAACTTGAGTCAAACTAGGCATCTTCTACCCAGGACATGGTTTTTAATTTATTTTTATTGGAGTATAGTTGCTTTATATAATGTTGTGTTAGCTTCTACTGTACAGCAAAGTGCATGAGTTATATATATATTTAGATATATATATTTAGATATATATATACATATATCCACTCTTTTTTTGGATTTCCTTCCCATTTAGGTCATCCCAGAGTGCTGATCAGCGTTCTCTGTGCTATGTACAGTAGGTTTTCATTATAAGCTATTTGATGTGTGCCTGCATGCTTCAGTCACTGCAGTCATGTCCAACTCTTAGCCACCATATGGACTGCAGCCCACCAGGTTCCTCTGTCCATGGGATTCTCCAGGCAAGAATACTGGAGTGGGTTGCCGTGCCCTTCTCCAGGGGATCTTCCTGACCCAGGGATCGAACCTGCATTCTCTTACATCTCCTGCATTTATACATAGTCTCAATAGTGTATCTTGCAAACTAAAATGCCTACCGAGGCCAGGCAGGGACCGTGAATGGCTGAAGCAAGCCAGGTGGGGATGGTGGCCTACCTAAGAGGATGTGTCCACCTAAAGGCCCCAGGGTTAATTCAGAGCAGACAGACCGCTACCATGTAGGAACACAGGCCCAGATTCATGCACTTTGATTGGTAGTTGGAAAATCTGGACTTTGATATAAAATCTCCAATATTTTTTTTTGACAACTAATCCAAATGTTTTTTAAAAACAAACACTGAGGACCAAACAAATACATCTGCAAGCTGAACACAGCAGATTGTAAGCACTGGTGCAGTCTCACGGCCGAGACCTGGGATCAACCAATGTAAATCTATCTAACCCAGCTCCAGGGTACCTGCTCGCTCCACACAGCACCATCTTGCCAGGCGGAGACTGGGTGAAACATCCGGTTTCCTGGCATGCTGCCTGCATCACTCTGGTTACTACCTCTCTCGGAGGACTGGCGTTTCTGAGGATTCAAACCCAGAAATGGGGACTTCCCTGGAGATCCAGAGGCTAAGACTTTGTGCTCCCAAAGGAAGGGGCCAGGGTTCAATCCCTGGTCAGGGTACTAGATCCCACAGGCCACAGCTAAAAAAAGGTCCCACGTGCCACAGTGGAGATCAGATATCCCATGTGCCATAACTAACATTCAGGACAACCAAATAAATAAATAAAATATTTTAAAAAATAGAAATGATGCCCCCAACAACAAGGCTGCCTTCTTCAACCTAATTCCTGCTTTTCCATGGTTCCTTTCCCTCATATCTCAGTTGGTAAAGAAACCACTTGCAATGCAAGGGACCCCAGTTCGATTCCTGGGTCAGGAAGATCCGCTGGAGAAGGGATAGGCCACCCCCTCCAGTATTCTTGGGCTTCCCTTGTGGCTCAGCTGATGAAGAATCCACCTGCAATGTGGGAGACCTGAGTTCAATCCCTGGGCTGAGAAGATTCCCTAGAGAAGGGAAAGTCTACCCACTCCAATATTCTGGCCTGGAGAATTCCATGGACTGTATAGGCCATGGGGTCACAAAGAGTCAGACATGACTGAGCGACTTTCATTTTACTTTCTCCTCAACTCACAGTAGAATAACCTCATCATTTTGCTCAGTCAATGGTATTAGTTAGCCTCCCAGAAGGAGACTTTTTTCATTTGCGTCAGATTTGGCTTTTTTTTTTTTTTTTTGCTCCCATCAGCCTTTTGACTATTTTCCTATAGGATCCCTTTAAGATTCTTCCTCAAAGATCCCACAAAGCCTCACACAGTGTTTGCACAATAGCGAGCATTTCACAAGTGTGAAATCAGAGAACAAAGGGCATCCCAAACCTTCAGCCCACTCTCTCTTCTCTGCCCCTGGGCAGGCATTTCTGCCTTAGACCAGCTGAAAGCCAGGCTCTCCATAATCTGATAAACTTCCAATGCATCTACATTACTGAGTGCCTGCCATGCTACAGGTCCTATTCTTAATCAAACCCTCTCAACTATCCTCTAAGACTGGTCCTAACTCGGTCCTACACTACAGATGAGGAGAACAAGGGCCAGAGGAGGAAAAAACCCTTAAGCAGCAAAGTTAGGATGTGAACCCAAGTCAAAGCAACGCCCAGGGAGATAGTGAAGGACAGGGAAGCCTGGAGTGCTGCAGTCCATGGGGTCGCAAGAGTCGGACGCGACTTAGCGACTGTACAACAGCTAAGCAAATCCAGAGCCTACACCCAAGGACGCCAGCTGTACAAATTTCATGCCGTGCTATTATTTTCCCCATTTTACAGATGGAGGAAGATGCTCAGAGAGATAACAAAACTTCCTAGAAGTCACACCCAGCTGTTAAAAAAAAAAAAAAGCAGATTCACAATTACCTCAAGATGATACTAGGCACAGATCCCAGGGGCAATTCTAGATCCACTTCTAAATTTTAACACAAGCTTAGTGGAAATGAAAAAATGATTATAATAAGCATAAGAAAGAAGTCTGATGCTGGCTTTGCTATAATCCCTGCTAATCGTGTTTTTAATTAAAAAGCTAAAAATAAAAGCATACGTGAGATTGGCATGCTGGCTCTTCCCCTGCATTTGTGAGTCTGATTTCTTCCCTATTTACAAGCTTGAGCTTGCCCCCCAGCCTTTCACCACTTCATGTGTGGTCCATGGAGCAGCAGCATCGACACCATCTGGGAGTTTCCCAGGAATGTGAAATCTCAGGCCCCGCCCCACGACCCATGAAATAAGAGTCTGCATGTCGACAGACTCTCCAGGTAATGTGCATACACAGGAAAGTCCGAGATGCACTGGACCCCGGAAGATCTCAAATATCAGCCATTTTATGGACAGTTCTCTTTGGGGCATCCAAAAACAGAATCTGACTAGTGAGTGCCAGCTTTTAAATACAAAATACCCAGAGATATAGCTCCCAAACAAGACCAGTCTGAGGGGATCACCAGGGAGTGTCTCAGAAATCTCAGTTTCCAGGCGAGGGAGCCCACTTTGGGGGACCCCGAATTATACCTGAATCCTCTGCTCTTGTGGCCCCCAGGCTCAACATCTGCACCCAAGAGGCCCACCCACCCCTCTCCAAGTATTCTAGGTCTGCTTTTCACAGAGCAGTAGGGAGGGCGTCATGGCTTTCAACCTCTTTGCTGAACAACTAGAAGAAAACTGATCTTTCACCACATGGAAAAATGCACCCAAAAATGAAGTAATAGGGGAATAGCAATGAACCTTAGGGGCTGTCCATAAAGCAAGCCTAAGAAGATTGTTTTGAAAATGTCCTTATAAAGTCACATGGCAAGTCCTCGGTGGCCGAGCTGTGTGTGGTAAGGGGCTGAGACCAGAACCATGGAATCCTGGGTTATAAGAAGGTTGGAACTGCTTCGGTCAGAGGCCAGATCTACAATCAGTCCTTGGGGGAGGTGCCCGGGAAAGGACCCTTGGCCAGAAGGACCTGAGCCCAGGAAAGCCAAGACCCTTCATCCAGAAGGTGGTGCTCAGCCTTTCTCAGGGCCTGCTGGAATTTCATTATCCTGTTCACACTGTACAGATGGGAATTTAATAATTAATTAGGGAGTAGCTCACCCCAGAGCCCGTGCAGGGGGATTATGCAAATCAACCAAGATGTGTGGCAAGGGGCTGAATATTTCATGGTGTGTTTAATTTGCAAATACTACCCACCGAGAAGGCTTAGGCAGGAAACCTATCATCATAATAATTATTATTGCTCATGCAAAACCACTTGAGTTTCCATCAGACGTCTTTCCTTTCAACTGCTTTTGCCAAACATGTCTCCTGAGCAATGTGATATTTTTTTTAAATGAAAGAAAAAGAAAAGTAACTGCCATGTAAAAGAATATTAGAAACAAAATAAACCTGTTTGGATACAATAAAAACTCACATAGACACTACCTTTGCTCATCCTACAACTGTTAACACTCAAAGAGCTTCTATCTTATTCATTTTTCTCTTACATGCACTCAGGTTACCAAATGAGCCTGGAAGGTGAATGAAAAGAATCCAAGGCATTACATCCTATGCAGTCCACACATGCATTAACTAAGCCACCCACGGATTCTGAATACCCCAATATCCTTCCTATAAATTTCACCTCCACTTAAATAAGTCCAGGGTAGCTTTCTATCTCCTCCCCACAAGAACGCTAAATGTTTTAGCTTGTGTGGATAACAAATCTAGAGAACCACGTACCCAGGGGCTTCTAGCTAATTCCGTCTGTTCCATAACCATCACCACCAACACTGGTTGCAAACTTGATCATCAAGAACAGGGTCAGCAAACTTTTCCTGTAAAAAGCCAGTCGTAAATATTTCAGGCTTTGCTGGCCTTACAGGCTCTGTTGGAATTTCTCACTGCTGCAGCCATAGGGGAAAGCAGCCGCAGACAATGTGTAAACAAAGGAGCATGGTTGTGTGCCAATAAAACTTTATTTATAAAATCAGGTGGCTGGCCAGATTTGACTGCCATCCAAACTTCCTGGTACTTGAAGTCTAGCTATAGCATTTCTTAATATCTCCTGCAACCTTATTTTAAAAAAACAAACAAATTTTTTAAAAAATGATGGACTCTCTCTCTGTGACTCTGAACATGTGTCTATGCCGATCCAACTGTATTAGATTAAACCAGTGGTTGGTTCTCACATTGGGCAGCTTCTGGAGACCAAGATCAGCTTTGTGGGCCTGTAAATTGTATAGTGGAATGGGCTACCACACTTAGAATGGCCCCAGGCCCACGCTTGATTTAATTTTCTGCTGATACTCTCTTGAAATTCTTAATAATTTTTGTATAAGGGGCATTTTTATTTTGCCCTGAACCCCAAAATCATGTTGCTACTCTTGCTGGAGACATGGAAAATATCAAAGATTGTCACGACTTGAGGAGGTGCTGTTGGCATCTGGGGAATAGAGACAAAAGATGCTGCTACACAACCAATAACACACAAAACATCCCCCGACCAGCACCATACAATCATCAAAATGTCGACAGTGCCGAGGTTCAAAAGCTCTGGGTTAACCCGTGTAAAGTTGCCAATATTACACCATATCTGACCTATTGAATACCAATAAAGTCATTTTGCATAGTGCAACCTCCTTTAACTGTGTTTTACATCTTTACAGGACCTAACAAAACTATTTACAAACCAGGAAAAAAGCCCTCTCAGTCTATGCATTTCTGATTTCTCTTTGTTCACCATGAATAAGTCTCTTTGAACCTGTCTCCAATTGATGTCCTCGTGGATTCATTTCTTGATTCCTCCAGAGAAGAATACTTCCAAATGGCAAAATTTTTTAAGATTCTGGAACATACTCAGCAAAAATGAATCTCCCACCTACCCCACCCCCATCCCTGATCCCCTTCTAGAGCAATCCTATTTAGAGTGTTCTCATTTGTTCCCTGCAGACATTGGGGACAGTCTGTTGTTGTTTAGTAGCTAAGTTGTGTCACTCTTTGGAACCCCATGGACTGTAGCCCGCCAGGCTCCTCTGCCCATGGAATTTTCCAGGCAAGAATACTGGAGTGGGATGCCATTTCCTTCTCCAGGGGATCTTCCTGACCCAGGAATCGAAAACGCATCTCCTACATCTCCTGTGTTGGCAGACAGCTTCTTTACCGCTGAGCCATAGGCAAGCCCAGGGACATTCTATGAGCTCAATTTCCCTCTTGGTTCCTTTCAGGACATCCTTTATCCGCCAGCCTGAAATGTACCGCAGAGATCTCCTGCACCAGGTCCCAGCCCTGCTTTTGTTTCCCATTTTTGTGGGGGCTGCTTACTTCCATAATAAGGATCCCAAACCTTCCAGAGCCTTCTCCTCCTACAATCAGCTTATCAGACACCCCTACTCCCCCTTTTCTGAAGTCCTGGCTGAATAAAAAGCAGTGCTCCATTTTCCATTCTCTAATTTCTCTCCCTGGGTGCTCTTTGTCACAGAACGTACATCTATTTAAAGTCTGTCAGGACCCAGCGCCTGTCAAAGTCGTTGAACAGAATAAAAAGCTCTTGAGCCTGATCCAGGCCAGTTCTCTATACATAGACTTGACCCTCATTCCTGTTCCAAAAAGAGCAGGAAAGAGACAGCCTGAGGTTGGAGGCTGTAACTTCCCCAGTATTGATTCTGACTCGCAGAGTGATGGCGGGTCCTGGGTATATGTGACCACGGACATGCTCATACATTATTAATACCACTTCTGAATTAAAAAGAAAGACCAGCAGAAGCAACCAGAAAAGCATAAGCAGGCCGAGAACACCAGTTCAAGAGTGCGATTAATTATTTAGCACTATTTAACCACAATCTTGATTCAAGGGCAACATTTGAGTTGGGAGAAGCGTGTAGGAAAATGTGACTCTGACCCCAAGCAGCAGCAGATGGTGCTGGGGGAGCAGCAGGTCCCTGGGAACCCGCCCTTCTCTTCCTTCTTGACCCTTCACCTCCCACGGCCACCGGAGTTTGTCTTCCAGGAGGAAGGCTGCAGGCTCCCACTTCCCCTAACCCTCCGAGGAGGTGAGGCTGAGATGCCCCGGGCCAGTCATCCCAGCCGCTTGATGTCAGACTTGGCAGCTTAGTGATGGGGAGAAGGCTGAGCCAGGAGTGGCCCCTGGGACCTAGGCGGGTCTGGCGTCTGCCTCCCCCGAGCCTACCTGTCCTCACGCTGCAAGCAGAACAGAGGTGGAGAGGATGGGACGGCAGCGATGGCGTGATTGTGGCTTGACAGGAATCCCTCCACAGCTCCTCCAACTGAGCCTTCCTGCCTCCCAGCACAGGCACCCCGCTCAGCTGCGGGTGAGCCAAGGCACTCTAAACGGGTGCCTTGGGGTGGCGATGCCCAGAGGGAGGGTGCAGGATAAACTGGGTAAAAGAACAGAAAGGAAGCCATGTGGAATGGCAAAGGATTCTGTTTTCTGTGACTTCTTCCTATTCACTTTATCTTTTTTCATTTATTTTTCATTGGAAAAGAGGTGCTCTGCAATGCTGTGTTGGTTTCCACCAACAGAATCAGTCATCAGTATACACACATCCCCTCCTTGCGGAGCCTCCCGCCCGCCCCACCGCCGCCGCGCAGCTCCGGGTCGCCCCAGAGCACTGAGCGGAGCTCCCAGCGTATCACGGAAGCTCCCACCAGCTCTGTTTCACACGAGGTAGTGTACGGATGTTGACGCGGCTCTCTCAATTCATCCCCCGGCTCCTTCCCCTCTGTGTCCACAAGTCCATTCTCTGTGTCTGCATCTCTATTCCTGCCCTGCAAATAGGTTCATCAGTACCATTTTCCTAGATCCTTTCCTCTATGCATTAATATTTAATAACCATTTTTCTCCTTCTGACCTACATCACTCTGTATAACAGGCTCCAGTTTCATCCACCTCACGCCAACTGACTCAAAGTTGCTCCTTTTTATGGCTGAGTAATATTCCACTGTGTATATATGTACCACAGCTTCTTTATCCTGGAATGGCAAAGGACTCTTAGTTTTAACTTCCCGGACTCATTGTGATAGAAAAGCCTGTGCTGCTTGTGAATGTGTGTGGTGAAATTCATGACATTAAATTTACCATTTTAAATAGTTTAAAGTGTACAGTTCAGTGGCCTCAAGCACATTCATGCTTTTGTGCAACCATCACCACTATCCATCTCCAGAACTTTTTCACCATCCTAATCTGAAACTCTGTGCCCATTCAAAAGTAATCCCCCATTTCCTCTCCTTCCAGCCCTTGGCAACCGTTTCCCTTTCCATTTGTAAGAATGTGACTATTCTAGGTACCTCGTTTAAGTGGAATTATACTGTATCTGTCTTTTGTGACTGGCTTATTTCACTTAGCATAATGTCCTCAAGGTCCTTCTAGGTTGTAGCAGGTGTCAAAATGCCCTTATTTTTTAAGGTTGAAGAATATTCTATTGTTTGTGTAGAATACATTGTTTGTGTTTCTTCCTTTCCTCTGTCCATGAACACTCTCATGGTTGTTTCCACCTTTTGGCTATTGTGAACAGTGCTGCTATGAATATGGGGTGTACAAATATCTGAGATCCTCCAGGCAAGAATCCTGGAGTGGGTTGCCATTCCCTAACTCCAGGGGATCTTCCCAACCCAGGGATCAAACTCATGTCTCCAGCATCTCCTGCATTGGTAGGCGGGTTCTTTACCACTAACGCCACCCAGGAAGCCCCTTTTTTATAAACACATATCCCCAACAGAGATTTTATTTCACTAGCTCTGGAGTGAGTCCTGGGAACCTACATTTTTAACAAGACCCTCCCCCTCAGCTGATTCCAATGCCAGACCAGGTCTGGGAAACAAGGAACTGGATCCCAAACAAATTGAGTTGATCCCAGCCTAGAGTCCTCTTTGCAGTTCCTCTGCAGTCAGATGGGTTCTGTAGCAATCCCACCCCAGGGAAAGTAAAAATAGCTTCCATGTTGTAAATGCCAGCTCCAAGAGCCTGAACAGGGGACATCTGACTGTCCTCTTTAGAACAGGGAGACCAGAAACCAGGATTCGAGCTCATCTCTCTCAACCAAACACCATGCTATTAGGCTCATGGACTAAGCTGCTCCGACTCCTCTAAGCAGGTGGCAGCTCTCCTGGGTCACTCAAGATGCCATCCAACACCACAGGATAAGAGGACAGCAAGTCCCCTACGTATGAGCAAGTTCTGTTCCGAGAGTGCATTCCTAAGTCCAATTTGTTATTAAGTCCAACATAGTTAACCTAGGTGCCCAGCTAACACAGTCAGCTATATAGTACTGTACTGTAATAGGTTTATAACACTTTTCACACAAACACAACATAAAAAACAAACACACAAAAAATTAAGAAAGCATTTTTGATCTTGAATAGATCAAATAGATCTTGACTAGTACCTTGAATAGAACAGTACCACAGCGGGCACACAGGGGCTGGCACGGAGTGAACAGGCAAGAAGAGCTACTGATGAAGGTGGGCGAGGAGGTGGGAGATGGTAGAGACAGGGGTCGTCAGCAATAGCAGACGGAGGGCAAGCTGAGAGTTTACTCACGCCTGACGGTGATGACAAAGGTTCAGCTTCCTCGCTGGATTTAAGTCTATATACCCTCTTGAAGAACCGATCCAGTGATATCTGGGTAGCAGCTCTTTTATTCTTGTCATAGATGACACAGTGGCACTAGATTGCGTTCTAGCCGCTGCAAACTTCATGCACCGTTCAGGTCCTGCACCTCAAAAGCTGACAGTGTCTCCTCAAATAGAACTCACTTACGTGATTGGACATGCGAATACACATTCGCGTCTTTTCAAGTTTGCAGCTGGAAGGCTCGTATGGAGGGACTTACTGTAACAGGAGAGAAAAGGGCTGCACCCCACAGGCACTGCTGTAGAAAAGATCCTCAAACTATGAGACGCAGCATCGGTCAGAAGCCTGCTGCTTCATTTCCAGAATGGCGTCATCCAGTTTGGAAACAGGGCGCATGGCCCATGGTCGAGCTTTAAACCCGTAGGTCAGCTCCTCTCTGTCTTTAATGCAAAGTTGCAAGGAAGATGAATGGACAGGGAAAGGCCCGTCACCTTTTGCTACATTCGCACCACGGGATTCAAGAGCCTGTTGCCCCGGGCGCAGGCACACAGGAGGCAAGGTGGGCGCTGCCACCTAATGATCGGGCGCTGGCTGGGAAGAAAAAAGATCCAGTTCTTGGCATCCGACGCATGTGATCTTAGCGAGTCCTCTAATCGCCCTTCAAGGACAGATTCTCCCCACTTTACAAATACGAACGTGGGAGTTAGGGGAGCTGTGCGGTGTACCCATGGTCACCCAGCTGATGCCAGGGCGGAGAGGGGTAACCAGATCCCCGTGTCCTGGCCGGGACGTCCTGTCCCTCTCTGCCTGCTCATTCCCCCTTCCCACCTCCCAGCTCCAAAACAGTCCCAAGGCCTTTTGGCCCCATCAAAGCATTTCACAGATTAAAAGTGTTAGGAATTCCCTGGTGGTACAATGGATAAGAATCTGCCTGCCAGTTCGGGGTGCCTGGGATCTCACGAGCTGTGGAGCAAGTAAGCCCATGGGCTGCAGCTGCTGAACCCAAGCTCTGGAGCCCCATGCCCTCCAGCAAGAGAAGACACCGCAGGGAAAAGCCCGTGCTCCACAATGGAGTTTATTCCCTGCTCACTGCAACTAGAGAAAGCCTGAGCACCGCAACAAAGACACAGCGCAGCAAAAAAGAAAGAAAGAAAGAAAGAAATTTAATGTTAAAAATATCAGGATATGAAGATGAGTGCCATGAAGAATCCAGGAGAAAAAGAAGGATCTTGTTTCAGAGAACATTCTGCTAACTTTCTCATCTTCCAATCATTCAAGTTTAGACTCTAGAGGTCCCAGAAAAAAAGCCCTTTGTCAAACCAAACTAACAGTATGCCTCTGCGCTCCTATAATAATTACTGGTGGTGCTGGTGGTTTAGTCACTAAGTCATATCCGACTCTTTGTGACCCCAAGGACTGTAGCCCACCAGGTCCTCTGTCCATGGGATTTGCCAGGCAAGAATACTAGAGTGGGTTGCCATTCGCTTCTCCAGAGGATCATCCTGGACCAGGGATCAAACCCAAGACTCCTGCATTGGCAGGCGGATTCTTTACCAACTGAGCCACCAGGGAAGCCCTCAATAATTACTATTTTGTTGTTTAATAAGATGCTGCTGCTGCTGCTGCTGTTAAGTCACTTCAGTCGTGTCCAACTCTGTGCGATTCCGTAGACGGCAGCCCACCAGGCTCCCCCGTCCCTGGGATTCTCCAGGCAAGAACACTGGAGTGGGTAGCCATTTCCTTCTCCAATGCATGAAAGGAAAAGTGAAAATGAAGTTGCTCAGTCGTGTCTGACTCTTAGCGACTCCATGGACTGCAGCCTACCAAGCTCCTCTGTCTATGGGATTTTCCAGGTGAGAGTACTGGAGTGGGTTGCCATTGCCTTCTCCAATAAGATGCTACTGGATATTTTCAGGAAGCCACGGTGTGAGTCCATCAGACTTCCTGTGATATTTTCCAGAACATGTTCAATCCCCTTTATAGTGCCACATACATGCTTATCTCAATAACTTCTTACTGACTAGACGAAGAAATGAATGAATGCATGCATACTTTGTATACACCTTGAGTTGACCTATTGGAGTGCTGTGTTAGTCTAGATTCTCCAAAGAAACAGAATATATGTTTAAGATATATGTATAGACATATGATAGAGAGATCTTAAGTCTCTCTCCTTCTCTCAGCTCACATGATTGTGGGGCTGGCAGAATATTTGTTGGGCAAGCCAGCAGGCTGGAAACTCTGGCAGGGTTTCAGTTTTCTGATGTTGAAACATAATTCCCTCCTCTTTGTAAACCTCAGTCTTTGCTCTTAAGGCCTTCAACTGATTGGATGAGGCCCACCCACGTTATGGAAAATAAAATGCTTTATTTAGAGTCAACTGATTGTAAATGTGAATTGTGTCTGGAAAGGCCTTCACAGCAACATCTAGACAAATGTTTGACCAAACAGGCACCAAAACCTAACCAAGTTGACACATGAAGTTCATCATCGCAAACACGTACCTCCTAAATCTAGAGATTTATAAAAATGTAAGTTACTATGGATACTACTAAAGAGAAGAAAAATAAGGATGTTCAAGACTGACAACTGTTAGTAATAAGATGAGTATGAACTTGTAATCACAAAGTCTAGAGTTGGGATGCTGTTACTATTTTTATCCTGCTTGCTTACAGAAAATATTTGAAGAATCAGAGTCAAGAGCAAGTATCCAGAGATTGTCAAGAGAAGTTAAGTTATTGAGCTTCCATGAATGTTCACTCTAATGAGTAATACAATTACATATTACTGTGTCTCCACTAACTCATAGGATTTTAGAACTACGAGGAACTTCCATGAGAGACTGCTGTTTTATGGGGAAACAAATTCAAGACCAGAAAGACCGATGCACTGAAGGCTGTAACCTGCTAAGCCATATGCCTCAGCCCTTCTCTACACGCAAGCCACTCAGTCATGTTAACCCAGCCTTTACTGAGTACCTACCACATGCCAGACTTTCTGCCGGAACCCTTGCTAGGTCCTGGTAACACATGCCAGGCTTTTTTAAAGCACTCCATGTATTGAAGTCATTTAATCCTCACAATGATACTTTACGGTGTATGCTATTACCACCCCTGTCTTACAGAAGACAACATGAAGGCGTTGGGTGCATAAGAAGTTTGCCTGAGGTCACAAGGCAACCAGGCCAGAGTGATGGAAACCCAGGTAGCCTCGTGCCCAAGTATTGGATTGGCCAAAAAGTTCATTCGGATTCTTCCAGAGGATAGCATGGAAAAGCATGAACAAATTTTTTGGCCAACTCAACATTTGCTCTTGTCTATTACATGATTGTCCTTCATGGTCAGGAAGATGAAACTATAAGCAAAGGTTTTTTTGGGTTTTGTTTTTTTTTTAATGTTGGGAGGGATGATATTAGACAAGGGTCTTGTAATGTCCCAGGGAGTCATGCAACTAAGAGAGGTGAGGTGAGACCTGGGGTAGAGATAGAGCCAGGGCTAATGCAATCTGAGGGCTTTCCTTTAAAATACGAAGTTATGGGGAGGGAAGCGGCAGGGGGGATTGGGATGGGGAATACATGTAAATCCATGGCTGATTCATGTCAATGTATGGCAAAAACCACTACAATATTGTAAAGTAATTAGCCTCCAACTAATAAAAATAAATGGAAAAAAATAATAAAATAAAATATGAAGTTATAAATACAAAATCAGGTACAAAAATGAATATTTACTTAGAATAAGAAAAAGATCAACAAACTGCAAATTTGCAAAACTGATCAACTATCACAAACATTACACTATGCAAAAACCTATATTTTTATTAACTGCCTAATCCACCTCAGCAATACTTTCATCCCTACACATTTGTCCTGCACATTCTCTGATTGCTCTTCCTCTAATAATGTAATTTTTTCTGCAGGGAAAATAGATCATTCAGTTCTTCTCCTGACATGATTGATAGAAATTTTATTTTTATTCTTAACAGTTAGAAGGAATTCTTTCCAATTCCCAACTAACTTCTGGTTTGTTCACAGAAATTATAGGATTGTTGTCAGAACCAAGAGAACCTTTCAAGGTTTATATGTGAGCTGTGAAATGTTCGGGTATTTCAAATTTTCTTAGGCAGTGATGATGAAATTCTTCAAATTCTTTGATGGATGTCATTAACCAGTTTGGTGTTGATTTTCTTATTATAGTGTGTATTATATGTAAATACATTTATATTTAATGTATTTATATTTAAATATAAGTTTAAATTGTGTTGTCAATGTCAGTATTCTGAGCAAATCAGCAAGAAACTTAAGCCTTTTCCCAATGTGTTTATATGATTCACTCCTCTTAATTAACTGGATTATCAAAAAAAAAAATCCAAGGATTTAGTCATCCACTCTATTAGACAGAGAATATCTTTCTCTTGGTGAATTTCTGCCTTTGAAATATTGAAAAAATTTCTCTTACAATTTTTTAAAGTATGAGTAATTTGTATTTATTTCTTGGTTTATTTTAATGTTTTTTCATAGTCCATTAAGTTTATCTGTTGGCTCTCAAATAAACAAACTAATTTAAAGATGACAAAAATAGATTCACTTTCATCTACATCCAAATTAAAAGTCTGTAATTTCCCACTTCTTCTATTGAAATGTTTCAAAATCTCTTTCCAAATGCCAAGAAAAATGCATATTCAAGGTTTATCAACTTTTTCAATAAGCTTTTTCTTCTTAATTATGTTTAGGCTCTTCCCCCAAATCTTCAGAAATATATTTTATAGTTCTCGACACATCCCATGTTGCAAGGCTCACGTGGTTTCATAATGGGCAGATCTTCTCATGACACTTAAATCCTTGAAAGAAAAATCCATGCTTGGCCAACCTGGGAAAAATCCATGGAACAGATGTAACATACCAAAATAGTCAACAACTTTAGGCATGGTAGAGGCAGCAGGGGGACCAGGAAAGAAAATGCCCAAGGTCATACCTGATTGCAGCTAAAATATTTTATTTTTGCAAATTTACAAAAACATATGGCTTGAGGGGAGGAATAAATTCGGAGTTTGGGATTAACATATACACACTACTGGATATAAAATAGATTAACAAGGACCTACTGTATAGCACATGGAACTATATCCAATATCTTATAATAATCTGCAATGGAAAAGAATCAGAAAAAAATAATATGTATATGTATATATATGCGTGTGCCTGCCAAGTCACCGTCCAACTCTTTTCAACCCTATGGATCATAGCCCACCAGGCTCCTCTGTTCATGGGATTTTCCAGACAAGAATACTGGAGCGGGTTGCCTAGTCTTCCTCCAGAGGATCTTCCCAACCCAGGAATTAAAACCCACATCTCTGATGTCTCCTGCACTGGCTGGCAGTTTCTTTACAACTCGTGCCACCTGGGAAACCCATACATACATAAACACACCTGAAATATTGTAAATCAACTATACTTGAATTAAAAAAAAACTTACGGCCTTGTGAACATGTTGCTAGTAGCCCTCCCAGGGCTTTGGAAGGAACCTAAAACTGAATCCACAAGACAGAGAGAAGTTGAGTGTCCTAACAAGGAGACGACAGCCACAAAATCCCCAGGGAATTGATAAGGCCAGACAAGGTTCCCATGAGGGCCAGTACACCAGTAAGACCAGAACAAGGGCAGCTCAAGGACACGCAGAGAGCTTGCCCTGTGGCCAGTGAGATGCTCAGGATGTTATCGACAGGAGCATGTGTGTGCGAGCTCTGCCTGCCTGCTGCTCAAACGCCAATAAACAGCCCAGGTTGATGGAAAGGAAAGTTTGCTTTATTTCAGATGCCAGCAACTGGGGGAGAGAGGGTGGCAGACATCTGTCCATAGGCCGACTCCCCCGCCCCGACAAATGGGGTGAGAGCTGTTATAGACAGATTGAGTGGGGGAGGAGATACATGCAGAAACCACAGTCAGCTCTGACAGTCAGCTTCAGATGGGTCATCGGTGGTCTGACCAGCGTCATCTTGGTTGTTTTAAGTACAGTCAGTCTTCAATTCCAGGGTTGGTTTGCTTCCGTTCCTCTGAGGCCAGCTCTGGGAATTGTGGCAGCTCATGTCCTGCGCAGTCTGCTCATCACGCAGTTAACTTCTTCCACCCGAGTTTCAGTATCCATAAGACAGCTCACCCGATATGGCTCAGAGTATGATCTACAGCCTTTGGAAAAGAACTGAAGGTCCTTGACTAAGCCAAATGACTATATCATTATTATTTAGTCTCCTTTGACTGTTTTCCTTTGTTTCTGCATTTCTCACTTCTCTGATTAAACTTATTCTTTGACTAAAGTTTTCACAGACAAAGACCCAGCCGAGGACATGGTGGGGGACAAGGCCCATAGGGTCCTGCTCTGTTTCAAGGAAGGTTGTTTGGTTGTTTTTTTTTTTTCCCCCAGATTAAAAAAAGAAGTATGAAGGGAAGGGAGAATGGGGAGTTAAAGGTAATAGGTAATAAGTAATAGTTGTAATGAATAGGCACAGAGTTTGCATTGCTAAAGATGAAAAAGTTCTGGCAAAGAACAGGGTGATGGTTTTACCGTTAATTACAATCATTAATTACTTCTGTGGCATTAATGCCACGGAAATGAACATTCATAAATGGTAAGATGGTTAATTATGTTATGTATAGTTTACCACAAAATTTTTTAATAGGAATAAATTAAAATTTTTAACAGAAAATATTGAAATCATTGCAGACTCACAAGCAGTTGTAAGAAATAATACAGAAAAATCTCTTACACTTTACCTAGTTTCTCCCATGGTAATATTTTGCAGTACAACTAAGATGCTAGACCTAATATAATCTACACCCATCTTATTCAGATTTCTCAGTTTTACTCGTACTTGTGTGTGTGTATGCATGTGTTAAAGATAAACAATTTTGTCCCCTCTGCAGGTTTGGGTATCCACCACTGCAGTCAAACTACTCAACAGTTCCACCAAACTGTCCCTCATGGTGCCTTTTATAATCACACCCACCTTCCTCCTGTTCTCCCCAACCCAAACCCCTGTCCTCCATGGACAATGATAAAAAATGAAAAAAAAATGTGATCACTTGAAGAATGTTATATAAATGGAATTGTACATTCCTATCATCCATTCCTCCTTGGTTTGACCTTTTACCCTCAGCATCATTTCCTGGAGATTCATCTAATTTGTTACATCTCAATAGTTTGGTCCTTGTTGCTGCTGGATATTAATTCATGGTATAGATGTATCAGAGTTTGCTTAACCATTCACCTATTGAATGATATCTGGGGTATGGAAGGACAGTTTTGAGGTATTACAATAAAACTGCTGTGAACCTTCATGTATAGGTTTTTGCATGAACATAATTGCTCAGGAGTGTACTTACTGGTTCCATGGTAATTGCATGCTAGGTTTTTTTAAGACACCATCAAGCAATTTTCCAAAGTGTATTTTCCAGAGTTCAGTTCAGTTCAGTTCAGTCGCTCAGTCGTGACCTACTCTTTGTGACCCCATGGTCTGCAGCATGCCAGGCCTCCCTGTCCATCACCAACTCCCGAAGTTCACTCAAACTCATGTCCATTGAGTCGGTGATGCCATCCAACCATTTCATCTTCTGTCGTCCCCTTCTCCTCCCACCTTCAATCTTTCCCAGCATCAGGATCTTTTCACATAACTCTGCTCTTCGCATCAGGTGGCCAAAAAGTATTGGAGTTTCAGCTTCAACATCAGTCCTTCCAATGAACATTCAGGACTGATCTCCTTTAGAATGGACTGGTTGGATCTCCTTGCAGTGCAAGGGTTTCTCAAGAGTCTTCTCCAACACCACAGTTCAAAAGCATCAATTCTTTGGCGCTCAGCTTTCTTTATAGTCCAACTCTCACATCCATTGATAACTACTAGAAAAAAACATAGCTTTAACTAGATGGACCTTTATTGGCAAAGTAACATCTCTGCTTTTTAATATGCTGTCTAGGTTGGTCATAACTTTTCTTTTAAGGAGCAAGCATCATTTAATTTCATGGCTGCAGTCACCATTTGCAGTGATTTTGGAACCCCAAAAAATAAAAGTCTGTCACTGTTTCTACTGTCTCCCCGTCTATTTCCCATGAAGTGATGGGACCAGATGCCATTATCTTAGTTTTCTGAATGTTGAGTTTTAAGCCAACTTTTTCACTCTCCTCTTCCACTTTCCTCAAGAGGCTCTTTAGTTCCTCTTCGCTTTCTGCCATAAGGGTTTCCAGAGTTGGACCATCTTAAATTCCCCCCAGCAATGGATGAATGATACAATTTGCCCACATCATCACCAGCATTTGGTGTTGTCACTATTTTTTATTTTAGCTACTCTGACTGGTGTGTAGAGGTGTCTCAGGGTGACTGCATTTCTCTCATGACTACTCATGTTGACCATCTTCACGGGGTGAATTGGTAAGCACCACGGTGAGTGGTGTGGCAAATAGGCAGTTTTGAAAAGTTTTTGTGGAAATGGTTTCTACTGAACCTGATAAGGACCACTGCCGGCCTGAGCCAGGCCAGGAGCATCAAGAGACAGAGATGGGTGGAGTAGGGGATTACAGAAGAGCTTTAGGAAGCAAAGTTGGCCAATTATGGCCCCCGGTGAAACAGGGCCCGGCATCACTGAAAGAGAGGGAGGAATCCAGAATAACTTCTAGGCTTCTAACTGAGACGGAGAAAAATTCAGTCCGGAAATGAGTTTTGCCTGCAAGATATCCATGTAGCCCAAAGTATCTGGATATGAGTGCTCAAAGTCAGGGTCCAATTTGGGCTGAAGATACAGCATTGGAAACTCGGCGACCCCCCATCACTAAGATTACTGGGGGGAGGGGCCTGATGTTTTAAAACGCTCTGCTACTGATCCCTGTAGGCCACGCCCCCAGGTATCTGGGGCTTTGCAGGGACCCCTGTAGACAGGCATTTTCCATACCGCGTGACACGCCTCACACACCCGAGTTTTTAACTTGTATTAATATATAGGTTCGGTTATGATTTCACACATTCATTAACAAATTTTTATTTATAGATTTTTTTTCTCCCAGTATGAGTACTTTTCAACCATATAATAAAAGTGCTAAACCTGGTGTAAAAGCGTGCAAAATGTTTGATCATTGAGAAGTGGCCGTGACTTCCGGCCAGTTGGTCTTCCCGGGGTCAAGGGATCTGGGCTCCGAAGTGCTGGCTTTCGGGTCCCCTGGGCATTCTCTTTCTGAAGGCAATCTCCCACCTGCTCTCTTTCCGGGGACCCCCCCCCGCCGGCGCTTCTCGCCCGCCTCCAATTCCTCCGCGGGGAACAGGTGGCTATTTGAACTCGAGAATTCCTCTCCCCAGCATGCCGGCTCGCGGAAAGCCACAGGCCCGAGGAAGGGCCGATCCTTTCCGAGCTGTGCCTGGACCACCTCCGGGGAGCTCTTCGCTGGGCTCTGCCCTGGGTTGGGGGCGTGGGGGGGCGGGTGGAGAGGGGACGACTCGCTCCCCGCTAGTGCTGCCCGGCGCCTCTCCTTCCGAGCTTCCACCCAGAGGCAAGCCCTCCTTTGCAACTTTTAAGATTTTTTAAAATTACATTTCCCAAGCCCTTCTCACCTCCGAGTGGACAACACCCACACACCCCCTACCCCTACCCCCACCCCCAGCTACGCAGGATGATAGCAAGCTAAGCCGCCCCGCCGGGATGGGTAAAAATGCAAACCAAGCTGCCTCCGCGCCAGAAACGAGCCTATTCATTCGTGAGACAGCTCTGGGGGGCGGGAGGCAGGGCCCTAAAACACATTGACGGTGGATTCCAGTTTGCCTCTGGCAACTCATAAGGTTGCTGCTTAAACTTACTTCCAAAAAACCGGAGGTTATCCTTGGGAGGGAGGGAAGGATGGGGAGAGAAAGGCGAGCTCGTCCTGCCCTGTTACCGAATCGCAATCACTGATCCTTCGAGACACAGAAGGCATAGGTCAAATCCAAGATCTTATTGCAGATCGCACGCTGAGGGGGGAGGGGATCGTTCTCCCAGGAATAGGAGACTGCCTTCTTATCGCCTAATCATGCCTCCAAAGTCTCCCGCGCTGAGAATTAGCATGGATGCGGGCACCTACAGCGATAAGGGGACCCCACCTCCTGCTATGGCTCTGCATCCATGTAACTGATCATGCGTCTTTTCGGCTCTAGACGCCAAAAGCTCCTCCACGCATTTTTTTTTATTTTTTTTCCCCAACAATAGGGGAAATCGTGAAGCTTTCTTTTTACTTATCTTTAGCCTCTTGCTTTATTTTTGGAGTTTTCTAACTTAAAAATTCAATGTCCAGACCCTGGTTATTTAAAAACAAGCAAGTTAACTTACGCTGCATAAACTGTCCCCCTGAATAATATCCCTGGAGGCCCCGAGGTTCCTAAAATGAATCTGAGGAAGTCAGGAGATGGGGAAGAAGAGGAGAGAATTAGTGGTGGAGAACATGTTGCCCACACGTTGCCTGAGTTTGCTTTCCAGAATCTTCTCAAGCCTATGTCAGAGGACCTTCGTTGGTGCCAAGGTAACTTCTCTCCTGGGCTGAGTATGCCCACCCGCACCACAGTTGTACCAGCCCTGTGGTAGACGAGGCCTCCCTGTGCTTGGCCGCACAGCCTCCTCCTTGGGTGATGGTAGAGAAGCCTCAGTTTCCACTGTGGGTAAAGAAAGGCCTTCCTAGCATTTGAAGGGAGCTGGCGTCATTCTTCTGGGGCTCACTGCAAAAAGTGTAGCAAGCTTCCCCTTTAGACAGAATGCGTGCGTGCTAAGTCGCTTCAGTCGTGTCCCACTCTTTGTGACCCCATGGACTGTAGCCCACCAGGCTCCTCTGCCCATGGGATTCTTCAAGCAAGAATACTGGAGTGGGCTGCCATGCCCTCCTCCAGGGGGTCTTCCCCACCCAGGCATGGAACATTGGTCTCGTGTCTCCTGCATTGGCAGGCAGGTTCTTTACCACTAGTGCTGCTTGGGAAGCCCTAAGACTGAACGCAGACCACAGTTACATGGAAAGCCTGTCACTAAAAGCAGCGGATGCAGTGATTTGGGGAGTTCACAGATAACAAAAAAAAGGGGGGGGAGGAGGGGAAACAAATATGTATTTGCTAACTTTTTATTTTATCAAGAAAGGGTTTTTTTTAATTGACATATTGTTGATTTACAGTACTATGTTAATTTCAGGTATATACCTAAGTGATTTAGTTATATATTTTTCAGATTATTTTCCATAATAGAATATTACAAGATATTGTTTTGTTGCCTGTGCTATATAGTAAATCCTGGTTTTATATCTATTTTATATATAGTAGTGTGTATCTGTTAATCCCCTCTTCCTAATTTATCCCTCCCCTGCCTCACTTTCTGCTTTGGTAACCAAAATTTTGTTTTCTATGTCTGTGAGTCTGTTACTATTCTGTAATAGATTCATTTGCATTTTTGTAGGTTCCACATAAAAGTGATATCATATAATATTTGTCTTTCTCTTACTTCACTCTAGGTCTAGCCATGTTGCTGCAAATGCAAGGTTTCATCCTTTCTGATGGCTGAGTAATGTTCCATGATATGTATATGTGTGTGTGTATATATATACAAATATATGTATATCCATTCAATTCAGTTCAGCTCAGTTGTGTCCGACTCTTTGCGACCCGATTGACTGCAGCATGCCAGGCCTCCCTGTCCATCACCAACTCCCAGAGCCTACCCAAACTCATATCCATTGAGTCGGTGATGCCATCCAACCATCTCATCCTCTGTTGTCCCCTTCTCCTCTTGCCCTCAATCTTTCCCAGCATCAGGGTCTTTTCAAATGAGTCAGCTCTTCACATCAGGTGGCCAAAGTATTGGAGTGTCAGCTTCAACATCAGTCCTTCCAATGAATATTCAGGACTGCTCTCCTTTAGGATGGACTGGTTGGATCTCCTTGCTGTCCAAGGGACTCTCAAGAGTCTTCTCCAACACCACAGTTCAAAAGCATCAATTCTTCAGCGCTCAGCCTTCTTTATAGTCCAACTCTCACATCCATACTTGACTACTGGAAAAAATCATAGCCTTGACTAGACCTTCGTTGGCAAAGTAATGTCTCTGTTTTTTAATATGCTGTCTAGGTTGGTCATAAGTTTCCTTCCATACACACACACACACACACACACATATATATGTCGTGGAATATATATGTGTGTGTGTGTGTGTGTGTGTATATATGTATATATATACACATACAGTCCATAGGGTCACCTTTGGTCTGTAGCCCACCAGGCTCCTCTGTCCGTGGGATTCTCCAGGCAAGAATATTGGAGTGGGTTGCCATGCCCTCCTCCAGGGGATCTTTCCAACCCAGGGATCGATCCTGAGTCTCCTATGTCTCTTGCATTGGTGGATGGGTTCTTTACCACTAGCACCACCTGGGAAGGCCTGGCTTTACATTGAACCTCAAAAACATGTGCATCCAGGGGAGATCCCTGACAGTCCTGTGGGAAGGACTCTACGCTTCCAGTGTAGGGGGTGCAGGTTCGATCCCTGGGAGGGGAACTGAGATCCCACATGCCGCAAGGCATGGCAAAAACATAAAATAAACCTCTACAAAAAAAGTGTATCCTTTGATTCTATTATTGCACAAATGTGTTCCAGGAAATAATGGAGAACATGCAAAGACTTCACGCTCACTAAATATCCAACAGTAGGAAGTGGTTTAATACAGTTACGGTCTATGTAATGGAAGAATGGAAGTTTAAATGATATGGACTTTGTGTTGAAATAGACAGTGATTCAAATTTTATTGTTTTAAAAGAGTTACAAACAATAAGCATACTTTTTTGTTTACTCATTGTTTTATTCAACAAATACTACTAAACAAGAGGAGTACATAAAGATCAAGATAGTTCCTTGCTCTTACATTAATAGAATTGCATTTACTGGGGTGACAGAGTCTGGGGATTGGATAGCAATGAATAAATTAGTGAGAAGACTATCAAATTGTGATAAGTGCTATGAAGACAATTAAAGTTGGTGACTTAATTAATGGGCTTCACCGGCAATGTAGAAGACCTAGGCTCCATCCCAGGATCAGGAAGATCCCCTGGAGAAGGGAATGGCTACCCACTGCAGTATTCTTGCCTGGACAATCCCACAGACAGAGGAGCCAGGCGGGCTACAGTCTCTAGGGTCCCAATGAGCGGGATATGCAGGACTTAATAAATAGATGTTTCTGGCATTTTACACTGAGCTCTGAATAACAAAGAAGAGGAAGTGACGAGAGCACCCCAGGCATAGAAGGCAACTAACGCAAAGGCCTTGAGGCAGAAGCAAGCTTTAGATTTAGGACTTGAATCCAAGTTAATTAATTAGCAGCTGGGCCCTGCAGCTAAAGCAAAGTGTAAGAGGGCAGAGTAGTAGATGAGGTCAAAGACAGAGCAGGAGCTGGGTCATGTGGGTTTGGTAAACCAGGGTAAGGAGCTGGGATTTTATTCTGTGTGCTGTGGGAAAGACATTGCAGGTCTCCAGCAGACTAGGAGGTGGAGAGGGAGAGAAGTGGGTGCAGTCAGGACTGATTTTGGAGTTAGTACCAAGAGGACTTGCTAATCAATGGATGACTCCTATAATTTCCCCGTTTCCTCCTGTTCCCATCAAATGCTTCCAGCTCTGATTCTGGTCCATCTCTACCAAGGTTTATCTATACTTCCTGCATTTGGGTTCTGTGGGATGACTTGGACCATAAACTAAATCTCCCTTCCCTCAAAGCTAGCTCAAGCTGGTTTTCATTCCTTGCAACTTTGACTGAGGCCATCAAGCAATAAGAGGGGCACAGCAGTGGAAATAAGCAAAACTCCGAGAGATAAGGCAGCTTGTCTAGTTCGGAACAGCAGAGCAAGGATTCAAACGCAGGTGTTCGCAGCCCACAGCCTGCACTTCCTTCTTGGTGCCATGTGCCAGACTGACGTGATGGTGCTAGCTGTTCACCAAATACCACCAGTTGTCCACCAAAACTGAAGCCCCCTTGTTCCATGGAGACAGAACAGCAGCTGCCTAACTATACTAATTTCCCAGCCTCCCTTGCAGCTCGGAGTGGACCTGTGACTTCATCCAGTGGAATATTAGGAGAAATGACGATGCAAGCAGAACCCATTTATTTATGGCTTTGATTATGCAAATCATCAAAAGGTTCTGGGGGTGGGGGGGGATGGAACAATAACTTGAAAATAATCTGCATCCCAGAATGAGCACATGGAGTCTGAAGTGCCCACCAGGACTGTTATGTGAGAGAAAAAGTATATAAACTTTATTCTTTAAGTCATATTATTATTCAGCCTCTTGATTACAGCACTCCAGCCTTACCCTAACTGATCTATACGTTTTTAAATACCAGTGGCCTCTTCTGTTAAAAAATAATTTAACCCCATAAACTTAATACCTCCAGACAATGGGAGATCCTTGAGAATCCCTACTCCAATCTGTGACTGAATTTGTCTCATTCGTGGACAGGATTCAATACCTGATGTGCTCTCAGGAGTACCTTTAAAATCCAGTTTGGGTTGAAAAACAAAATCAACAAGACCTCCACGCATGAGGTAGGAGAATTTCTTTTTTTATAAAGGTACTATTGTTTATTTGTAAAAATATTTGAATTAAGTATTGTATTCCTTGTTCTTTATAAATGCTTAACAAATGATAAAGCAAAATTTAAAATCATGACAGTGTTAGTTACTCAGTCGTTTCCAGCTCTTTGTAACCCCATGGACTGTAGCCCACCAGGCTCCTCTGTCCATGGAGTTCTCCAGGCAAGAGTACTGGAGTGGGTTGACATTCCGTTCTCCAGGGGATCTTCCCAACCCAGGGATTGAACCTGGGCCTCCTACACTGGCAGGCAGATTCTTTACCATCTGAGCCACCAGGGAAGCCCCAAATAATGAAATCTAATATTAATTTGGCTGGAAAAGAAATAGATTTTTTTAATTAAGTTTATTCCAGGAGGGCCAGGTTCTGGGGGTCAAGAGATCTGGCTTTCATATGTTAATGAATCATTTTACTAAAGATGCTGGTGAGTCAGGGAGCAAGGTGAAAACCACACTTGATCAATGAGAATTTATTTATATCAGTCAAGGAGCTTCTCTCCAAAGGGTCCAAATTTGAATACCATCCCAAGAGCCCCAGGGATGGCTGTGATTCAGTTACTTCCTGGGAAGCACATCCGAATATTTAAAAGAACCCAACAATCTCCCTGCCCTTCCCCTTGGTTCACAAACTAACAAAGCCTTCCAAAACCTACCAGAAAAACATCCCATCAGCAGATCTTGCTCCGTGGACATCGAGTGCATGTGGCTGGAGTGATACCACTACATATTACTCCACAAGCCTTGGCAGTGCTGCCAAAAGTAGGGCCCAAACTTGCTCTGCAGAGTTGTGGGTATAGACATTTCCAGCTTAAACCTGAGCAGGAGATGTGGAGAAGGATGGTAAGTAAAATGGGACACACGCTTAGCAGGAAATGCACTGTCTGGGGACTCAGACATGGATTCAAATCCTGACTATACCATGTATTCATTCACTCATTGACTTCTCTGAATCTCAGTTACTAATAAAGTGAAACTATTTGCACCCATCTCAGAGGGCTGCTATGACAAAAAGCTATGACACACCTAGACAGTGTATTAAAAGGCAGAGGCATCACTTTGCCGACAAAGATCTGTATAGTCAAGGCTATGGTCTTTCTAGTAGTCATGTATGGATGTCAGAGTTTTTGGACCATAAAGAAGGCTGAGCACCGAAGAACTGATGCTTTTGAACTGTGGTGCTGGAGAAGACTCTTGAGAGTCCCTTGGACTGCAGGGAAACCAAACCAGTCAATCCTAAAGCATGTAAACACTGAGTGTGCATTGAAAGGACTGATGCTGAGGCTGAAACTCCAACACTTTGGCCACCTGATGCAAAGAGCCGACTCATTGGAAAGGACCCTGATGCTGAGAAGGATTGAGGGCTCGAAGAGAAGGGGACAACAGAGGACGAGATGGTTGGATGGCATCACAGACTCAGTAGACATGGGTTTGAGCAAACTTCAGGAGAATGAAGGACAGGGAAGCCTGGTGTGCTGCAGTCCATAGGGTCACAAAGAGTTGGACACGACTTAGCGACCGAACAAAAGAGAGCACTCTGAGGAGGAAGGAAGCATGTATAACATAGAATGTTCTGGCACAGTCAGCACTCAGTAAACAATAGCAAAACCGAACCCAAACTGATCCTGCCTTGAGACAAAGAAATCAGCAAGCCTTGCCCTTCTGGCCACGTCACCATGAGGAACGGCAGTGCCAGCTGCCCCCCGCTTCCCCCATTTCTGAACTGTCAAAAACAGGCTTCTGTGGATGCTGTGGGGCGGGGAGCCATGCTTGCCCACCACATTCCAGCTGCTCTCCTGCGGCTGCGGCTGCCCGAACCCTCCCGCTCTCCTCCTGGCTAAATCAGTCGGAAAAGCCTCCTTTTTCCACCACCTTATTCTATTGTCCAAAGGCATGAAATGACAGTCAAGAGATGTTTTGTTCATGTGTATTATCTAGGGTGAAACAGATCACCAGCCCAGGTTGGATGCATGAGACAAGTGCTCGGGCCTGGTGGACTGGGAAGACCCAGAGGTAGCGGGTAGAGAGGGAGGTGGGAGGGGGGATCGGGATGGGGAATACATGTAAATCCATGGCTGATTCATTTCAATGTATGACAAAAACTACTGTAATGATGTAAAGTAATTAGCCTCCAACTAATAAAAATAAATGGAAAAAAGGAAAAAAAAAAAAGAGATGTTTTGTTTTCTTTCTGTCCCTGAGCTGATGGTTTGCTTACCCAACCAAAGAAAGAAAAAACAACCTTTGTTCTCCTTACTTTGGTCCTTACAGTGGTGGCTCAGACGGTAAAGAATCTGCCTGCAATGTAGGAGACCGGGGCTTGATCCCTGGGTCAGGAAGATCCCCTGGAGAAGGAAATGGTTGCCCACATCAGTGTTCTTGCCTGGAGAATGCCATGGACAGAGGAACCTGGTGGGCTGTAGTCCGTGGGATCGCACAGCGATGGACACGACTGAGTGCCTAACACGACATGAGACAGCGGTGACCGGCCTGTGGGGAGAAAAGCTGCAGAAAAACAGTGGACTAACTATATCTTCCTTTCTTACGATGAGCACAAGCACCGGGTTTTAGTTTAAACTCACGTACATGCTGTCAAATATGCAAAACTGAGTGATTTTCTCTGTGGAATTTTGGGGCTCCCTCCCATGCAGAGACAATGCTGATTGGTCCAATCGCCATCCACCCCCTTCCAAGCTTCTCGTAACTTCCCAGTCTCTGTAATGAGAACTCACCCCATCTGACACCTACCTTGGTACTCCTCTGTCGCCCACTTCTGCAAAGCATTTGGATCTTCTGCAGCTCTGTACCTCCCAATACAGTCTTAGCACCCTGGGTCATGTTCCTGACAATAATATGTCAAGATTAATGGACTCTTCTGGCTGCTGGCCCAACTCTTGTCTCCCCAAACCATCTTTCATCGACCTGCCTAAAGTGCAGCTTCACTTCCGTTATTTCTCTGCTCAGTAACCTTCAGCGGTTTCCTATCAGTCCTTCTGCAACTGAGCTTCCCTACATGGTGGCCCTAACCTCCTTCTCCATCACATCTCTGTTCCAGCCCATGAATTGCAACCAGACTTAACCATTCCTTATTGAACTTCCCACATTTTGCTATCTCCAGGACTTTATCCATGGGACTCCTCCCACCACCCCCCCAACACCTGGAATACTCTCCCTGCTCCCCTAACATCCGCAGATTAAAATCAAGTCCATCCATCGGAGACCATCTCCAGTGACACATCTTCCATAAGGACTTGTTCCCAATCCTTCCAACCAGTGATGAACCTACTTCTAAATCCTATGACACTGTCTACCCCTCTACCTTGTAGTGTCAACTCCAGTCTATAGCGAGTTATGCAGCAGTCTGTTTGGAAGGGAAGGCCAGAGTCTGGCCTTAAACCTGCATTTACACAAACACTCTGTGTCACTATAATTATATGAGGACAGAGGCTGATGAAATGAAAAACTGGAGCTGTCAGGCACCGCCCCCCTGCAAACCCCAGCTACTGAGACTTCACTGCTCCACCTTCCTTTCTGCCACTGGACTGCATGTGTCTTATGGGCAGAGGCTGTGTTCCTCAAGTGCCTGCTGCAGGGTCCAGCACAACGCCAGCTGTAGAATAACTGCTTGACACAAAACACGCTGGGTTTATTAGAGCAGGCAATGCCTCTGGGATGCCATCCACCCCACCTCATGGGGGTCTATGCCAAACAAGTTAAGACCTCAGCATCTACTCCCTCCTTGTGTCTCGCTGAAGCCAGGTGTGGGACAGCCAGTCCCTCTTTCTTTAAGAGGCTCCTACGACAGCTCCTGACCTGCTTCTCCTTTAAGCCTCACTTTTACTTTTGAACCTGAATTTACCCCGGAAAGTCATAATGGAGCGGTACTCAATCCAAAGCGACAGTCCAGGTGCCAGCCCTCAGTGGAACGTCGTGCCAGTTCACTTCACACTGCTTTGCCAGCTGGGAAGAAGCCTTAATAAGTTTCATCGGGAATTTACTTTCGGAGGGCATGCTCTTGCCTACAGGTGCCACCCCTCGCTAGAAACAGCTCCATGCTCCACACCCCAGTAACCCAGGGCTCCCTGCACTGGGGGGTGGCACCTCCTCCCAAAGGCTCCAGCCCCATCAGCCTCACCCACACTGCACACTTCCCAGCAGACTAAGGCTCACTGTGGAAACCAGAAGCTTGCGCAAGGGACTTGGATTGAGCATCCAGGGCTGTACCTATCCCTTGCAAACAAGAGAAAAGAAAAAAGCAGCCGAGAAGGGGTGGAAACCCCAGCTCTTTCGTTTTCCTCTATAAATGTAAAGCCAGATTTTAACCTCTCCCAGCAACTCTGTACATGGAACAAGAGAGAAACCTACAGATATTAGTCTCAGGCTGCATTAGACCTTCACTTCCCCCACCACCACCCCTTTTTTCATAGTGGCTTTAATTTTTTTTTAACTCTTGGACCCAGGTTAGCCCATTTCCTGTTCATCTTTTTTTTAAGGAATTCAGGTCCTTTGCAGGAAAGAAAGACAAGCATTCCCTGGAACTTGATATTAGCAGTGTTTCTAGATGGTTGGTTGAGAGCATGTACATTTGTTCATTTGCACCCTAAACACACCCCATGGCCTCATTTAAGTCTGACTGCTCATGTGTGCATTGCAACTGCCTTTGCCTGGTTCCAACTTAATCAAGCACTTTAATGAGTAACATTCATATTTGTTATCTCCTCCATGGGAGCCGGTGCTCATCAAGGTAAATAGCAGCTAGCTGTCTCCACGGCCTATGGTTAAGCTGAGAATCATCTGTCCTCATCTAGACAGTGAACTGTTTGTCCCCCAAGAAAGGAAAACCCTTCTGGGTCCTTTCCAAAGGTTTCATTTTAAAATGTTTCCACTTACAGATCTTTTTAAAATGACAAGGGAGTTGGACAAGCAGTAAGAAACTGTCTATTTGGGTGATAGTGATTCAGAGGTTCTTGTGGCATGCCTATCAAGTGCTAGGCACTATACTAAATGCTGAGGATGCAATGAGGACCCCAAGTGGTCCAGACTCCTGCCTTCAATGTGCTTACAGTCTGATGGGAGAAGGACACACTAGATAAGGGTCATGCTAACCAGTGCATAACTGCAAAGTGAGATCACTATTAGGAAGGGAAACATGTGGTGCTGGAATAGCCATTCCCTACGGAGGAGAGGTTAGAGCTGAGTTGAAAGACAGAGGAAGGAAAAAATCCGTTTTCACCAACTGTTAGGGCTGGATCTCTCCCCCTCCCGCTCCCTCTCCCAACATCTAGTACAACTCCTCTATGTGAGGAAACTGAGGCCCAACAAAGCTAAAACTCTTGCCCAAGGTCAGACCTAATTCTAGAAACCAGCGATCCCAATACCCAATCTCTTCCTGCTAAATCACATGGATTTTATTTATATCCCAGCTATAGACTATCTCAATGCCAATAAAACACAGACTATAGAGTTCAAACCACATCCCTCAGGACCACAAGCATAAACAACGATCGCGTTTTAATGTAGATAAAACCTTTTTATTGTGCAAATCCAAAGAGGTCTCATCACATCCAAATCCAAAGACAGCTTGTTTTCCGTTAAAAAAAAAAAAAAAAAAACGCCAAGGGCATCACCCCATCTGAAATGCGCTGGCCAATTTCTCCAGCCGCGCAGCGCTAACAGGGGCGTGAGGTGTGTGTTCAGGCTGACTTCAGGGCCCAGCTGCAGTTTCTGATGTGTGCGGGGCAATGGGGTGGCTCCTTGTCTGTCACTGCAGGGATCCGGATCTTTCTCCGGATTCCGGAAGCCTCTGGGGAATTTATCGCAGCGCAAGTGGTCGTGTTGTCGCCAGTGTGTGCGTGCGCCGCGCGGTCAGTCTTTTGAAAAGCCCGTGAGAATCCACTTGCAATCCGCGCGTTTGCGGGTAAAAGGGCAGAGCAAGGACGAGAAAGACCCGCAGCGGAGCACACCCCGACCCGAGGTGACCGCTGAGGAGCGGCTGCAAGGTGGGGGGGACGTGAGAAGGTCGTCTTTATCCTCTAGATATGCCTGAGCTTTGTACTATTGTATGCAACAGTGTATTCGTGCATTACACATTTAACGTACGTGTGTTAGCTTTCCAACAGAAGAGTCTTAAAACAAACATCTCAGTCTACAACAAAGGTGTATCTCTGGAGAGAGCAGCGGCGTTTCTCCTGGAAAAGAAGGTCTATTCCAGAAACCTCAGAGCAACTCCCCCCGACCCCGCCCCGGTCCCTGACCCTTGGACCACCTTGGAAAGGATGATGGAAACGTGCTCTCCAGGGCATCCCAGCGGGAGATTAGGAAAGTTGCAGGCGTCTCGAGGGTCGCCGCACTTGTCGCCCGCGCCCCCCTGAGCCGGGCGTTTAGGGAAGTCTCGATTTGCATCGTGCGCAGTCCCAGCCCACCCCTCAACGGGTGCTGATGCGGGAAGGTGCGGCCGCGGAGGGCAGGGCAATCCGACTCCCCACCGCCGCCTCCTCTCCCGCCCCCTCCCTCCGGCCCCGCCCGCCTCGCCCCCTGCTCGCGCCCGGGGCGCCCGGCCCGCCCCCTCCCCTCCGCGCGCAAACGAACCTCTGAACGCCGAGCGCTCGGCGGCGGCGGCGGCGGCGGGCGGAGGCCGGGCGAGGGAGGGGGCTGGCCCTAGCAGCCCGACTCGGCGGCTGTCTCCGGAGCGCGGGCTGCGCCTCCGGAGCCTCTGGGCTGGGGAAGCACTCTCCGTTCGCTCTCGGGCCGGCTCCTCCAGGCGCTCGCAAGCATGCAGCCCGGGAGCAGGCGGCGCGCCCCGGGCCGCTGCTGAGCCGGCCGGGGTGGCGGGGACCAGCGCCTGCCGAGCCCCTCCCACCTTGCCCCGGGGCCGAGAGCGGCGCCCCGGCACCCCCTCTTCGCCCGCCGCCCGGCCAGCGCCACCCCCCGCGGGCTGCAGGGGCTCATGCAGCCGCCAAGGTAAGCGCGCGCCGGGAGCGGGACCGACCCGGCTCTGACAGCCCCGAGGCGCCGCCGCCGCCACTTGCCCGGGCCACTGCACCGCTTTGGTTCCCACCGAAACCGCACCCCCTCCCCCCAACCCTGCGTCTCATCTTGCTTTCATCTTGCCCAGATTTGGAGCTTTGCTGCGCCTCGATCGCTTGAGCTCTTGGCAGCAGTAAAGTTTTTGTGGCTTGGTATTTGTTCTTTTTTTCCCCTAAAATGCTCTCCCCCGGCAGCCCGCAGCGCGCGCGGTTGGGCACACCCGGCGACCGTCTGTACCACTGTGCGCGTGCCGGGAGCTCCGTTTCTCCCGCGCGGCCACCTCCTCCTCGGGCGGCCGTTCCGATCGGCCCGCGGGGCCTGGGACCGAGCGGGCCACCGGGCCGTCCCGCCGTGAGCCTTCACTGGCCCGACTCGCCCGGGCTGCGTCCCCCTGCCCTGCGCCAAGCTGCCTAGTTAGAGGGGGCGTCAACGCTGCGCTGTGTGGGCTTGGGTCCGAGCGGTCCCTTGCCTGGGAGGGCAGGTGCGCAGGAAGATGAGGGGCTTGGGCTGAGTGCTTAAGGGGTAGGATCCCGGGGGGCCCTGGTGTTCCTAAGCGGACAGGTGGACCCGGCGGGCTCCGCGCAGCGAAGGCTCCGCGCGTGGCTCGAGCCGTGGCCCATCCCAGGGAAAGCGCTGGGGCGGGGGAACAGGTGTACCCAGGGCGAGGGCCGATGAGGGGGCGCCCCCGCGCAATTCTTGATTGCAGCCTGTTAATGTGATTGCGTTGGATTTGCTCGGACGTAGAGTCAATTCCCCCAGATTTAGATTTTTTTTTTTTTTTTTTGATGGGCGCCCGCGGGCTGCTATTATGTGGTGTGGTTTCAGAAGGCGTCGGATTGTATTTATTTTTGTAAATCGGGTGTCTTGCGGACGGATTAAGGGACATCGCGCCATCTAGCGGAAATGATGAGCCGCGCGTTTCTTTCAGGCCTCGAAGTTGGATGTTCTCAAAGTGGGAGACTCAGGGCGTCTCTCTGGGAGGCAGGAGCTAACCCAGGGACGAGTTTTCCCCGCTGTATTTATTTACCTTCCGGCTGAGCTGAAGCGCAGCGACGACAGAGCTCCGCGCGCCCAGCTCACGGGTCAGAACTGCAGGTCGCATTGAGTGGCAGGCTTTCACCTAGAGAAGATGAGTCACCTTCTTCTGGCTTTAGGGTCCTCTCTCACGAGCATAGGGCTTCCCAGGGGGCTCAGTAGTAAAGAATCCACCTGCCAATGCTCGAGACGCACTGAGACATGAATTCCATCCCTGGGAGGTGAAGATCCCCTGGAGGAGGAAATGGCAACCCACTCCAGTATTCTTGCCTGGACAATCCCATGGGATACAGTCCATGGGGTCGCAAAGCGTGGGACATGACTTAGCGACTTCGCACACACAGCACAAACATAACCGAGAATGTTACCAGCGGTAAGACTGCACCTGTTCTGGACAGTGTAGCAAAAATTGGCAAAACCTGTGCCCGGACTGTGCTCTTCTCTTGTGCATCACAGACACGAGTGATTTGTCAGGGGAGTCTTGAGCCCTGACCCCCTAGAAAAGAGATGGGCTGTTCTCTGGAGGGCAGCTGAAGGAGAACTGGAAAAGAGGCTGGCACAAATCTGTCCAAGAGAAGTATAATATACGAAAATGGCTTTTTTTTGGGGGGGGGGGGGCAGAGACTTCCTGCTGTTCCACTACCAGGGCAGGCAACAAGCAGGCCTCCTTTATAGGGGACATGATCCCCAATTAGCAACTGGGGCAGACTTTGTTGGATGGCAAACCCAGCGGACAAAGGCTATGGGTGGGGCACCCAGAGCCAGGCGGGCTTCACCGTCTCTCGGAGCCTGGTGTTTGCTCCCACCTTCCAGGCCAGATGATATTAGCAATGAGCTGGACTCTCCCTGTTCTGAGGGCCAGCTGGTTCCTTGCAGAGCGGTGTGGTGCTCTCCTTGTGGGGAGGGTCCTTGCCCCCTTGAGAGCCTCTGAGCTGCGGAGGTGGTGAGGGAGGTCCCCAGCAGCCTTTTTTCAATAACCCGGCTTCCATCCTTTTCTTCCCAGGTGGTAGACAGGCGCTTATGCTCCGAACAGACATTCCAAATGAGAGGTGGCTTCTCTGCTCACTCCCCACGCTGTCGCAAACTGTGTCCCCCTTTGCGGGTGTTTATTCAATAACTAGATTTAGGATAAAAAGGGTCTTGCCGTAACATGGTATCTTATTCAAAGAGGGCTTCTGTGACCTTCGCTAGGGAACCTCTGTCTGCTTTCTGTCCTTCCAGGCCTCTCTGAGGCCTGATTCGATCCTTCCCCAGTGTGTGTAATAATACACAGTGGAGAATGAGAAGCCCCTAGTTCACACGCCCCTTGACTTGGCTTTTAAACCAGCCTGTGGGGGCCAGATAGAGGAATCCTTAGATGAGGAGATGTGAAATAAAATGATTAGGTACTGAGCACCGGGATGGGGGGGGGGGGGGCGCTGTTTCAAGTCACTCTCACAGTGATGCTCGCTGCTTCTAGGGAAGCGGTCAGAAGAGGTTCTGGGATTTCCACTTCTCAAAACTGTTGCCCAGAGAGGTGGAGAGGTGTGGCCAAGGTTTTCTGCAATTTTACAGGGCTTTTTTCCCTTCAGCCTTGCTACCAAATAAATTAAATTCAAGCACTTGCTTTTCCAAGTATGGTCCCCAAATTAAGTCATGTCTTAGGAGGGATACTCTCTCCCAAAGCTTGCCACCCACGAAGAGAGGCAGGATATACCCAAATGAAACTGATCCTAAACAGACAAAGTGCAGGCTTATTAGCATCTGTTCCGTGAAACAAAAGGGCACCTCTCCTTAAAGATCACTGTTCGAGAATTTGACTTATAACATCCCAAGACAACTTTTAAGTGTCTGCAGTGTCCCTAT
Source organism: Odocoileus virginianus (assembly GCF_023699985.2). Classification (NCBI taxonomy): domain Eukaryota; kingdom Metazoa; phylum Chordata; class Mammalia; order Artiodactyla; family Cervidae; genus Odocoileus; species Odocoileus virginianus. The sequence continues at coordinate 50,971,633 of NC_069689.1, forward strand.
GGCTCCCAAGGAGAATGGCTTTGCTTTTCAAACAACATTCATTGTTTATTCATTGAACAAACTTAACAGAGACTTAACTTGAAGAGGGGAGATCCGGCCTTTCAGATGACAGTTCTCTCCTTTCCTCATTCTGACTGACCAACAGTACAGTTTCAGCCTCCCTTCCTTTAGCAACGTTGCTCTGAAGAGCGATGAACAGGACGGTGGAAAAAATTAAGGACTGCCTTGCCCAAGTGTGCAGACAGTCGGTCAGCAGTCAGTTTCCTTGGTGAAAAAATGAACATCTTTTAAAAGGATGACAGTTTCTTAGCCAGATCTGACCCATAAGGAGAAAATGCTGTATCACATTAGAGCCTAAGGATAAGGAGGCAAGAATGCCCACTGAGGTATGAAACTTTACTATTCTAAGGGCTGGAAGAAAAAGAAATGTGATTTGGGCAGAAACTGGAAAAAAATGCCAAATGCAAATATCTTTTATAGCCCCCTTTGAAAGATGTAAGAATTTGTCTCTGCGGCTTAGAGGGTAAATAATCTGCCCACAATGTGAGAGACTCAGGTTTGATCCCTGGGTCGGCAAGATCCCCTGGAGAAGGGAGTGACTGCCCCCTCCAGTCTTCTTGCCTGGAGAATTCCATGGACAGAGGAGCCTAGGGGCTACAGTCCACAGGGTCGCAGAGAGTCGGACTTGACAGAACGGCTAACAGTTTCCATCAATTCTGCAACCATTTTAGAGAAGGAAATGACAACCCAATTCAGTATTCTTGCCTGGAAAATCCCATGGACAGAGGAGCCTGGTGGGCTCCTGTCCATGGAGTTGCAAAAGTCGGACACAACTTAGCAGCTAAACCACCACCACCAAAAGATTAAAAGTCACTGCTCCTTGAAAAACATAAATGCATGTACATACCTTATAAAATTATTATATCCAGATTTACTACAGTAAAGAATGAAAGTCCTGCAGACACTGTTTATGCAGAAAACTATGATAAAATTGCCAGTTGAGTTTACTTTTCTTTTTTTGATTGTTTTGTTTTTTAAAGCAACACTCCAAGATGGAGAGCTTTCAGGAATCAGGATCCTGGGTTTGTCAGAGTCTGAAAATCTGGCAGAAACTTGAAAACAAAAGATGCTGTCAACAATCTGGTAAAACACAGCTAAGTCTTTTAGATTCTGTGTCCTTCACAGGACACATAGCAGAGATGAGCATAGAGATGAGCAGAGCCCTAAAGCTTGTTGATTTCTATCTCACTAGGGCGTCTTTTTGGAGAAGGCAATGGCACCCCACTCCAGTACTCTTGCCTGGAAAATCCCATGGACGGAGGAGCCTGGTGGGCTGCGGTCCATGATGTCGTGAAGAGTCGGACACGACTGAGCGACTTCACTTTCACTTTTCACTTTCATGCATTGGAGAAGGAAATGGCAACCCACTCCAGTGTTCTTACCTGGAGAATCCCAGGGGCGGCGGAGCCTGGTGGGCTGCTGTCCATGGGGTCACACAGAGTTGGACATGACTGAAGTGACTTAGCAGCAGCAGGGCATCTTTTGGGCTTCCCAGGTGGCGCTAGTGGTAAAGAACCCACCTGTCAATGCAGAAGACAAAAGAGACTCCAGTTCATTCCTGGGTTGGGACGATCCCCTGGGGGAGGGCATGGTAACTCACTCCAGTCTTCTTGCCTGGAGAATCCCATGGACAGAGGAACCTGGCAGCTGCAGTCCCTGGAGTTGCAAAGAGTGGGACATGACTGAGCGACTGAGCACACCCACACGCACAAGAACAAACCCGCTGGGCTGCTGAGGGTTTAGCTAAGCTACCCCATTGGAAGGACTGATGCTGAAGCTGGAACTCCAATACTTTGGTCACCTCATGCAAAGAGCTGACTCACTGGAAAAGACCCTGATGCTGGGAGGGATTGGGGGCAGGAGGAGAAGGGGATGACAGAGGGCGAGATGGCTGGATGGCATCACTGACTCGATGGACATGAGTTTGGGTAAACTTCAGGAGTTGATGATGGACAGGGAGGCCTAGCGTGCTGCGATTCATGGGGTCACAAAGAGTCGGACACGACTGAGCGACTGAACCGAACTGATCCCCATGGTATCGCTGCCTCCGCATCCGTTTTGTTTGGCCGGGAGGGCTGTGGGGAGCTTAAATTGACAGCAGCCCCCTCGTGCAAGCGCACGCCCTAGAAAGCAGCTAGGGGTCATGACCCACAGTCTCTCCTCCTCCCCAGGAGAAGGATCCACAGTCTCTCCTCTCAGCTTATGCCCCCCTTAGGTGAGACCCGCTTCAGACTCACCAGAAGCCCACATTTTTGGTTTGAATTGACCAATCTGGACTTAGGTCAGGAACCCCGGCAGCCTCTACCCACAGCCCCTAAAGGCCTGTGCCCCGAGTCAGGTCTCTCTGTTCGCGCGTGGCCTTGGCCTCCCCGTGTGGCCCCGGAGGTACACCAGGCCCTTCCTGCAGGACCGGTGAGCGGCGCACGTCCTCCTTGCTGTTTGTCCCGTGGCCCACAGGTGAACCGTGACGTCCCGCCTGGCCGAGAGTGGGCGCACCCCGCGTCAAGGTGGGGGTTTGACAGGCCCTCGCATAGAGCCACGTGGAAAGGCACATTTCATCCACAGAATTGTAACAGCTGCCAGCTTTCCTCAAAACAACGGGCACCTTGAAGAGAATAAGAATTCATGCTTGTTTGCAAGTTCAGGTACATGACTTTCATTTGCGTGCTGTGCTATGCTTAGTCGCTCAGTCGTGTCTGACTCTGAAACCCCATGGACTGTAGCCCGCCAGGCTCCTCCATCCATGGGATTCTCCAGGCATGGATACTGGAGTGGGTTGCCATGCCCTCCTCCAGGGGATCTTCCCAACCCAGGGATCGAACCCAGGTCTCCTGTATTGCAGGTGGATTCTTTACCATCTGAGCCACATTTAATTTAACATCATTTATGGAAAAGAGGTAAAATATAAATAATAAATCAATTTTTAATGCAACTGTGTTTTCTCAGATGGGCTTCCATTTATGCAAGCACAAGGAAATACAGAGCTGATAGGAGTTCCCTGGTGGTCTTGCAGTTAGGATTTGGCATTTTCAGTGCTGTGGTCCAGGTTCAATCCCTGGTTGAGGAACTGAGATCCGGCAACCTTCATGGTGTGGCCAAAATTTAAAAATTGGACTGTAGAGCTTGAGGACTGGCTCACCTGTAGACGTGAGGAGGTCCGTGATCACTTCCCTCACAGGTCCAGACTTGCTGATAATCCCTCACTGCTAGGTCTGGTAGGTCATTTCTGCCACAGAACAAGGAATTCATGGGAGTTTATATTGTTTTACATCAGTCGGTACAGCTAAAATAGTTTGAAAGTCAAACTTCTGAATACCAATTTCAAAGTGCTCCCCTTACTATCCTCAGTTTTGTGTCCTTGGGTATCTCAAGGTCATATGGTAACGAAAAGCTTGAAGCAACGCTCTTCCATGCGGTGAGGTTTTACATTGCTTTGATTTTTCTCTGCTGAGAGCATTTTGAGAAAGGAGATTCCTCAACTCCAAGGATCTGGTTCCTTCATGAGCAAATAGATGCTACTGGCAGAGTCTGCTGACTTCAGGGGTGCCTTGCAAGGGAATGTACGGCTCCCCACACATACACACCTAGGCCAAGAGTCAATGAGGGCAAAGCCGACCCAAGCCAAGATGAGACCCAAACCAAACCAAGATGGCGCCCGAGTCTTCCCTTTCTGGGTCAGTGACCAGTCTCTAGGGGTGGAAAGCCCATCTGATTTTGAATTTAAGACAGGCTCTGAATGGCTTGAGGTCTGAAGGGACTGCAGTGAATTGATATTGTAGCTGGCGTTCCCTAAACATCTTGTTGTGTAATGTTACCTGTCACTCAGAGGCTGTTGGCTTCCCGGTGGCTCAAGTGGTAAAGAGCCCTCCTGCCAAAGCAGGAGACGCAGGCAGGAGATGAGGGCTCGATCCCTGGGTCAGGGGAGAGTCCCCTGGAGGAGGACATAGCAACCCACTCAGTATTCTTGCCTGGAGAATTCCATGGACAGAGGAGCCTGGCGGGCTACAGTCCAAAGGGTCTCAAAGAATCAGACACAACTTAGCAACTGAGCTAAGCCCAGGTAAGTGCTCTATGAAAACTCTATGAAAACTTGACCTAAAAATACCCAATAGAAAGAAAAAAAAAATCTTTATTTCAACTTCCTAAGTTTTTATGGGGATAGAGTAGGAGAGATGGTTCGGGGAAATTTTTCTTTTCTTAAAACATTTTAATATTTTTGTTTGTTTATGGAAAACAGTATATCTCTAAACATATTCACATCTCTAATCATGAGCCATCTTTATATGTATGGAGCATATTATTTGACTAACAGGAAAAAGTAAGCCCTGATGAAAATGAGAAGTAGCTGTGATTTGGTGGGAAATACACTGGACTTGACCCTACAGGACCTGGGTTTGAGCCTCTCCCTGCCATTTCTATTCTCAGTGACCTTGGACAAGTCACTTAATCTCCCCGAGTCTCAGTCTCCTCATTTTGAAACGGCTGTGCCCATCACATTGTTGAGATGACCCTACAGCTGTGTGGGGAGACTTTGTCTTCTAGTGGTTGATCAACAAAACTTGAGTATAACTGATAATGCACTTAGAACCCACCCAGAGGTCAAGGGTATCTAAAAGTCCTTGGGCACTAATTCAAAAAGATACATGTACCCCAATATTCACAGCAGCATTACTTACAATTGCCAAGATGTCAAAGCCTCATTTGCAGCAATATGGATAGACTTGGAGGGCATTATGCTAAATAAAGTAAGTCAGACAGAGAAAGACAAATACTGTATGATACCACTTGTATGTGGAAGTTTAACAATACAACAGACCAGTGAATATAACAAAATAAGAAGAAGCAGACTCACAGGTATAGAGAACAAACCTGTGGTTGTCAGTGGGGGTGGGGGAGTGGGAGATACAAACCCCTGGATGTGAGATAGGTTGTAAGGAGGTATTTGTGCAACAGGAGAAATAGAGCCAATATTTTGTAATAATTGTAAATGGAGTGTGACCTTTAAAAATTATATAAAAAGTAATTTTTTAATTTAAAAACTAAAAGTCCTTGGGGGAATTCTGCGGATTTCCCCCCAGTTCCCACACATCCAAAGGCTCCAGTGTATAGTAGATACTTTGTTACAATCAAAACAATGGTTCTTATTGGTAATATAAGACTAACATTGGCAATTACTTATCAACACTTACTCTATTCCTAGCATCTGTTCTAAGTGATCTATTACTGTGTTAACTCATTTAATCTTAACAATAACCCTATGAGGTAGCCAAAGTATATCCCCATTTTTCAGATGGGATAACTGAGGTTTAGAGTATCTGTTCAGACTTTCTGTTCTTGGCCAGCATGCTATACTGACTCTCTAATGTAAAAGTGAAGACATTCCCTCAGCCTCCAACAAATTAAAAAAAGGAAACCATAGTAGTAGAGAGAATGTCACATAAAGCAATACATTGGTTTTGTCCTGGATTGGCACCCTTCCCCACCGCCCATCAGCTGGGGATCTTCTTTATTTCAGCTTTGCATTAGCCATTCTAAACAGTTTTGAATTTGATGAATAACTTGGTTATCTGTTCCTATTGCTAAATGCCTATGGTATTTGTGCTTGGCACCAACTTGTTCATTAATCCAAATACCGTGGCCTTCTGCTGGTTGGGAGAGATGCAGACGCACTGTCAGTTGAAACAGTTGCCATTTGGTGGATAAATGGGTCCAAGCTGGTTCTTCTCCCAAGAACTTACTGGAATGTGAAGAGGAACATGCTGGGTGGTCTGTTCTCCATTATAGGAACCTGGGGCATCTTAGTATAGGCACCCAAAAGTTGTTTTAAAACGAGGTTACTAAGTGTTTTCAAGGTGTGGTTTCAGGTATACGGTCGTATTGCTGGGAATGATTGCCGAAGAATTTCGTGCTGGCACTAAAACATAGAAATGTCACTTTTCAAATAACATTTCCTACTTGCTCATCAACAGTTCGCTTGGGGGAACCCAGAAATGGTCCAGATGGGTCCCGAGAGTGGCTCCTCAGACTCATGTGTGGGCAAGGCCATTTAGTTACAGAGCTAACACCTGGTCACTGAATCCCTAGAGACACCAGACTGTGAAGCTGGGAGACACCACCCCCCAGGGGCGTGGGGCACCCAGGTCATGATTCTGTAGATTGAGAAGCTGCGGGTCCAGAGATAGGATGGGACAGAGGCCACACAGCTAGACGTAGAACTGTCCCAAACCCCAGGTCTCGCTCTTTCTCCATATCCACTTCAGTGTCTAAAAACTCTCAATCTCGGACTTCCCTGGCAGTCCAGTGGTTAAGACTCGGCACTTCCACTGCAGGAGGCGCAGGTTCGATCCCTAGTCTCAGGAAACTAAGATCCTGCATGCCGCACCCTGCCGCCAAAAAAAGAAAAATAAATAAATAAATAAAAACTCTCAATCTCAACCCTGACAAGTAAGCGATTCACAAATGCTATCAGTCCATACTGACCTTTGTAGGCAGAATTGGCAGCTGTAGACCAGCTGTAGGTGTGCGCTGGAGTCATGGACAAGAACTGGAGAGGAAAGTGAGGAAGACTTTCATAAATGAAACTCCAGCTATATACTAGTGGATAATCCCATCTAGGGAGAAAGGGAAGATGTTGCAAAAGAATGAATGAAGCCACTCCAGGAGCTTACTGAGCGTCTCAGTGGTCAAGAAGGAGAGGTACAAATAGATGAAAGGAGGGGCTTACATTATGGAAATGAGACCCCAGAAACTGTTAGTAGATCATCGGAAGGCCTCCAACGAGACTGGGGGATCTCAAAGGGAATCCTTCCTTCTGTCCTGAGTAAGAAGATGAGCACGTATTAATAGATGGACAAGGGTCAGTAGCGGCAGACAGGAAACCCAACATCTCTGTGCCTGGGAAGGAGCCAGTGAGCACATCAGAGGTGGCACGTGCCGGCTGGGAGTCACCCAGACCTGCCCAAACCCCACTCTGCCACTCAGCCAGCTGGATGACCTGACTCGGGTTACTTACCTTCTACCGTGTAAGCTGGGGTAAATGTGGATTTACTAACTTACAGATGAGGGAAGACAGAATACGTGTTTTTGAAAGTGGGAATTAAGTCCAGGAGGAAAAGAGGATGTAATTTTTTAAAGGCAATTGGCATCCCTCACGTGGATTTCATTTATTTTTAAAGTGGGGTATAGCTGACTCTGCCGACAAAGGTCCATATAGTCAAGGCTATGGTCTTTCCGGTGGTCACATACGGTTGTGAGAGCTGCCCCATAAAGAAGGCTGAGCACCAAAGAACTGATGTCTTCAAACTGTGGTGCTGGAGAAGACTCCTGAAAGTCCCTTGAACAGAAAGGAGCTCAAACCAGTCAATCTTAAAAGAAATCACCTTGGAACATTCGAGAGCAAATCAAACCTCTATCCAGACAAGACAAAATAAAACTCACCATCTCCTGGAAAAAAAAAAAAAAAAAGAAATCAACCCTGAATACTCATTGGAAGGTGACTAATGCTGAAGCTGAAGCTCCAGTATTTTGGTCACCTGATGCAAACAACCAGCTCATCACTGATGCAATGGACATGAGTTTGGGCAAAGGTTGAGAGATGTTGGAGGGACAGGGAGGCCTGGCATGCTACAGTCCATGGGGTCCCAAAGAGTCAGACACAACTGGGCAACCAAACAACAATAGCAACATAGCTGGTGTACAATATTATATGTTACAGGTGCATAATATAGGGATTCACAATTTGTACAAGTTATTCTCCATCTGTGGTTATTACAGAATATTGGCTATATCCCCCATGTTGTACAATATATCCTTGAAGTTTCTTTTATACTTAATAATTTGTATCTCTTAATTCCTCACCCCTACAGTGCCCCTCCCCACTCCCCTCTCCCCACAAGTACCTTAGTCGTTTCTCTGTAAATCTGAGTCTGCTTCTTTGTTCACATGAACTGTTTTATATTTAAATCTCTCTCTGCGGACATACATCCCCTTTGGCTGGGGAACCCAGTTCTTAGTCTCTTCAGCTCCTGCCATGAGTGGAGGGACTTACAGGGCTATTTCACTGAGAGACAGAATGAAATCGGAAATACCCATTGGGGAGGGAGCAGTTGGGGGCTTGCTAATACTTTTTGGTAAAATGATAGCTAGCTAGCTAGAGAAATCGATTGTTTGATTGATTTTACGTGTGCTTATATGCATACAGAAATATCTAGAAAGATACACATGAAACTGTAAATAGTCATGACCTCCAGGGATAGTGAACTGATTTCATTTAACAGGAAATTGATTTTTTTTAACGTGTGTATAATACTGTTTCAATTTCTTGAAATAAATTTGATGTTAGATTGAAGGAAACAGAAAGTCCAGGAAATTTGCTGTCTCTGTATTTTCTTTAAAAAAAAAAAAATCCCTTTTATATCTTTCCAGCACCATGAATATGCACATGTCTACCAGCAGGGGTGTGCTTCTGGAAGGTTCTGGGGCAGACACTCCACACAGACGTCCCATGCCAACCTGGCCCTCGGAAGTGGACCCCTGAGCAGGGATGCCACCCCACAGGGCAGTCTGATGTTCGTCCACAAGGTGGAATTTTGACAGATGGTGTTCCAATCTTGAGGCCAGTAGTGATGCAGCTGTCACCATAGCTGGCACTGATGACATCCTGCCCTGCAGTCAGTGGTCCAGTTCCTTAAAGAAGCCACTGACAGAGACCCCAGTTCTGAAAGGCTCCCCAGCCTTGCTAAGTCCCAGGTTGATTTGTGGCAACCGAGTGGGAAATAAAGATGGGACTCCTGAGACACCACACAAACACCACTCTCAAGTGTCCTCAGAACTAGAATTCTTCATCTCCACTTCTGACTGCCCCCCCTGGGGTTCCAGGAGGGGGGTGCAAAACTGTCTGCTGCTCATCTGAGAACCCCCAAAACCCAGTCAGTGAATGTTTGTTGAATGAATGAAACAGAAAAACTGATTAAAAGAATCTGCCTTGTAGCGGTGGAGGGATCTTACTAACCTGATCATAGACATTAAAAGACATGTGAAGAGTATTAGTTGCTCAGTTGTGTCCGACTCTTTGCGACCCCATGGACCGTACCCCACCAGGCTCCTCTGTCCGTGGGATTCTTTCAGGCAAGAACATTGGAGTGGGTTGCCATTCCCTCCTCTGGGGCATCTTCCCAACCCAGGGATCGAACCAGGGTCTCCTGCACTGTAAGTGGATTCTTCACCATCTAAGCCATCAGGCAAGTAAAAGACATGGCCAAGAGCAAATAAAATCTGCTAGTGTGTTTTAAATCCATTGAGAGGTTTCAAAGAGAAAGTGAAATATTTATTCAGTTTCTAAAGAGAGCCATTGGAATGTCAGAGAAAGGTGTGTTTCAAAAATCCATTAAAATATTGTAAAAAAAAAATCTGCATGTTTTAATTAGTAAGAATAAGCGTCCCTTGGGGTAAGGGACAGAGCTCAGAACCAAGAAAGCAGTGTGCACACAGACAGAAAGGAAGCCTACAGCAAAGGAAAAAAAACAAAATACCCAACAAGATAAGCCAAAATGGGAACGCACCGAAAGGCTTTCCAGAATCAACGGTAAAGAGGTTTCTTGATGCCAGAGTAAGGACAGTGAGAACCATACTTTGGAAGAAGAGAAGCAGGGAGATTCCTAAGTCGTCATGGAAACAAACAGGTCAAGGAAAGCCTGTGGCCCTCTACCCCAGGACCATCTGGAGGAAAGGGAGAAGTGGCAATTGAAGATGGCAGTCATATCTCGGTGGCCAAAAAAGGCAACTTTCCTTCCACACTGGCCCTCGCCCAAGGGCGAACATGCCGGGCCCCCTGCCCACAAAGGAAGCCCACCCATCCAGGAAGGGTCATATTTAATAGTCACTTTGGTGGAATAGATACTAAAAAAGTAGTGTCAGCAGGCACTTTGAAAAGTCCTAATTAACTGGCCAAAGCACAACACACTTTCTGAAAAGAGAACATGAAACTGGACCGATCATCTATTAGCATTCCTTGAGGAGGTAGAAATAGGCCTGGAGAAACACAGGGAAGAATTATGTTTAGACGTTCAAAATTCCTTCTGACAAAGTTCCATCCCAAAGGTCATTTCCACTAGTAAGTTCCTCCAGAATGCAGAGGGAAATCGCCATGGATCGGAATTGTCCTTAGAGATAGGAAACAAAAAATATGATAAACAGGTACTTTTCTAAATGAAGAATTATAAACAGTGGGGATCCCCAAGGATTGCCAGTGCTCCCAGACTTTGTTTAAATGTCCATAGATCATCTGGAGGAATGAATGATTCCAGGCCTGCAGATGAAATGGTTCCAGACTCTGGAGAGATGGCAAACAAATGGTGATTAACTGCAGGACCAGTTTATGAGTTTACAAGAAGATGCATATTAAGCTTTCACAGGGGCAAGTCTCATCCAATGCATTTAGGAAAACATAATCCAAATTACAAAAATAACGGACTGTGTCCAGGCTGTTTATAGCTCCCAAGGAATCTTGAGGGTCTTTGCAAAATGTTTGTTTGCTAAAGGCCATGCAGGACCAAGTGTTCAGAAATGGTATCGGACACTAAGCCAAAAATAGTGCTCTCCCTGGGCTCTACCCAAACCTGGCAGTTTTATGACCTTCTCCTAGAGAAAAATATCTCAGAACTGTAGGAAGGTGAGTATCACCCAAACAGAAGGCTTTCCCAAGAAGCTGAGTGCTTTATTCTTGATGGACGTCAGCGTGGAAAGATGAAGCCAGAAAGGTGATATGATCAAAGTCTGTAAAACCTTAAAGGTTACGCAGAGATTGAGCAGCTCTGGTTTATACCTGAGATGGCCAGACTCAGTGTAGCCCTTGAAGTCTGAAAGAGGAATTTGAGCTGTATGATGCAGGGAACTTAGATCTGGTGTTCTGTGACAACCTAAAGGGGTGGCATGGGGTGGGAGGTCAGAAGGAGGTTCAAGACGGAGGGGACCTATGTACACCCAAGGCCAATTCATGTTGATATATGGCAGAAACCAACACAATGTTATAAAGTAGTTATCCTCCAATTAAAAATAATTTTTTTAAAAAGAGGAATTTGAGGGATAATTACAAAAGAGGATTGGGTCCCACTAAACAACTGAGTTCCTCAAAACGTGGTACAGGGAAAATTTTTTCAAATGAGGAGTGGAGGAGGCTCAAGAAATTTTGCCAGTAAGTGAGTTTTTCCAGCCAAAAAAAGAGTGCCATTTCCCACTCCAGGGGATCTTTCTGACCCAGAGATCTAACCCTCATCTCTTGCATTTCCTGCATCTTCTGCATTGACAGGCAGATCCATTACTACTAGTGCCACCTGGAAGTCCGATGGATTGAGAGCCATTGACAACACAACAATGGAAACAGTGACAGACTTTATTTTCTTGGGCTCCAAAATCACTGCAGCCATGAAATTAAAAGGTGCTTGCTCCTTGGAAGAAAAGCTATGACCAACCTACACAGCATATTAAAAAGCAGAGACATTACTTTGTCAACAAAGGTACATCTAGTCAAAACTATGGTTTTTCCAGTGGTCATGTATGGATATGAGAGTTGGACTATAAAGAAAGTTGAGCAACAAAGAATTGATGCTTTTGAACTGTGATGTTGGAGAAGACTCTTGAGAATCCTTGGACTGCAAGGAGATCCAACCAGTCCATCCTAAAGGAGATCAGTCCTGGGTGTTCATTAGAAGGATTGATGCTGAAGCTGAAACTCCAATACTTTGGCCACCTGTTGCAAAGAACTGACTCCTTGGAAAAGATTCTGAAAAGACTGAAGGCAGGAGGAGAAGGGGATGACAGAGAGTGAGATGGTTGGATGGCATCACCGACTTGATCGACATGAGTTTGAGTAAGCTCTGGGAGTTGGTGAAGGACAGGGAGGCCTGGCGTGCTGCAGTCCATGGGGTTGCAGAGAGTCGGACACTACTAAGTGACTGAGCTGAACTGACAACACATCCCTGCACTTCTGAGGATGGCAAAAATACTTCCTGGGACCAGTATTGGACCTTAGCTTTCTCCTGATTGGTCGGAAATTTGCCTAGATGTGAGAAGACCCAAAATCAAACCAGTTTCAGCAAAACTAGGACTTTGTTGGCTCCCCTAGCTGGAACAGACTCTTGGGTGGCTCCGAGGAGCTAAGATGAAGCTTCAGGGAGAATCACAGGCTAGACAGTGGCATGGGGATGGTTAGCCCTGAAAATTTCCATCAGTCCTTGAAAAGCTCACCAGACACAGTTCAACTTTAATAATAATAATAATAATAATATATATATATATATGCCAACTCTGTAGACACAGCTTCAACCCACAGCACTCTTCAACACTCGCCTTCCTGTCAGATTACTCCCCACAGATCCATCCTACGGAGGAATCAGAGATCAGAACCAGGTGCTTCTTCATGGCAACAGTCTCAGGACAGGTTCTGATTGGTCAGCCTGGGTCACGTGCCAGTCTCTGCTTTAGTGAAAGCGATCATTGGGTTCTCTGTCTTGCCTGGACTTCAAGTCCAAGAGGATGAACTGATTGACTCAACCTGGGTCTTATGTGCACCCAAGGTTGATGGAGGGTGACGGAACTTAAAACCTACAAGTCCCTACACATCTGTCACCTGGGAGAGCTCATTAAAAATGCGGACACCCAAGGCTCTACCTCCTGAGATTTAAATTCAGATGCTCCAAGTGGTGCCTGCCTGCTAAGTCGCTTCAGTCATGTCCGACTCTTTGCCACCCTATGGACTGTAGCCTGCCAGGCTGCTCTATCCATGGGATTCTCCAGGCAAGAATGCTGGAGTGGGTTGCCATTCCCTCCTCCAGGGGGTCTTCCCAGCCCAGGGATCGAAACCTGCGTCTCCTAAGTCTTCCTGCTTTGGCAGGCAGATTCTTTACCACTAGCACCACCTGGAAAGCCCTAAGTGGCACCTGGGCATCTGTATTATTGTTAAGTCCCCTGAGATGGTCTCCCAAAGGAATAAATCCCTCTTCTTCAGGAGGCTTTGGGTGGGGCTCTGGAGTTCTAAAGATGCACACCCTAGCAGAGCATGTGCTGGCCTTGCAGAGGCTTTACCAGGCTCTTACTGTCTCTGTAGCCTCACCTCTTTCTCCTATAGCCATCATCAAGATCTTCCAGCTCCTCAGACAAGCCACACCTTGGCAAATGGAATCTTTGGTGTTCCTTCTACCTGGAAGCCCTGCCCTGTGCCTCCTCCCTTGCCCACCATCTTCCCCTGGCGCACACCCACACTGGGAAAACTTCCCACGCTGCACCCTAGTCTGGGCTGGAGGCCCCCAGCGCCTATGTTCTGTGCCTCCCTGTCAGAGTCTGTTATTCCTTATTGAGATTGTTAAGTTTATCTGTCTCGCCTTGACTTTAAGCCCAGTGTGGACTTGCCTCATTGGCATGAAAGACATATACAGCATGTCAGGGATGGGGTTTGGTTTGCTTGGCTCTGCAGTTTATTAGCTGGTAATGGGGTGAGTACTTAAGTTCACCCAGCCTCAGTTTCCTCATCTGCAAAATGGGGATAATAATGGAAACTACCTTAGCTTAAAGTGTCTAGAAATGGACCGCACTTAGCTGGCACCTGACATAATGTGAGAGCACATTGAAGCATAAGCCATTATTACGATCATTCTTTTCCAAATTGTATTTATTTATTTGGCTGTGCTGGGTCCTGCTGCTGCGTAGCCTCTTCTCCGGTTGTGGTGAGCAGGGGCTGCTCCCTAGTAGCGGTGCCCAGGCCTCCCACTGCAGCAGCCTCTCGTTGCAGAGCACAGGCTCTAGAGCATAGGCTCAGTCGCTGTGGCTCGTGGGCTTAAAATTGTTCTGAGGCCTGTGGGGTCTTCTCAAATCAAGGATCGAACCTGTGCCTCCTGCACTGGCCGGCGGATTATTTACCACTGAGCCCCCAGGAAAGCCCCCATTACTATCATTCTTAATGAAAATGAATCTTCGAAGACACCTCACAAGATTTTGGGTCAAGCCTTCCCCAGGTAGTCAGCTGTTCACTTCTGACCTCTTCTTTTCCCCCTCACCTTCCTCTAATATCTATTTCTACCAGCAGTTCAGTAGACAGGAGTTGTCTTATTGATTTCTTCGTCCCCCAGGGACTAGCATGCACTAGTCCTAAATATGTATTTATTGACCGATGACTCAAGCCATGGACTTAAGAACACCCTGTTCATACCCCAGAGACTGGGGAAGCCAGAAGTCCCTGCCCCTGGGAGGGCTTCAACCTTATGTAGACCTTGCTTTCCAGAAGCCCTCTGCCCCTTCATCACACAGCACCACCACTGCCCCCCAGGGTGGAAAGGGAGAGACAAGACGAGGGATGGTGGTTCAGTGGGGGCACCTCCACAGCCAGGACTGAGGGAGAGGGAGCCGAAGCATGACAAAGTCTCCAGGGAAAACGCAGAAGTGGTCAGAAGGTAACGAGAGCTGTTAGTCTTAAGTCAGCTACACGCGGAGTTAGGTGAATTTCTATGGCAAATGGAGTGCTGAGTTCCCAAACCCAACATTTCAAGAATTTTTTATTTTTGCAGAGAGCCGGGGAGTTGTCAGTAATAAGCTGGTTGGTTTGGCCAGTATAGACAGATTCCTCAAGGTCAACACAACCCCATATTGCTCTATTTGTGGCTGGGTTTCTCTTCATAGTCTTAGCTGTGTGAAAGCCAAATCTCTACTTTTACGATGTCCAAATCCAGCCTCACACATCTCTGCTGTGAGAAGGAAGCCCTTTGTGCCCCTGCCCAGATGATGCCCTTATGCTGTAGGAATTGGGTCTCCTCCCCAAAGGGCGGCCAGGCCCCAGCAGGAATGCTGGGGCGCGTCCACGGCCCCGTGTCCCTCCCAGATTGCACAGGCACACCTCGTGGTACTGCACTGCGCAGATACTGCTTTCTTTAAAACAGATTGAAGGTCTTTGGCCACCCTGCATCCAGTAAGTTTATCAATGCCATTTTTCCAACAGCATTTGCTTCACAGACTTTGTGTCTCTGCGTCTCATTTTGGTAATTCTCTCAGTCCTTCAGCTTTTTTCCTTCCTGTTATATTTGTTAGGTGATCAGTGATCTTTGATGTTACTCTTGCAAAAAGATTCCTGACTCACTGAAGGCTCACTTGAGGGTTAGCATTTTTTAGCAGCAAAGTATTTTTGTTTTCTTTTTTTTTTTTAATTGGAGGTTAATTACTTTACAATATTGTGGTAGTTTTTGCCATACATTCACATGAATCAGCCACGGGTGCACATGTGTTCCCCCTCCTGACCCTCCCTCCCACCTCCGTATCCCTCTGCTAGTGCTGAGTCACTTCAGCTGTGTCTGACTCATTTCGAACCCATGGACTGTAGCCTGCTGGGCTCCTCTGTCCTTGGGGATTCTCCAGGCAAGAATACTGGAGTGGGTTGCCATGCCCTCCTCCAGGGGATCTTCCCGACCCCGGGATCAAACCTGTGTCTTTTACATCTCCTGCATTGGCAGGCAAGTTCTTTACCACTAGCGCCACCTGGTATACATATTGTCTTTTTGATATAATATGATTGCATACTTAACAGAGTACAGCATAGTGTAAACAACTTTGATATTCGTTGGGAAGCAAAAAAAAAATTCATGTGACTTGCTCAGTTGCTTTGTTGCGGTAGCCTGGAACGGAACCCACAACATCTCCAAAGTACGTTTGTATTCAATTGTAGTCTTGGGGTGACAATATTATCAGACTGCCCCTTAGATGAAGACACTGAACTGTAAAGGCTCAAAGTCCTGCAGCCAAAGGCCCCCACTCTTCAGCAAGGACAGTGCCTGAAGGGCCTGTTCGCAGGCCTCCTCCTCAGCCTCCCTGCGGGGTCCCCCGGTCCCATTCTCTGACCTGGAGATGCTGCAGCTGTGTGGGGGTGGGGCTGCTGGGAATGCTAATAGACGCTTTCTCTCTCTCATTAGCGAGAAGCTTTAGAACTAACTTGTGAAAGGCAGGATCTAGCGGAGGGTGTTAATTGGTGGACCTCAAAGGTGTCTCTGTGCAGTCTGGTTCTGGGCCCGCCTCACTGTGCTGGGGCCATCCTGCGATTCTAGAGAATAAATTGTGGGTCTGGCTGCTGGTCGGGCCAAGCCTGAGAGGAATGCAATCTGAGACCTGGATTTTGAGACGGTGGCCTTTCCCCGGAGGAACCTCTAGCATTTTGCCAAGGGGGGCTTAAAATAAATCCCCCCCTTTTTTTTTGAGGGGAGAGGGGTTAATGATAATTAGACAGAGCCTGTTGGACTGAGACCTAAATTTCTGAGGGAAGTATGGTGGCACTCCAGATTGTCAAGGCCAGCAGTGGCCATCATGGCATTTTTCCCTGAGGAGACAACGGCTCGCTTTTGCCCGTGGCCTGGCTGCTTGAGGTGTTTGTCGTCTTTCCTACCTGTTTTGTGGAAGCCAGGTTCAGCAGTTTGACTGCTTCCGGCTGCTTACAGACCTAGGGTCCTCTTCCCGGAGCCCAGAGCTTTCTCCGCCCGAGCTCCACTCCCTGGGAGGCGGGCAGCGTCCCGAAGGCAGACCCAGCCCTGCGGCCTCCGCGGCCCACAGCGAGTGACCGACTGCCGCAGAGCTTAAGGGAGACATCGGAGTGGGATAAAAACTCACAAGTCTTTTTCAAAGAACCAGATGAGTAGGCTTGCAAGTGAGGTGAGGGGGTCCCCGAAAGAGGGAGGGGTTTGACTAAAACCACTTGCTCCGGCCTATTTGTGTTCCATCCAAAAGGCCTTTCTCAGGGGACCTTGCCAGTCTTCTTAAATAGCCCAACAGCCGCAAGACAGCTGCGAGGCCTCGGGAATCTTGAGGAGGAGACATTTTACTCCTGGAAAAACAAGTGACCGAGTTAAAGGAAGTCACCACCCTGATGCCCTCCCAGGAGCCGCCTTGGTGGCCTTGCCCTGGAGTCCGGGCCCTGCGCACGAGGGACCGCAGCATCCACGCCTCGGGGTGGGGGGACGGGTGGGAGGCGGGGGTCGCCACCCGCCGCCTCCCTTGGGCTCGCGGGCCCCCAGCCCGGGGGCCACGGGGTGGGGGGTGGGAGATCCGGAGGGCCACCCCGCCCCACTCCGGACACATCCGAGGTGGATCTTCCAGCCTCCTGCACCCGGGACACATCGGAGCGAGAGAAGAGCCCGGGTGTCAGTGGCGACTTTGGGACTGCGGTCTGGTTGTAACGGGGTCCTGGCTGGTTTGTTTTTTTTTTTTTTTTGAAGCTCAGTTTCTACTTAGCTTGGCCACTTTTAGGGAAGATGGGGGGGGCTGGGGCGCCGCGCGGCCGTCCTTGCACCCTGCGGGCCTCGGCCGTCTCGGGGGGTTGGGGCCTTTCCCGGGTGTACAGCCACGGGGTTCGGGGCGCCGCGGCGCGCCCACAGTCCCCGGCTCCCCCGGGTCCCCGAGGCCAGCGCCGCGGCGCAGTCCCCGCCCAGCTCCTCTCCGCCCGCCCCCCGCCGGCCGCGCTGAAACCCGAGCTCGAGGGGGCGGGCCGCGCGGCGGCGGGGGCCGCGGGGCCGCGCCGACATTGGCGGGGAGCCGGGCGATGGCCGGCGAGGGAGGGGCGCGCGGGGCGGGGGGGCGCGCCGGGCGCCCGCGGCCGAGGTGGACCGAGCCTCCCGGCTCGCAGCTCCCGCCGGCGGAGCGAGGCCGCCCTTTCTCGGCAGCGTGATTTATCTGCTTCTTCTTTTTCTCCTGAACTCTTCTTCCAGGGAGAGGCTAGTGGTAACAGGCCGAGCTGGATGGATGGGTATGGGGAGAGGGGCAGGACGTCCAGCCCTGGGATTCTGGCCGACCCTCGCCTTCCTCCTCTGCAGCTTCCCCGCAGGTAAGGCACTGCCCCAGCCCGGGGACGGCCGCTCCCCGGGTCTACTCGCGGCGCCGGGCCACAGGTCTGCGGGCGAGTCGGAGCTCAGGCTCTCCGGGCGCCCTCGGGCCCCCGCCTCGCGTTTCCACGCGTCTTTGTTTCTCCCGCGTCCAGCCGAAGGCGCGATGATGCGCGTGGGGACCTGGGGGTGGGGGGGGACCCTCTCGGGCCGAAATGAGAAGGAGCCAGGCGGGGAGGTCGCAGGCGCCGGGGACGTCCCCCAACTTCCCAGAAAAGGGGGTACCCGGGGCGCTCCACTTAGGGGCCCCGGAGAAGGGGCAGAAAGGGCGGCACGGACTCGGATCCGGGGGGCACTTTCTCTAGCTTCTCGTCCCGCAGTTTGCAGACCTGTCCGGTGCCCAGGGGTGGAGCCGGGGCGCCCCTGAGGTCCCGGCCGAGCCCCGGACCGCCCCCTCCCGCGGGACCGCGTCCCGCCCCCACGGGCTTGCCCACGCGGGGAAGCCCACGGCCTGGGCACCGCCGGCCCCTTGTTCCTGTGTGATAACATCCCGCGTCGCCCCCTGTTTATTTTTATTGTGTCAGAAAGGGAGAGAATTTCAGAATTAAAGCTGAAAAAGCCCATCTGTTTCCAATGAATCCCCCATAGTTTTTCACAATGTTTTTGGCAGATCGCTGCTTTCAAATTCCTCCGAGCCGGGACCTCTTGTTTTTGTTGGGGGAAGGGAGACCAACTCCACAGAGAAGCATTTGTTCCTTCCCAAACGCTCCAGTTTCTTTACTTTTTTTTTTTTTTTCCTTTCGGGGGGAGGGGGAAGGCACGAAACATAAATCCCGGGTCTGTTTTCTTTATAATGTTTCATTAAAGTTTTTATTCCATTTTTGCCATATGCTACTCACAGCCTGGAAACGCCAGTTAAACCCTTTATATCCATTTTCCCCTTGCTAAAAAAAATACAAATAAACGCAACGTCACGGACCAAATGGTCCCCGACGCAAGGCGGGATTTCCCGGCCGCTTCCATTGTGCTGCGGGGTTCCGAGGTGTCTTTTTGCAAAACTGAGAGCTTGCTTCGCTCCGCAGCCGGAACGAATCCGCAGCCCCCGCGCTCTCCCGAGCTTTGCAAGAAAGGACTTGAGTTAGACCGGGGATTGGGTTGTTTTGTTTTGCTCCTCAGCCAACTGGGTTTCAGGAACTGGCAGAACTGGGCAGTCCGGACCCGGCCTGGCTGTTAAGTTGGGGCTCCCGGTGGGAGGACCGTGCCGCAGCGGTAAGGGAGAAAGGATCCGTTTACCTTCCTGCCCCAGCCCTGCTTCGGGGCGGGGAACCCCCCTCCCCGGGACCCACCCGGCCCCGCGCGCCCCAAGGGCGTCCCGGGTGAGCCGCAACCTGCTCGTAGCCCAGGATTCCATTGGGGAGGCCCGGCCAAAGACTGGATGGAGGGTGTCAGTGCCTCAAGGAGCCCTTGGACCCACCCGGTGCACCCTCGCCCTGGAATATTACAACCTCCACACCAGGTCAAGCAGCCGGGAGCCCTCCTCTTTCTTTCTTTTTTTTTTTTAAAGGCAGCTTCCAGCCTTCCACCCCGCTGCCTCCCCCCATAGAAGGGTCTGGCTGATTTGCTTCCCTCCCAAGAACTAGGAAAATAAAATTTGAAGCAACCCTCTTCTTTCAAAAAGAAAAGAAATCCCTCCTTTTGGAGGAGCAGGAGTTTGCAGCGTGTGTGCATCTCGATTTGGTTCAGATAAAGATCCAGCCCATTGGAGGTTTTATCAGATAGGCTGATAAATGGCTTTTGTCCCTTGGCTGCCATGGGGGATGTGATCTCAGCTTGGAGCTGAAATTGAGAAGGGGGGCTTAGAGGCCCTTAAAACAACACCTTCCCGCTCTTAAAGCAGCAGCACTTGTTAGCATCTTGGGCTGGAGGGAGAGGAAAGGAAAGGCTGGCAGGAGGTACTCAGAGGTAGGAGGGAGCTGCCAGGGTGGTGGGGGGATTTGCTGTTTTCATTTCTCCATCTTAGAAAACTTTAAACGTCTCCCCCATAGTCTGAGGAGAGCTGGTGGGTTATATAATTCACAGCCCGAATTCCATCACTTGTTTCCAAGAAGCCCATTTCTTTTTGGCTTCAAGGCTGGTAACTAAACCCTGGCAGATAGAGCAGATAGCTGTTGCACTGTCATGCCAACTGGCTAATGTTTCTTCTAATTTGAGGCCTTGACAGGCGCATTTAGTCAAAATTGCCCACCTTGCTGAAAACTGAGCTTCCAGTATGCCCGCACGGGATACACTGGGGGGCTCTGAGAACGTGTGGGCTCCGGAATCCTGGGTCAAGAAGAGAGGCTCTTAAGAGGTGAAATGGATCACTTCCACCACAAAGAGATGGACTATCGAATTCCTGACCTGTCGGCGGAGGGGCTGCTTGGGGATAAAGTCAGAGAACCTGCGGGTCTGGTGGGGAGTGGGGTGGGCGTTTGAGAAAAAAGAAAGCTCTGGAGACAGTCGGGGGCCCTGTGTGCCAGCCTCTCCCTCCAAAGACAGGTGGAATCCGCTGGAACGGCCGCATGAAAGCATAGGCTTGTTCCGTGCTAGTCGACTTGAATGGCGTCCAGGAGTAAACCCATAGGAGTGCAAATTAAATTGGACATAGTTATGTGGAGAAAGATGCCTTAACCTCTTGCTAGACTGAGAGGGCTTGTGTCTTTTGAGAGTGCTGACATGTTCTCAGCATGCACGGCACATCTCCTGCGGTCCTGACACAGGGACCGCATAGGAGGCCCTCATCTGAGCAAGGCTGGCGTCCACCTCCGAGGCCTGGTGGAAGGACCAGGGCCCTTCCATGTCTCTCGGGTCGTCAGGGTGTCTGTGGGCATGATGCTGCACTTTCAGCCAAGGGACAGGGTGGCCACATCTAGTTGGGAGGGGGATGTGTGGCGGGAGGCCAAGAAAGGCTTCTTAGGAGAGTCTGCCACTAATAACATCCACTTCAAAAGACAATTAATAGATAAGTTTTTAAAACTTTGAAACCACCTTGACTTAATAAAACAGATTTCCAAGAGGAACTCATCAAAGTCATATGCTGTAGACATGTTGGCACGCTTCCCGTTGGCTACATATGGATGCTGCCCTCCAGCTCCGGTGGTTCTCAAAGTGTGGTCCTTGGACCAGCAGCACCAGCCTCCCCGGGGATGTGTTAGGAACTGACTGAAGCTGATGCTCTGGGAGTGGAACATGCAGTCTGTACTCAACTGTGAGGATCGATGTTCTAAAAATTATTGCCCTGGGCCTTTCATGTTTCCTCCTGTCTTTCCTTTTCCTTTTAAACTGCAGTTGTTTTAGAAATGAATCCTCATGGGGGAACTAAGGCTTGCAGAGACCCAGGCCCTGTGCAGTATCCAAGGACATCCATGCCATTCTAGAGTTGAGAACATTTATCTGAGAGCTGCCATTCAAAAATGTGCAAGTCAACCCGCTTATCACATCATTGTCCTCCCAGTAGGACTGTGTCCCAGAGGGAGAGACTGAAATGAGTCCCATTGCCAGAGCCAGATGGACAGTAGCGTCAGCCTGCAGGCTGGTGTGTGACATGCCAGGGGATCTGCAGGGCAGAGGCCTGACTCCCAGGGAGGGTGGGATGTAAAGTCCTGCAGATGGTTGGCCCCTTTGGCCCTGAGGATGAGCTGGGTCATAAGGAGAGGATCTCTGATCATCAGGTTTAAGAACGGAAACTGCTGCAAGCTCGGAGGAATTGCTAGCAGTCATCCCAGGGCCAGAGGAGAACTGGGCGGAGACGATCAATGGGCTCAGATAAGGATGCTCCGTGAGATGGAGCAGTTGGGTCCAGGTCTCTGTGAAGGGGAGGGAACAGCATGGGGACCACTTAATGTGTTGGAGGTCATACGGTTCCTGCTAAAATGTCCTTCTTGGGTACAATGTGCAAGGCCGTCAGAACTGGTTAGAGGATCCAGATTTTATGTTTGGTTGAGGGGTTGGCGTGTCATACTGTTTTAATGCCTGGCTGCATTCAACATGCCTAAAATTGAAGGCCCTGTTTCTTTAGGGTGACTAACTCATTCCAGTGGAGCCTGGACTTTCTAAAGTTGGGAGTCCCATCTTTTTAGAAGCCCCCTCAGTCCTGGGTACCACAGGATGGTAGGTCTCCCTGGACGCTGTGTCCTGGGACCAGGGCTTGGCCTGTGTCTGTTAATCCTGTGGCCGCAGACCTTTCAGTCCTGGGTGTAAAGGGGCCTCTCCCTTCTGTCCGTTTACCTGGGGCTGGGCCTACTTCCTGCGCCCTGTCCTACCTGTCCCCAGTGTCACCTGCCACGAGCAGCCGAGCCGCCCTAGGACCTGCCTCTGGAGCGATCCCCGCCCCCACCCCACTTTCCAATTTGCTCAGGAACTCAGGGCTCTGCGTGACCCTCCTTGGAGCACCCAGAAGGGAGAGCCTGCTGACACGGGGTTCTACACTCCTCTCCAGCCTCATTCCCGTGGCCTCTGGCATGCCCCTGGGCTCCAGGTCCCTGCTGGTCTCCGTACCTGCCACCACCCACCTGCCTTATGGGTGGGCGGCCCCCAGGCCTTGCCCATGCCATGCCTGGTTTGGAAAGGGAACGCCCACTGGCAAAGCCCAAGGTCAGTGCATCTGTTGGGGCCCAGCGCCATCCCTCCGAGGACCGGCCACCTTGGCTGCTAACACCTGTGCTTCCTCATGTCCTCACTGCTTCCCGAGTCTTGGGTTTTTAATCTTCTTCTAAATCACTGGGTCTGTTTGTAAGGGCAGGAGCCCCACTTCTATTTCTCCGTGCGATTTTCTTTGACACACACCCCAACACACCTGGCACAATCCCGGGAATTACAGGACCGCTGCGTTTCTTTGTGTTTCTGTTTTTTTTTTTGCTCCACGGACCAAGATTGCAGGTTTGGGGAGGGGGGTTGTCCAGATATCCCAATCATTCTTCCCAAAAGATGTTTTTCTGTTTATAAAGATGGTACTCATTTTTAAACCTAAAGATCTAAAAGGTTAGATAAGAAAATGAAAATAACCGAAATGCCAACCTCCCACAGGCTGCCATCACTAGTTAACATTCATGAACAGCCTTCAAGATATGATACTGTCGTATTCCCCACAATATGATCATTTGAAGGAAAACAGTTTTTTTTTAATTTATTAGTTTGGATTGGAGTAGAGCCTATTAACAATGTTGTGATAGTTTCAAGTGAATGGCAAAGGGACTCAGCCATACATACACAGATATCCATTCTCCCCCAAGACCCACCTCCCATCCAGGCTACCACATAGAACTGAGCAGAGTTCCATGTGCTGTACAGCAGGTCCTTACAGAAAACAACATTTAAAATATATACATGTATATATTTATTTGGCTGCATCAGCCTTAGTTGTGGCCCTTGGGCCCAGCAGTTGTGGCAAATAGGCTTAGTTGCCCCAAGGCATGTGGGATCTTAGTTCCCTGACCAGGGATCGAACCTGCGTCCTCTGCATGGCAAGGCGGATTCTTAACCACCGGACCACTGGGGAAATCCCCAAACAACAGTTTTTAAGGCTCTCCCATTTATTCTGTGGCCAGAGCATCCGAGGTATTCTGCCGAACGTTTGAAATATGTCACCTCATGAGATAGTCACCCCGCCCCCCTGAGCATCGTTACTCCCACTGTATGGATGAGGAGATGGAGGGTCAGAGAGGTTCCTAACATCACGCAGCATAGTCAGCGGCAGAGCCGAGAGGAGAACTCAGACCCCTGTCCTTTTCCACACGCCAGATTTTGGATAAACACACTCATTAAACGTGCTCTGTGGCATTTCAGACTCTGAGCTATGTAGCATACAAGGCTTTAGATGAGGGGGAAAAAAGAAGAAACTTTGGAGATGTGATTGGATAGTAGAATGAAGAGTGACCACAATTTCCCACGGCGCTCACATTGTTGCCCCTTCCCAGAGGCCCTCTCTGCTCCCTGTCCGTCCCCACCTTAGCGTTTCAAAGCAGATGCCACCCTGCCATAGGTCGGGAAAACAACTTTGGCAGAGCTGTCGTGGTGCAGATTTTCCCAAGTCAGATTTATGTCTTTGGGGTTTTTGCTTATTTATTCATTTCATGCACCATTTCGCCCAGGCAGTCGGAATACCGAAACGCCTATTAAAGTGATCCCTCTGCGCCCAGGTCCCCGCAGAAAGAAGCCATTATTGCTCCCCGTGCTAAGGAATGTTCCAGGAACACAGGCTCACACACATGTGTGCACCAGCCAGGCCCATGCCCTCCCAGTGCACGAGAAGGTGGAAGAAGGGTCTGCCTGTGGAGGGAGGTGGGGGAGCAAAGCCACTTCCAATGGATTTTGACCTGGGACAGCTGAGCGGAGGAGCGCAGGCTCCTGGAGGCAGGGCCAGAATGGAAAATTGTCATTTCTGAAGCCAGCCAACCTTAGACTTGCTCAAGAGACGCAGGTTCAATCCCTGGGTCGGGAAGATCCCCTGGAGGAGGGCATGGCAACCCACTCCAGTATTCTTGCCTGGAGAAGCCCATGGACAGGGGAGACTGGGGGGCTACAGTCCATGGGGTCACAAAGAGTCAGACACGACTGAGCGCGGCAGCAGCTACCTAGACTCAGGAAAAGGGAGTGTGCCTCAAAGCAGGAAGCCCAAACTGCCCACCTGCAAGCTTCGTTTATGCCTGAAAAGTGATGCTTTTGCCCCCAAACCGTCCTCCCTGTGGAACCCAGGCTTGCTCAGCTCTCTGCCCTCCTTGCAGGGTGGTCTTGGCATGGGATCCCGTGCCCGGCTCCTGCCTGCTGTGGGCCCTTCTGACCCAGAGGAGGCCTGCTGACAGGCCCGCCGTGGCCTTGGGCCTGACAGTGAGCGCATGTGCTTTTTAACGCCCTCTTGGCTGCAGATCCGGCTGCGTGTGGCTCCAAGGGGAGCCAGCGGGGAGGGTGTCCAGTTGGGAAAGCTGAGGTGTGCCCTTTTCCTTGGCACTCAGTGTGGTTTCCTGCAGCGACTTGGCGTGTGTGGAAGCTGGGACAGAGAAGCCTGGCTGGGTGTGACGAGGGGGCAGTGCCGCCTGCTCTGCTCGGCGAGTGGCATTCAGCCACCTCTGCCCACACTTAGCAGTGAATTAACCCCCAGCTCCCCTAGGGCACAGCCAGTAAAGAATTCACCTGCAATGCAGCAGACACAGGAGCCGGGAAGACCCCCACCCTGGAGGAGGAAATGGCAACCCACTCCAGTATTCTTGCCTGAAAAATCCCAGAGACAGGAGCCTGGCGGGCTGCAGTCCCTGGGGTCGCAGAGTCAGACACGACTGAAGCAACTTAGCACAAGAGCACACGTCCCCCCCCTGCCTTCCCTCAGCTGGTACAGATTCTCTGAGAGGCCTCCCCCCGCCTTCATCTTTCTCAGGTCAGCCGGTCCCCAGAGGAAGCCCCTGAGATGTCTCCCGGTGCTCTCACGGGGGCAAGAGACCACTGGAGTCACAGGCGAGGGTGGTTCCTTGGACCGTTCTCTGGCTGAGCTGGGAGGAATGCCTTTGAGGGAAGGGGATCATTCCGGCTGCTTGCGGGTTAAGTAAGGCAGGGTCCTCTGCACCTGGTGAAAAGCCCAGTCCCTTACCTGGGTGTGCCTCTTCGGTATCTGACGCCAGACACCTGCGTGTTTACGCCAGGGCGATGGAGCAACAAACCTGGCGGCCCCAGGCATCTCTCAAGCTAGGAGACTCCAGAACACTGCCCAGCCAGAGCCTGCCAAATTCTGGCGCTATATCCGTCCCCTGTCCCCTCCCAGCTGCGGTGCCAGGGGACGGGAGAGGCTGGGGAGTGGCCCGCTGTGCCTGCCTGGTGCCACGGTGTGGTACTCCCTGCATGCCCAGAGAATGGGAGCAGGCTTCCCACCTCCTCTGGGATCCGCATCCCAACTTGTTGCTAAGAGACAAGCCTCAGCATCAGTGCTGCCCCAAGGTAGGGGGGCGTGGGGGTTGGGGGGCTGTCAACCCCTTCCACTGAGTTCTCCTTGAAGCTGTTCTCCCTCTGCTCTGCCTGCTTCTACGCTAATTAAAGCCATCCTCTCTTATGTTACGCCACTTCCGAAAATAGCCTTCTCATCATGCCAAGTGGTACTGAGACTTACTTGGTGGGCTTCCCGCTTTCAGCGGGATCTGACCTGGAATCCTTGGGCTGGCTTATCAGGGTCCAGTCAGGGAAACAGAAACCACACAGGGTGTTGCCACAGAGGCAAGCTATTACAGTGGACTGTGTCTAGATGGGCAGGGGAGGGCGGGCAAGGCCACGAGGGACCACGGAGGCAGACACAGCGTTGCAGGAGGCGACTTCCACTCCTGGGACTGAGGGGACGAAGGGAAGAGGACCTTGGGTGCGCAGGGCTCCGGGGAGGGCGGCTGCTGCCTGGCTGATCTGGGTACTTGGAACAGCAGCAGCTGGAGGGGAAGAAGGGGCAGGACTGGGTTGTGATGGCCAGGTCAACCTGGCTGGGCCTCGTCTAGTGCCGCCTTGTGGTGGAATCAGGCAACAGGGAGCTGGGTGAATGGGGGACACAGGGTTTGCACCATCCCAGCCCCACCCGGAGCAGAGCAAAGCAGTTTGAAGCTGAACCACATTCGCTTCATCCCCGGCTTTCACTCAGGGCTTCCGTGTCTGGCTCCAAACTCCCAGCACACTCTCGCCATCCGGCATTTCGCCTTCAGGCCCATCCCAGCTGTTTTGGAGCCCCTTGGACTTCTGCCCCACATCACCTGGAGAATCCCACGGCCCTTCCAGACCCCGTGGAACAGCTGTGCCCCGGTATTATCTGTGCCTCCTTCCTTCAATCTGTGTGACGTGAACCTTCTCCCCAGCACCCCGGTGGTTTTTGTAGCCGACTTCACCTGAGCTTGTTCCAGGAATGGCAGGAAGCACCTTGCCTGCACACAGTGGACTGAGTCCAGAACCTTCAGCTAGTATACGAATCCAGGCAGTTGCCCTGCAGACCACAGAGCTGGGCAGAACCAACGCGATGGGTGGCTTGCCTTCCAACAAGCCTTACTCCTTTAAGAAGAGGCAGGTTTTCTCTTTCCTGGCTTACCCCACCCCTCCTACACCGCCGCTGAAACCTGATCTAATCCCTTTGCATGAGGGTAATTTATTGGTCTGTTGGGCTTTTCTCGGTGGCAAATTGCATTGTCTTTATTCCCGGGTTCAGGCGCAGGAGCGGCTCCGCATTCCTAAGACTCCTTTCTTGGGGCCGGGCCTTCGCACCCCTCGGCACTCGGCGAAGTGAGTTTTATTGGGCTTCTTTGTTATGCAAACAAGGCGGTAATAATCAGGCTATTATTCTGAAAGATTGGGCTTGATTAGCAGTTCAAAGGAGGTCTCCGAAAGCCGCTAATGCCGCGGCAGTGCAGAAATATCTCCATCCTGCCTGGGTCAGTACAGCTGCTGCTCCCGGATCCCGGCCCCCCGCCCCCGCCCCCCGCCTTTCTGTTCCAAGAGGCTCTGGGTTGCTATTTAAAGGAAAAGAATTAAGTCAGGCAAGCCGTGGGGCTGTGATTCTCTTGCTGCTGTGTCTCAGACCTCGAGGAAGGCAGACTGGAGCCCACGGGTGCACGCTCAGTTGCTTCAGTCGTGTTGACTTTGCGACCCCATGGGCTGTACCCCTCCAGGCTCCTCTGTCCATGGGGATTCTCCGCGCAGGAATACTGGAGTGGGTTGCCGTGCCCTCCTCCAGAGAATCTTCTCAACCCAGGGGCCAAACCCACGGCTCCTGCATTGCAGGCAAATTTTTTTTTTTTACCACCAAGCCACCAGGCTGGAACCCACCTCCCCACAAAGTGAAAGGTTACAGAGATGGGGTGCCAGGGGAGGGGGTACAGGTGCTTTGGCACCCCGGCTCGGGCGTGGATGGTTGACACAGTTCCGTGAGGCCCAAAGAAGGTGACCCAGGAGAGCCGAAGGGCCGTCTCTGGTATCTGCAGGGTTACTGTTGAGCCTTTTCCCTGTGGCTCTAGAGAAGGATCAGAGCCCCCACCCATCTCCCGTGAGCCGCCAGACGTGGGGTCCACAGCTGGAGCTGTCAGGAGCAGGAGGGGCCGACCCGGCCCAGCAGAGCTCCGCGGCAGTGGAGGCCGGGCTGCCGCTGGTCAGGGGGCTTTCCTGCCCCGGGGGCTGGCTGGAGGTGCAAACCGTTGACCTGTGTCTGCTCTCAGGCCCCGGGTTTTTAAATTCCATGCTACACGTTGGGAGGCCGACCTGGAGTTTGCCCACCAAGCGATCCATAGTTACAGTGATCTCAATGAAGCCTGTTGCATGGAGAAACAGAAGCCCTGGGCCTCACTGCATAAGTCAGGAGCGAATGAATCGCCGGGGTCCCCAAGTCCTGCTGTGGCAAGGGGGCCCTCCTCCAGGGCTGAGCGTGGGTTCTTGTCTAACTCTTACAAATGAATTGTGCAAGGAGACATACGTGCTGATAAAGCAAGAGACTTTATTGGGAAAGGTGGAGAGCAGGAGGGTGAGGGAACCCAGAACTACTCTGGCACACGGCTGGCAGTCCCAGGTCTTCCCAGGATGGGGTTAGTTTCTGGGTTGTCTCTGGCCCCTCATTCTGACTCAGAGTCCTTCCTGGTGGTACATGCGTCGAGAAGGATGGATTTCAACAAGGATTCTGGGAGGCTGATAGGACATACGGACTGGTGTCTCCTGTCTCCTTTTGACCTTTCCCGAATTCTTGTGGTTGCTGGTAGCTTCTTAGTTCCTCGTTCCTTACCAGGGCCTCCTGATATTAAGATAACTCATGCAGGTGGCTACTTTCTTCCCTGGCCAGGGTGGGCAGTTTCGTTCAGTCATTGGTTCCCATAACAGTCCCAGCCTGCGCCCCACCTTTTGAGCCAAGTGTCCAGCATCGTGGGGCACCAGAGGGAATTCAGAGGTTTCCTAGTGGTAACCCTGGCTGGCCAGTGTCTTTGCAGCCTCTGGATTCTCATCTGTTTCCTAGTAGCTGATCCCCAAAGTCCTAAGTCCCAAGAGGCTTGAGTCAAACACAAAACAGGCGTCCTAGGCTTCCGAGAAGTGTGAAGTCTGTGCAGGGTCTTAGCCTTTCCCTGGGTGCCTGAGATGGAGCTTGAGGTACCCAGGGTCAGCACGGGCTCCCTGAGAGCCGCCCCAGAGGGGCCATCTGAGACGGCAACAGGAGCTCAGGAGAGCTTTGCGGCCCCGGCTCTGCACCCTTCAGCCCCGGCTCTGCACACTTCAGCTGCCGCCCGGCCGCACAGTGAGGGCAGCAGGAGCCAGGCCTGAGCAGAGAAGGCAACAAGAAGCCTCGCTCAGAAAAGCTCACCTCCTCCTCCCACTCACAGGAAGATGTCTCAGACTCTCAGGCTTGCCTTCCTTCCTTCCTTGAACACTCACATCAGAAAAGGCTAAGGTTTACTGCCTGGAATTCAGGTGGTTTGGCTTTTTTTTTTTTTTAAGATATGGCACATAAAAATCAGCCGCTTTGGGATGTCTCTGGCAGGTGACGCCCCAGTGCAGAGCTTTTCCTTTTGATGCTGGGCCAGATTACATCAAGTCTCTGACCTGGGGGGTGGCGGTGGGGAGAGCTTCCGCCTGTGATTTACAAAAGTAGACACAGGGTGGCAGGATGGCTCCAAGGGGGTCAGGACCCCTCGGCTCCCCACTCGTGGAGACTGTCCAGTTCTGGCATCCCCAACGCCCTTCCCTGGGAGCCCCCCCCCCCAAGGAAGTGACGGCAGCCGGGCTGGGAAGAGCTGCACGACCTCCTGGAGAGAGGGCAGAGGGGGACGGGGTCCCCCACCTCTGGCCCCGGCTCTTGTTACTCTCAGTGGCCTCTTGGAAGCCTCTCCCCCACCCTGATCGGTAGCATCTCCATTATGATGAGAGCTCCTGGGCTTCCTCTTAGACACCCAGGAAGATGTGCAAGGCCCAAGGAGACGCAGAACATCGGGGATGTGTGGCCACAGGCATCACGGTCCTGGCTTGATCCAGGTGGGGCTGGGCCTTTGGGTGTGAGTGGACCCAGGAAGAGCTGCCCAGACTCTGATCTGAGTCAAGGCGGAAGGGCAGGTTCCAGGGCCAGCCAGGGCCCTAACCAGAGCAGGAGGCAGCGGCGTGGAGGCTGCAGGCCGTCCCTGGGTTCCCGGGGGAGGAGGCAGTGGGAGGCGCTGGCTTCCTTCCAGTGCCCTTCCATCCCCGCCGTGTGACTCTTAACCCGCGACCCCACGGGGGTTGTATGTGTTCCCCTCCGAGACTGTTGGCAGGAACTCTGATCTGGGGAGTGCCCACTGGTCCCAGGCACACCCCCCCCCCCCCCCCGTTCACCTCCTCAGGCCCCAGCTGGCTCTGAGGCAGGTGCTGCCCCCACAGATGCAGAAACTGAGGCCAAGCCACTCCCCACAAGTGCTAGGAGGGGACAGAGCGAGACCTCAGGCCAGACCCCCGCCCAGCACCGCGCACGACCAGCGTCTCCTTCAGACTTCACCATTTTTGGCCCAGTCCGGGGTGACAGCATCGAGAATGTTCTCCAGAAGGTTGAGAGCTTCGAGCTCAGCCCCTTGAGCCTCCCCACCCCCACCGCGCCCTGCTCGGATGGAGGCCCCTGGGCGCAGGGAGGGCAGGAGAGCACCCTCTACCACCACCTGGGGGGCCGGCGGGGCTGCCATCCCCCCTGTCGCTCCCCGTGGCCGGGGGTCTGGGGGCTCAAGACAAGGCGCCCGGACGAGCAGGGATGAACAGACGAGAGCTGCCCGCCCCGGCCACTCTGCGCTGGCCGCTGGGCCCCCTGCTGGGTTTGCTCCTTGCTGCCCCCCAGCCCAGACCAAGTGGCCCGGCACCGTCCAGACCTGTGCGTGTGGCGGTGGAAGTGGGGGGCCGGGGGGGACTTGGCCCTGCTGAGGCTGTGACTGCTGACGAGAAGAGAACCCGCTCTGGCCCCAGAGGGCCTGGTGGAAATGCAGATTTCTGACCCACCTGGTGCGCAGTTACATCTGAGGAGCGGCCCTCTGAGCAGGTCCCCGAGCATTTGAGGGACTCCCTTTAGGGGGGTGGATTTCAGTCATGGGTTCCAGACACCTCAGAGAGCTCTGAGACACTGCTCTGAGCCTAGTTTTCAAGGCAGTGAAGATAGCAGGACACCCCGCATTGCATGTTTGGGGGAAACAGAGCCACACATGACGGGGGTGAGGAGCCCACACCATCTGAATGCAGGCTGGCCCTGCCCTGGGCACCGTCCTGACCCCAGCCCACTGCCGGCTGCACCCTGAGAAACAGACCCTGGGAACCAGCGTGTGGATGCAATGCCACAGATAGTGTGTGGGCCTCCTGGTGGGTGGGGGTCTCTCAGCATCGTAGGTGTGGTCATCCTGAAGCCCGCCTGTGGGGGGTGTGCCCCAAACGATGCAGTGGCCGCTGGAGGGGATCATGAAGGCCCCAAGGTTGTCTGAAATCTTGGCGCTGCTAAGGGCCTGGGCTCTTCTGGTCTGAGGCTGTGCTGTGATCAGTCGCGTCCAACTCAGTGTGACCCCGTGGACTGTAGCCCACCAGGCTCCTCTGTCCATGGGACTTCCAGGCAAGAGTACTGGAGTGGGTTGCCATGCCCTCCTCAGGGGGATCTTCCCAACCCAGGGATCGAACCCGTGTCTCTTGCATCTGCTGCATTGGGAGGAGGGTTCTTTACCTGCAGGGCCAGATTCAATTCCTGCTTCTTCCTCACAGTGGAACCTCAGGCAAGAAAGCCAGCCTCCCTGAGCCTGGCTCTGCTCCTTCAGGAGATGGGGTGCTGTAGAGCCTGCCCCTGGGGCTGCCCGGGGCCCTGGCCACCGAGCCTGGGACACAGTCGGTTGGCTGGGACTTCCGTCTCTGCCGCCCCCGCAGGGCTCCGGAGGATTGCTGAGGCCAACGCAGGCCTGCATGTGCTGCAGCGGTCTGGCTATAAAGGGACACGCACTGTCTTTCATGTCCTTTGGGCGTGGTGAGGGCCAGAGGGGGGCCCGGGGCTGGTGGGCAGTGGACGGAGCCACAGCAGCCGCCATGCAGCACGAGGCTCAGTCCTTCTGGGATGGTTTCCTCCGAGATACCTCTTCCAGAATTCTGAGAAGGCAGCAGGGCAGGGCAGCTCACCTGCTTCAGAATCACTGAGGCTACTGGAGTGGACATCACGCGGACCAGAGGTGGAGGGTTGGGAGCCGCAGAGGCCAGTTCCTCTGACCTGTGTTTCTGCACACGGCTTGTTCTGCACAATCCCCTCCACACCCACCCTCTGCCTCGAGGGTCTCCTTTACCGTCTCCCACACAGGCCACGGCAGCATCTGCAGTCTACAGGGAGGTTGGGCCCTTGGGCCTCTTCCACAGGTTGGAGAATCATGAAGATGGCAGGCCCAGAGATCTTCTAGCCACCTTTTTTTTTTTTTTTTAATTAAATTTATGACTGTCCTGGGTCTTCATTGCTTTGCCCTGGCCTTCTGTAGCTGCGGAGAGCAGCCCCTGCTCTCTTGTTGGCGGTACACGGGCTGCTTATTGCAGTGGCTTCTCTCGTTGCAGAGCACAGGTCTAGAACATGCAGGCTCAGTAGTTGAGGCACACGGTCTTAGTTGCATGTGGAATCTTCCTGGACCGGGGATCAAACCCGTGTCCCTGCGCCGGCAGGAGGATTCTTATCCACTGTACCACCAGGGAAGTTCCCTTCTAGACGCCTTTTAAAGGAGCCCTGGGTCAGGAATGTGCCTTTCAGAAAGGGCAGCTACACAGGGGGTCTCCCCGGCCAGGCAGCTGTTCACGGCCCTCATCACCTGTCATTTACCGAGTCCGCTTCTTTAGGTCGGCACGCTTCTTCAACTTAAAATGGGAACTCTGTAGCTCTCCTATCAAATCTATTTTATTTTTCCCAATACATATTTAAGTAAATATGTAACTTCTCAAATTAAAAGAAGACTGCTCACCCAGATACCACCTGAAACGACCTTGTTTACCAGCAGTGTGACAAATACAGGTCACGTTAGAGGAAAAGCCTGGATTTAGGACTAGCATCTTGTTTCCTAGATGTGTGACTTAGGTGGGCCGCATCTGCTCCAAGAGCATGGTGTCCGCTCCTGCAGAGGTGAGAGAGCGCCTCGAGATAGGTCATCCAGGCATCCAGGTACGGGGCCAGGCGGCGGCCCACGCAGTGCTTTTGGAAGCCTGCCCTCATGGACTTCTGTCCCTGCTTTTAATCCCCACTTGATTGTATAGGTAAAAAGCCAGTTCAGTCGCTCAGTCGTGTCCAACTCTTTGCGACCCCATAGACTGCAGCACGCCAGGCTTCCCTGACCTTCACTATCTCCTGGAGTTTGTTCAAACTCATGTCCGTCGAGTCGGTGATGCCATCCAACCATCTCATCCTCTGTTGCCCCCTTCTCCTGCTGACCTCAGTCTTTCCTAGAATCAGGGTCTTTTCCAATGAGTCGGCTCTTCACATCAGGTAGCCAGTATCAGAAAGTAAATAGACTTTTCCAAGGTTAACAGCCAGATTAGTGGCCCAGCCAGGGGTGGCTGGAGCCAGAGCCCCCCTTCTCCTCTGCTGACCGGGCTGAAACACCAAAGGCTGGGCCTCCGAGCTGGTCTGCTGGCCCTTTGCCCCTGGAAGCCTGTGTAGAAGCTTCCCTCCTGCTGCCACATGTCATCGCCAGGAGCTGAACAGAAGAACCCAGGAGGCTGTGTGGGAAAGGGCAGCTTCCGTGTGTGTGTGTGGGTGCAAGATTCAGGTGTGTTCAAGTCACAGTTCTCAGGCATGAGGTGGGGCAGTGGTGAAGACTCCGCCTGCCAATGTAGGAGACACGGGTTCAAACCCTGGGTGGGGAAGATCCCCTGAAGGAGGAAATGACAACCCAGTCCAGTCTTCTTGCTGGACAGTTCCACGGACAGAGGGGCCTGGCGGGCTACGGTCCATGGAGTGACAACAATGAAATTATCACTAAGGTCTCAAAGCTTGTGAGCGACCTTAGGGGACAAAAGGCATGAATTAGAGCACATCCAAGGTTATCACTCTTAGTTGCGTCCCAGCTTGCTGTCCAGAGCAGGAGAATGGTGTGTGGGGCTACAGTACCGAGAGGGAAGCTGCCCTTAGTCTCTAGAGGAAGCCAGGGAACCAGGGCTAAAAGAATAATCACAGTGGCCAACATTAACTGAGCTTCTGCTCTGTGCCCCATGCAGGGCTAAGTCCTTCAGCACTTTGAGCAACCACAAAGGGTAGATACTATTATTATTACTATTATTATTCTAGATAGATATATGAGGCAGGCGGCCTTCCCACGTGGCTCAGTGGTAAAGAATCCATCTGCAATGCGGGAGACTGTGGGTTCAGTCCGTGGCTGGGGAAGATCTCCCGGGGAAGAGAATGGCTACCCACTCCAGTATTCTTGCCAAGGAAACCCCATGGAGAGAGGGGCCTGGGGAACTGTGTAGTCCTTGGGGTCGCAAAGAGTGGGACAGGACTGAGCACCCACTGAGGCACAGAGAAGTTAAGTGATTCCTGCAAGGTCACAGCGGCAGAGATCGGAACACATACTGAATATTGGGGCTTCATTCCCTGCCAGATTGCTGTTGATGTGAATGTGTCAAAGGCAGAAGGGTGGGCAGAGAGCTTGTGGGGCAGGGCGGGGGGTAGTGAAATGGGGGCGCTGCTCCACTCACCCTTTAAGCCTGCGGAGGGCTGGCCACCCAGGGTCATTAAGGAAGGTAGGCAGGACCACCTATCACCTGCAGGACCTGGGATGAGGCCTCCTTCCTCCCTTGCACGTGCCCGCCGCCCTGGCCCGTGGGAGGGTTCTGGAGGCCTGGGCTCACCATTTCCAACCTGAGGGCGCCCCCCTTCCGTCCCTGCAGCCTCCTCCTCGTGCAAGATCCTCAAGTGCAACTCTGAGTTCTGGAGCGCCACGGCGGGCAGCCACGCGCCAGCTGCGGACGACGCCCCGGAGTTCTGCGCGGCGCTGCGCACCTACGCCCTGTGCACGCGGCGCACGGCGCGCACCTGCCGGGGCGACCTGGCCTACCACTCGGCGGTCCATGGCATCGAGGACCTCATGAGCCAGCACAACTGCTCCAAGGATGGCCCCACGTCGCAGCCACACCTGCGCACACTGCCGCCGCCCGGGGACAGCCAGGAGCGTTCAGACAGCCCGGAGATCTGCCACTACGAGAAGAGCTTCCACAACCGCGCAGCCGCCCCCAACTACACGCACTGCGGCCTCTTCGGGGACCCGCACCTCCGGACTTTCACAGACCGTTTCCAGACCTGCAAGGTGCAGGGCGCCTGGCCGCTCATCGACAATAATTACCTGAACGTGCAAGTCACCAACACACCGGTGCTGCCTGGCTCGGCGGCCACCGCCACCAGCAAGGTATGGGGGAAGCTGGGGTGGCAAGGCAGTGGGGAGAGGGGGTGGCAGGGTGTCACAGCACCAGGCCCTAGGGTCAGGAGGGCCCAGACTTTCCCCCATCAGACCCAGATGCCTCCTGCACCCACCATGTTCTTATTGTCAGTCAATGAGCTGGTTATTAGGCAGGAATTTTCTAGACATTCTTTGTCATCAGGTAAACCATCCTGGTAGCTCAGCTGGTAAAGAATCCGCCTGCAATGCAGGAGACCCAAGTTTGATTCCTGGATGGGGAAGATCCCCTGGAGAAGGGATCAGCCACCCACTCTAGTATTCTTGGCCTTCCCTGATGGTTCAGACAGTAAAGAATCCGCCTGCAATGCAGGAGACCTGCCGTTCGATCCCTGGGTTGGGAAGATCTCCTGGAGAAGGAAATGGCTACCCACTCCAGTATTCTTGCCTGGCGAATTTCACTGACAGGAGTGTGGCGGGTTACAGTCCATGGGGTCGCAAAGAGTCAGAAATGATTTAGCGGCTAAACAACAAAACACCCTGGAATCACCTCTGCCGTTTGCCTAGAGTGGGATGTTTCTTTAACTGCCAGCCACCATCCACTAGGGGTCTTTGAAATCAGCACCCTGGGGTCACAAGCTAGCACATAGGCATAGATTTGTTGGGGGTGGGGGGGCAGAGTACAACAAGATAGCAAAACCTAGCCTGCCTTAAAGGCAATTTGTGAATGCTTTGTAAGTGGGAGAGTAAACATTTAGGAAACTTAGTTGCTGTTGTTTATGTGCCTGCACATTGGGTATAGATGTAAGATGGATTTTTTTTCCTGGGGTTAATAGTCCGGAAAGTTTAGAAACACTCCCAGAGCATTCAGTTTCAAACTTTTGGAGTATTCTTCTCTTTTGCCTCAAACTGTGTTTTGGTAGAAGTCCAGTGCAGGTATGTTTCCGCCGTTGTCATCATTGCACTTCCTGTCCAGTAGGGGTCAAACCCCACCCCAGACAAGTGGGCCTGACAGCCTCCTGGGGGTGACGGCCCTACCAGGGATTCTCATTGAGGCTGCGCGTTTACAAACTGAGCAGATTTTAGATGACAGTGGTTCTGGAGCCCCAAGCCAGTCTGACCCCAGATATCTGAGTGGGGATCAGAAGTGTTCTTTGTTTAAAGCTCCCAGTTAAAGCTCTGAGGCATGACGGGCGTTACAGATGCTGGCTGGAGGACAGGGCTGCAGGATGCCAGGGGGCACCGGGAAGAGGGAACAAGTGAGGACAGGGCATCAGCCCACTGGGCACCCCAGGGGCCACCCAGGCAGCCTCCCCAGCCGGGGCACCTCCATTTAACACATCCGGAACTGAGACTTTAAGAGGGAAAGCGGCCTCCCCACCCAAGTGCATTCGGCTGGAAACCACGCTAGGATTTCACCCGGGCCAGGGGACTCCAGAGCCCAGCAGGGTCTCGCTGTCAGGAGAGGCAGTTACCACCTGGAAGCCCCCGAAGCTATCAAGAGCCAGTCGTCTTCTGACCCAGGGAGGCTTCAGGGTCTGGGTGGCAGGACTCAAGTGCTGCTCTCAGAGCCCCACCCAGAGGCAGCCCCGATGTGGCCAGGGCCCAGGCAATGGGACATTCAAGTCCTCTTCAGACTCTTCCCCCCACCACATTTGCAGGGAGGGTCTCCCGTGGCCTCACATTCAGACTCAGCCAGAGGACATGGTCTCAAGTCCAGCAGGCCCAGGGTGATCGGAGCCCAGGCGACAGGGACATCTCTGCCTCCCCAGGGCCTGGCCCTCAGAGTCCCTGGGGCTTCCGATCTGGCAGTGGGTCTGTTTTGCCAAGAAGAGCACGTTGCAGGGCAGTGTGTGGAGCAGCGCCAGGCTGGCCCACAAGGGTGTTTCTGTTCCTTCTCATCCCTCCACACCCCAGGGTAGGACACTGAGGTGACCTGGCCGCCAGGAAAATTCCTGCCACCTCCCTCTGCTCCGGTGGCCCCTGCCTGCCCACAGGGATCTCTCCGGGGACCAGCGGCTGGGTAGAAAACAAGCAGGCCGTGGCCCCATGGGTGCTCTTACCGGCCTCTGGCCCCAGGCCATGAAGCGTGGCGGGCAGCGAGTTGCGGGCTCGTGTCTTCCCCACACCCAGCCCTCTGCAGACCCAGGGGGGCCCGTGGCAAGGTCGCGGCTGCGCTCTCTGCGGCCCCTTCCCCTTCCCGCCTTTCTCCCAGGAGCCAAGATAAATGAGTGTCGGGAGCCTGAGGCTGTGGCTTCTAAATCCAGCAGCAAACATGCCGTGGAGGGGGACCCCGCCTCCCCGTCCCCTCCTGGCAGGGAGCAGAGGGAGGCTCCCAAGGGTGTGAGAGGACCCTGGGCCTCAGGAGACCTGACCCAGAGTGGCGTCGGGATCAGGGGTGATAACAGACCTGGGCAGGGCTGTGGCCCCTTAGACTGGGGGGGGCGAGGTAGAGAAAGAGCTTTTAGGTCACGTATCCGGGAGTCCTGCAGGCCAGGGCGAGGTGCCTGGCTGTAGAACACCTCCATGCCACCTGGGCTCTCTGGACACTCGGTGGGACCCTTAGCTCAGAGGTGGTTCATTCCTTCATTCATTCGTTCTTGCGTTCCATTCATTCATTCATGTGACCCACACGTTTCAGATGCTTGCTCTGTGGCCGGCTTACTGGGGGGCACCGTGGTCGGCAGAGCTGCCTAAGCAGACAGGGAGCGCCTCCCTTCCTCCCACGGCGTGGACCCTCCAGACAGGCCTGGCACTCTGCCGCAGAGCCCCCTAATCAAGGCGGCCCCTTTCTGCCGTGACCCAGGGCCACCTCGGTCTTCCCGGTGGGAGAAGCGCTTGAGCAGCGCCCTCTCTGGTCTCCCCGTCAGCCAGAAGGCAGTGAGGGGTCTGCTGGAGGCTGAACGGCAGGCTCCCTAGTCTGAGGCCAAGCCCGGCCCGGGCCACAGGGCGGAGACTGGGGCTGTGTGTGCCCAGGGGAGAGACACCAGTGGCTGCTTTCCAGCGCCCTCGGCCTGCCTCGGCCTGTTCTGTGGGCCTTCAGTCTCAGGTGTTTGTTCCTCCACCGATGCAGACGGCTCTTCTGTGCCAGCCTCTGTGCTAGGTGACGCCTCCTGCCCAGCAGCCCCCCGGGTTAATGATGGATGGCAGAGATCAGCCCCGGGTGCCCGTGACGGGGGCTGGGGCAGCGGGATGCTGAGGGTCTCAGGGTCTGGGGGAGGGTGGGTGGCTCCACCCGGAGCCCTGGGGAAGGCCTCCAGCATGTCCTGGCCCTGAGCTTACCCCCAGGCAGGCAGAGTACGGGCTTTTATCTCCAAGGTAATGGAGCCCTGGCTTCACAATCCGCAATTCCCAGGTGGCGCTAGTGGTAAAGAACCTGCCTGCCCAAGCAGGAGAGGTAGGAGACATGGGTTCGATCCCTGGGTTGGGAAGATTCCCCCGGAGGAGGGCATGGCAACCCACTCCAGTGTTCTTGCCTGGAGAATCCCATGGACAGAGGAGCCTGGTGGGTTACAGTCCATAGGGTCACACACAGTCGGACACGACGGAAGCACCTTAGCCCACACGCACTCCCCAGCCACGGTGCCTCACCCATGAACGTGACATCCTCACTGCCCAGCCCTGCTCAGCGGCCCTCCCCGTTCTCGTGGAGAGCCTGGATCTAGAGTTTTCCAGCCCAGGCTGACAGTTCGGCTTCCTATTCCCGTGGGGCCTGCCTCCCGGTCCTGCCCACCCCCCTGTGCTGCCTTTCTCTCTCCTGCCGTGCTGGAGGCACCCCGTTTTGAACCTGAGGGAGGAACTCGGGTCTCCGTGCCCCCGCCCCCTGCAGGTTCCCCGAGCACTCGCATTCCCAGCATCTTTCACCCCTTGGGCGCGTGACATCACCCCCCGCCCCCGCAGTGTGGGCCCATGAGGACGGGGGTCGTGGACTGCTTCCTCCCCGCGTGTGGACACAGCCCCCAGCCCCAGGCCTGGCCCCGCAGGTCGTTTGATGACACGCGGCTCCGCCCACCGCCCGGTGGTGGGGGGCCGGGGAGCGCGGGCCCCCGGGGAGGGGGGCGGGCGAGGCGGGAGCGGCAGCCGCGCCCGTGGCCGCGTTGGCAGCCGGCCGCCCCGCTTTCGACAGGCCCCCTTCATGCTGTTACTTGTGGTTGAGTCCCAGGCCCCGGTGCCAAGAGGAGGCGAGCAGCCTGTCAGCCTTCCAGCAGACTGTCTCCGCGAGCGACGGTGGGGAGAGTGAAACCAGCCTTTCCTGTTCCAGGGAGGCCGATGGCAGCGGGGAGGCTGGCCCGCTCCCCACCCGCGGCCTGTGTGTGTCTGTGTGGCCCTGCGCAGGGACCCCGGCCCCGCGGCCCACGGCCCGCCCCCGCCCCCCTCCAAGGACCACCCACTGCCCAGACCACCCTGGTGCTCCCCACTCCCCGCAGGCAGGCGGCCTCCGCATGGGGTGAGAGTCTTGGATGGAAGCGAGGCAGCCGGAGGTGGGTCCCTGGGCAGGTCTGGGTGGTGGGGGAGTGGCCGCGCCGTGGGCTTCGGCGAGGCGCAGGGCCCAGGCGGAGTGGCGGGGCTGCAGCCCTCCTGGACATCCCTCAGTGATTCAGAGGGCCGCCTCCCGGACCAGCTATGACCTCCCGGGCGGAGATGGGGAAATGGAACCCCCGGGCCCAGGGAGCTAGGCACACGGGGCCCATCCGAGGTTGCCCTCTGTGACTCGGACAGCGCCCTCCAGCCTCAGCTTCCGAGCACCAGGCCCTGCTCGCGTCCCATAAGGACTAGACGGTGTACCCCTAGACGGTGCGCCCCCTTCCCACCCGCCTAGTCATCCGCCGGCCCTGCAGCCCCAGCGCCTCGGCCCCCAGACGTCGAGGGTCCATGAAAAGGGTTGCCTTCCTTTCAGAGTCCGAAGGAGAAAACCAGCGTGAGCCAGCCTGGACTGTATCAGTCTTTACACCCATGCAGTCACACGAGGTGGTTTTTAATGGGTTTTTTTTTTTTTTTTTCCATCGGTTTGGCTGCGCTGGGTCTTTGTCTTTGCACGCGGGATCTTCGGTCTTTGTTGCGGCATGTGGGATCTCATTCCCTGACCAGGGATTGAATCTGGGCCCCCCTGGCGTTGGGAGCGTGGAGTGATAGCCCCTGGGCCACCAGGGAAGTCCCTAATGTTTACCGTTCCTGATGGAGGCAGGGACGCAGGAAGGCCCAAGGGCCTGGAGTTCCCCCAAAGTGGTACTGTGGCCAACCTCTCTCAGACGTCCCCCTCATCCTCACGTTTCTCAGGAACAGGGTGAGAAGGGCCAGGGTCTTGTGTGTGTTCCCCCCGAGGGCCCTCATCCACCGCTGGTCACCCCGGGCTTTACACTGTGTGAGGGGACCTGCAGAGCAGTGGCAAAACGCAGCGGGGGACACCCTCGGGCTCTCATCTTTCCACCCTGTTGGTTTGCTCAGCCTGGAACCTTCTGCAGCCGCTAGGCTGCCCCCTCCAGTCCTCGGGGCTCTCAGCCCCTGCTCCCGAGGCCCCCAGCCAGGGCCAGCTCCCCCTGGGCTCCGGGCCGTGCCCCTGGCTACCCCAGAACTGCGGGCAGATGCAGGCCCCAGCCTGTGCCCACACACGCCCGCGGTCCTGGCTGCCCCTCCTCGACCCTGCTGCCCTCGCTGCCCCATCACTGCCGCTCTGGGGTTCTCCTTGGCATCCAGCCTGGGCCCTTGCTCTGTCTCATGCCCACCCTTAGGCCAGACACTCCTCTCA
The DNA here is from genome assembly GCF_023699985.2 of Odocoileus virginianus. Lineage (NCBI taxonomy): Eukaryota > Metazoa > Chordata > Mammalia > Artiodactyla > Cervidae > Odocoileus > Odocoileus virginianus. Next base: position 51,012,651 of record NC_069689.1, read on the forward strand.
TGCATTGCTGCATTGCCCTCAGCCCAGAGAGCCGTGCAGGCCACTTTTATGGCCTTCAGCTGCCACGCGGCCCCCGGGACCCAGCAGCCCCCTGCCCTTCCACCTCCAGACATCACGGGGAGGTGGGGTGCCCCAGGTGGTGAGGCTCTTCCTCTGCAGGCTTGGTGGTGGGGGTGACGGGGCAAGGCCTGAGAATGGGGGCTGGGGGCCCTGCAGAGGTTCGGGAGTGGGCTCTTAGCTGGGGACCCAAAAAGCCTGGGCACCGTCTTGCCCCCATCACCCCTCCTCCCCGCCTGGCTTCAGGCTGCGAGTCCAAGTTCCGGTTGCCCTTGGTCCGGGTGGTGCCATGGCTGTCAAGGCAGCCAGAGACAGCGGTGGCAAAACAGTGGCCCCGAGCAACAGGAACGGGGTGGGGGGGGGGGGTTCCAGCTTCACTCACGTCTCTGCCTCCCTCAGTCTTCCTGGTTACATTGGGAAGGAAGGCACAGCTACGCATCTCACCCTTGATGATAGGAGACAGGTCACTCCGCGGGCTGCTTGTCTCTTGTCCTTCCCCCAGGCCACCCACCCTATTTCTTTGGCCACAAATGCCCAGTGGCTGCAAACCTAGAGCCCAGTCCAGCTCTGCCTCCTGCTGGCTGTGTGACCTTGGGCCAGTCACTTTACTGTCTGAACGAAAATGTCCTCATCTGTAAACTGGGGGTATCGTCCCCTCCCCAGCAGCACCGCACGGGCCTGTTAGTAATCAATGCGGCGAGTGAGCCTGTGTCTGTGTTCTCAGGAGGAGAGTTCCTGACGGAGCTACTTGGTCTTCTGCTTCTCCAGCAGCTCAGGGCAGCCCCTGCCCCGCTGCAGGCTCAGCAGAAATGGGCCTCCCTGCCCCCTGTCTGCAGCTGCCCTTTGCCTGGAGCCCCACATCTCCCTTCTGCTGACCAGCACCTCCCCCCCAGCTCCCCACCACCGTTTCCTCCGCTCCTGCCAAGGCCAGGCTGGGAGCGCCCTCGGGCCAGCCCCACCACCGTGGCCTCTGTCTCTCTGGACTTTGTCTGCTCGTTCTTTCTGTGAACATCAGTCTCTTCTGTTCTGTCTGCTGTCTTGATTCAGCCCAGGGCTTACAGTCCTTTGGTTGTGGACTGTATCAGTTTCCTATCACTGCTGTAACAAGTACCACAAATTAAGTGATTCAGACAGAAATTGAGTCCCTTATACTCCTGAAGGCGAAAAGTCTGAAACGAGTCTTTAAAAAGCTCAACGTGTTGGTCGGGCCAATCCTTCTGGGGGCTCTGGGGAGAGTCTCTTCATTGCTTATTCCAGGCCTCTGCTGGTGGCCGGGATCCTTCAACTTGTGGCCATGTCCCCTCTAGTCTGCTGCCATGGAAACACCACCTTCTCTTCTGCGGTCAAGATCTCCTGCCTCTGTCTTACAAGGACACATGTGATTACACTTAGAGTCTATCAGGATCATGTCTCCATCTCAGTGTCCTTAACCTAATCCCACCTGTAAAATCCCATTTGCCATTGTTGTTGTCCAGTCACCAAGTCGTGTACCAACTCTTTGCGGCATGGAATGCAGCACCGCAGGCCTCCCTGTCCCTCACTGTCTCCTGGAGTTTGCCCAAATTCATGTCTATTGCATCAGTGATGCCATCCAGCCATCTCACCCTCTGTTGCCCCCTTCTCCTTCTGCCTTCAATCCTTCCCAGCATCAGGGTCTTTTCCAATGTGCTGGCTGTTCCCATCAGGTGGCCCAAACTATTGGAGTTTTAACAGGTTCTGGGGTTTAGGGCGTGATATCTTGGAGGCTGTTATTCAACCTACCACAGTGGATAAAGACCTTTTATTTTTAATTAGCCCTGTTTGTCCCTCTGCATGATTGCCCTCTGCATATAGTAAATGAGCTGCTTTTCTATTTAGAAAAGTACTTTCTAAAGTTTCCTTTATAAATAATTTTTTTTAATTTAAGCAAATTGTCTTAAAGAAAAATATTAAATGCATAATAGTGCAGGTCTCCCTGAACATGGCCAAAACAGGGAAGGGACAGTCTGGGGCACCCTGGGGTCTCCTGCCTTCTGCTCATGCAGAGCATCTGATGAGTCCAGGGCTGGGTCTCCTCCCCCACAGTCACCAGCACCATCTCACCCCCTGTGTCTCTCTGCCCTCTGGCCCGCAGCTCACCATCATCTTCAAGAACTTCCAGGAGTGTGTGGACCAGAAGGTGTACCAGGCTGAGATGGACGAGCTGCCGGCCGCCTTCGCCGACGGCTCCAAGAATGGCGGGGACAAGCACGGGGCCAACAGCCTGAAGATCACGGAGAAGGTGTCGGGCCAGCACGTGGAGATCCAGGCCAAGTACATCGGCACCACCATCGTGGTGCGCCAGGTGGGGCGCTACCTGACGTTCGCCGTGCGCATGCCCGAGGAGGTGGTCAACGCCGTGGAGGACCGCGACAGCCAGGGCCTCTACCTCTGCCTGCGGGGCTGCCCCCTCAACCAGCAGATCGACTTCCAGGCCTTCCGAGCCGGCGCGGCCGAGGGTCCCGGCGTCCCCCAGCCGCCGGCCGCCAGCCCCGCGCCCCCAGCCCCGGACACCTTCCCCTACGAGACGGCCGTGGCCAAGTGCAAGGAGAAGCTGCCCGTGGAGGACCTGTACTACCAGGCCTGCGTCTTCGACCTGCTCACCACGGGGGACGTGAACTTCACGCTGGCCGCCTACTACGCCCTGGAGGACGTCAAGATGCTTCACTCCAACAAGGACAAGCTGCACCTGTACGCGAGGACTCGGGAGCCGCCAGGCCGGGCGGGGGCCGCCCCTGGACCGCCCCCGGCTCCCTGGCCCCTCCTCGCCACCCTCCTGCTCCTGGCCTTGCTCCCCACACTCCCGGGGGCCGCCTAGGACGGACCGTGGGGGCAGCCCCTCACTGCACCGGGGGCCGGTGGCTTCCTTGTGGCCCCACGGTCCCCGCAGGGCTCACCCGCGGGGGACGGTTACCTCCCCGCCGCCTTGGGCTGCCTGCTGGCGAGGGCTGGGGGGCGTGGGGTGTCCCCGCCTTGCCCTCCCCCCTGGGGGCCCGCGACCGGGTGGTGGTGACGGGTGCTGTGATGTGTGTGACCTCCAGCTGTGCAGAGAGAGAGCTGCGCCCCCACCCCGGCCCCGTCCCCACGCGCCCCACCGTATGAATGTGCAGATCAGAGCCCCAGCCCCCACCCGAAGCCCCCCACCCCTGCGCCAGAGACCCTGAGCGGGGCAGCACCGTCAAGCTGCTCCCACCCCTGCAATGCACTGAGAGGCCCGGCTGACTGCTGCACACGCGCCGGGGCCGCCTGCGCCCACCGCACGCACACACTCTACACACTCGCACACACGGAGCCGCGGGCGGGGGCGGCCCAGGCTGGACCCCTGAGCAGGGCATCCCTTCCCGCTGGGCTTTTAGGACACGCCCCCAGGGCGCTGCTTGGCGTCTATAGAAAACTGAGGGAACTCTGGCCAAAACGTTGCACCCTCCCGGTGTCTTCCCACCCGTGGCCTCCCCGTGAGCCCAGGAGAGACCAGCAGGCGCCCCCCAGCTGGGCACAGGTTCGGCCCTGCTCGTTGGCGCGCGCTCTGAGCAATGACCTGCTCTGGCCCTGACCCCCACCGCCCGTCCTCCCGTCCACCGTCCTTAGGAAGTCGAACCTTTTTTCTAAATTGTCTACACGGAGAACGACCGCCTTGAAGTCTGGTCCTCCCCAGCAGGTGGTAAGAGCCGGCGGGCAGGGAAGCTGGGGCCGCAGGCTGTGGACCGGGGACCCAGCGGAGAGGGCTAGCTGGCCTGCCCTCATCCTCTGCTTTCTCCTCGCTTGCCCACCCCCGCCCCGCCCAGAGCCCTGCTCCCCACCCTGCCCACCCACACGTCTGCCTTCCAGGCAGAGGAGCGGGGAAGACGTCTCAGCCCTTAGCATCCCTGGCAGGGTCCCCTCCGGCTCAGATTTCGTTTTAAGCCCCGCGGCCACGCGGAGACTTCCCAACCGTTGGTCAGCCCGAGGAGCCCCAGACCAGTCCCGCCTCCGCTGCTGTTTCAGAGACCCCCAGAGGCCTCCGCGGGCTGGGCTCCACCCCCAAAGGCGTGGCCGTGCCCCCGGGGCTCCCCTTCCGCAAGCCCCACCCGCCTGCCCCCCCCCCCACCCCCCGTCACTGCCCCCCCCGCCGGCCACCCTCTGCTGACGCCGGGGACCTCTCATACACTGGCCCAGGAGGCTGCGGACTGGTCCCCGCCTCCCCCTCCAAGAGGTCCCCTCGGAGCCCTGCCAAGCTGCGGGCTGGGCGGGCAGGCGGGCGGGAGTGTGGCCCCGGCCCCTCCCTGCTGGTTTTTAGATGGTCCTTATGTTGGAAGTAAAAAGTGAAGCACTTTATTTTGGTTGTGTTTGATCACGTTCTGCTTGGAAGTGGGGGCCCCTCACTGTGTCCGGCGTCTGCGACCTGTGTGGCGTGTCACCGCGTGTACATACTGTAAATTATTTATTAATGGCTAAATGCAAGTAAAGTTTGGGGGTTTTTTTGTTTTGTTATTTTCTTTTGGACTGTGTGTCAGTTTGTTTTCTCGACGGATGTTGGTTCCCTTGGGGGTGTTGGGTGTCCCCTTGGTTGGGGGAGTATCCCAGGGTGTGTGTACCTGGGAGGGGGCAGCACATGGGGGTGTGTGTGTGTGAGCTGAGTGTTGTGAATGCCTGCAGAAGGGGAAGCAATTAACCAACCAAAGCCCCCCACTTCTCTGAAATCACTTTCCTTGCTGTGAGCTGTCTTTGGGACTTGAGGGGTCCAGGTTCCCTTGCAAAGCTGGCATCAGCCCAAAAACAGATGACCGCGTGCTGCAGAAACATGGAGGGCGGTTGGGACCAGGTTGGGGTGGGCTGGCCTGAGATCTGGGAGGAGTCATGTCAGCTTCTCCCCTCAGTGTGGGACCCAGGAGCGGGGACTAGCTGCCTCCCTCCCCAGAGGTTCCCCCCCACCTCACCTGCAGCCCAGGTAGAGGGTGACAGCGCTGCCAAGGGCCCGGCGGTGAGCAGAGGACCAGAGCCTGCTGGGGCCAGCTTCTGTACTGGCTGTGTGCACATTTCACCCAGGGACATCCCTGGGCTTCCCAAGTGGCGCTCTGGTAGAGAACCCGCCTCCCAGTGCAGGAGACATAAAAGACACAGGTTCCATCCCCGGGTCAGGAAAATCCCCTGGAGGAGGGTATGGCAACCCACTCCAGTATTCCTACCTGGAGAATCCCATGGACAGAGGAGCCTGGCGGGCTGTGGTCCACGGGGCCGCAGAGTCGGACACGACTGAGCAGCCGAGCACAGCACAGCACAGTGACTCCTGGTGGTCCAGCGGTCCAGACTTCACCTTCCAGTGCCGGGAGTGTGGGTTTGATCCCCGGTTGGGAGCTAAAATCCCCCAAAATGAAACATCATAAAAAACATACAGCATCACCGAAAAACAGAAGCAATATTGTAGCAAAATCAACAAAGATTTTTTAAATTATCCCTATCAGAAAAAAAAAAAAATTCACAAACATGTAGTATCATCCCACTTTAAAGCTATCCAGTGAATCAGGCGTGTAAAATGCACGCCCATTTTACAGACTCCAAAAGAGGCTCAGGGAGATGGACTGACTGGCCAGGGTTCCTTAGCAAGGGCAGGGCCAAGATGTACACCGAGGTGTGATTTGCCCCCCAGATCCCCGCCAGTCCGTTATACCAAAGGCCAGGTGGCAGAGGAGCTGCCCTGTGATGTCAGGCCACATCCTAGTCGTTCCACTTTCCCAGCTCCATGACTGTGGACCAGTCACTCACCTCTCTGAGCCTCCATCAGCTCCCTTATAAAGTGGGGGGTGCCCATCCCATGGGGCTGTCTGAAGATTCAACAAGTTAATTCCTGGGAGGCACCGAGGACAGGGCCTGGCACCCAGCAAGTGCCCAGCCTTGGTGTCACTGCTGTGCTGAGGCGAGAGGGGCTGAGTGAAGTGGTGGGTGAGGGCAGGGGAGAGGGCCACGGGAACCCCGGAAGCTTGGGAGCGCGGTGAACCGAGAAACAGTGAGCATGCACACCGCTCCAAAGCTGTGGAGTAGAAGGGGAGCTCTTTCTAAGCCTCATGCTTAATTAAGCAGGCTCCCAGAGAGGACCAAGGGCCTCCCAGGTGGCGCTAGTGGTTAAAAAACCCTCCTACCAAAGCAAGAGACTTAAGAGAGGCGGGTTCTATAGGGTACGTGGGGTCACAAAGAGTCGGACATGACTGAAGCAACTTAGCACACACATTACTGGGGGTGGGGGGCTTCCCCAGTGGTTCAGCGGTAAAGAATTCACCTGCAATGCAGGAGCCACAGGAGATGTGGGTTCAACCCCTGGGTTGAGAAGATCCCCTGAAGGGGAGCACGGCAACCCACTCCAGTATTCTTGCCTGGAGAATCCCATGGACAGAGGAACCTGGCGGGCTACAGACTTTGGGGCTGCAAAGAGTTGGACAAGACTAAAGCGATTTAGCACATGCACACCAGAGAGAACCAGGAGTCTGGGCTTTGGGAGAGAAGAACCAGCTTAGAAGAGACACGAAAAAGCTGGGACACCCCACACACACCTTACCCAGTTACCCAGTCGCCCAAATTGATAGGCTGCTCACCCTCACTAGAAACTGGGATGAAATGAACACTAATGGGGCAGGGGGTGGGGGGAGTACCACCAAGGGCTGTTGGCACTCAGCCAGCCAGAAGAACAGATTTAAGAAGCCAGGGCACACAGGAGAGAGGGGGGGAAAAATCAGGCCATCAGATGAAAAGGCTGCGCCACTCGCCAGATAAGAGGCTTGGTTTGGAACGTGTTCAGGACCTTAAACTCTACCAGCTGGAATTCTTTCCAAGTACCATGCCACTCGCTGCCCTCCTGAACATGGAAATTTGCATTTCATCGTGAATATGGAACACGGAGTCATGAGTTAAATGATTCCCAAGAAGCGGCTTCCTCTGGCTCTGTGGGCTGCGTTTGGAGCAGAGAGGCCCCAAGGCCCCGAGCCTGGAGCTAAGTGCATTAGCAGACAGGGCTCGGGCCCTCTCCTCGCCGCATCCCCACTCACCGGGAACTTGGACATCTTGGCGAGGCAGAATTCCTAAGGAGGGAAGACAGGAGAGAAAGGGCCATTAAACACCAAGCAGCATGGATCATTGTAACGAAGGGGGCAGATTCTGGGGTGCAAGCCGGTGGGGCCAGGCCAGAGGGGTCTCATCAGAGTCAGGCCAGTGTGCAAGGTGGGGACGGGGTGGCACAGAGCAGGGATGGCTGTTGGTCCCGGGCGGCCGGCCGACTTGGCATCTAGATTGGCTCTGCCCGTCGCAGACTGTGTGGTCTCCCTTGGATTTTTTGAACCTTGGATTTCTTATTTGTAAAATGGAATTATGACTACCTACCTCCCAAGGCCATTACAGAAATCCAGTGAGCTAACATTCATAAATCCCCTCGCACACGGGGCCTGACACCCTGGCAGAACAGAGAGGCCACCAGACACGACCCTCATCCTGCCTTTGCTATTGTGTGTGTCCCTTGATTGATTGGGTTCCATGATCACGGGTGCTGGGGGATTCGGCCAAGACCAGACACACTACCTGTGCGAGATGGGTCCCTAACCCAGCAGTTCGTAACCAGTGGCCAGGCTGTACTGGGCTTCCCTCAAGGCTCCGACAGTAAAGAACCTGCCTGAAACGCAAGAGACCAGGGTTCCATCCCTGGGTCAGGAAGATCCCCTGGAGAAGGGACCGGCTGGCCACTCTAATAGTCTTGCCTGGAGAATTCCATGGACAGAAGAGCCTGTCGGGCTACAGTCCATGGGGCCACAGAGCTGACTGAGTAACTAACACTTTCATTTTTTTCTTTTTTTCAGCCATGTCTCACTATATGTTCATCCTTCAGTCATGTCTGACTCTTCGTGACCCCGTGTACTATAGCCCACCAGGCTATTTTTAAAAATGGTCTCAGAAGGATGGGTTTAATTAAGAAACTGTGCCGGCCAGCAGGTGTGCAAGGCATGATGTGTGGGAGCAGGCAAGCCCCTCTGTCCCACTCCAGCCTCACCCAGAGTCGTGCTGCGAAGCCTCATGAATTCTTCTGCACTTGAACTCACTTCTGTCCCCTTTGTCCCTCCCTCCCACAGAAATCAGAGCCCCCCTCAGGCCACCCTCTGGAGCCAAAGTGAAGGAGTGTGGCCAAGCAGATCTGCCTGGGGAAGAACACGCTCGAATCGTCTGCTAGAAACGAGCCGGGGCCTGGGTCTCAGGTGCACTCCAGGCTCCTCTTGCGCACAAGCCCAGTGTCAGCATCGGCTGTCTCTGGGGCTGGGGTGCTTTATGAACATGGGTGAGCTGGCTCGGGCTGAGGGGGACCCCCTGAAGGCAGGACTCGCAAGGGATTAAGACGATTGGAAGTTGGTAGAGAAGCAGTCCGCAGCTCGTCAGAAAGGAACCAGCAAGAGAGTTTGGTCGACTGGACCAGTCCCACCCGGCCCAGGGCCAAGCCTCAGCTCAGAGTGGGGACTACACCTTGGGTTTGGTGGGCCCGGATGGCACCCGGGCAGAGAGAAGAGCCCAGGCTCCGGGACCAGACCCAGCCCAGGGTCCCAGCCCTGCATGATAGGCGACCTGTGGCGGTTCTCAGCCTCGGCGCTCTCACCCGTCAGGAAGATGACTGCAGACGAAATGCCGACCTCTGCACCTGCCCTGAACTCACAGTTGCTGTGACCGTTTTCACAAGAGCCCTAGAAAACAGAGGCCATCACTCTGGTTTCCAGGTAAACACCATGCCACTCGCCTGCCCCTCCCTTGAGGGTCCCCAAAGCGGGGGTGGTGGCAAGCCAAGGTTCTTGTTGCTCTGGGGGTGGCAGGGAACGTGGCCAGACCCTCACCTGCAGGCTGGGTGGGTAGGGGGACGTCGATGGACCCTGGAGAGAAAAAGGAGGGCAAAGCGGGTCCCCAGATCTGAAGTCTGAGAGCCTCGGGGTCAAGGGCACCTGTGGATCCTCGGCAGGGTCACCACTGTCCAGGGGCGGTCATCAGCACCCCCTCTCAGCTGGGGGGTGGCCTTGTTGCAGCTGCGGGTGCAGACCCCACTCCCAAACGCAGGGAGCCCGGAGCCCCCCACCTTGCCCCGGCCAGGGCCACCTGCTGACTGTTTGATCCAAGGTCACGAAGGAGCCCCGTCCAGCTGCTCCCTTCCTGAGGCTCAGGTGACTGGACTCTTGGGCTCCATCAGACGGGCCTGGCGAGTAGGCACCCCTCAAGTCAAGGCCGGGGGGGCCTGGACCCCCACGGTCAATGCCAAGGCCTGCAGGACAGAGCAGCCCCAACATCTGCCTCCTTGAGTTGATGCATCCTTCCCGGGTGGGAGGAGGTGGGCGGTAAATGCCTCCAGGAAGTGCCCAGGCCCCTCCCTCTGTGGGGGCCAACCTTCCCTTCTCTCTCGTCTGCACAGACCCTGGTAGGTGTGCCCCCATTACGTCTGATCGGGGATACTTCATTTAGTCTACACGGATTCAGTGAGGCCCTAAGACGTGTCCGGGGCTGGGCTCTCTGTTGGGGACACAGCAGGGATCCCAGGCCACCACCCGGGACAGATCACAGAGGGTGGAACTGCAAGGAGGAGATGAGAACTGCCGGGGGAACGGCCCAGCACCGGTCCTCACATTGCTTGCCTTGTTCTCTGGCCTTGAGCCAGCACATGCTGGCCCTGAGCCCCCATCTCTAGTCCTGGGGAAGGACCCGGACAGGGTCACAGGGCCGTCAGGAGGATAAGATAGTACCCTGCAGAGAAGTCCCTGGACGGGGCAGGGACCAGCTCTGCCTTTAGAGGCAGGAGAAGCTGGAACGAAATCTGAGCTCCTCCGATTCTCTGTGTGATCGTGGGTGAGTCACTCCAAGTCTCTGCACCTCAGGATCTCCAGCTGGAAGATGGGGATAAATCCGACCTCATGGCAATTTCATGAGGACTCAAGGATAAAGCGCATAAAGCAACAAGCCCCACAGTCTGGCACCGGTAACCGACCCTCTGTAGATGGGGGCATCTGCCCGCCTGCCTAACGTTCAGGGCTGCTTCCTTCACTCATGAGTCAAGGCCAGGACCAGCTCGGGTCTCCCAAACACACATGACATCCAGATGCTTTCCAGGGGCCAATATTTCCCCAGGCCCCTGCAGGGCTGGAGTCCATTTGATAATTTATGAGGTAGGGATAGAATCTTTATAATTATAGCTTCTCTCAACTATAAAATCAAGACATATTTATTAATTAAGCCCAAACAAAACTACAAGGCCAATAAAGCACACAGGGATAGCATTAATTTAAGCAATGGGTGATGTTTCGCAGACGCTAAATGGGCCTTCCCCATGCGATGGAGGTCGAGGTGGGGCCACCTGGGCCAAGGTCTTGCCATGTCCACTGCCTATCATCCGCCCCCCCTGCCTTTGGCTCCGCAGACCCTAGGAAGGCTGTCATGGTCATGAGTCCCCTCGACCACCAGAGAACCAGCATGGATCCCTCAGCTCCAATACACCCCTCAAGTCCCAAGTTCTTTTCTCCCTCCTGCCCTTCCTAATGACTGGAAAGATGTTCATCAAAATGAAAACATAAAGAAATTTAAATTCTTCTAGAACTCTCAAGGCCTCCCCGGAGGCTCAGCGGTAAAAATCCGCCTGCAATGCAGGAGCCGCGGGTTTGATCCCTGGGTTGGGAAGATCCCCTAGAGGCAGGCATGGCAACCCACTCTGGTGTTCTTGCCTGGAGAATCCCATGGACAGAGGAGCCTGGCAGGTTACAGTCCATAGCGTTGCAAAGAGTCGGACACGACTGAAGTGACTTAGCACACAGAGATCTCAGAAGACTACCCTCCGCTCCCTGTATCTGTAGGCCCCAAATTCGGGAAACCCTGAATTAGGACCCAGCAGGACAGGAATTGGCTGATCTGATTCCCATCTGTGTCCGCTGTCCTAGCAGGACTCAGGGAGTGAAGGGGCGTTGGCTCTGTGCAGAGGATAGAGCGCCCAGGACAGGGTTCAGAGGAAGAGGCTGGGAGGCCCCGGGTGGGGGGCCAAGGGCCACAGGGGCCCAGAGTGGTGGGGGAAGAGGTGGCCCCCAAAGGAGACAAGGAGGCCCACGGAGCCTTCATCTCCAGCCTCCCCTGGGGCAGGGAGGGCAGAGAGTGGGCTGGACCTCAGGACAGGTCACCAGACCCAGGCCAACTTGGTGGTGGCTCACCCTGCAAGGATGCTTGGCCCGGCAGGGCATTGCCTCCCATAAAACGGGCAACCCTGGTCCCCACCCTGCAGAGGTTAACACTGGACTCAGGTTATGGCAATCGGGGAGCAACCTGATCTGAAGTTATGTAGTCTCACCAGCACCCAAACTCTCAGTCCGGCTGCTTTGAGGACCCTGGGTCTCCTCCCCACTCCGCAGGCCCTCCCCACGGAGCTCCCCTCCCTGCTGCGGCCACTACCCGAGACCTCAACGCCTCTGCACCCTCCTGCCTGGCACAGCAAGCCTGGGCCCAGGACCTGGGTGTCTCCCTCCTGGGCTAAGGCAGCCAGGGGACTGTGAACCCATGTACATGCCCAGCATAGCCAGTCCAAGAGCTATGATGAGAGGATGTCTAGCAAATTGCCGGTACTTAATACTTCCCCCCTTGGTGGCCAAGACGGTAAAGAATCTGCTGGCAATGTGAGAGACCCGGGTTTGATACCTGGGTCTGGAAGATCCCCTGGAGGAGGGTATGGCAATCCACTCCACTAGTTTTGCCTGGAGAATCCCACGGACAGAGGAGCCTGGGGCTGCAAACAGTTGGACATGACTAAGCAACTAAAGCAGCTTACCAATCTTTCCCCCAGGTCTCTATTGCCTCATCACCCTTCCAGTTATTTCCCTGGATCTTCCTAAAAAATCCAGCAAATGAAGAGCTAATGCCCGGCAGGCCAGGCAGCCTTGGGGAAGTTGTTCCACTGCCCAGAACTGGCTTCTGTCTGCCTTAAATGTCCCCCTGGTCCAGGCAGCCTGCCGACTGGGACATGAACTCTGGTCTGAGCTCCCAGCCCACTCACCCTCCAGGGAAGGGGGCACCCCAGGCCTCCTCTCCCGGGGCTCCCTCTCTGGGCACCACACAAGAAAGAGCTCTAAGTCTCGCACCCACAGGGCCCTCGCGGAATTGGGGCTCAGGGCTGGAGGCGAAGGAGACCTGGGCCCCGCTGGGAGCCCTACTTCTCAGCAGGTGAGGTGGCGTGACAACTTGTGGGCAACAGATTACCCTGGGGGCTCTGCTGGTGTCTGTGGGCACAGGGAAGGAACAGAAGGAACGGGAGAGCAGGTCAGAGAAGGCTGTGGAGGAAACCAAGCTCCAACTGCATTTTGGGGGGAGAAATAGGATTCGTCAGGGACCAGGAGGTGAGTGATGTGAAAGCCGCTCAGTCGCATCTGACTCTTTGCCACCCCCTGGACCATACCGTTGATGGGATTATTCAGGCCAGAATCTCGGAGTGGGTAGCCCGTTCCCTTCTCCAAGGGAATCTTCCCAACCCAGGTCTCCCGGATAGCAGGCAGATTCTTTACCATCTGAGCCACAAGCGAGGCAGGGGAAAACAGGGGCTGGAAGCCAAACTGCTGGTATCTGAGGCTGCAGGGGCAAAGGTTTGGGCTGGCTGCAGCCCGTGGCGGGGGGACTCAGGAGCGGAAGATGAGCCAGAGCTGGTCAGGTCGTGCGGGGCCTCGGAACCCACTGAGCGAGCTTAGAGCTAAGGCGAGGGTCACAGGGAGCCGCAGAGGGATGCCTGGGCCTCGGGGCTCAGGGCGGCGCCTCCCGCCGCCGCGTGGGGCTGGGAGGGAGGAGAGGCTGGCCCTGGCGGAGCCCGTGCGTCCCCGCAGGGTGGCGGGAGGTGGCGTGGCCATCGAGCGGGGCCGCCGGACCGCTCCGGGGGCGGAGAGCCTGCGCGGCTGGATGAAGCCCGCCAGATGGGCCGCGGCGGGGCACTGCCGGTTGGGGTGTGGGGGACGAGGTCCCTGCAGCCGGTACCTTCCTTCTCTCCCCCGCCACGCCACACGCCCGCGGGGACAGGGCGCCTCCAGGTCTCTGGCTCGGGTGCGGGCTCACAGCCCCCGGGACCGACCCTCGCCCCATCACGAGGTGTTCATTCCCGGGGCTGCGCTGCCGGCCGTTTCTAGTGGGAATCTGCTGCCCTCTGCAGGACGGTTCTAGAACCGCGTCACTAGGACCTTCCAGCAGAGACCGGGGGCTGATCCCCAAAGCCAAGGAGGACCCTACCTAGCTGGCGCGGCAAGAGAGGTCTCCAGGCGCGGTTCCACGCAACCTCAGCTCAGTTCGGTCCCTCAGTCGTGTCCGGCTCTTTGCGACCCCCATGAACTGCAGCACGCCAGGCCTCCCTGTCCATCACCAACTACCGGAGTTTACTCAAACTCATGGCTGTTGAGTCGGTGATGCCATCCAACCATCTCATCCTCTGTGGTCCCCTTCTCCTCCTGCCCTCAATCTTTCCCAGCATTAGGGTCTTTTCAAATGAGTCAGCTCTTCACATCAGGTGGCCAAAATATTGGAGTTTCAGCTTCAGCATCAGTCCTTCCAGTGAATATTCAGGACTGACTTCCTTCAGGATGGACTGGTTGGATCTCCTTGCATCCAAGGGACCCTTGCACCTCAGGATATGCCAACATGCCCCTTGATAATATTGACAGATACCAAGGGACCCCGCAGGGAACGTCACGCAGGTCACCACAGCCCGGCCGGAGGCTCTCATATAGTTTGTGTTTGAGGCTTGGAGAGGTGGCAAACTGACCCAAGAACGCCTGCTGGTTCAAAGCCAAGTGTGCCCACCTCCCAGACCCATGCCTCCCTGGCCTCGCGCCGTCTCGGGCCCCCGTCCCTCTCTCCCTGGCGTGTATGTGACATCTTGTCCTCCTGTTGGGTGCTAGTCCAGGGCCTGCCCCCCGCCCCCCAATACCCAACTGGGAAATTGGCTGAAAGAAGGCGGGGTCACACCTTCCTGTGTGTCCACAGCGCCTAGCACAGAGCCCGTTCAGGGGAGAACCTCGCTCTCACGATTTCGCCCCAGCTCTGTGTCCCCCACCAGACTGGGAGCCTTGAAGGAGCCGGTCTCTGTCTCCGTGTGTATACGGCTCCAGTCCCCAGTGGCCTTCCTGCTGTGTTTAATCTCATCCAGAGCAGGTTTTGTAGAGGCCCCCCTTGCAGGGCTCTCAGGACGGGGAGCTCCCATTGTCAGGTCAGCTCCAGGGCGAGGGCTGTTACATTCTAGGTTTCCCCCCAACCTTCCCCCCTAGACCCACGCTGCCTCCAGCCAAGAACTGATGGATGCTGACTGCTTCGGGTGGTCCTCGGGGCTTGCAAACCTCTCTCTTCTCCATGGCTGGAGTTCTCACTTACAAACCACCCTTAACCCTAGGAGCTGTCTGCTTCCTGTGCAAATGAAGGTGGAAAGGCCACCTGTCTTACAGCACACCGAGAGGGGCCGAAGGGACAAGGGCTGGCCGCCCTGCCCGCCCCCAAAGCACCCCTGCCCCCCAAGGCCATCTCAGTGCATGGGGTCAGTGGGGACGCTGCTTCGGTAACAGTTCCCTCTTGGGTCACCAAAGAAATTCAGAGAAAGGTGTGGACCCTCTGTGGGGCAGCTCTGGCCCCAAGAAGTAGCTGTCTTTCTGCCTGTTTTGGAGGTCAGAAGTCTGTAGGTTAGGGACTTGCCTGTATTCCACACAAAGTCCTGTCATGGGGCATAAAACTGACCAGGGGTCCCCAAGACTCAGCCCAGAGCAGGACCCCACCAGCAGCGGGGGCGGCCCCACAGGCCCGGGTTTCTGCAGATGTTTATCCAGATGAGCCGTATCTTCTTCCCACTTCACAAAGCAGAGCAAATGCCGGCTAGGAGGTGAGCCCAGTGGTTTTCCAACCTCAAAACCTGATGGGAGAACCACCCCAGGCAAAGCTGGCCCTGCTCCTTTAAGAGCCACAGGTTGGAACCCGGAGCCGCAGGTCTGGCAAACTGTGGGGCCTTGTGTTTCAGTAAGTGACCTTTCTGTTGGCGCTAATTGAGGAGGACTTGCCCGGATGCCAGACGTGCGGGGGCCCTGCCAGGGAGCAGGGAGGGGCCTGAGCCTGCTCCTTCCAGTAAAAGGCAGGGGTTTTTGGCAGCAGTCAGTTTAGAAGCCTGGCTGCTATTGTAAATCATAAGCTGATTACTGCACTTGTTCTTAAAGTTTCCGATAGCAGTTCCAGGCGAGCTGTGAGTTGCAACACAATTGAGAGTTAAGTTTATGGTCAGGAAGAACCCTGAGCTCTTCCTCGAGTCTCTGACTCCCACTCCTGACGCTGGAACCCCAACGCAGCCGGGTGAGGAGGCCCTCCTGCAGCAGTGTCCTGGGCGAGCGCCACAGGAGAGTTCACCCCCAGGTTCTGAGCAGACACACGGGCCTATTTGGTGTTGAGAATTAATGGAAGACCTTTGCGAGGGCTGCAATGTGGTTTCAAAGTCACCAAGTGCTGGTGAAACCCCTGGGGTCTGGAGGCCTCTCCGCCTGCTGTGCAGACGGCTCTCCACCGCCGTGCCACCCTCCCTCCGTCTGGGCCTTGCAGGAGCTGGGCCGGCCCCTGCGCCAAATCGCTCGAGTTAACATTTGTGTCAGTGTTTCCATTATAAAGTGCTCTTTCCGCCTTCAAGAATATACGGCCCAACTGTAAAATTACTCTTGAGGCTGCAGGCTGGCTCAGACCCAGCAGTCTGGCTTCCTCCAGGGGGCTGCAAGGACCCCCGGGGATGGTCCCCGCCCAGAGTGACCCACCTGGGACCCGGGGGCGGCTGCTCCGCACAGACCCTGGTGAGGGCAGGGAGGGGACGAGGACAGCAGGTGCTGGCCGGGGACGGTCAGCCCCTGCTACTTGGAGAAAAGTCTAGAACCTACGGTGTCAGGTCCTGGACCCAACGACACAACAGGGGCCCGAGTAGGGGAAAAGCTCCATTTCATAAGCTGCCCAAGAATCCCGATGACCCAGCAACCGGAGGGAGATGAGGTGAGTGTGGTCATGGGTCACAACAATGCAATGCAATCTGTTCGCCTGATTCTAAAAATCCTCAGTAACACTTTTTAATATACAAGAGTCAAAAGTACAGCAGTTTTACAATGTAGGAAAATTTAATACATACTATATAAACAACATTATTTACATCAGAAATCACTAGGACAGTGGCATTTTTCACAAATATAAATTAATTACTGTTTAGTCAACAGATTTTAAAAGTCCACAATTTTACAATAAAGAAAACTCATCCGTCCCCAACCAAGTGGGGCACAGATGGACTAAAGCAGGCTGGGCCCCTGGCCTGGCTCTCCTCGCTGACACGGCCGCCCCAGACGAGCCGGGGGCCCACCGCTCCTGCTGACGAGTGGGTTTTGGTCTGTAGGATTCCCGTGTCGCTGTGTGAATTCCTAACTGGGTTGCGTTTGCACCGCGCGCCCTGATGCGGCCCTCAGGTATCGGGGATATCGGGTTAGAATGTCTGCAGCACGACATGAGAGGTGTCCTGGGTTCCCGTCGGAGGGTGTAAGGAGGGAATGGCTGAAAGGAGGGGGAGCCCGGGGCAGCGGCCGATGGGAGGACAAGCCTGGAGTGACCGCGTCCTCGGCGGGACCTCGTGCTCCTGTTCAGGTTCTCGGTGGCGCTAACTCTCCTCTTCCTTGGCCCTTGCTCTTTCTATCTAGTAACTACATCCTTCAGAGCCACGGAAAACCATCCTCAGAGACTCCGGGGGTGGCTTCTCCCATCCACGAGTGAGAGAACTCCTATCTGTGCAAATTTCTGGTTTCAACAGAAGCATACAGTATTCATACTGACAATGAGGAAATGCTTTCTCTCTCCCAACCCACTCTGCAAACACACTCTGGCACCTAAGACAGATCCTTTTATGAGGATACTGTACTTTCTGTAATCAACACTGATCTGGCTGATACTGCCTTTTGCTGCAGCATATGGCACTAGAAGTCCTGAATGTGAACAAAAGGAAGCTCCTTTTGCCTCATGAGGAGACCTCTTTGGGAATAACTCACATCTCCTATCAACAACTTCAGAGGGAAAAAACCCAAAAACCGTGAGCTCTGAAATGCAGGCCCTGCCGGTCCACCCCCTGGCCCCTCTAACTGACAGGACCACGACTCGCCCTCCTACAGAGGAAGCCGTGCTGGGGCCTCTCTGTGGACCGCCGGCCCGCCCCTCCTCTCCGGCCGGGCGAGACCAGCAGAGGCCATGTCAGTACTGCGGCAGGGACCCCAACCCGAGCAGAGGCAGTTTCCTGTCCCCCCAAGCCGTCAGGCATGGCCCAGCGGGTGACCGCTGCCGGGGCTCCCTGTGGTCCTCCGGGCTGTGCTCCCGGCATGCGCGCTACAAGCCCAGGGTGAACGACTCCAAATACCAGGAGGTGCTGAGCCCACGGAACTCCCCGCACCAAATGTGCGGACCCTGCCTCCCACGAGGACCTCGGCACAGGCCAGCCGAAGACGCTCTGCAGAGAGCGAGAGCCCCCCAGAGCCGCCCCTGCCTCACCGTATGAGGCAACAGTAAAGGCATGAGTGGTGTGACGGTGATTCCTGGAGTCCCCTGGAGAGGGGCAGTTAGTGTGGGGAGCGTAACCCTGTGGACACCCAGGGAACGGTTTCCACCAGCTCTGAGCCTGCAAACCCACGGGCTCACTGCACGTTCAAGTCAGTTATTCTGTCTCCGTCTAGAAAGGCCTTTGCATACTCTAACAATACTGGCAAATTATCTTTAAGGTGAACAGAACAGTAGGCCCCGGAACCAGGAAAGGGAAAGGAGCCTGCTAATTACTGCAGCCAACCTCAACCTGTCCTCCGCTCTAGTCCAGCTCTTCCTATCTGCAGCTCAGTCACCCTGTCCTTGAAGGCTTCCAGATCTGGGGGGAGAAAATGAACTTAGGCTTAGAGTTAGCTTGATCTCGTTCTAAAAGATACTGAGTTCAGTTCTAATGGTCTCCAACTAGCAGTGGCAGCATGTTCACCACAGGGAGCAACTAATTTGTTTCTGGCCACCCACCACGCAGTGGCAGAAGATGTGTGATTCCATGACTCCTCCCTCCTCAGGTTGTGCAAAGATGAGCTGCAGATGGTCACCCGCCGCCACACGGACCACACCACCAACCCCCCAGCCCCCCACCAGTGCCCTGGTCCGGTGCCGCCAGCACCCAGCCAGGCGCAAGCCTGCTCCCGCCCCCCTCTCTCCGCCATCACTCACTGTGGGAGCCGGAATCCACCCAGGATTCCCGAGCCCTGGCCACGCCCCCCACCCCCACCCTCAAGGCCGCTCCCAGGCAAACCAGCCCCGCCCAGTACAGCACTGAACCAAGACCTTCCGCCAGCAGGGGTTGGGGCTGGGATTGGGGGGGCGAGGGGGGGGGAATGGGATGGTAGGGAAATGGGGGATGGGGGATGATGGGGGGTTGGGGGGTAAAGGAGGCCCAGGGATGATGGGGGGTTGGGGGGTAAAGGAGGCCCACGCAGGAGACCACACCTCTGAGACACACAGTGTGGGGCAATTTAGTGTTGCTGGGGAAGAGGCCGTGGAAGAGGTGGCCCCCGCCCCCAACCCCCCGCCATCAAAGAGTGAGGCTCAAGTGTCACTTCCCCCAAGGACACGTCTGAGGGGGTACCTGCTCCCCTGCAAGTCCTGTGGTGCAAGACCCCACCCGCGCATCCCCTCGCCTGTCAGCAGCATCCGTCTCATCAGAGTGCACCAGACCCCTTGTGTCCAGCGGGTCCCAGCAGCCTTCATGCACACGTGCCCTCCCCCGACCCCACACTGAGGTCCAGGGCGACAAAACATTCACGACTCTTAAGACCTCTCCTGCCTTCACTGGGAAACAGCCCGTGAAGCTGGTAGACAAAAGCATCACCGCTTCCTCCTGGCACCCATCCGAGCGGGAGGCCAGGACCAGGCCGGAATGCGATGGGTGCCCAAGTGCAGGAGGGGGTGACCCAGATCAAAGCCGGGCTGAGCCAAAGGCCCCCACGCTCTGAGTGCCCCTCAGCGGCAGGCTGACGGCAGCCCTGTGTCCAGAAACGCCCTCTTGGGTCTGGGTAACCGGCTCCTGCGGGTCAGACCAAAGACGTCCAGGTGCTTCATGACGCTCGCGCTCCCCTGCTTTCCAGGCGGTCCTTTATGTTTTCCTAACATTCCAGTTATAATCTGGGTTGTTCTTCTGTTCTAGTGATCTCTCCAAAGGAGACCGATGATCCAGGGGTGACTTGGAATCGTGAGGAGATTTCTGAGAAGGGGGAGAGCGAGGATCTGAGACTGCGGGGTGCAGCGGGGGTAGGGGCTGTTTATACTCCCCCAGTTTGTCTGTGTGGAAAGAGCGGTGGTGGTCCGAGGGCCCCTGGCCGTGGTAGCCCATAGGGGGGCGGTGATCAGACATTCGTCGGAAATCCTGCTGGTGGTAATTTTGAGGCCTAAATTCATCCGATCGCCTCCGCTTGGAGTCATGATGGTGCCTGAAATAGAGACAGGAGAATCAGCTAAAGACCAAGGCTGGATTCCCACGCCTCCTCCGTCATCCACTGGCTCTTCCTCACGCTGGAGGACACTTCCAGGGACTCAGAGCAAATACTTACATTACTAGAACTCAAAAAAAAACACCCAAAACCAAAAGCAAACTAAAGTAGTAACAAAGGGCTATTTTATACTTATTGGCAAAACGCAGCCCATGAAATGACATGAGCCTCATCAAGTCTGCAATGAAACAAGCACAAACTTGACTCACTGATGGCTTTGTAAACTCACATTCCCTTCATGAAAACTGGCAAGATCTACAAACACTCTCATGCTCCTCAACCCAGCCCAGGAAAAAAAAGAGCCACAGAAATTATTTTCTAAGTTATTAGTAACAGCAAAAACTCAAGCAACCTAGATATTCAACAATAAGTGCAGGGTTAATTACTTTCAAACAGACTCAATGTGAAGAATATTAAAATTTTTAGTTGGGACTATGGCAAACTGCTTGTTATACTGTTAACGGAGAAGCTGTAAAAGTCGACAACAATCCCCAGCTAAAGAACGGGCAAAGGACTTGAATAGACATTTCTCCAATGGAGATACACAAATAGCTCCAAAGCACATGAAAAGATGCTCAACATCTTTGATGAGCATTAATCACTAGGTAAATGCAAGTCAAAACTACCATTAGGATGGCTACATTCAAAACACTGAGAATAAACATTGTTGAAAATGTGGCAAAATTGCAATTCTAATACATAGTTGGTTGGGACTGTAAAATAGCTCAGCTCTAGTGGAAAACAGTTTGGTGGTTCCTTAAAAGTTAAATGCCTAACTACCAAATGACCAACAACTCCAATCCTAGGTAAATAACCCCAAAGCACTGAGACAGACATTCAAACAAACACTCACATACCATGCTCACAGGAGCACTATTCACAATAGCCAAAAGGCAGAAAAACACAAACGCCTATTAATGAATGGAGGGATAAACAAAATGCAGCATGTATGAGGTTGGTGTAAAAGTGATTCTGGTTTTGCACTGCTGAACTTTGCCATTTGATATTGGAATACAGTCTTAAATAAATGTGTTTATGTTATACATCATTTTAATGAGCATTTCTCACTTCACTTTTTTTTGCTAATGACATATTACTTGCTGTTTATGTTTATTTTAGACTACAAAAATGATGTTAGACAAAAAAGCAAATTCGAGTGGTTTTCTTAAAGAGTTCAAAATGGGTGGTAAAGCAGCAGAGACAACTCACATCAACAACACATTTGGCCCAGAAACTGCTACTGAATGTACAGTGCAGTGGTGGTTCAAGAAGTTTTACAAGGGAGTTGACAGCCTCAAAGATGAGGAGTGCAGTGGCCGGCCACTGGAAGTTGATGTCAGCCAACTGAAAGCAATCACTGAGATGATCCTCTTGTAACTACACAAGAAGCTGCAAAAGAGCTCAACGTCGACCATTCTGTGGCTATTTGAAGCAAACTGGAAAGGTGAAAAGGCTAAGTTGGTGCCTGATTAGCTGACCACAAATCAAAACAATCATCATTTTTCTATAAAACATTGATCCATTTCTCAGAACGTGACATGTGATGAAAAGTGGATTTCACCCGGCAACCAGCGACGACCAGCTCAGGGGTTGGACTAAGAAGGTGCTCCAAAGAGCTTCCCAAAGCCAAACAAACCCGCACCAAAAAAGGTCACGGTCACTGTTGGGCGATCTGCTGCCCGTCTGATCCACTAGAGCCTTCTGAATCCCAGCGAAACCATTACATCTGAGAAGTATGCTTGGCAAGTCAATGAGATGTACCAAAAACTGCTACACCTGCAGCTGGTATTGGTCAACAGAAAAATGAGCCCAGTTCTTCCCCACAACAACATCTGACCACAGGTCACACAACCAACGCTTCAAAAGCTGAATGAATGGACCAGGAAATGTTGCCTCATCTGCCATATTCACCTGACTTCTCACCAACTGAGTACCAAACTCCCTCAAGCATCTCGAAAACTTTTTGTAGGCAAAATGCTTCCACAATTAGCAGGAGGCAGAAAATGCCTTCCAAGAGTTCACTGAATCCCAAAGCATGGATTTTTATGCTACAGGAATAAACAAACATATCTCGTTGGAAAAAATGTGTTGATTGTACTGGTTCCTATTTTAATAAAGATGGGTTTGAACCTAGTTATAATGATTTATCATGGTCCGAAACCACAATTACTTTTGTATCAACGTAACATATACATTGGAATGTTATTCACCTGTGAGAAGAACTGGAGTACTGATACATGATGGTACAATGTGAATGAATCTCTAAAACATCATGTTAAACATATGAAAATGCCAAACGTAAAAGGCCACATACTGTATGATTCCATTTATGCAAACTGTCCAGACTAAGCAAGTCCACAGAAACGGAACGCAGAAGGCTGGTGGTTGCCAGGAGCTAGGCAGAGAGAAGAAAGGAGTGGGTACGCAGTGGTCAGAATTTTCTTTAAGGGGATGAACATGTTTTGGAACTTGACAGAGGCGGTGATTACACAACACAGTGAATGCACTAAATAAATGTCCTGAATTGTTCACTTTAAAATAATTAATTTATGTTATGTGAGTTTCACCTGAATGAAAAGAGGAGGAGGGGAAGAGGATGGGAGGGAGAGAAAGAGAGACTGACTGTCCAGGTTCCAGCCAAGATGGAGTAACAGGGACTATATCTACTGCTGAAACAGCCAGAAAGGGACAAAATGTGTGGACAACAGTTATCAAGACACCAGATGTCAGGAAAGAACAAACAGCGATTCCTATGGGATGAGGAACCAATGAGGTGAGTCTTACAAGCACCTGGCTCAGCAGAAGCCCAGACTTCCTGAGATGGGGCGGGGGCATCAACACAGCTGGAGCTCAAGTGTAGAGTGCAAGAGAAGAAAGTTGCAGAGAACAGAGCTCAAAGCTCAGCAAAGGTGTTCCATCGAGTACCTAGTGGGACGCAGCTCAGGCTCACTACCCAGGGGCCAGGGGAACAACAGAGAAGGACGAGAGATGCGGGCGCCCTGTGCTCACGCAGGGCTGGAGCAGCCTGCTCCCTTCTCACCGACCAGACTGGCGAACCTCCAGCTCCAAGGGCACGGGTCGAATGCCGTGAGGGGCCTCGCCTCAGCACTGCTCCAGTTCTGCCTAACAAGTCTCAGCAGCAAGATCGTAAAGAATCAAACTGCTCCCAAGTAACTAAACCCTGCTTCTGGACAAAACTCCAGAACATTCATAGGAAGACAAAAATATCCCGCACTTAACTAGGTATCTAATCAAAAATTATCAGGCATAGAGAAATAAAAGCAAAAATAAGCAAATCGGACCTCATCAAACTTAAAAGTTCCTGGTTAGCAAAGAAAACCATAAACAAAACAAAAATCAACCTATGGAATAGGAGAAAATATCAGCAGACAATGCCACCAACAAGGATATAATCTCCAAATTATACCAACAGCTCATACAACTAGTAACAAAAAACAAACTCTGTGGAAAGATGGACAGAGGGACTTCCCTGGGGGTCCAGTAATTAAGATTTCATGTTCCGATGCAGGTGGTGCAGATTTGATCCTTGGTCGGGGAGCAAAGATCCCACATGTCGCATGGCCAAAAAACCAGAACACAACAAACTCAATAAAGACTTTAAAACAATGGTCCATATTAAAAAAAAAAAAAAACTTAAAAAATGGGTAGACCTGAATAGATATTTCTTCAAAGAAGACACAGAGATGAAAAGATACTTAACACTGCTAATTATTAGAGAAACACAAATCAGAACTACAATGTATCACCTTACACTGGTCAGAATGGCTGCCATTAGAAAGTCTACAAATAACAAATTGTTGGAGAGGGTGTGGAGAAAGGGAACCCTTTTTACATTATTAGTGGGAATATAAATAGATACAGCCACTATGGAAAAAAGTACGGAGGTTCCTTAAAAAGCTGAAAATAAGAGTTGCCATATGATCCAGCAATCCCACTCCTGGGCATATATCTGAACAAAATTCTAATTTGAAAAGATATACACATCCCTATGTTTACAGCAGCACTATTTATAATAGTCAAGACATGGAAACAAATGTTCATGGACATATAAATGAATAAAAAAGATGTGGTGCACATATACAATGGAATATTACTTTCAATTATAAAAAAATAAATAATGTCATTGGCTGCAATATGGATAAACCTAGATAATATACTAAGTGAAGTTAAGTCAGAAAGAGAAAGATATCATATGATATCACTTCATTTACATGTAGAATTTTAAAAAATGATTCAAAGGAAATTATTTATAAAACAGAGACTCAGATACAGAAAAACTTACAGTTACCAGAGGGGAAAGGGTGTGGGGGTTGATAAATCAGGAGTTTAGGATTAGTAGATACAAACTACTATACACAAAATAGATATAAAACAAGGTCCTACTGGATAGCGCAAGGAACTATATTCAATATCCTATAATAAACCAAAATGGAAAAGAATATGAAAAAGAACAGAACCAGGAAAATAAGACCTATAGTGAGGCAATAAATCAATCAATTGAAACTGACCCAAATGATAAAATTAGCAGACAAGGATAGAAAAGCATTTTTAAATTGTATACCAGATTTCAAAACGTCAAAGACAGACATGATTAAAAAAGACAAAGGAAGAGAAACTATCCAAATGAAACAGAGAAAACATAATTAAAGAAAACACAGCACCAGTGAACTGAGACAAATGTGTAACTGGAATCTTCACAAGAGAGTGAAGGAACAGAATAAAGTATTCAAAGAAATAACTGTAAAAAAAAAATTCCAAATTTGATAAAATGATAAATGTGCAGCTCCA
Source organism: Odocoileus virginianus (assembly GCF_023699985.2). Lineage (NCBI taxonomy): Eukaryota > Metazoa > Chordata > Mammalia > Artiodactyla > Cervidae > Odocoileus > Odocoileus virginianus. The sequence continues at coordinate 51,037,082 of NC_069689.1, forward strand.
AGAATTCCCAAGTATAAGAAACATCAGGAAAAATACAACATGGCACATTATAATCAAATTGCTAAAAACCAGTGGTGAAGAAAAAGACACATTATGCAAAGAGGAATAAAGATGACAGATTTTTCATCAGAAATGATACAAGTAGAAAGTAGATAAACATCATTAAAGTACTGAAATAAAGTGTCAATGTACAAACTTATACCTGTCAATCTATAAATTTATACCCAACAGAAAATATTTCTGATAAGTGAAAACAAAATAAAAACTTTTTCAAACATACAAACGCAAATGGTAACGATAACCCTATATGCAAAACAGAAAAAGAGACACAGATGTACAGAACAGACTTGTGGACTCTGGGAGAAGGCGAGGGTGGGATGTTTTGAGAGAACAGCATCGAAACATGTATATTATCTAGGGTGAAACAGATCACCAGCCCAGGTTGGATGCATGAGACAAGTGCTCGGGCCTGGTGCACTGGGAAGACCCAGAGGGAGCAGGTAGAGAGGGAGGTGGGAGGGGGGACCGGGATGGGGAACACATGTAAATCCATGGCTGATTCATGTCAATGTATGACAAAAACCACTACAATATTGTAAAGTAATTAGCCTCCAACTAATAAAAATAAATGGGGAAAAAAAAAAGAATTTATCACCAGCAGACCCACACTAAAACAAAAGTCCTTCAGACAGAAGAAAAATGATGCAACATGGAAATACAGAGCTACACAAACAATGCAGGGCAAATGCCCAGTGGAGCCAGACAAGATGATACGGAAGAGTGGAGGGTGAGGGGTGGAGACCCCCTAACAGAGCAGCTGCTGCTTGGCCACAGCTGCTATCCTGAAAGCAGCCTGGTGTCACCAGCTCTTCCAAAAAGAAGACAGGACATGGAGATGTTCATACGAAAGTTACCTATGTTAAATTCAAGGTGCAGCCAGAGCCTGTCTTTAGCCTAGGGGGAACCAAAGCTCCTAGGAAGTTAAAACATAGCTAAGTCCTGAAATTAAAGACAGATAAAACCTCTTTCAGAGAAGGCAACGGCACCCCACTCCAATACTCTTGCCTGGAAGATCCCATGGATGGAGGAGCCTGGGGGGCAGCAGTCCATGGAGTCGCTAAGAGTCAGACACGACTGAGCAACTTCCCTTTCACTCTTCACTTTCATGCACTGGAGAAGGAAATGGCAACCCACTCCAGTGTTCTTGCCTGGAGAATCCCAGGGACGGGGGGGCCTGGTGGGCTTCTGTCTATGGGGTCGCAGAGAGTCGGACACGACTGAAGTGACTCAGCAGCAGCAAAACCTCTCTAGCCCTTCCTAACTCACAACTACTGTCACAGAAGCTGGCCCATCCTAACACGTCATCACATGGCTGCAGAGAAGGGACAACTTGGAAAAGCTCCGACCCTTGAACTGCAGCTCCTGGCACACCACAGGCTGCGTCCCACCTGGTGTGGCCAAGAGCCTAGCACAGAGCTTCACCATTCCGACTGCTGACTCTAGCATTTTACGGCTACCCATTCTCTGGATTTTCGCAGGGGAAGGCAGCAAACTCCCTACACAAGTGTGATGATGAAACGACAGATGGCTCCCTGGCCCCCGAGAATGAAACTTAAAACCTGTAACTTGGCATTTGAGGCCCCTCCACCACCCAACCTGTCATCTTCGGGGTGGGCACCCCATCCTAGGGGGCCATCCTTGCCCTGGCCCTGGGATGTCTATTCTATCTCTCTCCGCTTAACTGACTCTTTACGGCCCAAATCAAGCCTCCCCTCTTCCTCAGCCCTCAGGAAAAAACTCAAAAATCCCTTCTTCCATCCATGCATCCCTCGGCACTCAGCATCAGCAGCCGAAGATGCCGTGATGGCAGAAACAGGGGGCCAGACTTGGGACCACGCTGGCACACGTGAGGACGCGCGTTACGTCTGTGCTGCGTGTCGCTCCCGACCCTGAAGCCCGCAGAGCTTGGGCCGGCGCCTGAGGCCCACACACCGGTCGTAGTAGTCCCTGTGGCCCCGGTGGTCTCGGTCGCTGCTGTACTGGTCGTACGGCCTCTTCCTCGACAGGCTGTTGGGGCGGTAGCTCCCCGAGCGGTGGGCGTCCATGTGCCGCCGGTCCCCGTAGTGGTGGTCCTTGTACCAGTGCTGCTCGTACTGGTGGTGCCGGTCACTCCCCCAGGGCGGGTTGTTATTGCCACCGCCATAGTTGAACTTCCTCTCCCTCTGCCAGTCGCCTCGGTCTGCAAGAAAATCATCATCTCGTGACTGCAAGAAACAGCTGCGTTTCACTTTCACTAAAGTTTAAACTGGAAAGGGCTGACGCATGCTGCAGACAGACATTCCGCTTCCTCCTCCTTGGCTTTGTGCTGCTGGCTATCAAACAGGTAATGAGTCCAAACATTCTTTCCCAAAATGTTCAATGCAAAAGAAACCTTACTACCTTTCTCCTTCTGCAATCTTAAAAACTACTGCTTTTTGTTTTTCCTTTCTTTTTTTTTCTTTTACTGCTTTTCATTTTCTATCTGCTTGCCTTCCAATCCAGGGCAGACTCTTAAAATGAGATTTCACAAAAGCAAACAAACAAAACCCAACAACAACAAAAATCCAACACCAGGCAATTATTTGGGAAAAGGCACTGCTGAGTTTCACAGCCACAGGTAACATCCTCTGTTTATCCCTCTAAAGTTTATTTACCTGCTGGCACCACCGGCTATGCCTCGTCCCGGGACACCTTGCTAGACCATACATACTGATGCCACCCTTCTTCCTCAGCCCACACCACTTCCTCGCACTCCTCCTGTAAAAAGTGACTCCTCTAACTCTGGATTCTGTAACTCTCAAGAATGGGAGCCAAACTGCAGTTTAGTTTTAGATTCTGTAAGCCTCCCTTTTTTTCCTGAGGTGAAGAATCACACTTATGAATCATAAAAGGCAGTGAAAACACAGAAGTCCAGGAAAGGAGGCTCAACTGTGTTGAAATGTGGTCCCCAAAACGTAGACCCACTTGGAGCCTCTCAGTGTCACTTCAGTTGAAAACAGGGTCTCTGAAGTTATAATGACGGATCCTGACTTGAGATCACCTTGGACTCATTCGCATGGGTCCTAAATCCAGTTGGGGACAAAGAGACACAGAGAGGAAGGCCACGGAGAGAGGAAGACAGAGACTGGAGCCACGCAGCCAAAGCCACACCACCATGGCTTGCTGGCAGGCTGTCAGCCAGGAGCGTGTGCCGAACAGGTTCTCCCTCAGACCTTGCACAAGGAACCAACCCTGCTGACACCGTGATCTCAGAGTTCTGCCTCCAAACCTGACAGAACACATTTCTGTTCTTTTAAACCACCTAGTTTGCAGTACTGTGTTACAACAATCTCGGGAAACTAACACAGAGGCTTAACCAGCAGGAACTCTCTGGCCTCACGGGACATCCATCTTCCAGGTACGATTTGTTAAGATCAAGCATGTGCCACCGACTAAACCTCTCTCTACTCATTCTATTGGCCTTCTAGCCTTCTTCTACAAAGCCAAAGAATAATTCCATCAAGGAACCCGTTAGGCTTAGAAATTTAGACCATCAAAATAATACACAGTCAACCAGTGGCTTAAATTCATTGCTGACACAGGGTGGAGCACCAGGGGACCAAGAAGTAAAATACTTTTGACTATTCAACCAAAGAACCAACGAACAACAAAAAGACACACCTTCACAACATGAAAGGATCATTTGAAGATGGCTTCAAACGAAATAGAAGGTAAAGTTTCAAAAGGGTGTCAAGGTATGTGGTACAGTAGAGGTGCTTAAAACTCAAGCCAAGTCATTTATTTCCAGAGAAAGTCAACAGTGCTTTTCTTCCTTCTTGAATCCTCCATGGGGTAGGGTCACTGGTTGGGAAGTACTGACTATTAAGGACAGGGGGTGAGAAATCCAAAATTTTAAAGACTATGAGTTAGTTTAATAAGAAAAGTTCTCTCTAAGGATCAGAATATAAAATCAGTGACCTCACAGTCTAATCCCGAGAGGAAAAAAATCCGGTAAAACTGATACGACTGAATCTAAGAACATGGAAATATTTTCCAACCATGTTATTGTATAGTCATTCCTTACCCCACCAATAAAATGGAGATCAATTAATCGACCTAAGATTTTTAGGATTAATAGATATGGAACTTCTACAGAATTACACCCTGCCAAAAACAATTAGAAAATGCCAGATAAACGGAAAGTAATCTACTTAAAGACATCAGAGAGCAGCCCAAGCAACACAGACTAGAAGGGATAAGATTCCAAAGAGCAAAAAACCAAAGAGGTAGCAAGAGTCGACTTCTGCGGAAGTCACTGCAGTTCACCGGGGAGATCTGTGACTCTGAGCCTGGGCAAGAAGCTGAATACCCGGGCTTTTCCCAGCAGAGAACCCCTGCTGGAGAAACAGAGCCACCAGCAGAGCCCTTGGGGGTCTTCCTAAGCTAAAGGGACACTGGAGACTTGAAGGACTCCAAACACACAGCCAGTTTTCCCTTACAACATTTGCTGAACCTGCAGGGAGCACAAGGCTAAAAGGCGAAGCTGGAGACCTTCTGACAGGCAGAGCAGCTGAGGGTGGTGTCTCAGTGGCGGGCAAACCAGGATCCAGTTTAAGACCTTCCCGCAGGGAGGGCCGCTGGGTGCAGCAGGCCCCCTGCTGAGCTCCCTGGAGGGCCAAGCCCCAGGAGCAGGGGGCAGAGGGGGACCAGGGCACTCGCCGCCCGCTTTGTGTGACTGAGGAGCGAAGAGTAAATCCTCTCTGGGGCAGAGAGACTTCATCTGGAGCTTGTACAATTTTTAACACACAGTGCCTGCCATGTAATCAAAAATAACTAGGCACGCTAAAAGACAGGGCTGTATGACTGAAAACCAAGGGGGAAAAGAAAACATACAAAATGGCTCACAATAATTCAGATATTAGAGTCAGCGGTCAAAAATTTTTAAATATCTACAGTTAATGTGTTTCAAATACAAAGAAAAGGTGAAGAACACCGATTTTTCTAAAGGCTTGAGAGCTTTACTCGAAGATGAGAATGTACTTTAAAGAAAAAAAGTCAAATGCAAATCCTAACACTGAAGTTTAAAAAGAAACTACAATGAAATTAAAGTTTACTTCATTTTGATTATTATGGAACATTTGACTCTCTGTAAAATGTAATACTATGCTTCCATATATAACAGTGGTTCCCAATCTTTTTGGCACCAGGGACTGGTTTTGTGGAAGACAATTTTTCCATGGACTGGGGAGAAGGTTTGGTTTTGGGATGACTGAAGCGCATCATACTTATTGTACATTTAATTTCTATTATTACATCAGCTCTACCTCAGATCATCAGGCATTAGATCCTGGAGATTGGGGGCCCCTGACATATACTATATTAAGATTTTGTTCTATATGCTTTTTTCTTTCTTAGTATTTTTATCTTTAAAAGTAATTCATGCTCATTGTAACCAGTGAAGTAACAGATAATGGAGAAATTAATTTCCTCCAATCCTCCCACATTTTACCAGCCTCGAAGAAAAAAGAACAAAGAAAAAGAAGTGTTAATCGCTCAGTCGTGTCCGACTCTTTGGGACCCAAAGGACTCTAGCACACCAGGCTCCTCTGTCCATGGGATTCACCAGGTAAGAATACTGGAGTGGGTTGCTATTTCCTTCTCCAGGGGATCTTTCTGACCCAGGGATCAAACCTGGGTCTCCTGCATTGCAGGCAGATTCTTTACTGTCTGGGCCATCAGGTCCAAGGTAATTGCTATTTGTGTATGCTTTCACATCTTTCTCTATGCTTCTGCAAATACATTATTCAAATATTTATGATGGAAAAAAGCTTGGTGGTTCCTCAAAGAGTTAAACAAAGAATTATCACATGACCAAGCAATTCCACATTCCTAGCTAAACACCTAAAAGAAGTGAAAACAGACACTCAAATAATTGCATACAAATGTGCACAGCAGTACAATTCACAACAGCCAAAAAGCAGAAACCCAAATGCCCATCAACTAATGAAAGGACAAATTGTAGTCTAACCGTACAGTGGTGTATTATTCAGTCACAAAAAGGAATGAAGTACCGATGCATGCTATAGGGACAGACCTTGAAAACCAGATGCCCAGTGGAAGGTCCAACACATACTCTGTGAGTCTGTGTGATGCCATTAACACAAAGAATCCAGAATAAGCAAATTCACAGAGACTGTGGTAGTCATGAGCTGGGGAGAGGGCAAAATGAAGAGAGTTTTCCCTCTGTGAGATGATCAAAATGCTCTGGCACCTGATAAGAGGTGGCTGTTACACAACAACATTGTGAATGTTCTAAATGTCACTAAACTGTTCATTTAAAATGGTTACATTTCTTTACGTTATGTGACTTTCACCTTATAAAGTTAAACACACATGCCACAGAGATTCTGTGGTTTTCGCTGCTGCTTTTTTTCCTTCCAATTTTGACTTTTATCTATAAAGCAACTCATTGTTTTTAACAACTGCTAATAATACAGAGTATAAATGCCCTATTATTCATCTAGCCATCTTTCTATTAGTGGGAGGTCAATTTATTTCCAGCTTTTTATCATTATAAGGCTACAACAGCACCCTCATAATACACATACATGTTTGCATTCCTACAGGACAGACTCCCAGAAAATGGGCCTTTGTATTTAGATACTCCAGACTGTTTTCTGGAGTAGCAAGTCACACCCTTAGGAATTTGTGTGAATTTAACCCTGTAATTTTTGCTGATCTGAATGGATTAAAAAAAATGGTTAACTTATTGTTACTTTAATATACATTTCCCTAGTAGTGAAACTGTTCATCTTGTCCTACTGGCCATTTGAATCTCCTCTTCCAAATGAATTTTCCATTCCTAACCTTTGTCCATTTTTATATTTGGTCATCAATTCATAAGAGGTTTTTCAATATTAGCAGTTTTAACCATTTAACTCTCATACAATGTAAACAGTTTCCCTCAGTCTCTCATTTGTCTTTTGTTTACTTGAGTGAGTTATGTTCTCCCTCAAGTTGAATCAAGTCTTTTGGATCTTTATTTCATGTATTATTTCACTGAGGAAAAAAAGAGGACAATAAAGTGGCAGAAAAGAATAAAGCACAAAGGTCAGGCTACTGTCTTTGGAAAAGCAAACAATTCTTTTGTCACCTCTTCTTAAGCCTCATGTAATGCCTCACCTGCAGTACTAAAGTGTCTCTTGTTGGGGTGACTGTAGTTGTCTCTTGGGTGTCCGTGCATCTGTGGGCCGTGAGAGGCAGGCAAATGAGGCTTCTGCGGGTGAAGGTTGTGCGGGGTGTGGGGCTGAGACATCAGGGAGTCACGGCTGGAACCCGAGGCCTCTGGTCGAAATGGTTTCTTACCCCCAATCACATCCTCTTTCTTCTTCTGCTCCTGGAGAGTAAAAGGAAACCAAAGACCCTCAGGATCCCAGGCGCAATTCCCAAGAACAGTATAAAAACCATCACCTTTAAACATTTCCCTCTTGATTTTTGACAAGTCCCTCTCGGCTTCCCTGCTGTTTAATACCTTCTTAAGAAAAAATGCTCGTACTCCACTGAGCTCCAGGGCATGAAAACCCTTACAGAGCCCATCTGCTGCTGCACCTACTAGGCCACGCACTGTAAGGAGGACAGTCTCCACAACCTACAGCTCTCAGAGCACAGGCCGGGCTGCTGGCTGTCGCTGCCTGGGGTGAGGAGCAGGTGCCAGGCTTGCAGCTCTCCTGGAGGCTGCTCTCGGGCCGCGTGAAACCAGAACCACCAACCCCGACTGGTCCAGTGGGAACTGCTTCCCATGCCAGAGTCATCACACTGAACATATAAATCTAAGTAACATCACGCTCTACCACACAAATGAACTATTCAAAATAAAAACATCAGAAAATATAGTAAGGAAAAAATAAGAAATGTGAGGTGACCTAAAATCTCACCACTGAGGGAATTACTGTTAATAATCTGATCCATGTATGTGTTTATAAATATATATACAGTAGTCCCCCCAATCCATGGGTGAGAAAATCCAAGGCCCTCAGTGGAAGCCTGATACTGAAGATAGTACTGAATCTTTGTGTTCTATGTTTTCTAAAATGCATATATATGCCTAGGGTACTTTAAGTTAGGCACAGTAAGAGAACATCCAAATGGCCGGTATCACTACACTTAGGCTTTGTGGCTATCATTAAATAAAATGAGGATTACCTGGACACAGCACTGCAATACCATAACAGTCGATCTGATGGCAGCAATACCGTAACAGTCGATCTGACGGCCAAGAGGGCTACCACTTAACTAACACACAGGCAGTGAATACGGTGTGGACATGCTGGACAAAGGGGTGGGTCACGCCCCAGGCAGGACAGAGCAGCACGGCCAAGGACTTCATCACGCCACTCAAATCCGTGAGCAAATTACAACTTACGGATTGTTTATCTCTGGAATTTTCTATTTAATATTTTAAGACCATGACAGACTGCAGGTAACTGAAACTGTGGAAAGCAAGACTACATAGGAGGAACTACTATCTTGTGTGTGCGTGCACATGTGTGTGTGTATTTTTTAAACAAAAGTATTACTTGACATTCTTTTTTCAGTTAACATCCTGTGAAAATCGTATGTGAATACTTACTGAATATTACTATTATATTTATGGCTGAATACTCCCTGATATGGATATATGAAGTCATTTCCACATAAACATATTTAAATCCTTAATTATCTCTTTCAACTAAATTCTTAGAACTGCATGTTTTAGTCTTTTGGTAAATCTTACTGAATTATCCTCCAGAAAGGCTGTGAATGTATACAATAACCCCAACTAGTAGGACCACTAGTTTCATTTTTCACCTTAATCTAACTTCTGATAACCTGACTAATGAAGCCCTTTAGCCTTTACATCATATGTCCAACTTACACTTATCCTAACTTCCCCTCTTTCCGAAAGTGCCTTGCCCAACTATTTCATTCCCTACTGGGGCTTTTCCTGACTATTCTTTCAAAGACTTTTCATAATGCATAAAGTCCATGCTAACATTCAGCAAAAATGTTACTAGAGTATTTCTGTATCTTACTGTTCTAACATGTTTTTCCACATGAAATTAAACTATAAACCACCTGAGGGTGCTGACCCACCGCTCACAGCAGTGCTGGCGCAGGGCAGGCTCGTGTAACAGGAGACACTTCTGAGCACCTGCCCTGCGCCTGGCACCACTCCAGGTGCTGACGATCCGCGAGAGGATGAGCGCCCTTCAGCTTGCAGGCCTCCGCAGAGCGGACAGGGTGGTGAAGGAGGTGTCGAGTGTTCCTAGCCTGGCCCTAGGTGGCTAACTGGGGGGAGGGCCCAAAGGGCAAGTCAGCAGATGTGCAAATGGACACACCTCTTCGTGGCCATCCCCTGCTACCAAAGACAGGGCGGCATCTTCTGGGCACCTTTTAGTGTCTGTTCCTTCACTCAAGCGGTCGGGACCCTGTGCACAAAAGCTGGAAGGACGCCAAGGACACACAGCCCAGAGAGAACAGAAAGAGCAGGCGCTGCCCATGATGTGATCTTTCAGGAGCCACGCTGATAAGCCACCATAAGACATGTGCATAGGGAAGGAAGGGCCTGGTGAATAAACGCTTCCAGGTCAGAAGGACACAGAGGAGCAGGCCCCTGTCAGAATGTCAGCCCTGTCTGGCTCCTGTACACTGGCGCTATCACACATCAGGTCTTAGCCAACAGTCTGACTAAGTGCAGTATGTCTGACTGAGTCAAGTCTGACTTACTTGTGGAGTATGCGGACAAACTGCACGGCTAAACGGTGGAAGAACCCGCCAGGCAAGAAGCCAGCCACACCCCCCACTTCCGGCCCAGGCCTCCACCTGTAATGTAAGATCAGGGAACCCTGGGCCCTTTCCAGACGGCAACCTATGAGTTTACAATTGTCTCCTAGGCAAAAACAGTAATGAGGGAATTTTTTTGGCAGAACTGGTTTTTATCTGTTTGTATGAATTAGGCTTAAATTTGTATTTTTACCTCTTCTTCTTGAGATCTTTTCTTATGAGCCATCTTGTATAACTTATGCAATTTTCGAGCATCAAATTCTGTAAACTTGGAAACAAAAATCCACAGGTTCCTAAAAAAAAGAAAAATACATTTTTTCTGGTAAGTTATAGAATTTTAAAAATAACTGTTCTCTTTATGGATGGCAAGTTAATGAATTTTTCTATACTTGGAATACTTTCCAAGTACAGAAAACAGAGATATAATCTTTCAGGTCTTGGCATCAATAACAAATATACATTCAGATGCTAACTAATGTCAACAGAATTTGACCTAGGGGTCTAGAGAAAAGGGTTCTGTCTCACAACTAAAACCCCTCTAATTTATTTCACCTGTGACTTCAGACCTACTATCTGGCCCCACCTCTGTTCTCCCTGGACCCTCAGGCAGTCTGTCATGATCACCACCTCCGCAGGGACCCAGGTACAGTTGGACGTCTCTGCACTGCTGCCCCTTCCTTCCTCCCACTTGTCACCACCACAGCCTGTCATCTCTGCCTTCAAAACTCCAAGCAACTGCTCCCTCTGACTCCACTGTGCGTGGCCTGACTAACAGGGGAATGACTGGCGAAGCAGGTGTGGAGAACACAGAGGCATAGGTACCCTCGTGTGCTGGAAGGAGAGGTGCGCGTCCTCGAACGGTTCCTGGAGAGCAGTCACACCACGTCACGCAGTGCTGCTCAGAGAACACTGTCCAGCACCTAACCAGTAAACCTGCTGCCTCCTACGGAAAGTCATTTACCCTTCTCCCTTAAGCCTTCTGTAGTAGCACTTTTGCCATCTTAACAACCTGCTTTAAACCCTAAGAGCCACCTTCACGGCTTCGCTGCAGCCCGAGAACTCTTCCATCTAAGCAGGCCCACTCCGCCCTCCCGCGCCGGCCCGGTCTACCTGCCTGCCCCCGCACGACTTCCCTCCCTGACCACTCCTCTGCACGGGTTTCTGCCTTCCTGGAATTCCTACTAGACTCGATCTTCCAAGCACCACTTCATGAGGGACAGTTTCTCATGAGTGGGCAAGGAATTACTTATGAATCACAGCAGGCCAGGACCACAGTACCCAGCGCATCTAAACACAGACTGGCCTCAGTGCACAGTATCCAGCCTAGCTTCATGGATCTATATGCTAGGATGATGACCTTTTATTATCTTCCAATAGGGATTAAGCTGGGTAAAACGAGAGCCAGATGGCTAGATACAGGGATCCAGAAGTTGGGAACAGTCTAAGAGGATAGTCAAGTCACATTTCAAAACTTAAATATTCTTTTTTCATGGCTCTGAAGCATGCTATGAATAGCATCATGACAGAGGTTTTCTTAAATCTCCTTTTCAGTCAAAAATCCATCCACTGATATTAGGTTATTACACAAAGATAATTAACTGTGTAACTGTGGAGTATAGAAAGACTTAATGTTACAATTGTCTTCGAGAAATTCCAGGCACGTTTTTATAAACACAGAAATGAATTATAAATGAATCTATGTAAGTCACGATGTCTTACAAACTGAAGTTCTGGATTAACTGCATTAATCCAAATTACTACTACAGCTCTTCAACTATTAAAGAGAAGAAAACTCACAGCTCTGGTGGTTTGAACCTTTGCCTCCTCTTATTAGTTGATAGAGAACTAACCAACTAATTGGACTATCTCTGACTATTAACCTGAGATGGGTAGAGTAGTGAAATCATAGATGATTTCTATCCCTTCCAGGCTCAGAGTCTTTATTCTGAGGACAGGCCAGCAAATCCAGTATCACAGTATTTTTCTCATAAAGTAATAATATCATCCTACCCAGTCAAGACTGGTCTCAGAGGAATAGGCTATTTCAGGAAAGAAAACTGAAGCCTGCAGGTATGCTGCCAATCATCGGCTTTTGCTGAGAAAAAGTTTTTTCATTAGGTGGCTGTGTCATGTTGCATAAAACAAAAATAGAATCCTAACACACACTCTGTCATCAAGCCAGAACAGGCGATCCGACAGGCATGCGAGCCGCGGCGGGTTACCTCCTCCACAGCTTGACGTGCTCCTGGTCTGAGTAGGCCTTAAGGCACTCAGCGATCCGGTCCCCGATCTTCAGCAGGCAGTTGCGGGTGTGCTCCAGCTGCTCCTGGACGCTGAGCCCCTTGTCAGGCTTGTCCAGCTGCTTCAGCGCCTTCTTCACAGGCCGCATCCTCTCCTTACACTGCAACAGAGCACAGACGTTGAGCCAGCCGCATCCCGCGCTTACTGTGCCCTGAATTCCCAGAGAGCACACAGCCCCTCAGGCCAGTGATCACTCATAGAGAAGCAGGGGAAGAAAGGCAGGGCAGCAAGGAGAAATGTTAGAGCTGGAGAAACTTGAGGTTCCAGTCTCAGCTCCACCGCTCAGAGCAGTGACATTCACACCTTACTTGGTCTCTAGAACACTGCTCTGCTTCCTCACCTGCCAGAAGGGCATTCATGACGAAAATCAAATGAGAAGCAGCGTTACAGACCTAACCTGAAAACCTGGCACCACAAACTACCTAAAACTGTAGGGTAAAATATTTACAAGTCCTTTGGGTTTATAAGAAACTGAGAGAAAGGCATCCAGATAAAGAGAGTGGGCTGAACACAAGAAACTTTTTCTCCCTGTCTCCAGCCACTAACACAACAGGAAAGGAATTGACTACAGAAGAGATAAACTCACAAAGACAAGGCAAATGCAAGAAAACAACAGCAGCAAAATAGTACAGCAAGTAAAACTGCTTAACAGAGAGCTGAGAGCCAACCCGATTTATGCTGCAAACTTATTGCCCCAAAGGCTTGCTAAGTATCATGGCGGTAAGGGTGAAGGCTGAAAACAAGGATTTTTTTTTTTAAGACTGCCTAAAAGGAACAGACACCCAGATCTCTAACTCTGCCCAACAACATATATGGAAGTTTATTCTCTGGAGAGGATAAAAGTCTTTTAACTGGGCTACACAGGCATAGTTGGGGGGTAAGGCTACTGCACCGAAAACAGCATTATATGGAATACATGCATAATATATGCATATTAGATGAGCCACCAACCAGCTTGGTTTTTTTGGGTTCTTTTGCCTCTCAGATTCCAGAATGAAGAAAGCCAGGTCTTAATCCTCCATCAGGAAAACTGGAGGATTCTTGTGCCTAAAACTTGATTAACCAAGAGCAAGAATCAAAAGATGCTAACCACCCCACTGAAGTTTCTAAGGAAGCATCCCAGCCAGATCACCCTACGAACAACACTCTCAAAGCTGATTAAGTGCCATCCACATCTCAGAGGTTCCAATCAGAAGTTTAGTCTTTACTCTTAAACATAAGAAGACAACCAAGGAGCTTGGTTTGGTACAACCATTGAAACAATCTAACACGAATGATGGAAAACAAATCTAGGAGAAATATATGGGGGGAAAAGATCTTGGAAATAAAATATGATAAGAGAAGTGAAAGCCTCAAAAGAAATAATGACATTTTTCCTCAGAAATAAAGCTGAGGAGATCTCCGAGAAATGTAGGATTGACAAAGAAGTGAAAAACATTTTAAGATAATATCAGGGATCACTCCCAGAGTCCAATGTCTGAAAACTAGCACAAAACCAAGAACTGAGGATGAAATTACCACAGAGTAAGTCAGGAGAATTTCTCTGACCTGAGGGGCATGGTTATCAGCCACTAAGTTTCCAGTATAAGGAACTAGTAAGGCACATGTCCATGTGACTGGATAACAATGAAAATCCAACAAACTCCCATCACTTCGTGATAATCTCCATAGACATACACCTAAAATCTTCTTTTCAGTATTATATTTAAAGTTTTAAAAAGGACACAAAATAAACTGGAAGATATCTGTAATGACTGTAACAGACAGAAGATTAGTATCATGAACAAGATTCCTATAGAAAAGGTAAGGACTACCCGTAATCACTTTTAAAAATCCAGATGCATATCAGAATTATCTTGACGTTTTTTGAAAAATACAAATGCTCAGGTATTGGGGGGGGGGGAGAGTCTGGATATAAAAGTTACTTGGAATAGACAAAAGATATGAACAGTCAATTCACTGGAAACATGAATACCTGATAAATATGAAAATAAATGTTCAACACTACCACTAGCCAATTTTTTCATACCTCTTAGATTGGCAAAAATTAAGAAGTCAGAAATTACCAAGTGTTTCCAACACTGGGAACCACACTCATCATTAGAAAGGGAGCAAATCTTTACAATTGCCTTGAAGATGAATTCTACAACATCTAATAAAGTGGGAGATGTGCAGACCCAAAGAAACACCTGGCTTTTCTACACAAGCTACACACTAGAGGAGCTATTACACACACGTATGACAATATATTTACAATTTCACTGTAGCCTATTTGTAGTGGTGAACATTTGGAAAACCCCAATGTCCATCAATAGGATAAAGAATGAATTGTGGAAATCACAGAATAGGAAACACTGAAATCAGAGACACAATTATCAACATGAATAAATATCAGAAGTGTGTATGCTGAAGCAAGTTACAAGATAAACAGTGTGGCATTTATCAGTAGGTTCCAGTCATGGGAAGCAGCAGTGCATGCTGTTTATGGACACTTGGGAGGATATGCAGTATAATGGGAAGAACCCACACTCTTGGGTCAAATTGCATGGGTCAGATCTTAGCTCTGCATCTTAACTCTGTGAAAAAGGACAAGTTACTTAACTCTCCTCACATTATTTTTTAATGGGTAAAACAGAGATGATACCTACCTCACAGGTTGTCATGGAGAAAATACACAAAAAGCACACTAAGAATACCTGGCCGACTATGTGTACTGTTACTGTCTTTAAAGATACAAGGCAGTAAAACTCTGAAGTCACACGGGAGGACGGTGACAGGGGAGGACTAGGACACACAAGGACGGCGACACGGGAGGATGGCGACACAGGAGGACTAGGACACACAAGGACAGCGACACAGGAAAACAGTGACACAGGAGGACGGCGACACGGGAGGACGGTGACAGGGGAGGACTAGGACACACGAGAACGGCGACACAGGAGGGCGCTTCTGGGGAGGGGACAAAGCAGGGCCCGGAGCTTTAACTTTACAGGCTGAGCCTTAAAAACGCAGACCTGACAAAACTCCACGGTACCTCTATCAATGCCTATTATATTTCTGGTTTTTCTGTTTTTTAAAAGATATCATAATATAAAAACAAGAGTAAATGAGCTGGTATATATAAATGCATTTCCCTCTTTTTTTTAAAAAAAATTCAGATGCAGTTGATTGATGCTTCCTTCGTGGGTCTGCCTTCCAGTGAAGGAAACGCAGGTTCGCTCTCTGGGTCAGGAAGATCCCCTGGAGAAGGAGATGGCAACCACTCTAACACTCTTGCCGGGGAAATCCCATGGACAGAGGAACCTGGAGGGCTACCATCCAAGGCGGTGCAAAGAGTCAGGGACGACTCAGCGACTGAACAAGAACAAATAGCTGATTTACAATGTTGTGTAAAAGCCATGTTTAAAATAATATGGTACCACAGAAGCATTAGTCAATGATTTTCTCCAATAAATACTGGGTTAAGAGAAGCAAGAAACAGATCAGAGAGCTGGCTGGGTAATTAATTTATTCATTTACTCACTTACTGAGATACTTCTATCATCTCCACATATTTTAGAAGACATATTACTTTCCCTCAGAGAGCTCACAGGAAGAAGAGTAAAGAGATTTAAGAAAAATGAGATAAGTGTGAAGAGGAAAAAAAAATACACACATGCATATATGTTTTTGGGAACACACACACATACAAAAAAGGGTAAAAAGAGAGAAGACTCTTACAGGACGAGGTCAAAATTCTATCCATTGCTGCCCCAGAGCAGGAATATTCTGAGAGTTGGAAGACCACTTTTTCTTCAAAACTAAATGAACATACACTTAAATCAAGTGAACAGTGATGTGTGGAAGTCTGAGAGACGAAGAGACCTCAAGAGAGGAGGAGAAGGGGCACGAGTGCAGCACAATGAAGCACACACCCGCAGCACCGATGAGGGGCAAGTCCCCGAGGACGCGCTGCTGGCCTGTCACCATCCTACGGAAGGCCTGGTCCACGACTCTCCCCTCGCTTCCCTGCCTCTTAGGAGGAGGCGCGCCACGGCTTGGAACACACCCTAGGCCACGGCTTAGCTCCTCGCCCCATAACACGGGAGCATGTGAGACAGGCCATGCTTGCCACTGCTCCAGCTCACACGGCCAGGCCCCCAGCCTGGTCTCACGTCATGTCATGCTGCTTATTAGACCGACTGAGTCAGGCCGCAGGAACTAGGAGAGGCGTGGCAAGCACGGGAGCTGCAGACCCTGCCCCCTCGATTTCAGGACTTACTATGCTGAATGTCTCCTGGTCCAGATCATCCTCCTCATCCTCTCCAATGGGGACGGGTTCGCTTCCTGCGGTGATGTGGACAGGGCCCTGAGAGCGCTTGGATTTACTGGAAGATTTGGCATCACCACCTTTAGGCTTTTCAGAAAAGAGTTACAGGAGTCATTGTCATTTGTGTGCTCCTGTCTTGCAATCTGGACTTCTTTGCTGTGTCACAGCACTACAAGTGGGTACACCAGATGACCTCAGTTTCGAGAGCTCATGAGGCCAAACATATTTAATCACAGTTTAATCATATATCATTCCCATTCCTGTCTCTAAACAGAGCCAATGATAATTTTAGCTTCATCAGTGCTATTTTGGCTTCTATTCCCTAATCAATGAAATGTACAAAATGTCATCAAGAGGCTAAGACTGTAAACTGAAGAGCTCCAGCAGAGGAGCAAGCAGCAACTTCATTAAGAGCCTAAGAATGAGCATGTGCTTCCATCTAAAGAACGACATACTTTAAGTGACTGAATGTGTATGAATCCAGGCGGATGAAGCTCATGTATCCATGAATGCGTGCAGAATGACGGAGATACAAATATAAATAAAAATTAACTTTAGGCACGAACATTTAAAAACATAAAACAATACTATGCTTCATTTATGATTACATAATATGTAGGAAAAGTATAAAAACACGGGTAAGAAGGTTTCATACCAATTTCATAGCGTTACAGAGGAGAGTAATGAAACTGGGAGAAGGACCAGAGGGGACCTTCAACTTAGGGGTGTTCAGTAATGGCTGTGTGGATCACCAAACACAGTAGCCAGAGAAAAACCCACTTGAAGTAAACATGGAAAATGTTAACAGCTGCAATATCTGTTGCTGGTACCAATATCTGGTACAGGGTTGCTGGTTAAATCGTTTTCTGTGCATCTACTATTTAAATATTTCATTTTAAAGGTATCTTTCTGCAGAAGCACAAATGCAAAGAAAGATATCTGTCTCAGTAGAGTTTATAACATTAGAAATTTGAAAGCAATGTCAGTATGGGAAACTTAAATTACTTCTAAAAAGTTATAATCAAACAAAATCTTATTTACTAAAAATGACTTTTTTATTTATTTGCTTGGAAAGCTAATTGTGATATATTGTTATGTGGGAAGACAAGGCAATCTAAATAGTCCGGCCTAATTTTTTGAAAAATTTGTTTTCGAAACAAATTTTTAGATTTGTTCTTATAGGCATATAATAAAAGTTTCATATGTCCTCAATCAAGAAATCTGTTAGACTTATAAGTGGATGGTAAAATTCAGTTATTTGCATGTTTTAACAATGATTAAAGATTAATTGAAAAATAACTTCATCAGAAGTCAGCAAGATGCAACACTATATCAGAATTCTAGGTTTGGAATGAACTTCATAAAACCCAAATATGAAGATTACATAATAACAAGGCTTTTAACCTATTTCTACTCTTGATAGTATCTGGTTTGAACTCTAAACATTTCATGTATTCAGATTCATCTGTGGTTGGTGCTTTTCTACCATACGCCTGAGAACATGTATCAAGTAACTTCCTGTCCCATCTCATTCTAACACCCTCTCTGAAATGTGCAATAAAAGAGCAAGTAAAGGCTTCTATATTGAAGAATACTGCAACTCATACACTGCCCCCTCTCTGCAGGAAGAGCTGCAAGCATCCCGACAGGAAGCCCCATCCTTCCTCCTGGGATATAGTCATGAAATGACAATTCTTTCAGGGCCCTCAAACCTCGTTTTATTTCTAAATCATAGAAGGGAATCCCAAAGGCTGCGGGCATCTCCGGAAGTAGAATGGCGTCAATACCTTCTCTTTCTTGTCTTTTGACTTCTTCCTTTCCTTGTCCCCTTCCTTGTCTTTCCTAGAACTCATTTGTTTCTCCTTGTTCTCCTTGTTCTCTTTCTTCTTCTGTTTCTTTTTCGTTGGACTTTTTTCTAAGCCATCATCCTAGAAAACAAATGGGGCTGTGAGCTTTTGCCACAAACTTTATATTTCCTCATTTACTTTCTAGGAAAAAAAAAAACTAAAAAGCACTGCCCTCAATGATTCACCACTGCATCCACAGAAGCGTGTTCTCAAGCACACAGCCTTAAAGCCATCTGCTTCAACTGAAGCCTATAGAGGCAGATGCTCTTCACTAACATTTTCTCTTTGTTATTCACAGCAACCCTTCAACATAGGCATCATTATTCCCATGGAAAAAACTGAAAACCAAAGAGATTATTGCTAGGTAGTAACTGGTAAGATTGGTAGAATCTGAATTTACATATGCTTGACTCAAATCCATGCTAGTTCACCTACCCACTGCTGAGCCTCCTGGAACTAACCTCAAAGTGCAACAAAATAAAATCCCATAAAGTTTTCAGTCACTGATTCAACAGGATGAATGCTACCAAGTTACTTTTCACTTTCCTTAGACCACAGGTTACAAACTGACAGACGGGCCAAATCTGATCCACAGAAGAGTTTTTTAGGCCCAACAATGAACTGCATCATAGGTGCCCCTATACATGAGGCATGCACTCCCTGATTAACCAGTCTCCACCACTCCTTATCATCCCAACAGTGATGCTGAGCATCAGCTGCCATTTATCACTGAATTTCGTGGTTCCCTTTCTTTGCTTCCATTATCTATGAATTTTCAATCACTGATTTTACATGAACAACTATATTCCTCTCTCACAGGTTAAGCAAAGATACATGCATTTTCTATTTCCATTTTACCTACTCTGATATGTAAACCAAACACACTTCAAATGGTTTTACACCAGCTGGCACAATAAATGTAAGTTAGAAAATACTCTCAGCTGAAATCCAGCCTCATACCTTTACTTCCCCCTCTTCTGATGGATTGTCCGAGTGTCGAGGAGATGAAAACTCAATCCCATGCTCGTCCTTCAGCCTCGGTGCTTTGTTTTCCTTTTTCACTCGAGGCTTCCGCTTCTTTAATTTGGCCTGGAAAGAGAAGAAAATGATGATAAAACTAAAAATCAAGTCCCTCAAAAGCATGACCACATAACATTACGATTCTTTGCATAGTAGCAGCCACATAATTCAAAAGAGGAAACTCAAAAGAAAATTCAAGGTAGTACAATTAATTTTATCTGAAGGAGAAAAAAATAAAAACATTGTGTGCCTCACAAAAATGTCCATATTCTTGAACCTACTGACTTCATTTTTTTGGAACTTAATCTCAAAACAAAATTCAAAAGAAGGAAAAACACATTGTGCACAGATACAAAGATAATATGCAAAAGATAACGACAGGAACAGAAAAAAATGCAGAAGCATGCTATATTTAAAAATAAGGAAAATGTGTTTATCTACTCAGATATACTATTATCCAAAAGTAAAATACATGGTATCATCTCTCTCTCCAGAACCTAACTTACAGAATATCCTCAACATATTATGTGAAGAATGACATACTTATGTAACGGGACTTTGCTAAGGACAAAGTATGGGATTGGGATTTCTTTTTTCTAAAATTTGCTTTGTTTACAATGCAGGGAAATTAACACAAATGGCGTAGCTCTAGGAGCACTTAAGAATATGTACACATAAAGGCTACTGGTACTGGCTGTAATCTGTATTATCTCCTAACTGTGATCTGCATCTTTCCAGGCTTGAAGAGAAATGAAAAGCTGAGGAAATAAAAGGCAAAGCTCAGAGGAGTCTGTTAGTAACTCAGTTGAAATCTTTCACTGAGCCATTGCAACTAAAGTCCACTTTCTGAATTAACCGTGTATCCTAATTACCCATTTTATCCCTGGGACCTGTGACTACACATAGCCAGTGTTAGCTGGAACAACAAGCAAACCCAGTGATATTCAGACAGTAACAAGATCTATGTTCCAAAAACTGAGGAAAGGGCATAAAGCAACAGCAACAGTCTATCTAGACCAGGGGCACTGCGAGAGATGAGAACTATTCTGAGGCAATATTTTAGGAGAATGGGTTTATGCTAAGGTGTTCAGGTCAATTACCACACAAACATTCCTACCATTACCAACCAAATCATTACTACTGAACTCCCAATAGCAACACCTGACAAGGAGAGGGTAGCATTCTGTGCCACATCCGGCGGGGGCATCTCTTGCCCACCTAACCCTGCAGGGCAGGAGCCTCGGGCCCTGGGGACGCCCGGCCGGCAGCTGCACTCACCTCTTCCCCGCCCGTCACGGCGCCTTCCTTCTCCAGACTCTTCCTGAGCAGCTTCAACAAGTAGTCTGCTCGGGTCTGCAGCTGTTTCCCCTGGGGCTTTTTATCTGTCTCCATGGGCAGAATCTTCAACAGGAAAGGAAGAGAAGCACCCGGCATGGCCCACGGCCCGGTTAGTGGATCAGGATGCACAGAGGTGACAAACAGCTGAGCGATCCTTTCCCTCCCCAGCCACCCAGAACACAGATAAAGCCTCAGATCCTATCTCATGTCCATGGCTCCCAGTCACTGAACATCCCTTATGAGCCGTTCTCGTTTTACAAAATGGGATGGAGAAATCCAGCTCTCCCACTGGCTCCTACCTGTGCTGTTAACAGGGAAGAACAACTCAGGTAGGAGGGGCTTGTTGGCTTCGTCTGCTAGAGCATCCCAGCCGTCGTGGATTTCCTCCTTCCAGGAGCAGGGAATCCCTGGAGCTAGGTTAAAGCTTCGTTTTAGATTGAAAATGCTTCTTAGAGCATTGCCGGAGAGCACTGAGCTATGCCAGGGCACAGCGGGACCTCCTGGCCAGGCTGGATGTGGTCTCAGTGCTTATGGCAGGGTGCCGGCACCCTCTGAGAACACCGCACCAGGGACGAGCGCTGTGTGACGCGCCAGGAAAAGCCCTGCCGGGAGCCCAACATGGAGCGCATCCTACAAAAATTTGAGCCAGTCAGCTTTCCCTGCTTACAGCTCTGAGCACGGCCTCACTACTAGGCAGCCTGATGTGCAACGGATAGGGTGGGAGGCTTGATTTTGTGGGAGAAGTACAGCCCGTGTTTAACTCCATTACAAAAAATACCAAGGCACGGCTCATTCTTTCTCCAAGTGGAGAACTGATCCAGTATCATTTTAAAGAAAGTGGCAACAACTCAGGCCGAGGAATGCTTTTATTATTAATAATCCAACCCTGGTATTTGTTGCAATGAGACCTAACCTATGATAAATATCAGAATTTTAAGATTTCTCCTATATATTTCCCCAAAATTTCACCTGGCTATTATCTTCAGCTCTGAAACAGTGCCACAGACCACTAAAGACAATAATGTTTTCAAGGATAGAAACCCCAGGAATTTACTGTTGTACTAATCTTCAATTTGATCCCCCACCTCTCAGAAAAGAGTTAAAAGTAAGTCATTGATATAAAAATATACAACAAATCTTCTAGATCTCCAGCACCACAGAACCACTTACTTTGTCAGTTAACTTAAGCTCTGGGTCCGTTTTAATTAGCTCCCAGTTCCCGTAGCCATGTTCATAAATCCCCAGCAGTAGACGAGAGTCATCCTCTACTCCCCACTCGACATCAAAATGTGCAGCTTTGACACGACAGGATAAGCAATATCTGAAAAGGTTTCCAAAGCAGGAGCACGTGAGAGGAGAGGCCTTTCTGATTTGGAAATAAACACAAATGAACATAGACAAAGCATTCTAGTACATCAGAGAGAAGACAACGAAAATACTACATGCAACTGTAACTTCAAATCTATCTTCTAATGGCACAACCACCCGTGCGTGAGTACATGTTATACTCACTTTTTTTTTTCTTCAGGGTCCACAGGGATAGATTTATGCAGCATCTCAAACTCTTCTTCATGTTGGATAATAGATTTCACATTAACCTGAACCCCAGATATCTTGATAGTTGGGCCTCTCTTTTTCCCTGGTCCTTTCCCTAAAGAACATCAATTGCATATTTGTTACGTGAGAATTCACTGCTGTTTCACAGAAAATGTAGGTGAACAATCCTAAATGCTCTCTTATTCCCTCAATGTATATCTCTGGTTTACTGTAATCCAAAGATACAATCAATAAGGCAAAAAATTTTCTCAATTAATGTTTGTAAAATAATCTCTAAACAGTTCGGTTCTTTAAGATTTAGAATTTTTCAGTCCAGCAGTGTTTTTAATTGTATTTTAATCTTCCTCTTTGTTTTATACTTTGGCTCTAAAATTAATTAATGAAAGAAGATTTTCAAGGCGTAATAAACACTTAAGATTTTTCTTTTGTTTTTTAACTCACCAATAAATTTTTTTAAGATGAACTTCTTTACTATAAAAGCCTGAGATCAAGTGAATATCTAACACATTTGAAGGGATGAACAAAATAAGTCATGGAGAGGTTGTCCCTAGCTCAGAGTTTCAAATTAAAGTAATCCTAGAGACAAAAACAAAGCAGGTCAGCTCTAACCACAGACTTTCTGACCAGAGTCGAAATCCATGAGATAATGACACTTGTCTGTGAGAGGAAAGAAGCCCTAGGGACAGGTATGAAGGCAAGGTTCTCCCTGTGTCCCTGTTTTACAGTTCTGACTTTGGGTCATGCAAATTGTTCACATAATTAAAAAACACAAAGTTTCATAAAAACAAGAAAGTAGTCCCTAGAAACTGAAATGTAAACAAAAGATACTAAACTATATAAGTTGGTGGCATAACCACACAGAGAAAAGAACAACTTCAAACAATTTTAAAACACAGTACTGTGTGTATTGCTAATGCATGTATTTTAAGGACAAAAAGAAATGCAAAGGAATCAGACTTTGCATTGAGAAGTCCTATTGTTAACAGTAACACTGGGGGAATTCCTTGGCAGTCTAATGGTTAGGACTCAAGGCTTTCACTGCCATGGCCCAGGTTCAATCCAGGGAACTAAGACCAAGCAAGCTGAGAAACAGCCAAAACAAACAAAAATCATAACAAAAAAAAAAAAACAGTACAACCAGGTATTAACATTAGGAAACATGTGTAAGACAAATACATGATTATGCTAATATTTCTAGGAACAAAAATTTCTCGGCTTTAGAAAAGAGGTATCAATACTCTGACATTAGAATTGGAAATTGGATTCAGGAATACATTCAGTGCTAGTTTACAGAAAATACAGGTATACGGAAGGGGCTTCCCCTGGTGGCGTGTTGGTAAAGAATTTGTCTGCCAATGCAGGAAACCTGGACTCAGGAATACACTCAATGCCAGTTCACAGAAAATACAGGTATATGGAAACATGTTAAGTAATGCCCAGAGGAAGCAATCCGTCAAATTCGGATTGTGAATAAGCACAGAGCACGTGTGGGCGAGGGGGCACGTGTCACAAGGAAATATTCCCAGATATGCTGTGAGATGGACAAAGCAAGATACAACAGTATGCATGCTACATCATGTTAAAATAGTAACTATTCCTTTTTTGAACACATATATATATTTTTTACATTTCTAGAAAGAGACAAGAAACAGGGATAGTTGGTTTTCATTTTTTAGCCATATGAGTGTAACACTTATTCTAATCAATTACAAGGAAAAAAGAAAAACACTGTAATTTTAAGGTTTACTTTTGAATGTATTCTGGGTGCTATAAAAGCACAAATTTGGATCACTGTCCATACCAAAGTTAAGTTTTTCTTTCTTTCCTGGGGAAAAAAAACAAAAACCACATCTAAAAATGTTTTTAACTAAATTCAAGGTATTTTAAAATTCTATTACTCTCAGTAATAGTATAAAGAAGAAAATTTCAGAGCACAAATAATGCTCTACTTAGTGAAATAGCTAATACTGCAAGCCAAACATGACGACAAGCACTTCACATGTATGAAATTATTCAAGTGGCCATCCAAGCCCGCTGACTCAGGGCTACGACTCCATTCTGCACGAGACCCTTGAGAGGCTATCACTTGTCTCAGATCTTGCAGCTGAGAACCATCAGGGCCAAGATTCCAGGTACACTGGTTGCCTCCTACGTGTCAACCCTTACTCACAGCCGACAGAGCCTCCTGAGAGTGACCCCAGTGAAGAGAGACACAAGAACGGAGGCAACCGCACAGATATACCGCAGTCCAGGGAACTGGAATGGTCACACCTTCATCTCTTTGGGGTTCAACTATAAGGGTGTCCTGGAACAACAAGGACTTCAGCTCTCTCCGGACACCTCTGGTTGTAGAGGACGGGCAAAAGTACTTTTGGTGTGTAAGAGAAAACATGCTATAGGTCAAATTCAATTACAACAAATTCTAGTGCCAAGAAAGTCTCACTCTAACAAAGAGGTTTATAATATTCAGCTGCTGCTTTGTCTATTTGGATTAATTCTCTAAATCCTTTATCACAACAAAACAACACCTGTATGTGCATCCAAGATAATTACTACTGGTGGTCTGTAATGTACTCACTTGGAGCCACAATACAAATGTGCCCAGTCAGGCTTTACTTCCTCAGATCTTTACATCATTCAAACCACCTTGAACTTTCTACAGTAACATTAAAAGAAATCATTCCGCTTGTTCAGTGCTCTGCAGCCTGGGCAAATCAACTTCGTTTGGGAGTAAATCTTTGGGATCTAACAAATGAGCTCACATAAAGGCAGGTGAGAATACACACCTCAAAAAATGAGGGAAGCAACAGGATACAAGTGTGAAGAAAGAAAGAAGAGACCCCTGAGCAGCAAAGATCCCAATCCAGGTCTTTGAGCATCACTGAGGCAGACTTCCTGACTTACCCTCGCTGGCATTTTCTTTCAGCTGCTCTTCATATTCCTGCATTGCTGACACACAGCTGTTGTGAATCAGTTCCCCCAAGCGCTTCAGATCCGCCACAGACTTATCTACCAGCTCAGCATCACGTGCTATGCACTCCAGCCTGAGGAAAGATAAACACCAGGACACACCTCAGGGCCCCGTGCCCATGTGACCTACCGCTTGGTTTTGCATAAGCTTGCTCTTGCAAAGACACATTTCTCTTCATTCCTCAACTGACTGTGTCAAGGCTCCAACAAGAACGCTCCAGCAGTGACTATGACTATCTTACTTTCCGCCATAAAGAATTTGACTTGGAAGAGTCCACAAAAACAGACTAATTCAGAAAACAGGGGAAAGGGTTCAGCTTTCTTTATTAACTAAATGGGCTGTCGGGTGAAGTGGCCAGAAGCTATTAGCACTAGTTTGCTTCTTTGTGCTCACTTTCCTTTCTCCAGCCTACTTCCATTCACTTCAGTGTTCCTAGAAGCAAAGTTCAGTTACATCTGCAACACATTTTGTTGATCTCCAAATCATCTGGAGCATGTCATGTCTAAAAATCAGACTGTCAAAAGGTGCCAGACCTTAAAAATGGAAAATAGAACCAAAAAAAGAAACTGCTACATAATAGAAGGAAAAAAGAAGTGGATAAGAAACTGTTGTGTTACTAAACTTACCGTTCAAGAGGGAGACCAAACTTCTTATACGCCTTGATGAACCTAGGAAAATGATTAATAAATCACATTTAAAAAGGAGACTTCAGCTATGCGGTGCAAACACATCCTGTGATGAAATATGAGCCATAAAAACAGTCAAAACATAAAAATGGTCAAAAAGAGATTTTGCCCAATCCTTGCAACTGCCACTAAACGAATGAGTATCGAATGCCTTTGAAAATAGCCAACTGAAAATGAGTGTAAAAAGCTTTTCAAACCAAAGATCAACTTTATTCCCAGTGACTGGTCATGAAACTGCTTAGGGATGTAACTGAGTATGGTGGCTTAACTCTAATAATATCATTTTTAGAAGATACAAGTTTATAGGTAATAGGTAATAAATGATTTAATAACCACAACTCTTATGATAAAATCCAATATAGTTTTACAGGTCTATTCAGTCCACTGCTATTATTTTCAATTACATACTACAATATTTTCCATTATGTTCTGGTCATTAATACAACTAGAAGAGTTTTACGACTGCCTCAAGTACTTTTTGTAATGAGGCAAAGTAAAATAAATTTGTGATTTTAAACTTTTTAGGCAAAACTATTTTGGAAACTCTGACTCCTTTTGTCAAACGGTGTCTCTGACCTAAAACCTAATCATCCTTCCACAAGTCTCTAGTCTAAACTATGCTAAATGCCAATATATGTGTAATCTGTTCCCCTCCCTAGAGCCAACCACTAGCACTTTCACTAAAAAAGCAAGATTCACAATATATGAAGGGCATCAGTGCAAAATGCCAAATTATCTGGTTAGGTAACAGTGAAAGAAGAGATACCATGGAGAAAAAAATGAAAAGAGAAGGCACGGCAATTCTTAGAAATGGTGATGAATATGACAGTAGCTATGAAACAATATTAAAGGGATAGCATGGATACAAGGATTAGGAAAGTACTATATGTGAAAGCACGCCTGAGGGTTATTCCTCAACTCTACATTTCTTTTTCTTGACATATACTGAAATATTTTACATCTGAAATAATATGCCCTTTCAGCTTACTTCAAAATAATAGTGAGACAGAGAAGCATTCTAGGAATGATGGGATAATAAGGACCTCTGAAAATCTGCTCCTTCACAAAAGCAACAAGAACACTGGCAAAAACTGTCCAAGTCAACTTTGTTGGAATGCTGGAAATTAATCAAAGGCTTGCAGCTAACTTATAAGCATATATTCAAGAAAACAGCTGAATCTCAGTATGAATGGTGAGCTCTGCCATTCTGACTTGCTCTGTTTCCCATGCCCTCTCCCCAGCACCAAGACTGCCTTGGAAACCACTTTCCCAGCTACAGCAGCTGCAGAAAAGCAACACTGCGGCCATTACAGGGAGCAGAACGGGCCGGCACTCTGCAGAAGCCCCTTCCCCGGAGAACAGCGCCGCCTGACCGACGGCACCCTGGGAGGCTCCATTCTCAGGCTCGTCTGCATTTGACTCGGGTCTTTGTGAAGACACTGTCCATAGTTCATCAGTCAAAAATCAATCAGAGACAAAGGTTCAACACCATGGCTGCCTGAAGCAGCACTATAAGTTGGGGATGAACAAGCTGATCAAAAACTGTGATGGAAAAACTGGGGTGAAAAGATGTTCACAGGTGTCTTTGAAAAGCTAAGGCATATTCCCGGGAATCTAGAAGGCTGCCCATGTGTAGGGCTGTGTGCTGGCACAGTGAAGGCAGGAGAAGTTGTTCATCTCTCAGCTCTGACCAGTCTTCAGGCTCCACACAAACAGGAGCTGAACAACAAGGCAAAGTCGTAAACTGCCCGCCAGAGCACTGAACACACGCCTCAACATCCACAAGGGGCCCTTCAGCAAAGGCTGGAGATTTACTGTTTGGTAGACTCACGGTGCTTAGGAAAGTCTCTGCCCAATCATTAGCTGAGCTCTAAGCTAAATGAGCGGAGACTTCACAGGACTAGTCCAGAAAAGTTACCAAATAGGCAAACAACGGCAATAACAAACAGCAAACACAAAAAACTCTGGCTGGCAGGGGGATTTTGATGTCCAGACTAGCCACATTTTACTACTTAAAATGTCCAGTTTTCACCAAAAAGTTATAGGAAACAAGAAAGTATAATCTATATACAGGGAAAGAAGTCAGTTTTCAATGGAAATAGTCTCTAGGAAATCCAAAGTTGAACTTAATAGACAAAGGATTTAATTAACTATTGTAAATATATACAAGAACTAAAGGAATCCATGTCTGAAGAATTTAATGAAAATTTGAGAATGATGTATCACTAAAAGGAGAATATTAGCAGAGATGGAAATTATATAAAGGAGTCACATATAAATTGGAGTTGAAAACTACAATAACTAAGATGAAAACAATCACAGGAGTAGATGTGAACTGACAGAAGAAAAACATCAGCGAAAAGGTAAGTCAACTGAGACTATCCAATGTGAAAGAGAGAAAAAATAAAGACTATCCTTCAAAAACAAAGGAGAAATTAAGACATTCCCAAACAAATAAAGATACAACTTGTTGCTGCAGACCTGCCCTAAAAGAAATACTAAAGAAGGGTACTTTGGGCAGAAATGAAAAGACATGAAACAATAACTCAAATCCACATGAATAAACAAGAGCCTCAGGAGGATACCTAAGTAAAAAACACAGTGTATATGTATTTTTTTCAGTAACTCTTTACTTCTCCTGAATGATTTTAAACCTGTACAATAAAAGCACGAAAAGGGAGAAGGAATGTACCTAAACTGGAGTAAAGTTTTAGAATACCACTGAAATTAAGTTGATATTAGTCCAAAATAAATTGTTCTAAGTTAAAATATTAATTATAATCTCCAGAGAAACCACTAAGAAAATAATTTTTAAAATGTAAAAAAGAAAATTAAAATAGTATACTAAAACTCATGCAATACAGAAGAATGCAGTAATGGGGGAAATAATGAAACAAAAAAGACACAAGACATAAAAAACAAACAGAAAAATGCAGATATAAATTCTATTTTATCAGTAATTGCATTAAATGTAAATGGTTTAAAGATTTCAACAAAAACAAAGAAATCAATAGAATGAATTTTAAAAAATCCTCTAACTAAATACAGCCTATAAGAGTTGCAAGTTAGATTCAAAGACATAAGTAGATTGCAATAAAAAAGGAAAAAGATACGACACATACAATATCAAAAGAGTTAGAGTATCTACATGAGTATTGAACCAAGATATAAACTTTAAGACATAAACTGTTGCTAGAGACAGAGGACATTTTATAATGAGAAAAGGGCCAGTCCATCAACACAACATATTATCAAGTATACACACCTAACAGCAGAGGGCCAAAATATAGGACGCAATAGCTGACAAAATAGGAGAAATAAACAATACAGCAATAATAGAGATGTCAACACCCCATTTCCAATAATGAATACAACAATCAGGCAGAAGATCAAAGAAAACAGAAGATCTGAACAGCAGTAAACCACACAGACCGAATAAACACCTTGTGCACATCCCACTCAACCTCAGCGCAAGTATAGTCTTCTCTGTGCAACACTAGAGGTAGGGGGCAGGAGAAGCAGGGCTGCACACGAGGCAGAGTGCCGATTCATAACGGTTAAGAGAACACCCAGGGGAAAGGGTGCTGATATTTTATCAGTGTTTGTATGTATTTACATTTTTCCATAAGAAAGAAAGAAAGAAGAAAAGAACAGGTTTAAGATTTAGTGGGAAGCAACGACCTCATGGCTTCAAATGCTGACCTAAAAGGACTACGTGATATAGTTAAATTAATAATGTGGATTAGATCATAAAGCTAGCTATCTTCAGAGTTTCTACTTTCTTCACCTGTTTAAAAAGATAACATATAAACTAGGGGGAAATGGTTTGAAAGCAACAATTTTAGATTTTTCTGGAGGGCAGAGGGATGTGAATCAGACACCAACAAATGTGTAGAAAGTACTGACAGAGAAAGATGCCTAAAACCGACAGAAAGTGACAAGAAGCAAGCTGAGGAACAATATGCTATGTACAACAATGTGCTGTATGTATCAGCAAACCAAACTGACACCAGTATTAACACTAACAGAAAGCAAACTGGGGTTATCTGTACTCTTAATTTTTTATATTATACCATTTCTTCTATATACACTGTTAAATATGTATGCATGTATGTACTCAAATTCTTCAATAAAAACAAAAAAAAGTTCCAGCCCAAGGTGGCCGCCAACAGCCTCTTTCCTCTTGGCTGGACTTTCTTCATCATGAAATGCTCAGAGCAGATAACAAGTAGTAAACAAAGAGCTCAGCTGAGGAAAAGCTTGGGCTCCAGTCTCCCTGCCGTCCTCCGCCCTCCTTGTCACCCAGACCAGCGATGTACAGCATGCCCGCCCAAATGTGAGGGGAGGGAGAGCAGGGCCCCCACCAACCTCCGGATCTCAGCGTCCGTGAATCCCTCCACCAGGTCCTTCCGCACACTTCGGGGACGCCCTCTGCGCTTGGGCTTCTTGTCGTCATCAGAGTCATCCGTCTCACTCTCAGAGGCAGAGGACCTCTGGGCCTGTCTCTTAGACTCAGTGTCAGAGTCACTGTCATTTGTCTGAGCCTGAAAATGCAAAGTTACACTGTAGCAAATGCCAGGTCCAAGTGATCTAAGGACTAAGACCAGCCCATCTTAACTCCTTAAAGCTCAGAACTTCCTATTGTATCAGGCAAGTCAAACTGCCTTTAAGAAAGAGGGAAGCAGATAGCATGTGATGAAAGAAGATCTGCCTGGGGTATTCACACTGCCAGAGACATACTATCTCCGATCATCATTAAGTACATACTGTCTCTGGTCATCTGGTCACCATTAAGTACCCTGGAATAAAAATATTTGGATTGTAGGTTCATGCTTACTTTCTTGGGCAAATTACCTCTCCACGCCTTTGTTTTTCCATTTGTAAAATGGGGATAATAGCATCTATAATACAGGGTTTTCATATGAATTAAATGAGCCAGTTAGTGTAAAAGCACTGACTTATGCCTGGTACACTGTGAATACTCAATAACAACTACTATTAGCTAATATTGATTTACTAGGATCTTAGGCAGACCTGAGTGTGCTATCACCAACAAATTGAGTAATAAAAACATAGTTTATCTATTTCTATGTTCTTGCAAAAATCAAATTAGATAGTGCCTCTCATGGTGCTTTGTAACTGAAGCACCTTTAAAAAATCTTTAAGTATTCATACTAAGTGCTATGAACGAACATTTACAGACGAAGAGACATTTGACTCTGAAAGCTGAAGGCCTTGCAGATCAGAACCAAACTGTCAGAATTACTACTTCTAGTGTCAGGTGAAAAAATGCAGCCTTCTGTCAAACTCAAATTCTGTTCAGCCATCTCATAAAGGGCCAAGATGCAGAGATGGAACGTCTCCCAGGTATGCACCTGGGCCCTGTGCACGTGTACACTTCCCTCTGCTAAGTTCCCAAAACTCTGCCCTGGAACCAACCCTCCATATCAGATCTCGTTCACTAGATCACCTTTTTAGTGGAACTCCGAATTCGAGGCAACATGTAAATCTCTTCCAGCTCCTTCTGCCGCTCTTCCTCCTCCACTTTCTTCCTCTGCTCCTCGGGGATGATCTCATCCCAGTCCTTGTGAGGGCGCTCGTCAAGCTCTTCTTCATCCTCCATCGTTGC
This sequence comes from Odocoileus virginianus, assembly GCF_023699985.2. Lineage (NCBI taxonomy): Eukaryota > Metazoa > Chordata > Mammalia > Artiodactyla > Cervidae > Odocoileus > Odocoileus virginianus. The sequence continues at coordinate 51,068,580 of NC_069689.1, forward strand.
AAAGTTGGCAACCTTACAACAAAAGGACTTCAGTCTGACCGACATTTCACTACTTCCCAAACACCAACTACTGAAACGCCAACTCATGCAGTGCTTTGAATCTAAAATGCTATGAATGATAATAGGACTCCTATGATATTACATAATCAAAAAAATCAGTTTTCTACTAATTTCTCCCTTATCCCCTCAACAAAATCTACTTGCGAAGTTCTAAAGTTCATCAGGCAATTTTACTTTAGAATAAAGAAACAAACTGTCTTATGTTTTATTAAAAGATGTGCTATTAAATCATACACATTTTCTAATATATTAACTAGAACTTTTAGATTTATTTAGATGATAATAATTGCAGGGAATTCCATGGTGGTCCAGTGGTCTGCAGCGGACACAGGTTTGATTGCTGGTCAGGGAACTAAGATCCCACATGCTGTGTTGTGTGGCCAAAAACAAAATATAGATCATAACATCCAAATCCCTAATGTTAGCCCAGTGTCGACTGACAGGCCTGTACACAGTAAACTGCTACTGAATAGAGCTCATCGGAAACAAAGAGTAACTCAAAGCAGTAGCTACTATCTAGTCAACTGGTTACCTTATTCACTTTTATTAAAAGTATAGAAGCTCAAGGTATTTCATAATTTCACATGCTTGAAACTGTACTTTAGTCTCAGGAATAAAAACAAAAACATAAAATGCAAACAATTCAAGCAAATTTGGAAGAATATTCCATTTACTTCATGTTGTGGTCTGGTCACGAACTCATGTCCAACTCTTGTGACCCCACGGACTGTAGACCGCCAGGCTCCTCTGTCCATGGGATTTTTCAGGCAAAAATACTGGAGCGGGTTGCCATTTCCTTCTCCAGGGGATATTCCCGACCAAGGGATCAAATCCCAGTCTTCTGCACTGCAGTCAGATTTTTTACCAACTGAGCTATCAGGAAAGCCTGATATCAGATATTTAGTATCTATTTATATAGACATAATATGTATTCCAAAAAGACAGGCATCTGCATGTATGAGTCTGAAAGTCTTAGACTATGGCTACAGAGAAACATCTACCAACTCTGGCCACTTCTGAGCAGTGGTGGGCAGGCCCCAGGCCTGGACTAAAGTTAAAGAGCTTTAGGAAGTTCCATTCCTCAAAATAACTTAAGAGCTGACACTGAAATCAGGACTTTCAGGCAAAATTAACTCTAACTTCCAACATGGATACCATGTCTTCACAATCAGAATTTTAATATTCCAGGACAAAATCAGAGGTGTGTAATTCCTGAGATTTAAAATTTAACATTTTTCTGTTCCATAAAACAAATTATTTGACTGACCTCTCAAGCTAAGCACTATTTGTAACCACTTTAGATCTCACTTTTAAAATGGTATCAGCTGATACAAATGCAATACTACACATACATCAATGGCTCATGCAGTTGGGAATTTAACTCCCCACGAGTGGTGCAACAGCCCAGGGCCAGACTCCCTGTCTAAGGAATGGCCACTCCAAACGTGTGCCTTTAGGGGGTCTACTGAGCCTCCGTGTGTCTCAGCTTCCTCATCTATAAATGATGGTGAGAGTGACTTCAACATAACATTGTTGTAACAACTGAAAGACTGATACACAGAATGCACTTAAAACAGTGCTTAAAGTGTAGCATGAATTTTCTAAGGATTGGTTATTATTACTTAAGAAATATGTAGTCATAAATATCTTTAAAAAATGTTTGTTATGTTTCCAACATGTTAAATTAGGTTAATAAAAAAGAATTATTAGGAAAAGAAAGTCAATTCAGTGATGCGCTCCAGACACAGAGTCCCTACCTTAACCAGAATCCCACCTAACTAGATGCTGAAACATAATGGCCAAAAGGGCTTTAGAAAGACAAGTGTCACCAGTCATCTGGCTTCTGATCAATCTGTAATACGCAGAAATTTTTCAGAACTAAATAATCATATATTTTGACTAGGACACCGTCATGAAGATTACTTCTGTTTAAGAAGGGAGCATTAGTCACAGAAGTGAAATCCAGTTGAAACGCTAACAATTCACCTCCATCTTCTGCATCCTTAAGACACATTATCTCTGATCCTAGCGTTCTGTGATCCACTCAACCCCTTTCTTTTTCTTCCACTGAGACAACTTCTACCTGTGGCCAAGCCTGGACTTCATCACAAAGTACTGCTTCTTCCCAAACACTTCTTTCTCAGTCCTAGTGGGTCTACCACACAAAATCACCCATGTAACCTCTTACCCTCATCCCTAACACGCACGAACCAACCAATGATGAATCCACTCAACCACATTCTCACTTGAATCTGGGCAACTTTTTGCCACTTTGATGACTCTTCTGTGCCTCCTAAGCCAATCTTCCACACCTTGGAATGAACAACTGATCCAGTTTTTCTGACCTCAAGTAATGCTGGAGAGTCATCTGATCCTGCTGACTTGCTCTAACATGAAGCCCCACCTTCTAAATTCAGCTCTAGTCCCTATCAAGTTCTCCCAGCAACTCCTGGCCCCTGGATGGAGCCATCCCAAAACTGCTCCACTTCTCAGTAAACACCTCACTTACTGCTAAGTAAGGTCACCAACTGGAGCTTCTATATCATCTCTCCCCTCTCCTTCCCCGAAGTGGATTCTTCTTTTGTCTTTCAAAGGCCAGTTCTTCCATCTGTGCTTTTGATTATATCCCTTCCAGTCTCCTCCTGGGCAATGTGCAACCAAACTGTCCTTCTTTCCTTAGAACCTTCAATGTGTTCCTATTCTCAAGCTCTTTCCTCAACCTAGAAACATGGTAACACCTTTCAAAAGCCTTACCTTGCCTGACCCTTTCATCCTTATAAATTACTTTCACTGTTTTCCTTACTAAGCTTTTTAATAAAGTCTATACTCAATGCAGTCACCTGCTACTCATCCGGTATCCAGCTTTTGCATTTAGTCCTGAACTCATTTAATTTTCTATCAAATACCACCAACCATCCCACAACTTCCCGAATGCCACGAAGTCAGCAGGAACTTCCCCACTGTCACCTTCTACTTTCATACCTCTGACCTCTCTTTGTCATGATTCTACTAATGTCCCTCCCAGAGCTCATTATCTAGTTCTCCACCTGTCCCACTGACGGCGTATTTGCAGCCTTTTTCACACCAACTATTTCTCTTCTATCCACCAACTCTGGGCAAGATGGACCACTTCGGTGGTTACCCCCATGGGAAGGACTGTACAGTCTATATTTACACCATTCTTGGAACACTGGAGAATGATTGTAAGGGATATGAATCAACTTAGGTAAAAAGAAAAGCATAGAGTGTCTTGCACTGACAGAGTACTGACAGGCATTACTTATTATTGGTTCACAAATCAATGTCAAGGACTTTCTCAGACAATGATTTTAATACCTTAAACTGTGACAGAAGTTCATCTGTTGCACTTGTTGAGACTTCATTCTCTCTGGTTTCAGCCAAGCGCAAAATTTCATCTATATCCATTTCCTAAAAGAACATGGTAAAAAGGCAATAGTGGTTAGCATTGACTGAGAGTACTGGTGCAAACAAACCAACTCTCTTCTCTGATACTCCATTTTCTTTTACACTCAGTTTTTATAATGTTTTATATCCAACATTTCAAACTACTATTTATACAAATCATAAGATGAAACTTCAGAAATTACAAGAAATAAAATTGGAATAAAAAAGAGCAAAGACAAAATCCTTAATACTTTTCTCATTCTTTCCTAGTCAATTTTGTAAGTGCTTTCAGCTGTATAAGAAAAAAGAGAAACTATGTTCTTCAAGTAACTACTCTTTCTTTAGAAAAGTCTCAGGCTCAGAATGTGCTTCCAGAAAAATTTATAGACTCTTACAGATGATACTTATCAAGAAAATTTTTCCCCTTATTGTTAATTACCTGAGGCTCTGATTCCTCCCCTTCAAGTTCTTTGAAGAGATCCTCTGCTCCAAATTTCAAAATCGCTGTCAGCTCTTCTTTATTAAAAGGGTTTGAACTGTAGAAGTAAAATGAAGTTGTAATCTCTTAGGGACGTCAAATAACCTCCATTGAGTTCTAAATATCTATTCTTCCTAAAGAGGTCCAACTATTGGTGAAAATAGAAATTCTGCCACAAGAAAAATGATCTCACAAATATTTCATGGTTTTTAATCCACAGGATGAGTCTGCAGTGGTAAACCTAACTTACCAAAAGACTAAGACAAATTATTTTCCTGTTGGTTCATCTATTTACATGGGTAAGCAAGAAAGAAAATAAGCAACATGAAAGAAGGGAATTCTCTCTTCATCCTTTGATTCAGAAAGTTATTGTTCACCAAGAATTTTCAAACACCTCCTCTCTGGTCCAAAATAAAAAAACAAGCTTTTTCTGTCTAGTTTTCTTTTTAGTGGAAAATCATCATCACCTAAAAGGGCTCGTTTGATTTAACCTGTAACACAAACTGTAAGACAGCCACAGAAGATGCTCAACAATTTGGTCAAAACATAAACTCTCTTAGAGAAATAGTTGTGCTTCCAAATAAAGCCAGTTGAAACGTAAAACTATTTTCCTGTCATACCCTTTTGTTTTCAATAGGAAAGGCAATCTCCACACAAACATTTTTAACAATAGTAAGAAACAGCAGCCAATTCAACCTGCTGCAGCCTCGCTGCTACCAAGTCCAAGGCAATACTGTGCCAGGCAGAAAGCCTGATGGCAAGCACACAGCTGCCATGCTTCTGCTGTGTCGTATGGCACAGGCAGAGCCAAAAGCAAGAGGCTGGAGAGGAGGGCAGGAAGGACAAGAAGGCACATGAGGAGGGCTGACACGCCAAAAAATAGAAAAGAAAAGAGGAAGGAGAAACTGGGAAAGCAAAATAAAATGAAAATGTCATCTTGCAGTTTTGGCTTGGTCCTTTCCAAGTAATCAACGGATTAATGTCTGTTGTAGAGCATCTCGTGAGAAGAATGAATGTATTACACAAAATGATGATATAAAATTAACTTCTGCTACCTCTCCCACCTTTCTGGCACTTACTTGGACCTTCCAGAGTTGTTTTCCAGAACCGTTCGGCCAGTGGTATCCATGCGCTGAATAACCAGATGGTCCAATACCATCTTCTTTTTGGCCCGTTCTATGATCTCTTCCTCCACGGTCCCCTTTGTAACCAAGCGGTAAATATTCACCTGTAAGAAAAGGCAATGTTATGCTTATGCCTGTTCATACACATAGAAAGTTACTTCTGTCTAAAACCAAGAAGGGAAATTTAAAAAAAAAAAAAATCTGTTCTCTGCTATGGCATACTACTTATAAGTCATCGATCCAAGCAGACAACTTAAGCATTAATAGATATAATATATTCTACTATGGTCAGCATGTTACATTCTTAAATAAAAATTGCCTCTAAGAACTATTATTATAACCTTGACCTAACGACAAAAATGCTGCTGAAGAATTATCTGTTTCACCGAAACTGAATCTCCAACCACATGTGAAACTTAAAGGCAGCTAATATTGGAACAGACTTTGAAATTTATCCTTGAAGGAAACAAGTGTGTACTTTTGCAGCATACGACAGCACTAACGTTGAACATGTGTAATAAAAGTAGACTGTCCCGAACAATGTGAATACAACAACTTTTCTATACTAAAATAGAGAGAAATTTTTTTCTAAGTCTGTTCATCATGTACCTTTGAGTAAGCCAGAAAGTTACTGGTCATACGCTTTACAGATGGTGAGAAAGTAACTGTTCCATAACTATAGGTTCATCTCACCTCAGCCCTAACGACAGCTTCTCTCTACTAGCTAATTAACAAATAGATATCTACCCATAGACAACGACCTCCCCTCCAAGACACATCCAAAGGCTTCTCCACTAACCTGCTTCTTCTGACCAATTCTGTGGGCTCGGGCTTGTGCCTGCAAGTCGTTCTGGGGATTCCAGTCAGAGTCAAAGATGACAACTGTGTCCGCGGAAGCCAAATTGATTCCCAGGCCACCAGCCCTTGTCGAGAGCAGGAAACAGAAGTCCTGTACACAATGCAATATACTACTTTATGCAGTGGCCTTCTCAGAAACAGTTTCACAGTCCAATAAGCCCTTATACCTGGAAACCCCTGCAGGTGTGAAGAAAAGTGAGATATGATGGACAAACTTTATGGAGGCTAAAAGAATGTCAGGGACTTGATGGCAGAGTGAATTTTCATTTGATTAAGAGGTTAAGAGTTGGTGCAATGAGCTAAGGGAGTAAAGGAGAAATGGATAAGGCAACAGGAGGAAAAGAATTAGTGGTCTTGCCCAACTAAAACTAGTATACAAGCAGTTAACAGAAACCAGACAAACTTAGTTATCAACAGATCACTTCAGTAAGTTGCCTACATACTTATTTCCTGGGTAAAGGAGAGTTATGCCATGTAAGGCAGGCAGGCCATTATAAGCAAGGAAACTTTATTGAGCAAATGTCCTTTCATTTATAAGGCTGCTGAGGAATACAGAAACACTGTATTAACAGGTGACGTGACAGAACCACTGGGTAGCGCAGGACCCTCAGTCACCATGGGACATGCACGAGAAAATCAGAGCAGGACCGGCTGAAGAGCTGTGTGTGGGGAAGGCCCCGGCCCTGAAACAGTCCCGTGTCCATAGCAACGGCACACCAGAGACTGGGCAGGCACCCTACACCTATCTGCATGACCCTCAGTCACCATGGGACATGCACAAGAAAACCAGAGCAGGACCGGCTGAAGAGCTGTGTGTGGGGAAGGCCCCGGCCTTGACACAGTCCCGTGTCCATAGCAACAGCACACCAGAGACTGGACAGGCACCCTACACCTGTCTGCATCTCGTGAAAGTGGCACTCACACACTGGCAGTTCTGAGTTATCTTTTGATAAATGGCTGTATTTAATACATATACATAAATGCAATGAAAGGGTCTACCCAGTCTAAGTAACAGTCATTCACCAACACTGTCACAGAACTAAAAATAGAGAGAGCTATCTCACAAGAACTTTAAATAGTTCCAATAAAGAACTGATCACCAGGGATGCTGAAGCACTGAGTCTGTGATCCTTGGCAGAAATACCCAGCAGTTCCACACACTAGAGCGAAGCCCATAGGTAAACATTGAGAATAAGACATCTAAAACATGAGGGAAACCGGAGCTCTGAATGATCATAAAAGATTATTTTCAGTGTCACTCTTTATCAAAGGTAGTATGAATTATATTAAGATACTAGTTATGTCTATTACCAAATAGGGAAAGGTTAAAAATTATGAAACTGAAGGGTGAGGTAAAACAGAAGTATTCATACATAAAAGTATGAACATAGGGAATTCCCTGGTGGTCCAGTGGCTAAGACTCCGTGCTCCCAACGCACGGGGCCTGGGTTCGATCCCTGGTCAGGGAACTAGATCCCACATGCCTCAGCTAGGACTAGGCACAACCAATAAATACATTTTTAAAAAAAGTATGAATATACATTGTTTGGAAAAAGTAATTCGGCAAAAGGCACTAAAAACCTTTTTTACATGCTCATATCCTCTTAACTAAACATCTGACAACAATAAAGTGGTTGAATAAATGAGGGAACAGGCATGAGAAAACATTAGAAACCATGATTTTTTAAATCTTTAATGATATGGAGAAAATGCTTAGAGTAGAATTTTGAATGAAAGGTGACAACAAGACTATATGCAGCATGATTCCAACTGGGGCAAACATATAAAGAAATAAACGGTTTCCTCTCGGATGAATGAAATGGACCCAAATGATACGAATAGCAAGCTGGAATGGGAGTTTTCACAGCTTTTCTTCTTTGTACTCTTCACCAACTTGCAAAATTTCTAAATGTGCATATAATACTTTCCCCCAGTAATAAAGTACATAAATTTTTTATTAATTTAAGAAAGACTCAGATTTGCAGAAAATGGTAGAGAAACCATTTTCACCATCTAGTCATGGGGTAGGGGAACGAGTGGAGAACTATGAAGAAACCGACTTCAGTTTTTTCAGATACAGGGTAGTCTAAGACATTTAACTCATACTGAGTTTTAAACTAAAAGTAAGGCACAAAAAACCAATCTCAACACATTCTTAATAAAAATAGCTGACACTGATGGCATGCTTGCTCAGGGCTGTGTGCTAATTGTTACACTGAAGTCGTCACTGCAGGGTTATGAAGCAGGGAGTGAAATCATGCTTTTATAGGTGAGGAAATAGGAGGAGGGAAAGGAGGAATGGGAATTAGATGGTTATTAATATTTTTAAATAATTCAATTCCTCTTGTCCTTGACTATTCAGAGCCTTGGTTCTAAAGAGATTAGTGTCTAAAACTCCTCAAGGAAAACTAAAATTTTAGGCTAGAGAAGAAGCCAGAATACCACAGTCTAATTGGGCCTGTGTGCAATTCGAGGGGCAGGAATCCTGCCACTCTGGAGTGGCAGACACAGTGCTTAAAGCTCATGAGAAAGCAGAGCGAAGTCCAGTCTTTCTACACAGAAGAGCCGCCCGGACTTCAGAGGCACCCAGGCTCTCTCCACAGACTGCTTAGTCCCACCTCCAGCACTCTCCTTGGCTTCCTCTCCTCCTCACACCGCTACAGCCCTCCACACGAAACCTTTTCTCCCTCCTTCTCTCAAACCCCACGGTATTTAACAGCTTGACAGGCACACATTACAAGGTTACACAGCTTCTGGCTTGTCCTGAGGGCTCTTCCACACGTGCCTTAAAAACAAAATATTTTATATTGCCAAATTCAAGCTGAACACCTAACAGATGAACCAATGCTGCTATCAGTCCAAGCAGGGGAATTAAGCCACATCCCTACCAAGGTCCAACAAATTTGGGACACAACAAGCATACTTTTCAAGACTCAAGTCACCAAGAGAACAGGTGAGAACCTTCTGAAGTGGCACACATGTCAAGGTTAATCCTACTGGTCAGCTCTCTGCAACCTGGCCTTGTTTTTCTTCTAGGTCCAGAAACTTGCCATCTGGGAGCACCAGAGAGCACTCTTATTAATCCAGCCCAAGGAAGAGAAACAAGCATGTATATGCTTTTCTGGGCTGACAAACAACCAAGTTAAGAGGCACCTTTTACATCAGTGATTTCTCTTATCAGGTAGGACAGCTGCACTGTGAACTGTTTCTGAAACAGTACATTCATTGAGAAAGGCTTTCCCCCTTGATACAGAGCCCAGACTGCCCAAATAATAAGGTAAGCCATGCATGCTGTACCTCAGACCCATCTGCGTTGAAGTGGTCCAGCGCCTGTTTTCGGATTTCTCCCTTGATGGAACCATCCAGACGCTGTAAAAATAAACCACGAGAAAATCATAAGGTAGGAAAATCAGCTGCACTCAAAATAGAACAGAAGACTTGAAACCCTCCTCACTCCAACACCCTCTGAGTAAAAATAACCAAAACACACTGGCCAAGTGCTGTCCAGGGCCTCTGCTTGAGCAGCACACCCAACATGCCCCAAGCTCTCCGGTTACACACTCAAGCTCAGAAGCTTCTGGTTCTAAGGGACACCTACGTTCACCCAAGGATCAGTAAGGCCGCTAGGACATAAGGAGAAAGACAGCAACCGAGCTGTGCTTAGAGGCTCTGTCTGATTTTCCGTCTGTGGGTACTCAAGAGACTAGGAAATACTACCATTTGTCCCCTCCTGCGGAATCAGCTCCTGCGGAAAAGTGATGCTCCTAAGCTAATATGGCTGAAAGTTGCCCTGTTATTAACTGCTATATACACCAAAAAATCCTTTACATAATTTTGTTTGGAAGATATTTTCCCACAATATTGAAAACATTAAGCTGGTCATACCCAGCTTTTCCAAAAACTAAAGCAGCCAAAACGTATCCTCAGGAGAGCCCCTGGCATTTCCCAGCACGTACAGTTCTTACAATAGACTGTATGTCAACTCTAGGTCCAAAACAAAGTCACCGTGGAGATACCATATAATATGTAGATACTGAAGAACTACTACCTGTACACTGTATAGAAAGCATTTCTCACTCTTTAAAATCATTTTCACATTGCTGCCCCTTCATCACCACTTGAGACAAAGTACCTCATTTTACAGAAGGCAAAACTGACCAGACAGATGTTGTCCACTAGCCAGTGACCAGTGAGGGGGTGGGGCGGGGTCTGGAAGGACACACAGCTCAGCGCTCTGCCCACCAAACCCAGAGCCACCTGGACATGGCAGAATCACACATGGGGACCCTCCTTCTCCTTTCTGACTACCTGCTCTACGTGAGAGCCCTGACCCAAAGGTAAGTTTTGAAATCAGAAAACCCAAACGCCCTCTTTTCAGTATTCTCACTAAGCGAAGGCATTAGGCATGATGACCTGAGCAGACACCAGACTCCTCATTCCCTAAAGAAAAAAGTAACATGCTCTGATTTCACTTGATGCCAAATGATGAGCCAGACCTGAAAGCACCCAGGGAACAGATGTACTCAAAGATCACTGACTCTCCCTACTGTGGTATTTCTGATAATAACCACAGTATTTAACTATATTCTAAGACAGCTACTGCAAGACCACACCAGGTATTATGGATATAACTAGGCCTTTTACCATATTATGAAAGATAATCTGCTACTGAGTTTTAAAGCTTGGTCTTCTTAGAATCACTAGCTTCAAGTATCTTCAGTATCAGCCTAACTGCATTAGTCCATCCAAAACTAAAGAAAAAACTTACTTAATAATTAAAAATCATGCCTTAAATGTCTTAAAAATCAAAGCATTAAAAAATATTAGGCCAAATAGGATGGGGAACACATATACATACACCCATGGCTGATTCATGTCAGTGTATGGCAGAAACCACTACAATGTTGTAAAGTAATTAGCCTCCAACTAAAATAAATACAATTAAAAAAAAAAAAAAAGAACAATTCCTTCTCAAATGAAATGTATCATGCTGAGGATTTTGTTTGTTTGTTTGTTTGACTAAAAGAATAGTTATGACCTGTACCATTCCTATGGGAGAAAAAAACTCCTCTTGGCAATCACAGCTGTGTGTAAGTTTATAACAGAGGAAAATTTGTGACCACTGTTTTTCAGTTTTGTGATCATCATTCCTTTGTATATCACTACCGTATGCTCTTCTTGATAATCCAAACTTTAATATGCTTTTTGTTATCACTGATCACAGGTATTTTCTATTCATTAGGATCTTGTTCTGCTACATAATTTCTGTCCACCATAGTCACTAGCAACAATTGATAATAAAATGTGTGTTTCTCCAGAATTGAAAAAAAAAAAAATAATAAAAAATGTTAGGCCAAATGAATTGCACACATGCCTATACAGAGATTACAGATAAGTTTTTGTTTTTTTATTGTCTAACAGGCAGAAAAACATTATGCTAAAGAAACTCCTTCTTCCCTCTTATTTTTCTCCTAATCTTACTGGAGATTAACGAATGAAGATGAAAACCCTTAATTTTACAAAAGTAAAATTAAGACCCTCCTGGAACCTTAATCTCAATTTGTTTCAAACAAGAGAACTCTTTGTTTTCTACTTGAGGATAACTTAACAAGCAAAGCATACAACCTAGAAGAGAGGGAGGCAGAGAGGAAGGGAGAGGCCCCAAGTACCGAGCATCCTTACCTGGAAAGGGTAGTGCTTAATAGTGAGGTACTCAGCCAGGATGTCCAGCATCCTCACCATCTGAGAGAAGATGAGGACTCTGTTTCCTCTTTCTCGGAGTCTTGTCAACAGCTTATCTAACAGAATCAGCTTCCCACTGCTCCTGATCAGGGACTGAAACATTAAAAGACACGATCATGATCAAAAGGATACTTCAATCTGCCCTTTACCTCCAAGAGTTCATATTTTTTAAATCATCTTTAAGCTTTTGGAAGCCTTCTGCAATCTAGCTGACAAGCAATTCCTGAAATGTTCTTTACCTGGCATCTGTGACAATATACTTTCCAGATTTTTCCTAGCTATTTGGTTTTTCTCACTTGTTTTTAAAGCTTATTTTGATGCTCCTTGAAGCGCCATCAAGGAGGAAAAGGAGTGTTTTTATTAAAAGCATCTTCAGAAACTAAACTCTCCTTAAGAAACTAATTACAAACAAGGTAAGCACACACCAGAAGAATTTCCTGTCCATTTTCCCTTTCATTTTCTTCAGGGGGTTTAATCAGGTAACAGTGGTTGCAGCATTTCTTCAGTTCCATCACAATATTAAGGAAACCAGATGTGCTGCCTCTTGTTCCTTTGGCAAGAGCCTTGTAATTCCTGGTCAAAATCCATCTGCAAATTAAAAAAATAATGATATTATTAGATGCAAAGAAAGAGAACAGGGTATGCCAGAAGATTATAAAAAGAAACACTATTACTGAGGGCATGGAGGTGGAGGGGAATTAAAAAGGCAAGGAAGGATGCTTTATCTTCTATCTCCTGCCACCTAACCAGGAACCCTCAAACATCTCCAGAGTCAGACCATTAAACATTCTATTCAGTATTTCAACCTGGCTGAGCATAGGAATATTAAAAGAGGATAATAACAATAAAAAATTTGATGTATGATGCAGGGAGCTCCATGATTAAGGTTCTCTGTGACAACCTGCAGGGATGGGATGGGGTGGGAGGCAGGAGGGAGGTTCAAGAGGGGGACATATGTATGCCTATGACTGATTCATGTTGGTGTATGGCAGTGACCAACACGACATCCTCCAATGAGAAGTAAAGACTTTTTTTTAAGAAAGCCAAGGCAAAATATGTATATACATATATATATATACTACAACATATGTTACATTTATGTATTTTACATAAACAACGACTGTCACTGAAGCTGTCTTTAATATAGTATAAAAGTGGAAATTAAGCTATCACAAATTAGGAAGTCAGGTAAATAAATGAAATATATCAAAGACAGAAGCTACATATCCATTTAAGTTGTGTAAAAGGGAGTTTTACAGAATACAGTGCTCATGATGAGAGTGTTTTACAACTCAGTTTGGAAAGAAGGGAGGATGGGGTACATGAATATTCACACATATCCAAATAAGCTCTAACCACAAACTCCAAAATATGAGAAGCACTTTTCTTCTGCACTGTGAAATTTCTCTTTACTTTTAGCAATCACATGTTTAGGAACCCATCTCAAAGAGGGATGCTCAAAGACTATAGCACTATTTATAAAAGGCAAGTATTCGGAAATATCCAAATCTCCATCACTGAAGGACTAGTAATGAACTTTTCCACAGACCCACTATGCAGTTGTAAAAAGGAAGGGCTGCCTGTCGCTGTAAACTACTGTGGAGTGTTCCCCAGCACAGCTGTTTGGCACCACTAAGTGGAAAAAGTAAGGTACAGAAAGATGCACAGTGTGCTACCATCTGTATAAGAAGAGAAAGGCCAGAACAAGTTAGTGTGTATCTGCTTGTATTTTAAAAATTAAAAATAAAGGAAAGATAAACACTAAGATTTTTAAATATAATAGTAGTCATTACCTAAGGAAAAGAGAAACTAGAATGGAGGAGACAAAGATGGAAGGCAGGTATCTTTGAACAGGCCAGTCTTGGCAGTTTTGGCTTTGGAGCTCTGTTAACTATTATAAATAATCATAAACAAAATTAAACAAAGCAATTCCTTAAAAATAAATTTCCCTCTCTCTGACCATATATAAACTGCTATTTAAATCTGTGTTGAGCCCTCACTAAAAAAGGCAGTTTACCTGTCAGTTCTCCCATGTTTTCCTGGCACTGATCTTAATCCCATTTGGGCCTGATTCAGCCAATGACTTACTTATAATACTGTTTCTGAAGGGCTGACATCTCCACTCTGAGAATCTGTTCCACTTTGGCAGGAAGAGATTTCTCTACATCTTTCTTCACTCTCCGGAGAAGGAAAGGCTCTAGCACCTTATGAAGACTCTGATAGCCATTCTCTCTCCCTTTCCCATGGTCTTCTTCAAAATCTTCCCAGAACTCAAACCTAGAGATAAAACAGAACAGTGCTACTCAATTACATAGGAGAAAAAAAAATTTCTTTTTCCAAATAAAATTTCTTTTTTGAAGAACCAACTAGGAAAAAAAAAATAGTCTGTTAAAAAAAAACGAGTCTTCCCTATAAGGATAAATAAATTTTATCTTTCACTAGCTCTTGAATACAAGAGATTGGAAAACAAAAAGGCAAGGGAAAATCAACTGAATCAATTTCATCAGTCTATGCTGGATAACAGTAGTTTCCGATTCTCAGACTGGATCCAGGGTTGACAAAATATTTCAGTAAATCATGCACTTAGTACATAAGTAACATACTTTATTTTTGGGGGCTCCAAAATCACTGCAGATGGTGACTGCAGCCATGAAATTAAAAGACGCTTACTCCTTGGAAGGAAAGTTATGACCAATCTAGACAGTATATTAAAAAGCAGAGACATTACTTTGCCAACAAAAGTCCGTCTAGTCAAGGCTATGGTTTTTCCAGTGGTCATGTATGGATGTGAGAGTTGGACTGTGAAGAAAGCTGAGCATCGAAGAATTGATGCTTTTGAAATGTGGTGTTGGAGAAGACTAGAGAGTCCCTTGGACTGCAAGGAGATCCAACCAGTCCATCCTAAAGGAGATCAGTCCTGGGTGTTCATTGGAAGGGCTGATGCTGAAGCTGAAACTCCAATACTTTGGCCAACTCATGTGAAGAGCTGACTCACTGGAAAAGACCCTGATGCTGGGAGGGATAGGGGGCAGGAGGAGAAGGTGACAACAGAGGATGAGATGGCTGGGTGGCATCACCAACTCGATGGACATGAATCTGAGTAAACTCGAGGAGCTGGTGATGGACAGGGAGGCCTGGCATGCTGCAGTCCATGGGGTCGCAAAGAGTCGGACACGACTAAGCGACTGAACTGAACTGAGTATGTTATTGTGATAAAATGTTAGGTAGAAAATTAATCATAAATTATTGTTTAATAAGCTACAATTTACAGGGAAAACAATATTCAGAGATAAAAGAATAATTAGTGGTGATATCACAGCTGTCACCAAAGGTAAAAATTATATCGTTTCCATCAGTCATCCTTACTGCTCACAGATTTAAAATAGATTACAATGACAGTCAACCACACAACAGCCCCCAGACAAAAAGAAGGATATGTGATACAAATCTGATACTAACAGAACTTGGAGGCACAAAATTTACTAATGAAATTTAAAAACATGTCACCCATAACAAATTCTACCTACAGATCAAAGTTTCTCCTGTATAAATATTAATTCAACCATCCTTGGATCACTAAAGGATCTGTGGCAGAAATTCAGTATGGGACATTTTGATCAAAGTTCTTTCAAAAATAAAAATTGAAAGAAGTTTATTTCATGGGGCTTAGAAAAATATGCTCTGACTTGCCACATGAAAGCCAACAAAGCACTTGGAAGAAGCTGCTCAGTTTTGTGTACAGACTGAAGCTCAGCAGAGAAGATGCTGCCCACAGCCTGCCTTCCGACAGCAGGATGCCCTGCTGTGCAGACGTCAGTCAAGTCCCGGAATTATAGATTTAGCACTCGACATTACCTAGAGCTACCATGTAATGAGATCTCTGATAAGAAAGTCAAAGACAGCAAATGTCAGCACTGCCACTGGCCACAAGGAAGTCACCGCCTGCTGCCACCTCTGAACTCATGGATGGCCAGGCAAGCAAGTCATCAGGCACTAGGAGCATCCGTTTCAAGCCCACGTGACACCTGGTAATGCCTGAAACAACCATGCTCAGAGGTAGAGAAAACGACCTTTAGAGGCAGAGATCTGAAAATACCATTAAAGCATCTCCCTCGACAAACCAAAGGTACACTGTATTTTGCCACACTGCTAGGAAGATAAGAACATAAAATAAATTGAAGAATTAAAACTGATAAGAGGATTAAAAGGAACAACGTAAAAAGTGAGCTATCTCAGCAGCATCTCCACGCAAAATGTATGCGTCAACTGGCAGTGAAAGGCCATTCCTACACATCAGGCTATTTTCTGAAGAGTTGGGGGATAAATAATTTCAAGACAATGTTGTAATTTACAAAACGCATATTATAATTACAACTACACTAGTCTAAAAACTTAAATAATGAACTTTTTTAAACAAGACTCACTGCTCCTACTGTTTTAGGCAACAAATACTTTCACCCACCTAATGTACTCTTATTGCGTTAAAGGAGCTAATATGAGATATTGTTTCTTAGATAGATACTGAATTATTTACAAACTGCCTTTGGCTGCTTTCTGTCTATACAGATGAGTAGCTGTGACAGACCACATGCCTAGCTGAAATGTTTATTACCAGGTTCTTTAGGGAAAATTTGCTGGTCAGTTTGTACTACCATGGATATAAAAGGTGTACCGTAATCATGGTGAACTTATGATGATACTACATCACAGTCTAGAAAGTAACTATTTTAGACATTTCTCTGTTAATCAACTCCTGTATTTAACATATGACTCTCACCAAAGTAGAAACAATTCTGCATTTTCCAGATCTTGGGATTTTGGATAAACAGAAGCTCACTCTAGTGCCGAACAACAAAAAAGAAAATTAAATTGAAGTAGGTAGAATGATATATTAGAAGTCATGCGATAAATATGTGAAAGGAAAAGTGCAAAAAAATTCAGACTGGTCTAGACAGCAGAAGCAAAACAACAACTACAAAACACTAAGAGGTAAAAATCTCTGAAAATACTCTATCAAACAGTTATTTTGCAGGGTGGGTATGAAATACACATTTGCACACGATTATATGTATACGCTGAATTCTTTGATGTAGCCATAGCCCTTTCTCGCTTTAAAAGCAAGCCCCATACTTTGCAAAAACACTACATACAAAAAAAAAAAAAAAAAAAACCACAGTGGCTCACTGATACATATCTCTAGTAAGGGTAGTAACCACATACAGTAAGGGTAGGCTCCTGGTCAGAGTCCCCGTGCAGAAAAGGTGATTGGATCGACTCTGCACAAAGGAAACACCATCTCGGTTGGTTAAAAAGAACACTAACTTTTGGATGCTGAGAACAATGGCCTATCACAGCTGAGGAAGGGAAAGTTCAGAAGTTATGTGAGTAAACCTCTCCTGTACAATGACATTTCTTCAGTGGGTCACTTCCCTAAAAGGAACAACGGTTGTCGAGAGCCGTAATGAACTTCAGAACCACCACACAGGGCAGGGGAAAAGTACTCCACAGGATTTGTCATCCACACAGCTCAGAGGGAAACAAAGGAAGCCTAAACTCAGTTAATGGGTTTCCTTCTTATACATACATCTTCGTGAAAAATGGTTTTTTAAATGTCTGAAAATAATAATGTTTTTAAAACATTACAAAGTTTACAAAGAGAAAAAGCTCTCTTACACATACACATACTTATACACACACATGCATACAGACACACACAGAGTGCATCTCTTAACTCCAATCCATCCTCCTATAATTATCCAAATGGCCACATGGAAAACTTTGGCAAACACTAACTGAATGATCATCTCTAGTGGAAAAAAGTAATTCAAAGTTCCTCTCTTCAATTATAAAAACAAGATACATAAAACTTTTTTCCAAAATGTAGCCCATGCTGGGTGGGATGCCGCAGTTGCTTAAGAGAAACAAAAAATTAATTATGACCATTTAGGAGTCAAAATCCCTACCATCCACTTCACCATTTGTACAAAAGGACAAATCTTAGCTAACCATTCACTGGAGGAAACTAAGCATCACATTTCTTTCTCTAGAAAATGAGCACATAAGTTCCCACAGGCCGCAAGGTTCCTACTATGTAGAATACTTCTACTTCATCTCTATGGTGCTAGGAAGGATGTACTATTTCTCTTTAGAATTTGAAGTTTAAAGGACATGGGCCTGGGTCACAGAAGACCAGAGATCGATCTTGGTCTATCCACTTATTAACCATATGATATGAGACACATCGATCTCAGTCTATCCACTTATTAACGATAAGATATGAGACACATTTTCATCATCTAAGACAGCATATTCTCACTACAGTCTGAGACTAAACATACACAGTGTATCAGAAGTCAGATACAAGAAAACAATATGAAAACTCTAAAGTAATATACTTGAAAATTCTCTTATCCATTTCAGAAAACAAAGATAATAATTGATACCCCCACTGTTTCTAAACTTTCATTCATCATCTGTTTTATAAGCATGCACATTTTGAAAAACACACTTTATAAGAACATGGGCTTCTGCTAACACATGATGGGCAGGGTATTTATTACAGAATGGACAATAGAATGTTTAAAAAGAGAAGGGGGAAACTGCCTCCCTCCTCAAAAAGGTGACTGCTACTGACTTACAGCGCTCTGTGGGAGGAACAGAGGATCCAGGTGAGCAGCAAACGAGACATGGAGAAGATTAGCAGCAAGCCAGGGTGGGGAGGGTAGAGGACGGCAGATGAGCAGTGCGGGGAGACAGCAGGAACTCTCTCGACTGGTGGTGACTTCACCCCTCTGGGGGACACTCGGCAATGTCTAGAGACATGTTTGGTTGCCACAACTGGGGGAGGGGGGTCACTCCTGGCATGGAGTAGGTAGCGGGCATGGATGCTACTGCACATCATAAAATGCAAAGGAGAGCCATCCCCCATTTTGCAAAACAGAATTATTCAGTCCAAAATGTCAACAGTGCTGAGGTTAAGAAACTCTGTTCCAAGAGAAGGCAGAGGAAGGAAGGGTGCAGGGGGTGGGGGGCCTTCTCTCTCACAGGCATACTATAGTGAGGACGTCTGCAAGAAAAGGAAATGGTCTAAGCCTGTTCTACCAACCACGGCAGTAAGAACATAATAAGAGTAGTCAAGTTTCTCTGTCTCCTGAGGAGTCTCAAACTATTCTTTAAAACTAAAGGTGAAAAGAGAACAGCACAGACGAATGAAGACAGAAGCACAGACGAATGAAGACAGAATTTGTGGTTACCCTCATCACCTGATGAGGAAACAAACAGAACACTTAAACGCGGGCCTAGGCCTGCTTTACAAGAAATACTAAAAAGAGCCCTTCTGGCTCAAAGTGACACCTGACAGCAACTGCACAAGGAGAGTGAAGATCACTAAAAATGATAAAGCAAAATGGAAAATATGTAAGACTGTATAAACATGTTCTCTTTTCTTAATTTCCTTAAAACACAAGTTTGAATAAAGCAATCATTTTATCACCGTATTCTTGGGTTTACAACAAGGAAGGAGGAGAAAACAGAGCTATACGGCAGAGAAGTTGCTATATTTTACCAGGATTAAATCAGTATTAACTTTAAGAATATTGTGATAAGATACATACACTAAAAACCTTGAAACAACCATTAAAAACTATTTGTTGAAACAAAAGAAAAGGAACCAAAAAGAAATGAGACACATACAGGGAAACAAAACGGACATAAATCCAACCATATCCATAATTATATTAAATGTGAATGAGCCGAATACTCCAATCAAAAGGCAGAAATTATCTTACTAGAGAAACAAGGAAAATCCAACTATACGCTGTCCACAGGAGACATTTAGACACGAAGAAAGAAACAGGGTGAAAGTACAACAATGGAAAATAGTATACTATGCAAACAGTTATCAGGAGAGCGCTAAGAAGTTATAAAATCAAAATAGACCTAAAGAGCAAGAAATATTACTGGAGATGAAGAGGGACGTTTTATGATAAAAAGGTCAACAAATCAGAAACATATAACAAAATATTGGTTTAGCCAAAAAGTTCATTTAGATTTTTCTGTACGACATATGGAAAAACTCAAATGAACTTTTTGGTCAACCCAACATAAATGTGCACACATCTAACTGCAGAACTCCCAAACTGACAGAACTGAAAAAAGTAGGTCATTCAACAACTATAGTTAAATAGTAAAATACTTCACTTTCAATTACCAATAGAACAACTAACTAGACACGGAGTCAGCAAGATATAAAGAAGGAAAACTATTAACAAAGTTGACTTAACAGACACAGAATTCTACCCAACAAAAGCAGAATAAACATTATTCTTTTCAAGTATACATGGAATATTCTCAAAAATAAAAAACATACTAGACTATGTAACAAGTAACAATTCATTTAAAGCATGTGCTCTAAGACAGAAGTAAACTACAAATCATTTGGGAAATGTATTTGGGAAATGTATTTGGAAAATAACACACTTTAAAAAAAACAAACCCATGCACAAAAGAAGAAATCAAAAGAGCAACTCAAAAATAGGTGAAACTGAATTAAAACAAAAACACAAGATAGCAACATTTATGGGCTGCAGCTCTAGCAGTTCATGGAGGGAACCTATATCTTTTAAGTACCTATACTGGGAAAAGGAAGAAAAGGACTTAAATCAATCATCTAAGCTTCCATCTTAAAAAAATAGAAAACAAGAAAATTAAATGAAAAGCACAGGAAGACAATAATAAAAATGAGAGTGGAAATAAACGAAATTCTAAATAGAAAAAAAACAAAAACCAATAACGTCCAAAGCTGGTGCCTTTGAAAACATCCCAAATATTGTTAACTTTTACCTATTGTAAAAAGACCAAGAGACAAGACACAAATTACCACAGTCAAAGTATTATTTAGATCAGTATTGATCCTTCAAACATTAAAAGGATTATGAGGAAATACTAGTTTTATGCCAACAAATTAAACAATTTAGATGAAATAAACAAACTCTTAGACACAAGTTAACAAAACAAAGTCAAGATGAAACAGAAAACCTGAATAGACCTATAACTAGAAATGGAAATATTCATTAAAAACTTTCTCATAAAGAAAAGCCAAAGCTCACAAGGCAACACTGGTGAATCCTATCACATGTTTTAAAAAGTAATACAAATCTTAACAAATTGTTTCAGAAAATAAAGAAGAGAATACTGTACAATTCGTTCTATGATCCTGATTATCAAAGCCAGAAAGACATCACTAAAACAAAAAACAAACAAAACTAGGTACCTCAGAAACAAAAATGGAATAATCTTTAACAAAATATTAGCAAATTGAATCCAGAAACATATTAAAAGGATTCAGCATTATGACCAAATCAGATTTACCCCAGGAATGAAAGGCTGACAATATCTAAAAAGTAACTAATGCTATATACCACACTGGTAGACTAAAGAACAAAAAATCATATGGTCACCTCCACAGGTACAGAAGAACAGTTCCGTTCAGTTCAGTCGCTCAGTCGTATCCGACCCTGAGACCCCATGAACCACAGCACGCCAGGCCTCCCTGTCCATCATCAACTCCCGGAGTCTACCAAAACTCATGTCCATTGAGTCGGTGATGCCATCCAACCACCTCATCCTCTGTCCTCCCCTTCTCCTCCTGCCCTCAATCTTTCCCAGCATCAGGGTTTTTTCAAATAAGTCAGCTTTTTGCATCAGGTGGCTAAAGTCTTGGAGTTTCAGCTTCAACATCAGTTGAACAGAAGAACAGCACGTAACAAAATCCAACACAACTCAAGAGTTTGTAAAAACTCTTCAAAAACTAGGAACACAAGCAAATTTCCTCATCCTTATAAAGGGTACCTAACAAAAATTCTGTAACATCCTACTCCCACCAATTCTACTCAACATGAAAGTTCTATCCAATACAGTAAGACAAGAAATAAAAGGCATCTACCTACACTGGAGAAATGAGGTACTACAGCCTTTACTTAGAGACGTGAGTCTAATAAAGAACTTCAATCTAGACCACTTTTAAAAAAATTAAAAACCGCTTCAACTCATAAAGGGTGCTACCTGGCGGAGCAGAAGGATGTGTACGCATCTTTTCCTGCGAGAACACCAAAATCGCAACTAGTTGTTAAACAACCATTGACAGGAATATGTTGAAACACAACAAAAAAAAGATACCCCACGTTCAAGGACAAAGGAGAATAAGAGAAACGATTTAACTTAAAAATGGGTGAAAGACTGAACAGACATATCACCAAAGATATGCTAATGGCTAATGAACACTTGAAAAGATGTTCAACATTATAGTCATTATAGAAATGCAAGTCAAAACACAATGAGATATCACTACCCACCAATGGCTAGAATCCAAAACACTGATAATACACCAAGTATCAGTGATGGTAGACAGAAATGAGAAAACTCAAACATTTCTGATGGGAATGTAAAATGGTACAGTCTCTTTGGAAAACAGGTGGTAGCTTCTTAAGAAGTTAAATATATACTTTATGAACAACCGAGCAATTCCACTCCCACGTATCTAGTCATTAACAAAATAGCCCCAAACTGAAGCAACCCAAACATCCATCAACTGGTGACTGGGTATGTATAGAATGGAATATCACTCCATAATAAGAGAATAACTCCTAATAAATTCTACAACATGGGCGAACCTCAAAATTATTATGCTAAGTAAAAAAACCCACAAACAAAAGATTACTTATTAGGATTCAATTTAGATGAAATTTTTAGAAAAGGTACATCTCTAGAGATGAAAACTGTTTAGTGATTGCCTAAGGCTAGAAGTTGAAGCAGAGATGAACTACAAACAGGCAAGAAGGAACTTTTTTTGGTAAAGAACATATTCTAAAGGTAGACTGTGGTGATGGCTGTACAATTCTATAAATTTACTAAAAAGAAAAAAATATTGATTTGTATGCTTAAAATGGTACATTCTATGGTTGTTGTTGCTGTTTAGTTGTCCAGTCATGTCTGACTCTTTGCAACGCCATGGACTGCAGCACACCAGGCCTCCCTGTCCCTCACCATCTCCCATATCACATTCTATGGTACATACATTATATTCCAACAGGCTGTTACCTCAGGCCATCCAAAACATGCCTTGCTCAGTTTACGGCACAGAGCAAGCACTCAAGTCTTCTCAAATTAAAAAAAAAAAAAAAATGTGGAGCATTTATCCGTTAATTTGACAATTCTTAATTGAACTGTTTACTGCATGCCATGTACTATTCTAGTTCTGTGGACCACAGATGAATAAGTAAACAAGATCCCCGCTACTTCTGAATGCATAATTTAATGGCATGGGATCAGTGAGGAAATAAATGGAGAAAAAAAAAAAGGTGCCATATAGAAAATGAAACGGGGTATAGAAAATAAGCATGTCTGATAAGGAACTTCAGGTTCGCTGGTCATATAAGCCAAGGCAACAATATTAATAAGTGACTTCCCATCTGAAGATGAGGAGAAAGAACATTCCAGACAAAAATAATAGCAAATGCTTGGACCCACACATATATGGGCACGTTATCTTTGACAGAAGAAGCAAGAATATACAATGGGAAAAAAACAGTCTCTTCAACAAGTGGTGTTGGAAGAAGTGGACAACTCTGCAAAAGAATGAAATTAGAATACTTCCTAACACCACACACAAAGATAAACTCGAAATGGATTAAAGACCTAAATGTAAGACCAGAAACTGTAAAACTCTTAGAAGAAAACATAGGCAGAACACTGTATGACATAAATCATAGCAAGATCCTTTATGACCCACCTCCTAGAATCATGGAAATAAAAACAAAATAATTAAATCGGACCTAATTAAACTTAAAAGCTTTTGCACAGCAAAGGAAACTATAATCAAAATGAAAAGACAACTCTCAGAATACGAGAAAATAATAGCAAATGAAACAAATGACAAAGAATTAATTTCCAAAATATACAAGCAGCTCATACAATACTGGAATACTGGAAAAACAAACAACCCAATCAAAAAGTAGACAGAAAGATCTGAACAGACATTTCTCCAAAGATATACACATGGCCAATAAACCTATGACGAGATGCTCAACATCTCTCATTATCAGAGAAATGCAAATCAAAACAACGAGGTATCACTTCACCACAGACAGAATGGCCATCATCAAAAAATCCACAAACAAGTACTGGAGAGGGTGTGGAGAAAAGGGGACACTCCTGCACTGCTGGTGGGAATGTAAACTGATACGGCCACTATAGAAGACAGTACAAGGATTCCTTTAAAAACTAGGAATAAAACCACCACCTGACCCAGCGATATCACTTCTAGGCATATACCCTGAGGAAACCCAAAACTGAAAAAGAAACACGTACCCCAGTGTTCACCGCAGCACTATTTACAATAGCCAACACACGGAAGCAACCTGGATGTCCATCGACAGATGGATAAAGAAGCTGTGGTACATAGACACCATGGCCATAAAAAGGAACACATCTGAGTCAGTTCTAATGAGGTGGATGAACCTAGAGCCTATTGTAGAGTGAAGTAAGTCAGAAAGAGAAAAACAAGTATTGCATAATAACACACAGACACGGAAATCTAGAAGGAAGGTGCCGACGAACCTGTTCGCAGAGCAGCAGTGGAGATGCAGACACACAGAACAGACTTAGGGACCAGGGTGGGGGAGGAAGGAGAGGGTGGGACGAGTGGGGAGAGCAGCAGGGACGCTCATACACGAGCGTATGTAAATAGATGGCCAGTGGGAATGTGCTGCCTGACTCAGGGAACTCAGACTGGGGCTCTGTGTAACCTAGAGGGGGGAATGGGGTGGGAGGTGGGAGGGAGGTTCAAGGGGGGGGGACATATGTACACCTATGGCTGATTCATGTTGACGTGTGACAGAAATAAAACCAACATTGTAAACCAATCATCAATTAAAAACAATAATAAAATAAAAGAATAGCAACGCTTGGCTTGTTAAAGGAACCAAAAGATGGCCAGAATGGCTGGAGCACAATCAGTGGTAGAGAAAATGCTAAGATGGATCAGACTAAGTAGGGTATTCCACATTAGGGTAACAATTTAGATTTCAAGTATCATCAAACACCACTGGATAATTTTAAGTTTTATGAAATGGGCATACCATCTCTCCCACAAAAATCTTTTCAGTAAAGACATCCCACAATTCTTTAATAAGGTAATTTTAACAAATCTGAAGTTGATGCTTTTATTATCAAAAGCTTAGATTTAAGATATTTTATTGTCAGATTGTATACCTTGTATACTCCATTCCAATTATATTGATGACCTTATAGCTACTGGGAGAAGGTCTGAAATGTTTTCTATGTCGATTATTTCCTCCAAAGCATTAAATGATTCAAATGCTTGGCAGACAATATGCTTTCTTCCTTAACAGACTGATTTCTGAGCTTTCTATCATTTGTTGTAAAACATTTCACACTTTAATTGCTGCCTCAGTTCAATGCTTTGCTTTTCCCAAACCATGCCATCTGTTTTCCCTAAGGTCTGCTAAAAAAAATTAAAAAGCATTGGCATTTCAGACATTCTAGCATCTTTTGAAATACATAGGAAGGAGCTTACTTCTCCGGCATAATAAAGTGCAGCAAGGACCAGAGCTCTTTGAGGGAATTCTGAAGAGGGGTCCCCGTAATCAGGAGCCTATGGTTGGACTTGAAATCAATCAGAGTTTTATACAATAAAGAGTCATCATTCTTCAACCGATGGGCTTCATCCACTCCCAGAAAGGCCCAGTTAATACTGCCCAGCACAGTCTAAAGCAAAAACAAAACAGAAGGAGCCACCAGGTCAGAAGGGAACCCAAAATACTTTCAAGTGTTAATTATCTCTGTACAAATACCATCACAAAGGTTTACATAGAAACATTTACTCTTCACTGACTCAAAAGTATGTAAGACTCTTCTGTTTATTCTGTTAGTTGCCAGATTGGTGTTTACTCAAAAGAGCAGGTCATCCTCTAAAACCTACAGGGGGTCTTTTAGGTATTGCTGCATGCCTCAAAGCAAAAACACAAAAACTGGTATGCTGGGCAAAAACAACACAAAAACAAAAACTCATGATTTTGCAGTCTCTCCTTAATTAAGATTCTTCTCTGCTATTCTCCATCCCAACCCTGAAGCACAGAAACACCAAGAGCCACCAAGCTGTATTTGTTTACACCTATCATCATCAATGGGATCACTTGGCACATACATTTCATAGTAATGGTAGAAAGGAGATAATTTAAAGAGCTTCATTTTTCTGTCCTCTTCACAGAGACCATTCACAGCATCTGTTCTGGAGAAGTGCTTAACAGTAAGATGGCAAATGCCTGAGAGGCACTCAAGACCAGCTTCCAACGACTGACCGGAATCTCCTGTCAGTTGCGGGCCTCAATACTCTTTCATCCCGTTTTATTCAACTGGCTTAGGTGACCCAAGGTCCCCTTCAACTGTAAGGTTCTGGGATTTTTTTTTTAATATATAACCTTATTTTCTTCATGGATTTTCTGTTCTTCATTTGTTTGCTTTTGAAAATAAAAACAGAAAAATAACATGGCAAGGGGGAGGCAAAGACCACACCATTTGGACAAGTCACACTCTTGGGTTACCAATTACACACCTTATCTTTTAAGAGGATCTCATATGTTGTTATAAGCGCATTGAACTTTAGCCTTTTGGTCTGAGAGTGAATCCATTCATATTCTCGTATCTATAAGAGAAAATAGAAATTAAGACACAATTTCTACTTTAAGCTTTCTATATCACCACCAAGTCTTATGACAGATGCAACAAAATATGCCAAATAAAAAATTAAATCTAATTAGAACTTAATGAATACCTTATACATTCTAAACTGATCTAAGCAACCAAAGCACAGAGCAATACAAGTTAGAATTACAAGATCTATTACTGAGCAGCAAAAACTTTATTGCCAGAATTCAAATAGTCTTCTCTCCCTATTCCCCCACCTCCACCCAATAAGTACATTTGAGAAAAAAATGCATTTCATGAGCAATTAAACCCTGGTGACTTGAACTTATCTAGAGATCTTCCAGCATGAGAATTTTCTTAAGGAAATATAATTTGATTATTCTTTGGGTAGGGCATACTTTTATTAGTAAATAAAACAAATTCCAACTTCTGATTTGGTCAGAAATTTCATTAATCATATAGCAGTAAGATGTGGCCCCCAAGAAGGAAAGGGAGGCTTACAGGATAAAAATACAACCTAGTAAGAATGAAAATAACATCAATGCAGAGAAACATAAAAACTAACACATTCATACAAAAGTATAAAGTATATAACTGGACACCCAGCAAGCACAATGGCCCATGACAAAGCTACTACAGTTTGGTTATCAGGTTAGGAATGGAAAATGGGTCAAGGAGAGCTTGAGAAAATCACCATCAAGTGGGAAGGAAGAACAGAGAAAAGGAGTACTGGGAAGAAAAGAAAGTCCCTGACTCCACAATTATTTAGGGTTCATTTTCTTTGCCCTCACCTTTCGGTGCAGTAGTGTTTGAAGCAATTCTACATAATCTAGATTTTCTTTTTTAATGGTTAACGGATGGATTAACAAACCGAGGAACTATTATGTACTTAGAAACTCAAAATTAGAGCAATGAAATCTGCCAGAGTTTAGGTTAGGCAATTTCAATGAAACTATTTGATAAAAATAAACTTGAATTAGCACAATAATACATGGTGAGAATGTCTCTCTAAAAGGTTTTAGGATTCCCAGTGGCTTGCTCTGATTATAAGCAACTCCCTAGAAACAGTTTATTCCAACATGCAACCAGTGGTGAAAAACCCCAGGTCTGGGATTGGACACATCCTTGTCCCTACCCCAGCTCTGCCACAGTCCAGCTGGCCTGAGGACAAGTGTTAACCTGTCAATTTTCTTCATCAGTTGATTGGAAAGAATATCATCTACTTTAAAGATCATCATAAGGATTATAGGTAATATATATGAAGTACCCAGCACAGGGCCTAGCACACAGTACCTTAAAAAATGTTACTCGTTATCAAGAAAAGATCTGTCAAACAAAGATAAACTTAAGTCCGTGTGTTCCAAGTTCCTGATGCTCAAGTTAACTTTGGTATCAAACAAATACTTCTCATGTCTGCTGCTCTGAAGCTCACTGTCCTTTTATTCCTTTCTTATAAGTTATACAACTGCCCCATTTTTTAAGTTAGGAAACAAACTCTAAGAACTAAATTATTTTCAGTAATATCTCTGTCAAATACTATTAATATTTCATAAGGCATAAACTATCACATAATCCTTTGTAAATAAAGTGGTCTTGAAAGTACAGAGGAAAGAAAGAAGAAAAACTTAATATTGCAACCCAACTAGGAAAGATTCCCATTCATGTATTGCTGCTGTTTTTCTTTACAAAGTAAGCATACATTTTTACAACTATCAGAATTGTATTTTTGTGATACAGAAATCTCCCAGTATCAGGGGCATAGCACAGTGTCAGAATCACAATTTTACTAAAGACTATAATAGCTTTAGGTCAATTTCCAAAATACATTTATAACACAGATTCTATCCCAATTCTTTTTGTTTACACACCGTATTTCTGCTCATCAGGTCACCTATGTAAACCACTACGTTAATCTCTGGTGCCCAGATTTCAAACTCCCTCTGCCATGAGGTGAGGGTGGATAAAGGGACGACTATAAGAAAGGGGCCATACAGCTGGTGTTGGTGGAACAGGTAGGAGAGGAATGATATGGTCTGGATGGTCTTTCCTAGGCCCATTTCATCAGCAAGGATTACACTGTTACTTCTGCAGAAAGAAAAAGATAAGAACAAAAAGATCATCAGTTCACACACAAGAAACAAGCAGTACGTGCAAACAGCAGAGGCATCAAGGCCTCACGATATTCCTCAGCAAGACATGGGTTTTGAGCCTCAAATGTCTTTCCTCTCCTCTGCAATCAAGTCTCCTACGTCAGAAGACAGCAAGGTAACAAGTAATCTAAGTATATCGAGGTCCGGATTACTCCAAGAGCTGGTTTAGATTATGTCCTGTATCTTGCATTTTGGTCTTTTCCAGCTACCTCTTGTAAAAGAAGGCAGGTTTGTAATAGTGGTGTATACAAACACATGACCTGGGCTCCATCAATACAGAAAGCAGAGGCAGACGGGCTACCCCACTACTGGTGAGCCCTACAGCCTGACAGTCACGGGCCCTTGTTCACACTGCCCACCCATTCCACTGCCTGCCACTGGGCTGTTAATGCTATAATTACTACTCTCCAGACCTACATGCCGCAGGCTCACAGAGCTTGTTTTAAACGTACTAGTACCTAGCAGGGATAGGCTGCAGATCAGATCTCTGAATCCCACCCCAGACCGGCTGAATCGGAATATCTGGAAAAGGGCTCAGAACTCTGTGATGTTAACAAGCACTTCTGGATACACTGTAATATGAGTATACTCCTTGGACCACACTTTGAGAAACACAGCTCTCGAAGACAGGCAGGATTTCAATAGGGTCCTAACAGGAAAGGACTGTCCAGATACTAGGAAAAGACTTTAATTAATTTGAACTAATTTAAACTTAAAAAAATAGCCAGAGTTAGGAAGTATGTTCTGGAAATAGAAAAGAGTCCATCTGGCAGGAAACCAGGGATGCATATATGCCATAAGGTTAAAAATATAAAAAGGTTCTTGAAAATCAGGCCATGGGAGATTTACGTATGTATAATACACACTTAATCAGTGGACCAGAGAGAACAAAAACTAACATTCAAGTTAAAGACAACTAATTGATTAGAAAAACAAGACATTTAATTCACCAAGAAGACATCTCTTTGAGTGATTTCCCTCTTATTTCTCTCACCTTTTCACACCACTAGGGAGGAAACAGGGTTAATTTTCTCCAACATTTCCTCTCCCTAGCAAACTGCCACTGTCCATTTATACACATGAAAGGAGGTTTGGATTGATCTGCCTGTTTTTCTGGAACTAGACCAAAACAGCATGTTACATAATGCAAGGTTCCCACAACCAGGGCCCAGTAGCTAACTGGACCTTTTTCAGCTGATTCTCAATTAATGAGTTTAAAGACTCTACAGGGTGTGATTCTGGGCTCCTAAGAGCCCCGAAGTGTAAAGCAAGAGGGTTAGTTACACAACTTCTAAGGCTCCACTTAGCTTATAACTGTCCTTTAGGAAGGTCACATCTCACTGTTCTCTGAAACAAAAATAACTTTCCAGCAATCGAGAGCAGTAGTTACCTCAGACCTCCATTCTCAAAGAAATCAAACCTCTTCAAGATCTCTGTTTCTCACATTGAATGTTAAATATTATATAAATTTTAACAAGACAAAAAATAGATGGCTCAACTGGGAAAGTCACATACATAAATGCATCTCTGTAAAGAAAAGCCATCTTTTCAGCATTGAGAAAAGAAGTTCACATATCTTTGCTTTCAAGCTGTAGTCTAATCCTGAAATAAGAATTCTTGCTTTGCCACAAAATACTGACGAATTTAAGAGTTCACATTCGGGGAAGGAATGTGCAGACAGATGTAAGGTACTTCCCCTCCTCCTCCACCTCTGTGCCGCCATAATGCTGCACACGAGTGTGCTGGCTGGCGACCCAAGAACACCACCGATGCAGAGAAGAGAGGCAAACGCCAGGTGCCCATCTATCAGACCACGCTCCAAAGTCACTGTCAGCTTTCTAACCATGATGATGAAGCACGGTCACGCTGGCAAGTTTGAAATCATCGATGATCACCAGGCTGTAAAAATTGTCGAGAACCTCGCAGGCAGGCTATGTAAGTGTGGAGTGACCAGCCCCAGATTTGATGTGCAACTGAAAGACCTAGAAAAATGGCAGAATGACCTGCTCCCATCTCGTCAGTCTGGTTTCATTGTACCAACAACCTCAGTGGGCATCATGGACCATGAAGAAGCAAGATGAAAACACAGGAGGGGAACCTTTGGATTCTTTTTCAAGGGATGTAATACATATATGCAAATAAAACGCCTTGAGGGGGTTTAAAAAGGTACTTTTCACCCTGCATGTTCTATGAGGACAGGGAAATCCTGTCTTGTCTTGCTTCACTATTAAATTCTCAAGGCCTACATGGGTTCCTAACGCACAATAACTAGGGAATACTTGAACCTGCAATGTACAGTCTCAAAGTACCTTTAAACCTCATTGTCTCATCTCTCTTTCTTCTTTTATCCCAAGACTATGGTAATCTGATTACAAAAACTGAAGGATAATTTCACAAGTTCAACTGTCAGAAAACTCTCTAAATGGGATGGCCTGTACAGCAATTGGGGAGCAGGGGAATCACAAGACTCTTTAGTACCAGTATGTAAATTAGAGATCTTCTCTCATCTTAGAACAATTCCTTCCACACCAAAGATTTGGGCAAATTACCTTGCTATTTGTGCTCACGAATAACATAGTATGACACAGGTCGCTGTCTATTACCCTCCCAATAACTAAACCAATCCAGGAGACATGTGTTTGATCTCTGGATCAGGATGATCCCTGAGAGAAGGAAATGGCAACCCACTCCAGTATTCTAGAAAATCCCATGGATAGAAGAGCCTGGTGGGCTACAGTCCATGGTATCCCAAAAGAGTTGGACAAGACATAGTGACAAAGAATGATAATAATATACAATGGGGCTTCCCTGGTGGCTCAGATGGTAAAGAATCTGCCTGCAATGCAGAAGACCCAAATTCAATCCCTCGGTTGGGAAGATCCCCTGAAGAAGGGAATAAAAAGGAGTAATTCTTTGCATCTAACAATCTTAAACAGCCAGGAACAGTAGAGAAAACATCAGACATAGTCTTCTACGTACTTGCACCAGGAGTGAGCAAGCCAGTTGAGACCTTCCAGCTGATAATCTCGGAGCTCCAGATTCTCTCCTCCTAAATATGCCGGTTGTTTCTTTAAAGCCACAAATCGTGGTCTCTGCTTCAGGGCCTGAAATGCAGAATGGAACAAAGACCAGGTGTGAAGAAAACCTTCTTCCTGTTCATCTATTAAAATGCTAGCCATGATTTCTGCGCTCTACACTAAAACATAAGAATTGACATTTCACATCTGTATCACCAACCACACCCAACCCACCATGAGTTTCTGCATCGTTGTCTACATCCCCAAAGCCAGACTGCGGCCCGAGATTATGTTAGTTATTGCTCCTTTCCTGAAGTAAGTGTGTGAACATCATTACTCAGCATCCCCTCTACAGTAGAGCAGTGAGTCGCCTATTTTCCTCTTGGCGTTACCTTACTCTATGACAGCACAGAACAATGCCTCTGGGAAAGTCTGTCTATGCATTTGTAAATTTTCAGCATTTGTAAATGCTGAAATGCAGCCCACCTCCCTTGAAGCCCCAACTCTGTGAGTCCGGCTTTCCGAAGGAAAAGACTCTGCTCTCACCTCCAGAGGTGTGAAGATTTGGCGGTCTAGTAAAACCACGTCTCCACAGTTTGCACAAAATGTGGATTCTACAGCCAAATCAGTTTGGGAAACACTGGGTTAAAAAGTTACATACATCCCATGGCTTGTGACTCTTCAGAGTCTACCAAACTTGTGGATGCCGTGAGCTTACAGGAGAAGCTCACAGGAGTGCGTCCCAAAGTGATTTGCCCACAGAAGCCTTTTCTGCAGGGAGCATTTCTCTGAATGTGAGCACTCTCTGGAATGAGTGCCCTATTAAAGAGTGTTTGATAGGGTAATTATTGTTTCAGCTCTCCTCTGTGAGCAGCTGGCAGTCAACAGAATCAGATGCCTCAGTCGCACCCACTGGAAACCAGCGGTCTGCTCCTGCCAAGTCTCCTCACAAAGCTTCTCCCGTCTGACCCCTCAACCGCTACTTCCGTCATCCTCACACCAACCGTCCCTTCAAGGGCTTATTCTACATCTTCCCGGTCAGACCTTCTGGCTTTAACTACTTACTCTGGAGTCTCCAACACACAGTCATTAGATTAAGCTTTCTAAATGAAATACTATTTCTGTCCTGCTGCTCTGCTCAAGAGGGTAGGCTTATCAATACCCACTATAGTCAACATATCCTCCTAGGTATTCATGACATACACACTTTGATGTGTCAATATCACCTCCCTCTTCCAACCCCAAGGCCTGGTGGTTCCCCAACTACATTATGAGAACATCCTTCTCTTAGTATCTTTCACGAGAGGGCAATAACCTGGGCCCTTTTATCTTGTCTAACCAGTTCAGTCTATTCTCAAGCGCAGGGCAGTTCATGTACCACAACTTCCTCTAGTTTTAAAATCCCTTCAGTGATGCCTGTGGCTCACTGACTTCTACCCCTGGACACAGCATCACACTCACTGACCTTCAGTGGCGCACCGCTTTTCACGGGTGCAGGTTTGGTGCCATGAATCTGAATGACAGCCTCTTGGACAAACAGGCCATGTCTTACATACACTTTTATTACTGAGGACCCAAGCATTCCACTTTACACAGGGAATAAACAGCAACAAAAGACAAGGATCTGTGCAGCCAGTGTAGCAAATAAGAGACCCTGTACAGACCCTTGTCTTTTGTAGAATACAGAGACACTTCCCTTTCCCACCACTTCTCTTTAAAGTGCTTTAATTCTTTCAAGGAGTCTCCACAATATCTCTGAACTAGATATATCTAAATGTGTAAATAATAAGATGAAATGAGTTGGTAAAGCCATTATACAACACGTCCTCCTCTCCTGTTTTAATGATTTTCCTTTGATACCAAGATGAGGTCATCTTCCACTTCAACATGAGAATCGTCATTTACTTCTGTAGTCTTTTCTTTTCCCAACATCTATGTGTGTGACCAGACCCTTTCAGCAGTACACCTTTCCCCTGAAAACTCAAAAGCCAGCAGTCAGCACACCTTGCATTCCCTTGTGGGGATGGTTTTTGAGTTGTTGCGACTGTGGAAGCTGTCAATGCAGCTCTGGAATTTCTTTCCGATCAGGGCTTCATCTTCCCAGCTGCACTCTGAATAGGGCAGTCCCATCCACTTGCATAGATACTCAGGTTCGTTGGAAGGGGCCGGCTTCCGACTATGAGCTATTTCACATACAAAAATTTACAGATCAGCAACTGCCAATTAAAGGAGAGGGGTGACATTCTGTTTTATGTGTAACCAAGGCAACACCACGTGGCAAAGCATGAAATTGCTCTTAAGACAATATTTATAAACAAGATCTCTCACTTACCTGGAAAGTCTGTTTGACCCAGTGTAGATTTGCTTGTCTTCACAGCTAAATAAATGGAAAATTAGGTAAGTTATCACAAAACCAAGAATATAGTGACATTTTAGGTCCTGTGAGGAAGAGTACAAATATACTCTATCTCACATCTTAAAAACATAAAAAAGAGACAGCCGTGTTCTTCTCACGACCCCCTCTGGCCCCATTTCTCTGTCTACCCTCTCCACCTGCAGCCCCACCACCCCATGGATTCATCTCCCTAGTGCCAGGCCTACTGCCAAGCTGAAGGACCAAGTCCCAGGCCTCCTCGACTGGCAACGCCACCTGCTGCCCAAGCTCCGTGAGTCTCCTGGTGCTTGACACGCCTGCCCCTGGCTGCCATCTCACTGGCGGGCCTTTCTTACTCTCCTCGGCCGGTTTCTTCCCGACTTCCAAAAGCTGGCATGCCCTCAGACTGCTCTCACCATGTATATATACATTCCTTAATGATCTCATTAAACCATAGGCTTTAAATACTATCTACACACAGATAAATTCTCAAGTTTCAATCTCCAGCTAAGACCGAGTTCTAAACTCCAGATTCACCCACTCTACAGCCTTCACAATACTATCCACTTAAATGACTGCAAAGTATATCAAACTGACAAACTAAGCTCTTGACTTCTCTCCCCTTAATCTTGCTATTTCAGTAAATGGTACCTCCAATCTCCTGTTTGCTCAGGTCAAGAATACTGGCACCACCCTTGCCACCTCTGTCGTCCCCCACCTCCAAATCTACCAGCAAGTCTTGTTAGCTTTTCCTTCAAAATAAATCTAGACATCTGACTATTCTCTAAAAAATTCATTTTTTAGTATCTATACATTACTCCCAAAAGAGAAAGTTCTTTTATCCCTGGAACTTCAACACTGCTTAAATGAGTTTCCCTGTACTTACCTATTACTCTTTCTACGATCTGATACTGTTTGTTCAGCTCCGAGGCCAGCTCTTGTTGGCAGTTGAAATATTCCACATCTTCAGGAGAAACCTTCCCTAACCTGGCCAGAAGTCAAACAGGAAAAATACATGCTAATTAGATCTGTACTCATCTATCTGTACTCATCTATCAACGCAAAGTCAAAATAGTAAAGGAAACTTAGTCTTTACTTTCATATGTCCCTTTAGTAATCTTGTACTAATAATTAGGCCAAAGATTTTAAGAAAAACATGTAAGACTTATTTTTTTACCATCTGAGCCACCAGGGAAGCCCAGAAAAACATATAAGACTTATTTTACACTGAAACACTGAAACCTCAGACTTACAGGACACACGAGCTGTTCTTGCTGATGTGGCCTGTTTATAAAGAAACCTAAAAATAAATATTTTGTGTGATGAATTCATGTGATCTGTGATAAATTCATATATCTTAACAGACAAGGTCAATAAAACTCAGATTTATAAGAAAAGATGTCTTTTTTTCATATATGATGGGCTTTAGGAGTGATTAAATGTGACATTTTTAGAAAACCAATTATTCTCAGTTATAAAACACCAGCAACTTGAAATTAAATACTACTATAACTTTCAAGGACTTTCAAAATTCTAATAATTGCTCTCCAAACTACACATACCTCAGAGATACATATTTTCGTTTTTGACTCAAAGGAAAAAAGTATCTGATTTACTGAAACAGCATATTCTGCACAGTAATAAAACAGGAATTGGAACCCATTTATCCCTAATTCCTAACACTAAATAACCTGATCACATGATACTGAAACGTGTGTCCCTGGGGGAACTTACACTTCTTATTTACTAGTCAGTTTAGGGGTGTATGTAGTGTGGCCCCACGTTTCCCATACAACCTGGCACATTCAAAGCTGTAAGCAAGCTAAAAGCCACAAGGTGATCACAGTTTCAGAACACTCCTGTCACCTCATTTCTGTAAACTGTAAAACCAAGATCAGTTTTAAGTATACCATACCCCAGAGAGTTCTCTAGCACACGAAACTCCTGACATCCAGGCCACACCACCACAACCAAAGAAAGTACCAGGTGCTTAAGGACGTGAGCCGTGGACTCAGGCTGCGGGAGCCCCAATTCGGAGCCCCCAGAGCTGCTCTGCAGCTCACTCTGCCAACAAATAACACTGTACAAATATCACAGGCTTACTGTGAGGACTGACGACGAGATCAGGTCTGAAAAACGCCCCATAAATTAGTTGTTGTTATTGAACTCTACAGACTTCCTGGCTATACATGAAAATATGTATTATCGTCAGGTCACAGTTTTATAAAAGGTAACCATGGATGCCTCCACGTTCATTCAGGTGACAGAAGCAGAATTTCATGTTCTAGACAGTCACGCTCTCCATGGACTATTTAAAAGCCCTCCCTTCCCCCAGGCTGCACGTGTATCTTTTACCCGGGACAGGAAACGTACCACTGCTTGATTTCATCCTCTTTCTTCTTGAAGTTCTCCAGTTTTTTTAGACCCTTCACTTTCTGTTGCTGTAAGGACTCTTCACTCTCCCATGTGCTGTGGATATATGACCAGCCCTTCCACTTGATGAGGTACTGGACTTCGCCTTCGTCCTTTTCAGGGTCAAAGTCGCTACTAGGGTCTCCATTAGCTTCGACTGCATATACAGTAGTAGAAGCTCCAGTGGCTGCAAACAGATTCAGTTAAATTTTAAGAAATCTATGAAACCAGACCCTGAAAAGCTTCCCAAATACACCGTTGTCTAAAGAGTCTCTTTTTGGATGAAGTACCAAAATCCTTTGTCTTCAAATATGCAGAAATTCACAAACAATACAGAATGAACATGCCCAGCAATTTCAAATGTTTTCGAGATGCAAACCCAATTTTTCCCATCTAAACATTCTAAAATTTGCTGGTGAAATCAAAGAAATCTTTGTGCTCAAACACAATAAAAATGGAACAGCAACATCCTTTTGTTTTGGTCCCTACTAACTCAGGCTAAATACATAAAATTTGGGCCTTTCTGAGCAGAGAGAAAAAGTAATTTGCCAGCTTCCAATGGCAGGGAAGTGGCAGCAGGAACCACGTCTAGCCACAAAGGTGGCAAGAAGCCCCTGACGCAGGCTAAGGAGATAGACAAGGCAGAAGAAGCATTCAAGCAGAAACAAAAGAGAAGCAGAAGTAACTCAAGGAGCTAAAAGCTAAGGCCACAGGGAAGAGTCCGTGGTCACAGGTGGAAATAAGAAAGTCAGAAAAAAGTAAGCTGTTCCTTGTGCCTGAGGCAACAATGATCCTTAAATCCATTCCTACTTAAACATTTGCGTTCCTGGCCCTAACACTTGTTGCCATCTATAGCAAGAATGAAGTACTGTCTTTGCATACCTCCTTTCTTTCCCAGCCTTGAATCTAAGACCTTTTCAATAGTTTCACTATTATCCTGCTGTTCATCAACTCCTTCTCCAGTCATTTCAATGAGGTCATCTGAGTCAGTCTCAAAGTCATCGTCTTCTTTGTAACTGCATGAGGAATAATGCGGAATAAATAAGAAACTATCTTTTCAGACCCAAAATCACCACACGTAAGATCATAAGGACAACCCCTTTGGCTCCAACATGGTGTCTGGCAGATCAGCCACGATGAAGTGGGCTCAAAGCTCATCTTCTGTTCCTGCTCAAAGTATCACTGCATGTTCATAGATGCAGGAAGGCTAACTCATATTTCAAAATAAAAACTGACTAAAATGATTTTTGTAAGCAAGACACAGAAAACTACAAGGACATTCTTATGTTTTCATTTAACGACATCATTACTATGTATAAACAAGGAAACAACTACAAAGAAAGAAAATGCATAATGAAAAAAATTGCCTAATGAAAAAATTGGTTCTGAGATTAATGCATCAACCCTGCATTTTGTCTCCCAGTAACAAGAATATGAAATTTAAGCCTTCAAGTCACTGAGCATGCTTCCTGGTACAAAAAATATTAAAACATAACCTTCTATCATATATTATACTAACAACGAAGGGTTTAGGAGTTACAAAAGAGAAAAACACAATGCTGGACGCAGTACAGCTAGCTGTAGGAGGAAAAAGTGCTAAGCAATACATTAATATATTCAAAGCCTAGTCTTAGCTTTCAAATTATTAACTGGATTCATTGAACAGGTTATTAATAACTTCAGGATTCAGGTTCACCATCTTTAGGTAAACCAAAAGAAAACTATGTACCCTCTAAAATGAAATTAAATGCCCTGTGACTGGTATAAAGTAAAATATGTATGTTTTGTATCATTTCCTTTATTTCATTTTCTATTAATGCTTCATACACTATCATAACCTTAATAGATTATTACATCCAGGTAACATTATATAAAGAAAGTGAAAGTGAAAGATTCTCAGTCATATCCAACTGCTTGCGACCCCATGGTCTATACAGTCTAGGGAATTCTCCAGGTCAGAATACTAAAGTGGGTAGCCTTTTCCTTCTCCAGGGGATCTTCCCAACTCAGGGATTGAACCCAAGTCTTCCGCATTGAAGGCAGATTCTTTACCAGCTGAGCTACAAGGAAAGTCCAACACTATATAAGCTGAAACTCAAAGGAATTTATCTGATTGAAAGTGCAATTCAAAAGTAAGACTGCAACCCAAATGTCTTTCCTAAAAAACAGTGTTATACTTTTATTTTTGTTATTTTCTTGGCCACACCACAGGGCATGTGGGACCTTATTTTTCCAACCAGGGATCGAACCCATACCCCATGCATTAGAAGCAAGGAGTCTCAACCACTGGGCTGCCAGGGAAGTCCAAAAAAATGGTATGAAATGAAGATAAAGTCACTACCACTCAAGGAAACGTGAACTTGAATTGAAGTAGTTATCTTCATAGGAATGAAGGCTTGATATGAGTTATCACTATTATTTCCATTTTCCTATTGGCCAGGACCATTCTTTTTGAAAGAACCTTTCTGAATACAATCTCAAGACACAGGTCATTATTTTCACCTGTCAAATGCCTGATCCTGGACTTATTAAAACCAAGCTCTAGCCAGTTACACTGTGACCCTTCCTCTCACTAGTGAAACCCTTCTGGGACATCACCTACCTCACATTTTTAGCTGCTCTGCGGCGCGTCTGCCTTTTGGGAGCTTCATCATCTTCATCCTCATCATCAGAAGAGTCTTGCTTTTTCCTCTTTCCACGCTGAGTCTTAGGTTGCTTTTTAACACGAGGTTTGGGCACTGTTCTAAATGAGAGAAGGAAAAATGGCCAAGTCCTTACTTCATCATTTGGTGTCTACTTTCAATCTATATAACTGTACTTCCCAGAGCAGGGCTCATAGTAGAGATTAACCAAGGGAATGTTAAAACATGAATATTCCTAGGTCCTGTTCCATGAGATTCTAGTTCATGAGAAATCTGCTTCACTAGAAACATGAAAATGGTTCTACTGCTGATACCCTCCAGTCATTTAGAAGAGATACTGTCGGTCCACTGTAACTGCAGGTTCCACATCCACGGACTCAGCCAACCATGGATCAAAAACTTATTTGGGGGGAAATAAAGTCCACAAAGTTCCCAAATGAAAATTTTGAAACTGCTGACCATTAGCAGCTATTTACATAGTATTAACATTGCAGCAGGTATTAAAAGTAGTCAACAGATGACTAAAAGTACACGGGAGGAGAGGCCTAGTCTACACTGAAATACGACCGCACAGAATTTCATATCAGGAAGGGACTTGACACCTGCAGATTCTGGCATCTATTTAACACAAGGGTCCCGGGACCCATTCCTGGTGAGGATGAAGGGAGGGCTGCACTGTGGGTTCTCTGGCAAGGATTCTCAACTGCTCCTCAGGACCACCTGACATAAACATACATACACAGCCTGTGGCTGACAGCAGCTCTTTTCTGGGCAATTTGGAATATCTACCAAAGTTACTAATGTAACCATTTTACTTCTGGGAATAAGTAAAAGATACAAACAGATAAACTGATACAGGCACTGTAAAGTACTCAATGTGGTATTTGCAGTAGCAAAAAATTAGAGAAACTGAATGGCCATCAAGTGGGAACTAGTTCAACGACAGAATACTTGTTGTTGTTGTTCAGTCACTAAGTTACATCCGACTTTTCTGCAACCCATGGATTGCAGCACACCAGGCTCCTGTCTTCCAGTATCTCCCAGAGTTTGCTCAAATTCATGTCCCTTGAATCAGTGATGCTATCTAACCATCTCATCCTCTGTCACCCCATTCTCCTTTTGCCTTCAATCTTTCCCAGCATCAGGGTCTGAAAACAGAATACCATGCAACCATAAAAAACTATGGAGGGAGGAGTTTCTTGTGCATTGGTAAAGAAAGATTTCCGAGAGATAATGAAAGAAAAATGCAGGAGAAGATGCATGGAATGTTATCATCTGTATAAAGAAGTAAAGGACAAGAAATAACTACACGTATTTTTTTCTTCCATGTACGTAAAAGACACCTGGGAGACTAGCTGAGAGACTGTGCTCTGCCACAGACCACAGGCAGAGCTGAGACCGGCCCTCCGCGGGCGGCGCCTCCCCTGCAGCAGAGACTGAGAGCCACAGACAGGAGTTCTCACAAGGAAATCAAGTACTCCCGCAGCGGTGAGAAGGTGAGAGGAGAAAGACGCTTCGGAAACTCACAACCACAGCCACCTCTTTCTCTCATACTTGCTGTAACCTACACTACACAGACAGATGACCAGAGAGTCAATAAAAGATGGGTAAAATCTAGAAGACAGAACTAGAGTGGATTCCAGGGCTGAGAGCTGAAACTCAGATGAAAGGAGAAAACACCTACTAATGAATGTCCCTACAGGGGTGGAAGGTGAGGGGGCAGGTACAACATTCTAAGCCAGGGATAGGCAAATACTTCTGCTGTAAACGGCCAGAGGATAAATATTTTTTACTTTCTCAGACAAGAGGCAAAGTTGAGGCTACCACATAGGTACTTACGTAACAAAAGAAAATAAATTTCAACAAATATTTTACTGAAAAAATTCAAAATAAAATAATAATGATCAAGTACATTTTTCGTGATAAAACATCTACTAATGAGAAGAACAGAATTCTTTTTGAAGGGATAGCATTTCACTTAATTAGGGTTCAAATTTAGTGTTCCTTATCACGAAACTACAAATGTTCACCAGAAGCTATACTGAGGGACTTCTCCAGTAGTCCAGTGGTTGGACTTGGCCTTCCAATGCAGAACCCTGGTCGGGGAGCTAGGATCCCACATGCCTTGTGGTCAAAAAATATCAAAGCATAAAAACAGAAGCAATATTTTAACAAATTCAATAAAGACTTTAAAAATGGTCCACATCAAAAAAACTTTTAAAAACAAGCTGTGTTGAGCTCACAGGCCACATAAAAATAGGTGGGGAGTGGGATTTGGCCCAAAGACAATATTTGCCAACCCCATCCCAATACTGCAAGGAGAAAAATCTTCCTGGGGCCTCGCTGCCTCCTGTCTTCCTCCCCCCATCACCAGTACCTTTTGTTGCCATTTGTCTGATCAGAAATTACCAGTTTCCTCCCACCCCCACCTACTTCCATCTCTGCACAGATTCTCTGCTTAATGTTATATAGATCATACGAACAGGGTAATAAACAGTCGAGTACGTTTCAATCAGCCAATTAAACGTAGGAAAACTTAGTTCTCCCCAAAAGAACCTGTACCCTGGTCAAATACACAGAGAGCTTTTTTTTAAGAGTGGAAGAGGTATTTGTTCCTCATAACCAGTCCACCTGGAATATGAAACAGCAAGATTCACTTCTCTAGCTATGTACTGTGCAAACACACAAAATCCATAAGTAGCTCAGTCATGTAACTACTTGCTAACGATGCAGACGGGCAAGAAGCTAACCAGGCATTCAGAATCCAGAGTCACAAGACACCGCAGCTTGTCAACCGAGGCCCTCATGCCAGCACTACAGCATCCTCCTCAACCTGACACAGACTAAGCTCAGCCAGAGGCAGAGACGTGCAAGCAAACACTGCACCTTCTGGGGACAGGTCTTCTGGCTTTCACTGTTTGCTCTGGTTCGCTCTCTGCACTGGTGCCTTGCTCCTGTTCATCTTCTGAGAGCTCCCGTTTCCATTTTTCTCTGTGATCAAAAGCAAAGCAAAAATTTTTTTTTTTTTTCTAAAAGAATTCCTCTAGATTGTTTTGCTTGAAGAATCTGGCAAAACCAATTTCAAGCAGAAGAGCCAAAAAAGGCAGAACATGTATATTTTAGGTATTAAGCTAAAAGATTTGTTTTAGCTCCAAATTTTGGTTGTGCTCCTTCCTGGGATGTGTAATATCTATCCCTACTTTGTATCTGGTATCAAAATAAATGATGAAGCTAAGGCTGTATTTTTTTTTTTTTAATTATTTATTCTGAAAAAAAAAAAATTTGTTGCCAATTCTCTAATATTCTATTTTTATTTACTACTATCATTGACCAGACTGAAGCTATAATATATACTAGATCAGAAGTTTTCAAATTTTAGTATGGATCAGAACTATATAAAGGATTTGCTGAAAGAGATTTCTGGGCCATAGCCTGTTTCTGATTGAGGTCTAACCTGAGGCCTAAAAACCTGAATGTTACCAAATTCAGATGATGCTGATACTACTGAGAGCGTTCTCTGGGCACAACACTAGCTATTTTAAGGTCTTCAGAATATGCTGATTAAACAATCCCTGAAATTTTGCTATTAACGATAAACCTACCACCTACTAATTAACCTACCCAGCTGATAAAGTAGTTCTAGTAATCCCTAAACACAGTAGTGTTCTTCTGCTCATCAAGATAACAGATGTCGAAGGAGAGCCACACCCTATAGGTGCCCTGCTCTCCCAACAGTTCCTGAAGTTTACTTGAAAACTAAAAAAAAAAAAAAAATCACAGGAGCTCAGCTCATTCCTCACCTGCAGGGAAGAAAGAACACATAGAACAGCAACTGGTCACAAAACATCTAGGGAAACAAAAAACTCAACAGGCAAGAACCTGGGTTTAGGGTTTCTCTCTAACAAAACAATTACCACTGTGCCTCTGGCCTCTGTATAGAAAATGAGGTTATGCTAATTGCAAAGTCAAGTCAATTATTCTTAATGGAAAAATAAGTCAAAGTAATAGTGGAACAACCTTTCTCAACAGTCCTACACTTGATTCAGTGGAAACACCAGGAAAGAAAACGTTCTCAAGCCTTCCATGAAAAGGTCATAGAGCACTTCCATGTACATTACTCAAGTTCTACTGACACAAGGGCAGGCAAGTGCAGATACATCTTTGTTAAATAAAGGTACAAAGAATGAATCCTATCAGTCTGTCAGACAAGTAGGGTGCTTACGGAAGGTGACTGGTAAAACATCAAGGTCTACTATTATTACCTAATATCCATCCCTCCCTCTTTAAAGCAAACCATACTTTGGGCACCTGCCTTATTCTCCTTTCCTAGAGTCTCATACAATAAATGTGTTCTAAAGGATCCAAGGAATAGATGGTGATGGACAGGAGGAAAAAAAGATGTCTCCAGCAATGGGGAGACTGATACCTAAGGATCTAGCCTTCCTTGGCCAAGTCTAGAACAGTTTATTTACCCCTTAGAAGGAGCTTACACAGTCAAACTGAAGAGCTGGTTTCATAGGAAACAAGCTTGAAAGGACATGCACGTTAAGACCTAATGGAGAACAGAAGAGATGAGAAAGCTCTACAACCAAGTATTATTCATAATTTCTCTAACTCTGCCAGGAACTGAGAGTGTTATATCAGAGTAGCTAATGAGGTCCACTTCAACAATTTTAGAGACTAAAATGGCAGTAGATACTGAGAGAATGGATGTTAAGAGTTTTCCAGTTAAATTGCAGATTTGTAGATGTACAGATAACCAAGAGGACTTTGAATCTCCCAATATAAGAAGGTACAAAAATAGCCAACCAACTGGTACAAAGTCCTCTCTCAAACCAAGTCCTTGGTTTGAGAGGGAAACTCAAACCCAGCAGGAACAAGCTGTTTGGTATATGTCAAACCCACATTTCTGCTACTCTCACCAGAACCCACTGAAGACCATTCCGGGAGGAGCTGAACAGTTAAGAGGCTTAAAAGGTTGAAAGGAGTTTTATGTATGTGTTATCTGAAATTAGTGGATTATTTCAATTTTCATTTTATTTTTCAAGAATGGTGGGGGAGGGAGCAAGTTAGGACCAGCAATACTGTTAATTCTGAGTAAGAGGTGAAGTGAAAAGGGCAAATCAATTACTAACAGACTACTGCCCCAACACGGGCTCTCCAAAAGGTGAAACCAACATCCAACCCTAGTTTGCTGGCTTCTCAAATAATGTAGACTATATCAGGAAGACTCCCTGACTAAGCTGTACATTATAAGCTGGGCTACAAAAAGAAGTCTCAAATATGAGATCATGATTAAAATATTTTTCATGTTAAAGAAGACTTGAATTGCCAGATCCAATTCTAAGAAGCCACCAGTGGGATTCCCTAAATGGGAATCAATCGAACTTTGGCCAAAATTTTGGTAACTGGGAGAGAAAAATACTAAGATTTGACTGCTAAGGCCTCAAGGCCATATAAATAGATTGGAAAAAGTCAGAATGCAAGTTAACTAGTATAATTTTCTTTCTTTCCTGGGAAAAAGTGGATTCCTTTTGATTTTTCTTTACTGGGAAAAATCAAATCTAAACAACTATAAAGAAGGGAAGGAACAAAAGCCATTTTAAAATAAAATAAGCCTAAAATCTGGCCAAGAGCTACTGAGGCTTCCTAATTAACTGTCTTTGAGAGCTCAAAGAAAGGAACTCCTTTCTCTTACACTTTAGAAGGCAGAAAAGGAAAACAGGGAATCAACTGCTTTAACAGCACTGATT
This sequence comes from Odocoileus virginianus, assembly GCF_023699985.2. Taxonomy (NCBI): domain Eukaryota; kingdom Metazoa; phylum Chordata; class Mammalia; order Artiodactyla; family Cervidae; genus Odocoileus; species Odocoileus virginianus. The sequence goes on from NC_069689.1 coordinate 51,113,319, forward strand.
TTCAGTCAAGTAAGTCTCTATGAAGAGGATAAATCTGTTCTAACAAGGACTCTCTCTTGCTGTGTCAGAGTACTGTGACAGACTTCCACTTCACAGCACTGGAAAGGAAGAAACAACTATAATCTCAGGAGAATAACTTCAAATGATTACAGATAAAATCATTTTTAAAATTCCAGGTGGAAAAAAAAAATAAATAAAATTCAAGGTGGAAGAGAGGGTTCTAGAATCACTGTTCAGTGGAGCTCAACACTACTGGGACTGTAATGAGTCATCAGAAATCCTACCCAACATTTCACAAATCAGGACAGCATGAATAGGGACTGCCTTACCTGCCTCCTGAGAAACCTGTATGCAGGTCAAGAAGCAAGTTAGAACTGGACATGGAACAATGGACTGGTTCAAACTTGGGAAAGGAGTATGTTAGTTATATGTTGTCACCCTGTTTACTTAACCTCTATGCAGAGTACATCATGAGAAATGCCAGACCAGATGAATCACAAGCTGGAATCAAGACTGCTGGGAGAAGTATCAACAACCTGATATGTAGATGATACCACTCTATCAGCAGAAAGCGAAAAGGAACTAAAGAGCTTCTTAATGAAGGTAAAAGAGGAGTGAAAAAGCTGGCTTAAAACTCAACATTCAAAAGCCAAGATCATAGCATCCAGTCCCATCACTTCATGGCAAACAGATGGAAAAAAGGTGGAAGCAGTGACAGATTTTTTTTTCTTGGGCTCCAAAAATCACTGTGGACAGTGACTACAGCCATGAAATTAAAAGATGCTTGCTCTTTGGAAGAAAAGCTATGACAAACCTAGACAGAGTATTAAAAAGCAGAGACAGCTCTCTGACAACAAAGGTCCGTATAGTCAAAGTTATGGTTTTTCCAGTAGTCATGTACGGATGTGAGAGTTAGACCATAAAGAATTGCCAATTAATTTAAAAAATGTTTTCCTCCTCTAAGCTTTTAAAATGCTAACTCACATGACTCCAGTGGAGTTAGTCCCTTCTAAGACTGTAGTCCTTAAAGTGTCAATATCACAAAAGCAAAGAAAGTCTGTGAAAGTGCTCCAAACTAATGAAACCTGACAACTAATACAATATTTAACCTGAGACTGGATTCTGTACTGGGGGTGGAAAAATACTATAAGCGACATTGGTGAGCTGAATGAGCAAACTGGAATCTAAATTAGACAATGGTATTGTAGCAATGTTAAATCTATTTACCTTGAAATTATATTTTGCTTACAAAAGAGAATATCCTTATTCTTGGAAAATACACATTTAGAATTTGGGGGTGAAAGACCATGATGTATGAAAGTCTGAAATGGCTCAGAAAAAATATTACCTTGTGTGTATACATAAACATACCTAAAGAGAACTCTCACAATGATAAAGCAAATGGGGCAAAAACAGTACGCGATGGTGAATCTCAGTATACAGGTATTCCTTGTACTGCTCTTACCCTTAAAATTTTTCAATTGTTTGAACTTAATCCCCCCCAAAAGTTGAAAAAATGGTTCCTTTTAAAAACTTTAAAATCTGTGATACAACCTGCAGGGTTTCGGAGAAACATTGCCCTGTGCTAATATGTCAAAATTTCCACTCCCGAGTGCGTCTCGCTCAGTTCTGAAGTCCATGTGCACACACACTAGGCTGTCGTTCTTGCTGAGATCACAGAGGGCCCAGCAGTGCAGTCTCTCGTGACCTGGGTCTCAGCAGCTGCAGGACCTCCTCTAAACCATGTTACTAACTAAATCGACTCAGGAGAAGAGCTCTCCACAAATCCCAGTGCCCTCCAGATGCCCAGAGGAGGGCATGACGTGAGGCCAGCCCAGCGCCCAGACAAAGAGGCACGAGGAGACCCTCCACTTATGGTGAGTTCCTAAGGAAGAGCCCAGGAGTAGACCAGCAGCCTCACAGCAGACACACCCTCTCCCCCTTCCCGACAAGGAGTGGAAAGGTTCCACTCGGGCAAAGAACGGTCACAAGGGCCTCTGAGAGCTGCCAATTTTGCAGAGTTCTCAGGATTGAAAGGAGAGGGAAAAGCAAATACAGAAATCAGTCAAAATAGCAAGTCCGATGTATCACACAGGGGCTGAAAGCTGTAGGGCTTCTCACACCTGAACGAAGCTACATAAATGAGGTGTTCAGGGACTTCCGCTAGTGCTTCAATGCTCAAGCCTCTACGCTCCCACTCCAGTGATGACAGGTTCAATCCCTGGTCAGGAACTAAGATCCCACATGGAGAGTGGCCAAACAAAAAATCAGGGGTTCAGGTTTTCACATACAGTACATTTAGATTCCTGCCAATGGACCAGCAGAATGTTGCCAGACAGTGGAGGAAAAAACACATGCATGGACTTCCCAAAAAGCCTCCAAAGCCTTTAGCCAGGGAAACTGAGATCTCCTGAGCAGGCCCTGGGACAGGGATAGAGCTTTCTGAGCTGCCACGAGGCAGGGGCTTGCCTACACTTATCATTTCTGCAACTCTAATGAAATATTTAAAACACAAATAGAAATTGTATGCCCTCTAGGCAGGGCAAAATTAAATACGATGACTTAGCATAGTTTCTAATAACTCTGTTAGGTTACCAGAATAAGTATTACCCTATTTTAGAGATGGGGTAAAGAGTCACATTACTGTGCCTCAGGCCAAATACTTAAGAATTATGCTGTGTTTAGTCACTCAGTCATGTCTGACTCTTTGCAACCCCATGGACTCTATAGCCCACCAGGCTCCTCTGTCCATGGGATTCTCCAGGCCAGAACACTGGAGTGGGTTGCCATGCCCTCCTCTAGGGATCTTCCCAACCCAGGGCTCAAACCCAGGTCTCCCACACTGCAGATGGATTCCGGCTTCTTTACTCTCTGAGCCACCAGGGAAGCCCATGAACACTGGAGCAGGTAGCCGATCCCTTCTCCCAGGGATCTTCCTGACCCAGGAACTGACCTGGGGTCTTCTGCATTGCAGGCAGATTCTTTACCAGCTGAGCTTCTAGGGAAGCCCAAGTTAAGGATTACTAATACTTTAAAACAGAGAGGCTATAACTGGGACTTTCAACGAGAGCCAAGGACAGCTGTTAACCACGGGAAACCCCTGAATTTGTGTGCAGGGTTTTGAGTATTTTTCTGAGAAGACAGGCTGTAGAATTCAGTTTGTCAAAGGGATTCATACATTCCACCCCATAAAGACTGAATAATTTCTCAAAAAAAAGTCAAATTTTTTTTTTACCGTAAGTATTTTTAAAGTTTTACAATAACAAATATATAATCCATATCATAAAGGGATTTCACATTAACCTCATAATTAAAATTTTCTTGCTTATGAACTGTCAACAGTAAAACTACATGGACACAATAATGTATTTCATATTAAAATGGGTGTCCAATCAATATAATTTTATCACGCCAACACAGAGAACAAAGGAACAGGAAAAACAGCCAATCTAAATGTGTTCCTTGCTTAACTGGAACAGAACACCAAATGCCTGTATGTTTGGGATTTGTGCACATTTTTAAGAAAAAAAAAATAATGGGGCTGATAGGGCAAATCAGATGGAACAGCTGTGGTGTGCCCTGAAAAGCAGCCCAACATTTAACATTTGAAAAACTAAAAACTTCAAATACCACTGCTGCTGCAGCAGATTCAGACAGACAGGACGCCGAGATAGCAAGAGACAGAAGCGGACTCTGGGGCTCAGGGTGCACTACAGACGTAAGGAAGGCAGTCTAAGAAACAGCTGCATGCTCCAAATTCCCCAAGTGAGTACTACCCCAGGAAAGACTTACTGTTTTTTCAGCTGCCTCTGGCCTCTTCTCTTTGGGCTCCCACTCTCAGACCCGCTACTTGCCTTCAGGGTGTGAAGGGGAAAAACATCACAGACTTTAGTTCACAGTTCTCAGGGACAACATGAACCCCAGTTCCACAATGCAACATTACTCAATAATGAGCTTTCAAACAGAAAGACACCCAAGCCTCTGTTTAGTGGTGTTCACTCTTTCGTTTTGAAAATTAATCTGTCTCTTGTTGCTGAGTTACCTGTAACACCAAGAAGTATTTCTTTCAGCTTGACTTCTGAAAGAACATAGTCTAATAAAATTTTGTGATGAAGGAGACGTCCTGTATCTACAATGGCCCACTGAACAGCCAGCAGTCACATGTGACTGAGCCCCTGAAATGTGGCTGGTGTAACTCAGGAATGGACTTTTCATTTTACCTAATTTTAACTAATACACATTTTAAAAGACCCATGTCTAATGGCAACCATACTGGGTGCTGATATAGAATGTCAGGCACGAAAATGCCACACAACATTTAGCATGCCTTTAAAGGAGGTGACTGTGAACCTGTTTCATTTCAGACTCAATAAAGCGCTTGTTCAACCACGAGCCAGCAGTACTCTGCTGACAGCAGCAGACCAAGGGATTCCAGTCACGGATATCTAAACAACTCTTCTTCCCACGTGTTAAACCAATCGGCAAAATACTCCCATTTCTGTTGGTCCTGTGACCTACCGACAATGTGTTAATTTATATACAAAAGGGAAAAGGTTTACAAACCATGTGCTTGGTTATAACAAACATGGAAAAAGAAAGCTAACTAAGGTTAACCAGCTCAGAGGTCACTCAAAATAAAACATGATAAATGCTATGCATGTGTAATGGTCAATCACATTTTTAAAGTATACTTACTGCCCCAAACTCATTAACCTTTGGCTACTAATATTTAACTGTTATCAGTAGGACACTACATAGTTAAGAACAACAAAGTCCTCCAAAGAATGCAGAGAGGACATTTCACTGAGAGACCAAAGAACACCTCTTCAGAATGTAGTCTATAAACCTAACACAGAATAAAACAGAGGATTTCCCCAGAAACTTCACACAAACTGAGGAAAGGTCTGATACTATAGAGACAACAAAATCCAACATGTAACACTAATTTTTAAAATCATCAATCTATTCAGTCTCAGAAAATTTCATCAGAAACTAAATAGGTATTCAATATTTTATATTGCACATTAAAAATGAACTCAGAAAGCAAATTTTAACAATTTAGGTAAAGTAAAATAATTACTTAAGCACACTCTCCTTTTCTCAGCAGTAAATCTGAAGCTATTTCCTTTGTCACCTTTGCTTAGTGACCCAGCTAACAAAATCTAGAATTTACAAACTCGATGTTTTAAAAAGTAAACTTCTTGCTATAATCAACTGCACTATGAGAAACAAACAAACAAAAATTCAAGGGCAGTTTTATATAATACTCTACTAAAGCATACACTGACATGATCTTTCTGGTAATTTTTTTTTAAAGCCACATGTGGCTTTTCCTGCTGTATTACAAGGTTTAAGAAACTTGCTTTCCAGTCACTTAACTCCCATGCCTGAAGTTCATGGTAATACAAACCAGAGTCAGAAAGGATGAGGTAAGATAAGGAGTGTGAACATATCCCCTTAAAACATTGTTTTTTCTTACCTCCTCCTTAATATTAAATCGTGATGGTTCTTGTCTGCTTCGGTTTGACCGCCTAACCCCATAAACATCAGGATATTCTTCCCACATCTGTAAAATTAACAGACTACACATGAATCTTTTTTCTTGACTCCCATTTACTATTTACATTATTGGAACATATATTTCAATTTAAGTGAATTCAAATAACTATATATCAAAGGGGTTGTTTTGTTTAATGAGACAATAAACGACCATCTTTAAAAAGAATAAAGCATATTACCCTAGAACTCATTAAAGTTGTGACAATGCCTCTTCGTCACTACATGGCCATTAAACTAGAAAGTACGTTGCTTACCCACTGTCAAAATATAAACTTACAGTTGAATAATATGGAGACATAAGAGAACTGCTTCCACTAAAATAATATTTACTTATGAATTTTAAGTCCCTAATGCTTTCAGTTTCAGCTTTGACTGCATAAGACTCATCTGAAGCCCCACCACCAACTCTTGTTAAGTAAGAATCCGTTTACTTGCATATATTTAAAAATTCCTCAGGATGTGTAACATACCAGATACAGTCAAAGTTAAGCATTTCGAACACTCAGCCTTAAGTTCTCAGAATGAGACCCACCGGCACCCCTCCCCAGCACACTTCATTGTACTCTCTACCAATACTTAATTCTTTGCCTCTAAGACCCGGTTTTGGCCTCTCCTGCCTTCCAAGATGGCCTACACTCTTTCTATGGAGTGTGTATCTCCCCAAATAATCCTCCTTTCACTTTAAAAGACTCAAATTAACAAATCAAAAGGAAAGATACAAAAGGCCCCCCTTTTCTCCCTGATTCGTCTAACCCCCAGCCTCACTCATCTTCCCACAGGTAACGACTGATAAGTATGTTGTGTGTGAATGAAGTGAAGTGAAAGTCATTCAGTCGTGTTCGACTCTTTGCAACCCCATGGACTATATTGTCCACGGGATTCTCCAGGCCAAAATACTGGAGTGGGTGGCCTTTCCCTTCTCCAGGGGATCTTCCCAATCCAGGGATCAAACCCAGGTCTCCCACATTGCAGGAGGATCCTTTACCAGCTGAGCCACAAGGGAAGCCCAAGAATACTGGTGTGGATAGCCTTTATCTTCTCCAGGGGATCTTCCCAACCCAGGAATCAAACCAGGGTCTCCTGCATCGCAGGTGGATTCTTTACCAACTGAGCTATGAGGGAAGCCCACGTTGTGTGTTCTTTTAATGAAACCAATCACCTATAGGCAAAATAAATTTAAAAGATTGTGGAACAGTGAAGTGAAGATGCACAAGAGAATTAAACATTTAGAAGAGATGCTTGAAAGCCAAGATTAGAAAGTTGGGGAAAAAAAAAAAAAGAAAGTTGGATTTGCCATTGAAATATGGGAGGCAGCTAACGTCATGAAAATATTTGGAGTGAGGCAAGAGAAGCCCCAGGCTATGGCTCATCATGAAATGTGTGGAAAGTGGACCCCTAAAAAGACAAAAATGATGAAAGACAATCCAGGAACAGAATATGTCACAAAGGCAAGGGAGGACATAATCAACAGTACCTTAAAAAAAAAAAAAAAATCCCAAGAAAGCCGAAGAAAAACAACCCCTCCAAAGATAATATGCATGATGTTCTAAGGAATAGGCATTTCAGAAGGAGAAGCCATATAATCATGTAGTTCAGTGTCCTCAGTTTACAAAAGGGAAAAAATCTTAACCTCAAGAATAATATGAGTCAGAGGACAAAAGATCCAACCAAGAATTAGTAATAATCAAGCGGTAGGAAATAAAGGCAAAAAAGGCAGCGAATGTCCACAACTCAAACCAGTGGGGCAGAGAAAGGGAGGGAGCAAGAGCTTTGCTCCAGCCCCGCCAGTCAGCTCACACCCGGCCCTTTCTTAAACCTGAAAGCTGTGAGATGGCTCCCCAGGAATTAGTGCTTATTAACTGGGTGGCCCAATTCTTTAAATGGTACTACATTAATTACTTTACCATTTTAAAACATTAGGCATTCAGGCTCACCTGTTGGAACTTTAGTACAACATACACTGTAATGTGTACATCCTAGAATCATCTTGTGTTCCCATCTGCCCTTTTGAGGGCTAGTGATACCTCATTCAATTCTTCAATAAAAGCTACCATGTGAAAGAGAAGAGTGTACAGAACACAAAGAGTGTTCTTTACAAGCTTGTTTTAGAGTAATTATTAAAGTCATAACCTAATCATTCTAACTGGCTAGTACATCCATCCATGTATCTATTAACTTCTTAAAATTGATCACCTTAATATTTTTGCCAAAGCTGTACTTCCATTGTGACATGCAATCTTAATCCTGTCTCTCTTTAAGTTTTACATATATATATATATATATATATATATATATATATATATGTGTGTGTGTATATTATACAGACACATATATATTTGGCCTTACAGTTGATTCCCAGAATCCCAGTCAACATGACTTTAGTAAAGTTTTAAACACCCTGTGCAAGTCGTGGTTTCTATGGCTTGCTTTACTCTCTGCAAGTAAAGAACTCTTCACTGTACAAAAGAAAGTTAAAAAAGATGGCCAAGCAAGGCCTTCTGCAGGTAAATTTCTGAGCTGAAAGACACTCAGAGAAGATACTCTAAGCGGTATCTTCCATATACAGGGTCTCCCTGAAATAATCACCACCTGAAATGTCTCCTGTGAAAGGTCTCCACATACTGAGCAGGCAACACAGCACAACCCTTGAGTGTCTGAAAGTCCCTTCTCTGGTGATAAGTTAGGTAGCAAGGACAGTTTTCATTTCCCTGTCCCTAACACTACAACACTACCTGCATTCCCCAACCTCCCACCAACCCTTCAGGGCCATTTAACCTTAAGCAGTGACTATACTGGGAACAGAAGAACTGAAATAACAGTTAATCTCAATTCTGCCAACAACTGAAAGCCACTTTGTTTTTTTTTATTTCAGGACTGGTGAAGCTATTCTATAGAAGTTGCAGGTAATTTAAAATCATTTGTCCTCCTGGGAAGATCTCTGTGTGTAGACACAGATTTGTATCTTAGATGAAAAGTTGATTTCTCATAAAGCTTTCAGCATTAGACATTTTTTAATTTGTAACACCAATTTTTAAATATTTTTAGTGATTCAAACTTAATTCTCTCAAATTAGAATTTCAAAAGATCATGCATCTCATAACTACCCAGACCAAGTCATTATTTTTCCCCAAAAGGAATGCATCCCAAAGTTTGGACATCAGTGAGAAAATTCTATGCAACTCAATTTTCACCTTTTTGCCTTCTCTGCTGGAAAATTCTTCTGTTAGGCGAAGAATATCTACATTGCCTAGGAACAGATAATTTCTTTTCTGTGAGGATTACTTTTCTGAGGCCTATTCTTTAATAAAATAAAACATCCCTTATTCTTGGACTGGAATCATCCATCACAGTACAACTGCATTTCACAATCATCTGTGAATGATTTTCTCTGGTATTACTCACTATTGTGCTAAAATAAATATATATGTTTTAACCACCTTTTTTAAAATGCCAAAAATAAAAAGAAAGTCTCTCTGCCCTATAGGATGGCTCATGTAATCACCAGTATTTTCCTCATAGCCCTGTGTCTAACTAGGAGAGCAGACAGCAGTCCCCATTTAGACCCAGAGACAGTGTGTTACTGGAAAAGGCAGCTGCAGGTGAATTTCACCATGGGGATATACTAAGGAGCCCTCCACAGGACGCGAAGGTCTCCTCCCTGGTCCAGGCCCGCAGCGCACTGGTACTGTTCAGCAAGGCTGATCGATACCTTCTTCACATCAGCTATCCGTTCCTTCTTAGAGGCTGGTTTCTCTTTGGCTTCTGGAAGAACTGGCTGCGACTTGGAACCTGCCGATTCACTCTCAGATTCCGACTGACTCTCCGAAGATTCAGAGCTACTATTTGACTCACTGCCATGGCCACTTCCTGGATCGCTGCCCTGCTCACTCTCCGACTGGCTGCCTGAGTCTGAACCCGAAGCTTCTTCAGATGCCGAATGACTTAATTTAAAAAAAAAAAAAAAAAGATTAAAAAAAATTTAAGAACTGCCACATAAGTCGGTTTTAAAAGAAAAATCCTAGCATTACTATGACAGCAGATAGTAATTTGGTAATACAAGATCAAAATTTTCAAACATACTTTTATATTATTTGCAAATATTGTCACTAGTGTCATTCTCAACACCCCTGACAGCCACCATTTCCTGATTTACTTATATGATGCCATATGCCACATAATTTATATGGATTAGCGCTTTAAAAATAAAATAAAATAGGGGATATTATTTTGTCTTTCACTCAGAAGAAGAAACACTGAAGCTTAAAAGTAGTTAAACAATTCTCCAAGATGACACAGGTAGGGTTTGAAACCAGGTCCCTCTGTCTGAATCCAGTAAGTCTTATTTGTTCATTATTCAGCCCCTCCCTCAAGACAAAGACAAAACCAAAACAAAGCGAAAGGAACAAACAAACAAAAAAGCAACCAACACAGAACAAAACAAAACCAAGGCAGAGTCACTCAAACAGTAAAAATGCAATCGATGCAATTATCCAATCAACAGACCTCAAAAACAGGTGCAAATTAAAAACATACACACACTAACCCCAAACCAGAACTGCTGCCCTGAAATTTCCTGCAGGTGCGTCCCAGACCTGGTAGACTTAAAAGAAAAGGATAAACAGAGTCTAATCCAATAAAGACTGCCATTGGCTTCCCATACAACACCAACTGCATCATTCCAAGCCCCCATCAGGAAACAGCAACAGGTAAATGGCAGCAGAAGTCACACCAAAAAATAAAACAGAAGGCAAAGGAAGACCGAAGGCAATATACCACCCTGTGTTCTTCAGTGTTAAAAAGAGAGCCAGGGGCACGGTGGCAGGAATGAGGATACTCTAAAGAGATGTAAATCTGATGGACTCTACAGGGGAAAAAAAGGTGGACAGCTCCCTCAGCTCTTCTGCTTAGAAACTATTTGTTCATTTGGGAGAGGCAGAGCAAGGAGGAAACAGGCAGCAACCCAGAATCTAAAGTAATGCCAACACAAAGGACCTCAGGTCTAGCAACCAGAAGACAAAAGACTGATGGCATGAAGCCAGAAAGGACTTTTTAAAAAGAGCGAGGCTTTTTATCTACCACCACTCCCTTCCAAACTAGAAATGAGGCTACCGTTTGACAGATGTGTCCACAGAATGAAGAGGACGGTACACAGGGAAGGGGCACTGACCCAAACATCCCGTGTGACCCACAGCAAGCAAAATATGGTCAGAGGGACTTCAGTTTACATGAGGAAGCAGTGAGAACACAGGGGGTGGGAGAGTGTCTACCTTGGGAAAGGGAGCAGAAGGGGAAAGCGACTTATTTGTCCGATTATGTAGTAGATGCCAGGCAATATGCTGAGCACCTTACATGTCTGTTTGGCTTATATATCCCCCAGCACAACACTTTTAGGCATTATTACCCTCATGTGGAGGATGAAAGTGCTGGGGGGAGTGAGGCAGAAATTCCACCTCAGGTGTGGCTCTAAAAAGCTCATGTTTTGTTTCACCACAAGAGTTCAAAGTCCTAGAGACTCAGCCAATCAACTTGATCCCTGTAATAGTGACTCAGTACCTTCAAGGCCCCATTACACTTACCCACTCCTGGGTCCTTGGCACAGTAAAGTTAACTAGCCCAGGTGACTAACACATCTTAACTCATTTATTCTCCACCTGTGACCACTCAGAAGGTGCTCAACAAGCAAGAAGAAAAAAAGAGAAAGTAACCAGTAACCAGAAAAATAAAAAAAGAGAGAAAGTAACCAGAAGAAAAGAGAGAAAGTGCAGGCTCTGGCCCTCCTGGCTTGGGGCTCCACCCTAGATCATCTCAGGCCTGCGCCCTCTTGCAACCAAAGCCATCAGTCACTGCCAGTGTGATGGTAACAGTTCGATACCAGTTCCCACATCAAGGCCTACCTGTGTCCATGAATACCTCATTCTCTTTGAATGGCCTCATAGGATGAATACATATTTAAACTGCTCCCTTGTTAAAGGGACATTTAGGTTATTTTCAAATTGTTCTCTTATCAAATAAGCTACAAATACCACTGATATACTTCCATATATCTGTATTCCTGAGCAAAATATTTATATTTTCAAATTGTTCACTATAACAAAACTATATTTTTGTATATATGCTTCATGTGCAGCTCTGTATTTGTTTGTGTAGGAAAGTGACCTCTGGAAATGCGAACAGGCATACACCACCTTTCAGGTAAAAAAAACACATCCAGGTTTCTATCAGTACATAGCCACGTGTATAAAACCATTTTAATCACCAAACTGCTAACAGTGCTTTACTCTATGGGGGGGGGGGGGGGGGGGGTTATTTGAAGTACCTTGTGCATTTCATGAATTACTTACTTGTGCAATTTAAAAAATAAAAGTAGTAACTCTGAAAGTCAAATCCAAGAGAAAAGATGGAATTTTCAACTGTGTTTACCCCTGGGGGTAAAGGGAGGCAGATGTAATCAGAAAATGATATGGATGGGTTTTAGGACTGAGGCTGAGTGGTTGAGTTCATAGCCGTTCACTACGTATCAATCTTTTTAGTCTTTCAAATTGTTCATAATAAATTCAACCGAGAGTCAAATTCAAGGCAAGGGTGTAAGAATCCCCAATCCTACACAAAATGAACTAAAGATATGCATGAGAGTAAGACCAAGGTTTTTATTTTTTAATCATTTCTGAATAAGTCAGATTTAAGCGACCTAAAATAATATTGGGGGGGGGGGGGAGTTTTCAAAAATAAGCCTTAATAAAGATATAACTCAATTAATTTGCATACTTCTTCTAGGAGGACAAGTTCCTAAATGTTGAATTAGAAAAAGAATATTTAGAAAAAACTATAAATATCTCCACATTTAAGATACTGATGACCTAATTATTAATTCAAAGGACATGAAATTTCCTGAAATATTATGAAGATTCACTATTAATGTCTAATAATACTACTAAATACTATCAATATTAAACTGTAGCCCTCGATGTTTAGAGTAGGATATGTGTAAAGTCCACAGGACTGGAAAAAAGGACAAATCAAGTTAGAGGGTAAGTAGTCCTCTAACTAAGCTTTCACCTAAATTAAAGTAATAAAATTACCTGATTTCCAATGGCATTAATAGTTATAAGGCAATGAAAAATGGAATTTCTGAGAATGATTATCCACCATACATATAGAATTCTCATGAAAAATAAGTTTACCTAAAAATTACACAAAAACTAAGTTGCAGACAAGTTTTGTAATTTCTGATTGAACAATCACAACAATGGAAACACAATGTATAAATAAATAAATCAAAATTGAGAACTGCTGGATTCCAATAGAAAAATACTTTTTAAAAAAGCTTAACACTTCCTGTCACTCACTGCTAAAAAAGATTTGTTAACTCTTCAAAATCCCTTTCAAGCTGGCAAAAATAGAGATTAAGTGTGTCTTTACAACTGGACTGTGAAAGCAAGCTGTTCCCTTTTTAATCACTTTAGCAAATGACCACAAGAGGGCAGCACAGCAATACTTGACTAAAGAGCAAGCCTGCGGTTCTCTGCCCAAGAACTGCCATTTCAGCACTTGCTGGGCTCTGTTTATTTTCCTAAACTTACAAAATGGCCGAGCTGCTTGGCAGAACTTGTTTTTCTGGTTGGTGGTGGTGAAAGCAAAATCTAGTAAAAACACAAAGCAATCTACACTGGAATTCCATAGAGCTTATTTCCAGACTATGTACTAGCAATAATAATAAGAACTAGCATTTATGGAGCACTTCTGTGTTATATGTTAACATTCTCCTCTAATTCGTACGCTCATTTTACAGGAGTTCTTGCCCAAGTATGTCTATGTCAACCCCATCCCCACAGTCTGAACTATGAAATCCACAGTATTAACCTCTTAAGTGGTGTTGCTGTCCCTGTCATAATCAGTTAAAGAGATTATCAAACCACCCAGCAAGAGATCAAGGCCAGAACCATTTCAAGGACGGTGCAGGACAAGTCCTCCTCAATCACACCTATGTGTCATAAGAGGATAGAATGGCAAAGGTCATTAAGTCACAAGTTTCTTACTGATAACAGAAAACACTATATATAGTTCCTCTCATAAGTTATTTCATCTCTTTAAGACCTCCACCTCTGGTTCAAGTCCCATGATTCTGAAGAATAAGCTACATTTTAAGTCAGGTTCAAAGACAAGAGACTGAGAAATTTCAATGTACACTCAACAAAGGATTTATACATACAACACAGGAAGAATTACAAAGCAAAAAAAAAATTCCAATAAAAACTGGGCAAAGAACATGCAATTACAAAAAAAACAAACAGCAGAAGCCAATAAACATTTTTTAAAAAAGGTAATTAGGCCTCACTAGTAACTTGGGAAGTGTAATTACAACCCATTAATTTTACACTCATCTGCTCTGCAGAAATTAAAAAGTCTGGTAACATTAAAGGATGAGGAGAAAGTAGGGGAAATAGTACTCATATATGATTACTGGAAAAGTAATCAGCAGAAGCTCTGGAAACCTATTTTGTATTTTCCAGTTGAGCTAAAAAATACACGTATGAATCATGTGATTCAATCAGTGGGTATATAACCTAAACAAATCATCAAATGTGTGCAAGAGTTGGAAAAGTATATATAAAAATATTCAGAGATCTGCTTACAAGATTTTTAAAAAGGAATTAACTTACATGTTCATATATGAAAATGCAAAGAAAATATGAATATGAATATATGAATATCAGTTCAGTTCAGTCACTCAATCACACTATGCAATTAACTACAGCAGTTAAGACTAGGGATGTGTCATCTATAAAAATCAATATGACAATTTCAAGCCCATATTTTTAAACACAAAATATACTGCATGAATCATATAATTTTTAAAGTGCCAAGTTTTTCATATGCCAAGTTCATTGAGAGTGACAAGGGAAAAGGGGTAAACAGGATTTTAACTGTATCTATCTTGTTTAAAACTTTTTCATTTCATTCTTTGAACTTTTCTGAACTTTTATTAACCTCTCAAAAAAAGAGCTGTGTTTCTAACACTGCAGAACTAATTAGTATTCTGACGCAGATCATCCTCAGATTCAACAATTCTTTGGGAATTTACTTTAACACTGGGAACACGAAGGATTCTCCTTTCAGAAAAAGGTATTGGGTTGGCTGAAAAGTACATTCAGGTTTGGGAAAAGCCAAATAAACTTTTCAGCCAACCCAATATCCATATGAGACAAAATGCACACCAAAATGCCATGTACAGTTTCAGAAGATAAAGGGTTAAGTCCTATCAGTAACCACCTCTTGCTTCCAAAATTAAGAAATGGTGTGTGGTGGGGGGGGGGGGTCTACCTTTCATAACCATGCTTCTAAAATTCTCAACTGGTGTCAGGCAGAAGACACCTTTATCTCTCTATTATGCTACTTCTGCTGCCCAATAACCAGGAAACATTGGAGTGGTCCTCAATAGTTTAGAAAAGCGTAAAACAAATGGAACCCAGACAAACAAATCACTAAGGAAAAGTGAGTTATAACAAGAAGCCTGGGTACAAATTAAATACCCATTTCACAAACAGTTATCCCAATCCAGATCTGATAATGCCCTAAGGACTACACAAAAGGCAAGCTTTCTACCCAGGTAGAAGACCAATATGGAAGACCAGCCCTTCATGGAATGAAAGGCAGTTACAAGAAAAACTAGCCCTATAAACCACCATGGGTTTCTCTGGTGGCTCAGTGAAAGAACCCGCCTGCCAATTCCGGAGACAAGGGTTTGTTGCCTGGGTCAGGAAGATCCCTGGGAGGAGGAAATGGCAACCCACTCCAGCATTCTTGCCTGGGAAATGCCATGGACAGAGGAGCCTGGCGAGCTATAGTCCATGGGGTCACAAAGAGTCAGACATGACTTAGTGACTGACAACAAAGACATAATCCACCATATCAACTGATGTGTTTACCCCTATTTAGACCCTGAGGCTGGATGAACTTGTTTGACCAGGAGTTCCTTTCAGCCCTTTGAGTCTTTTCTTTCCTTATTAATAACTTTCAGGCAATTGTGTTTTAGACTTTTAAAAGACAGTAACTCCAGAGTTCAAAGGAGATTTAAAAGTCCTGGCTGCTAAGCTCAATAGTAAATGTGGAACTTATGCCCACACTGTCACAGGAAGTGAGGTCCCTGAAACAGTCCACAGAAAAGGTGAGGGCTCCCAACTTTTTTCCAACTTTCTTAAGAACAGCCAACAGTTTTTAAGGCAAAAACTTTACTGTTTTAGACAAGTTTCTCACACTCGCCATCACTGATGCTCTGTGCCAGACAACCCTGTTGGGGAGGGGGTGGAGGAGATAGACAACCTCATGTATGGTAGGATGTTTAGGGGGATCCCTGGCTGCTACCCACTAGATGCCAACTGCAGTCCAATCCCAAACAAAGACACCTCCAGACTCTGCCAAAGTTTTGCAGGGGTGCAGGGAGGTGGTGTCCTTAATTTCAAAACTAGTTTATTAAAGCATTACTTAATTCTAACTTCTATTAAAGAAACAAGCTCAGACGGTCCTGTCTGCAATTCAAGCGCTAAAAAGAAACAGAACAGACCCAAAATCCTGTCCCATTAGCCCCTATTTCCCAATCCTGACTGAGTGCAGAAATCAAGGGAACCTGTTGTCAACAGAGATTCCTGGGCACCATCCCAGATGGTGCTAGTGGTGAAGAACACCCGCCTGCCAATGCAGAAGACAAGAGACACGGATTCGATCCCGGCGTTGGGAAGATCTCCTGGAGGAGGGCGCGGCAACCCACTCCAGTATTCTTGCCTGGAGAATCCCATGGACAGAGGAGCCGGGCAGGCGAGTCCACAGGGTCACAGAGAGTCAGACCTGACTGAGCGACTGAACACACATGCATCCCTGAACGACTGAGTTACAACTTCCAGGCCAGAAGCCTGGGAATGTTTAACAAGCGACTCAGGTGGTTCTTAGCAAGTAAATTTGAGGACTTAAATGCCACATAAAGCTAAAGCCAGAGGGGACAGACCTTTCAATCGAGCAAGAATAAGGGAGCACCGCGAGAATCTGACCCGTCACCCACTTCCCTCTAGAGGGCGACTTACCAGTCACATGCTGCCTCCATGTGGAGGTCGAATAACACAGACTGGAACTGGAGATGCTAGGTGAGACTTTTGACACCCACCACCATCAGGAACTGCTTCTCCAGTGCATGCATAAAACAGCTGCTCCAGCCCTGGCTTCTGCAAGGCCACACCTGGAGCACAATTCGGATTATCTGCCCCCTCCCTCCCCTCCCTCCCCTCCCCTCTCCTACCCTCCCCTCTCTCCTTTTCCCTCCCTCCCCGCCCAAAATCCAATCAGGTACGGGCCTTGGCGTTTTGAATTCACAAGTGATTCTGATGCAAAGCCTACGTGGGAATTAAGCTTATCAAGAGCAAAAGACAAAAATGAGAAGCTCCATGTCTACAAACTGGCCAAATTCAAAGTGCATGTGTGGCTGAAGGTCAAACCAGACAAGGGCAAGGTTCCAGAGCAGGGCCCCCTCCCCCCACCCACCAGTGCCTCAAACTACCACCAGGGCCATCACTTCCCGGATACAATTTAACTTGAATCTTTTCACTTAGAAGTATGGCCTTACGGCCTTTTGAAAAGCAATGTGACTCTTCATCAGTCACACCAGTGATTTTCACCTTCTGGTTTCTTAGTAAGTTTAAGGTAAACAGAACACAGAATCATTCTATGTTTTCAATCACCTATATACACTTTCCGCTTACCCGTCTATAATAATTCATCCTGGAGCCAAACTGCCAGTGCCTGAATCCAAGTCTATGCTGTCCTCGCCCTTGTGCCTCAGTTTTCTCGTCTACAGAAGAGGAGTGATGATCACGCCTACCTCACAGACACAGTGTGAGGACAGACAGATCAGATGAACACACACCAAGGATTTGGAACAAGCTGCAGGCTCACAGCAGTCACTATCTCAGCAATCACTGAGCCTCTCCAGAATAAGTCAACACAGGTTTCAATGAAACATCTCTCAACAATCAGATCTACTGGTTTGATATTTAACCTAAGTGTAACACTGTAAGCAGAACCAGCAAAAACGAATCTGAGAAGTAATTACAAACCCTCTAGCTCAGTATACAACCCAACTGAAGGAATGGGATGACACGGTTAGTATAAAAAAGCTCAGCAGGACGCAGGACCACCCACAGAAATTCAAAGGCAAGCTCTGGGGACGGCTGACCTGGGAAAGCTAGCGGAAGGAGGTCACTAGCGATCCTGCTACACTAACCTTCGCGCTAAATAAAATATACATTTACAAAACTCCTTAAAACAGCGCCTGGCACAGCAAGCACGCCATAAAATGTGAATCGACTCTGGTATTTTCTTAGAAAATGTTCACCGCATATGTTATTTTCCTTCAAGATAAAAATCCAAAATCAAAGATTACCAACCATGGCTGGACTGAGAAATCACTCATATATATGCAATACATTGAGGTTTCTTTTTATATCCTACTCTCTTATTCCGTTTTTAATGCTGGTTACAATTCACAATCCACCAATGGATGACAAATATCACCGTAAGTAACTGCTTCACAGGACAACCCAGGGCAACTACTCCAGCCCTAAACTACCTTTTCTCAGCTGGGGGAGGGAAGGAATTCTGAATGGAATGTAACTGCATTCAAAGTCAATTATAGAATCCAAACTTTTAGAGGTCTCTAAAAGGGTCTCGAGAGTTCCTTGGACTGCAAGATCAAACCAGTCAATCCTAAAGGAAATCAACCCTGACTATTCACTGGAAGGACTGATGCTGAAGCTCCAACACTTTGGCCATCTGATATAAAGAGCCAACTCATTGGAAAAGGCCCTGATGCTGAGAGAGATTGAGAGCAGGAGGAGAAGGGGGACGACAGAGGATGAGATGGCTGGATGGCAAGCTCCGGGAAGCATAGCGTGCTGCAGCCCACGGGGTCACAAGGAGGAGGACACGACTGAGCAACTGAACAAGAAGGTTTAAGAAGACAATCACAGTAAGGAAGAGAGAGCAAGAGTTTAAAGCAATTGGGAGGCAAGGGGGAAAAAAAAAACCAGTATAAACAAGTTTAAAGGTACACTACAGTAGGATCTGGCATGCCATTGAACGGAAATCTTCCCTCTTTTCCATACACCACCTCCTTATGAGCACCCCAGCCCCACTGCTTCCAAACCAACTGCCAGGTGCCCTAGAAGGGAGCTGAGAAACCGAGACAGGTGCCAAGCGCTCCGTCGGGAGATCTACAACACGCGCGGAAACGTCAATGTACGGGAACAAGGCAAGTATGAAACACATGCAGAGCCTTTAAAACCAAATCCCCAGGGGCTGGGCTGGACACTGGTGTTTTTAGAAGCTCTCCAAGGTCACAAACCAACCAACCAAAAAAAAAAAAAAACAGAACTCAACAGATTCATAGACCAAAAGTAAAGGAAACAAAGGAAGTAGTGGAAACCCAAACACAAATCACGAGACGACAGGTCTAACAGAATAAACGGGACACTACGAATTACATTACATGAAACAAATGCCACTACAGGGAAGACTGATGGGTAAAAGCAACCTAGAGCCAACTCGGTATTTGTTGTAAATATTAGAGCAGTTACGTTCATAGCCAAACAGCACTGCACCTTGGTATGAATCATTCCCTCTGGTACAGCCTGAGGTGGAAATGAGGCAGAGGGTGAACGAGGGCGATGACTGCCAGCCCTGGGAGGAGGAAACAAGGCCTCCACTCACAGTGACTGCCAGCAGGACTATGACTCAACACAAGCTGGGCCAGTCCAGAGAGCCACACGCTCCCTTCAGAAGGCTGGGCAGAAAAATTCTAGGATTACCAACAAAATACACCCAAGGTTTCAACTAACTAAAATCACCTCAACTGGCCTAAACTGACTCCTGTGGGAGGCCTGGCCACCAGTCTCAGGGGCAACCTGGCTCTTAAAGAGGAACTTAGAAACTACTGAAAAAGAAAGATGAAACATGAAGAATAAAGTGTTACTCGTAGCTTGCAGTTATTGAGTACTTTCAACCTGACAGTGTCTCTGCTAAGCACTTTATAAGCATTACATAATTTAATCTTCATAACCCAATGAAGACTGTAATTATCCACTTTTTTTTTGGCTGCACTGCAAGGCATGTGGGATCTTAGTTCCCTGACCAGAAACTGAACTCACATCCCCAGCAGCGGAATTGAGCCTTAACCACTGGACCACCAGGAAGGTCCCATATCCACACTTTAAAAATCAGAGAATTCCAGCAATGTACTTCACTGGCCTAAACTGAGAAAAGTTGTCTGTACTAAAGTAAACGCTGCACCATGCCTGTGCGCTCTGTCGTGTCCGACTCTTTGTGATCCTATGGGCTATAACCCACCAGGCTCCTCTGTCCAGGGGGTTCTCCAGGCAAGAATACTGGAGCAGGTTACCATTTCCTCCTCCAGGGAATCTTCCCAACCCAGGGATCCAACCTGCATCTCTCTGTGTCTCCTGCATTGGCAGGCGGGTTCTTTACCACTAGTGCCACCCGGGAACCTAAGTGCTGCACTAGTGCCCATCACTGTACACACCTCTCGCCAGGCCAGGCAGAGAAGGAACAGCTAAAGAACTTCACAAGTTACAAAATGACTCGTTAGAACTGAATCATAAGTATAAAATCAGAACTGTCATTACAAAGATGCCTTATCACTCTTCTGCAACATTCTCCTCATAAAGAGGAGACCTCCCCCTAGACTGTGGGGTCTCTCCAAAGTTATCACTAAAATAACAAAAAAGGTGACCTTAGCCAAACATCTTAACATAATGCTGTACATCAATTGTATTTCAAAAATAAAGTAAATGACAGAAATAGACATGAGATTTGAGAACCAGAGGCAGGGCTTGGGAATGGTTCACGGGGAGGGGAGTGAGACTGGGGGGAGAGGGAGTTAGATGAAGGGAGATAAAACATATAAACTTCCAGTTATAAAACAAATATAAAATATGTGCTCCAACACTGCTAAATCACTGATAACAAACATACAACACTCACTGGCACTTACTGAAATGTGTCAACTTTTGTTGTTTCGACTTTATACTAAACTAGTAACACTAAAGTTCCAAAGAGGTAACAGGCAATTTTGGTGAGGTATGAATTTGAATTCAATGTCCAGTCAGGCTGAAATGCAGGAGGGAAGTAGTCAGCTACAGTAACAAACACCAGCATAAGTAAGGCAACACAGTTGTTTTTAATTGTATACAAAATAACTCTTGAGTGATTTTAAACAAAAAAAAAGTTTCTTCTCTAAAGGAAACCTCTTCAAGAATTCCAACCAAGTTTTAAGGCACCCCCCCCCAACAAAATTTTAAAAAAACCCTTAAAAAATTGATGCTCTGATCCAGAATACAATTACCAGATGTCAGAGCAATCACTTAATATTTATGTCAGGAACAAGCTGGCTGTGCTACATTTTATGTGTGAAAGGACAGGAGTCTAGAAATAGGTGGTTTTAGGAGGCATATCTCACAATTGTCAGGGGTTTAACTGCATATGGAAGGATGTCAGTCAACCAATTATAAAATCTGTGAGTTTCACATACTGTCCAGTAAAATGCAACTGAACTTCCAGATTCACCTCTCAAAAAATAACTTGCTAAAAATTTTATAAGCTCCTCATCAAACAGTCTGCCCACCTTCGTGCAATTGCTTAACCTTTACAAAAGATGTTACACTCCAAAAAGCCAAATGTCAAACAGAAACTGCAGGTTTTCAAAACAAGAATCCAAAAGAAAGAAAAAAGATAAACTAGCACTTTTCTTGCCATATTCATGACATTATGCACACAGGAGGAAAATCCATAGAAGGCTCAATTTATAAACAGACCTAATACTCCGCTTCTTCAATAAGTTAATTGGCTCCAAGTAGCATGCAAATAGTTCAGAGAGATTAAGGATGTTATCATAATATTCATTTTAATTCACACAGTAATATCTATGACATCTACTACAGAGCAGTTTACATCCTAGAACACAACCACAGTGTTATTCTCTTTTAATTTAGGGCATTTAGCAAATAAAATTTTAATGTAACCAGAATTCAATCACAAAATGTAAGAACAAACCTTTCTTCTTGCTTTATATTCACCTTAAGTTGCTAATATGTTAATGATCTTCAAATTCTAAGTACTGTCCCTAAGGCTGTTAAAATTTTCATCATATATATTTAAGCATATAACTGAAAAATCATTTACAGAATATTTGATGAACAAGTTTTTAAAACAAACTGAAAACCCAATTTCACCTAAAAGTTTCAAAAAAGAATTCCTCCTGAAGAACCAACACTATGCAAACCTACAAAACCAGTTAATAATGTAGTGAATTTTACTCTACAAACTTGATACAGAAAACATTCACGATACGCCCAGAGAAACATTTCTACCTGCATTCAGGAATTCCACATCTCTTTGGAAGTATCGTATTTTACTCCATAAAAAAAATCTTAAACTATTGCCAACAATCTGACTGATATTGTACTGACTGTTAAAACACCCCCCCAAAAGCTTGGGGGAAAAAAACTATTCACCGGGGTACGGTTACAGTACTGATTACAGACCAATACTGCCTTTCCTTTGTGCTTAAGTTCATTACTTGTGACCAAATTATAAAGTCATGGTTGGTAAGCTATGATTATTTTTTTAACCAGAAACCTTGCAAGGGTTGCTAAACAAGGCAGACCATGAGCATCATTGTAATATTTTAACAAGTTTACCAGGACTGAACTAAAATTTCCAGAACGGGGAAACTTTCCTAAGATTTTACCAAGGAGTTCCACTATTGCGCATGCTTCGTGAGTCACTATTCTTTAGCAAGTGCTGTAACACTTATAAAGACTTTTGTCTCCTAACACTTCCTTATAGTAATGAATGGCTATTGCTGTATTCGTTTGTTAACCTGATATTAGTAAACTAACAGTTACTAAGAAGATGAAAATCTCTTGCTATTTTCTACCTAATTATCCCTTAAAAATAAATCACTTTGCACATACTGACCTGAGTTTTTCTCCATCAAATGTCAACTGAGAAAATGTTTGGTACCAAGTAAAAATGCACGGGGACAAGTTCAAATAATCTTCCCTTTGTTTATGAGCCATGTCTTAAACAACAGCTGTAACACCATTAACAACTTTCAATTAAAATAAAAATATCTCTTAACAGTGAAACGCTTTTGGTCAATGGTCAGAAACTCACTAATCTTCACAGGAAACACACACACCAAAAAAAAAAAAGAACCGTCTAGGATAT
Organism: Odocoileus virginianus; assembly: GCF_023699985.2. NCBI lineage: Eukaryota > Metazoa > Chordata > Mammalia > Artiodactyla > Cervidae > Odocoileus > Odocoileus virginianus. The sequence continues at coordinate 51,136,167 of NC_069689.1, forward strand.
GAGAAAGGAAAACGAAAATTGTAAAAAAAAAAAAAAAAAAAGGCAGCTTTTCGACTTGAAGTTTTCCGATTACTGCCCTTCACTTTCTCCATAAGCAGAGGCCGCTTCTAAAACAGTAAAACCCTTCCTAGGGTTGGGCAAAGAACACCCGCCACAGGGTGGAGACGGCCACAGACAGGGCGGAGGACGCCGCCGAGAAAGGCCGCCCACCGGAAAGTCCAGGCCAGCGTCCCTGCCCCTCCCCCTCCCCCCTCCCCGTGCCCCTCAGCTGGCGGCCGGTTCCGCGAAAAAGAACGACCCAGGCTGCGCACGCAACCTAACGTCATTGCGTACGCTCCTCCCTGTGGCGAGGGGCCTGACGTCACGGGGCGGAGCCTGCCCGAAGGCCGCCGCTGTTGACCCGCTGTTGCCAGGCGCGCGCACAGCCAATCAGCAGTCGGCGCCGGCGCCGGCCGGCCTTTGAACTCCGCACGGCAACTTCCTGCTGTTTGGCGAGTACACAGTGCAATGCAGTATGTCTGTCAGCGCTGCGGCACAAAGGAACAGCCATTTTGTGACTGAGCTGGACCTGCACCAAGATGCCAGGGGCTCAGAGCTGCTGCCTGCACTAACTACCAAGCTGCCCTTTATTTCAGTGCCAAAGAACGAAAAGGAGGGAAAGGGGCAGATGTTTTGGTAATTCAGGTTTCAATTTGCTTTATTTTTCAGTCTTCTCAAAAATATCCCGACTCTTAAGAATTATCAGCATCATAAAATGGCTGCCACTTAAAAAACTCCCTGTTCCAGTTCACAAGCAACTGCATTATGCCAATTCCTAACCATCACCAGCCTTTTAAGACTGACAACTAAAAGGTTGATTTAAAAAGCAGATTTTGCCCGCAGCTCAGCTTATCAAAATAAATCTGGTTCAAAGGCAGAGGGTTTGGAGATAAATTTTAATAAACTTTTATGATAAAATCAAAACGCAGCGTCCCAGAACACAGAGCTCTTTGTGTGCACACTTCCACTCGCTTTCCCTTCTCTTCCCATTATTTGCTATTACTGAAGTCACCCCAACTCCGAATTCTTTTTAGGTAAGTGTGTGAGCCTCATTTCTCAGTCCATCCCTAAAACTTTGTTTCAAATACTTAAAACTTACAGATACCAAATCAAACATTTTTGAAAGTGAACTTTTAACCTTCAAAAACCATGACATACAACGTGTAACATTATACTTACGCATTAACTTCAAAAGAGTAACAAACTTACATAATGACTATTAAGTATTGCCATTATTTCCTAAAACAGGAAAATACCAGATCTACCCAAACTTACACTCAACTCTCTCAGGTCCTAAAGTACTTTCACAGACCAAAAAGTTACTTGGCCTGCAAACTCCTCCCTTCCTGTCTGATGGCTCAGGCTGCGGACGTGCTTTCTCTAATATTCCCCAAACACCAGACTTTGTGCCATTGAAACTAGGTCCTTATGGAGAAATTCTGAAGCATTCAGGAACCAAGTACTAGCTATGGTAAGTCATAGTTTTAACTCACTTAAAAATACTAGCTATAGTAACAGTCATAGTTTTAGCTCACTTAAAAATAACAATTTACTACAATAAAACATCACTAACATTCTCTTAGCTTTACAATTTTTAAAGGAAGTGATGTCATAATTATGTACATGTATTAGTATGCAATTTAGGGGGAACAGTAATTTAAAACTCCATCTTCTTTTCAAAGTGTCTGAACTATTTCACACTCATCAGGTGTATGAATCAAAATACACTTGACAACACATTCAAAAGTATAGTGCATGCTTCTAGTTAAGCTGCAACCCCATAACCAGAAGACAAATGCATAGCAACTTGCATGTTTTCCAGGTCAGAGTCAATCATTAAAAGAAAGAATAACAAAACCACTTAATTTTTTTAAATTAGAAAGCAGAGTCTGATCAATGACGTTAACCACAAACCTTGCATGAGAAAGCCAAAACCCATGTGAGATATGCAAATCATACACTCAAGGGAGTACCAATTTTAGGTATTGAATCTTTAATAATTTGTCAAAGATTCCTGGGGATTCCTATTTCTTCAAGTCATCACTTTTCAGAAAAATCAGTTTAGAATCAGTAGTTTTCTGTCCTAAATCTAGCCTAGATAATTACACGGGTAATTCAGTTTCAAAGACAGCAATCCAAACTATGTGACAACTCAATTTGCAAACGAATTTGGAAAGGTATTTTTCAAAGCAAGGGTGAAAATATTTTAAGTCTTATAAAACAAATAAGAATTCAACATTAGAAATAAACCATGTCCAAAACTTTCAAATCACTAACCTAGTAATACATATTGTTTATAAAAAATTATAAAAGTAAAAGCAAACTGGGGAGGGAAAAAATTCATATAAACCAATCAAATTCTTGTTAAATGCATTAATTTAAAATTTGTAATGTGACAGCTCATAGAACACACATCAAGAAATATATTCATACATACTTTGTAAAATTAATATACAGATCATACAACAAAACATCTCAGAGGCTTTTCATACAACAAAATATCTTAGAGGCTTTATTACTTAGTCACTAATACGGTGAACTCCAACAAATGTGAAACAAATCATGATTTGAACAAACAGTAACATTTGTAAGCTTCAGAAGATAAAGCATTCCAGACGACTCTGTCGAAATAAATCAATAAATTTAAAGCAGCTACAACTAAAATGTGAGGTTAAAACACTACATCTACCAACCAGAGAAAATTGTCTTAATATAAGCATACAAATGCAAGCCTTAAAGTATTTTAAGTATAAAATAAACAATTAGAATCACAGTAACACACACAAAACAGAAGCATATTAATCGTATTCCAAGATTTCTGTGATCACAGGTTTGATTTCATAAATGCAGGAACTGTAACCATCGAGTGTAAAGGTTTTGATTAAATCTTATCAAAATTTCCTAAAATGTCAACAGTATCAAAAGAAACATAGAGTCAAATAAAAATATAAACTGAGAGGCATCAGTCAAAGGGTCCTTTTTGCAATTTCATTTTAAAATGTACATTTTTTCATTCATGTAACTTTCTCAAATGTCTATTTACTATAATTTACTACCACAAGGCTCCTCTATGGCCTTCAGTTACTAGTTTGGGTATCCTAGATTCTTCAAAGAAAAAATTTGCCTTGTATGTAAAATGGTGCAATGCAGCAATGGCTAAACCGACAAGGTCATTTTCCCACAGCATGAAAACCTAAAAACTGAAATTTACTGTCAAAAAACCTGTGGTTTGCAGGAAAGGCCCCCTTGAATAAAGGTACCTTACCTTTTGACTGCTGTAAGAGGCCTTAAGTCACAACTTAACTTTCATAAATTGCTACCAAAAAATTAGGGTGTGGCATATTAGCAATCTCAAGGTCACGCTTTAAAAAACGAACTCAAATTAGTAAAATATTTAAAATAAAACAGACAGCTATCCTTGTCTGTCAAGGTAAACAATGTAAGCTGAGGTTTCCCCAAAAAAAAAGAAAAAAGGAAGAAAGTTGATAGCTCATACCTCGATGCATTGCTGTGTAGCGAACTGTCCTCCTCTTGGCTTTTGTCCTTATTTCTCATCATCTTTTAATTCTTAAATATTAAGGGGGAGGGGGAATCTGTGTTTGCTTTGAAGTCCTGTGCCCACGTATTTACTGTCAAAAGTTGAAAGAAAGGTAAGGTCCCAGCTTCTATCGATGGCTTTTATTATCAGGAACAAAGTCCTGACTATGTAACGATATTGTTATAACACAACGGCGGTAAGCACCAAAAAACAAAATATTTCTATTTTTTCCTTTAAAAAAAAAAAAGATAAACCGAACAGAGGGAATCATCATCACTATCAATAAGGAAAGTTTCTCAAAGTAACACACTGGATACAAATAACAATCTCTGTATCTTATTGCGTCATCCAGGAATTTCACATATTTACAGAAAATAGAGCAAACTTAAACATGTAAATCTTTTAAATTACCACTAATGATCGTGAACTTACCTGATCCATGTAGTAGGTCCAAAGCAAGAGTCCTATCTAGTAGTAGAAAAATATCAGATCCCAAATAATTAAAAATAAAAACAAAATTCTCCGTTAAAAAGCAAAAAATAAATAATATAATCCTCAAATATGTTAACTGTTCAAAAAAATAAAGCAACAAATAATCCTGAAACGGGTCCGGAAGAAAAAAAACCTCATTAGGAGAGCGCACAAAAATGGAGGTGCGCCATGGCTTCTAAGCTGGAAAAACAACGACCTGGGCTCGCAGTACGGCTGCTTCTTTCCAGCAAGGCACGAAAAGAAAGCTCCCAAGAGCTGCTTTTCCCCCTAAAAAAGGCTCGAATCGACCCCAGTAAGCCACTAGGAGAGGCAGGGGGCTGCGGGGGCCCCCTGAGGCTGCCCGAAAGTTAGGGAAAGTTGCGTAAAGTGAGGCGAAGGCTGGGAGCTGAGCGCGCTCTCTCTAAGGCACAGCCGCCATCTAGAGCCTCCTTCCCAGCTCTGAGCTCTGCCTTTGATTGACACTCTCTACATTTACCCCACAACTCAGGTGATGTACCATAGACCCACCCCTTCATCTCCACCAAAAAAAAAAAAAAAAGATCCTCCATCCCAGGGAGCCTAAGGACCCCTACCCCCACCCCTCCCTGCCCCTCCAGACCACCCCATCAGGCGGAGGGGGGAGGGTTTCTTAACCCCCTCTGGCTCAAACACCCTTTTTAAGCCAGAGAGAAATGTAATTTGTTCCTTTTGTCTAAAGATCTGCTAAATATTTCAGTCCTTGAGCTAAAATAACTTCCTCTCTGGACAGGAAGTGGTGTTTTATCAAGCCATTTTGAAAAAGGGATAATTCTTAGGAGAATATAAAGCTCAGCTTAAGTACTAATCTTTTTTAAAACTACCCCCCACCATGGTAAAATGGTTTCTAAATAAAAGCAAAACCTCAATTTCATAAATTAAAATTCAACTTTTGCCTCCCTTATGAAGCCTAAAAATTATCTAAAGATTAAGTTTAAGGGGGAATTTTCCATCCCAACTGGAAGGAAGGGGCACAAGAGCGCCTCCCTAGTGTTCAGTTGCATTAGGGCAAAAATTAATGCAACTAGTTTTTTATTCAAAAATCTCAACTTTTCTTTGTATTTTCACAAAATTCTTTAACCCATTATACAACCTTGCCAAAACCATACCCCCAAAATTCTCATACCATACTGATTCAGGCAAAACAATGTTACTGAATTCAAGAGCATGGAACTACCAATGAAAAAACAAACCCAAGGAACTCCACCTCCAAAACCAACACATGTATTTCAACCATCCCCTTGTATTCCGAATCAAATTTCAACAATGGTAAACTAGTAACAACCTGTCATATCTGATGGAAAAGTTACCAAAGTAATGTCACAGGGCAAACTCTCCTACATATCAAAACCATGACATTCACGTAAACAAAATCACTATGCCAAAACCAAATCACTCAACTTTCTCAACAAGCACCCCAAGAAAACATTCACACAACCAAAATCAACTCTCCTTACTCAACGTTATCAGCCAGACCACCACCCTTCCCTCACTGAAAAGTCAACTTGAGACTTATACTCAACAAAAGCAATAATTTGCACCCAGGTAAATGTAAAATCCATAACCAAAACCCAGTCTCAATTCCATACTTTCTACAAAAGATAATTTTGTACCAAAATCAAGATCCCACTTTTGATCTATATAAACCAACCAACTCAAATCAGCCAATGAGAATGAATACAACATCTCTATTGATCACTGACTTGTGTATCCTGGTACTTGACATTACAAACATGGTGTGATTAACATTTTCTCACCAAAACAAAACACAAAAGCTGAACTATCATTTGTTCTCCATATAATGGGAAAATATAATCAACAACTCATTTGGTTTATCAAAGTCTGCCACACCCCATAATAGTAACTGAAAACAATTTTAACTGATTATCAATGAAACTGCAGCATTCACCCAGAATTCAAACAAAAGTTATCAATGACATAGTGTGGTTCACTTACTCTAAATTTCTAAATGTATAGCAGAAAAATACAATAAGCGATCTTATCTTATAAAATCTACTGTAGACATTGACACCAAAACGTTAAGTTCTTCTGCAAACACCCTAAGGACCTTCCTATAATCCAAAACCCCTTTACCTAATATTAACCATTAAGATAAAAGAAGGATTGAGTTTAAATGTTCAGATATTCTACAAGATGTTTTATTTATAATATTTAATAAGCATAGGTGAAAGGGACCGTTTCCATCAAAACATACTAATTCAGAAAAATACTCATCATTCATGCTGAATTTTGAAGCAAAAGGCATTTTTTAAAAAAGTTCATTAAAGTCTCACAGAAAATCAAATATCCTTAACCCACTGGTTAAGCAAGATGCTTTCAGAAAGTATAAAATAGTATTTTAACTGAATAACCATTTTTTAAGGCACAAATAAATTTCTACAACTTTTTAAAAAGACAAATCTTAACCAATCAAGTAAAATATTTTCCAGCACACCATTTCCATTTTACCAGCTTTATTCAGTACACTTGACTGCTGGGCAACTGTAAAGGTCAAATGTTATTTAAGGCGACACTGAATATTTAATGAAACATGAGCTTAAAAAAAAAAAAAAACCCAAACTGAGAAATTTTAAAGTGTTAGAAATTTTATTAAAGTTAACATTCCACAAGGTCATACTCATACAAATCAAACTGCAAAAAATTCCAGGCATACAAACTATCATCTGTTAATGTGCCATCTTTTTCTACAAATGTCAAAAATATTCTTAATGATACAAAAAGTCTCTAGAAAGTCAAATTCACTGTCCATTTGTGCTGTTAAGAAACCTATATCTTCATTCATTTCATGAAATCCATGTTAAAAGAACCCTGTCTTGGTTGCATATTATCACAGCACTCTTGTATTAATCCATTTTTCTCAATTCCCCATAGTGGACTGCCATCTTGATTTCTCAGTGGTAGGGTCCATTTGAGACTCTTCAAGCTGACTGGTGCTTGATGAAAACATTAAAAGAAAAAAAAATGCTGTTGGAATATCAACAATCATATTCCTTCAAACAGACAACATCTACCCACCTTGAAGATAAGGGTACCATACATAATGCTTTAATAATTTTGTAACAACTTTAAACTCTAAAATTGTATATTAAGTTGCATGTGCTGCAGACAACTTCTCATTGAGAAGCATGGCAAAAACAGCACACCAGTAACAAAATTCTTTTACTGTCACAGATACAGAGTAACCATAAAAATGTGGCAGTGAAGAGTCACACTTTTAATAGTTAAATGTTGTTATACTATCTACATGAGAAATGGAAACAAAAATTCAAATCCAACAATTCTGGAAAGCTAAAGTACAGCAACACTATGGATTCTAAATCTCAATGCAGAAAACTTTCCAAGCTTCTTCAAATAAAACTAAATATGGAAAAGAATCTTAAAAGAATAAAAAAAAAAAAAAAAACCAAAGGAGTGGATCATAGCAGTTTTCTGGTGCAACAGATCTTAATTTTGCATAGAAAACACAAATGGCCGATACAGATAATCTTGAGCTACATACATGAGAATGCAGGAAACATAGCCACTAGAAAACAAAATGATCAAACATGCAAAGTATTTGCCTGTCTTATTTGATGTATCAGATTTCAAATTCAATACAAATAAAATTCTCATTTCAAAAACATCAAATATTCCTCATTTTTTAAAAAAACTACTTAAATAATTTGAACTAAAGGAATTAAGGGAAGTCAGGAGATTTTACCATTAAATAAATGGCCCTGATTCATCATGATCAAACATAATTAGAAAAATAAGCTTTAACTCTGATCTTCTCTATAAATTTTGCAGCTCTCAAACTAAATTTATAGCAATAAAGTCTGGATGACTGACTTGGAAGTTATTAAATACAAGGGCATTTTTTGCTCATTAGGTAGTTAATACATTCATTCCAAAACTATAAGGATTCATTGTTGTTGTTGTCTACTATATACAGTACAAAAATCTACTGAATAAATCACATGATTAACCGAGATATCACCACTCATTAAACAGATACTGAAAATGAGTGTCACAACATCAATAAACATCAAATAAAAGATATTTCTCCCAAACATTTTTTGCCGATATCTCTCCAGCCTAAAAGGAGAACTAAAAATAACTCATTTATTTCCCATATCAGTAAAATAGCTTCCACTTGACTTGTTCATGTCTTAAACTTAAGGGACATATATCTCTATATTAAAAAGATAAAAACCTTCATTCCTCTTTATTAGTTAATTATAAACCAATTTCTCAAACTCTGTTACAATGAAGGGACAAGCTCTAAATGAAGTTTGGAATGTAAACACTATTATGATGAACAATGACATTAATGCATTGATATCAAGTTATGATCATTACAATAGCAATAGGTGCAATTTACTCAATCTAGTACACTAAATGATAAACTCAGTGCTTCATATTCTCCTGCCACAAGACAAGAGGTAAAATCCATTCTTGACACTATGTAAAATATTAAAACCTTATTTAGAAAAATTAAAACCATATTTTTAAAGATCCACAAGGAAGCCTAATGATATTAAAATTGTATCAAAATTAACAGAATACATCATCTTGTGTGACAAAAATAGATATTAAGAAAACCCAGCATATTGGTTGTGCTATCATATATACTGTCATCATATTTAAGATGGTAAAGAAAGGGGGGGGGAGTTGAGTGGGATGAAGAAAAAGATTGGTACTAGAAAAGCCATGATCAATCTGCATTCCTATGAAGCCAATCAAAACCCAGAAAGTTAGCATTGTGTTAATAAGCAAAAGAGCTAAGTCAAGCATTCAAAGCACTTAAAAGAATAGTAAAGGATTTCAAAATGAGCCATTCAATTTCATGGAATTTCAATTTCTTACAAAAATTAAATTTGCAAATAAGCAAAGTTAAAAAAGTGCAAAGGTATGCATGAGTTGAGCCTGGAAATTTCATTGGCAACTAAATCCAGTTCTTCATCTGTAAAACAGAACAGTAGTACCTACCTTATGTAGCAGTAGTGGTGAAGATTAACATTTATAGCTTTTACATTACCTGGCATATAGAACGACCTCAATAAATATTAGTTATTACTCCAATATACCAGAGTAACCAAAGTACCTGAGGACCTACAGACTAACCTTAATGAATCAAACAATTTATATTCCAATGGTCATGGTATCTCTGAAAAATCTATAGGGTCATGGGGTCAACTATTTAAAAGACAAAAACAATTTCTGCTTTAAAGAGTATTTAATGTCACATTTGGAGAAGGAAATGGCAACCCACTCCAGTATTCTTGTTTGGAGAATTTCACAGACAGAGGAGCCTGGTGGGCTACAATCCATGGGATCACAAAGAGTCCAACATGACTGAGTAACACAACACTAATGTTGTATTAAAATAAGATCAGTACAGAAAACTGAATAGGGTTTAGTATCAAAGTCCTACTACTCCATACCTTTTCAGTAATTTGTGGATTACTGCAAACATACTGAAGAGATGATGGTTTGATCCAGAACTCCATCATCGCACATACAAGCTTCAAGGTATACTATGAAAAGTTAAGAGAATTTTCCCACTATAATGGTCACTTATATCTTTTTTTAATTTATTTTAATTGCTTGTTTTAAGTCAGTTCTAGAATCTATGGTAAGAAAGTAGTAAGTACCTACTATCTCTTAAAATCCCCAAATACTGTACAGCCAAAAATTAAAAACATAATATTAAACAAGAAAGTTTTAAATTCTAATTCAGTAAATTTGTTTAAAAAACACTGGGATACTGTAAAGTGAGTTGTTAGTTGAAATGCAAGCAAGTGAATCATTACTGGATGTGTTTTAAGAGAGGTTCCCCTAAAATAAGCCATTTCCCTACCCCTACTTCTTAGCAAACCCCTATTTTAAAAGCAACAAAATATGTGGGGGACGGGGAAGAGCACAAGGAAGTAGATGAATGAGTCAAATTTTTAAACAAATGGTTCCAATAAATGCTACCATTTGTCAAAATTCCAAGACTTAATGCAAAACCAGTGGGACAAACGGGTTCAAAATTACAGTAAGAAGGAGAAATTGATCATTATCATCACGTAATTAATCATCTTGGTACTTATGTCATAATTTCAATCTTCTCTGCACAGCCTTTAAATTTGAAAATATTTAATAGTGAATTCACATATTCTGTCTTATTACCAAAAACAGCTTGACTCCTCAATAGGATTGAAATATATTAGCAAGTCTGGGTCCTAAATAAGGTGGGCATGCAAGAAACAAAAGCAGCCAGCTGTTGTTCACACTGTTAAACTATGCTGTTCAACTGTGGGGGCTAAGAAAGTCATCTTACTTAAAAGTTTTATTATCAAATCTTCCCCATTATCTCTATTAGTTTAAAACTTGACTACATGTTCATGAAAGATTGAAAGCTGTGGTTTCTTGAAACTTTTAAGCTTTTACTGAGTCAGAGTTTAGTATTCAAAGCATATCTAAAAGTTAGTATTTGAAGCATTATAAACTTAATAATGAATCTTCATTTTTAGTTTAGACCCAAAACACTAGTTGACAAATGTTTAACAGCAACTATATACATTAAATCAACAAGTATTTACTGAGCATCTACTATGTGCCAGGCAATTGATCATTTTAAAATAGAAGGCATGAAGTCAATAAATTATACTACATTAGGAAACTTTTCATTTTTATCCTCACCACTCCCCATTAAAAAAAAAAAATTCACTATTTTACAGGTCCTAGTCCCATTTATATAATAGAGGTTCAAACAATAATGAGAAACAAAGATTATCATACAGAATCTAGATACGCAAATGTGATTCAAAACTTTCTTTTATAAAACAACTACTAAATAATTATCATACTAAAAAGCTTTGTCAAAAATAAATCCATCTGAGAATTCATCCAAATTCATTTATACAGTCTAACCACTCTTTTCCCACTATTTCTCAGATGGTGAGTTAGAAATTCCCCAGTAGTAACCACACTTTCTACACTATCAAGGCAAAACCCTAGTGTAAAAAGGACTTTTTGTTGGGCTTTCAAGTTTAAGGAAAGCTCATGATTACTTCATTTATTTGAATTAGTAACAATGAAATCCAGAAAAGTATGCTCTATTACCAAGAGAATTCAAGGGCTTCGGAATTCTACATATGAAAAGCTGACAAAAAAGAAGGATCCAGAGTAAGCTAGGTTTCCTTACAGGACATGATACCAAGTATTCAGCGGTTTGTGACCATTAGCTACAACTATTCTCTACTCCTTAGCTCTAAATAAAGTAGACACAGAAAATGTGTAAATGAAACAGCATAGCTGTGATCTAATAAAATTCTATTTATAAAAACAGAGGGCCATTTACAAACACCTAGATCTACGGTGCAGGTTGTTTATTTCGGCTGCACTGAGCATGTGGCCTCTTATTTCCTTGACCAGGCATGGAACCCTTGCGCCCTGCAGTGGAAGCCCAGTCTTAACCACTGGACCATCAGAGAAGTCCTAGGTATAGTATTAAAAGCATATTCAAATATGATTTCTTGCCATTTAAACTTTGCCTGAACCTAAGTTTAAAAAGCAGAAAATAATAAAAAGTTGGAGTAAATTAATAAGATTTTAATAAACTTGGTACACATCTAACCATATGGGTTTATTTTTGTACTGTTTTGAACCTCACTAAATCCCTGTTTTTATAGACTCATTTACTTAAAATTTCCAAAGTCATATTTAAACTTAAAAAACAGATAAAACATGTAAATTGAGTGAAAACTTACTAACGCTTTCACCAACATCTATTCGCTTCGCTGTAAAGGCCCCTTAGGTGATTCAGCTTCAGGATTCATATTCCTACAGAAAGCAAAAGAACATAATTTTATGTACAGAAAGACAAAAATAGATTTATGTGGAAATTTCAACATCTTATCAGAATCAATCACCAGACATGTATTTATAAAAGTTCCAAAAGATCAAAAGTTCTAATCCAGAGAATCTTAAATCTGAATGCTCAGAGCTTCACCAGTAAAATGTTACTATAAAAACACACGTTAAGTCTCAGTCCCCAAGAACTTCCTAGGTAAAAATCTGGGCTCCCTAACAGGCAGTCATGGTTGTTAAAATAACTGTTTAACAGAGCCCACCTCACTCCTCAACAGAACAGAAGTGTTTTATTTTCTGGCCCTTCATCTAACCTGCTGTCAACACTTCTAAAGGAAAGCTTCCATTTCCAACCTGGCAAGGCCGTGTTTCTCACTCTTCAGTATCACTGCATTATCATGAACCTTAGTCAACACTATTCTAGGATAGAAACCTTAAGCATAATTTCCAACTTTTCTTTACTACTAATTAAATGGACCTACTCAACACTTGTTCAAACACTAAGTCTTGCTGGACTCTGTGACCCCATGAACTGCAGCATGCCAGGCTTCTCTGTCCATCACTATCATCCTGAGTTTGCTCAAACTCATGTCCACTGAGTCGATGATACCATCCAACTATCTCATCCAGTCATCCCCTTCTCTTCTTGCCCTCAATTTTTCCCAGCATCAACACTAACCCTCTCTAAAGTATGTGCTTGATAAAAATACCATACCCATACTTTTCACTGATTAGACTGAAATACTTCACCAACATGGAAGACAATGTTTCTCTATCTTGAGTAAATTTTTGAGACTACAGGTATATACTTTTTCCCGTCACTGCTGTGCCGAAGTATGATTATAATAATCAAAATATCGGCAAGAATTATCCAAAATGCTTTGTTTAAAAGTTCAATATGAAAATGTACCAATTTAAGAATTTTTAGACAGTAAAATAAAGTTTAGGATTTAAGCAACAACTAAGCTACCTAAATGTTTTCCAAGACCAAGGTTTCCAATTTTCAAATTATAAAGCAAGTTCCTGATGACTTTACCAAATCTAAAACCCATTCATCATTTTTTGACTATTCATATCCAAGAAATACTGCAAAGATCGGCTTCAAAATTTCTTCTAAGATCAAGATGCTAAAATTTCCTCCCAACAAATTAATAAAATGAAGCAATTAACAAGAAACACAGCATTACTCATTTTTAAGCTTCCAAATTAAACCTGAGCTTATATAAAGACAGTTACTTAACAAAGATAAACCCTAAATCAATCAAGTAAAATAAATTGATTTAGTCCCTGAGAGTAGGGCAGGAATGACTTAAGGGACTATCCATGAAAGAAATGTCTGAGGAAAACTCATCAGCTTATTAAAAAAAGCTCTCTACCAGTACAAGTATGTGGTTCAGGGTGCTCACTCCATGAAAACCAGATGAGAAGTTGGATCACACTTTGCACCACCACAAAAATTACTGACACTAATGTAATCTACCACTCTATCTCCTTTCCAAAACCTGACAAATCCTTCCTTCATGCAGAGACCTGAGTTTGATCCCTGAGTTGGGAAGATCCCCTGGAGAACAGAATGGCAATCCACATCAGTATTCTTGCCTGGAGAATTCCAGACAGGGTAGCCTGGCAGGCTACAGTCCAGGGGGCTGCAGAGTCAGACACAACTGAGCCACCAACACAAGCTAAGTTCACCTTCAGAAGGCTACAAAAGTTGGTAATTTTGCTCATATTCCTATCTTTAATATTTTACAGTAACAAGGATTCTCATTTAGTATGAAATTAAAGGTATGACTGCTGGTCATTTTATAATAGAAGGCAAAGATGACTTTAGTGTAGTCTTACATTAACACTAGGCCATCTGTGCTTTTCTTACATTTGATTGTCATCTTTTGAGATCCTCAAAACAACCTAACATCTTAACTAAGAATAAACCTTGAGAGCATTGTGAAATATATGAAATTTTTCACAAAAATAAGGTACTAGTGGTAAAGTCATCAAGTTGTAAGAAAACATAACTCATAAACCATTAAAGTTAAGCAAAATATTTAGCTTGATAACCTAAATTAAAGTGATTTTGACTACTCTGTAAATATAGTAAGGATATAATTGCTTTTTTGGGAAATATTCAATTTCAAATAAACTTAAAAAACAAAGGCTTATTTGCCAAAACAGTGAATTATCTAGCTTTACATACACTATGTATAAATCAAATTGTTGTAGTAAACATGCTTCTTGAAGTTATGTAAACATTCAAATCAGTTTTTATTTGTAAAGTTCAGAATATTCTTGAATTTAAATTGTAAAGGTTAATTATATTCAGAAATAACAATCAATTTGAAAATTAAGTGTACTGAGCCACTTAATCTGGAAGGGAAAGGTAGCTGAGTAAGAGAAGAATATTTATCTTTGAAATACAGTTGTGTTCAGAGAAATTTTATAGATTATGTCAAGCATGTAAGCTTTATAATCATGATGGTCAGCTGCAAATGTTACATTGAATACATTAATCTTTAAATTATTTAATGAAATAATTATTAGGAAAAAAATTCAAAACGCTTTCATTGCAGCATTCTAAATCTCTATTTTTTAAACACACTTCTCCATATGTCTGCATTTATACTATTTATTAACATTTTAGAATGCCTAAAATTAGGGAACAGCTTCTCTGGTGGCTCAATGGTCAAGAATCCTCTTGCCAATGCAGGAGACACAGGTTCCTGAGTCCATCCCCTAGAGAAGGAAATGGCAACCCACTCCAGAACTCTTGCCTGGGAAGCCCCATGAACAGAGGAGCCTAGCAGACTATAGTCCATTGGGTCACAAAGAGTCAGACACAATTTGATGACCACCATCAAAATTAGGAAAGTCAGGTATACTACTGGCCCAGGTCTCAAGTTAGTCAAATAACTTCAACACAGAAATAACATCTACAATTTGCAATGCAAAAATTATAAAAACTGCTCTCCAGTTTAAGAGAATTAGACACTATTATTTTTACCACACAATTTAAGAGCAAACTGGTGTGAGACTGGGAAACTCCAAATATTTTATACAAATTAGGAAGACTAAAGCCCACAGTGAATAAAATGTCAAGATTACAGAACTAATTCACATTAGAAGCTGGGTCTCCTCTCTGCTGAATCAGTTATTCTTTCCATTCTTTCACACATCTCTCATTAATGGAGAAGATGGAGATATCCCCAAGTTATCTTTTTTCCCTCTCAACAAAGAAAATCAGAGTAAAAGAGGCAAATTAATTGGTTGTCCACAGTCCAAAATTTTAAATAATTAAGAAACTGTGAACAATAGTAAACTAAGCTTGAAAGAAAATTCATATTCAAAATTACCGGTTTCATATAATCTAGCCTCTAATTATATATGTAGTAGTTCATGAAAGCCTTTTGTTAACTATGGGCATGGCTTCCTTCACATCTGTGGAACTCCAGGGAATTTTTTAAACAGTTGTTGTCACAATGATAAACACAATGGAATCCAATCTCAAACCTGATCAGGTGATTTTGATTCAAGAATTCAAAATGTTAAAATAAAAACAAATATATAAGTATTTGTAACTTTGACTCAAACAGAAAGTACTAATAAACTAAATAGTTTTTTATGAAATATAGTAACTTAAAATAATGGTATCTTTGGTTATATTTGCTCTCATGTATCCATTATTTTTGTCTACCAGAAATACTGCCAATTTTACAAGCTTGGCTCAGCAGCAGATTTCAAAACACTGACCGTATTATTATGAAGGTCAAAGGACATGCAGATCTTTTTAAAATGTGACTTATTAAAATCTTTTATTTTGTTGGTGATAAAAAGGGAAACTGAACTCCATTATGTTAATTTAGGAGTTTCTATATCATTTAAAACGATTTTTATAATGATTAATACTGGACAAAGATAAAAATCTCCATTTAGCATTTTAATCTTTTTTAAAGTCTTTTTTTTTTAATTTTATGGATTCAAATTACAACTTTGGTAGTCTATTATAAGTCACTGCCAATTTCTACTTAAACTTACCCTAAACTTCACATACATTTGTGTCTTAAGAAGTTCAAGTCTCAATTTTTACATCAGTGTCCAAGCACATCTGAATGCCAAAATAACATCCTATCATTTACAAGAAGGAAACCCTAACCTTGGTATTTGTATTAAGGATGCTTGGGATGAAAGATGTCTTGACTTTACATATATGACATCTTTAAAACATTACTGTTAAAGGTCTAACATTTGGTTTCTTCTGTACATTATAATAACCACAAATTTGACCAAATTGCAAAAGGACCAAAAGCAAAAATTAAGCTAAAGCAAAAGAAATAAAAATATTACCTTTATCATCGATTTGAATCAACAGAATAAGCTAACACCAATGATAAATTATCCACAAGAATTATAAGAATACAAACCTGCCCTTATACGAATTAATTGGTTGACTATCCTTAAAATTTCCCAAGATATCTCATTATATTCCATATTTCCTCTGGTAAATCCCTTGCTAATATCACTTGACATTAATTTCCACACTCAGTGTTAAGGAGTGAGAAATTATTCCTGAAAATTATTTTTTTCATTCATGTATCTCATTTTAGGATATCAAAATATCATATACATGTTGAAATTATTCCTTCCTTTCAAGCTCTAAAGACTTAGTAAGCTACAGGTAACAAGTCTCTTTAGTCATATCATTTTAGTTTCCTGTAAAATAACTTATTTTTGTACCTGTTTGGGAAGAAAGACTCACAAAAATAGGTAAAACAAGTGTTTTAAATCCACTAAATAATAACTAGACTATGAAAGGGTCTACTTAGTTTTTGAAATACAGTTCTTTTAAGAATTGTAAGATCTGCAGATACAAAAATTCTACGCCATTTCTAAAACATAATCCGTATTATCAAAAAAATGGCTGAAGAATGTACCTTCCAGATTGTAAAGATGACGACTCAACTTCTGATTTAACCATAAATCTAAATCACCGTTTAACTGAAAAGTACTGAATGTCTCACAGCTGATATAAATTACATGTATCAACTGTTTTAACATTAGCACAAAACTGCTTTGATATAAGGAAATGCATTTGATGGGCTTTTTCTCATCCCTTTTTCGAGATTAACTCTACAATTTATGTCACATTGACGACCTTTACTGATATTTTCCTATTCAAATGTTGGTAGCTATTAGACTGCGTATGTTGGGTTAAAACATTTACTTACTTGCTATACAAAATACAGACTATCACAAAGATTTATCCTCAAGGATAAAATTCCATGGTCTCAGTCTTCAAAATGGCATACCTTTTGGGGGGGAAAGAAAACAATATTCTAAACAATTTATTGATGGAACCACCAAAAGCCAAGTAGGAATACATGTTTTTAAAGTTCTTATTTCATAAAAGGAACAAAAACTAAAATCAATGCTCACAAAACCCTAATTTTTAAAACACTCTCCCCTAAAATGTTAGTATGAATAGTAACTAGATTGAATTTTCCAATGAACGTATTTAATATTAAAACATTAAAACTGTTTGCACAGTATAAAAGAAAAGCATATCTTTGGTTTATGGTTTTCCTGAAAGTGTAATCAGTCTTTTTCTTGGTCCCAAAATTAAACAAAGGCTTAAAGGACCTTCAATATTTTAAACTGTTCAAAAGGCACATTAAGTTACAATAGCTATGCAAGTAAGACCTCTCAAAGAAAAGGTTTAAAGATTTTGTAAAATTATTTCAGATATTTACTCATAATCAGTATCAAAAATATAAATTATCAAAGAAACTGAAAACCTAATAAGCTTACTTTTACGTCAAAGTAGTAAAATTTACCCATTCTTACCTCAAATAAAACAGCGCATTTGTTCAGAATCGTCAAGCAAATTTAATTTTAATCTTGTAAGTTACCTTAAAAAAAAAAAAGATAGTATCAGTGTTTTGATTTTTGAACAATTCTTGGCCAAAGTTTCAGTGTGATGAAACAATGAGAAAATATTCCAGAGACATGATCATTGGATAAATTCGAGAGATGGCTCATCAACATGCTACCTGTACATTTAAGGATGCAGTTATTTATCATAGTATCTATCAGTCTTTGTTTTCCTCATCTTTTAGTTGCATGGATAAACATTAGATAAGGCACTGAGATTAAAAAAAGAAAAAACTCACATCTTTGGACAGGTTTAAGATTATGACCTTGTTTTCATTTTTATTTTTCTTTGATGCTAAGCAATACACAAAAACAAAGAAGTTTACCATTTGTAAAGATTGAAATCATCTTAAATTTTATTTACCATCTAGAACTACCTTTTACAAGAATGAGCAATTAAAAATTAACTCCAGGAGAAATTAGTGAAGTTAAAATGGCTACTGGTTACTTTAAATTTTTAAACCACAAGTTATTTGATCTCACCAAGTGGGATATTAGCTTTGTCTTTAAAGCAAATCTAAAACTATCTATGATCTTTATTCAATTTCAAACTGAGATCTCCAACATTTTCAGGGTCCCTTCCCCCATTTCTCATGTAAAAAGATCTTATGAGGTTAAACAGCTAGCAATTATTTTGCATTTTTGCTATTTAGAGGATTCTGAAAAACTAGATTCAGAATATTAATGTAAAACGACTTGCAGTGTTCAAAGATTTCAAAAACGTTGATTTGAAAAACCAAAACGGTTAAAACAACAGAGTCTGTAAAATCAAGATATGCGCAACTGATGTAACGTGTAGCAAGCAGTATATGAATGCTATTCGGAAAATAAAACAATTTCACTAAGAAAAATACCCTCAGAAACATTAAAAAATACAACAGTACCTTTGATTTTACAAGTACTACGTAAATCTTCCGAACACTATTTTTACGTAGATTTTCACCTCCACAACAACACATGAGCTACCGCAGGACGAAGACAAATATATTCTAAAATACACAAAGGTTTTGTGCACTTGTGGTTTGTTCTTCAAATCACTAAACTTAAATTCCCTCTCAATGTTTCAAATTTCTAGACTGTACAGGGGACTCTACAAATTTTTTTAAAAAGCATAATACACTATTAAAATACTGTTCCATTTTGAGCATAACTGGATTTTTATGCATGCAACAAATATGGCTCCTCTTCATCGCCCATTACCGAGCAATCCTACTTTAATATTTACACTACCAGAAAGTAACTTCACAAAGGGATTTGGTGTCTGAATATTCCTTTGCAAAAGTTTTGTCGACCACAGCTTGTGAGGATATACATTATTTTTAAAAATATTCAAACGACGAACTTAAACTTTTAAAAGTCGAGGAACTGACCCAAGTACCTCCTAACATTCAGGTGTGGTAAGTTACAGATAACGGCTCCTTTGACCTTTTAAAAAGTACCCCAACAGTAGATTTAATCATTGTTCAAACAACAGAATGTCAAACAATCTTGGCGTAATTACTCAGTAAAATAAACTACCTTAATCAAACGTCATCGTCTAGCACCGTAATTATAATCTATTTCCATTCAACAGCCCTGACGACATAGTAAACTTGGCTTCGTAATTTTTGAAATACCAGAAGCACTCCTCCAACTTGCATTTTTTAAAAAGACAACCTTAACGTCAATAAAGGGTTGAACAAGCAGCAACTACCTTTTCATCTGTAACACTGCAGCCGTTTTCAAAATCGGCTTTGAAAGAGTTAAAAGCCAACACCCAAAAGAAAAAAAAAAACAAGTTTTTATTTTTTGTTGAAACGTAGTCAGGGTTCAATTGTTCTTTTAAATTCGACCACGAAGATGAGTTTCCACCTCACGGGAAAGGGGTTAAAAAAAAAACTCCCCCACTGGAAGGACGTGAAAAGGGGATTCTTTTTTCCTTACCCTGAATATCAAAATAACTCACCAGCACAGACGGGGGCTCTCCTCGCGCGGTCGCCGCCGCCGCCCCTCTCCCCGCGGGGCCGGTCCGGGCAGCGAGGCGGCCCCCCGCCCGCCAAGGGGTCTGCAGCGGGGCCCCGCGCCCCCAGCCCCCGGCCCCGCGGCGCTTCCCGCCCGGAGAGCCAGCGAGCGGCGCCGCCGGGGGAGAGCCGGCCCGCGAGGCCCGGCCCGCCGCCCCCTCCTGCTCGCGCGCTCAAGGACATTTTGCTTTTCCTCCCAAGGACAAAGGACAATAAAAGGAGCTGGGGAGCCACTCACCGGGTCCGAACGCCGCGGCCGGCCCCTCCGGGTCTCCAGCACCCGACTCCCGCGCCAGGGCGCCCGCCCGAGCCTCCCGCCCGTACGGGTCGGGCCGCCGGGGCCCCGGGGAGCCTCGGCTGCCGCTGCCGCAGCGGCGCTTTCCACGTCGTGGGCCCGGCCGCCCCGGGCGCCTCTGCCGCGCGGGCTCCCAGCCCGGCGCGCGGCCAGCCTCGCCCCCCAGGCACGGGCGCTTTGCTCCCGCGGGTCTGCGGGCCGCCCGGGAGCAGCTCCTCGCCGGCCGGCGGGCCCCGCGGCCGCGGCGAAACGCCTGACAGCTCGGGGTGCTGCTGCCTCTCCGGCCATCTTGTGCCGTGTGTGTGTGGTGTCTCTCTCCCGTCTCCTCTCTCGGCTCTACTCCCTCCTCCTCCTCCCCCCGCCCCATACACCACACAACATGGCCTCTTCGCTGCGGCGGCGGCTGCAGCGGCGGCAGCAGGTCCGCCGCGTTCCTGCCCGCTCCCCTCCCCCACCCTCCCCGCCTCCCGCCCGCAGCCCCGGGTAGCAGTACGCATGCGCGCCACCGCCCGCCCGCCGCGGCCATTGGCTCCTCGAGCTTCCTGCCACCCCCTTCCCGGGGAGCGGCCTCACGCACGCTCGCAGGCGTCTTCCTCCCGCCTAACAACAACCACTTGAAGACTATTGGCTAATTCTGACCCCACCCCCTTCAGCTGCCTCCCCGCGGATAGGCTGGTCTTAATGCCACTCGTCTTCTGTAGGTGTCTCTAGTTTTCTTGAGGGGTCCCAGCCAGCTATTGGCTGACGATGGAACCTTTGGTTTGGAGCTCGTTTGTTGGTTTGCGCCCCGCAGTGCGGACCCTTCGGAGAAAACTAGGGGATCCCAGGCGCGGAATAGGCCAGGACAGTATTATTAGTACAGTGTCCTAGAGATGGGGCCTTCGCTCCTGGAAAAAACTTGGAATTCGGTGTTTCTGACTTCAGATTTTTGTCTTCTTTAAAAAAAAAAAAAGGAAAAATGACAGGATGACGGGCAAACAAGATGCAGGTTCATAGCCCTTGGGCAACACCATTTTTCCTCAACTGTAGATTTTTCTTCTAAACAACCCAGTCCTGCCCTAAAGGTCACAGAATTAGAGCCAAGTTATTTTCCAACCAGCACATCCCCCTAGCCAAGCATCCTAATTGAGATGCCACTTATTTGAGAGTTTGTAAGCTTTTTGTTGACCATTTAGGAGAGGCCGTGATTTAGTGTGTACATTGTACCTCACTTTGTGAATCAGTATCTCTTAATCCTGGTTGGGCCAGATTCCACCCTTCAGGGAGTGTTTTAAAGCGATAGTTTGAAGCTGAACAGTCGTAGTCTACCTGCCACCACCTTCTCCCAGAGAACAGGCAAAACAAGCTTCACTTCCTTTAAGCAAATCTTTCCCCGCCCCCTCCCCTTCTTCCTACTTAAATCTGGAAGCAACTCTTGGCAGACCGAGGAATAACTGAAAACCTAAACTTTCCTGAAATGGATGGGAAAAGAAGTAGTGGCTCTCTCCCAATGCCAGCATTTTACAAATCTTGCTCCTTTTGGCAAGGGACTTGGGAAAAAGGAGAGGAATATAGACGCTCTTAGTCTTAACGGATTTTTGAGGGAAGGAGTCGTGGAAAGGTGGGCAACTCTGAAATTCTCTTAAGACCCTGTTTTCCGTTCTTGAATTAGAATCAGAATGTTAAATATTCATGAGGCCTAGGACCTAGGTCTGGCCCCTTCTTTTCAAAATGATACAGTTGTTAGTTCATTAAGTACAGCATCAACTACTTAGGACAGAACTAGGGCTAAAACTCAAATCTCCTAACTTTATATAGATCTTAGGGTTCCTTCTATGCAAACTGGCCATTCTCCTTAACAGTATAATTTGAGCTCTAAGTGAACACAAAAAGAATGCTTCTTTAACTGAAATTCAGCTTTCTCCACTTAGTTTCCAAGGTATTCCTTTACACAATCGAGCTTTGAACATTGTAGACCTGCTGCAGGCTATGTTCTCTGAAATAGTCCCACCCTGAACTTTTAGTCTTCAGCCTTTCTGATTTTTCTTGTGTATTCTTTGTTCATCCCCCCACCTTATCCCTCCTAGCCTTACCTGAAATCCATCTCTGATTCTGCTTGTCCTGGTTCATCTCGGAGTACTTCTCTGCCAGCAAAACTGGCCTGAACAGGTCCTTATTAAAAATAGGTATGATTGAAAAGCACTGAGTAAGCTATGCACCAGGCATTGTTCTAAGGCCTCACTGGAGGTTGATTTAGGTGATCATACAGCACCCCATGAGAGGCTATTATTACCACTGTGTATTATCTCTGTTAGGAAACTGAGGCGCAAGGAGTTTAACTTGCTTAGGTTCACACTGCCGAGAAATACTAAAACCAGCATTGAGCCCAGTAGTCTGACTCCAGACCCATTCCCTTCTGCCTCTCCCAGTTTTTGGCCAAGACTGCCCCCTTGCCAGATGCGTTCAGTTGGATCTCCCATTGTGGGAGCTGTCTGATTTGCCAGGTGCTCTCTCCCCTACTTCATTGAAGTGTTCCACCTTCAGAATCGGGCCTCCCTCCAATTGGGAGATGTCAGATCCATTTTAACTTAATTCCCAGACCTGGTCCCCATCCTCCACCCTAGTGCTATCAATCGCCTGGCATGCCACCGGGGAACTCTAGCTCTCTGGTTTTGGTTTTGTCTGTTTGTTTTTGGCTGTGCTGGGTCTTCATTGCTGTGTGTGGGCTTTCTCTAGTTGCAGCAAGCAGGAGCTACTCTGGTTGCGGTGCTCAGGCTTCTCATTGTGGTGACTTCTCCTGTCACAGTGAACAACACTTTAGGCACATGGGCTTCAGTAGTCATGGCACCTGGGCTTTAGTTGCTTGCCAGAGTAGGAGATATAAGAGACTCAGGTTCAATCCCTGGGTCGGGAAGATCCCCTGGAGGAAGACATGGTAACCCGCTTCCATATTCTTGCCTGGAGAATCCCATGGACAGAGGAGCCTGGCAGGCCACAGACCATAGGTTTGAAAAGAGTCAGACACAATTGAAGCGACTTAGCATGCACACACGCCTTAGTTGCTCCGTGGCATGTGGAATCTTCCAGAAGCAGGATTGGAACCCTGTGTTGGCAGGCAGATTCTTAACTCCTGGACCACCAGGGAAGTCCCTCTAGCTCTCCTGTTTTACTCCTTGTTCAATTGTGCATCCTCACGGTTCAATTGTGGAGTGACTCCCTTTTAAGACGATACATCTTGGGTGGCTTACAGAAGACAGCTTTCTTCTCCCAAGCTTACATTCCACACAATGTCTTCTTCAGAGAAGGCCCTTATCTACCCAATGGAAATGTTTTCCCTATCACCTCACACATGACAGTCATGATTTCTTTTGCCATATCAACAATGTGCCTTTAGCCACCCTCATTAAAGCTAGACTGGTAGTGGTGGTTTAGTCGCTAAGTCGTGTCCGACCCTTGCGACCCCATGGACTATACCCTGCCAGGCTCCTCTGTCCATGGGATTCTCCAGGCAAAAATACTGGAGTGGGTTGCCATTTCCTTCTCCAGGGGATCTTTCCGACCCAGGAATCGAACCTGTGTCTCCAGCATTGGCACGCTGAATTCTCTACCACTAAGTCACCAAGAAAACCCACCGCGGAAGCTAGACTAGCTCTGTCCTAAATAAAAAGCACCTGACACCTGGCAGACCACAGCCTCCTTCCATCACAGTTCCTTTTGTGCTAAGTGATCTGCCAATGAACCCAGAGGAGGTTGCTCCCTCCCCCAGCCCCCGCAGGCTCCTATTACTACTGTCTCTCCTTACCAGCGAAAATGAAGAACCCAGCCCTCAGCCCTGACTTACTCAGAGGAAAGGCCTCTTCGTGCACTCTAAGTAGATCTGTTCCGATTTAATCTTGCCAAAAAAAAAACTTGCATGGGCAGAGAATATTTCTGGAAGGATGCAAGATCTGTTTACACTGGTCATCTCTGAGGAGACCTGAGAGGAAGGTGGAGAATCAAATGGGAAGGGCATTTTGTAGTCTCTACCCTTTCGTGACATTTGAATTTTGAACCATGTGAAAGTATTACCTTTTTAATGAAAAGGGGGAAAACTCAATCTCCTGGGCTAAAAGCTGACACTGTTAGAAAGGTAACTTAAAAAATTTTTTTGTGGGGACTTCCCTCGCAGTCCAGTGGTTAAGACTTCGCCTTCCAATGCACGGGGTGTGGGTTCGATCCCTGATCTGGGAGCTGAGATTCCCCTTGCCTTGCGGGCAAAACACTAAAACATAAAGCAGAAGCAATACTGTAACAGATTCAATAAAGACTTTGGAAAATGATCCACATCAAAGAAATCTTTTAAAAAAAATTTGTGTATGTGTCATCTGCATTTGCTGCACAGAACACTTGTACTTTTTTTTTTTTTTAATGAAATAAAGGTCACACAACACTCAGTACCGCCAGAGATGTGAATGGCCCCTGGAGTGTCCCTGGTTGATGATAAGGGTCCCTGGCACATAAGATGGGCAGGAGCTCCCGGTCCCCATGTGCCGTGGCCGCACACTGCAGGACAGAGCTGCTTGCTTGCGTCCCTGCAGCTCCTCGAGCC
The DNA here is from genome assembly GCF_023699985.2 of Odocoileus virginianus. Classification (NCBI taxonomy): domain Eukaryota; kingdom Metazoa; phylum Chordata; class Mammalia; order Artiodactyla; family Cervidae; genus Odocoileus; species Odocoileus virginianus. The sequence continues at coordinate 51,160,892 of NC_069689.1, forward strand.
TGCTTCCCGTTTCTGTCCTCCTCTCCTCTGGTGGCCACTGAAGAAGAGCCAGCCAGCCATGCTTCCCGCCTTGTGTCCTGTCCTCCACATCCACCTTTGCCTGGAGTGTCTCCCTTCGAGGGTCAGCCCAACTCATCACAGAGGCTCAGTCAAAACCTAGGATCACCTTGATGTCAGAGGCAGAGTTTTCAAGTATAGGGTTTTCCAGATTCCACAGCTCTGCTCCTGCTCTTTGCAGTTTCTCTTGCTGCTCACACTCACGTGACTTACACGCAGCCTCTCTCTTATTTCTGGATACACCCTGCTCCTTCTTCCCACACGGCGGTCTTTCTTTTTCCCAGGGTACATCACACGCAGGCTTGAAACCCGGTTACTGAAAAGGTTTCCTACAGTTCTTGTTTCTTCCATGTCCCAGGTACAATTTAAAAAAAAAAAAACTTTATTCCTTTTAAAAAAATGTTCCTTTATTTGGCTGTGCCACGTCTTAGTCACAGCACACGGGATCGTCACTGCGGTGCATGCATTTTCTAGTTGTGGCACTGGGGCTCCTGAGGGCTCGGGATCAGTAGCTGCGTTGTGGCTCCGCAGGTCTGGTTGCTCTGCATCATGTGGGATCCTAGTTCCCCAATCAGGGAGCCAACCTGTGTCCCCTGCATTACAAGGCAGATTCTTAACCACTGGACCACCAGGGAAGTCCCATTTTAGACCACCAAAATGGTCCCATTTTAGACCAATGGTGGTCCCAATGGACCACCAGTTACCATTTTAGAAACTGGGGATGCTGCACAGACTGGGGGTCCTGTTCTCATGAAGCTTATACTCAATGGGGCAGCAGTCCGTACAGAAGAAAATACCCAGTAGTCATCAGTGAGGTATGTTGATGGAAGGCCTAACCTCAGCATCAGGTTGAGTGGTCAGGGAAGGCCTCTCTGAGGAGGTGACATGTAAATGAAAGCAGAAAGACACAAAGGAGGGAGCTATGTGTAGCCAGTTCCAGGCTAACGTGGCAGACGGGATGCACGCAGCTCATTTTGCTCCATCCCCAAACTGCATTAAACAGCTTTTCTTTTCCCTTTCTTTCCCTCCTTCTTTCCTTCTCTTCATAAACTCATAAGGAAAAGAACACAAGAGAGCAACACAATTTCCGAAGCTGGAAAATAGATGGATTAGGGTTATCTTAAAATTTAGCAGGCCTGAGAAAGCGAAGATCCAACCCTCCTTACACTCAGAAGGCTCAGAAGCCAGAACTGAGGATCACTGGGACTAATGGGAAGGGGAAGGCTAAAATAAAGAGGGCTGAGTGTCAGCAGTTTGAGAAGCAGTGAGAGCTCACATCCCATCCCTGATCCCAGCAGGAGACTGGAGATTATTCTGAAGAGAGTCTCTGGTCTGAAGGATGTAGGGCTCACGGAGGGCCTAGGTACCACCCTGAAAATCAGGAGATCCGGAGGCCAGATGCTCAGCAAGTGAGATGACTCCAGTCGTCTTGCCCCCAGGGCTCAGTGGTAAAGAATCCACTTGCCAAGCCAGAGATGTGGGTTTGATCCCTGCATCGGGAAGATGCCCTGAAGAAGGAAATGGCAACACACTCCAGTATTCTTTCCCAGGAAATCTCATGGACAGAGGAGCCTGGTTGTTTACAGTCCATAGTGCTGCCAAGAGTCAGACATGACTGGGCACACCCACAGTCCCAATTTGGCTCTCAGAATGCTGGCAATGTGACATTTACCTTTGAGTACGAAATTGGAAGACTCTTTTTGAGGAATCTAATAGGTCTATGAGGAAGGCCCACAGCGGGCATTCCTAACTCCTAACAATGGTCCAACCAGGTCACCCTTCAGTAAAGCTCAGGATCAATGTATCAGACACCTTTTGTGCACTGCTTCCTAATCCTCTTGACCTCAGCTGTTATTCTACCCAAAGTCATAGCCACTGTTCCATCAGGTTGCATATAGCTTCCCAGAGCAAGTATGATGGTTCGTTTCCTGTGTCAGTTTGACTAGCCACAAGATGCCCAGATATTGATTAATACTCCTGGATGAGATTACCATTTGAATTGGTAGACCGAGCAGATACTGCGTGGATGCTCAGTCATGTCTGACTCTGCGACCCTATGGACTGTAGCCCTCCAGTTTCCTCTGCCCTTGGGATTTCCCAGATAAGAATACTGGAGCGGTTGCCATTTCCTCCTTCAGGGGATCTTCCCCACCCAGGGATCAAGCGTCTCCTGCATGGAAGGAGAATTCTTTACTGCTAAGCCACCAGGTTAGCAGAGCAGATACTGGGCCTCATCCAATCTGTTGAGAGTTTGAATAGAACAAAAAAGCAGACAAGAGAATTTACTCTCTCTGCCTAATTTTTTTTTGAGCTGGGTCACTTGTCTTTTCCTACACTCAGACTGGAACTTACACCATTGGCTCCCCCGGTTCTTAGATCTTTGAACTTGGACTAGAATTACACAACTGGCTCTTCTGGCCTCCAGTTTGCAGATGATGAATCATGAGATATCTCAGCATAATCACCTGAGCCAGTTCCCTATAATATCTCTATCTAGACCTATCTCGTCCCTGAATCTTGCTTTCTGTCTCAAAGCTGCTTTGACGTCTCTGGGTCAGCAGAATCACTGCATCGGCATGGAGGAATGTGAAGACAGGAATTTAGGGAAGATGATATCTGTGGGGATACCTTTAATCCCCTGATTGGACAGCTGAGACACACTCTACGAGACTGAGAAGATGCCACGGAACAGAGCACCATTCACTGCGGCAGACGTCTAACACTGATATTTTGCTCTGCGTTTTCCCTCCCACTGTCCCCCACTCCTGCTTCTTTGGATTGCTTCATCACTCCCCTGTGTGTAAGTCTTGGGCTCTTTTTAGAGGAAAACCTTGGCTGAGATACAGTAAGACCCAATCTTACAGTCAGAGCTTCCAGTCACCCTTTCAGACTCTACTCTTGATAAGGAGTCACAGTTAATAGTAAATAGTAAATAGTTAATGCCTAACAACTAATAAAAGTTTCTCACATGAAAGATAAGGAACAAAACCAAGAGGAATGGGGGAAAAAAAGTAACTTGAAGGAAAAACAGGCCATGAAGGGAAAGGATATTAAAAAATAAAATTTGTTAATCATCATTAGTATTTCAAAAGGAAAAGAGATGATATAGATCCATGAAACAAGGAAAGGATGCCATATAAAGAAATAATTCAAAGAAACAAATAGAAACATAGTGACAGAAATGGAAAACTCAATAGAAAGAATAATAAAAATTGGAGAAAACTCAGAGAAAACAAAGTATGAAAGACAGAAATGGACACTAGGAGACAAAATTAGAGGATAGCTCATGTAGGCAACACACTCCAGTGTTCTTGCCTGGAGAATCCCAGGGACGGGGAGCCTGGTGGGCTGCCGTCTATGGAGTCACACAAAGTCGGACGCGACTGAAGCGACTTAGCAGCAGCAGCATGTAGGTTCAACATTTGAATAATAGAAACTCCAGAAAAAGAAAACAAAGGTAATGAACTGGAAAGAATCATCAACTAAGTAATTCAAGATGTTCCAGAGTTGAAGAGCACAATTTCCAGGTGGAAGAGGGTGATCTAGAAGCAAGACCAACAGATGAAGTAGACAGAGTTTCATCATTGTGAAATTCCAGAACATAGAAGTCAAAGGAAGATTCTACAAGCTTCAAGGGGGGAAGGTCACATACAAAGGACCAGGAATCAATAGTTTCAGGCTTCTCAATAACATCGCTGGAATCAAGAAGTTAGTGAAGGAACTTCCCTGGCAGTCCAGTGATTAAGACTCTGAGCTTTCAAAGTGGGCGATGCAGGTTCGATGCCTGATCTGGGAACTAAGATCCCATGTGCCAGTCATGACCAGAAAAAAAGAAAAGCGTGTTAGTGAAGCAACATCTTCAAAACACTAAGGGAAAAATGATTTTCAACTTCAAATTCTACACCTAGCCAAAGTATCTAGCATATAGGAGGTGAAATGAAGACAACTTTCATGCAAAATCTCAAAAAGTTTACCTCCCATGAATGCTTTCTCAAGGAGCTGTTGGAGAATGGATCCTGCAAGGGAGCAAACCAAGGAAGAGGAAGCCACAATCAGAGGACAGAGGAGACTTATTGCAGAAGGCGGGCAGACAGAATCCTCGGGTGGACGGTTACAGGGAGATCCCAGGCTGTCGCGTCTGCTCCAGACAGCCACCAGTCAGAGCTGGAGCAGCGTAACCCAGGAGACAGACTCGAGGATGGCTACATCTGGATCTGCCTCCTTGCTTTTTGCCTGAGGACTGAATACCCAGGTGAACCTGCTTTCTTGCTCAATCGTTCAGTCATTTCTGACTCTTTGTGACCCCCCATGGACTGTAGCCTCCCCAGGCTCCTCTGTCCATGGGATTCTCCAGGCAAAAATATTGGAGTGGGTTGCCCTTTCCTCCTCCAGGGGATCTTCCTAACTCAGGGATCAAGCCCGTGACCTAGCTTATAATCTGGACATGACCTATCTGGACTAGGTATTGATAAAATTCCTCTCTCCCCCATTAAACCATGTCATGTAGATCAGCTGAGGACTCACTTCTTCCTCCACAGATATGGTCTGCTTGGATCTACTGCTAGACCAAGGTGAGCAGCAGATTAAAACAGAGCAGCGTACTCCCCAACCACATAACTGCCGCATGTCTAACACTTGCCTCCTACTCTTGTCCTGTCAATCCCCCAACTGTCTGCATCATGTCTTCTCCAGGATTCACTCCTGACGTTGCCTAGGTGAGGTTCTCGTAAATTCCCAGGGAAGCCTCAGTCAGACTACAACCTGCAGATGCATCTCTTTGCCGTCTTCTGGGAGCCTTCATCTAACTCTGCCAATATCCCATAATAGCTAGGTGAGTGCCTACAACTCAGGCTTTCCATTAAGTGATAACTGTTCATGGACTTCCCTGGGGGTCCAGTGGCTCAGACAACACACTCCCAATACAGGGGGCCCCAGTTCGATCCCTGGTCAGGTAACTAGATCCCACATGCTGCAACTAAGAGTTCATATGCCACAACTAAAGGTTCCAAATGCTGTAGCGAAGATCCCATGTGCCACACCTAGGACCGGAGCAGCCAAATGAATATATATTTTAAGTTGAACTCTATCAAACTTCCAAGGGGAGTGTAAGGGAACTTGTGCTTCCCAGCCAAGACACAGCCTGAGGAACCAGATTTACGCACCTGCCTGAAACAAACAAAAGAGACAAAAGGCAAGAAAAATGCAAGGGTATTTAAGACAGCAGGCATCAGCTAACAAAGAACCATGATTCCTGAATGCAGGAAAACAAATGAGATAAGCACTCCTATAACCCCAGCTTACTGCCTGGATTGCAACCACGTCTCCAAGCCTCAGTACTGGGGGAGGAAACCTAGGCAGAACCCTGCCATCCCCCTGAGCCGAGGAGATGGGCTGGCAGTCCAGGGAGTCCAGGGGGGGCAAGGTGGCTGGAGTTACCAGGGCAGAGTACCAGAGAGAGGAGAGCCTGAGCCATAAAAGGAACAGTTCATAACCTAACTGTGTAACATTAGAAATATCTCCTTGAAACTGTTAAGAAAATTGAAAAGCCACAAACAGGGACAGAATATCTGCAAATCACGGATGAATTATATAAAGAACTATATAAAGAATATATAAAAAACTCTCAACATTAAATAATAATAAACAATGCAAACATTTTATATCATATATTAACACATACATATGGAATCTAGAAAGAGTACTGATGAACCTGTTCGCAGAGCAGCAGTGGAGATGCAGACACACAGAACAGACTTACGGACCAGGGTGGGGGAGGAAGGAGAGGGTGGGACGAGTGGGGAGAGCAGCAGGGACGCTCATACACGAGCGTATGTAAATAGACGGCCAGTGGGAATGTGCTGCCTGACTCAGGGAACTGAGACTGGGGCTCTGTGTAACCTAGAGGGTGGAATGGGGTGGGAGGTGGGAGGGAGGTTCAAGGGGGGGGACATATGTACACCTATGGCTGATTCATGTTGATGTATGACAAAAATCAAACCAACATTGTAAAGAACTCATCAATCAATGAAAAATAAATAAACATAATAAAAAATAAACAATGCAATTTTTTAAGTGAGTGAAATACATAAAGAGTTCACCAAGTCAGATATACAAATCATAAATAAACACATGAAATAATGCCAGGGGAATTCTTTGGTAGTCCAGTTCATTGCCAGGGCTTGAGTTCAGTCCCTGGTTGGGTAATGAAGATCATGCAAGCCAAGCAGTGAGGCCAAATAAAAAAAATAAGATGCACAGTATCATTAGTCACTGGGGAAATTCAAATTGAAAACACAATGAGATATTACTATGTACATAATAGGAACTTGAGAGTTTAAAAGACTGTCCCAGCAGGATATAATATACATGATAAATATAATTAACACCACTGCATGATATTTATGAAAGTTGGTAAAAGAGTAAATCCTGAGTTCTCATCACAAGAAAAACACTTTTCCTCTTTCTTTAATTTTGTACCTATATGAGATAACAGATAGTCACTTAACTTATTGTGATAATCACTTTATGATGGATGAAAATCAAATCATTATGGTGTATATCTTTAACTTATATAATGCTGTATGTCATCTACATCTCAATAAAACTGAAAAAAGAAAAATGAAAATAAAAAAACTCTGCCAGCTTGTGAGGATATAGAGCAACCAAAAAACACGCTCATGCTTTGCTTTTGAAAGTGCCAAATGGTACAGCCCCTTTGGAAAACATTGGCCGTTTCTTGTTCAGTTCAAAATACTTAACATGTAACTCTGAGCCTAGATATTTACCTAGGTTCATGTCTATAAAAGGGAATACTACTCAGGACTTCCTAGACAGTCTAGAGGCTAGGAGTACATACTCTCACTGCCTAGGGCCCAGGTTCAGTCCTGGGTCAGGGAACTGAGATCCCACAAGTCACGGAGTGCAGCCAGAAAGAAAAAAGGAATACAAATCCGTCACTTTTAATGAATAAGCTATCGATACAAGCGACAGGGCTGATCTCAATATTAATTTTGCCTGAGGAAAAGAAGCCAAAAAATAAAAAAAGAGTACATAGTATATGAGTCCATTTATATAAAATTCTAGAAAATGCAAACTAATAGAAAGTAGATCAGTGCTCTGGTTGCCTGGAGATGGGAGAAAGATGGGGAGGGATTTAGAACAGGGACATCAGAAGGCATGAGGGAGGAACTCTCTGAAGGTAATGAATATCATTTTTATGCGGATAGTCCTACAAATGTAAATGCACCCTGAGACATACCAAATTGTATGCTTTAAATATGCACAGCTTATTGTCTGTCAATTTTATACCTCAATAAGGCTGTTTGTTCAAAATTTTCCAGAGTTTTTTTTTTTTTTTCTGGCTGTGCCAGGTCTTAGCTGGGATCTTTGATCTTCCTTGCTGCCTGCAGGATCATTCATTTGGCGGCATGCGGAATCTTGAGGCACGTGGGATCTAGTTCTCTGACCAGGGGTTGGACTCTGACCCCTTGCATCGGGAGTGCAGAGTCTTAGCCATTGAACCACCAGGGAAGTCCCTGCTTATTTTTTTTTTTTTATTAGTTGGAGGCTAATTACTTTACATCATTACAGTAGTTTTTGTTATACATTGAAATGAATTAGCCATGGATTTACATGTATTCCCCATCCCAGTCCCCCCTCCCACCTCCCTCTCCACCCGATCCCTCTGGGTCTTCCCAGTGCACCAGGCCCGAGCACTTGTCTCATGTACTCAACCTGAGCTGGTTATCTGTTTCACCCTAGATAATATACATGTTTCAATGCTGTTCTTTTGAAACATCCCACCCTCACCTTCTCCCTGCTTATTTGTTTTTTTGATGGAGGATCCTGTGAAGATTGTACTCTAGAAACTTTTGTTCCTATTTCATTTTTTTTCAACACACATGAATTTTATCTTTTAATTAAAAAAGAAAAAAGGTTTAGAGTTAACACCTGGTTCAAAGTTCAAAGGGGATACAGTGAAAAGTCTCCCCTCTCTCTTCCTACTCTACCCAGAGCTCCTCTCTGAAAGCAGTTAATGCAACTAGTTTCCCCAATGTCCTTCCAAAGATATTCCAGATTTTATTATAAGGATCACAATACCGAGGTGACTTAGAGTGTGGGTGTATTTTATCTGTTTGCTCTAAGACTGCAGGACTGGGGGCCTATCAGGCAGGCGGGTCGAGCCCCTGTGAAGTCATGCATCCCAACATTCTCTCCCCTACAGATATGACCATCAGTCTCAAGTGTTTCTGTCCTTGACCTTCCTCCTGCATCACCCACTGACCTCTCACCTCTGGAGCTCTTCAGACCTGGACCTTCCTGACATGTACTGGCCCTGCTTTATTCTAACTGCTTCAGACACCTCTTTCTCAGTCATCTTCCTGTAGCCACTTTCAAGCGTTAACACTGGTGGTTTGCCAGCTTCATAAAGCAGCTACTCAGCCAGACTGATGGTGTCACGCTCCTGTGATTCTGTCTAGCCTCTGCCTGCCCCTCACCTTTGCTGGGCCCTCAGTGGGAGCAGACCACGTCTCCCGAGAGTAAAGTGGGCTGTGCTTGTTCGACTGAGCCAGTCCGTGCGAACTGTTCTGTCTTCTGTCCTCCAAAGTGAACTACTTTCCCACCTTCGAATTTCCATGAGTTAATGGCTATGATGCTTCCCTGGTAGCTCAGATGGTAAAGAGCCCACGTCCAAAGCAGGAGACTTGAATTCAATTCCTGGGTTGGGAAGATCCCCTGGAGGAGGAAATGGCAACCCACTCTAGTATTCTTGCCTGGGAAATCCCATGGACAGAGGAACCTGGTGGGCTACAGTCCACGGTGGCCGCAAAAGAGTGGGACGTGACTTGGCAACAAAACAATGGCTATGTCATTCTGTACTCAACGGGTCCTTTCATAGCTTAATATTTGTCTACTTGGGTATATGGATCACAGCCCCCTGAGCAGGCTCCACCTGCTTTGGCTGACAGCAGAGACCTTGACTTAGACTGTTTACTCCTGCATAGTTGTAGATGCTCAAATAACAGCTGATGAAAGATTTGCTCTGTTAAAATACCCACCAACTGTAAATCAGATTCCACTAACTAGATTAGGAGAACTTTATACTGAATGGGCTTCAACATGATTTAGCCAAAGTAAATCATCACAATTTCATGTACTTCTTCTGTAAATATAGTTTTCCGCTTATTGAAAAAATGAAAGTTAGTCACTCAGTCATGTCTGACTCTTTGTGACCCCATGGACTGCAGCCCACCAGGCTCCTCTGTGCATGGAATTCTCCAGGCAAGAATTCTGGAGTGGGTTGCCATTTCCTTCTCCAGTTAGAGCTCCTTAAAAGTAGGACACACCCTGTATGTCAGTGATCAAAAATAGATCTTGCCCCTGGCACTCTGATAGACTGTCTGGAACTCTGATATGTTTATGCAATAGCCCCTGACCAGCCACCCTGAAGCGACTCGGTCCTGAGAACTCCCTGGGACTTCACCTGGGCTCTGATTTTCAGGGTGCAATAGGGTGATACCTTGTCGTCTTTTCCCTTTCCTAGAGGTAGGCACTAGGAAGAGAGGGAGTGGACAGAGGCAATGCAGGAGCCAGCAGAACACAGGGACCTTGGCACCCTCAGCTGTGGGATCCAACCTGGTCCTGGCTGCTCCCTGGTTCTCTGATTGCAGCCAGGTTCTAACACTCATCTCCAAACATAACCCATGACTGTAGAAAGCCTCATATTGCCCTGTCTGTGTGCACAGCATCATCAACCCTCATAAACCCACAGGAGGTGGATGAGGTGGCCTAGGGGGCCTGGAAACCTCAGGCTGATAGGAAACAACTATTCCCATTACACAATAACTCGAGGTCAGAGAACAAGCAAATAACCGGTTCTTAGTTCTCCAACCAACAGGGATCTAACCCAGCCTCTGCTGCAGTGGAAGGCGCAGAGTCTCAATCACTGGACCGCCAGGGAAATGCCCCCCGCCAGCGCCCCTTTTTCTTTTGGCTGTGCTGAGTCTGTTGCTGCTCCCGGGTTTTCTCTAGTGGTGGAGAGCAGAGGCTACTTTCTAACGGCGGTGTGGGGGGCTCTCATCCTGATGGCTTCTCTTGTCGCAAAGGAGAGATTCTAGAGCGCGCAGGCTCAGTAGTCGTGGCTCTCACACTTAGCTGCTCCATGCATGTGGCATCTTCCCGGATCAGGGATCTAACTGATGGTGTCCCTGCATCACAAGGTGGCTTCTTAACCACTGCACCACCAAGGAAGCCCCAGCAAATAGGCAGTCTTGATTTAAATATTTGGTATTTTGTTCATCAGGGATATTTTAGCATTAATTTTCCCCTTTAAAAACATTACATACAAGTATTATTTGTCTTGACTTGGCACCTCTTAAATTTTGTGCCTGAGACAAGTGCGTTCGGCTGAACCCCAGTCCTGTGTGGACGGTAGAGTTGCAGAAGAACTGGTAACCAGATTTCTGGTAACCAGAGGCTTCAGTTCTGACCCAACACAGCCATGAAAAGCCTTGAGACCCGGACTTCCTGGACCTTACTCTCATGACCTCCTCAGTTATATGATATAGATGATGCTATCTGCCCCACTTTCTTTGCAGGGCAGTTAAGTATGACGATCAGATGAGATGATGTAGGAAAAAAAATTACTCTGTACACAAAATGGGATAATACTTAGCAGTCATTTGTCTTCAGGCTTGCTCTTTAAGCAGGGATTAGCCAATCCAGTTTGATCTGTAAGCTCCTAGGTCGAATGGGATGGTGACCTAGGAAACTCAGAAATTGCATGGTATCTAACAAATACTGAGATCTATCTGGCCTCTGGGTTCTGACCCTGGGATAAGTCTGTGCTAACAGAGTGACCCTGACCACTGCTTTGCCTCTCCAGAACCCAGGAATAGGATGTAATTCCATTCTCAATCCATATCCTTGACAAAGTGAACTTTGACTCAGCTGACATAATTCAAGCCTGATCTATTTCCAGACTCATATGCAGGAAATAACCATAACTTTGAATGAGCACTGTGTTTTTCATAGTGTCACTATTTTTTGTACAATAGTTATACTAACTGTATATATTAAGTTCTTAAAGGATGGACTATGGAATAGTAATTAAGGGTTCTCCTAAAAAAATTTTGTAACATTAATTTATTTGTTTCCTGTATAGTTGGGCTTCCCTGGTGGCTCAGATGGTAAAGAATTTGCCTGCAATGCAGGAGGCCCAGGTTCAACCCCTGGGTTGGGAAGATCCCCTGGAGAAAGGAATGGCAACCCACTCCAGTATTCTTGCCTGGAGAATCCCATGGACAGGGGAGCCTGGCAGGTTACAGTCCATGGGGTTGAAAAGAGTCAGACATGACTGAGCAACAAACATTTTCAAATTTAGGTAATTTCTTTGTGACATCTCATTAGTGTCTCATCAGAAACTTGCTTTTGTTACTTATTTTTTAAAGTTTTTTTATTGTGATAAAATATATATAACATAAAATGTACCATTTTAACCATTTGAAATGTACAATCCCGTGGCATTAAATATTTCACAATGTTGTGTAAGTATCATCTCTATTTATTGCCAGAATTGTTTCTTCATCTCAAACTGAAACTCTGTACCTGTTAAATGATAATCCTCCGTTCTTCCCTCCCCAGCCCACGGTAACCACTAATCTACCTCAGGTCTCTATGAATACACCTGGTTTCAGTAGCATATAACTGGTATCACACAACATTTGTACTTTTGTTATGTAAACTTTTACATACAGGGGTAATTCTATCTTGTTTTGTTTTTCTCTTTAGAAGACTCTTTTCCCACTGAAGGAAAACATGGCGTCTCTTACTGAGAAATTGTGTAATAAGATTGTTTCCCTTTTTCTGAGCCACCAGGGAAGTCCTTCCCTTTTCTATACAGCGCTAAATAGGAAAGGACATTAGAAGCTGTCTAAAACCAGCAGAACTTTCGACTGTCATGGATGAGATTTTCCTCTGATCCATCCAGTTAATTAGACATCTAATAATCCTGGGTTTTCATTTCAGTGACTTAGTCAAGTGGAGAAGCTACAGTAGTCTTTTATTATTAGCATTTTACACCTATCTGCATAATGAATGAATTTGGTAACTTGTGAAGTTCCTGTTAGTCCCCAGCTTCTCAGAATCTAAAGGCTATTTTCCTTGCTTCTTGTTTTAGTTATTTTCTTTTGCAGAAGCACGTAAGATCAGGTAGCAGTGAAGAGTTGACTTCTGGAGGTCTTTGCTTGTTTGCTTTACTTAAAATGCCCAAGGCTTTTTCAAAGTTTGTCAATCAAGGTTCCAAAATACCCCCTAATACTGGGAGAATGTGGTCAAACTGCATGTATCAGTATCACTTAAAGTAGTATTTTGCAACCCTCCCATGTTGATTTTTTTCTTTACCCTGGAAGTTTGTTTCTTCCGTTGCTCCCTTTATGAGCAATTGCTTTCCTTCCCAGGCCATCACGGCAGCCCACATCTGTGCAGGAGCCCCGAGAATGCAGCACACACAGGCACTAACAGCCTTGCCCTTGAGAAGCTGTCATCCAAGTTAGGTGAGACTCATGAAGTGATTGAGTCTCATGGAAGCCGGAATATGATCCAGGATCTAAACGGGGGCTGGGGGCGGGGGGAGCTAAATAAGAATGGCTCCGTGAGGTCCAGGGAAGGAGAGAACAGCCGGTGGGGATTGCCTGGGGGAGCTTCTTAGAGAAGTGGAGTTACACCCTGAGCTGTGAGGACCGAGGTAAGCAGAGATAGGAGGTGGATGCTCCTACTTGTAGGAAGTAGCAGGGCTGCCATCAGTCCCCCTACGCCATGCTTTTGAAAAGTCATACATGTTAAAGTTAGTCATACATGTTAAAGTTAGCTGTTAGACATAGCAGCTATTCAAACTGGGATAAAGAGAAGCATCAACGTAAAGCTAGCCTGAGACAGGTAAAGAAACGGCTGCTCCTCCAGGGACCACGGGCGCAGGCTTCATTCTGGCGCCCCTGTTCTTGTCAGAATTCTGGACAGAACTATATGTCTCACCTGACATAGTTTTCTTTTTTTTTTCTGACATGGTTTTCTATCCCCCATTCCAAAACTGCTTGCTCCTCCCCAACCAAAATCCAACACTTGCGGTTCATTATTGCTTATCATGTTCCTGATCTCCACCAGAGATTTTCAATAAATTCATTGTTCTGTCCTTCCCACTAAGCTCCTTATCTGCCATCCAAATCAGTGGTGATTTGTTTCCATTGTCTTTACCACTCACCAGTAATAAAGGAAAAATGCCCAAAGCATCAAGAAGGAAGAATATAGGTACACTGTATAATCCTCTAATTAGCTAACAAATGCCTAGTTTTTCTAAAACTAGCAAACTATATAATAGATAACTAGCTTTGTTCAAAAGCCTTTCAGCCAAGTCCTACTTCATACTGAGTGCAGTATATAGCATTCAAAAATTAACACAGCTCCACTTCCCTGGTGGTCCAGTGGCTCTGTGTTCCCAATGCAGGGGGCCCGGATTTGATCCCTGGTCAAGGAACTAGATTTTACATGCCACAACTAAAAAGATCCTGCACACTACAACGAAGTATTCAGGATATGCAAAAAAAAATCAGTTTACATCACTTCAGACTTGGAAGTCGGAAAGTGTTATGTGTGACATGACTAAGTTTAAAGGTGAAGTTGAAGGCATTAATTCCCCAGCTCAGACAGACATGGTTTAAAACTATGAAAAAGAAGAGAAGGATAAGATTCTAGGAGCTGTTATTTTCCAGTGTACTCAAAAGTGGGAAAACGTGTAAAATTCAAGAAATATGGGTAGGGTTACAGGGAAGGGTGTTTTTTCAGTGAGGAGACCCAAAAAGGCAAGGAAAAGCCTGAAATTTAGAAGGAAAAACTGTGAGATTGGGTAAAAATTAAGGCTCCCAGGAGGCTGCAGCCAAGGAGAAGCTTTTACTGCTTTCCTGAAATGCCACCGGGCTGCAGTCTTAACCCCTTCTCCACCAGAAGTCTCCAGTTCAGTCTATTTACATAAATAAATAAAGACGGCAGAAGGGATGTGCTTTAGCACAGAAAACTTTGTACAACCACCATACAAAATAAAGTTTAGGAAAGCTACTGAAAGGAGTCAACTCCTTTCTCCTTAGTCTCAGTATAGAACAATTGAGGAACTCCATGCTCTGTTTAAATATTTAGTTGTAAATACTATGGATAAAGACCATAGCTGTACTGATGGGCTTGATTCACAGCTGAGTAACAATATGGTGACTGCAACCATGAAATTAAAAGATGCTTGCTCCTTGGAAGGAAAGCTATGACAAAAGTAGAGAGCATATTGAAAAGCAGAGATATCACTGCTGACAAAGATCCGTCTAGTCAAAGCTATGGTTTTTCCAGTAGTTATGTACAGATGTGACAGTTGGATCAAAAAGAAGGCTGATGCTTTCAAACTGTGGTGCTGGAGAAGACTCTTGAGAGTCCCTTGGATAGCAAGGAGATCAAACCAGTCAATCCTAAAGGAAATCAACTCTGAATATTCATTGGAAGGTCTGATGCTGAAGCTAAAGCTAAAGCTCTAATACTTTGGCCACCTGATTCGAAGAGCTGACTCACTGCAAAAGACCCTGATACTGGGAAAGATTGAAGGCAAAAGGAGAAGGGGGTGGCAGAGGATGAGATGGTTAGATAGCATCACCAGCTCAATAGATATGAGCTTGAGAAAGCTCTGGGGTATAGTGGAAGACAGAGGAGCCTGGCATGCTGCAGCCCACGGGGTCACAGAGTCAGACACAACTTAGCAACTGAACAACAATACGCTGGCCTCCAAGAAAAAGCAGAAGGGAGCCCTGGAGACTGTAAAGGCCTGTTTGGTCTTGGTTTCTGAGAGCAGAGGTAAGGTTTTTAATACCTGAGAAGGAAATAAAATAGAAGAAGTATTGGTGGGAGGCTGAGCAGGTTCCCTGTAGGACTGAAACTGTAGTGCTGAGAATCAACAGCCTTGGAAGGAGAAAAAAACTTTTTTTTTTTTAAAGTTGAAGTACAGCTGATTTACAGTGTTGTGGTAGTTTCTGTGTACAGCAAAGTGATTCAGTTATCTACGTATTCTTCATCTTCTCTTTCATTATAGGCTATTAAAGATCTTGAATATAGTTTTCTATGCTCTACAGTAGGTCCTTGTTGTGCATCTATTTCATATTAGTAACTTGTATCTGCCAGGAGGCTCCCCAGGTGGTGCTAGGGGTAAAGAATCTGCCTGCCAATGCAGGAGAGGCAAGAGATACGGGTTCGATCCCTGGGTCGGGAAGATCCCCTGGAAGAGGAAATGGCAACCCACTCCAGTATTCTTGCCTGGAGAATCCCAGGGACAGAGGAGCCTGGTGGGCTACAGTCCATGGGGTGGCAAAGAATGGGACATGACTGAGCACGCACACACACAGCTTATATCTAGTAATCCCCAGTTACTAATTTATCCCACCCTTCTTTCCCCTTGGGAAACCATAAGTTTGTTTTCTATGTCTGTGAGGGAAAAAAAAACATCTCTAGAAGAACCAGACTATCAAGAAGATTTGAAAAAGTGGACATCCCAAGCTGATGAGAGTCAAAGCAGTCCGCAGATGAGGATGGAAGTGGACACCCCACCACCACCACCACCCGCCCCCGCCCCGTCTCTGGAAGGAGAAAACATCTCCATGACTGGGGAAGATGTGGGGTTATCCCAACGGCTTGGGAAGCCTCCTGGCAGATACAAGCTACTAATGTGAAATAGATAAACAACAAGGACCTACTATATAGCATAGGGAACTATATTCAAGATCTGTAATAGCCTATAATGAAAAAGAAGATAAAGAAGAAAATACAGATAACTGAATCACATTGCTGTTCCCATATGTAACAGGGCAATTAAACATTCACGATGCTATCTTATGGGCATTGATGCTGTTTTCAAACCAGAATTATACAAATGGTCACCTGATCTTCATGACCATGCTTCAAGTGGCAATCGGACTCTAGATACTCATTTTTCCTCGAATCAGCATGGAGGGCCAAATAAAAGTATTACCTTTCTCTCTAAACTCTCCTTTGATGCAGGAGGAAGGGTCATTTGTAACCCACTAAAATATATAGAACTGTATCTGCATTTTTAACAATTGTGGTAAAATAACACACAGCATAAAGTTTACCATCTTAATAACCTTATTTTATTTTTGACTGAATCACATGACTTCTAGGATCTTAGTTCCCCAATCAGGGATTGAACCCAGACCCTTGGCAGTGAAAGCACTGGACCATCAGTGAATTCCCTTAATCACTTTAAAATATACAGTTAAGTGACATTAAGTGTATACACATTGTTGTACTATTATGCACATCTTTTTTTAAGAGTTCATAAAGCACTTCAGTATTTTGTGGTACATAGTGTCATTACAGAGAACAGTAGCTATGGCCATTTAAGAAATTTGGAAATGCTTCTAAGTGGAGTTTTAGCTAGTACAGGACAGGCTTTGATTCTGTTAGTGTTCCTGTTTTTCACTGGATTTGGAAGGTCTGTAATCAGCTCAGATTTGGGCCACGGGCACGTGCCTATGTGCAGCTCAGAATGTGTTAGTCTGACAGGCAATCCTACAGAGCTGAGAGCTTGGGTCTGGGGCCAGACCACAGGGTTTTGAATTGAACTTGTGCCACTTACTAGTTGTAAGACCCCAAGAATCTGGTTTACCTCTCATTCCTCTGTTTTCTCTTGTTTAAAATGGAGGTAATGAGATGGCTGGATGGCATCACCGATGCAATGGACATGAGTTTGAACAAACTCTGGGAGATGGTAGAGGACAGGGAAGTCTGGTGTGCTGTAGGCCAAAGGGTTGCAAAGAGTCGGACACGACTTAGCGACTAAACAACAACAGCAACACACCTACCTTATTGGGTTGTTACGAGGATTAATTAAGTTGATATACAAAACCCTTAGAACAGTTCCTGGTGTATCTTACATTGCTATGAGACTTGGCTATTATTATTATGGGAGGGAAGGGAGAGAAAAGGAGAGGTGGAAGGTGGGACAGAGTGTGATGTTCAGGCCACTGTGTGAGATGGAGCCACGTCAATACAAGAGGGTGAAGTAAAACAAATCAAACCCAGAGTAGAAGTGATTTCTATCTACGACAGAGGAGCTGTTCGTGACACTGGGCCTGAGCCAAGTTAAGAGTCTTCCCCTTTGCTGGTTTTGGTGCATATTCTTTTGCTGTAATAAATTGTAGCCACGAATACAACCACATGCTTAGGTCTAAACTAAAAACGAAGTAACACATGCTTCCGTGTCGTATTCATTTCCTAGAGTAATAACATACCATGAACTGGGTGGTTTAACAACAGAAATGTATTCTCTCACAATTCTGGAAGTTAGAAGCTCGAGATCAAGATGTTAGCAGGCTTGGTTCCCTGTAAGGACCAGGAAGAAGAATTCGTTCCAGGCTCTTCTCTTTCTGGTGACTGCTGGCAACCTTTGGTGTTTCTTAGCTTATAGAAGCGACACACTGGGCTTTCCTGGTGGCTCAGTGGTAAAGAATCTGCCTGCCAATACAGGAGACACGGGTTGGATCCCTGATCCGGGAAGATCCCACATGGCACTGGGCAGCTAAGCCTGTGCGCCACAACTATTGAGCCTGTAATCTGGAGCTCAGGAGCCGAGACTACCGAGTCCATGTGCCCTGGGGCCTGTGCTCCTCAACAGGAGGAGTAAGAAGCACCACAGTAAGAAGCACTGCGGCTGGGGAATAGCCCCTGCTCTCTGTGACTTGAGAAAAGACTGCACAGCACAGACCCTGCACAGTCACAAATAATAACTAAAGAAACAAAACTATTTTTAAAATGGGAATTTTATTTAAAAGAAGAAAAAAAGCAGCATCACCCTGCTTTCTGCTATCATCTTCACATGACTGCTCCCCGTATGCAATATCTGTAGTGTTTCCCCATTTTTGGCGGCCCACTCGACTTCAGTATGACCTCATCTTAACAAATTACGTCTATGACCCAATTTCCAAGTAAGGTCACATTCTGAGGCACTGGGGGATTAGGATTTCAACATATGAATTGGAGGAGGGAGGGCACAACTCATAACACACGTGAATACAGTTATAAACGACCCCTTGTGAGAGATTTGGACTATAAAGAAAACTGAGCGCCAAAGAATTGATGTTTTTGAACCGTGGTGTTGGAGAAGACTCTTGAGAGTCCCTTGGACAGCAAGAAAATCAAACCAGTCGATCCTAAAAGAAATCAGTCCTATCTATGGGAAAGATGCTGGGAAAGATTGAAGGCAGGAGGAGAAGGGGACGACAGGATGAGATGGTTGGATGGCATCACTGACTCAGTGGACATGAGTTTGAGTAAATTCTGGGAGTTAGTGATGGGAGGGCTGATGTGCTGCAGTCCATGGGGTCACAAAGAGTCAGACACAACTGAGCGACTGAACTGAACTGTGGGAGATTTACCCTCTCTGGACCTCAGATTCTTCATTTTTTAGGAACAGTGATTGTTGCTGCTCTTAGTTCCAAGACTGTGAGTCTTCAGGAAGCCAAGGACTGACCTGTCCTGTGATCGAGAAGCAGGTTCAACTTTATTTCTTCTGTCTGGATGAGAACCCGGATGCAAGACTGTGTCCTCACCCCACCATCAGTGCCGTGGTGTCAAGTCCTTTTTTACCTCCCACAACTCCAATCCTTGTACATCCGCTGTGCTTCATTTCCAGCTTAGCAGCAGCTGCCCACATAGCTCCATCCCCTTTGCTAGGGTGGTTCCCACCCCGCCTCCTCCCAGTATCTGAGCAGTTGTAGGTTTTCACATCTGGTTCCACATTCTTCTTATTTAGTGGCACCCTGACCAACCAATGCCTGCATCCTCCCTTTCCCAGGCCTTGCTTTGTTCTCCCAAGACTAGTAAGGGACAAAGCTGGACAAAGCTGATGTTTTCAGCCCAAACCTCCACCCCACCCCCAGACAATGGGTATTAATGCACCCTCAACAATTCCTCTTATCAAATATCCTATCAGATCTCAAACTCTCCGATAACCATACTGTCAGAGATATACATGATGTCTTCCTAATTCCAAGAATGGGCTTCACTGCAGTTCTACTTCTAGAGCAGTACATTTGCATAGCCAGTGAACCAACCATAGAAACAGTGATCACCTGGCAGTGATCGTACTCACAAGTGAGTATTATCAAAATCGCACGACATATTTAATAAAAGCTAGTGGACCACTTCCCTGGTGGCTCAGATGGTAAAGAATCCACCTGCAATGCAGGAGACCTGGGTTCGATCCCTGGGTTGGGAAGATCCCCTGGAGGAGGGCATGGCAACCCACTCCAGTATTCTTGTCTGGAGAATCCCCGTGGACAGTGGAGTCTAGCAGGCTACAGTCCACGGCATCACAAAGAGTCGGACATGACTGAGTGACCAAGAACATAGCACACACAGTGAACTGCATGCTCAGTGTTTAATAAAAGCTAGTGGACTGCATATGTATGTGTGCTAAGTCACTCAGTTGTGTCTGACTCTTTGCAACCCCTGGACTGTAGCCCACCAGGCTCCCCTGTCCATGGGATTCTCCAGGTAAGAATCCTGGAGTGGGTTGCCATTGCCTTCTCCAAGTGGACTACATATTTATTGTTTAATAAAAGCTAGTGGACTACATACTCAGTGTTTAATAAAAGCTACTCATACTCACAGACAAATCTTGAAAGGAACAGAAGACTAGGTATGTGATATAAAGAAAGCCAATCCAGTGGGAAGATCAGGGTGAAGGTTAATTTATGTGTCAACTTGGCTGGGTTATGGTGCCCAGTTATTCAGTCAAACACTCAACTAGGTGTTGCTATGAAGATATTTTGTAAATGTGATTAACATTTACAATCAGTTAACTTTAGGTTAAAGAAAGTTACCCTCGATAATGCTTCATCAAATCAGTGGAATCTCTTAAAAGAAAAATCTGAGGCTTCCCAGAGAAGAAGAAATTCTGTCTCAAGACTGTAATTGGAAATCCTGCCTGAATTTCCAGCCTGCTGTTTGGACTTCAGACTTGCCAACCCCCACAGTCATGTGAGCCAATTCCTTAAAATAAATCTCTCTCTCTCTGTACTTCACTCTGGTATTGCTTTAATGTGAGAGAGGTTTTGTGTGTGTGTATATCCTATTGGTTCTATTTCTCAAGAACCCTGACTGATATGATCAGATTCATTGTTAGTTGTAGCCACAAGAACAGGATGAGCTTGAAAGAAAGACTTGAGATGAACTAATTGAGAGGCTAGAAACCAAGCCTTTAGTAATTTTCTACTCTGGGTAGAAGGGAAAGAGAGGAGAAAGATAAACGGCATTTGACGACTCCAAATGATTTGCTTTCTACATGAAAGTTGCACCAATAAGGCAAAACCCCTAAAAGAAGGATGTCTAAGATGTTTTCTTAAGTCCACATACCTGGGATCCAAAGATGGACTGAATTCTAAATTTAGCTCTACAAACAAATGCTCAGAAAATCCCCCTGTTGACAGGCTATAAGCATAAGCTGGACTTTCCTTCAACTTCTACACAGTTCTTGAAAAGATGCAATAAGTAGGTTATTCTAGCCTCAAAGGCAATGAAATGAATTATGGATGACTCAATAGAGAGAACTGAACAAATATAAATGTACATCTTCTGGGCCAAAAATAAGCCAATTAAAGGGAAAAAAAGGCAAACACTAGATGAGGGAACTTATTCACTAATAACATGGAACAGGATTAGTAGTCTTACTATTTAACAAGGTTGTAACATTCAGTAAGAAAAACCCCAGTAGGTAAATGCACAAGAGTCTTCTACCAGATAATTTCAAAAACAGTTTGAAACGATTATAAATGGCTGGCAAACATTTGGGGAAAAAATGCCCAACTCTACTAATTCAAAGAAATGCAAACAGAAGCAGCAATGAAATTATACTTAACATCCATCAGATTAGCAAAGAAAAATGAAACTACCCAGGATGGTGCTGATGGGAGAAGATAGCCTATTGGAAAGCAACTTGGAAATACCTAAAGACTTTAACCAAGTAATTCCTTTTCTGGAAATTTCTACCTAAGAGTTGAATCAGAAAAAAGGTTTCACACAGCATAATTTAAAACAGCAAGATGGGACTTCCTTGTTGGTCCAGTGGTTAAAACTCTATGCTTCCACTGTGGGAGGCATGGGTTCGATTCCACATGCTATGTGGTGTTGCCAAAAACACATAAAATAAAATAGCAAGAAATCAGATGTCCTAAAAAAGAGGACTCGTTCGTTCATTTAGTCATTGAAATATTTGAGTTCCTACTATATGATCATTTGCTGAGATTGCTAAACAATGCCTAGCTTTTCTAGATTACTCTTCTTTTTAAAAGTGGATAGGATTTGTGTATATAAATAGACATATGCTATTATACATAACTTGCTTGAAAATGTTTATGCTGTCACTGGAAGGCTATGCAAGGGACTCGCTGCAGAGACCGCCTTTGGAAAAGCAGCTGGGTGTCAGGTGGGAGGCTGAATTACTTTTCATGGCACTCTCTTGTACCATCTTGAATGTTTTCAGTACGTCCATGGATTTTGTCAACGTTCTGAAAGTGCATGCTGTGTAACTAATCTTATTTTTCATAGGGACATCTTGAGTTGTTTTCAAGAAATTTCTTGGGTATCTGATCTTCTTGAATGTGAAAGGCTCTTCAAGGGAGGGGACTGTGTTTTATTTCTTCCTATTCTCCAAATGCATAGCACGATTGGAGTACATAATGGGAGCTCGAAAATACCTGTTGAGCAGAAAATAATTTGGTGCTCAAAGACCCTGGGAGAAGAAGTTAAAATCAATCACTCTGGGACTTACACGGTAGTCCAGTGATTAAGAATCTGTCTGCCAATGCAGAAAACACAGGTTCAATCCCTGGTCCAGGAAAATCCCACATGCCGAGGGGCAACTAAGCCCGTATACCACAAGTGCTGAGCCCGTGAGCCCTAGAGCCTGTGCTCCACGACAAGAGAAGCCACTGCAATGAGAAGCCTGTGTACGCCAACTGAAGAGTAGCCCCTGCTCACTGCAACCGAAGAAAGCCTGCACACAGCCCCCAAGACCCAGTGCAGCCAGAAATGAATAAGTTAGTTGGATGGCATCACCGACTCTATAGACGTGAGTTTGAGCAAGCTCCAGGAGATAGTGAAAGACAGGGAAGCCTGGCATGCTGCAGTCCATGAGGTCACAAAGAGTCAGACACAATAGAGCAACTGAACAAGAAAAATTTTCTAAGGTGGCTAACATATTTTTTTAAAAGACCAATCACTGAGTGTTATTTTAATGCTGACTTGTATGTTTTAAGATGTATCTGTTAAGCCACAGTTTGCTAATCTGCCAATGAGAAAAAAATAGCTGATGGAATTCTTTGATGAAACTCTATATGGAGAAATGCAAAATGCTTTTTTTCTTTTAAAAGGGAAATTTAACTCATAGCATCTGGATTGAGAAAGGAAGGCTTCTCACTGCAGTGGAGCACAGGCTCTAGGCATGCAGTTTTCAGTAGTTACAGCACTCTGGCTCCGTAGTTGTGGCACAAAGATTTTGTTGTTCCGCAGCATATGGGATCTCCCCTGACCAGGGATCTAACAGGGCTCCCCTGCATTGCAAGGCGGATTCGCAACCACCAGACCACAAGGGAAGCCCCACAAAATGCCTTTTTAAGGCCCGTGTAGCTATCTGTAATCTTAATAGCTAAATTAAAGTAGCTATCTGTACTCTTAATAGCTGAATTAAAGACCCCTCAATATCAAATAAGAAAACATATAATCTCAAGGTTTTAATTATTACAAAAGACAAAACATTTTAATATAGGGTCAATTTTGAGCATTTGTAAGAGATTATGTTTATTTTAATATACTTTGGGTGGTGTTTGTAATCTATAGCAATCCCTTTATCATCAGTTTTGCTTTCTTTTTCCTTTATTCTCCTGTATATGAGACATAGGGAACAGAGTGGTTAAGGGTAATAAATTGCATTCACCAGTGAATTTATCTCTCTTCTACAGTTTCATGAATGAATGACGACACCATTGGAAACTGGCACCTGACTTAGTATATTGATGTGATTCCCTTCACTACCCCACCCCACCCTCATTTACTTTCAAAAAATCATTGGCAGCTGAGGAAACTCACTGGCAAGCTACCACAAGGAAGTGTGTTTCACTAAATGAAGTTCCTGAAATGCAGCTTTTGTTTCTTGTTTCCTTTTGCTCTGCCAGCAACTCCAGATTATGAGAAAATGCGCTGTCTGCATTGCATAGCATAAGACAGCTCAGGACTGTTCCAGAAGGTATGGCCACTATTCTATACAAAGTGGGGCTGCGGCGGGGGGCAGGGAGGGAGCCTGAGGAAGAGAAGGAGAGAATGAAGGAACTTATGAAGAAAGGATCTGCTTTTGTTTCTGAAACTCACAGAATTACTCTGATGAGTGAAGTACAACACACAAAATTGGAGGCAGAGGTGCCTGCTAATAAGATCTATTAGCAGAAGGAGGAGGAGGACCAAACTCCTTGAAAAACAGTGAGCCAGGTTCTCCCAGCTAGTGGAAGGGGACTGTGCTGCACAATTGCTCAATGAAAGGAAACCCACAGACTTCCTGGATGGTGGGAAATCTGAAAATTTGATTAAACTGAAGAATAAAGCTTGAGATATTGGCAACAGTGGTCTATTAATCTAGATCCCAGCGCAACAACTGACAGATCACACGTTGTCAATCACTAACCTGAGGCCAGAAATCCGGAAAGGCAGCCCAGTAAGATGGAAAGGATGTGCCTTGTCATGACGGAAGAGGGAACTGGGTGCTGTATTTCTTGTGGCTTCCCCTGATAAGAAGAAAGAGAGAGGAGGAAGACGGGGCAGAGGCAGAACAAAGGAGGAAGAGAAAAGAAAAAAGGAAACAAGGTGAAGAAATTCAGAGAGTGGGGAGAATGAGAGAAGGAAGAAGAGGCAGGAGCTAACATTTATAGCTGTCACTGCAGAGGAGGGATAAATTGGGAGTTTGGGATTAACATAAATGTTACCCAGTCAAATCTCACACGGCTTATTATATGAAATGCCAATAATCGAGAGACAAGTTGCTGGGGCATGGAATAACAACCTTACTCAGAAAGCCAGCAAACTGAGAAGATGGCGAGCGAGTGCCCCCCGCAAAGAACCATCTTGCCTGAGTTAGAATTCAGGCTTCTTTTATACTAAAAAGGGAGGGAGTAAAGTCAGATACTTCCTGGTTCCCATCTGCCTTCAGCGGGGATGTGTTAATTTCTTCCTCCTGTAGCCATCACAGGTGGACCTGATCAGGAAGTTCCTTGTGAGCTAAACAAAGGTGTTTTAGCTTAATGCTCATCGCCTGGGAGGCAGGGTTTCCAGGGATGGGCCATTATGTATAATTTAAGCTTCCAGGCACCATCCCTTAGGTGATTAACTTGTAATACAATACAAAAGTGTGAATTACATTCACACTGCTATATACAAAATAGATAAACAACAAGGACCTACTGTGTAGCACAGGGAACTATACTCAATATTTTTATTTGCTTATTTTTTAATTGAAGGATAATTGCTTTACAGAATTTTGTTGTTTTCTGTCAAACCTCAACATGAATCACCCCTAGGTATTCTACTGAATATTTTGTAATAACCTATAAGGGAAAAGAATCTGAAAAGGTTTATATCTATCTATCCTCTCTCTCTATATATATATATCTGAATCACTTTGCTGTTATACCTGAAACTAACATTGTAAATTAACTATATTCCAATTTAAAAAATATATATAGCTATCATTGCATTTCTTCTTCTCTATAATCTCAAAGAAGTATTAATTCATCCCCATTTTGTAAAGATGGAGGCACGAGGCTGTGCAGCTATGAAGGGTTAGAGCTGGACTCGAACCTGACTGCAATAATCCCCTTTTTCCTGCTGCATATGGAAACGTTCAACAGTCAGCAAACAGGACACCTGTTGGCTATGGTTCGGTCAATTGGTGTCAGCGTGTACAGGATGTCAGCTGGTGGGACATTACTCGTGGAAATGTTGTTGGAACATGAAGTTAAATTTCACCTTAGGGAAAGAGGTAATGAAGGGAACAGAAAGGCTTTTACTCCTTTACATCAGTCCTGAACACACAGAAAGGGAAATTACAACCAGTTACAGTGACAGGCTAAAAGAGTTGGCCTTTTTAAAAAAAACACACACGCACAAAAACTACACTAGTTTGTCTTGGAAATGAAAAGCTGGAAAGTGACACAGTGTGCTGTGATACAAAAATCAGCCTGTAGAGACTTGCTGATATTTTAAATCATCACCTCCCCATTCCCCAAACCCCCATCTCCCCATCAAGAAGGAATGGTAACACACTGTGTTTGCAGCTACAGAGGTGAACTGAAAACACTTAACTTGGAATTTTGTGCTCTGATTCTCTCAAAACATCACATATCCCTTAAAATAGGTGAACTGGCTTCATATGGTCCTGTCTGAAAGCAGAGGTCTGTGGGTTGAGCTTTTTCTTTCCTTTTCTGTTTGACTGCACCATGAGGAATGTGGGATCTTAAGTTTCTGGACCAAAGATGAACCCACGCCTTCTTCACGGGGAGCACCACTGGACCCCCAGGGACACCCCAAGTCTACCATCTTAACCATCGTAAAATGCACAATTCAGTGCAGCCATCACACCATCCACCTTCAGAACATCTTGCCAAAATGAAACTCTGTACCCATTAAACATAATGCCCCTTTCCCGCCAGCCCCTAGCAACCACCACCCTACTTTCTAACTTTACGAAGATGACTAATCTAGATACCTCATGTAAAGTGGAATTAAACAGCTTTTGTCCCTCTGTGACTCTTCCACCACATATAATGTCCTCAAGGCCCATCTATGTTGTAGGATGTGTCAAACCATTCCTTTTAAGGCTGAATAATACTCCATTGTATGTGTTTATCCATTCAGCCATTGACGGATAATTGAGATGCTTCCTCTTTTTTTTGGCTTTTTTTTTTTTTTTGGCTATTGAGTTGATTTTTTAAGTCTTGCATTTGAATCAAAATTTTAAAGAAAGTTTCAAAGTATTTTTCCACAGATGATCTTGCTTTATTCTACCTATCATCATTGTAGTTATGGATACATTCATAGGGTATTGTTTTACAAGTTTTGAAAGGGAAGTCAATCACAAAGGTAGACAATAGCTACACAAAACATCCCACTACAAGCAGTCCATGGAGAGGTCTTATCAAAGTCACACAGGGTAAAGAGGCTCCCAGGTCTCTTCTCTGGGGCCATCTTGGGTGTTGGGGTGTCCTTGGCACAATGGAGAATTCCAGTGCCAGGTTGGAGCAAGCAGGAGAAAAAAGGGCTTACCTTAGACCCTGGCATTGGTAATCTGCTGCCCTGCCACTTGATCACAGACAAAAATATAACCGTGATGGTTCAGGAGTAAAGAATCCACCTATAATGCAGGAGACATAGGGGACGCAGGTTTGATCCTTGGGTTGGGAAGATCAACTGGAGAAGGGAATGGCAAGCCACTCCGGTATTCTTGCCTGGAAAATCCCATGGACAGAAGAGTCTGGCAGGCTACAGTCCATGGTGTTGCAAAGAGTCAGGCACAACTGAACAGCTAACACTTCCACCTCCATTGCTGTAATATCAATAAGATCAGAACACAAAAAAGATCAGTTTCAAACCTGACGTTTGTAGAGTGCAGGATTAGGGAGATTTTTCATCTTTTATCCCCTTCAGAGGGAAGCATCCATAGAGTTAGTGCTTAGAGAAAGCAGCTGAAGTGTATGATGAGTATGTGATGAGCTCATTCAGTCATTCAGCAAACATTTTAAAGGACGTGGTAGTTTTTTGCACTTTCACGTGGCTGGCTGTCTTTGACTTTGCAAGAACCCTCTGCAGCCGGCCTGTTTAGTCACATGTTATGAGGTTTGTACCAGGCAAGATGCTGGGGGCAGCAGAGCGTGGGGTCTCTGCAGGCAAACTGACTCCCCCATTCACCAGTTGGGCCACCTGCAGAGGTGACTTCACCAACTTGAGTCTCAAGCTTCCATATTTCTAAAATGAAGCCAACGATAAAGTCCATCTCCTAGGGCTGATACAAGAATGGGATGAGATAAAGTGCATAAGGCATTTTGCCCAATGCCTGGCAGACAGCTGCACAAATTCACCATTATTACATATATGCATTCATCTCTGCTTACCTACACAACATACATATATGCCCCATGAGGTATATGTTCTTTGCCATTTAGTTGCTAAGTTGTGCTTGTCTCTTTGCAACCCCATGGACTGTAGCCCGCCAGGTTCCTCTGTCCATGGGATTTCCCAGGCAAGAGTACTGGAGTGGGTGGCCATTTCCTTCTCCAGGGGATTTTCCCCACCCAGGGATTGTACCTGCGCCTCCTGCATTGGCAGAGGGATTCTTTACCACAGGGCCACTTTTGCTGTTGTTCAGTCTCTGAGTCATGTCCACTCTTCCCAACCCCATGAGCCCCCTGGGGAGCTCCAGACAAGGCATTATGTGTTTCCAGTTCTGAAGTTTTAAAAGCAAATGAATTGAATATTTAATTTTAAAAAGCTGCAGAAATCAGTGGCTTGGGGAGATGCAAGTGTGTATTATAAGGAAAGCAAATCCAGCAAAATGTGACCTGCAAAATCGAAGTGGCAGATAGATGTGTGTTCGGTTCATAATTCTTTCAATGTCTCTTTATTGAAATTTTCACAATGAAATGGTGGTGGGGGGCAATCAATGGCTTTCTGTTGGTCACTTTTTTTTTTTTTTCTGTTGGTCACTTTTAACTAACTTTGGTTGTGACAAGGGTTAGGGCAGCAGACTGGATATCAAAAATATTGACCAGACTCTCTATTCCTCCTCTGTCCTGGCCAAATGCATTTTGGGTTGGGGGTGGCATTTCTCAGGGATGGCGTCTGAGGGGCTCACCCACGGCTGGCAGTCAAGCGAGGCATATTCAAACAAAACCAAGCAGAAGCAGACATCAGCTGTCAGCTTTTCTAGGAGGAACCACCAGCCTTACCCAAAGCTCTGATTGCAGCATAGACAATACGGCCACTGAACTGAATCCGGAGATACCACCATAGTTAGGGAAGACCCCATCCTGCTGTTCTGTCCTCTGGACCCGGAATCATAAGCAGTGCCTCCAGCTGCGTGGGTCACAGAATCAGCCCAGTCCTCGGGACTGCATGTCCTGCTGGAAAAGATGGCAGTGGCATGCTGGCCAGACATAGCTGGGAAAAGTTGTGGCATGTTTTCATTGCTGCTGCTGCCAGATTTCAGAGATCAGCTGAGCTGCCATCTGGATGCTTTTTTCTGAGCAATGCCTCCTTGTAGCCGTATGAATTCTCTTCTGACTACAACCGGGGGAGGAAACTCCAGCAGTTCTGTATGCCTTGTTGCCTGGGGGAGGGAGTGCCATGAGCTCCCCTCCTGCCCTCCCTCCCCCCCTAAAGATCTCAGAGGGGCCCACAGGCCTGGCAACAAAAGCACAAGCAGATTCACCGTGCTGGCTAGTCGGAGCTTGATTAGAAGCAACCTAAAGGCTTTCATGGTTAGATAGTACCACCAATTCAATACACATGAATTTGAGCAAACTCTGGGAGACAGGAGAGGACAGAGGAGCCTGGCATGTTGCAGTCCATGGGGTTGCGAAGAGTTGGACACGACTTAGCGACTGAACAACAACAAATGCTCTCATAGGGGACTGGTTGGATAAATATGTTTCAGCCCTACAACAGGAATCCATGCAGTTCTTTTAAAAAAGCAAAGGCGTGCTTTAGGTATTGACAAGGAATACTTTCCAAGCTACACTGAGCATTAGAAAGAAAAATAAAAGGATACAGAACAGTAGGTATAGTATATGCGGTTAAAAACATATACCTCCATGAATGAACTTATGGCTGGCTGTACACACTGCTATATTTAAAATAGATAACCAGCAAGGACCTGCTGCATAGCACATGGCAGCCTGGATGGGAGGGGAGTTTAGGGGAGAATAGATTCATGTATATGATGGCTGAGTCCCATTGCTGTCCAACTAAAACTATCACAACATTGTTAATTGGCTATATGCCAATACAAAATAAAAAGTTTATATATATATATATATATATATATATATATATATGCCAGAATATCTTTGGCTGAAAGGACAAGAAAGTTTGGCATAGCGTTTGAGGACAGGGGCAGGGTTAAAATGAAGAATCATATTCACTACTTACAATATGTTTCTGGGTGGACTTCTTATTATGTGTATATTTTCTATTATTAAAAAAAAAAAAACACTTACCAAGAAAAAGTAGAAACAAAACTAGACTCCAAGGCAGCAGAACTATAGTATTCAGTCTGCTCGAGCTCCCTTTTCTTCTGTGAATCCCAGGCAATGATTTCAACATTGGGTTTGGAGGGCGACAGACCAGGTCCCATCACAGTGAAGATCCACAGGGGAGACCCCAGGAGCATGCAGCCTAACAATTCTGGGACCCTACCCCCACCCCATCTGTGCCCCAGGGCAGGTTGCAGTGGGCATTTGTAGCTCTCCTGATTCCCATGCACCTGGTTTGGTGAGAGGAGGGGAAGAGAAAGAAGGGCAAACCAGCCAGGCTGGAATTCGGAGTAGAAGGTGTGGTCATGTCAGATCACCAAGTATTTCCACTTGGGCATTTGGCGAGATTCCCAGGGGTAAGCAATGCTGTGGTCTCTCACTCCCGAGGGTTCTGACTCCCGGGGACACGTCACCCCAGACTTGGATGACAAGCTGCCTGGGCATCCCATCCTGGCTCTGCCACTGACTGGCTGTGGGACTTGGGACATGAACAATTTTCTGAGGCTCAGTGTTTTCATTCAAAAAGTAGGAGGGGGACTTCCCTGGTGGTCCAGTGACTCCTAATTCAGGAGACCCAGGTTCATTCCCTGGTCAAGGAATTAGATCCCACATGTTGCAGCTAAGACCCAGTGCAGCCAAATAAATAAATAAAGTTTTTTGTTTTTTGTTTTTTAAAGTGGAGGGAGGGTGAGGATGTGGAGAGAAAAATGCAACTCATGATATCATAAAGTCATTGTTAAAATTAAACTTTCCTTTAAAAAAAAGCTTTCTATAAATGCTGCCTAGCTGAGTAACACCATGTCCTCTGGAGCCAGACAGCTGGGGTATAAATCACAGCTATACTGGCCAATAAATAGATAGGTAGATAGACAGACAGACAGATAGGTAGGTAGGTAGATAGATAGATAAACCAACTTGGAATGTCCCTGATAGGGGTTAAGATTCTGTGTTTCCATTTCAGGGGACACAGGTTCGTGCCCTGATCAGGGAACTAAGATCTTGCATGATTTGTGGTGTACCCTAAATAAATAAATCATAGCTATGCCATTTTCTAGTTTTGTGACTTTGGGAAAATTATTTCATCTCTTTACCTCAGTTTATTCATCTGTAAAATGGGAAGAATAATAGCACCTATATATAGCATAAGGCTTTTTTGAGATATATATATATATATATATATAAGCTAACACTTGTAAAATGCTTAGTATAGTGCCTGCTATAAAGTGATTTTTGAGCTGGAAAGTGTCTTAACCCAAACTTTTATTTTTAATAATGAGGAACTGTGGGCCAAAGAGGAACTGGCCTGAGAGGGGACCCTTGATTAGTGACAAAGCCAGGAGGAAAACTCAATCTCCCAGCTCCCAGACTATAATATTTTATATTGTTAACTTTAGGCCAAAAATTTTTCTTACAGTCTGGTATAAAATTAGGAAGAAGTGAGGAGACATCTTTTTTTTTTTTTTTAATAATTGTATTTACCTATTTTTGGCTGTGCAGAGTCTTCATTGCTGTGTGGGCATTTCTCTAGTTGTGGCGAGCGGGAGCCACTCTCTTGTTGCGAGGTGCGGGCTGTTGAGTGTTTGGGCTTCAGTAGTTGAGGCATGTGGGCTCAGCTCTCCGGCTCTAGAACACAGGCTCAATAGTTATGCACTGGTTTAGTTGCTCCATGGCACGTGGGATCTTCCTGGACCTGGGGATCGAACCAACGTCTCCTGCATTTCCAGTCAGACTCCTTACCGCTGAGCCCCGAGGGAAGACTGGGAAATCTGTTTTAGATCAGGTAAAAGGATATTGGGTTCAAATTCAGTGTGTGACAACAGCCAAGTTTCTTGGGCTCTCTGAACCTCCTCTTCCTTTGGAACAGGCTCAAAATAATAACATGAACGTCATAGAGGTGTTGTGGTAAGTGAGCGTCTACATGTGAAATGCTTGGCACACAGCATTTCTCAAAAAAACATATTAATACCAATTAACAGGTGATGGTGTTGTTAGGCCAGGAGCCCCACACCTGTGACCAGATGGCTTTTATTGCTCATTCTTCCAGGGGTATGCAAACAAGACAAATGCTTAACCTCTTAAGTTAGCTTAAGATGACTCTTAACCTTATAGATTCATTGTGGTAGCAATCATTGTTAAAACAAATTGGAACTGTCAGCACAAGCTCTATGACATGTGACTATGAAACAGCATAGTAAATGAGGTTGGTTTCTAAGTTGGGTAATAATATTTCTGATCAAAACTAGGTGTGGCATCATCAGGAAAATGCAAATTAACATCACAGCGAGCAACAACCTCACACCCACTAGGAAGACTTTGATGATAAGTGTGTGTGTGTGTGTGTGTGTGTGTGTTCACGCACGCGCACGTGCTCAGTTGCGTCTGACTTTTTGTGACCCCAAGGACTATACCCCGCCAGGCTCCTCTGTCCAAGGGATTTTCCAGGCAAGAGTACTGGAGTGGGTTGCCATATCCTGCTGGGGGTTGGGGGGGTGGTGGTCTTCCCTACCCAGGGATCAGACTCACATCTCTTGCATCTCTTGCATCAGCAGGCATATTCTTTACCTCTGTGCCACCTGGAACCATCATATACTGCTGGTAGGAGTGCAGAATGCTAAAATTATATTGGAAAACACTTTGGTAGTTTCTTACAAAGTTAACCATAATCTTACATGTTAGTTACCTATTACTGTGTAGCAAGTTACCCTGAAATTTAGTGGCTTGAAATAGCATTAAATTCTAAGAAAATTCTCATGGTTTCTGTGGGTCACAGATTGAGACAGGGTGCAGTTGGCACCACCATGTCTGGGCACAGCTGGAAGACTGAAGGCTGGGACAGGAGCCCCTGAGGACTGGGAGATGATGTTGGTGTTGGCTGGGGGCTTCTCTGTGGCTTCCACTTCTGCACGCCTGGGTTCCCAAGGAAAGCCTCCAGAGAGAGAGGGAGCAAGAGAGAGAGAAAGGGAGGATCCTGAAAATAGGGGATCCTACCTTATGCATTTATTTTTATTTTTTCTACCTTATGCATTTTATACCCTTACAACAGCTTCAATCTGATAAACAATCTCGTAATATAACAAGTGAATTTTTCAAAATGCACGTGTTAGCCTACGGGATGCTTAATTTTATGTGTCAACTTGGCGAGGCTACAGTGTCCTGATACGGGGTCAGACATTATTCAGGATGGTTCTGTGAGGATAGTTTTGGGTGAGATTAACATTTAAATCGGTGAACTTTGAGGAAAGCAGATTGTCCTCTATACTGTGAATGGGCCTCACCCAATCAGTTGAAGGCGTGAACAGAACAAAGGTGGACCTGCCCTGAACAAGAGGGAATTCTGCCAGCTGACCGCCTTTGGGCTTGAAATGGAACACTGGCTCTTCCTGGGTGTCCGGCCGGTCATTTCACCCTGCAGATTTTGGACTTGACCTCCAAAAGGTCAAGGAGCCTAGGCCTGGAGCCCAGGTCTTTTCTCTGCTGCCAGGAGGACCCGGGGCTGGACTCAGACAAGGACGAGACGGGGGCCTATCTGCCTGACAGGGACCTTACCTACTTGGGTCTAGTCCTAAACTACCCCCGTCATGGGAAGCTCATCCTTAGGAAGGAGTTAGCAGAAAAGGCGGCTGGAGGAAGCGGAGTTTTACAACATTGCACCTCTCTTCCGACTGGTTTTAAGGAAGGGATACCGACAAGGAAAACAGCTTCCCAGGGCCCGGCGAAGCACCTGTACAGAGTCCTGCAATGCCAAGAGGAGGCGCTTGGGCAGATGGTGTCCACTATGTCCGACGGTTGGAAATTCCAACAGCTAATCAGCATAGGATCATCCTATAACTACGGGAACAAGGATCAGGCAGAATTCTTCTGTGTTCTCTCCAGAGAACTAAATAATTCGACCAAGCATTGTCATCCAACCGAGCGAGAGGGCGAAGGTTCTTCAGGAGAGAGGATCTCGGATATAAACTCCGGAGTCCTTGGTGACGCAAGTGCAGCCCACCCAAGCACCTCTGTGAAGTTCGGTATAGTAATGGAGCTTCTGCAAAAGCCAAGCCGAGCCTGGCCCCCCAGCGGAGAAGTGCTATGGTCAAAACCAAAGGAACCCCGCCCCCAGCCACAGGAACCCAAAGGCAGATGCCGCACAATACCTTTTCAGAAACCTGCTTTTGTTTTCTTAGCCAGTGTTGTAACGTATCTTAACAAGAGCGGCTGGGCTGGGTTCCCAGATGGAGCTTATCTAGGGATGGGGGCAGGGGAAGAGGAAGGCCTAGGCCCTTGCAGATGCTGTACTTCTGGGAGGCCGTAACACATGAAAGAGGCTTGTCCTGAACTGTGCCACGTTTTCACCTGAGTGTGCCCTGTTGGACGTGGGCAGCCGCCTAGTCACATGACCTTTCTCTCCCATACACCCCAGACTAATGCAGCAGACACAGAGGAGTCTGGTTTAGGCTGTTGAGTTGAGGTTTTGGTGAAGGAAAGTCTCCAGAGCACCCCACATTCCTATGAACAGAGCCTCTTTGAGGAGGGGGGTGGGGTGTCCCTGATTGTGGTTGGAGACTGGAGGTCGCAACTCTGGATTC
This sequence comes from Odocoileus virginianus, assembly GCF_023699985.2. Classification (NCBI taxonomy): domain Eukaryota; kingdom Metazoa; phylum Chordata; class Mammalia; order Artiodactyla; family Cervidae; genus Odocoileus; species Odocoileus virginianus. The sequence continues at coordinate 51,194,913 of NC_069689.1, forward strand.
AGGCCACCAGCGGCTCCTATGTTCGGCTTGCCTCATTTGTCTGCAGCAGCTGGGCCCCCCTGATAGCTCCCCTTCTCCCCAAGAAGAGGTTCAAGGCAGGGGGTTCCTGCAGGGAGGCAGACACCCAGACTGGTGGGCGCTGTAGGTGTTGGTATATCTGCTTCTTCAGCCTTTTCTTGCCCTCCGTTGGTCCGTCTTCCTTCCTTGACTGTTTCAACTGGGGCTTAGGATAAAGGGATCTTGGACTCTCTGATGTCTTGGGGTGGAGACGGCTGTTTTCTCTGAAAGTTGCCAAAGGTGGTAGGTTGTAATATCAAAAGTGGCCATTGTTTCTGTGGTCGTTTCTTGAAAATGCCTTGACCAAAAGTGCGATATTTATGTCTCTTCTTGGTTTCTGACCTTGGCAGTGGTGGTGAGCCCACGCCATTCGCCGTAGTGTGTGTGCATCTGCCAGGCAGGCTGAGAACTCCCTCCCCTGACCCCGACTCACCACCACGTCCTTCTGTGGGTGCCGAGGTGTCGAGGATCCAACACCATTCGACTCAGAGGAGCCAAGCCTCAGAGCTCGTAACTGGACTTGCTCTCTGAGCTTTCGAGTTTTGGTGAGCAGTCGTGGAACGCAAAGGGGCCAGAGAACCCTGGCTTTTCCCCAGGTGACTTTCCTAGTGTGGCAGGTGGTCCAGAGGAGGGGAGCTGCCCATGGGGACCGCTTTGTCCATAAAAGACCCCTCAAGCTCATGGCTCCTTCTTAGCTGAGGTTCCCTTTGCCACCCACCCCCCCACCAGCTCAGCTGCTCATTGCATGGGACTGGAGGCAGGGTTTCTCGAAAGTGACCATGGACGTGCCAAGTGTCTTTTGCCTGTGACCAGCCCCTGCCCAGACAGGAACCTCACATTGCCCTCCCCTGTCTGTGTGTAGAGTAGGGGAGAAGTGTGTGTCCGGGGCTCCTGCTGACTCACCGTGTCTACACCCCAACATGAACATGAATGTTGGTGCCACAGGTGTCTGGCCTGTGCCCAGGATTTTTACAGGTATAAAAATGTTAGCGGAACTGCTACTTACAATAAAGTTACCCCTGCAGAATGGTTGCAGGTGTCCATCCTGACATCTTTCAGGGGGAGAAAAAAAAAAAGATTTGAACATGTCAAGGAAAAGCTGCTGTCGACTGAGCAGGACAGAGGACGATGGGAGAGGAACTCTGGCCAAAGGGAATAAGCACCATCAGACTGAAAGGAGAGAAGCCTCGGCGTCTGGAGCCTCAAGCCCACGCAGACCTGCTTTCCTGGGGCATGTCTGAAAACCGGCCTCTGATCCCAAGCCAGCGGGCGGGAAGAGCGAGGCAGCTGGCGAGCAGCGGGGGCCCAGCTCCTCTGGATGTGCCATTTCCCTCATCATGCTTCTCACGGGTCCACCATGGAGTCTGTGCAAAGACCGCCGAGCCCCTCGCTGAGCCCTTTGAGGAACCAGCGGGCTGCCTTTCACCAAGCTCCCTCCTCCTGGGTTTTAGTTTTAGTTGTTCAGTGCTCCAGGAATCTGAGAGTGATTCCTTTCTTAAGGTTTCTGGGAAAGCATTTTACCCAAGCCCTTCATGAACCAAGTTGGTCTTTTTTTCTTGAAAGCTGGCTCCCTCGGGGAGAGTCCGGCTGACCACTCCACAGAGAGGCCTGGCCATTGGCTGGGGGATCATGTGACCAGTGACCCCCACTCTCCAGCTGCCCAGGGCTGCCACGTGGGCGATGCTGGCCAGGCAGGGCCCAACCTCCTCTAGAGGGACTTCGTTTCTGCACAGTTTTAACTGAACTCAGGGGTGTCCGTGAGGCATGGAGGAGGAAGAGACAGGCTGAGAGGAAGGGCTGAGAAGTCACCCACGCCCTCCAGGATGGCCTTAGAGCCAGGGCCTTAGGGACCATGCCTGTTACTTGTGGGTGCCCTTTGTTGCCATTTTTGTCTTTGAATAAAGTCTGAAATGCTGTGACCTTCCCCCCCACCCTGTTGTCAATAAAGATATGAAACAAAGAAAAATATCAGTCTCTGTCTCTCCATTCACACTCACACCCTATTGGTTCTGTTTCTCTAGAGAATCCTGACTAATACAACCTGGCTCTCTTGTATCAACCCAAACCATGAGCTTCTTGACCAGCAGTTTCTGCCCTGGATTCTTAACTGCAAATGGGATTTTCATGTAAAATATTTCCTGTGGTACTTCTTAATAGTAGACAGTGTGCCCTTGATACAGAACATTGATATAGTGGCTGAAAAACCTCGTAGCAAGGTGGCAGTTCCCAGTGGTTTTTGGAGGAGGACATGAACAGGAACCATTACATGGCTCATCAGTAATCTGTTGCAAAGATGCTGTGCTCATCGGCGTAGAAGTAAATCTTTCATTACTGGAAAATGTGAATCAACTCAAGTGAAACAGGGTTCTGTCAGTTTATAAAACTTAATTACATTTTTAACTCCATACATTGTCCCAGTAAAGGCATCTGAAGATACCTAACTTCCAGTGTGAATCAACAGTAAATTAATTGCAAGAAGGTACCAGCTTCCCTGGTTGCTCAAACGGGAAAGAATCTGCCTGCAATGCAGGAGATTTGGTTCGATCCCTGAGTCAGGAATATCCCCTGGAGAAGGAAATGGCAACCCATCCAGCATTCTTGCCTGGAGAATCCCATGGACAGAGGAATCTGGCAGGCTACAGTCCATGGTGCCTGTAGAGTTGGACATGATTGAGCGATGAACACACACACACACACACAAACCACATATGATGTGCTCACAAATTATCTGCATTTTAATTAATCTCTTAACTGTGGAGATTTTTGTGTCAGTTCGGCATCAAATTTGCTCAACAAACCCCAGGTAATTCTAAACTTTCAGAATTAGAACATCCCCCAAAGAAGAGAAAATCGAGTGGAGAGAAAAATCAGTCCAGTGACTTAAGTTGTTTCAGCCTTGGGGAGTTAAGAAAAACACTTCAGCATGAGGACAAAAGCTCCCTTGTTTAAGCGCTTCCCCAGCTGCACTTCAACTAAATATATCCCCGGCAGAGTGTTTTCATTTCTCCACCCTCTCCTGGAGCCAATCACAGGGTGACAAACAGCTCGAGGCCCCCTGGGACTGACCCTGCAGAGGTAGGGCCTCGGTTACCGCTAGGACTTGCTCCCAGCACGGCCCCCTCACCGCCCCTCTTCCCCGGAGGCCACAGGCTTGGTCGGCGGGGGGCAGGAGCCCAGGGTGGAGAGCAGGCCTGCAGGGGTTAACTCAGCGGCCTGTCTGGAATCACGCACCACCTGGGCTGACAGCATGAATGACTCATTGTTTCCCCTCTGAACAGTCTGAGGAGTGCTTGCTTCTCGGTGTCAATAACTGAGGCAAAGTGAAATGGTTTTTTTCTCTTTTCCCCCAACCCGTTCTCTAAAACTGAGCATAGAACTGGAAATGTGCAGCAACGGTAGCCAAGGTTACTGCTTTGAGCTTGTCTTCTGGGGACAAAGGATGAAAATTTACTGTCCACAAACAGACAGGGGCCCAGAGCCAGGGGTCCTCTGATTTACAGCTTGTGTGAGAGTCCTACAAAATGAAGCAAACTGAGTTTAAACCTCTAGCCTGCCTAAGCCTGTGGCCTGTGTGCTAGATCTTACATTACCGTGATTTGTATACATGGAAATTCTGACCGATCATTTCCCGTGGCTAAATTTAAGACTTGAAGTCTCCCACTCCTGGTTCTAAAACAAGGTAGAATTCATCACGCCCCACCTCACATTTTCATGTACGGAGCCCCTCCTTGGTGTCTGTGAGTTTTACTCTCCTTGGGAAACTGGGTCAGTAGATTTTCCTGGGCTGTGGGATCTTCTGCCTTCATGAGACATCTCAGTCCAAGAGCTTGAGAGACAGACCACACATTTAAGGCGAAAGAAACATAGGTTCGATCCCTGGGTTGGGAAGATGCCCTGAAGGAAGAAATGGCAACCCACTCCAGTATTCTTGCCTGGGAAATCCCATGGACAGAGGAGCCTGGTGGGCTACAGTCTGTGGCGTCGCAGTCAGACAAGACTGAGCACACACTAATCATGCGTCCCTGAAAGTGTCATAGGTAACAGATTTTGAACTCTTATTGCTTTGGCCTCTTTCTTCTACTTACCTACATTCTTGGGTGTTTACAGAAAACTATTGAAAAATGGAACATGTGAAAAAAAAAAAAAAAGAAACAAATGCAGAAAGGACAAGAGAAAAGTCCTGTGTGGACTCAGGACTGGGTTCTGACTCCAACTGGGAGGTGAGCATGCAGCAGAGTGTTTTCCTCATCAAATAAAGTAACAGTCCTGATTTAAAGTCAGGGACCAAAGTATTTGCAATACCCTTTTTTTGAAGCAAATGAAAACCTGCAAAGATTAAGTATTTAAGTATTCTCTGTTTTTGTAGATAAGACACAACTATTGCAGCTTGCTTAGAGAAATGGCAGTAATCAAGGCTTCAGTTTCTCACAAGTAAATGTAGTTCTCCGAATGAGTCTGTTTTACATCACATACAATCAATCAATTTACCAATAAGCTTCCTTCCCTACTAGAGGTTGTGTGGTCCTTGCAGCTACGTGTGTGCTAAGTCGCTTCAGTTGTATCCAACTCTTTGTGACCCTATGGACTATAGCCCACCAGGATCCTCTGAAGTGGTTTTCGTTTCCTCCTCCAGGGGATCTTCCTGACGCAGGGATCAAACCCACATCTCTTATATCTTCTGCATTGGCAGGCCGGTTCTTCACCACTAGTACCACCTGGGAAGCCCTCGTGGTTCTTGTACCAACACCACGTGAATCTGTGTGTTAGTCACTCAGTCGTATCTGACTCTTTGCAGTCCCATGCACCAGGCTCCTCTGCCCATGGATGGGATTTCCCAGGCAAGAATACTGGAGTGGATAGCCATTCCCTCCTCCAGGGGATCTTCTTGACCTAGAGATAGACCCTGGGTCTCCTGCATGGCAGGCAGATTCTTTACCTTCTGAGCCACCAAGGAAAAGTCACCAGTCTCATTTCAACAGAGACTGGAATTTAAACTTGGGGACAGCTTCTAAGCTCTGAGAGAGGAGACATCTCCATTTTCTCATAGGTACAGCCATCTTCCCAACCCTACTGAGTCTCTTCATGAAAACACGGGCCTCAGAACTCTAACTTGATTTTAAGTTCTTTCTAATGGGTGGTGGGCTCATTCTCTTTTCTCAAGTCCAAAAGAAAAGCAGTGTGCATAGTTGACTGTTTTTTCTCCTCCTGTGTAGAACTCTTCAGTCATGAGTTTAATAGACCTAAAATTACCTAATGTACCTTTCCCTTGAGAACTCCACTGTATATCCATGACTTGTTTGTAAGTGTGCCTACAAGGAAAACTGACAGTGGGGGTGGGGTGCGGTGGGGGGGGGATTTAAAGGCAGGGTATGTCAGAGGAGGCTTTACAAATATCTTAGGAAAGAAGGGAAGCACAAAGGGAGAAAGGGCGATATACCCAACTGAGTGCAGAGTTCCAGAGAATAGCAAGTGAAATAAGAAGGCCATCTTAAGTGAACAATGCAAAGAAATAGATGAAAACAACAGAATAGGAAAGAGTACAGATCTCTTCAAGAAAATTGGAGATATCAAGGGAACACTTCATTCAAGGAAACACTTCATTCAAGGATGGGCACACTATAGGACAGAAACAGTAAGGACCTAACTGAAACAAAAGAGATTAAGAAGAGGTGGCAACAATACATAGAAGAATGATGCATAAAAGGTCTTAATGACCCAGATAACCACGATGGTGTGGTCATTCACCTAGAGCTGGACATCCTGAAGTGTGAGGTCAAGTAGGCCTTAGGAAGCATTACTACAAACAAAGCTAGTAGAGGTGATGGAATGCTAGCTGAGCTATTTAAAATCCTAAAAGATGATGCTATTAAAGTGCTGTACTCAATATATCAGCAAATTTGGAAAACTCGGCAGTGGCCATAGGACTGGTAAAGGTCAGTTTTCATTCCAAAGAAAGGCAATGCCAGAGAATGTTCAAAGTACTCTACAGTTAGGCTCATTTCACATGCTACCAAGATTATGCTCAAAATTCTTCAAGCTAGGCTTCAATAGTATGTGAACAGAACTTCCAGATATACAAGCTGGGTTTCAAAGAGGCAGAGGAACCAGAGATCAAATTGCCAACATTCATTGGATCATAAAAAAAGCAAGGGAATTCCAGAAAAAACATTTACTTCTGTTTCATTGACTACAATAAAGCCTTTGACTGTGTGGATCACAACAAACTGGAAAATTCTTCAAGAGATGGGAATACCAGACCACCTCACCTGTCTCCCGGGAAACCTGTATGTCGATCAAGAAGAAACAGTTAGAAATGGACACAGAATAACTGACTGGTTCAAAATTGAGAATGGAGTATGACAAGACTGTATATTGTCACCTTGCTTATTTGACTTTATATGCAGAGTACATCACGCAAAATGCCAGGCTGGATGAATCACAAGCTAAACAACATTGCTCGGAGAAGTATCAACAACCTCAGATATGCAGATGATACCACTCTAATGGCAGAAACTAAAGAGCCTCTTGATGAGTGTGAAAGAGGAGAGTGAAAAAGCTGGCTTGAAATCTGACATTAAAAAAATTAAGATCATGGCATTTGGTCCCATCACTTCATGGCTAACAGAAGGGGGAAAAGTGAAAGCAGTAACAGATTTCCTTTTCTTGGGCTCCAAAATTAAATGCAGACGGTGACTGCAGCCATGAAATTAAAAACACTTGCTCCTTGGAAGGAAAGCTATGACCAACCTAGACAGCACATTAAAAGCTGAGACACCACTTTGCTGACAAAGGTCTATATAGTCAAAGCTATGATCTTTCCAGTAATCATGTATGGATGTGAGAGATGGACCATAAAGAAGACGGAGCATTGAAGAATTGATGCTCTCAAATTGTGGTGCTGGAAAAGTCCCTCAAGAGTCCCTTGGACAACAAAGAGATTCAAACCAGTCAATCCTAAAGGAAATCAGCCTTGAATATTCATTGGAAGGACTGAAGCTGAAGCTGAAGCTGCAATACTTCGGCTACCTGATGCGAAGAGCTAACTCATTGGAAAAGACCCTGATGCTGGAAAAGGCTGAAAGCAAAAGGAGAAGGCAATGGCATAAAATGAGATGGTTAGACAGTACCACCAACTCAATGGACATGAATGTGAGCAAATTCCAGGAGACAGTGGAGGACAGAGGAGCATGCTATTGGCATACCACAGTCCTCGGGGTTGCAAAGAGTCGGACATGACTTAGCGATTGAACAACAATGGCACAATTAACTGTGAGCTTTTTCTAACTGATCCTACCCCAACTAATGGCCCTATTAATATCTTATTTATTTGACTGCACCTTGCACCACATGGGATCTTAATTCCCCAGCCAAGGATTGAACCAGAGCCCATGGCAGTGAAAGCACAGATTCCTAACCACTGGATCACCAGGGAATCCTCTGCCTTAATAATTCTGCATATTTGGAAAGGACTAATAAGGTCAGGCAAAACAGTAATTTAATGACTCTAAAACCCCAGGCAAGAAGAAGGGGACAGATGACTTTACTATACATTTCATGATGTCAAAGCAGGTCTGGAGCAGAGGGAACACTTTGTACTGACTCCACATCATCACTCCACACTCAGTATTATAGGACATCTCAGGTGTACCGAAGAATTTTCCAGTCCACTAAAGCAGACAGGATTCTTGTTCAAATAAGGTGACTCTAAGCTATGAGAATTTATTCTTTAATATTTATTTAATTACTTATTTGACTGCACCAGGTGTTAGTTGGGGCATGTGGGATCTAGTTCCCTGACCAGGGACTGAATCCAGGCCCCCTGCATTAGGAGTGCAGAGTTTTAGCCCCTGAACCACCAGGGAAGGCCCTAAGCTATGAGAATTTAGAAGGATATAATAATTTCAAATATTTCCTTGAAAACAGAAGTTACATTAAACATAACTCTGGGATTAAAAATATTTATGACTTCTGGAATATGAATTTTCTTGGTATGTTTCTTGAATATATTTTGTTGGCATGTTTCATGCAAGACAAAATAAGTAATATCCTTCTACTTTGTACATGCATCAATATGTCTCATTTCACTAGTGTTTAAAGAGAAAATGTAGTACTTATTTTTTTATTTACAATAATATATGCTTCAGATGAACAGAGTGATTCACAATTCTTAAAGGTTATATTCCATTTATAGTATTTTATAAGATAGTGGTTATTTTCCCTGTGCTGAACAATATATCCTTGTAGTTTATTCATTTTATACATGGTAGTTTGTACCTCTTAATCCCCTGCCCTGATCATGCCCTTCCCCCGCTCCCCTCTCCTCACTAGTTTGTTTTCTAAATCTGTTTCTTGTTATATTCACCAACTTCATCTTTTTAGATTCCACATATAAGTGATATCATACAGTATTTGTCTTTCTCTGACTTATTTCACTTAGCATAGTGCCTTCCAAATCTATGTCCTTGCAAATGGCAAAATTTCATTTTTTTACAGTTGAGCAATATTACATTGTATAAATACATCTTCTTTATCTAGTCATCAATTGATGGACACTGATGTTGCTCCCATATTTTTGTTATTGTAAATAGTGCTGCTGTGAAAATTGGGGTGCATGTATCTTTTTGAAGGTAGTATTTATTCAGATGCTCATTTTGATATAACCACTAACAGCAACAGGACTAACCATTTCCTCATTTTATGTTTCAAAAATAGTTTTCAGTTCTATGCATCAAATATTGTCTATCATATATAAGGTGCTGTGGAAATTACTTGCATAGACTGAACTTATTTTGGTTGTGTGCATTCTATGCCTGTTGAGTAATTAAGGACAAAGGGCACAGAGCTGAACTTACCTCAGTGGTTTTTGATAAGGCAGTTGCTACAGGAATCTGGGTGTGTCATGTGCATACCCAACCAAAATGCAAAACGTTAAAAAAAATGTCTAGGGAGATATTGAAAGATTGGCTAAAGGTGGTAGTTTGGGAAGTCGGTTTAAGTAGGTGGACTTAAAAAGTCTGCAATTAACCATTTGCAGTTAGTGGCTTGTTTTTGTTTCCTCAAACAGCTTTTGAGTATCTATTCTCAGGGTCAAAAACTCAAATATCTATAGGAACCAAGAAGATAATGTAAATAAACAAAGCAGGTAAATTTGAAAAAAATGGAGACAGACACATTTTATGTGCCTTGTAAACATGGAGGCAACTCTTCATTTCTAAGAAATGAATGAGCTCTCTCCCACTATTCTTGAAAGATGCTTTAGCCTTGTTCTCTCTTTTGGTGCTGAGAGAGAGATAACTGCAAGAAAAATATCAGTGCATACTCAGTATAAAGGACACCTCACACGGAGCCTCAAAGAGGAAGCAACAGGGAGTGGCAAGGCTGCAGTAAAGTGAAGCGCGGGTGTCTGGTCAAAGGGGCCCATCTCTGCACTGGGTGTCTGCTGCCACGTGGAAACAGGTTTGGGGGCGGGGCGCTGGGGGCATAGATCATTCTTCTAGAGAAGTCAAAGACCCTGATCTGTATGTAAATCCAGATTTTAAAATGTGACCTGACATTTTAAAAAACAAATTTGAGAAAAGAGCCAAACAAAATTAATTTGGTGGGCTGGGTGAGGCCTGTAGGTCACCAGTTTGAGATCTCGAACTTATTTATCCAGGTATTCTGCTGTGAGGTGCTGGGAATACAAAGATCTAAAAAACAGAAAAGCAAAAAATTCTGCTCTCATGAAGCTTATGGACAAGTACATCATACATGAGTTCACACACACGCACACACACACGTGTGTATTTCCCTGTATCCAGGGGAAATTACCAAGTGTTTTAGGAGCCCAGGGGAAATCAGATCAGAGGAAGGTGAATGGGTAGGGAAGAGGGCCAGGGAAGAATTCCAGGTCGGTCGGTCTAGGTGAGTTATATTGCTAGCTGAGCCAAGCTAGTAGAAATGGTGGAGGAAGGTGGTGGGCCAGGTGGAGGTGTTAACACACGCTAAGGTGTGGGGGCCACAGCAGTCAGAGCCTTTTGTTAAAGAAGCTAAGATACAAGTGTGAGATTCAGGAGACCAAGTGGTGAAAAGAGGTCCTCCCTGTCATGCAACTGCAAGAAGACCAAAGACCCCAGATTGAACTCAAAAGAACATCAAATCCAGTTGTCCGGTTGGCAGTTCTTGGACAAGTCCTCCTGACTGCTGCAGCATGCAAATTCACTCAGCGTCTGCTAGGAATTAGCTGTCATTTCAAAGAAACCAGGATGTAAGATTTTTGAACTAGAATAGAAAACTCAGCCCTCAACGTTTGGTAACACTCTTCTCCTGATTTCCTGCTATTTGGCTATTATGTCTGTGGGAAGGATGGACCTGTAGTGAAAATCTGAATGCAAGCTGAATCGTTGATTGGAAGAACTGGCCTAAGTTGTCCCTGTATCCAGTGTCAGGGTCAACACAAATCTAAATTAAATAAATCTCCCTGGTCCTGAAAGGGAAAGAGACCTCTCTCCCCCAACCTTGTTTCTTTCCCTATTTACATTAGAAATTTTGTGGTTGTAAATTCCTTCTCTGGCCCTTTAAGAATTACACAAACCTTTTTAAAAGCTAAATAAGCCTCTTGCCAACTTTACAACATAGGAATGCCTTTCTCAATGACCTGGGAGCTATCTCTTTGAAATGGAATCATCAAGGAAGATAACATCCCTATTTCCTCTCTTTGGAAAGACAATTCTCCCTGGGACAGTAGGAGTCTAACTTCAGAAGGTCCCTATTTCCAAGTTTCCAACTTACCTCCTGTCGTAAATATGTAAGAAGTCTTTTCTTTGGGTAAACCAATTGGCTGATACAGAAAGCAGCTACCAATTACCAAGGTGAATTTAGGATGAACTACATGTGACAAATGGTACTGTCAAGCCCTCCTAGGTACTGTATATCTTGAGAACAGATAGTATTAATAATAGGGTATATCTGCTTTGCTGTGTAAAAGTGAAATTCCATCTTTGCAGTCTCTCAGTGGATTGCCTGTGATGCACATCATATTTTGGCTTAATGCTTATTCAGTAGTAAAACGGCTTTCTTTCTCTTCTGCTTCTGTGGAGAGTTTTTGGGGGTTGGCAGGAGATTTTGTTTTTAATTATATTTCCTCAACACCTGCCACCAAGGTTGGTTGCGTTTGGGTCTTTCCAGCTCAGGGTATGGGTAAGCATCTAAATGCCCTGATATAAATGTGAAAAGTCTGTTCATGACAAAGCAGAACAGATTTCAGAGAAACAGATTTTCACACTCCTCTCTGAGAGTGCCACAATTAGAAGATACTGTGTACTCTCTGCAGTATTTACAGACACCGGTACAGCACAATGGCAGGCTAGCACAGGCTCTCCTTAGACAGTCGGGGTTTGACTCTTCCTTCCATCTTTGCTTCAGGCACTTAGCCTCCAGGTGGCTTAGTTTCTCATCTGAAAATGAGAGACAAAATGGGGAAACAGGCTTCATAGAACAGTGCTTTCCAGAGTATAAAGGTTCCATAGTTTAATTAGAATCATTTCACAACATTATTTGAAGCTTTGTTATAGGCAGAAACACTTCTGGGATACAAAGTGAAGTGTCAGTCGTTCAGTCGTGTCCCACTCTATGTGTCTTGAACTGTAGCATGCCAGGCTCCTCTGTCCATGAGATTCTCCAGGCAAGAATGCTGGAGTAGGTTGCCATTCCCTTCTCCAGGGGATCTTCCTAACCCAGGGATCCAACCCAGGTCTCCTTCATTGCAGGCAAATTCTATACCATCTGTGGCCCTAGGGAAGTGATGGGGAAAACACGGTTATTTATCTCCAGAGGAATTTACAGTCTTATAATAATTATATAGTTCCATTAATTTGAATGTAAATTAACTTCTCAAGAAAGAGAAAAATAGAAAAAACATTTTTAAAGGGAAGGTGACACAGCCAGGGGCTATTACCCTGATTCAGCTCCTTGTAATTATATGGGCTCTGTGGTTAAGCTAGTTTAAATCTAAAAAGACTTCTTCCTGAGCTAGTTTAACAGGAAAAACGAGAATTTTTATAAAAAGAAGCGAATGTATCACCGACTCTGAAGCCAAAAGCGCTACCACATCTCTTAGTCCATGACTTAACACACACCCTGAAGCGCTCCCTGATTTTTTTCCCATCCAGACGACCTAACTATAAGGGTTTTTTTAACGTTATAAAAGTAAATAAACATTGGCTACTGGCACAGAACACTCTTAAAGCCAGCCCTTACGACTCCTGTTTTCTGCTAAGCTCAAGGGTGTTCAACTGGCTTTGTACCTGGCTCTTTAAGAGAGGACTCAGAGGCCATCTTGGAAACAAAAGGACTTTGGGCGCCCAGGGGGGAGGAGGTGGTTCCCAAGCAACAGGAGTTGCGCGCCACGCAGCCGCACTTCGCGGCGCCCAGCCGCCTACCGCGTGGGCGGGGCATGCAGGGCGGTGGAAAATTACCGCGCTTCCTCTTAAAGGCGCCCGGACATTTCCTGCCTGGAACCCTGTCTCTCATCTCGGTTGTAAGCTACAATGTGAAGTGGGGGTCTCCATTTTATCTTCCTAGATGTATTAAAATTCAGTTCCCAATTTCCAGGCCAGTACTAGTTTATACTTAGGCGAGTAAAGTCGGAATGAAGAGGCATTTTCTTAATCAACTTAAGAAAAAGAAAAATCTTATATATCGAACTCTGGTGCAGAAAGGGCTACTAACACAGGAACGAGACAGAGAAACAACTTTGTGAATAGTCACATTGACTGTCAACCGGTTTAAAAATGATTAGGATCTGAAGTAAGGAAAACTCGTTTTTTTTTTTTTACAAACGGATTGACAAATTATAACTATTAAAAACTACCAAAAACCAGAATAAACGTGTAAGAAGCAACAGGAAAGGTTTAGCAGGCATCAGGAGATTTATCCTTTTTGTAGATCGGCTTTTACAGTATAAAAGATAATCTGTGAGATTTTTTTTTTCTGCCTCTTAGTCGTCAAAGAACTTTCTCCATGTTAGAAGCTCTTCTGATTTACAGGTTAAGCGATAGTTTATCGCTGGCTTACTTTTACGAAAGAATAAAGAACAATTCTGGTTTTTATAACGTGAACATTTGAGATGTAGTCTGTGGCTCAGAAACGACTCCCCTTACCAAGCAATATTTTCTAGAAGCCATCCTGAAAACAACTGGGTGAAATAGAGATGTTGGTCTTCCCGGAAGTAAAGCTCTTGACACATTAACTCTCTTCATTTCAGACGGTTTGCTCGGTGGTCTTTGGGTTGTGAGAGTACCCACCTTCTACTCTCTCCTCACGCTCTGACCGCGGACAGTAGTGGGGGAGTCGGGATGGATTCTCACGAGGCTCTAGGTGATGTCCCAGACTACCACGGCCCTGGCAAATTGATTTTCCACCCCCAACAGAGCCATTTCCCTCCTGCCTCGCGGCCCTGTTAAGCCGTGTCTTCACTCCTGTCCCCTTTTTAACACGTCTTTTTTTTAATCCCTCACTTTCCAGTCTCCACTTCCTAGTAATTTTGGATGAACCTTTCTTGTTTTTCAGAACGCAGAGCTGTGACGTTGGAGTTCTAAGCAGATGTTCTGCGTGCATTTAGATACACAGGACGGTGTTTAGCCTGTAATTTCCAAGTTTGGATGTTAAAGGGATATACTTGTGACATTATCTTTACATAACCACAGGGAAAACTAATTAGTTACATGTAACCAAAAGCTGTGTCGTGTAGAGCTGTCATCCGTGTTGAAGCTGCAGGGGAATATGGTTTGATGTAAAGGGAATTGTGCCTTTGAGACAAAAATAGGTGCAGCTGCGTTTGGTGCTTTAATTTTTTTTCCACTGCGAGAATATTTACCAATGCCAAGAAACTGAAATTGGGAAATGCCCCATTTCAGATTAGATGATGCTTCTAATTTTTAAAATAGGCTTTTCGTGGAAAGCCTAGTCTGTAACAATACTTGGTGGTTGCTGAGCTGGTTAGTGTAGGTGTCAACGCTGGGTACTGTGGCTACCTCCCTAACTCTGCAGGGAAGTGGTATTTTACAGACCAAAAAGCTCTGCGGGGTTTCTAATGGCCGAGAGACTTCCCTACCGCCCTACTGAGTCCGGGATAATCCTCTGTTATTTAAAATTTACTGCGGGATAGAGACAAGAACAAACAAACAAAAAAAGAGCGAACGAGAGAGAGTCTTAAAATGTAAAGTCATCTGGATTTTCCCTCTCAGGTCCAATTCTAAAGTGACTAAGAAAATAAAAAAATAAAGTGACTAAGAGGCTAAATTCATATACATTAGAATCTAACTCTAATGGTTAAAATATAATAAAAGAGTTTTGGAAGAAGACAAAGTGTTTAAATATGCATTAAGTTTTAGTAAGCAGAGTTGGTAGATTTTGGTTGCTCATATTTAATAAAGATGATAAGGCTGCATAGTTTATAACATTTTCTAAGAAGAATTACTGAGTTAGAATGCGGGAAGACAGGGTTTGGGAATTTGGTCTTTGAGATAGGGCTGCCAGATAAAATACAGGAGAACATTCAGTCACGTTTAAATTTCTGATAAACAATGAATACTTTTTTTTAAAAGTACATTTGGAATACATTTACACTAAAATCGTTTGTTGTTTCCGGGAAATTCAAATTTAGTTGAGTAACTTGTATTATTAGTTGTTAAATCTAGCAATTCTAGCTTTAAGGGCCTTAAAGAGGGCACATGTAATTAGATTTCTCCACCTGCATTACTCCAGTGCAAAAGGTTCGGGCTCAAGGGGCCAGGCTGAGATATGAATGTAACACAACAGCATACAAGTATATTGCCCTGAACAAGTTGTAGGTGGCCACCACATGCTGCCCTTCAAAATACCATGTGCACTGACTGTTGCCTTGTTCATTCACCCAACTAACAGTATTGATTGAGTGCCTGCCTTATGCCAGGCATAAATTCTGGGAAGAGTAAGATAAACAAGGTAAAAATCTCTGTCTTTGAAAAGTCCTATATTTTTGGCAGGTGGACTAACATGTAAAATAACTGCAGTAAATACCAGGGATTACAAGTTTGATCAGAGACTCATGGGAACATTAAGTTTATGGACTAAGACAGGAGAAAAACAGGAAGGCTTCAACGAGGAAGTGATTTAAAATGAAGGCAACTAAACTGGAGAAGTAGGAAAGGACATTCGTGAAGGGAACTTGCAAAGGCAAGGAGTGTGAAGACATTGTCCATTAAAAAAAGAAAAACGAAGCACCAACCAGAACAGGATAAACTAACAACTAAATAAAACTGAAAAGTTAGGTGTAGCAAGAGCTATAGGGATTTCCTTGTGTCTCAGTGGTAAAGAATCCACCTGCAATACAGGAGGTGCGGGTTGGATTCCTAGGTCAGGAAGATCCGCTGGAGGAGGAGATGGCAACCCACTCTGGTATTCTTGCCTGGGAAATCCCATGGACAGAGGCCCCTGGCCGGTTACAGTCCGTGAGGTCCCAAAAGAGTTGAACACAACTGAGCGACTAAACAATAAAGGAGCTACAAGAGGGTTTGCTGGGAATGTCCAGTAATAAAGGGTGGGCCAGATTATAAAGGTGAAGCTAGACAGAGCTCAGATTCTCTTGTGGACAACCAGAATAGGATCAGGGCAGTGGTGGGAGAGACTGTGATAGGAGACGTTTTTAATTCATTCTTTCAAAAAAAACTGTGTGTGTGTGTGTGTTCGTGTGTGCTCGTGTGTGTATCATCTTGTGCTGGATTCTTAGAACATAAAAATGAACACAATATCAATTCTACTTTCTAGATAGATGCTCTGGGTTTTGAGGGAAACCAGTTATGTGGACAGTTACATTCAGTACAATGGGATTTAAAGTTACATTAAAAAAAAATACTCATGCCCCCCAAAAATAAATAATAAAGTTACATTCAAAACACAAGGCAACTCAGAAAGTAGGAAGGAGGTAGAAATTTCCTGGGAAGGGTGGGAGAGGGTCAGCCAAGTCTTCCTAAAATGAAGAGATGCAGGAGTTAGGGTATATGTATTTTTTAATTTAAAGAAATTTAATACTTTTTGCAAATAGTTAAGACATCTTCCCAAAAGAGCAGAAAGTATATAATGAAATCTTTCCTCATCTAGATCCTTGACTGATCATCAGGGGTCACCACCACCATCCCATTAATGTAAATATAAATGTATCACTCCTTCCTCTTCAGCCAAATAGAGGCATTTTCTACTAGGCTTTTTATAACTTGATTTTTTTCATTTAACAATATGTTTTGGAAATCAGTACTTATGGAACTGCTCGTTTATTCTTAATAGCCCTATTTCATTGTAGAGATAAATACAAAATTTTATACTAGCATTCCACTGGACATGTAAGATTTTACAGTCTTTTGCTATCTTTGTATATATTTCTTTTTTGCCCATGTGTGAGATTATTCATAAGATAATTCCTAGAAGTAGAATTCCTGGATCTGTAAGTTGGTGCATTTAAATTCTGATATTTTTTGCAAAAATTTCCCTCCAAAGAAGTTATACCAATTTATACTCTCATCATCTGGGTAGTAAGGTTTGAGTTTTGATGAATGAGGAGGCATTTACGAGGCAGATAAGAGAGCAAAGAGCATGTTTAAAGGGAAGGTGGGACAAGGAAGAGCCAGCAGCTCAGGGATCTAGGCTGGAGGGGTGGAGACCCATGAAGAGGCAACTAACCAAAGGAGAATGAGGAACCGAGCACAGGTAAAAAGCAGATTAAGGAAGCAGAAGTGTTAACACCACCACCCATCCATTGAGAGATTAATTGTGCCAGGCAATATGCTAAGCAGGGCTTCCCAGATGGCACAATGGTAAAGAATCTACCTGCCAATGTAGGAGACACAAGAGATTCAGGTTGATCCCTGGATTGGGAAGAACCCCTGGAGTAGAAAATGACAACTACTCCAGTATTGTTGCGTGAAAAATTTCATGGACAGAGGAGCCTGAGGCTACAGTCCGTGGGGTCTCAAAGAGTCAGACATGACTGAGTGACTGAATGCGTGGGAGTGCACGCATTCACAACGTGCTAAGCACTGCATACTGTCCACTATACCATCCTCACAACAAAGAGAAAGATACCCCCACTATCTGGGGGGAGATACTGAGGCTCAGAGATGTTAACCTGCCAGAAACCAACTCTGATTTCCTCTGACTCTCAAGCCCCAGTTTCTAATTGCTGCTCCAAGGGACCTTGAAAGGCTGAGAGCAGCGCATTAGGGGTATTTGTTACGGGGAAGAAGAGGCAACTAGCAAGACAGAAAGGTAGTGATGCTGAGACCTCGAGGGCCCTGATCCTGTGGGAACGTGCCCACACCTTGACGACAGCAGCCAAGACAGGCTAGGACAGGAGACAACCGAGAGATTTCCTCTTTGATTTCCGGTAGTGCTGAGTTAAGGGGTAAATTTGCAAGAGCTTTTCTTGTGCTGAGAATGGAATCTTGGTGTTTTCAAAGTCTCTGGAAATAAAAAATAATGTTTCTTCTCCTCCAACTTCTTCATTTATATCAGTAGATTTTTAAACCTCAGCTCTTAGGAGACAGGTTTCTAAGTGTTATAGCTTCCAAAAACTGTTCAATATCCCTTAAATTAAGAACTAAAATGAAACATACTCATCCATTTACTGATTTAGGTATCAGCTATGAAATCTAAATGATAAACACCCCCTAATCTAAATGATAAATCTAGAGCTGTTTTGAAAGGATGACAGTGAATGAATCTCTGATAATATATAGATTTTAATCTAATGCACAATGCTGATGTAGCTATTAATAAAAAATATTTTCATGCTTACTGCTGTCTATCTGTACAATTAGACTGTTTAGTAACTGGCCTCAAATGCTGTATTTCCAGAGACAAGCCTCTGCACTGGGGTATTGTCACTAAAGGCAAATCTATTACAGAATAATGATTACTATATACAGTAGCTCTTGAACCCTCAAGCCCTTTTGAATATTCTTAAATGATGTTCTCCATTTTAATGGACTGTATCTTATTCCAAGCCTAGTAATTAGAAGGACTTCATTTAAAGATGGCACAGTTGTGAAGAATCCAAAGAGGAGACACAGAAGATGCAGGCCTGGATCTGGGAAAATCCCCTGGAGTGGGAAATGGCAACCCTCTCTGGTATTCTTGCTATCTTTCCATGGGGAAATCCCATGGACAGAGGAGCCTGGTGGGCTACAGTCTGTGGAGTCGCCAAGAGTTGGATATGACTGAGAGGCTAGCACATAGGGTTGTTTTAAAGTATAGGTGGCAGAGACTTGTGCTTCCAGTGCAGGAGACCCAGGTTTGGTCCCTGATCGGTGAACTAAGATCTCACATGCTGTGGCCAAAACAAAACAAACAATTCTAGGTGATGCTCAGAACTAACATTACCCCAGGAAAGAGGGGTCACATTTTTCTGAGGTGATTTTAAGATGTCCACGGAATGGCTGCTGATATTGCTCCATCATTCACGTGTTTTTTTTTTTTTTCATCTTTACTTCTCTGTGTTTGCTAAATCATTTTCAGAGAGCAGACAGAAGATTCTGGCAAACAGAGTTTAATTTTGGAAGAATAGGTAATGAAATGGTTCCCCGGTAAGGAGTCTCCAAGTACCATTACAGTAACATAGAGCAGAAACAGAATTAATTGGTCAGCTTGCTTTGAACAGAGCTGTCTTTCCTGTCCTGTGGATAGTCTTAGTAGCATACTCAAAATAAAACAATTGAAAATGGCAAATTAAATGATGATAGATGATTTAGAGACATTTTTACCCTACAAAAAAACCAAAAAACAAAAAACCCACCCCCAAAGTTCATTATACTAGACATTTTGGAGAACTACAAAGTTTTTTAAAAAAATTATTTTAACTGAAGGGTAATTGCTTTAAACATCAACACGAATCTCCAAACTCAACTGAACGCTGAAGTGCCCTCCCACCTCCCTCCCCATCCCACCGCTCCAGGTTGTTACCGGCTGAGTCACACAGCAAAATTCCCATTGGCTATCTAGTTTACAAAAGGCAGTGATGCTTTCGTGTTCTTCTCTCAAGTACCCCACCTCTCCTTCCTCCCCCCAAAGCTGTGTTCATAAGTGTCAGAGAACTACAAAGTTTTTATACTTGCTGCACATTGGAAAGAAAATGTCAACAATTAGTTCTTTTGTACTGTATCTATACACAGGAAAAAAACTTGTTAAAAGGAAAAGAGGTTTCTGTATTGTTAATATTTGACAGTGAAAAGGTTCCTTTTAAATATTTAACTTAAGGTTAAATATTCATCTCTGACAGTTATTAGACACATGTTCATATCAAAAGTAATATGTCATATTTGCTTCATATCAAAAGCACAGCAATATAACTCAAGTATACTTCAATTTTTTAAACATTGGGAAAAATATACTATGAATATATGATTTATAATTTAAAAATTTATAAATGTGAGGGTAAACAAAGTAAAGTAAGAGGGATCTCATCTCAGGCTGGAATGCTGATGCAGTCATTTGAAGGGTCCAGATGAAACACCATTGACTCTACAATTTGGCAAGTCAAATACATATCAACCCACCTTAAAAAGCTCAGCTTCATTGTGAGCTGTATTCCACAGAAATATAGGAAGAGCTTTTTGTACAAAAGTACTCATGCCAGAGTTTTTTATAAGAGCAAAAAATGACAAATTTGGTGTTCAGTAGTAAGGGAAAGGCTGGTGATTAATTGTGGTATATTCAACTGATAGTGTATCATGCAGGCTCTAAAAATCACAGATTCTTTCTTGACCTTAGAAAACGTACACTACAAGTGGCTAATGGCTACCCACTCTAGTATTTTTGCCTGGAGAATCCCAGGGACAGAGGAGCTCTGAGGGCTACAGTCCACAGGGTCGAAAAGAGTCCGACACGACTGAGTGACAAAATGCAAAACATCAGTTACAAACTAGGTTTACTGCTCTTTTAGGACAACTAGAGACAAGCTGTTTAATTGTGGTTCTTCCTTGATAATGGCATTCTGAGTGATTTTTTCTTTGTATTCGTCTGTATTATTTATATTGTGTCAAACATAATTTAAGTAATATAAACTAAAAATATATCTGAAAAAGTCAAGTGAAGAAGGTACCAAGTTGTACAAATATAATTCCCCCCAAACTTCCTTCTGTATCTACAAGAACAGTTATCTCTGAATTGCGAGGCTACAGGTTCTTTTAATTTCCTTAAAAAAAATCAAATTTGCTATCATGAAATACTAAAAATTTTTAAATACATTTTCTCCTTTTAACAGGAAGGCAGTGCTACTGAAATTCTGGAGGCAGACAACTGAAGGCCCGAGGATGCTAATTCTTGTGCTCCCGAGTAACAGGGGCATTTGCAGAAAAAATTGCCCAAGTTTGTATCTGTATGTACACAAGGAGACAGAGACGGGGGTAATCACTGCAAAACATCAGGACACAATGAGGCAGCCTCCTTTTTAGTAGAAGAAACGCTCTGAAGGATTTGCATCCTTTCCCCAGGCTCAGGGAAGGGACGGTTCTAACCCCTCCAGGTAAAAAGATCCTTTAAAAACTTCTTCAAGCCCCCTTTCTGCCAAGTGATGGACAAGTCCGAAGTGACGCCTCTGAAGGCGCGGTTACAAAACAGGAGTGGCTGAAGGGAGATTCTCTCAAATCTCTGGGTTTAAAAAAAAAAAAACAACCAAAAAACCCGCATTTAAGCCTTAAAATACAGTGAGCTGTTTTTTTTTTTTTTTTTTCCCGGCCGACCCCATCATACCGTTTCTAGTCTATCACGTAACACCAACGCAGTTTTGATCACAGCCTGTTTTTAAATCCCCACCAGACTGAGGAAAACTGTAAGGGCGTCTTCATAGAGAAATTAGTGTCCTTCTGCTTTGTCCGTGTACAGGGCACTTTTTACATTCAGAAATTTTTCTTTAAATTCCCAAACCTTTGGGAGGCGAGTTCCATTATTTAAAAACAAAAACAGTTGCTTCCTTTCAGACTTGTCAACAGTCTCATAAATTAGCGAGAAGAATCTGAGTCTTAACTCTCAAAAACGAGAAATTTATTTAAAAAACAAAACAGGAACTAACGTCTCTCCTTTATTCTAAATATACCACCACAACTCGAATGGCTGTGTTAACTATTTTTACCCACACTTGGTCTCCTGCGTCAAACTCAAGTCAAAAGAAACTGGATGAAGAATGAAAACGGACCAGGATGATTGGCCAGGCAGAGGTGGAAAAACTCGGTATTCCAGTTCTACATCCTTGGACAACTAAGGGGAAACTGCGGGCCTTTAAAGCAAAGGCCACCAACACTAGTTGACTTTGCTTTATTTCCTGCACCTTGTAATTTGCAACCATCCACACCTACATTTTTTTTTTTTCTTCTGCAAACACGTACAAGGTGGCAGATATAAAGTAACAGAATTTCGGACTCTGCCACACGCTGGAGATCCCAGAGCAGCTCCTGTGTACAAGTCAAACTCCCACCGCGAATGGACTGGGTCGGGAAGCCACTTAAAAGTCCAGATTATCCAGGTTTTTTTGTTTTTTGTTTTTTTTTTTTTACCTCCATCAGAAGGGAAGCAGTGCTAAGCCTTTGAACAAAGGCAGGAAACGGTAACCGAAAACGGTAGCAGAGAGAAACGCGTTTTGATTCAACTAGGACTCCATGTGCCGCACTTAATCAAAGGACGAAAATGCCCAGAGAAAGGCGTTTCTGCCGTCCTTGATGGCAGGGAGAGACAAACGCGGGGACAAATGGAAACGGGCAAGAAGTGGGCCGGCGGGTTCATAAGAACGCGCGGCGGTGACCCTGGTCGAGCTGGGGGGAGGGTGTACGCTGGGCCCACGCCCCCGTCTACGTCTACTTCTGGTCGGCAGACCTCAGACGCTCGAATCAAGGGACCTCGCATCACTTCGCCCATCCCACCCCGCGAACACCGCCCTTTGCGGGACCCATGGCCTCAGGGGCCCCCGGCGGCCCCGCCCCCCCGCCGCCGCCATCTTGTTGTTTGCCTCTCTCCCTGCCGGCCACGTGGCACTTTCTCCCAGCGGAAGCCGAGGCACCACCCCAGCTTCCGGCCAGACCGGTTCCAGCCGGCCGCGGCCCGCAGACGCGCGGCTGCCCCCTGGCGGCCGGCCGTGCGCCGCCCCGCCCCGCTCCGCCCGCCCGGCCCTCGCCATTCCCTTCCCGGCCCGCCGCACGTACGTGCGCCGCTGCGCGTCCCGGGGGCGTGGCTCCCGATGCCCGCGGCCGGGGGCGGGCCGGTGTCCCTGGAGCTTCCGCGTGGGTCCTGGGCATCTTTACACGCAGTTTAAACTGTAAGCCCGTGCGGCCGCAGCCACGAGGTTTTGGCACGTGGTGTCCTGTGTTTCAGGACTTTGAAACGGGAACCTCCCACCTCGCTTTTCAGAAGCGGCTTCTGCCCTCCGCCGGCGCACTGAGTCCCAGCGGGGTCCGCCCCGAGGGAGTGCACCGCCCCGCGGGTTCCCGGACGCGGGATGGGGAGCCCCGACTCCCGTGCTCCCGGCTGTCTCCACCTTCCCCCGTCCCCAGGTTGCTTTCACGTTACGGTTCTTGAGCGTTTTCCTTGACAAAGGCTCCTGCATCTGCTGTGTCTTAACCTGCTCAACAGCCTTTGAGATGAGAGTTGTTGGATTAAAAAGAAAATAAGAGAGTTGAAGCCCAGGGAGAGTAATTTGGTCCAGAGGCAGAACCTGCGTTGCAATCTGGGCCGTCTTAGTTCCCACTAAGCCTTTAGATGGTCAGATGGCTCTGAACAGTAGTATTTACAGCAACTGTGGCTTAGCTGGAAAGGCAAATGTCCAGGCCTTTACCAGACCTGCTGAATTGAAAACCCCGAGGGGGCTGGTGACGATCTGTAATTAACAAGCACTTAGTGATTCTGGGGCACCCTAAAAATACCTTACCTCGTAGCCTTTTTAAGGGTAAGGAAAGAGAATCTGTTTTTTAGTGCGAACTCCGTGCCAGGCACTAGGGTTAGGCATTTTCGTAATTATGTGATGTATTCCCACGCCATTTTACAGGAGACTGAACCAGGAAACTTCCCTTGTGTGTAAAATGTTAACATTTGTGAAATGGTATAAACTTACTTGTGCTACTGTGTTTGTGCTTTGTATGCATAAAATATCCCTAGGAGGAGATCAAGAAGTTGATAGTGTCTTACGTCCAAGGAAAGGAGGCGGTTTGCCAGGACTGAGTTGGGAAGTTGTTTTTTTTTTTCTTCTGTAATTCTTTGTAAATTTTGACTGTCTGCCACATTGCTTGTGAAAAATTAATCAGTAATTGATGTAAGAAAGAACTGGAGATTTTATTTGAGGCAACCTAAGGGTTAAGACCTGGAAGACATTCAGAAAGCTGGGAGGACTCTTCCACCTGTTAGAGGTCAGAGCACAGTTATGTAAGTTTTTGAGGCAAAAGGGTAATTTGTCAAATGACGTGTTATTATTGACCTTTTGCAAACTCTAAATCTTTGAGTCGTGGGTCGTGGGTCGTCAGTAGGGCCTTTACCAGATTAAGAAAGATGGTTATCTCATAGGGAATTATGACCTTTTATAAGATAAAGAAGGAATGTTATTTCCTAAGGATGTCTTGGTTAATGCAAGTGAATGTCATACACTGATACACTTTGAGGGAGGAGGCCCAAGCGGCAGAGAAAAAAACTTACATTTAAATTTTCTTGTCTTGCTTTAAGGTATGAATTTTTTTTTCATCTGTATGAATCTATATCTTATTCCAAATAAAATTAAATGGAAAATTGGTATTCAGAATAGTATTAGAGTGGAAACCAGTATCTGCATTCAGATATGACTGAATTCCAGTGATCTATTGACTATACCTGATGCACTGTTAAACATAAAATTCTGTATAAATTTGAGGTGGTGTTACGTTCTTAATAATGAAGTATTAGTTAGAAATTTGGTTTCTGTTTTTAACCTTTGAAAAATGACCCCGTGTAACTCTGGTCCATACATGCATGACACATTGATGCGTGAAATTGTTCTTATTTTGTTTACTAATAACAACTATACAATAACCGTAAAACGGACCATAAATGTAGTACCTAGACTCTGAGGAATATTGATATATCATTAATTGACAATTGCCAAGAGATTGGAGCTCTTTTAGTAGCAATGGCAAAGTGCTCTTATTCCCAAGACTAGTCACTGGAAAGAATTTTATCGGTATATTTTATATTTATTAGGTTCCACTTACAATTAATTATGTATAAATAATGCTTTTTATTTTTTCGTGAATCTGTATCTAAACTATATGAAGAACATCCTGGGGTTGGAAGATTGGTCATTTATTCTGCTAATTTTTTTTTAAATTGGAGGATAATTGGTTTACAATGTTGTGTTTGTCTCTGCCGTCCAGCAGCATGAATCAGCCGGAAGTATATGCGTGGCCCCTCCCTCTTCAGCCTCCACCTCGCATCCCACCCCGCCCATCTAGGTGGTCACAGAGCCTGGGCTTGAGCTCCCTGTGTTATGCAGAACTTCCCACTAGCTACCTGTTTTACACGAGAGAGTGTATCCTTTTCAGTGCTGCTGTCTCAGTTGATCCCACTCTCCCCTTCCCCGGCTGCGTCCAAAGTCTGTCCTCTTGCGTCTGCATTTCTACTTGAAAAAAGGAGGTAGAAATACAGCTTGATGACAGTTCCGAGGAGGAAGATGGTAGTGTTTGAGCTGTGCCTCCGCGCATGCTTAGTTGCATCTGACTCTTTGCAACCCATGGACTGTAGCCCACCAGGCTCCTCTGTCCATGGGATTCTCCAGCCAGCAGTCCTGGAGTGGGTTGCCATTTTCTACTCCAGGGGATCTTCCTGGATCTTCCACAGGGATGGAACCTGTGTCTCTTGCATCTCCTGCATTGGCAGGCTGATTCTTCCCCTGTGTCACCTGGAAAGCCAGGTGCCTAGAACTGTTCTGTGCCTAGAATTTTATTGTTGGAAGGGCTTGTAAAGATGTGTGAGTAGACACTTGCTCCTAGCAGTGGCATTTGGTCCCTGAAATTAGGAAACTGGCTCTCTGTGGTGATTCAATAAGGGCTTCCCAGGTGGTGTTAGATCCTGCCTGACAATGCAGGAGACCTAAGAGACACAGGTTCGATCCCTGGGTGGGGAAGAGCCCCTGGAGGAGGGCATGGGTGTGTGTGCAGTGATTTTCTAAAAGCTACATTGTCCAGCTCCTAGGCCTGTAGCTTTTCTCCCAGAGGAGACTGCAGTTTCCCTTAAACCCATGGCTGGGAGCTGCAGTGACATGGTGGGATGGGCCGGTGGGGATGAAGCCACACTTTCAGTGACATCATGTTAGCAGCTTGAATTTGGTGACAATGCCATGATTTATTCCCCAGAAATAGGTGGACACCACAAATCCAAGGCTTTTGCTGGAGAACTACAAACACGTATCAGCACACCAAAGCCCGTCACCCCACCATGGCTGCTGGGAGAAGCCCAGAGGGAATACCTAGGCCCCCTCAGGTTGCCCAGGGTTACAGGGTGCCTGGACTCAGCAGTCCCTTAGTGGTCTTGGGGCCAGTGTTTCAACAGCCGTAGTGTCTTAAACCAAACTAGAAACAAAGGGTGGATCACGAGTTTTTCTGGGTCAGTCCAGTATTGCAGAAGTTATTTCCTGGGACAAAGGAGAAACTGAGTGGTCTGGGCAGTCGTCTGATCCTCCCGAGGAAGCTTGCATCCTCAACAAAAGGGAACTTGCATCGAACAAAAGGGCGCCAGGGGTCGGTGGTGGGGTGGGGTGGGCATCGTCTTCCTGATGGGAGTGTCTGTGTTTCTGGAGTTGAGTACTCCAAAAACTGTGTTTAGACCTTTTTTCTCTGCCTGGAGGGCTATATCTAAAGTCAGTTAGGGAAGGAGGTGGATGAAGAGGGGATTTTCTACAGTAGAGGAAGCCATTTGTTCATTCATTCAACAAACCAATAATATTGCCCATCTCAGTGGTTTTCACATTTACATTAGAATCAGATGGGATTCTAAACTTAAAATTTTGCTTCTGTCTATGCTGATGGTATGTGGGTGTGTGGGAGGCTGAATTACGGCTTCCCTCAGAAGACACCCTGATCCTTGGAATCTGTGACTGTTACTTTGTCTTGTTTAAAACAATAAAAGGCTTTGCAGATGTGATTAAGTTAAGGATCGTGAGACTGGGGGTGGGGGGAGATTTAATCTCCCCCAGAAGCAGAGAGAAAGGAGTGGGACAGATTTTCCTTTTTTTAAAGAATTACTTTTGATTGGAGGATAGTTACTTGACAAGATCGTGTTGATTTCTGCCATCCCTCAGAATGTTCCTACGTCCTCTCTGTCTTGAACCTCCTTCCCAGCCCATCCCACCCCTCTAGGCTGTCACAGAGCACAGACTTGAGCAAATTCCCACTGGCTATCTATTTTACGTACAGTAACATATCAATACTGCTGTCTCAGTTCGTCTCACCCTCTTCCCCCACTGTGTCCACAGGTCTGTTCTTGATGTCCGCGTCAGATTTTCCTTTTGACTCTTCAGAAAGAGCCTGGCTCTGCCAACACTTGAATTTTGAAGTTCTAGCCTCTGGAACTGTGAGAGAACAAATTTCTGTTGTTTTAAGCCCCCCCCCCCCCCCCCCCCCCGTTTGTGGTAAATTGTCACCACAGCCCTAGGAAACTAATACAGCGTAGAAGACTGGTTTTGAAGGAGCACTTTCCATACGATTTAGCAAAGATCCATGCTAGAGATAAGGGTCCCTACTGATAAACATCACAGAAGTTCATCCGTTGACTATCCCTGCTGTGTACAAATCAGGACCCCTTCCACAGTAGGTCTGGGTCTTAGGAAGCTGTATTTTGAAACAAAAAGGAAATAAACCATCCTATGATTCTTGCACATTTGCACGTCCATCCATCTGCTATGTACCAGATGTTATGATAGACATTAGAGATACAAAGAGGATGAATAGACACATCGCCTGTCCTCAGGGAGCCTACAGTCTAGCAAGGGAAAGATGCAGGAATAGGATCATTTCAATAGAGTCTCTTAAGTGTCAAGTAATAATAAATATTTGTCGAGCCGTTTCTTGGTGCTAAGTGCCCTCTCTCTCTCTGTCATCTCTCCTAATCCTCCAGCTCTAGAAGGAAGGTATTAATATCCCCTTAGAAAAGGGAGTCTTAGAAGGTGAAGCATCTTGTTTAATTGCACCCAGCTGGTGAGTGGAAAAGCAGGATTGCTAGGGCAACGCTGGGAGGGACATTCCAGGTGTGAGCTACTGCATGGTCAAGGGCAAAAATATGACCGAAGAGGAGAGAGCAGAGTCCAGCTGGGAACTGCCTGTAGGTTAACGTGGCTGGAACGTGGAACGATGGAAGAGGGGCGAAACAGATGAGGCAGGAAAGACAAATGGGAGCCTGCACCTTCAAACTAGGGCGGGCTACTTCTCAACCGAGCTACCAGGCACCCCCTCCCTGCCCTGGGTAACCTGGAGGAAGGAACCCTGGAACCTCAAGAGCTTGACCAGAGCAGTGTGGGATGGATGTGCGCTTGCAGGAGACCTCTGTCTTCCTCCCATTTATCCCCCCTTCCCAAACCCCCCAGCATTCTTGTGGCTTAGGAAGGGAAGTCCTTTCAGCTGTCAAGAATTGTGCAAAACTTTCAACTAGTCATCAGCAATTTTCAGATGTTTCAAAATGAAACAAACAAACCAGCAAAGTCCATCTTACAGCAAATCTGAGAAGAAAACTGCACTGTCAGGCGAACTTTGTCCCGTAGGGCGGAAGGGCAAGTGGGAATATTAGTGGGAAGGAAGGACCAGATTCCACTAAACAAACAGCAGAACTGGGTGCTGGTACTTTGCATATGGTTTACTCCACAGGGCAACCCTGTTGTACTTTTAATTTATTTAATTGATTATTTTTGCCACACCGCACGGCCTGTGGGATCTTGGTTTCCTGACCAGGGATGGAACCCATGCCCCCTGCATTGGGAACATGGAGTCTTATTCACTGGACCACCAGGAAAGTCCTCTTTTTCTGTTTTGATTCTCTTGACATTTTCCCTATTTCTATTCCAGTCTCTTAGATTTCTAGTGCCTCCTTCAGCATACCCATCTTTCCGTGTTCAGTTGCTGGATTTCTGTGCCCAGGCTGTTGGCCTCGTCCAGGTGGACTTTTCCTGTCTTCGTGCCCTGGTGGTCTGCTCTCATCCCAGCCCAACCGACTCACTCGAGTCTGTCTTTGAACTCTAGACTCAAACTTTCCTTTGCCCTCTTGAATTTTCACTTGGATAGCTCAAAACCCCCTCAAAGTCAGCATGTCTAAAAGTGAACTCGGGACTTTCTCTGCTACCCAGGCACCATTTGAGACCCCTTCTCCCTTCATTTTCCCTTCCACCTGCTGGCCTGTCTGAGCCAGACTGGGTGGGTATCTCTGGCACCCTCCTTTCCTGCATGAACCCTAGCCTCTGAGTTCTGGTCCTTTCCCTACCTCCCAATCCTATCCCTTCATCTCCATGTCCCTACTCTGATCCAAGACAAACCCTTCTTCCCTGGATTGCAGTGGTAACTCCCAAACTGCTCTCCAGGTGTCCACTTGGCTCCCCCTTCAGCTGGATCCCCAGGGCAGACCCAGTTCCCTTGTCAAAATGCAAATCTGACATGTGTGTGCTCAGTTACTCACTCGTGTCTGACTCTTTGCGACCCCATGGACTGTAGCCCGCCAGGCTCCTCTATCCATGGGATTTTCCCAGCAAGAATACTGGAGTGGGTTGCCATTTCCTTCTCCAGATCTTCCTGACCCAGGGATTGAACCCCAGGTCTCCTGCATTTCAGGCAGATTCTTTACCTGCTGAGTCCCCTTGTCAAGTGCAGATCCAGTGTGGTCACCCAGCTCTCTCCCCCCTGGGCTTTAAAACCCATCAGCAGGTTCCTTCTGCTCTTTGCATCTAGACCCCCACCCCACCCCAAAGAACAAGGTCCTGCATGGCCTGCCTCCCGCTGGTCCCTCCGGGATGGGCAGCTGCCATCCTGCTGCCCTGCACTTTGGGCTAACAGCCAAGTGGCCTAACAGCTGTCCTGCTCATTAGGAATCGTTGACAGGCCCATCCCTCCGCCTGAGCACTGCCTTCCCACCCCCCCACCTACCAACTGCTGTTCTTCCTGGGATCTCGGCTCCTCTGTCTTTTCCTCACCCCTTTCTTAGGGACGCTTTCCCCACCCCACTGGCTGGTTCTTCCCCAGTGCACTCTCACAGCACTGACTGGGTGTAATAGGTCTGCTATTTTATTTTGATGTGATACTCTGCCTGTATCCTCACTTAAGACCATCAGGTCCGTAGACAGGGTCGATGTCTTCCTCCATTGATCCCTGTATCCTCCCTGTGGTGCCAGGCACAGAGCAGGAGCTGAACACACACTTGTCGAAAGAATGAATGAGTCAACACCGCGTGTTGGAAGTAGTGCTGGGTTCTGAGGACCAACGTTGATAACCAATTACTTAGCACCGTTATTGCCATCTAGCGGTGACTGAGGTTCCTGTGCCGTCCGCCCGTTCTCTGAATTGACTGCCCTTGAGAGACCTGTCAACAGTGCTCCTGAAGGGAATCAAAACATGAATCATAGATTCTAGTTGAGAATTTGCCTTGTTTCCCGTATTGTCGTAGGCACTCAGGACTCTGCCTACCTGATTCCTCAGCAGAGGGCCTGTGAGCTGCCTTCCCAAGGTCTCCGGCTAAGGAGGAGACCTGGAATTCAACAGCAGGGTAGAGAGGCTGTTTTCCCCCTTGTCCCACTGCTTCTGTGTTTCTGCTATTTGTTACATGTAACATACGCATAGGAAAACTGCAGTCATTGTAAAGGTTGCAGAGGGATTGAACAAAACTCCCTTCAGTGGCAGAAAATATATTTTGTAGCCGGAGAAGCTTTTAGGGGGCTCCTGTGGTTTAATAACACGTCTGAATTCATAGACTGACGCTGTGAATAACTGGTTATACTGCAACCCGTGAGGGCTTTGATTTTAAAGGCCCCGGGACAATTTGATGTGCAGTGTTTCTGGATGGTTCACAGGTCTTTCTTGACATATCTTTCCTAGGCTTTTTGACTTTGTGGCCTAGGCAACTATGGCCTTCAAGTCTCTACAAAGTTTCAGGTCTTTTATGGAGTAAGTATTTTTTTACATCTTCATAAACTGCCTTTGAGGTCTGTGGTGAACAGATCTACCTCAAATGTTTTTTGAAACAAGGTAGAACATATGTGAAGTGTATGAAACAGTAGTTCTTTGCTTTATGTTCTTGACAAGTTTATGCAAGTAAATTTGGAGGAGTGGGTAAATTTGATAACATTTTCTTTCTATCTGTTGAGTAAATTGTACACTTACTGAGGAGCCAAAAAAGTAAAGAAGCCAAAGAAAGTGAAAGTGAAAGTCACTCAGTCGTGTCTGACTCTTTGTGACCCCATGGACGGGCCATACTGTCCATGGAATTCTCCAGGCCAGAATACTGGAGTGAGGAGCGTTTCCCTTCTCTAGGGGATCTTCCCAACCCAGGGATCGAACCCAGGTCTCCCACATTGCTGGTGGATTCTGTACCAGCTGAGCCACAAGGAAGCCCAAAGGAACCAAAGTAATAACTAAAAATGATCTATGGCATAGCACAGGGAATTCTACTGAGTAGTCTGTAAAGGCCTCCATGGGAAAAGAACTGAAAAAAGAGTGGATGGGGACTTCGCTGGTGGTTCAGTGGTTAAGACTTCCAGTGCAGGTGGTGTGGGTTTGATCCCTGGTCTGGGAACTAAGATCCCACACGCCACGCGGCACGGGAAACTAGGATCCCCCCAAGTACTGATTGGCGTGGCCAAAAAAATAAAGTAAAAAACAATGGATATGTGAGTATGTGTAACTGAATCACTTTGCGGCACACGTGAAACTAACACAGCGTGTAAAGCAGCTATACTCCAATGTTAAAATTTAAGAAAGAAATGGGAAAAAAAGGAGCCAGAGTGTTAACTTTAATCAGCAAGTTGGGTGGGGGAGCAAGAAACGTGCTGTTTAAAAGACACCGTGGTGAATTACGTTATAGGGATAAAGTTTTAAGCTTGAACTTGCATCAATATCACCTCGCTCGCTGGGGCCCCGGCCCTAATATCTAATTCCCGTGGGCTTGAGAATTTGCATTTCTAACCAGCTCCCAGGGAATGCTGATGTGGCCGCTCCAGGGACCGCACTTTGACAGCTAGAGCAGTGTGTTATCATGGTTTAGTTGCTCAGTGGTATCCAACTCTTTGTGACCCTGTGGACTGTAGCCCATCAGGCTCCTCTGTCCATGGGATTCTCCAGGCAAGAATGCTGGAGTGGGTTGCCATTTCCTTCTCCAGGGGAGCTTCCCGACTGACGGATCGAACCCACGTCTCCTGCATTGGCAGACAGATTCTTCACTGCTGCGCCACCAGGGAAGCCCACTAGAGGGGTGACTTACACCCTGATTTACTGCTGTTTCCTGCTTCCTGTCTTTGGACAGGTCAGGATTCCCCAGGCCTCACTGCTACCCCCCCTGACCCCCTTTGGAGGGAAGCAGGACAGAGGGATTCCTTTCCAGCTTCAGTCTCCGTGGCTCGGACCTGGCAGCGGTCAGTGAGCCTGAGCTGGCTCCCCTGATTCCCCGGAGTCCTTCGTTGATAACCTCTGCTGTGGCCAGGTGAGGATCTCACACTGGTGGCCTCGGGAGGTCCTCTGGTCCAATGGTGTTGGCTCACGTGGCGGTTCTGGAAATGTCTGTGCTGGCCCCCTGTTGATGTGTGCATTTAAGACCTTTGGTGGAGGTTGTCATCATTTCTTTCCTTTTTTTTTTTTAAGAGTTGAATATTTAATTAATTAACTAATTTTTGGTTGCACTGGGTCTTCATTGCAATGCACGGGTCTAGTTGCTCTGAGGCTTGTGGGGTCTTAGTTCCCCGACCAGGGATCAAACGGAGTCCCCTGCACTGGAAGGCGGATTCTCAACCTCTGGACCAGCAGGGAAGTCCTTTGTCATCACCTCTCCCCAAGGTTGTGTGCCCATCTCCTCTGGGTCTGGCCTCCTGCCTGGCTCCCTCAAGTCCAGTCTCCACACAGAAGCCAGAGTCCTCATGATACACAGGTTAGGTTGATGATCTGCATAAACATCTCGGAGTATTTACTTATTCTTACAGAATAAAACCTCCTCTTTTCAGCATGGTACCTGAGGTCATTATGTCTGACTTATCTCTCCATTCTCTTCACCAGTGCAGGTTTTTGATTTCTGACATCCTGAACTTTCTGCCTGGAATGTCCTCATGTCATGTCTTTGCCTGTTTAATTCCTTTTTGTCTTTTTTGGCCCAAGGATAAGTCTTACATAACTGTGTGTGATTCTGGCACACAGAGGTTTATGGAAAGATTGGACAAATGTATGAATGAATAAATAAGAATACACAAAATGGACTTTTAAAAATTGTGGTAAAATATAAAATTTACCATCTGAACTATTTTTTAGCATGTGTTAGGTTAAGTACATTCAAAGGCTTCCCTGGTGGCTCAGATAGTAAAGAATCCACCTGCAATGCAGGAGACCTGGGTCTGGAAGATCCCCTGGAGAAAGAAATGGCAACCTGCTCCGGTATTCTTGCCTGGAAAATCCCAAGGACAGAGGAGCCTGGTGGACTACAGTCCATGGGGTTGCAAAGAGTTGGACATGACTGAGCGACTAAGCACACACAATATT
The DNA here is from genome assembly GCF_023699985.2 of Odocoileus virginianus. NCBI lineage: Eukaryota > Metazoa > Chordata > Mammalia > Artiodactyla > Cervidae > Odocoileus > Odocoileus virginianus. The sequence goes on from NC_069689.1 coordinate 51,227,696, forward strand.
CCACTACATGTATATACCTTATCTTGTTTATCTTTTCATATAGAGAATGGATTTTTTAAAAAAATATTAATTTTATTTATTTCTTTGACTGTGCTAGGTTTTAGTTGCTGCATGTGGGATCTAGATCCCTGACCAGTGATTGAACCTGGGCTCCCTGCATTGGGAGCTTGGAGTCTTAGCTACTGGACCACCAGGGAAGTCCCCAGAGAATGGACTTTTGTACAAAGATTTAACTTCAGCATTGTTTGCAATAGCAAAAGGTTGGAAACCATCTAATTGTCTATGTGTAGGGGTTCAGTGATTTAAAATAACTTTACAGTGGAATGCCGTGTGGCCGTGGTAAAGAGTGGGTCTCTCCATCTGTACTGACTGGGAACAGCCACCACGATAGAATATTAAGGTAATGAAAGCTGTACAGACTGCTTTACTTTCGGTGTATGACCCAGACAAAACAGAAGCAGGGCATGTGCACAGACTCACGTGCTTCCCCCAGTGCCATGGCCGCCTCTGGGAGGCAGAATGCGACAGTGTCCTTTTCTCTAGGTGCTTTTTTATATCTTTTGCATTTTGTACCATGTATTAAATAAGAATGTTGAAAAGAAAGCAAATAACCTTGTCCAGAGGGACAAGTGCTTAGTTCCCTGTAGATCTTCACATGATGAAGGATGCTTTATGCTTACAAAAAATTATTAAGTTTGTAAGAAAGACCCAAATTAAATTAAACTTGGTTAGTCAATTCTCTTGATTCTCAGGAAGGAGTGACCATGGATCTAGTTCTTTGACCACCTCAGGAACTTTATCGTAACTGAATCTTAGCAATGGTATAAGCAATCAGATCTATGTGATTGACCTGAAAATATTCCATCCAGATGAATTTAAGGACAAAGCCTCAGTTTTCGACCCTGTGCCTCTCAGTAGCTGTTCTTTCTTTCATTTTTAAAAAGACTTTATCCTTTATTTATTTTTGGCTGTGCTGGGTCTTTGTTACCATGTGGGATTTTCTCAGTTGTGGATGTGGGCTTCTCATTGTGGTGGAATCTCTTGTTGCGGATTGCAGGCCCTGGGGCACACGGGCTTCAGTAGTTGTGCTTGCCCGGCTCCATAGCATAGTCTCAGGAGCTGTGGTGGACTGGCCTAGATGCTCCGAGGCTTGTGGGATCTTCCTGGATTAGGGATCAAACCTGTGTCTTCTGCATTGGCCGGCAGATTCTTTAACCACAGAGCCACCAGGGAAGCCCCCCTCAGTCAGTTCAGTTCAGTCGCTAAGTCGTGTCCGACTCTTTGTGACCCCATGAATTGCAGCACGCCAGGCCTCCCCGTCCATCACCAACTCCTGGAGTTTACTCAAGCTCATGCCCATCGAGTTGGTGATGCCATCCAGCCATCTCATCCTCTGTTGTCCCCTTCTCCTCCTGCCCCCAATCCCTCCTAGCATCAGGGTCTTTTCCAATGAGTCAGCTCTTCACATGAGGTGGCCAAAGTATTGGAGTTTCAGCTTCAGCATCAGTCCTTCCAATGAACACCCAGGACTGATGTCCTTTAGGATGGACTAGTTGGATCTCCTTGCAGTCCAAGGGACTCTCAAGAGTCTTCTCCAACACCATAGTTCAAAAACATCAAATTTTCAGCACTCAGCTTTCCTCAGTAGCTGTTTAATGCAGGTTTCTGAGCGACTGCTCCTTTAAAGCAATCTGAAGCAGCAAGGAGAGCTGCTTTGAGATGAATTTGATAGCCTGGGCCCAAAGGGGCCATGGTCTCCGGATTGGGGTAAAGGATAGGCCTAGCCTACAAGATGAATGTTTGTTCATGATTTAAGTACCTATTTGCATTAATTGCCATCATCTGTATCACTGTCTCATCAATGCCCAAACAAGGCAGGCCCATCTTCCAGTCTTTCCTCTGACTTAGGTTCGATTCCTGGCTGGGGAACTAAGATCCCACATGCCGTGTGGCACAGCTAAAAACAAGCAGATGAAAGACACCGAGACTTCCTCTCTCCTGCTTCTTTATGTTGCAGGAAGTGGGACTGCTTCCAGGGCCCGAGAGTGGGCTCTTGTCTAACACTCAGAAATGAGTTGTCCAAGGAGACACTCTTGCTGACAGAGCAAGAAACTTTATTGGGAAGGGGCACCCAGGTGGCGAGCAGGAGGGTGAGGGTAACCAGGAGGACTGCTCTGCCACGTGGCTCACAGTCTTGGATTTTATGGTGATGGGATTCGTTTCCAGGTTGTCTCTGGCCCGTCATTCTAACTCCGGGTCCTTCCTGGCAGTACATGGATCAAGAAGGATGGTTTCCAATGAGAAGGATTCTGGGAAGCTGGTAGGACATATGGACTGGCGTCTCCTGTCTCCTTTTGACCTTTCCCAATTCTTCCCATTGGTGGTGGCTTGTTAGTTCCATGTTTATTACCAGGACCTCCTGGTAAAATAACTCATGCAGATGGTTACAGCGGTGCTGGGGTGGGCAGTTTCAGCCAGTGGTTTCCCCTAACACTTCCTTTAACTGTATTTCAATGACAGGCAGTAAGAATGGATTCACTTCTAAGAGGGTACATACAGCATAGGAACCAAATGACACAGTGCAGGAAGAGATGGTGATGTATTTGAATGTCAGTGATGTGGACAGAGAATGGTGCCTGTCACATTAGTAAACAGAGGAAGTTGTTGCCATCAAACCATCGGCCACTGCAGCTGCTTCGATGGAGCACCCTGAGGGGATTCAGGATGGAGAAGAACAGAATACGGCCCTAGATAGCTAAGGTGTGTATCAGAGGAGTAATTTCACTAAGCCCAAACTCTTGCATCTTCCCATACATAAAGTGCTAAATTCATTAACTTGAGATTTTTCTTTAATTAGCAGTAATCTTTGATGTTTGACTACCTGAGTTTTTTGTTTGTTCATTAAAAAAAATTTTTTTAATTTATTTTTGACTGTGCTGGGTCTTCACTGCTGTGAAGGCTTTTCTCTATTTGCGGTGAGTGGGGGCTGCTCGGCAGTAGCGATGCGCGGGCTTCTCGTTGCAGAGCACGGACTCTAGGGTGTTGTGGGCTCAGTAGTTGTGGCTCGTGGGCTTAGTTGCTCTGAGGCATGTGGGGTCTTTACGGATCAGGGATCGAACTCGTGTGTCTTACATCGGCAGGTGGATTCTTTACCACTGAGAAGGGAAGCCCCATTTGTTTGTTCGTTTGTTTTGCAAAAGCTCCTATATATTCTGGCTCCTCCCTTACTTCTTTGGAATAGTCCCTTAGATGCTATAGGCATCCCAGAATGAAGTCCCCACTAAGTCCACCAAAGAAAGCATAGTTCTCAAATTTTAGGTTGTGCCGTTGTTCTCAGTCGACAGGGAGTGTAATGTATCTGCTCAAATCAGGGGTTATAGGTCTCTATGGGGTTGAGAGTCACTGGGAGCTTGTCAGAGACAAGCAGGATCTTTGGCAGCCGGAAAGCCACTTCCTACTGATATTTAGCCCGTAGATGCAGAAGCGCCTGTTCTTTCCACTAAGACACACGAACTTTGTGAAACTCGGTTTCACGTTTCAAACACACAATTGTCACCCCAGCCCCTGAGTGAGGTAGCTAAAGTGGAAGGAGCTGAGATGTGGTGATGACCCTGGGTCCAGCACTTTCCAGGGGAGACACTCCGCACAGCAGGAACTTGAGATTTTTTTCCAGTGTAAAGTGGGGCTGATTGTATACGGCTATGGATTTAGCAAGGCTTCCCAGGTGGCTGAGTGGTAAAGAATCTGCCTGCCAATGCAAGAGACGTGGGTTCTATCCCTGGATCAGGAAGATCCCCTGGAGGAGGAAATGGCAATCCATGCTGGTATTCTTGCCTGGGAAATCCCATGGACAGAGGAGGCTGGTGGGCTACAGTCCATGGGGTTGCAAAGAGGTGGACATGACTGAGCGACTGAGCGTGCATGCATGGGTTTAACAAAGTTCTGTTGAAACTGAGAGCCTGCTGGATCTGCTCCTGTGACTTGCGGTGGATGGGGGAGGGAAGGAGGGAAGAGAAAGGACTGCGCTTCTTGGATTGGAACATGGTGGGTCTCTGGCCATCTGGCAGCTTGACGGCTGCTGTCCAAGTGGCTCCCCATCTCTGAACTGTGCTAATCAAACAATTCAAAAGGTTTGCCCTCCGTGATGGAAGGAGGTGTAAATCGGACTCAATTCACAGCATCTCTTAACAGTTCGATTGAAACTGCATCTCATTTAAGCTCATTCATAACTGTCATTGATGGAAATAGCGGCAAATGTTGAGGAGCCCACCACAAGGCCTGATAATTACCTCACAATGAAAACCCAACTGTAGGAACATCACCGTTGCCATGACAACCACGAGGGAAGCCTGGTTGCCCAGTTACCTATGTTACTAGATGTCAGTGGTGCCTGAGTCTTAGCTTTCAATGAGCCTCAGGAGCACAATGGGGAAAGGCAATGGGAGCTGTATGAGTGGTTTAGAATGAAAGAATCTCGCTGCACCCATGGGGGTCTTTTAATATCCTTTTATTTTGTTTTTTAGCCATGATGGGTTCATGAAGAGTCTATTTCATTGCAGGACCATTGGGTTGTCATCTTGGAGCCAGAGAGTTCTAAAATGATTCCTTCTCTGAAAGACCTTTCTTTTTTCATTTAAATAGTCTTTGTTTATATAAGTCTTTAAACAAACAGTCTTTGTTTAAATAAGGGCTTCCCTGGTGGTTCAGTGGTAAAGAATCTGCCTGCCAGTGTGGGGGACATGGGTTCGATCCCTGGTCCAGGAAGATCCCACATACTGCAGAACAACTAAGCCCATGCTCCACAACTACTGAGCCTGTGCTCTAGAGCCTGGGAGCCAGAGCTGCTGAGCCCACACGTCACAACTACTGAAGCCCCAAACCTAGGGCCTGTCTGTGCTCCGCAACAAGAGAGGCCACCACAGTGAGAAGTCCCTGCACCACAGTTAGAGAGTAGCCCCCACTCTCCCACACCTAGAGAAAGTGCCCGGGCTGCCGTGAAGACCCAGCACCGCCAAAAATAAAAAAATTATATAAAAAATTTTAAAACACCTAAAGCAAATATGTGGTTTAAGCCTCAAAAATGCAAAAGGTATAAAGGAAGCTCTCTTTCTCATCATTGCTCTCCATCTACCTTTTTTCTGTCTTGCCCCAGAGATTTTTTTTTTTAGAGATATTTTTTAATGTGTGTACAAGTCAAGAACTATTCCTTTCCCTTTTCTTTTTACACAAAAGAATATATAATATACACGAAAGAATAATGTATCACGCACACTGTTCTGCACCTTGCTTTTTTCCTTCATGAATCTTGATGTTGTCTCATGTCAATCTGTAGAGTGCTTCTTCAATCTTATTAAAGTGCAAAGTATTCCATTATATGAATGTGCCAAATGTATAAAAGCAGCTTCTGTTGATGGGTGTTAAGGCTGTTTTCAAGACTTTACCATCACAAAGAAGGTTGCAAAGATGGGCCTTAACTTAATGCCATTTTGCATGTGTGAGTTATCTGGAGAATAATTTCTAGATGTAGCTTTGCCAGGTGTATAGGTTTGTCATTTTAAACTGCCATCTGTAGATCCTGAGCTGATTTGCATCCCCTCAGTAAAGGATGTGAAGCCATTTCTCACAGCCTCATGGAGTGTCTTGTCAAACTTTTGGGTTTGTGCCAAATTGGTCTGTGAGAAATGGTATCTCAGTAGGGTTACAATCTGCATTTTTCTTGTATGTATTTAGTTTTAGTGAGCTGTCTATTCAGAAGGGCTTCCCTCATAGCTCAGTTGGTAAATCATCTGCCTGCAATTGAACCCAGGAGACCTGAGTTCAATTCCTGAGTTGGGAAGATCCCCTGGAGAAGAAATGGCAATCCACTCCAGTATTCCTGCCTGGAGAATCCCATGGACAGAGGAGCCTGGTGGGCTACAGTCGATGGGATCGCAAGAGTTGGACATGACTTAGCGACTAAACCATCACCACCACCATCTATTCAGAGGCTTTGCCTATTTTTCCGTGGTGTTGTTGGCCTTTTTTCTTAGAGGGCCTTAACATATTAAGGAGATTAGCCTTTTGTGATGAGTTTCAAAGTTTTTCTTCTTCCAGTTTGTCATTTATGTTTGACTTTTGACAATACAGCGTAATGGATCAGAGAACAGGTTCTTGCGTCTCACTGTCTAGCTTCAGGTTCCGGCTCTGCCCATAAATAGGCCGTGTGGCTTCGGACGCTTGCTTCTCTGTGCTTCGTCTCCCTCCTCTTTGAAATGGGGATCGTAGTAACAACCTTGTGTGGCTTTTTAATCTTTTACATATCTTGAAATGGTCTCATCTCAATCTGTAAGGTGCTTCCTCACTCTTTTTAGAGGGCAAAGTATTATATGGATGTGCCAAATACTATTCAACCAGTTTCTGTGAAGAGTAAATGCTTAATATATTTAAAGTGTCCTTAACAATACTCTCATTATAACATAGTAAATTCTTTTTTCTTTTATTTTTTATAATAAATTCTATATATGATGCCTATTATTATTTAAAATTATCACTTCAAGGCAAATAGATGTGGAAACAATGGAAACAGTGACAGACTTTATTTTCTTGGGCTCCAGAATCACTGCAGATGGTGACTGCAGCTATGAAATTAAAAGACACTTGCTCCTTGGAAGAAAAACTATGACAAACCTAGACAGCATATTAAAAAGCAGAGACATTGCTTTGCCGACAAAGGTTCGTCTAGTCGAAGCTATGCTTTTTCCAGTAGTCATGTATGGATGTGAGACTTGAAAGCTGGATGCCTAAGAATTGATGCTTTTGAACTGTGGCGTTGGAGAAGACTCTTGAGAGTCCCTTGGACTGCAAGGAGATCAAACCAGTCCATCCTAAAGGAGATCAGTCCTGGGTGCTCATTGGAAGGACTGATACTGAAGCTGAAGAAGCTCCAATACTTTGGCCACCTGATGCGAAAAGCTGACTCCTTGGAAAAGACCCTGATGCTGGGAAAGATTGAAGACAGGAGAAGAAGAGGATGACAGAGGATGAGATGAGGTGGTTGGGTGGCATCACTGACTCGATGGACATGAGTTTGAGTAAGCTCCAGGAGTTGGTGATGGACAGGGAAGCCTGGTGGTGTGCTGCAGTCCAGGGGGTTGCAAAGAGTCAGACACAACTGAGCAACTGAACTGAATTGTTTAAATTATTATTTAATGGTTCCTGGATGTTGTGTCATAGTTAGAGAGGCCATAAGAAACTTTCCCTATGCCCTACTTTGTACTTTCTGTTCTTTTTTTTTTTCGGCTGTGCTGGGTCTTTGCTGTGGCGTGGACTTTTTCTAATTGTGATCTGTGGGCTTAGTTGCCCATGTGTGATCTTGGCTCCCCAACCAGGGATTGAATGCATGTCCCCTGCGTTGGAGGAGGATTCTTAACCATTGGACCCCCAGGGAAGTTCCCCTTCTGTTTCCTTCATGTATCGCTACCAGGGGAGCAGCATAGCCGCCTGGGTGTGCGTGCTGGTTTCTGAGTCAGACAAACCTGAGTTTCAGTGGCAGCTCTCGCACGGCTAGCTAAGCGATCTTGAGCGAGTCATGCTGCCTCCCTACATGGGGATTAAAATGACACCCAGTCACAAGGCGACAGTGGCAATTGGCGCTGTGGCTGGCACTCGGTGAGTGTGCACGCCAGGGAAGTGGAGGGCACTGCTTTTAATACCACGGTACCAACCACACTCAGCCCAGTTAGTTTCACGTCTCTGTCTCTCCAGCTCCCTGAGGACAGTGTTCGCATTTCAATTTGTACCCTCAGAAGGGTAGGGTAAGGGAGTTAGAGAAGGCAAGGTTCGGAAAAAGAAGGAGACCGCCACTTTACAGGAACAGATCACCTTTAATGAGGCGAGAAGGGGCAGCAGTCAGATTAGTGAGCTGCTGCCCTAACCCAGGAAAAGAGTAAGTATATACAGGCATGTGTGTGGAAAGCTACTGTATTAAGGGGGCCTATTCTCCAAGGTGGTTTGGAGTAGTTAAACGGCTGGGGCAAGGAATTCTGGAGATCGGCCAGAGGCTGGACTGGCTGGGAGCTGGGTGTAATCAGCCTTAATGTCCATTTTTTTCTTCGGGTGAGAGAGTCCTTTGTTTTGCCTAGAATGGTGGGGAGGACCTGGAGGGGAGTTTTAACTCCAGGCTATTTTGAGCCATGTAACTTTCCTTCAAGAAAGGTACCACAGAAGGGGCTCAACAAATCCTAGTTGATGATTGGACAGAGAAACCAGCTCAAAGCACTGCAGAGATTGCTTAGTTTAGATAATTCCTGGCAGTTTGCAGAGGAGAAAACCGAGGCAAAGTGATTTGTCCAAGGTCAGGGTCGGAATGAAATGTGGAGCTCTTGACTTCAGTCCAAAAGGCACCCGTTGGCCTGCCACCTTCCATGCCATGCTGGCCCCAGGCTAGGAAGGGCGGGGCTGTGTCCTTCATAGCGGACGTCTCTGCCCAGCAGAATAGTCAGGCTCCTCCACTCCAGCTTCTGAAGCATCATTTATCATTCTTGTTCATAGTGGACTCATTAAAATAGAAATGCACACACACACACAAAAAAAAAAAACTTAAAAATTTAAGTGTGGACTTGAATTAATCTGGGTCTTGTTTCCCCTATCTCTAAAATGGGAGCGATCGTTCATTTGTTCACTTGTTCATTGAGGAAATGTTGATAGGGCCTCTGCAGACTTTCTGGAGCTGTGGTAGACAGTGCTTCTGCAGAGATGGACAGAGTGAGACCTGTGTACATAGCGAGCTCAGAGATGTGCAGAGCAACCGCCTGGATAGTCCAAGAACAATGCCTGCCTCTTCTTTAGATTGCTCAGGCCTCTATAGGACCATGGGCGTGGGGCTTTGGAGAGCACAGCCAAGTCACAGTTTGTTTGGCATGGGGCAGAGTTAAAGAAACTTCAAAGAAGATGTGACATTTGAGCTGCCTTTTGAAGGACACCTACGTGTACCAAGTTTATTGACCTTGGTGTGGTTTATAGATTTTTCTTGGCTGATGACACCCTTTATATGACAGGCTCTGTTGGGATCAGGTACAGAGGTTGGTCTTTGTTCTTCTCTGATGTGCTAATGCTTCCTCTAGCCAAGTTCTTATAACCCCTACTTCAACTTTTGCCCCCACTCTGCAGTTGCCAGAATTGACTGATAAAAATACAAAACTCCAGGCACATTGGAATTCAGATAAAGAATCTTGGCAGGGGACATGCTTACACTAAAAATGTATTTGTCATTTATCCAAAATGCCACTTCAACTGGGGGACTTGTATTTTATCTAGCAAACCTACCCCAGTAGTGCATGCAACAAAAAGTTGTTGGAGTTCCTTTTTTCCCTAGCAAATTGCTTTCTTGCATAGAGATAATTCAGGATGGTTCTAGCTCCGATGTTTTCCTCAGCACCCAAAGTTTGGCAGTGGAAAGCAAAAAACCCCATAAACTGGTTTAATGACAAAAGGTGGCATGGATGCACATATTTCCTAGCTCTTTCTGCTGAGAAGGCCTGAAGGAGTGACACCCCAGTAACAAAGAGCACCTTCAAAGCCTGCATCTTAGTTTCTAAATTCCACTCCCCAGTAAAAGTGACTAGGGCAAATAAATGGGGAAAGAGTGGAAACAGTGGCTGACTTTATTTTTATGGGCTCCAAAATCACTGTAGATGGTGATTGCAGCCATGAAATTAAAAGATGCTTACTCCTTGGAAGGAAAGTTACAACCAACCTAGACAGCATATTAAAAAGCAGAGACATTACTGTGCCAACAAAGGTCTGTCTACTCAAGGCTATGGTTTTTCCAGTGGTCATGTATGGATGTGAGACTTGGACTATAAAGGAGGTTGAGCACCAAAGAATTGATGCTTTTGAACTGTGGTGTTGGAGAAGACTCTTGAGAGTCCTTTGGACTGCGAGGAGATCCAACCAGTCCATCCTAAGGGAGATCAGTCCTGGGTGTTCATTGAACACAAAGCTGAAACTCCAATACTTTGGTCACCTGATGCGAAGAGCTGACTCATTTGGAAAGACCCTGATGCCGGAAAAGATTGAGGGCAGGAGGAGAAGGGGACGACAGAGGATGAGACGGTTGGATAGCATCACCAACTTGATGGACATGGGTTTGGGTGGACTCCGGGAGCTGGTGATGGACAGGGAGGCCTGGTGTGCTGCGGTTCATGGGGTCGCAAAGAGTCAGACACAACTGAGCGACTGAACTGAACTGAACTGAAGGGTCCCTTGGAAATGCCATTGACTTTAGGATTGCAGTAGGGAGATTATAAGATGATCCTGGAGCATCATGTAATGACAGAAAGTAAAACAATGGCCAAAAAATCGAACAGAAGGAAACCAAAACCATAAAATGTCTGGGAATCAGTCAAAAGGACTTTGGTTTTCTCCCTCTATTGGCCGGCTGGAGGTGAGCAGTTTGTCTACTTTTTAGCAAGCCCTGAGGGTAATCTCAGAGTACTCTACTTTGGGCCTGTAAGTAAAACGGGGGGCAGCAGACCAGCGACTCGATGTCCTGTAATACGGGGTGTTCAGGTGGGGGGACATGGGTGAGTCTGTGACCGATTCATGTTGATGTTTGATAGACACCAACACAGCACTGGAAGGCAATTATCCTTTGAGTAAAAATAAATAAATCAAAATCCTAGGATACAGGCTTTCACTGAGAAGAGAGGGTGAGAAGAAAGACCAGTATTTTGTGTGAGCTGTTATAGGACACAGTGTTAACTCTTTATCCCCTAAAATGTATTAGTACTTTGGCAGATATATCCAAAATTGTCAAAACAGCCATGCCCCTGTAATAGAAGTTTCTAGAAATTGGAATATATTTCAAGGAAGTCATCTGAATACAACAAAAAACTGCTCAAAGATATATATATTTCACTGTTATTAATAATGTGAAAAAATAGGGACTAATTTGAAGTAAATAATGGATTTTGCATAGCCATAAAAATAATGTTCATTTAAATACAAAGGTCGTGTGTTTAATTATGAAGTGAGGTGGAACTAACCTGGTTTCACTATTGCATAGTCTGAGCAACCTAGAAAATTTGGAGAGGGTATATTTTTTTTTTTTTTTTTTTTTTTTTTTTTTTTAATTTTTATTAGTTGGAGGCTAATTACTTTACATCATTACAGTAGTTTTTGTTATACATTGATATGAATTAGCCATGGATTTACATGTATTCCCCATCCCAGTCCCCCCTCCCACCTCGCTCTCCACCCGATCCCTCTGGGTCTTCCCAGTGCACCAGGCCCGAGCACTTGTCTCATGTACCCAACCTGAGCTGGTTATCCGTTTCACCCTAGATAATACACATGTTTCAATGCTGTTCTCCTGAAACATCCCACCCTCGCCTTCTCCCAGAGTCCACAAGTCTGTTCCATACATCTGAGTCTCTTTTTCTGTTTTGCATATAGGGTTATCGTTACCATCTTTCTAAAGTCCATATATATGTGTTAGTATACTGTAATGGTCTTTATCTTTCTGGCTTACTTCGCTCTGTATAATGGGCTCCAGTTTCATCCATCTCATTAGAAGTGATTCAAATGAATTCTTTTTAATGGCTGAGTAATATTCCATGGTGTATATGTACCACAGCTTCCTCATCCATTCGTCTGCTGATGGGCATCTGGGTTGCTTCCATGTCCTGGCTATTATAAACAGTGCTGCGATGAACATTGGGGTGCATGTGGCTCTTTCAGATCTGGTTTCCTTGGTGTGTATGCCCAGAAGTGGGATTGCTGGGTCATATGGCAGTTCTATTTCCAGCTTTTTAAGGAATCTCCACACTGTTTTCCATAGTGGCTGTACTAATTTGCATTCCCACCAACAGTGTAAGAGGGTTCCCTTTTCTCCACACCCTGGAGAGGGTATATATATATCAAAATGCTAACTCTAATTATTATAATAATACCACTGGGTAAAAAAATTTTCATTCATTTGGAAATAAAATTTTTTTTTTTTTCTAGATAAGTGTGGAGAAGCATAAGGAAGAAAAAGCACATGGGTGAAAAAAAACATTTTCTTCTTAGTTTTGGGTTTTCCCAAAAAAAGTAATTTGATCATTTAGGGTCAAGAAGCACTGGAAAGGACTTCCCTGGAGGTCTGCTGGCTAAAGCAGGAGGTCCGCCTGCTAGTGCAGGAGCCACGGTTTCAGGCCCGGTCCAGGAAGATCTCACGGGCTGCAGGGCGGCTGAGCCTGTGCCCCACAGCTGCTGAGCCGTCCCAGCAACAAGACCCAGCGCAGCCAAAAAAAAAAAGTACTGGGAAACAAAAGTGTGAAAAAGAGTGATCCCCCTTCCGACTTCTCCCTCCTCTCCTTAGGAGCACTGTTCAAGCCTTTAATTCTTCCCACCACTCCTCACAATAGTAGGCTCAGGTCGCCATTTCTTGGTTTATTGATTTTAGACATTACCTGTTGGCTTCCTGATAAGGTAGGTGAAAATTTAGGGCTCTTATACCCATAGAGTGGATGAATAGTGGCCTCCCAAAACTCATGTCCACCGGAACCTTGAAATATTGTCCACTTTACTTGGATATACTAAGAGTTTTTTTCAAATGTAACTGAGTTAAGGATCTTGAGATTAGATTGTCATGGATTTAAGGTGGGGCATAAATCCAGGGATTGGTGTTGTAAGAAGAGGAGAAAATATACACAGAGACACACAGAGAAAAGGCCAGGCTTCTGTGGAGGCAGAGACTGGAGTTAACACAGCCCCACCTGAGGACTGCCAAGCGTTTCTGGGATCCAGCGGAAGCTGCAAGAGAAGCATGGAACAAATTCTCTTAGAACTCTGCCAACACCTTGATTTCAGACTTTTGGCCTCCAGAACTGTGAGAGAATACATTTAAGTCCCCATGCAATTTGTTACCGGCAGCCCTAGGACACTGATACAGCTGCATCTCTGACCATTAACCCCTGTGTGTACACTATGACTTCTTCTAGCTGTTTTTTCTTTTCAAACTTTCCGGTGATGAGCACACATGGCACTTATGAAGAGAGAATATAAACTTTGCTAGGAAAGAGCGTGAGGATGTGAAAATGCAAAGCTAGAGGAAGAGCAGGACCACTCATCATCCGACTGCGTGCTCTGGCCTGAGTTGCACGTGGGTGAGCGCTCAGGATGAAAGACAGAAACCAGCTGTGTCAACAAGATGGCTGTGTATTCCAGAAAGTTCTTACCCAGGAAGAAAACAATGTAAACCTTTCAATATCTCACTGTTTGCTTTGGAAATTCCTGAAAACCAGTTTATTCAAATAAGAGCTTGTGCATTGGGGCACATAGCCCCAGTCTCAGAACAACTGGCTGCTCACCTGGGCAAAACAACCATTAGCCAAACAGCTGTTTATTAACAGACACTTGTTCTAGGGCCCTTGCCTTCCTATGGCCACCAGTCCTAAACTGTAACTTCATGAACTCTGCCCAGTTTTTTTTTTTAAAAACATTTTTATTAGTTATTTGTTTACTTATTTGGCTGCACCAACTTTTCGTTGCAGGATGGACCCAGGACTTTTGATCTTTGTTACAGCATGTGGCATTTTTCTTTTTTCTTAGTTGCTGCATGCAGGATCTTTAATTGCAGCATGTGGGGTCTTGCTCCCTGACTAGGGATTGAACCCAGGCCCCATGCATTGGGAGTGCAGTGTCTTAGCCGCTGAACCATCAGGGAGGTCCCTCTGCTCAGTCTTGAACCACTTGAGCTCAGACACCAAAACCGTGCAGGTAACTGCCCTGGCCTCCCCCTTCTGGGACCCTCCTGGGGTTGGTCAGGCTGGAGAGGCTGTATGTGACTGCGGTGAGGAAAGGGTCATGGCTGTGTGATGCCCACGCTGTCCTGATGGTCCTGGGCGGTTGGCAGTCACCAGCATGTACGTGATTGACTGTGTGTATTGTGTGCTTGCTTGTGCGAGAGTTGTCTGCGGGAGGAAATAGGTGTGCATGTGTGTGTGAGGCCGCTGTTGCTCTTTAGTCACTAAGTTGTATCTGACTCTGCAACCCCATGGACTGAAGCACGCCAGGCTTCTCTGTCCATGGGATTTTCCAGGCAATAACACCCCGGGTGGCTCAGTGGTAAAGAATCCACCTGCCAAGCAGGAGACTCAACTTCGATCCCTGTGTCGGGAAGATCCCCTGAAGAAGGAAGTGGCAACCCACTCCAGTATTCTTGCCTGAGAAATCCCATGGACAGAGGAGCTTGGTGGGCTACAGTCTGTGGCGTTGTAGAGTTGGACCTGACCAAGCTACTGAACAACAACTACAAATAATGGAGTGGGTCACCCTTTCCTTCTCCAGGGGATCTTCTCCACCCGGGGATCGAACCCACCTCCCCTGCATTGGCAGGTAGACGGAAGCCCGCTTGTCTGTCTGTAGAGCGCAGCAATTTATGAAAGGTTTTTCTCTCCCAAAGTCAGTGGGATCCTAGAGGAATTTTAGAGAGAGAGAGGATGACATGTTTAAGTCAGTGTTTCAGAAAGGCCTGTGTTCTCTGGTTTGAGAGAACTCCCAGGGCCATGGAAAAAGGTTTAGAAGATAGTCACACAGTTCAAACATAGATGTGGACACCACTGCCAAGTAACGGTGAGATGGATTAAAAAGATGGATGCGCATTCTTTGCTGCTCTCCCATCAACAGGTAGAGCCTATTCCCCTGCTCTTTGAATCTGTGCTGGCTTTGGGACTCATTTTGACCAACTGAAAGCAACGAAAGTGGCGCTGTGTAACTTCTGAGACGAGGCCTTCAGAGATTGGCGGCTCCTACCTTCACTGTTGGAATGCTTTCTTTGAAGCCTCATTCAGAATGCTGCCTTTTGAATCAAACTGTGAAAAGTCTGAATACCTTGAGACCACCACGCTGTGAGGAAGCCCAAGCTAACCGTGTGAAAAGAGGGGGACCACATGAAAAAATGCAGAGGAGTGAAGCCTTGAAAACTCCCCTCCAGTTCCGACCCAGCTGAATTCAGCTGAGTGGATGATCCTTGGAGATGCTGTATGGAGCAGAAAAGCCAGCGGAGCCCTCTCTGAGTTCCCAACTCACAGAATCTGGTGCAAGCAGAATGCTCGTTTTATGCCAGTTAAGTCATGGGGTAGTTATTTATTTGGCTTCACCAGGTCTTTGTGGTGGTGTTTGGGCTTCTCATTGCAGTGGCTTCTTTTGTGGAGCACAGGCTCTAAGTGTGTGGACTTTAGTAGTTGTGGCATTGCAGGCTTAGTTGCTCCTTGGCATGGGGGATCTTCCTGGACCAGGGATTGAACCTGTGTCCCCTGCATTGGCAGGCAGATTCTTAACCACTGGACCACGAGAGAAGTCCAATACAGTAGTTTTTTATGCAATACTTGGCAACCCAGACAAACAGATGACATTTCTTGATTATTCTGTGCAGTATAGTGCCAGGCAATAGTGTCAAGATGTCCAATATCTGTGATTTGCTGTGCAGATTCAATATGATCCCAGCCATTTAGATTTTAATATTCATGATTAGCATTAGCTATTTTCTTGAAAGTTGTTCAGTTGCTGCTAAGTCGTGTCTGACTCATTGCAACCCTATGAACTGCAGTATGCCAGGCTTCCCTATCCATCACCAACTCCCAGAGTCTGCTCAAACTCATGTCCATTGAGTTGGTGATGCCATCCAACCATCTCATCCTCTGTAGCCCCTTCTCCTCCTGCCTTTAATGTTTCCCAGCATCAGGCTCTTTTCCAATGAATCGGCTCTTCAAATCAGGCTCTTCACATACTTCTTGAAAGTAGTATCTATTATATTCCTAACTTTTCTTTTTATTCATGAATAATTACTGAATCAAAAATTTCTATGTCAAATAAGATGTGAACCAATAAGAATTAAATTTGTATCCTAAAGTAGCCACAGATGCTATTTTTCAATAACTCTTTCAGAGGAAAGAAGGTAGACAACTAAGCCTCCCCTCCTTAATTCTTGAGGCCAGAGCGGGAGGCTGAAGATGAGGGGAAGGATGTGAGGGAGAGGAAGGGTGGAACTAAAGGAATTTTGGATGCAGGCAGAGGGGAATCAGAGAAGGCAGTTGAGAGGGGGACCAGAGAAAAGAGATGGTGTGGAGAAGCCTGGGGCTTCTGCTCTTGGTCTAGGTTCCTTTGCAGACTCTGCATCTCAGAGAGGGATGCTAACTTTGGATCTGAACTGACTCCTGGCCTGGAGTGTGTTTCTTGCTTCCTTCCTTCAGAATCCTCATCCAGTGGCCACCCAGCTCCCGACCCCCATAGAATTTCCATGGAAAACCTGGGTTTGGATGAAGACCTACTATTGTTTTTTGGAGGTGAGAGGTTCATAGCAGGGAAAGAGAGGAGATTTCTAATCTACTGAATTGATTAGTTGAGAAATATTTGCCTCCTAGGATTTCAGTAGCCCGAGATAATCCAGCCCTTAATGAGTAGTTCCACCAGCTATGAATTGATATGCAAATCTATGCAAATAACATGCAGCTCCTCCTGGGCTTCTGGAGACAGGTCTTTGTTTTCAACAGGATTACTTTACTGGGCCAATTCAATGGGGTAGAAAAAGCCCTTTGCAAATGGGATTTTCATATTAATAAGAGCTGCCATGGATTGAATATCTGACACTTGATATATCTATCTGTTTAAAAGCCTCCAGCACAGAACTAGGCTACCTCCAGACAGCACTTCGGAGCGGGAGCCCAGCTCTGCCTACCAAGCCAAAGACTGTGAAAGCCATGATCTTCAAGAATGCTCCGCCTCTGCTATTAGTCTGAGGCATTTCACCCAAAGAGCCGAGTTTAAAAGCTAAAATGTTAGTGCCAGTTTTTTAATTTCAACTCTAGAAAACTTACAGAGTAAATGTATGATAAGAGTGTTTAAAAACAGCACTTTGTTTTTCTGATGATAAAATAACTATTGACAGGCAGATAAAAATGGAAGTTAGGTACACATTCTGAGGTTGGGGACCTGGGTTTGTGCTCAGGTCCACCACTTCCTAACAGTGAGAAAGGGACCAAGTGACCTTTTATTTTTTTAAAGAGTCATCCTTTTTTTCTTAAACATATATTTATATATATGATTTACTTTGGCTGTGCTGGGTCTTCATTGCTGCAAGTGGGCCTTTTCTGTAGTTGCAGAGAGCGGGCGACTCTCTAGTTGTGGTGTGCGGGCTTCTCATTGCAGTGGTTTTTTTTTTTTAATTTTTATTTATGTATTCTTTATTTATATTTTTGGCTGTGGTGGGTCTTTGTCGCTGCATGTGGGCTTTCTCTGGTTGCAGCTAGTGGGGTCTATTTTCTAGCTTCGGAGCTCGGGCTTCTCACTGCAGCAGCTTTTCTTGTGGAGCCTGGACTGGAGAGCGCAGGCGGGCTCTAGTAGTTGTGGTACACGGGCTCGGTTGCTCTGCGGCATGTGGGATCTTCCCGGAGCAGGGATCAGACCCATGCCCCCTTCGCTGGCAGGCAGATTCTTAACCACCGGACCACCGGGGGAGTCCCTGGCTTCACTTGTTGCGGAGCTCAGCAGTCTGGGGGCGGACTTCAGTACTTGAGAGACTTGGGCTCAGTAGTTGTGGGTCTCGGGGCCAAGTGACTTTTAACCTCTTTCTGTGTCTCAGTTTCTCTGACTCTAGTCTGGAGATAACTCACAGGGTTGATGTAAGGATCAACTGAGTTTATTCATGTAAAGCCCTTGATGCCTTTGATATTCACATTGTACCATCTATAGCCAATGACGCTCCTTTAAGTTGGCTTTTGTGTCATTTTGAAATGGCCGCATTTTTCTTAGATAGCCTCCCTGCTTTCTGCACAGCTGTCCCTGACAGTCCTGCCTCAGACCTAGAACCGGGTATGTTTGCATGATCTCTAGTTACCTTTGTGGGGAATGGTTATTAGATGCCACAGTCTGAGAGGTACCATACTCTGTACTACTGTTCAGGATTTTTCATTGTTCCTAAACCTTTTCAGTGGCAAAATAAAAATGAATAATGTGTTAATACTAATGCTTACAATCCAAATGGGTCATTCTGAGGCTTTTACATAACTTCTTAGGTTTTATCCTTGTGCCTGTTTCCCATATAGTGAACATTTTGATTTCTTATCTCATTAATATAATTATAAAATTCACAAACCTATAGCTAGATTGATCAAAAAAAGAAAGAGCTCAAATTACTAGAATCAGGAATGGAAGAGGACACATTATGAGTGATCTTACAGAAATAAAAAGTGAATCTGAAAGGAGGTACTATGAACAATTGTATCCCTATAATTTAGATAAGCTAGATGATCTGGGAAAATTCTTAGAAAGATAAAAGCCACTAAAACTGACAAGAAGAAGTAGAAATTCTGAATTGACCTATAACAAGTGAAGAGATTAATAACCAGAGAACTTCCCACAAAGAGAGGCCAGGCATTGAAGGCTCTGAAGGCTTCACTGGTGAACTCTTTTTTCATGTCACTCAGTCGTGTCTGACTCTTTGTGATCCCATTGTCTGTATAGCCCACCAGGCTCCTCTGTCCATGGAATTCTCCAGGCCAGAATACTGGAGTGGGTAGCCTTTCTCTTCTCCAGGGGATGTTCCCAATCCAGGGATAGAACCCAGGTCTCCTGCATTGCAGGTGGATTCTTTACCAGCTGAGCCACTGGGGAAGCCCAATTTACTGAGTGGAAGGCATTCCCAAGGGAATAAGGGAAAATTATTCAGATTCTTTATGATTCTAAAATGAGACAAAGACATCGTAAGAAAAGACAGGGGAATGGCTACCCACTCCAGTAGTCTTGCCTGGAGAATCCCATGAACAGAGGACCCTGGGGGCTATAGTCCATGGGGTTGCAAAGAGTCGGACATGACTGAAAAAACTGAAAATACTGTACAGCACAGGGAACTTTATTTTATTTTCAAATGATTTCTTTAAACACTTTTCTAGTTTAAGTATATAACATGATTGTTGTAAAAAATTAGAAAAATTATAGAATTGCAGTTGTTAATATGAAAAGTCCAAATTGGCTGTAATCCAACCCCTAGAAATAATCTTTGTTACTGGTCCGACATATATTCTACCAGATTTTTTCCTTCACTCAATGAGAAAAATAATTTCTCAAGTTACTTTACAATGAAGTTAGCTATTATGTGATTCCTTATTAGCACTAGGTTTTTGTGAAGATTATTCAGTGATTCTTTGCACTGTGTCTCAATCCTCTGAGAAGTTTAGCCATTGTTAGAAAGTTGTGGGGAAAGACAATATGTTAATTGTTTCAGGGAATCAAATATGGGAGATAATGTATGTTTTGCACGGTGAAGAATATAGCAGTGGGGAAGATCAGATCCAGAATAGAAACACTTGAGTAAAGCTTACAGGGCCAAACCTTGCCCCAAGCTCCAGATTCCATCTAATAGGACATCATCTAATGGGATTGGTGAGTCTGGTGCCCAGCAGAGGCAAGGAAGATCCATTAGTCCAGTGCCTACATAACTTTGGACCATTTCTTCAAACTTCTGTGTCCGTGCAGATTCCAAGCCTCTCACTCTTCCCTCCCATCCTAGAAGCAGGCTGTGGATTTGATGCATCCATCATCTGTCTTATGTTGTTCAACTGTAAATTAAAAAAGAAAAAGATAATTTTAATGCATAAGCCCTTCCTCGCCTAAGTTGAATCATTACAGAAATTATTTTATACCACAAATTCTCTGTTTCTGAGTTCTTAATTTTGACTTTTCTTCCAGCTGGCCTTAGTATATATACTATATATATTTAGCTGGCCAAGTAATTTTTTCACAAAACAACATGCAGGATATGTTTTCTAATCCTTAGACATCTGAGAATAACTTTCTGTTGCCTTTACACGTGAAAAACCTTTTGACTAGGTTGAAAAATGTTTGCAACCTTGCTGCTCAAAATTGAGTAGATATTACTGTATTGTCTTTTGGGACTTCTTGCTATTGCTTCAGGAACTCTGGGCAGTGTGAGTTTTATTCCTTTGTAAGTGACCTAGGATTTATGCTGGAGTGGTTTTTTTTTTTTCTTTTGTCTTTTATTTATTGTTTTAAAATTAATTAAAAATTTTTTTTTTTGGCTGTGCTGAGTCTTTGTTGCTGTGAGCAGACTTTTCTCTAGTTGTGGCAAGGAGGGGCCGGCTCTCTAGTTGCAGTGCTTGGGCTTCTCATTGCAGTGGCTTCTCTTGTTGCAGAGCACGAGCTCCAGGGCTCGTGGGCTTCAGTAGTTGTGGCTCGAGGACTCGAGAGCAAGTGATCAATAGTCGTGGCACACAGACTTAGTTGCCTGTGGCAGGTGGGATCTTCCTGGACCAGGGATTGAACTCCTGTCCCCTGCATTGGCAGGTGGATTCTTAGCCACTCGACCACCAGGGAAGTCCTCCTTTGTCTTTTAAATTGCTTACTGGGATATATTTAGATGTGTGATCTAGATATTCCCTGTTTTCCCTCTAGATCCAGTCTCCGTTTTCCCCAGCCTGCTTTGGGCCTGGGGTTTTTGCACATGGAACCCACTGACTCCTGTTCCCCTGAGCTTCTGCTTGGTGGGGCCACTGGAAGGTGTGGGAAGAGGTCAGGGGCAGGAGAGTGCTGGCATTTCTTCAACTCTCTCTGGGTTCTGATACCACACCCCCTCGCCTCTTTAGACTAGGAATGGGCATGACGATTAAATTCTCCACTGGTTCTGTATGAATCCCCTTTGATTGATTATTCTGGGAACTTGGTGAATACTCTTAAACTGTGGCTTATATGATTTCTGTCCACTGATTTTCAGGATCACGATGATTCCTTCTGTTACAGCCAGTCTGTACGTAAACTATTCAGTGGTTTCTGTTTTTTCAATTCCAGATTTTGCATTTTTCGGTTCTAGAATTTTCATTTGGTTGCTTTTTAGATTTTCCATTTCTTTGCTCATATTTTAATTTGTTCATTCATTACGATCTTAAGTCTTTGAACATATTTATGTGCATATGCACTAAGTTGCTTTAGTTGTGTCTGGGTTTTTGCGACCCTGTGGACGGTGGCCGGCCAGGCTCCTCTGTCCATGGAATTGTCCAGGTAAGAATACTGGAGTGGGTTGCCATTCTCTCCTCCAGAGAATCTCCCTGACCCAGGGATCAAACTTGTGTCTCTTCTGTTTCCCACGTTGGCAGGCAGGTTCTTTACTGTTAATGCCACCTGGGAAGGGATTGAACCTTTGTCATGGCAGTGAAACTGCCAAATCCTAACCACTGGACCACCAGGGAACCCTTATAGTAGCTAATTTAAAGTTCTTGTTTACTAATTCCAACTTCTGAGTCATCTTGGAATTAGTTTCTTATTTAGATTTAATTAGATATCTATTTTTATTATTTAAATTATTATTATGTCTTTTTTTCTTTTGTTTTCACCTAATAGTTTTTCTCATTGATACTGGACTTTGTGGGGGATGTACTGTAGAGAATCTCAAACCTGTCTTCTACCTTTGAAGAATGTTGAATTTTGTTTTAGAAGGTAGTGAAATTACTTTGTTGTTGTTCAGTCACTCAGTTGTATCTGACTCTTTGTGACCCCATGGACCACAGCACACCAGGCCTTCCTGTCCATCACCAATTCCTGGAGTTTACTCAAACTCATGTCCAGAGTTGGTGATGCCATCCAACCATCTCATCTAGTCCCCTTCTCCTCCTGCCTTCTATCTCTCTCAGCATCAGGGTCTTTTCTAATGAGTTGGCTCTTTGCATCAGGTGGCCAAGGTATTGGAGCTTCAGCTTCAGCATCACTCCTTCTAATGAATATTCAGGGTTGATTTCCTTTAGGCTTGACTGGGTTGATCTCCTTGCAGTCCAAGGAGTCTTCTCCAGCACCACAGTTCAAAAGCATCAGTTCTTTGGCACTCAGCCTTCTTTATGGTTCAACTCTCACATCCATACATGACTCCTGGAAAAACTATAGTTTTGACTAGATGGACCTTTGTCGCAAAGTAATGTCTCTACTTTTGAATACACTGTCTAGGTTAGTCATAGCTTTTCTTCCAAGGAGCAAGTGTCTTTTAATTTCATAACTGCAGCCACCATCTACAGTGATTTTGGAGCCCAAGAAAATGAAGTCTGTCAGGGTTTCCATTGTTTCCACATCTATTTGCCATGAAATGAGGGAACCAGATGCCATGATATTAAGTTTTTTGAATGTTGAGTTTTAAGCCAGCTTTTTCACTCTCCTCTTTCACTTTCATCAAGAGGCTCTTCAGTTCCTCTTCATTTTCTGCCATAAGGGTGGTGTCATCTGCATATTTGAGGTTATTGATATTTCTGTTGGCAGACTTGATTCCAGTTTGTGCTTCATCCAGCCCAGCAATGAAATTACTTTACATCACCACAATCTTGTGGAGGGTTGATTTTGCACTTGTTAGGGCAGGTCTGTTTTAGTTTTACCATTGCTTTTCAAGTGAATACCTTTGTCCTGGGAGGTGGTCTTTATTCTTACATGTGGTCTTTATGAAGTTTTGATGAAAAGCTCTTCTATCTTGGAAGGATGCGATCTACAAGCTGTTTTCCCTGTAGTGGGCATGTGCTGAAAAATCAGCTCAGCTCTTTAGTTCTTCTAGCTGTTTTCCTCTTGGGCTCTTCGTAGTCTTGCCCTACACATGTGCAGTTCTGGGGTCAGCCAATAATTTGTAAAGGGTTTCAGTGGAGAGTTTGAGTGTACCTCCTCTGTGGCTTCCTCCATTTTGTGGAATTCTGTGAGTTCTTCCATTCACTAACCAGTTGCTTTTGCAGCCCTTGAACATCTCCTGTGATCCCACGGACCAACAAGTCTCCAGGCTCTGCCTGACTCTGCCTGCCATGCCAGACAGACTGGGGAGTCAGCAAAGGCAGGAGCCATATGCACGTGGACCTCACCTCCTGTGATTCCCTTTTTTCCAAACGTTACATCTTTTTCTGTCTGCTTCTGGTCATTCCACAAGTGTCTTCAAACAACTGTATTTATTAACACCCAGAGCTTATAACTGTGACCATCAGGAGGAATAGTCTAAAATAATGCTGAGTTACCATGCTATTACTGAGCCACTATTGTTTCTTGCCTGTATTTTAAAATATGCTTTCTTGTACCCTTGCTCCTATAGCCTGTTTCACCTCAGTAAGTCATCCCATTAGAACATTAAATCTGATGATGCTATTTTTTTCCTTATAAGCCAACCACTGGCAGCCCATCTCCCTCAGAATAAAGCCCCAATCCTTGCAGTC
The DNA here is from genome assembly GCF_023699985.2 of Odocoileus virginianus. NCBI lineage: Eukaryota > Metazoa > Chordata > Mammalia > Artiodactyla > Cervidae > Odocoileus > Odocoileus virginianus. The sequence continues at coordinate 51,250,897 of NC_069689.1, forward strand.
AGCTGCACTGCCCTCATTGTATCCCCCACCCCGAATCTGTCTTATCTCTCTGACTTACGTCCCCATGATTTTCCATTTTAATCACTCTGTTCTTGCCAAACTGATCCTCTTCCTACTCCTTGCACTTGCCTCGGGGCTGTTTCCATTTCTGTTCCCTCTTTCTGGAATAGGTTTCCCCCACCCTATTTAAACTTGTAAATCCCAACACCCCTACCTACTCTCACAGTCTTTTAAAAAAAGATATTTATTTTTTTGGCTGCACCAGGTCTTAGTTGCAGCACGTGGGATCTTTAGTTGTGGCATGCAGACTCTTAGTGATAGCACGTGGTCAGCATTTCCCTGACCAGGGATCGAACCCAGGCCTCCTGCATTGGGAGCACAGAGTCTTAACCATCAAGGAAGCCCTTCACAGTCTTTTTACCATCTTCCCTAATTTACTTTATCTTCATCATGCTTGCAGTCAACTTAATAATTAATTTTCTACCTTCATGAGGATGTAACTTCCATGCAGGCAGGGATTTTTGGTGTTTTGTTCACATCTGTATTCCTGGGACCTGGCATAGATGAATATTAAGTGAATTTTTCTCCACTGGGACTCATATAGGCTCAGCTCCTTAATACTGAAAACATGTCTAGGGTAGTTCCCAGCTATTATGAAACTGGCATGTTTTATCTTGGACTATTTCTCTTTATTCCTATAGAGTCTTCCCTACAACGCTTTCCTTACAATGCTGATCTCCTGGGACACACACTGTGGAATGTGATAAAACGTCAGTGAATTAGGTGTCTGTGGAGTTTGGGTTATTATTATTATTATTTTTGTCAGAAATAACCTTAGGAAAATCTGATATCTTTTAAATTTGTTCGTATCACATAAAATATACCAGGTTCTAGTGTTTTTAGAGTTAATAGGATAGAGATAAGAAAAAGGAGATAACAGTTTAATCATTGACATAATACATTTTATGCCTACATAGATTATGCATTGTTGACCTTTAAGTTAATTTAGGCTTAATGAGATGGTGTTTGAAGACTTAATATAATTATTTTATTATGTTTTTAAAAAATTATTCTCTGAGCTTGTGCATGTTTTATACCTCATAAAGGCCCATGTGTATTGCCTTGTCATTGAATATATATATATATTTAGCTGTTTTCTGGTTTGAGGTTCACAGAAGTCTGATCTCATGAAGGATGGTTTTACTCAAATGTTTAATTTTCCCAGGCACTCTACAACTTTTGTTTTTCAATGGAGACCTTTATTTCCAAAAGAAATTAAACTTTATGTTCTGAAAATGGATTCTTTAGATATTCTTGGAACTTCTCTCAGGATCCAGTGGTTAAGATTCTGCCTTGCAGTGCAGAGGACCTGGGTTCTATCCCTGGTCAGGGAACTAAGATCCTGTCTGTTGTACAGAGCAGCTCTCCCCTGCCCCCATAAATAAATAATAAAAAGATTTTTATCTTTTTGCAACAGGCCTGTTTGCAACAGGCATCTTTATCATCCTGGGCACAAATTGAATAATGAATGGAGAGCTCAGCTGACACTCAGTGGCGAGCCTTGAAAATGCAGATTAATTTCTGAACAACATTGCATCCACCCTTCTGGCAGAAAGTGAAGAACTAAAGAGCCTCTGATAAAAGTAAAAGAGGAGAGTGAAAAAGTTGGCTTAAAGCTCAACATTCAGAAAACTAAGATCATGGCATCCGGCCCCATCACTTCATGGGAAATAGATGGGGAAACAGTGGAAACAGTGACAGACTTTATTTTTGGGGGCTCCAAAATCACTGCAGATGGCGACTGCAGCCATGAAATTAAAAAGCATTTACTCCTTGGAAGAAAAGTTATGACCAACCTAGATAGCATATTAAAAAGCAGAGACATTACTTTGCCAACAAATGTCTGTCCAGTCAAGACTATGGTTTTTCCAGTAGTCATGTGTGGATGTGAGATTTGGATTATAAAGAAAGCTGAGCACCAAAGAATTGATGCTTTTGAACTGTGGTATTGGAGAAGACTCTTGAGAGTCCCTTGGACTGCAAGGAGATCCAGTTAGCCCATCCTAAAGGGGATCAGTCCTGAATATTCATTGGAAGGACTGATGTTGAAGCTGAAACTCCAATACTTTGGCCACCTGATGTGAAGAACTGACTCCTTGGAAAAGACCCTGATGCTGGGAAAGATTGAAGGCAGGAGGAGAAGGGGACACCAGAGGATGAGATGGTTGGATGGCATCACCAACTCAATGGATATGAGTTTGAGTAAGCTCTGGGAGCTGGTGGTAGACAGGGAGGCCTGGTGTGCTGCAGTCCATGGGGTCACAAAGACTTGGACATGACTGAGCGACTGAACCGAACTGGACTGAACTGATTGCGTCCCAGGGAGCCCCAGGGTCTCCAGCAGAAGCCAGGAAATCAGAAGGGAGGGACGAGGAGGCTGAATAGCTGGACTCTGGCCTCATCCCTTTCAGCCACAGAAGCTGTAGTTTTATACATTTTCTTCATCTGGGGACACTGCTTAGCTGTTACATGATAAAATAGTTATTTTGGCACTTCAAAAATAAACATTTAAAAAACAATAGAGTGTAAGCATGTGAAATCCAAGAAGTGATTGTACTGTACATATTCATTTATATCATCGGATTTTAGGATTTCAGCAGTATTTCCACATATAAAACATATAAATGCTGGAATTAACACCAAATAGCTAGTTAACCTATAGTGGAATTGAATGTCTGTGTATTTTCATTAAAAAAAATTCAACAAGCAACATGCATGACCCTAGAGATCATCATAGGAAGTGGAGTAAGTCAGACAAAGACAAATATGATATAACTTATCTGTGTATTCCATAAAGTGATACAAATGACCTTGTTTATAGAACAGCGACAAACCCACAGGCATAGAAAACAAGTTGGTGATTACCCAAGGGGAAAGGAGAGGGGTAAATCAGGAGTGTAGGATTATCAGATACACACTTGTATATATAAAATAAATAAACAAGGACCTACTGTAACAGCCACAAGGTCGTCTAGGATTTGCACAGCCACCCAGCTTCCGTGTGGAGCAAATATCGTTTTCCTGGCAGTGAAGGGACAGCGGTACACAGAACTTAGTGGGGCTTAGTGATTAGCAGCAGAGGGTGGGTCATTTACAGCGCTGATTTGCAACGTTGTGTTAATTTCTGCTGCACAGCGAAGGGATTCAGTTATATATATATGTGTATATTCTTTTTCATACTCTTTCCCATAATGACTTATCACAGGGTATTGAATATAGTTCCCTGTGGGATGCAGTGTGTGTGCTCAGTCGCTCTGTCCCATCTGACTCTTTGCGACACCATGGACTGTAGCGCGCCAGGCTCCTCTGTCCATGGGATTTCCCAGAGAAGAATACTGGGGTGGGTTGCCATTTCCTCCTCCAGGGGATCCTCCCCACCCAGGGATTGAGCCTGTGTCTCCTGCATTGCAGGTGGCCTCTTTACCGCTAGGTGGGCCGCCGGGGAAGCCAGTGCTACCCAGTAGGCCTGTGTGTTTATCCATTGTCTATAGGGTAGTTTGTATCTGCTAATCCCAAACTGCTGCTCTATCCCTCCCCCACCCCCCTTCCCCTCGGCAACCTCAAGTCTGTTCTCTACATCTGTGAGTCTTTCTGTTTCCTAGGTAGGTTCATTTGTGTCAGAGTTTAGATTCCACATATAAGTGATATCACATGGGATTTGCCTTTCTTTTTCTGACTTACTTAGTGTGATCATCTCTAGTTGCATCAGTGGCATCATTTCTTTCTTTTTTAATGGCTCGGCAGTATTCCATTTCTCCAAAGAAGACACACAGATGGCCAACAGGCACATGAAAAGATGCTCAGCATCACTAATTATGAGAAAATGAAAACGAAAGCTGCAATGAGGTACCACCTCATACCAGTCAGAATGGCAGCATCTTCACTCACACATCTGGCCAGTGATTCTGGATGATGACTGGACCTCTCCCACAAAACAAGAGACTTCTCCGTATGACCTCTTTGATTCATGTTTCTATGGCTGCGCCGGGTCCTCTTTTCGCCGCGGGCTTTCTTCGGCTGCAGCAGCGGGGATGCTCTCCCCTGCAGCGTGCTGGCTTCTCCCTGCAGTGGCTCCTCTTGTTACAGAGCACAGGCTCTCGGGGCACGGGCTTCAGTCGTTGCAGCTCGTGGGCTCAGCAGCTGTGGCTCACGGGTCTAGTCACTCCAAGGCATGTGGGACCCTCCTGGACCAGGGATCAAGCCTGTCCCCTGCCCTGGCAGGCGGACTCTTCACCCCTGGACCACCAGGGAAGCCCTCCGTGTGGTCTCTTGAGTAGACTAGTTTGGGCTTCCTTACAACATGGCAGCTGGGTTCCCAGAGTGAGCATCCCAGGAGGTAGGAAGTGATGTCTTGAGGGCCTGGACACAGTTATATTGTCATTTTTGCTCTATTCTATTGGCTGAGGACTAACATAGCCCAGATTCAGCATTGACACCAACTCATGACTGGAGGAGTGGTAGAGAATCTGGGGGCTCTGTTTTAAAACTGCCGCAGTTCCCGAGATGATAGAGGGGGTCACATCTCACGTCCGTTCTCATTGACTGTCTGACTTTGGGCAAGCTCTTCATGGTAGAAATTACTGTTGCTTGTCAGTGTCTGTCTCTGCTCTCTTACTCCTTGGAACACCAGTACAGTATTTTGCAGCCCATTGTATGTCGGTGGGGCAAAGAAATCAGTTTTAGCTGGCGGAGTGAGCACAGAAGTCCCATGTGTCCCCTTACATCAAGGTAGGTAAGAGCCGTGGGTTTTCTCACTCTCTCCCGCTTACCTACCAGCTAGATGCAGCGGAGCCAGAGGTGGACGTGAGTGTAAGAGCTGGTGGAGTCACAGTATGGAAGGAACCTGGGTCCCTGAACGAAGGCTAGAGTGAGTCCCTCATCCCATGCCCTCTGCCCACAATAACATGGAGGAGAGGGAGGCCTTCATCATGTTAGGTCACCGAAGTGTTGGGTTATTTGTGACAGCAGGCAGCATACCCTAATACATTAACCAACCTCTCTGAACATGCTTCCTTACCTGAAAAGGTGGGTATTATCAATAGCTATGATGAGTACCCTCATAAGAATTAAGTGAAATAATTTAATGCACAGCCCCTGGCACATAGGAAGTTCTCAATGGTGGCTCAGATGGTAAAGAATCTGCCTGCAATATGGGAGACCTGGGTTTGATCCTTGGGTCAGGAAAATCCCCTGGAGGGCGGAATGGCAACCCACTCCAGTATTCTTGCCTGGAGAATCCCATGGACAGAGGCTACAGTCCATGAGGTTGCAAAGAGTCAGATATGACTGAGCAACTAACACTTTCAGTATCATTGCCTCAAAGTTAATATGACAGCCAGTTGGAAAAGGAGGCAGGCTTGTGCCTGGGAGGATGGTGGTGCAGGAGGAGGGGAGCAGTAGGCTGGCCATCATCATCGCCATTATCAAGATGCCACCTTGATTTGTTGAGTCCCTGCCTGGGCCAGCCTCTGTTTTAGGGGCACTTCACTTGTGTTCAGGTCAGTCCCCCAAGGCCGATGTTGTTAACCTTGGGGGCCCAGAGCTGCTGCCGAAGCTGTCCAAAGTCACACAGACAGTGACTCAGGCTGGCCTGAACACATTATTGACCAAAGATATGTTAGCATGTCTTTTGTTGTTATTGCTGTTCAGTCACTACGTTGTGTTCAACTCTTTGCAACCTCATGGCCTGCAGCAGGCCAGGCTCCTCTGTCCTTCACTGTCTCCCTGGAGTTTGCTCAAATTCATGTCCACTGAGCTGATGATGCCATCCAACCATCTCCTCCTCTGTCTCCCCCTTCTCCTCCTGCTCACAATCTTTCCCTGCATCAGGGTCTCGAAATGTTATTGACTGCCGTTCTTCAGTATTCACTTACCTAATAAATCACCGGCCACAAGCGTCAGTTTCTGCAAAAATCCCGTGGTCAGTAAAGAGTTAACCGCAGCTCTTCTGACCTCCAAGCCCGACTCCTTTTATTGTAGGGATGACAAATGTGACATGTACATAAAAGAAAAGAAAAAAATGAGGCCTCTGTCTGCTTTCCTCTTTGCTGGGGAAGTGTTGCTTTTTTTCCTTTGGAGACTTTCTTTACTTCACATTGTAAGGATTTACTTTTGTACATTAAATATATATTGGCTGTGGCTTGGCTGCCAATGTGGAAGGCCCCAGCTTCCTTCCCTCTCCCGGGGTCCTTTGGCCTCTCTTTTCTGTTTGAACTCCACAGGCGTGGTGAAGTTGGTCAGTGGAAAAAGGTCTGGATTTCGTGAGCAAAGTCCAAGTGCGTGAGGCTCCCTGCAGCTTAGGGTCTCCTGTGAGTAGAGCAGATGTTTTAAAACCCTCTCAGTGACACCGGTAACCCGAGGTGGGATTGTAACTCCAAAGCGGTGCTTTTTTTCCTGTGTGGTTTGCCAGAAACAACTTTATTTTATTTCTTTTGGCCTCACTGTGCAGTATGTGGGATTTTAATTCCCCAACCAGGGAGTGAACCTTTGTCCCCTGCATTGCAAGGCGGATTTTTTAAAAAAATTATTTATTTTAATTGGAGGCTAACTACTTTGTAGTATTGTGCTGGTTTTTGCCATACAGCGACATGCATCAGCTACAGGTGTACATGTGTCCCCCGTCCTCAGTCCCCCGACCTCCCTCCCCATCCTGTCCTAGGCTGGCCCAGAGCAGCAGCTTTGAGTGCCCTGCTTCATGCATCGAACTTACACTGGTCCTCTGTTTCACATACGGTAATGTACAGGTTTCAGCGCTGTTCTCTCAAATCATCCCACCCTCGCCTTCTCCCACAGAGTCCAAAAGTCTGTTCTTTACATCTGTGTCTCTTTTGCTGTCTTGCACATAGAGTCATCATTACTGTCTTTCTAAATTCAGTATATATGTGTTAATATACTGTATTGGTGTTTCTCTTTCTGACTTACTTCACTCTGTATGATAGGCTCCTGTTTCATCCACCTCATTAGAACTGACTCAAATGCATTCATTGTTATAGCTGAGTAATAGTCCATTGTGTATATGTACCACAACTTCCTTATCCATTCGTCTGGCAAGGCGGATTCTTAACTGCTGGACCACCAGGGAAGTCCCCAGATGCATCCTTCATTTCTCGATTGCCCTGTGAAGTGAGCGCAGCTTTGTCTGCAATTCCACCAAAATAAGAAGGTCTCAGGAACATGCTGAGGAGCAGGTGCTTACCATCCTGATGTTAGATCTTGCTAGATGAAGCAGATTTACTAGTTTGACCAATGACTGATTTCTCTTCCTTCCTCTTCCTCCTCTCTGAGTATCAGTTTTGGTTTTAGCAACATAACCCACTGCATAGACCTGTAGATCTATAGGTTTAGAGTCAGTCGCTAAGGAGTGTCCCTGGACTGGCTTTGCTTTATGTGAACAAGGAGTCCTTCTATCATCCGTTGAAGAGTGTGTGGAGCTGAGACACCAGGTAAAGATGAGGGTTTATAACATCTTCTTCTTACACTGTTCCTCTTCTGGCTCTGAGAAAACTTTAAACATAAAACATACCTTCCTTTTTATCTAACAGGTAGTTTCTCTGTCAAAGGCAGGATGAGTAAAACCAACTTCTACATTTAAGGTTATCTTTGAAATATTTATGAGTATGCTCAAAGGTAAAAAGGCTTTGAGTGCTTGCTGCTAAAACAATGAGTGAAGCTGATTTTCTTCTAGAATATTATTTGATATTACTCTTGTTATTATAGAATATTATACAGTTCTTCTGCAATAAAATTCAGAAAGCTGTTTTGTTACTGCCTAGCTGGGAGGGGAGTTTGGAAGAGACTGGTTACATGTGTGTGTACAGCTGAGTCCCTCTGCTGCCCCCCGGAAACTGTCACCACATTGTTAATCGGCTATGCTCCAGGATAAAATAAAAACTTTTGTTTTTAAAAAGAAAATAAGAAAACTATTTCGTTCTTTAAAAATAGTTTAAAAAAAAAAATCTGTGTACCTGTTTAAAGCTTCCCTAGTAGCTCAGCTGGTAAAGAATCCAGCTGCAACGCAGGAGACCCCAGTTCGATTCCTGAGTTGGGAAGATCCCCTGGAGAAGGGATAGGCTACCCACTCCAGTATTCTTGGGCTTCTCTGGTGGTTCAGATGAAGGTAAAGAATCCACCTGCAATGTGGGAGACCTGTGTTCGATCCCTGTGTTGGGAAGATCCCCTGGAGGAGGGCATGGCAACCCACTCTGTATCCTTGCCTGGAGAATTCCATGGACAGCGGAGCCTGGCGGGGTAAGGTTCCTGGGGCTGCAAAGGGTCGGACACGACTGAGCGACTAAGCGCAGCCCGGCAGCTGTGTGAAAACGAACACAAGATGGTGCCAGAGAGCTGAGGTGGAACAGGATTTGCTTTCAGGGACTGGAAAGACTTGAGTGCAAAGGGGTGGCCTGGGGCTGGCGAGTATTTCTGAGAGATGGGTGCCGTGAAGCAGGGGGAGCTAGCACCCCCCCTTTGCCCACTCTTACCACCTTGACTGTCCTCAGGAAGCCTTTCCACAGCTTTGCACAAACTTTTCAGCCCTGGTGCCCATCCTCAGACCCTCAAAACCTGTGGAAGAGCAGGTCAGCTGTGAGCAGAAGATGGAGGAAAAGGGAGAAGAAGGCTGTGAAGAGCAGAGAAGGGGCTTTCCAGGCTGTTCCCGAGGGGTCAGCGCCTCTCACGGGGGTTGGTCAGCAAGTCTCTGCCTCCTGGTGGCCACGGACACAGGCGGGGGAGGGGAGCAGGGGCCACGTCTCCCCATGGGCCCACTTTTAATTAGTTGACTAATTAGGCTGCGTCGGGTCTTTGTTGCAGCGCAAGTCACGCGGGATCCATTGCTGTGGCTCGCGGGCTCAGAGGAGGAGATGGTTGGATGGCATCACCCGCATGGTGGACATGAGCCTGAGCATGCTCCAGGAGGTGTGAAGGACGGAGGAGCCTGGCATGCTGCAGCCCACGGGGCCGCAGGGTCAGACACGGCTAAGACTGGATAACACCAGCCTCAGTGGTTGCCGGGCCTGGGCGCAGTTGCCCTGCAGCTGTGGGATCTTAGTTCCGGGACTGGGGATTGAACCCACGTCTCCCACATGGTAAGCTGGATTCTTAACCACTGTACCACCAGGGAAGTCCCAGGCCCACATTTTTAAAGTATGGAGAGCTTTGTTTTTATAGAAATTGTGGTAAAATTCACATGGCAAAACAACATTGGCATCTTTTTCAAAAAACCTTTTTCATTATGGTAAAACATAGGACATGAAATCTACCATTTTAACCATTTTAAAGTGTATCGTTTGGTGGCATGAAGCACATTCACAGTGTGGTGAAGTCACCATCACCATCTCCAGATCTCTTTTCATCTTTTCATCTTCTAAAGCCGAAGCTCTGCACCCATCCACCCCACTTTCTTTCTCCCCACTTCCCCAGGCCCTGGCATCCACCATTCTGCTTTCTGTCTGGATGAATCTGATGACTCTAGGGACCTCATCTAAGTGGAATCATACGGCCTTTATCCTTTGCATATCTGGCTTATTTCACTGAGCATATTGCCTTCAAGTTTCATCCATATTGCAGCAGGTTTCAGAATTTCCCTCCCTTTTAAGGGTGAATAATGTTCCATTGTATTAATATGTGTAGACCACACTTTGTTTATCCATTTATCCATCAGTGGACACTTGGGTTGCTTCTAGCTTTTGGCCACTGTGTATAATGCTGCTATGCATGTGCATATACAAATGTATCTTTGAGTGCTTTCTTTCCCTTCTTTTGAGGGTATACACAGAAATGGAATTGCTGGATCAAATGAAAATGCTATGTTTAATTTTTTGAGAAACAGCCATGCTGTTTTCTACAGTGGCTATACTGCTTACCGTTCTTACAGCAATGCAGAAAGTTCCCAAATTCTCTACCTCCTCACCACAGTTGTTAGTTCTGTTTTTTTTTTTCTCCTTAAAGACTAATCTAGTGGAGGTTCAGCTTAAAAAGAAAAAAAAAAACCTCTTTATTGAACATGTTACAGTGTAGCTTCTGTTGTTTGTGTTCTGGTTTTCTCTGGCTGGGATTTAGGTCCTTGACCAGGGATTGAACCCACAGCTGCTGCACTCTGACAGGGAAGTCTTAACAGATAGACGGCCAGGGAACCAGGGAAATCCCCCTCACCCTCACCTTATTTTTTTTTTTTTAAGATGTATTTATTTTTAGCTGTGCTGGGTCTTCGCTGCCGTGCACAAGTTTTCTCTACAGCTGCGGGCAGTGGGAGCCGCTCTCCATTGCCGTGCGGGCTTCTCATTGCGGTTGCTTCTCTTGCCGCAGAGTGTGGGATCACTGGCTGCGGTGCACTGGCTGAGTTGTTCTGTGATGCCTGGGATCTTCCTGAACTGGGGATCGAACCTGCGTCCCCTGCGTTGGCAGGTGGATTCCTAATCACTAGATCACCAAGGAAGCTCCCTGCCCACCTTTTCTACAATAGCCATCCTAATTGGCATGAAATGGCCTCTCATTGTGGTTTTGATTTGTGTTTCCCGGAGAAGTTGGTTTTTATTTACTTATTTGAAGTCACAGTCTTTCTTCAGTCACGAGCTTGTGCAGTGGTGAAAACCGTGGGGTCCAGTGTGTGACCCCTTGAGATGCCCAGTGCCCCAGCTCTGTGATGTCAGCGAGTCCCAGCGGGCCTGAGCCTCAGCATCTCCACCTGACCGGGAGGGTTCCTGATAATCCCTTCCACGCAGGTTGGCTGGAGGAAGACACGGCGTAGGGTGCAAGGAGCTTTCAGCATGGCTCCTGCACACAGTTAATGTTCAGAGGAGGTAGACATGAATGCAGAAGCCCAGTCATAACTCAGTTAACCAGACGGTGCTTAACTTGATCTGGCCACAGACAGACTTCCAATTCCTTTCATCTATATTGGTGTGCGTGCTCAGTCGCTCAGTTGTGTCTGACTCTTTGTGACCCATGGACTGTAGCCCACATGGGTCCTCGACCCATAGGATTCTCCAGGCAAGAATACTGGCGTGGGTTGCATTTCCTCCTCCAGGAGATCTTCCCGACCCAGGGATCTAACCCGCATCTCCTCTGGCTCCTGCGTTGCAAGCAGATTCTCTACCGCCAAGCCACCAGAGGAGCCCTTCCTCAACATCTGCTCTCCCCCAAATCTTGTCCCTGTGTGAGGCATCTTTAGCAGAGAGGAGCCCCGTCTGAGGCCTGCATAACTGGTTTCAAGGGTCCTTCTTGATACCGGAGTCTAAAACTGTCACTGGAGATCGCTGAGCCCATTTCCGAGTCTCAGGTGGAACAGTTCAGTGTCACCAGCATCTCCCTGGGATCCTGGGAGCCCTTTGAAACTCTTGGACCACCGTCATTCTTCCAGATGATGACTCGCATGCCAGGGGTCCTACCCTGAAGGCTCAGCTGGACACTGACTAGCATGTGTGGGTGACACCTGGAGCTTCCATCTGCTCAGCTCAGCTTCCTCTGCGAAGACTCCTCCCTTGGGCAGGAAGGGTCTGCTGACTGCAGGACTATGAGCTGGCAGGCTTCACGAGGAGACAAAGCATTGCCATGACTAGAAATGTGAAGGGATGCTTGGAGGAAAAATGGGTCAGCTCGAACTTCATTAAATGTGTTTGCCCTTTGTAATTCGGCAGGAGCGAGAAGTGTTTTGAAACAGAATGCAGCAAGGTCACCTGAAGTCAGGAAGCTTGGAAGGAGAGTGGCTGGGGTGGGACATGGGACCTTTTTCTTCTGAGGAGCTAGTGATAAATTCAGGATGATTGATTTTTGGAGCTTGGCCAGGAGGTTTCTGTTCACTGTGCAGGAACAATCCTTACAAGCAGAGATAGTGTCTGCCCAGGGCAGTTAGGGAGCAGCAGAAACAGGAGGGCCAGGCTGATGCACAGGAGCAGAGAGACCAAGGGGACGGCTGGCTCAGGGCACACGGGGACCCCACGTGGCTCCCCAGGAGCTGACCCAGGCTCCTCAGGGAGCTTAGGTATGTGCTGGGAATGGTGGGCAGGTTCGGAGTCAAGAGCTAATAGCAAGGAGAGCAAATGTCATAAGAGCTCCCAAAGAGCATCCTAGTTGTCTCCATGGCGACTGCAGACAGAGAATCCATGAGGGTAGGTGGTCATTCTGGGGTTACTCACACCCCATCCCTAACAAATGCCCAAAGGCAAGCCCCCAAGCCCTGGATGGTGGAACTGAACTCATCTCATTTTGTGTGTCGCCAGGGGCTTCCCTGGTGGCTTAGTGGTAAAGAATCCACCTGCCAATGCAGAAGATGTGGGCTCAATCCCTGTGTTAGGAAGATCCCTGGAGAAGGAAATGGCAACCTACTCCAGCATTCTTGCCTGGGATAGCCCATGGGCAGAGGAGCCTGGACTCTGCTACAGTCCATGGGGTCTCAAAGTCGGGCATGACTTCACAACTAAATGAAGACAAACAACAGGCATCTTGAGAAGACTCTAGGATAAGCTATCCCTTGGAGCCTGGGGTTTGGTTTACCAGCCTGGGCAGGGTCACCAACGGGGGACACACAATGACCACCTCTTGTTTTCACTCAGGAAGCAGCTCAACCACACTTTCCCTGGGTCAGTGGCTCATTGCTCTGCAGAGAACATTAAAAGCATCCATAAAAGAGATATCACAGATTTCGTTGGCCGTAAACCTCAAAGATGAATTTCCTCACCACATTTTATGAGTATGGGTTTTAAAGCTTTCACAATGGGGCTGCCCTTCTCCAGGAGCCATGAACTTCCTCCTGGGGTGATGATTTGTGTTGTTCACTCAGCCAGGAGACGACCTCAGACGATACATGATGACTCAACATGTGAAACTGACAAAGGCCATTATCTTTTGTTTTCTTTTCCATGGGTGGCAGAGGGGAGATGTTAGTCCATAGATGGGATCCTCTGAGGAAGCTACAGTAGGGATGACCAGAGATGCTGTGGTCCCCAACTGTATCCAGAGACCCTGATGGTTAGAAAGAACAGGTAGCATTAACATGTGCATTTTGAAGGGTGACACTTCCCAAGTAGCACCGGTGGTAAAGAATCCTCCTGCCAATGCAGAAGACACAGGTTGGATCCCTGCATCCGGAAGATCCCCTAGAGAAGGGAATGGCAACCTGCTCCAGTATTCTTGTCTGGAAAATTCCATAAACAGAGGAGGCCTTGGTAGTCCATGGGGCTGCGAAGAATGGAACATAACTGAGCACACACACACTATAAGGGAAAGGCGGTGAGATGAACAAAACCATAGATCGTTACAGCTGGACCAGGTCTTTGGGACCATTCGCCCCAGTAGGTTAAATTTACAGATGGGGCACCAAGCTTCATCACATTTGAGGCTTCATTCAAGGTTATCCAGAAGCCTCAACACTTAAAAATAATTCTTTAATTACCAAAGCAAAGTTTCCTTCCTTAAGTGGGGCAGTTAAAGGAAACACAAGCCTTCATTTGTGGCCTAATAATAACCCAAAAGTTTTCTCCTGCCCTAAATGAAGAAACCTCATTAACAAATGGGGCTTTTGTTCAAGAGAAGCCACAAAGCATGGCCTGTTTCTCCCCCCTCCCCAGAAGGACAGCAGCAATTAGAGCTTGTGGCTTAGGCGGTGAATTTCTGTGCCTTCTCTGCGCTTATGGAGAGATTTGAGTCATTAATGAGATGCTAATGATCCAGCTCTCAAACTTAACTAGAGTTCACTCTGAGTTTCCTGGAAGAAGTACAGAAACTCCCCCCACCCCTTCCTCTAACCTGTTGTGGTGAATTCAGGCTAACCCTGGAGCAAGGGGCCGATTTGTAAAAGCTGGGCTGATTAAATCCCAATTACTTTGGCATAACGATTTCCCCAAGAATGTGTTCTCAGCAAGGACATAACCCCCAGACAATGGGTGTGTATATGATATGGTTTAGAAACTTGACTTCCCACTCTGCTGGCCTTGTTTTTCTTCTGCATGACCCAAAAAAGATCTGCTTGGTCACATTTTGTTCACAGCTGGCTTGGCTTTGAACTGGATCATTCTCCCTGTTGTCATCTCGGACATTTGTTTTGAAACAAAGGCCTGGCCTTTCATTTTGTGTATGAACAGTGTTATGTTCTTTGTTTTCGTGATAGAAACTGTGTCAAATCTGCACAATACATAAAAAGCTGCTAGCCTGTGCCTGGGCTTCCCCGGTGGATCAGACGGTAAAGAATCCGCCTGCAATGCAGAGACCTGGGTTCAATCCCTGGGCTGGGAAGATCCCCTGGAGGAGGGCATGACAACCCACTCTAGTATTCTTGCCTGGGGAATCCCCATGAATAGAGGAAGCTGGTGGGCTACAGTCTGTGGGCTCACAGAGAGTTGGACATGACTGAGAGACTCTGCACAGCACAGCCTGTGCCTGGCACATAGCGGATGCCCAGTGCTTTAGTCTGGGATCCCCTGGAAGCAAAACCTGAAACGTGCTGTCAGGAGCTGGGGAGGGCAGGCAGCCAGCAAAGGGCTGCTATGAAGCCGCCTCCCACTGTCGGCAGCTGGGTATTGGAATGCGGGCTGCCAAAGACGATCACCCCGTCCAAGGGGCCGGGGAGCTGGGGTATTTATACTCCACCTTGTCAGTGGTTGGTTGAGAACTGGAGTGTTGATGACTTGAATGCCCGCTGACCTTTACAGCGGAGCCTTAAGCAAAGAGATGACAGTGGTAGTGACAGTCAGCCGGCACACTGGGTGTGGGCCGTGTGAGGACACTAGCTGTCTCCTCATTATTTTCTTTTCCGCTCCCTTCTTTCTGACTTCCTACCTTGTTTAAATTTGTCCTGCACACTTGCTCTATGTCCCACACTGCTCCTTCCTCATCTGTCTGTCCCTCCTCTGCTCAGCAATGACGATGATCTTAACTTGGCCTCCCTCAGAAGCAGAGCTTGAGTTCGAGTGGTTGATTTTGGGGGGGAAGGGCGGTCCCAGGAGGTGTTGGGCTTCTCCAGTGGCCCAGATGGTAAAGAATCTGCAGGAGATGTGGGTTTGAACCCTGGGTCCAGAGGATCTCCTGGGGGAGGGAATGGCAACCCACTCCATTATTTTTGCCTGGAGAATTCCATGGAAAGAGGAGCCTGGTGGGCTACAGTCCATGGGGTTGCAAAGAGTTGGACGTGACTGAATGACTAACACTTCCACTTTCAGGAGGTGTTGGTGGGGAGTCAGGTGAGACAGGGAAGTGAGCCAAGAGAGCAGGTTGATGAGCCCATTATCGCTGTGGGCACCTGGGTGCAGTCCCCCGAGGGCTTCTGGGAGGTTGTGCCAAACACACTGTACATAGCCTCACTGCGTCCCGGGCGCAGGGAGGGGAGGACAGAGAAGCCGGATGCTCCATCCCCGCTCCTCTCCTGCGCTGGTCGAGGGCTGTGCCTCCTCCAAGGGCAGAGAGCCTCAGGTGGTCCCGGGAGGGGGGTGCTGGTGTGTTTGGGAAGGTGGGTGCTGGGCCCCCGGGTCTGCCCCGTGAGTGTGACTGGAGCTGGTCCCGGGAGGGGGCTGCTGGTGTGTTCGGGAACGTGGGTGCTGGGCCCCCGGGTCTGCCCTGTGAGTGTGACTGGAGCTGGTCCCGGGAGGGGGGTGCTGGTGTGTTCAGGAACGTGGGTGCTGGGCCCCCGGGTCTGCCCTGTGACTGTGACTGGAGCTGGTCACGGGAGGGGGCTGCTGGTGTGTTCAGGAACGTGGGTGCTGGGCCCCCGGGTCTGCCCTGTGACTGTGACTGGAGCTGGTCACGGGAGGAGGGTGCTGCTGTGTTCGGGAACGTGGGTGCTGGGCCCCCGCGTCTGCCCCGTGAGCGTGACTGGAGCTGGAGCTGCCGTGCATGCAGTGCTTCGCACTCTCGCCTGCCTCCTGTTTACGGGTGAGGAAAGCATAGAGGAAGCAGCTTGCCGAGGTCACGCAGGCCGGGCAGCGGCCGTGCTGGTTGTAGAGCCGGAGCTCTGGATAAAGGCTGTATCAGATCTGCGCAATACTTACAAAGCTGCTAGCCTCTGCCTGGGCTTCCCTGGTGGCTCAGATGGTAAAGCTCTGCCTGCAGCGCGGAGACCCGATCGTTGGGTTGGGAAGATCCCTTGGAGGAGGGCATGACAACCCACTCCAGTGTTCTTTTGCTGATGTCAGCTTCGAGGTGTCCTGTCTGCCGCTGGCCCAGAGCAGTTGGCTCTCTTGGCCTTGACCTTGGGGCCATCTCTAGGGAGCTGCTGCCCTGGGGAGCTCCAGGGCTTCCTGCCTTGGGCTCACTGGGCTGTTGTTGCTTGGACGCCTCAGGAACACAGGGTAGGGTCCCTCCTGAGCCCACTTTTCCTGTGAGGTTCTCGGGAACTGGAAGTTGAGAGGCTACAGGCCCACAGTTAGCAGGGATGGAGTGGGTTCCCAGTCCCCTGATTCTCAAGCGCTGTGCCCGCCCTGGGTTGGGGTTTGGTGATCAGGCGCTCCCGCCCACTGCTGGATGAGTGTAAATCGGGGACATTTCAAGTGGTGGACAGTATGGGTGCTGTCAAAATTACAAATGCATATGGCTGTCCACCCAGAAATTCCCCTTCTGGGAGGTTGTCGTGTGGATGCACTCCCATGTGTGTGAAGTAGTCTGTGTATTTTGTGGTCCCTGCAGTACTGTCTGAGCTAAAAAGACTGGAAATTGCCTCAGTGACCGTTCATAGGGAACTGGCTAAAGCAGGTCATGAAGTGCCATGTGGCCATAAGAAAGTGAGGAAGTGGGGACTTCCTTGGTGTTTTGATGGTTAGAATCTGCCTTCCAATGCAAGGGATGTAGGTTTGATCCCTGGTCAGTGAACTAAAATCCCACATGTCTTGGGGCAAATAGAGAAAGCCCACACACCACAACAAAGACCTGTGCAGCCAAAAAAATAAAAGAAAGTGAAGAGGTATGTGGTCTCTTTATTTGTTGGGGGAAAACCCCAAGGGGCAGAACAGTGCTATAATTTGTGTAAAGAAAAAAATTAGGTGTGTATTTGATTGCTTATGTCTGTCTCTGGTAGGAGACCCACCGCGAATTGCCTCTAGGAAGCTGGAGTCCTGTGGAAAGGAAGCTTTCTCTGTACACCCTTTGATGTCTTTTGAATGTCACATCATATGGATACATTGAGAACCTACTAAAAATAAAATGTTAACATTTAGTGTGTTCTATTGTTTTATTGCATTTCACTCTGAAAGCCCAGTCTCCTTATCTGTAAAATCAGGAAAATACTATTTATTTCAGAAAGTGATGACTCTTATATTCATTTTTTTTAGCACTCGTTGCCCTTATGTTTAATTTTAGAAGTAGTTGACTTGGTCTCTACTGCTCCAGGAGAAGCCCCATGAGGGCAGAGCCTGGGTATCACTTGCTCACCACTCTTGCTCTAGGGATCACATTTGGTGGATGTCAAACAAAAATGTTTTAAGGGAATGAATAACTCAGTGAAAGCACTTTGCTAATTAGAACATCCTCTTCCCCCCACCCCCATCCTCAAGGGCTGCAAATCCAGATTGATTTTCTTTATTTTATGGTTTGACCTCACTATAGATTCAAAGTTTGATCAGTATTCTTTTTTAAAAATGTTTTATTGAAACATAGTTGATTTACAATGTTGTATTAATTTCTGCTCTGTAACAGAGTGACTCAGTTATGCACATATATACTTTCTTTTTTTTATTTTTTGTATTATTTATATTGCATTCTCTTCCATTATGGTTTATCCCAGAATACTGACTATAGTTCCCTGTGTCATACAATAGGATCTTGTTTTTCATCCAGTCTATGTGTAATAGTTTGCATCCACTAACCCCAAGCTCCCAATCCTGCCCCCGCTCTGCCCCCGCCTTGGCAACCACGGGTCTATTCTCTATGTCTGTGAGTCTGTTTCTGTTTAATGGATATGTTCATTTGTGTTGTATTTTAGATTCCACATGTAAGTGATGGCATATGATATCTGTCTTTCTCTTTCTAACTTACTTTGCTTAGTATGAGAGTCTCTAGGTCCATCTGTGTTGCTGCCCATGGCATTATTTCATTCTTTTTAATGGCTGAGTAATATTCCACTGTAATATTCCATGTACCACATCTTTATCCATTTATCTGTCCATGGGCATTTAGATTGTTTCCATATCTTGGCTATTGCAAATATACTGCTAGTGAACACAGGGGTGCGTGCAGTTTTTCAAATTATAGTTTTGTTGAGACATGCTCTTTATGTTTTTGTTATCACTCATTTATAACATCAAATTGCGAGAGGCAGCCATGTATAGTGGCTCAGACTATCCAGGTTCAGATACCAGCTCTGGTGCTTATTAGCTGTGTGACCGTGGCAAGTTACT
The DNA here is from genome assembly GCF_023699985.2 of Odocoileus virginianus. NCBI lineage: Eukaryota > Metazoa > Chordata > Mammalia > Artiodactyla > Cervidae > Odocoileus > Odocoileus virginianus. Next base: position 51,269,271 of record NC_069689.1, read on the forward strand.
TAAACTCTCTGTGCTCTAGTTTCTGCATTAGTTGATTGAGAGCTGTGTAAGTACTTACCACATATGATTGCTGTGAGGATACAAAAAGTTCATTTATCTAATGCTTAAAACAGTACCTGCATTCTAAATATGAGGTGCTGGAATTTGCCCTGACTTTGATATTTTTCCTGTTATAAATACTCAACTGTATGATTCTGGCAAAACTTCCTCCAGGATTTGGGAAGAACTTTAAACAAGTTGGAATACTTCTCTGCTTGTATCCCCTTTCAATTCTTTCTTTCCTGGAGTGTTAAGGTGGCTTGTTCTTTGAATGTGCTCTCATTTTTCCAGAGAAGACTATTCTGGAACAAAGTTTCCTCACTTAGAGGACGTTGGCCACCAGGTGACTGGGCAGGGGTTATGTGTGTGTGTGTGGGGGGTGGGGTGCTGTCGACACCTCGAGTCTCTGCAGAGTCCTAATCTCCCCGAAGGACCCCCTTGGCCCCCTGCCAGCCTGTCCCGTGAAGCCATGCTCCCCTGTCTCCTGCAGGTAAGAGGGATGGAATAAGACCCCCTGGAGGAGGAAATAGCAACACTTCATATTCTTGTCTGGCGAACCCCACGGACAGAGGAGCCTGGCGAGCTACAGTCCACGGGGTCGCAAAGAGTCAGACACGACTGAAGCGACTAAGCCCGCAGGGCCTGGGTGGAATTGTTCAAATCCCAGGTTAGTCCAGCCTCTCCTGCGTGAATCCGGGAGAGTTGAAGTCAGCCCCAGAAGACAAGGAGCAGCAGGACGCCTCGGAAACCCTCTGTCTTCTGCGTGAGCTGGCGTGAAAAGGGAGGCTTTTGCTGCGAGCTCCCTGATGATTACTGCTGAAAATCGTGACTTGAGTGGCCTTGATGGAGACGCACAAAGGACATGGACAATTGGAGCCTGAACTGCTCGGAGCTGCTCTGCGGGGCTTGGGGCTGGGCTCGTGGGGAGCTCGGCTGGGCCCATCAAAGTGCCTTGGGAGAGCAGCTTTAAGGACGTTTTCTCAGCGTCTGTCTGCGTTCTGATGGGCCCTTCCAGGGCTCTTAGCCCTTGGGTGTCTGAGCGTCCAGCCTCCCCTCTGACAGGCTGGGAGAGGCTGGGCCTCCCGCCCTGCCCTCCTCAGCCCTTTCATCTCGTGTTTGCCTTGGAGCCACTGTGCTTCCTGGTGCTGCTGGAAGTTTTATTCCTGCCGGGAGGCCGGATGCCTGGCAGGTGCTAGCTCATTAGTGCCAGGCATTCTCCACGGAGCCCGCCCTGCCTGCTTGAAGCGTCTCCCGGAGCAGGAGCGGCTACCCCGGCTTGGCTCACTGGAGCATGATCCGGTGGCCGTGACAGCCGAGCTCTCACACCAGGGCCTGGGCTCGGAGGCCCAAGGTAGTCAGCTTTATTTTCAGGAAGCTCAGGAGCATTTGCTTCTCATCTTGTTTCCTGACGCAGGATAACATCTCATCAGAGTAAAACAAAGCCTCGGTGTCTGCACTCGCCATGCCCCCTCCCACCTTGGCCATATGGAAACAGTGGTAAACACAAGTCACCACTGCTTTTTAAAAACTGAAGGTGGGACTGTGAGCTGGTGGCAGCCTTGAAGGGGAGAGGAGACACCTGGCCTCTTCAGATCCTGGGATTTAGCTCCTATCCGCTGATCCAGGGGGCAGGAGGGAGAAAGAGTGAGGCTGGGTCAGGGTGTGGCCGTCTCCCTTCACTGTTTAGTCCCTATGCTCCAAGGGCCATGACAAAGGAAGAAAAACAGTGTCTCGAGCTTGAGTCTTTAGCTTTTCAAAATAAGAAAAAGTCCAACAAACAGACAAGCAGGCACACGCCCCCCTGAAAGTAGAACCCGAAGCAGAGACGGCGGGTGGAGTGCAGCTATGTCTGCGCTGCTGATGTGTTTGCCCCACACAGCATTTTTCTTTTTTTTCTTCCAAGCTGAGCCAACATTTAAACACTGAGGGATTTGAAATAACAATCTGGAAAATCTGGAGTCCCTGACCGCACTTGTAGTTGCAAAACCAGACGGAGCCTTGGTGTTGCAAGGAGCGTGTCAGTGTCTGACCACCCCACTCCCTGATTCCCAGCTGGTCTCCGGCCCCTTTGGCATTCCTTTTTGCCGTCTCTGATGTGAAAGGTCTGGCAACCAGCTGTCGTCACAGTATTTTTCTGAATTAAGCTTTCTGGAGCAGTGTGGGTATGGTTTCTCATATTCTTCGATTATTCTCCAGATTTGCCTTACTCCCTCCACTCCTTTGACTAGGTCGATTAACCTTCTTTTTGTATTCATATTAAGCCTAGCAGGTGAGCTTCCACTTGAAGTCTAAGACCTTGGCTTAAAGAATTTTGCTATATGACTTTAAATTATTTGCTAAATTTGTGACTGTTCTGATTTGAATGATTTTGAGAAAATGGGAAAGTGTAAGTGCGTAGATGTGTAAATAGTGGCGTTTTCCCTTGGTTTATAACTGTAAGTTTCAGATTTGTGCTATAACCTCAGGCCATGTCAACTTAGTAATTTTTTTTCCCAAGGAATTTATTTCACGTAAGATGTATTTATTGGCATAGTGTTGTTCTAAAGTTTCCTTATTATCGTTGTGCTAATTGCAGGGTCTGTAGTGATGTCCCTCCTCTCATTTCTTTCTCTTTTTTCTGGCAGAGTCACACAGCTTGGGGAATCTTAGTTCCCCAACCAAGGATCAAACCTGGGCCCTCGGCAGTGAAAGCACTGAGCCCTAACCACTGGACCGCCAGGAAATTACCTCCTCTCTCATTTCTGGTAACTAACTTAACGGTTCTTGATATAGCTGTTCCTTGCCTATGTCCATGTATTCTATGGGCTTCCCTGGTGGCTCAGTCTTAAAGAGTCTGCCTGCAATGCAGGAGACATGGGAGATGTGGGTTCAGTCCCTGGGTCGGGAAGATCCCCAGGAGGAGGCACGGCAACCCATTCCAGTATTCTTGCCTGGAGAATCCCATGGACAGAGGAGCCAGAGGGCTACGGTCCATGGGGGTCACAAAGGGTTGGGGCAACTGAGCAACTGAACACACACGCACACACACACACACACATATCCTATATCTTCCTGTTATCATCTTATTATTATTATTTTGGCTGTGCTTGCAGAATCTTAGTTCCCTGACCAGGGAATTGAACCTGTGCCCCCTGCAGTGGAAGCATGGAGTCCTAACCACTGGACTGCCAGTGAATGCCCACATCTGTCCCTTCTTAGAGTCTCCCAGTTGCCTCCTTTCCTTCTGAAGGGACCTCCTGGGTTATATTGCAGCCACCACTGCAGCCAACCAATCGCCTGCCCTGAGAGTGCTGGGACCTCCCCTTTCCTCTGCTAGGCAACTGGGCCAAGTAGCCATACGCCCAGAGTTTCTGGATTTGAATAAACAGCAGGCCCCACTGAAGTCATGAGATCCAAGGTCTGTAGCTGCAGGGGAGGGTCACCCCGTGAGGGGAACACTGACTGTGGGGGACAGAAGTGAGCTGGCCGGGACCAGAAGGAGGGTGAGGTGAGTGAGGCACCGGAGGCCCAGAGTGAGGAGGCGCCGGCCTCAGCCCGGGTCTTGCACCTGCAGTCCAGGTGTTTCACCTGCCTCCCCCCTTTCTCTGCCCAGAGTTGGCAGAGTACACGCCCCTGCTTCCCTTCTCCCACAGCCTGCTCTCAAGAGCCGGTTTCTCCTGCAGCCCATGTGCACCTCCATGCACAGAGTGACTCCACCTGCCTGGTGACCTGCTGTGTCTCTCTGCGGCAGCACCCTGCGGTGCTTTCCCCTTCCTCCAGTCCTTCCTTTCGCCCGCCCTTAAAGCCCAGGGACAGTATCCCCTGAATGAGGCGTAAACATCTTAGTCCCTGTCTCAGGCTCTGCTTCTTAGAGGATATGGCTAATGTGGTATGGAAGTCCAAAGACAAGACACTAGGTGAACCTGACTTTTAATTTGCTTTTCACCTTTCAATGAGATAGTGTAATAGAAAAAAAAAAATCAATTCTGATATTTTGAGAAAAAAGCACTAAGTTGCTTCAGTCGTGTCTGACTCTTTTTTGACCCTATGGACTGTAGCCCACCAGGCTCCTCTGTCCATGGGATTCTCCAGGCAAGAATGCTGGAGTGGGTTGCCATTTCCTCCTGCAGAGGATCTTCCCGACCCAGGGATTGAACCCATATCTCTTTACATCTCTTGCTTTGGCAGGTGAGTTCTTGACCACTAGCACCTTGAGTAAAAACTAGAGGCCCTTAATGGGATGTTCACAGGCTGAATTTGCTGTTTTCTTTAATCTGTAGGTTGTTAAAAAACCTGAGTGACCATTTAAGAATCAGATAATTTTAAGAAAAAAAATCCAGATTTTTTGAAATGTATTTTGGGGCAGTGGAAGATTTGGCAACACAGGCCAGCATTTGTCTGGAGCTGGGCATCAGCTGCCCCCCTGCGAAGGAGCGGATGAGCACATAACCAGCGGGATGTAGGCCAGGACTCCATGGTGACAAATGTGCTCCTACATGTGGCCCCTCTCTCCATGTTTATGCCTCGTTCCTTGTAGGCACTGGGTTTTAAAATCTCCAGGGTAAAGGAGATTCAGCTGCAAGTCTTGTTGGGATAGGACTTGCTTCTCAGAACACTTATGTACATGGTGGCTAATGGCTTATAGGTTGCTGAATCATCTGGCCCAGTTAAAATTGTCCTTTGATTTAAAAAAAAGTGTTCTTTGATGGACAGTGGGAGTCAGATCAAGTAATATGGAGCACACACCAAGATCCTTCCTGCATCTGTGAGGAAGATTGTCCCTAAAAAAAATGACAGTGTTCTTGAGAGCTCCTTAATCAAGAGAGAGAAGGAAAAAAAAAAAAAAAAAAGAGAGAGAGAAGGAACTCTCAGCACCAGTAATGCTATGAGGAAATCTGGCAACAAAGCCTCTGAGAATTATAATATAAATACATATAGTGTATATATAAATAAAAATATACATTTGTATTTATAAAATATAAATTATAGTGCATGTATTATACATATATGTATCATATACATATTATACCATGTATTATATACTAGCATATTATATATACACTGTTTTTACATTGTATATCATGTACAGCATCATACATGTGTGTGTACATATATGTAAAATATACATATAGTATTGTATGTAGTACCTACATGCTCAGTCACTCAGTGGTGTCTGACTCTTTGAGATCCCATGGACTATAGTCTGCCAGGCTCCTCCATCCGTGGAATTTTCCAGGCAAGAATATTGAAGTGGGCGGCCATTTCCTACTTCAGGGGATCTTCACGACCCAAGGATCGAACCTGAGTCTCCTGCGTCTCCTGCTTTGGCAGATGGATTCTTTACCACTGAGCCACCTGGGAAGCCCTGTATGTACAGTACACATAAATGTATACTGCTGCTGCTGCTGAGTCGCTTCAGTCGTGTCTGACTCTGTGCAACCCCACAGACGGCAGCCCACCAGGCTCCCCCATCCCTGGGATTCTCCAGGCAAGAACACTGGAGTGGGTTGCCATTTCCTTCTCCAATGCATGAAAGTGAAAAGTGAAAGTGAAGTCGCTCAGTTGTGTCCGACTCTTAGCGACCCCATGGACTGTAGCCTACCAGGTTCCTCCCTCCATGGGATTTTCCAGGCGAGAGTACTGGAGTGGGGTGCCATTGCCTTCTCCATAAATGTATACTATACAATGGTATATATAGTATGTATTGTATTCACATTGCAAAGATAGCATATACAATATTATATATAATATATACAGCATATATATAAATCTTGTGATGCTCTTGGAGTGTAAGACCCTGGACCACTAGTTCCTGGTTGCCGGTACTAGGTGTGAATCACTGGCCAACAATGTGACACTTATCTCAGCAGGTGCTCCATCTGTCTTTCTTTTTACTTTTAAAAAAATTTTTTCCCAATTATTTCTATTAGTTGGAGGCTAATTACTTTACAATATTGTAGTGGTTTTTGCCATACAAACATTCGTCTTTCTTTGTCGGTCTCCCTCACATCATTCCTCTCCTTGGTTTCAGTCTCTACCTGATCGATAAGCAGCCGCGCTGAGTTGAAGAGGACAGCAGCCTATCCTGTGGCTTCTTTTTCCTCCGCTGCGGACACCCCTCCCTTAAAGCTGGACGGCACTTCAGTCTTTTCCGAGCGCTCTCACATCTTTCCTCTCAGTGGCTCCCTCTGCTTTCTGTCCTTGAGCGGGACAGAGCGGCAGAACCTGGTGTAAAGTGGAAAGCGAGCCACAGTGAGGCTAAGTGCTTTGTCCTCCCGTGATGAGCAGGGCGGCAGGCAGGAGGGCGGGGGGCCAGGTCTTCAGTGTTTCCCCGCTCAGCCCCCACCCTGCCAAGGGGGGGCATTTTCTAGCTTTAATTCTTCAGCCAGGATGATGGCACCAGTCCTTAACACAAACCATGGGATGCAACCCACTAGTGACATCCATTCAATGGGTGCAACCAGTTTTTGCAAATCAAATAAAAGAGCATAGATTATGTTGTTCAGTAAAACTTTGGATGAGAGTCTGCCACATTTTTGACTTCCCAGTCTCTGGCTGTTGCTTGTCCAGGAGCAGATTTACATCCCTGTCAACATGGATTTTTGAACACTGTGAAGCATCATCGGGGGCTTTCACTTGGGATTCAAGGAGTTTAGATTTCAGGGACAGATTGTTGAGACATGTCTTTCTTGCACATCTCATAATCCAAAGCAGGAATGCACCTCAGAGTTGGTAGGACCTGCAGTGTGTCTACAACATTGGACTAAAAAAAAAAAAATCAAAAAACAAAACCAACAAGACTGTGTATCTCTGCTTTGAAAGGCTAGAACTAAAACAATCATTGCTACTAGCTGCTGGCAAAATGCTAACATATGATTTTAAAGAAAGAGTGACATTTTAATACTTTGCTCTGTAAATTCGATAAATAAATGTATGGACCTCAGAGCCAACAGGTGGAAGAGCCAGTGCTGGGGAAACACGGGGCAGGAAGAGGCAGAGGCAAATATAATTGCAGGAGTCAATGTGACTCATAGCTGAGGACAAGGTCAGTCTTGGGAAGGCTGCCTCATGACCAGCAGAATCACTAAGAGGTGGGGGAGCGTAGGACAAGTCAGGATGCCGTGACCACGAGGAAGCGAGGGTGCTGGGAGATGCTTGTAGTCAGCGCTGCCCCGCGGGCTCCCGGGACGTTTCCGCTGGATATCCAGACACACGATTTCAAGCGTGAATGATTCATTAGTCAATTGACATTCATCATTGAGAAAAACCAATAAAACAGAAGCCAATCAATCCAGAAAGGTGGTTAATAAAAAGTGAATACACGTTTAGCTTGAAGCACTCTTTGTAATTGATCCCCTCTTTGACTAGCTTTTCTTGCAGATGTCGAAGGGAGAATCGCAGTCAAACGGTGCGTCTCCTTTTCAGGGTACAGTCAGTTCCACGTGTGGTGTCTAGTCCACATGTTCAAGTTTTGTGGTCTGTGGGATCATACCTCTGAAATGGCAGTGGGAGTCCACAGGAAAGTGGGCGGACTTACAAACATTTATTTTGCAGAAACAATTTTCAACTGGCAATCTAAAAAATGAGTAACAGTGAAATCAGTACCAGTGGTGAAACGCTGATAGTGGCCTGTGTGTGTGAAGAAAAAGCAACAGTAGAAGAGGAGATGTAACTTGACTTGGGACCTGTAAAGGGATAGCAGCTGGAAATGTGGAAACGGAAGCAGGCACACACGTGTGAGCGAGCAAGCGAGCAAGCCTTGCAGGCCAGAGAAAGGGCACGTTCCTGGTACCTCCCTGGGACCACAAAGAGTCGGACACGAACTTCTTCAATCCTCTTTTCTCCCTTCAGCGTTGAACTTCCCCATGTCTCCCAGGAAATTTGATTCCTCTTCATCCAATCTGAATTATTAAACTTGGATTCACATAAATAGCACTAAAATATACATGAAAGTGAAAGTGTTAGTCGCTCAGTCATGTCCGACTCTTTGCAACCCCAACTACATGGCCCATGGAATTCTCCAGGCCAGAATACTGGAGTTGGGTAGCTGTTCCCTTCTCCAGGGGATCTTCCCAACCCCGGGATCTAACCCAGGTCTCTGCACTGTAGGCAGATTATTTTACCAGCTGAGCCACCAGGGAAGCCCCCATATACATAAGGATATATTAAAATACATGGGCTTCCCAGGTGGTGCTAGTGGTTAAGAACCCACCTGCCAATGCAGGAGACATAAGAGACGTGGGTTCGATCCCTGGGTAGGTAAGATCCCTTGGAGAAGGGCATAGCAACCCACTCTAGTATTCTTGCCTGGCAAGTCCCACGGATGGAGGAGTCTGGCAGATTATAGTCCATGGGGTCGCATAGAATTGGACACAACTAAAGCAACTTAGCACACACACATTCAAATATATAAATATATATGTGCATGCGTGGTAAGTCACTTCAGCTGTTTCTGACTCTGTGACCCCATGGACTGTAGTCTGCCAGGCTCCTCTGTCCATGGGATTCTCCAGGCAAGAATACTGGACTGGGTTGCCATGCCCACCTCCAGGGGCTCTTCCCGAACTAGGGATTGAACCCACGTCTTTTATGTCTCCTGCATTGGCAGGCAGGTTTTTTTTTTTTTTTTTTTTTTACCATTAGTGCCACCTGGGAAGCCCAAATAAATATGTAAATAATTACAAATATATGAAACATACATGTATGTATATGCATTTACTCTCAGTTCAGTTCAGTTGCTCAGTCGTGTCCGACTATTTGTGACCCCATGAATCGCAGCACGCCAGGCCTCCCTGTCCATCATCAGCTCCCAGAGTTCACCCAAACTCAAGTGTATCAAGTCAGTGATGACATCCAGCCACCTCATCCTCTGTCATCCCCTTCTCCTCCTGCTCCCAATCCCTCCCAGCATCAGGGTCTTTTCCAATGAGTCAACTCTTCGCATGAGGTGGCCAAAGTATTGCAGTTTCAGCTTCAGCATCAGTCCTTTCAATGAACACCCAGGACTGATCTCCTTTAGGATGGACTGGTTGGATCTCCTTGCAGTCCAAGGGACTCTCAAGAGTCTTCTCCAACACCACAGTTCAAAAGCATCAATTCTTCGGCACTCAGCTTTCTTCACAGTCCAACTCTCACATCCAAAGATGACTACTGGAAAAACCATAGTCTTGCATTTACTCTACAGACCCCCAAGCCCCTACAACAGCCTCAGTCTCTTACTGAATGAGCAGCAGGGTGCTGTGGCCACAGAAGCACATGTCCTGTGACACCAGCCTCCTACACCCTCAGTTGTATTTTCCTTCTCCGACTGACTCTAGGGCTCACTTCCCTTCCTGTGGCTATACTGAGCCCTCAAGGTGATGATGGAGCTGACCAGGGAAAGGCTGTGATCATGGTTGGATTGAAGAGAGGGGTGGGGAATGGTCGGGGTGGGAGTGTTGCATCTAAAGTCTTGGCAAGCAAAAACCAAGGGCTGGAAATGTCCTTGGAAGTCCAGTGGTTAGGACTTTCATGGCACTTTCCCTGCAATGGGCCTGGGTTCAACCCTTGGTTGGGGAACTAGGATCCTGAAAGTAGTGTGGCTCCAAATCCCCCAAACCAAAGAGCAAAACAGCCAAAAAAACACACCAGGGGCTGCTTTGTAAGGGAAGCTCCAGAAAGGAGCAGGCACACCAACCCACAGGCTGCCCTGGTTCCAGGGCGCAGAGTCTCCCTCATGACACTCTTTCATTGTGCCTTAGACCTTAGAGGAACTGGGGATGGGCCCTGGGAAGCTGTTTCACTGACAGCCGGTCTTTGTCTCTCAGGAGATGAGCCAAGGAGAGAAATGTCTCCATTAAGGTTCTCTTGCCTTTGGCTCCATGTTGCCTCCAGCATCCACTTGGTTCCCCCTTCAGCTGAATCCCCAGGGCAGACCCAGTCACCTGTGCTCAGTCATTAAGTGACGCTAAGTTGTGTCTGACTCTGCGACCCCATGGACTGTAGCCTACCAGGCTCCTCTGTCCATGGGATTTCCCAGGCAAGAATACGAGAGTGGGTTGCCATTTCTTTCTCCAGGGGACTCTTCCTGATCCAGGGATCAGAAGTCCAGTCTTCTGCATCTCCAGCATTGCAGGCTGACTCTTTACCACTGTGCCACCAGGGGAGCTGGATCCTCAACAAATTAAGTAAATTAATAAAAATTATCTAATTAATAAATTAATTTGTAATTGATCAGTAGTTTTTTCTTGCATGAAGTCCTTCTAGTTTGAAAGTTGTTTGCCTCAACTTTCTCATTGGTAGTTGAGGAAACTGCTTCTCCAGGGGGATAAGTGTCTTTTAAAAACACAACCATTTAGGGAGGACAGTCTTTTATATTCGTACATGAAATCATGTAAAAACACACTCTGGGACCTCATTTTCTCTGCTGCATGGGATTTGGTAAGAGACGGTAAAGTGGCTTATGTTTGCCTGCCTGACTTCCTTTCCTTTTCTCTTTCTTGGGTAATGGTACCCAGATTTCCTAGGGGGAATTGCCTCCCCCCTCCCCACCAGTGTGTGTTGGCTCTTTAAAGCTGTCAATCAAACTGCCCAAACCAATCCAGGATAAGGGATGGGCACATGATCCAGGCTGGGCAGTCAGACTCTGTTGTTGGGAACCCTGACTCCTGAGTAGGAGTGACACAGGGAGAATGTCTGGGCTCCGTATTTATCTCAGCAGCGTGGCCCCCGTGGGCTGTCAGCCAGCCTCAGCTCTCCAGACCCTTCGTTGTTCTTGTTTAGTCACTCAGTCGTGTCCCACTCTTTGATCCAAGGGATCCTTGGACTGCAGCATGCCAGGCTTCCTGTCCTTCACTGTCTTCTGGAGCTTGCTCAGACTCATGTCCATTAAGTCAGTGATGCCATCCAGCCATTTCATCCTCATCCCCTTCTCCTGCCTTCAATCTTGCTCAGCATCAGGGTCTTTTCCAATGAATTGTCTCTTTGCATCAGGTGGCCAAATTATTGGAAGTTCAGCTACAGCATCAGTCCTTCCAATGAGTACTCAGGGTTGATTTCCTTTAGGATTGACTGGTTTGATCTCCCTGCAGTCCAAAGGACTCTCCACAGTCTTCTCCAACACCACAGTTAGAAATATTCACCTTGCAGTGACCATGGAGCAGCTTTACATTCCATCTTGCAAACCATCCTATATCTTTCCAACAGAGTCTCATTGATTTTGCTGTCCCATGTGGTTTGCAGGATCTTAGTTCCCAGATCAGGGATCAAACTTGTGCCCTCTCCAGTGGAAGTGTGGAGTCTTAACCACTAGACCACCAAGAAAGGTCTCTCCCATTTTGTTTACACTTGATCTTAGCCAGAAGGCTGAGAAGCGATCCCATTTTGTTTAAAGAGTTGTTTTTTCTTACTTGCCCCACATACTCTAACTGGTAGAGCAGTTATCCTAAGTAATAGGCTTTTAAAGTGAAATTGTTGTTTTTGTTGTATGTCATCACAGTGTTCAAAAACAAGATGGCTTAGTATGAAGACAGCCAGATTCGTGGTTTTTGTCACATATCCTTGCTAGGTTGTCCCGAATTCTCTTGCATTGACTGTCTCTAAAGACAATGCCCCATCCGAGATACTGAGCTCTTTTGTCTAACATGGAGCCCCTGATGCAAGAAAAGCACCCAAGTTAATTTTCTTAACGTCCACCTTTGACTTTCTCAGATTGAAAAGCCATTCCCTGCCATTCCCTGGCTGCATTCACATTGTAGCTTTTATTTTGTTTGCTTCCACCCTTTCTGTTCAGTTTAGTGAGGTAAATCCATCACTTACGGCTGAAAGCCCTCATTCACTTGCTCAGAAGGCTTGGAAGGAGGGGAGAGAAGGATGAATCCAGGAACAGCTGGTGACAGATATTAGACCTCTGATCGGCGCAGCTGCGACACTGTTCCCAGTAATACAAACGTGCCCAAGCGGTCCAGACACAGCAGAGTCTGAGCCTGACCTGCTGGCAGGGGATTAATGACTGGGAATGTAGTCTGGGTCTGGCCGTGTAAGTCAACGCTCCTAGCCCACGATCCGGGATGGTTTTGTCAGTTGCTTGTTACTGTCAGTACTCCTGAGAATGCACAGGGGCGTCTGCCCAGAATAACACTGGGTTCCGGAAGCAAGGAAGCTGGAACGGGAACTTCACCAGCCCCCACTCCCGCATAGAGGTGCTCTCAGAATCCACCTTAACTCCTTTCTCCGCTTCCTCTTTAACATGAGGGATCTGCTAAGGTTAAGGCTTGACTTTAGTGGGCAGGGGATCTGTGTATCCTGGGGGCCCCAGGCCACTACCTGGGAGGGATTGGACAGGAGATGGAGTGCCAGGCAGTGGGATGGACGGGGAGGCTGGGACTGACATACACTACTGATGTGTGTGCTGTGTTGCGCTGAATCACTTCAGTCACGTCTGATTCTTTGCGACCCCATGGACTATAGCCCGCCAGGCTCCTCTGTCCAAGGAATTTTCCAGGCAAGAGTACCGAGTGGGTTAACATTTCCTCCTCCAGGGGATCTTCCCAGCCCTGGGATTGAACCCACCTCTCTTGCATTGGCAGAAGGGTTCTTTACCACTAGTGCCGCCTGGGAAGTCCTGTACGCATTGATACTATCTATAAAATAGGTAACTAACGAGAACCCCTGTAGGCACAAAGAACTGTACACAATGTTCTCCCGTGACCTAAACGGGAAGGTAACCCAAGGAAGAAGGGTCATGTGTACACGTGGCTGACTCACTTTGCTCTATAGCAAAAACTAACACTTGTACTCCAATTAAAAAAAAAAAAGCAAGAAAGTGGAGTGCCAAGATGGATTGCCAGAGAAGGAGTTCATGTAGGGAGGGGCATCAGGGCACCTGTTTAATTCAGGCCTGCCAAGTAAGATGATAAAAGGTATTCCACAAAGAGATGAATGCCAACTAGTTTTATGGTGGTTACTTAGCTGTGCTACCTCATTTTGTTCTACATAATTTTCTACATCCCTCACAAGGTTATTAGAATTTCGAAAGTGGAGTTCTTAGAGTGAATTTTCTGTGTCTTCCAGCATGATAGACATGTAGAATATGCTAGATCAAGCCGTCTGCATGGGCTGGTGAAATGTCCTTCCCTTTGCTCACCGCTGACCTTAACATTGACCTGTTGGGGCCAAGCTGTAGCCCAGGAACATGGCTAATTAATTGCTTTTCACTCCAACAGCTCCTATAAAGTGGACCAGGACTGTCTATTACAAACCCCATTTAGAGTCCTGCTTCTTTTCTCCTTCACTTGCCAAGCAGCTGTCAGGCGCCACTGACTCCAAGGCAATTTCTGGCCGTAAGTCACTGGCCTGGTCTGGAAGTGGTTTCCAGTGAGCCAGTCACCCGAAATGTGATTTTGAATGAAAAGTTCGCATGTTGCTTGGAAGGAGCGTGGGAGTCGTGGCCCTTAGAGGCAGAGGAGGAGATGGTGGAGGGTGGCTTCTGGGGGTCACTGCTGCTGCTGCTGCTGAATCGCTTCAGTCGTGTCCGACTCTGTGCGACCCCACAGACGGCAGCCCACCAGGCTCCCCCGTCCCTGGGACTCTCCAGTCAAGAACACTGGAGTGGGTTGCCATTTCCTTCTCCAATGCGTGAAAGTGAAAAGTGAAAGTGACTGGGGGTCATTAGGTGGGGCGTAAAGTGGAAATCTTCCCAGCGAGGTGGAAGGACAGAGATCAGCATATAAATATTTCACTCTGATGCTTTGGGCTCACATCTGAGTACAAGCTGCAACCCAGAGTTCTGATTCCTGGCACAATCTAGCAGGTGGTGGGCTTTTTAAGTGATGGTGTGTTCGATTGGGAAGAAGGGAACAGACCCACATGGCCACTCTGGAGGGCGTGGGCTGGAGGGCGGATCCGAGCCCTCTGGTTTGAGGGCTTGGCACTGAGGTGCAATGCGGGGGTTTCACTGATCAGAGATTCATTTCTTAAGTATTGACCTCTCTGAAAAGCATCTGCTGAGGAGTTGCTTCGTCAGCAAGTCATGTCCGATTCTTTTGTGACCCTATAGTCCGCCAGGCTCCTCTGTCCACGGGATATCCTAGGCAAGAATAGGGGAGGGGGTTGCCATTTCCTTCTCCAAGGGATCTTCCAGACCCAGGGATGGAGCTTGCACCTCCTGCTTTGGGAGTCAGTTTCTTTACCACTGGACCACCTGGGAAGCCCATCTACTGAGGAGACGGAAGGATAAAGCTGTGAGCAGTGTCTCGCATGTTAAAGCGAATTAACGGATCGTGTTTATCCCTTAGTGAGACAGGGAGATGGACGCAAAGCAGCAAGGACGGGAAGTGGAGGGAACACAGAGAAATGGAAATTTATTAAGGATCATGATGTGCCAAGAATAATGCCCACATACCCCATTTAATCCTCACATCTGTGTGAAAGAGCTTTTTTGGATCTCAGAGGCAGAGGATTGAGTTAGACACCTCATGGGTGGTCAGCACAATGTCCCTTTCTTGTTTCCCTTATCTTTATACCTTTTTATCTTATTCTCTATGTCCATTTCCCAATCTTTGTAATGACAGTCTCATAAGTTTAATGTATGTCCTTTTATTTGTACTTGTGTGTGTGTTCTCGTTTTAAACTTACATAAACGGTGTAGTAGATATCCTGTTTCATTCTTTTTTTTTTTTCTTTTCCCACTCACCTTGGCTTTAAAACTGTTTTCCTATGGAAAAATTTGGAGCTTTTTCAAAAGTAGAGTAGTGTCATGAGCTCTGATGTACCCGTCACTCAAAGTCAAATGTAAACCTGAGGTCAATGTTGTTTCACTTACACCCCACCCATTCCTATTCTTCATAGATCACTCTGAAACAGCATCATACTATTTCATCAATGGATATTTTCCTATGAACCTCTAAGATAGAATCATTATAATACATAATCATTATAGCATATTATCATCCCTAAAAATTATAAATAATCATTTATATCATCAACATTCGATCAGTGGTCAAATTTTCCCTATTTTCGCTGCCCGTGGGCTTGGCGGCTGTGGTGCACTGGCTTAGTCACCCTGTGGCACGTGGCATCTTCCTGGACCAGCGATCAAACTGGCGTTCCTTGCATTGAAAGGTGGATTCTTAACCACGGGACCACCAGAGAAGCCCTGTGGTGTTTTTTAAAATATGCTCCTCTGCCCTGTATATTTCTTGTAAATTGGTCGTGAGATCTAGAAATGTGATCAGATTCAGGTTAAATCTTTTTGCAAGAAACACTTCATAGCTGAAGTTACGGACTTTGATCAGGAGGCACCTAGTATCCGGTTGTTTTTTTAATTTTTTATTGAAATACAGCTGGTTTACAATGTTGTGTTAGTTTCAGGTGTATAGCAAAGCGATTCAGTGGGGGGTGTGTGTGTGTGTGTGTACACCTGGCTATTTCTTTTTGTGATATTAGCGGTGATAATAATCAGTGAGTTCATTAGAGGGTTTTCAAATGATAATCTTTCTTAAAATTTTTTCGTTTATTTGCCTATGTAGATCTTAGTTGCAGCACTCAGGATCTTAATTTCAGCATGCGGGATCTAGTTTCCTGACCAGGGATGAATCTGGGGCCCCCTGCATTGGGAGCACAGAGTCTTAGCCACTTACCAGCTGAGTCCTTCAAATGAAGATAATTTAATTCTATTACTCCTTCTTCATTTATTAGTTAAAATATTTCTATAAAGGAAAATTTAGTTACTTTCACATAGAGATTGTATAGGAAAGACAAGATAAATACTTGATTTTTATTAATTTCCAAAATGATGAGTTTCTCTAAAGATAAATCAATAAGATTTTAAAAATAAGATTTTTACTCATGAATTTCATTGGTTAATTCAGTTGTTTGCCGCTATCCATCTAGGTTCTTAAATCGCCCTATCTTTGGCAAATGGGAGCCTCTACAAGTTGTTTTTTTTTTTTTTTTTTTTAGTCCTTTTTGAGTATAAAAGGACTCACCTCATCACTTTCTCTTTTTAAAAAATTTTTATTTATTTGCTCTGTCGTGTCTTAGTTGCGTCCTGTAGGGTCTTTCTTGGCGGCGTATGGACTCTCTAGTTGGAGCACACAGACTTAGTTACCCTGTGCCACGTGGGATCTTAGTTCCCTGACTGGGGATCGAACACATGCCCCCTGCATAGCAAGGCAGATTATCAACCGCTGGACCCCAGAGAAGTCCCCACCTCATTACTCTTTGATAGCTTTCTTGCTGCTAGTAGAATCAGATGGTCCTGGCTCAGATTACACATTTATTGCCTTAGATGTGGAGTCAGCCATTTCTTCAGGGAGCCCTGGTTCTGATTAGTGGGAGACCACATTTCGATGCCACAGCCTGGGTACTAGCCTGGGTACTAGGAACGCTGAGTTTTTACACTTTATCCATATTGCCATGTGCACTTTCCTCCAGTCAGCTTCTCCTGATTTCTATGCCACAGTCCACCACGCGCAGTTTCACTCTGTGTGAACCTGCTTCTCCAACAACGGAGACCAAGATGCTACCAGCTCCCCGCTGCCACAGACAACACAAGGAGTCCTCTTATGCATCTGCATGAGAATCTTTTTAAAAAATATTTATTTTTGGTGGCGTTGGGTCTTAGATTTGAGTGAGGGGTGGCTACACAAGTCTGGAACTCAGAGGAGATGTCTGAGTTGAAGAAGGGAACTTGGGCAAATTAGCACATAGGTGGGAATTTAACTGCAAGGTTGCTGAGATGCCCAAAGAGGGATGTCAGGGGAGCAGAGAACAGGGCCTGGGGCCAGCTTTGAGAACACCAGCGTTTAGTGGTTCCATGAAAGAAAATGAACGTATAAAGGGGACAGAAGGAGAGACTGGAGATGCAGAGAGAGTTGCAGAGAGCATAGCGTCATTCAGGGAGGCCACAGGAAGAATGAATTTCAAGCAGGGCATCTTGCTCTCCTGAGAGAAAGAGGTCAGGAAAGATGAGGAATGAAAGACGTCTGCTAAACTTAGCAATGTGAAGTCATGAGTAAGTTTAGGAAGTGCTGTTTCAGTCAGGAGCTGGGAAGAGAGAGTGGGAAGTGAGAAGGAACAGAAATGCTTCTGGGAAGGTGCTTACAGGGACTGGAATGACTCCACTGTGGGGCTTGGTTAGCCCCACTCCCCTACTTCCTGCCAGGAATCTGGATGAGATGGCTGGTGGGACAACAGCCCTTTTGGGATTACAAGGAGGGGGAGTCCTAGAGGCCTCAATTCCAGCACCTTAGGCTGCTGAACTAGCCTTAACTCTCACTCACCTCTGGGTATTTCTTTTCATGGGAAAAATAAAATTGTGTTGTTTGCAGCTAAAGATAATTTGTAACTGATATAGCGTGTTACCTGCCTTATCTCATTTAATCACCATCATGGCTTTTTGAGGTAGTGGGATTACTATTCCTATATTATGGACAAAGAGGCCTAAGCACAGAGACGTTAAGACAACGGCATATGTGTGCTAAGTCACTTCAGTTGTGTCTGGCTGTTTGCAACCCTATGAACTCCTCCATCCAGGCTCGTCTGTCCATGGATTCTTCAGGTAAGAATACTGGAGTGGGTTGCCATGCCCTCCTCCAGGGGATCTTCCTGACCCAGGGATTGAACCTGTGTCTCTTATGTCTCCTGCATTGGCAGGCGGGTTCTTTACCACTAGCACCACCAGGCTGAGATTTAAAGAGGTTTTCTGGCTTAAGACCAGGCTCTTCAGTGCTGCTATGATGTGCTTTTTAAACAACTATCATTGGTGATTTTGTTGTTGTTATTATTGCCGCTAGCCATCTCAGAGGTCACTGGAAGATGTAGTGGCAACAACCCCATCCTTCTGTGTGTCTCGCTTTGCTCTCACATGACTATCCTACTCCTAACCCTGCTAACACCAGATGGGGGGTTTACCCCCACCAAGCAAATCTGGGACACCAGTTGGGTGTTCTGCCATGTAACTCAATACTGATGCTGTCTTCCAGGGGGTAGCATCAGATCCCATAGGTTAAGGGCCGGGTCCCACAATACTATTCCCCACTTGGGACATCAATTATGAGCCACAGGTCCCAGGTTAGCCAAAATTTCTGCCTGTCTTGCCTGTAAATCAGTTTCTTACGATCCCCTCCTTGTGTTCAATTAAGTTGCTAGAGTAGCTCACAGAACTCAAGGAAACAAAAAATACAGAGAAATAGTCAGATGAAGAGATATGCAGGGCGAGATCTGGGAGGGTCCTGAGCGTAGGTGCTTCTATTCCCATGGGGATGGCTTACGTCACCCTCCTGGTATGGCTATGCATACCCACCTGAAATCTCTTCAAATCCTACATGTTTGATAATTTTATGGAGACATGGTCGACTGCGAACTCCATTTCTAATCCTCTTTCCTCCTTAAGAGACTTGGGGAGTATGGCTGAAAATTCCAAGCTTCTAATCAAGGCTTGACTTTTCCAGTGACCAGCCCCCTCCAGGAGTCGTCCAGGAGCTCACTCAGAGTCACTTCCTTAGAACAAAAGACACTCCTATCACCCAGAAAATCACCAGAGTTTCCGGAGCCTGAGCCAGGAACTGGGGCAGAGGCCACTGCATGTATGGGTTTTATTAGCTCGCAAGGGAGTTAATGATAGAATAACACTAAGTCCCCTTTCAAGGAGGTGGCCTTACAGCTCGTACTTCCCAGAAGCTTTGAAATACTTAATGCTTCTTTTTCTGCCTCCTCTGTTCCATGTTTGCGGAGATGGTGTAGCTGGTAGGAATACAGAGGTGATGCGGAAGGTAATTTCTGAAGCTATAATTCTACAGTTCCACTCTAAAGACACTGCGGTGGAGTTCATATACGAAACAATCCTCCAGCTCAGGATCCCAGATCCCAGGGTAGGGGTGGGGGAATGCTGAGATCAGGCAATCAGTACAGTCTGGGAAGGGGCTCAAGCTCCCTTTCCAGGGCCATACCCATCCTTCAGGCGCAATGAGGAGCATGCACCCTGGGACAAATCATGTTCATCGCTGTTTAGCATGACGTCACTAAAGGGGGTTGCAAAATTACCCAATTCTATGCAAAAGAGAAAGTCTATCCAAGTTGTGCCACTGTTATTTAAAATCCTAGCCATCAGCTGTGAGAAAAGACCCTGCAGTCACATCAAAGAATAGAATAGTTTTCAAAGTACGTTTGTCACTGCAAACGTACTTCCACCCAAATAGAGCAAGAAAAAAAAATTTTTTTTCCCTCTAGTTTATAGTCTATGACAACTTGAATAGAATTTATATTCTTCTGATGTGTGAAAATTGTATTAATTTTAATTATGTTGAATTGGTTCATGGTGATTTTCAGGTCTATGTATCCTTACAGTTTTTTGTATATTCATTCTGTTAATTTTTGAGAGTCTGATATTGTAACTCCCAACTAAAAATCTTAATTTATCTGCTTAAAAAATAATTGTAATATATAGTGGAACTATGGGCTTCCTGGGTTTCCCAGGTGGTGCTCGTGGTAAAGAATCCATCTGTCAGTGCAGGAGACATAGAGACACAGGTTCGACCCCTGGGTGGGGAAGATCCCCTGGAGGAGGGTATGGCCACCCACTCCAGTATTCTTGCCTGGAGAATCCCATGGACAGAGAAGCCTGGTAGGCTATGGTCCATGGAGTCACAGAGAACTGGACATGACTGAAGTGACTAAGCATGATGCATAATGAAACTATATGTAATTTTGTCTGTATTTTCCAAGTCTCCTGTAAATGTGTTATCGTAGTTTCATAATTTAAAAAACAAAAAAGAGAAGAACCAATATTTTCTATATTAAAAAAATTCCTGAGAATCAGCACTGTGAAATCACATCCTCAGAATGTTTATAATTACTGTTGGCAATCCACTTATCAGTATTTCAACATGCATCTTGCCAGTGCAAGTATGTATCAACAATTAGAGAAGCTACTACCCTTACTTAATGTAATTAAAAATTGAATTTAATAAAGAACATTGCCTAATGATTTGTATCTTTTAAAAAAATATTGAATAAAATTTAGAGTTTATTAATGATTTATATCACTTATAATTCTTTCAGCATTGACACGTGTGTGCTCAGTCGCTCAGTCGTGTCTGTCTCTTTGCAACTCCGTGGACTAGCCCACCAGGCTCCTCTGTCCATGGGATTCTCCAGGCAAGAATACTGGAGTGGGTAGCCATTTCCTCCTCCAGGGGACCTTCCTGACCCCCAGGGTCAAACCCCAGGTCTCCTGCATTGGCAGGTGGGTTCTTTACCACTGAGCCACGTGGGAGGCCCAAGCATTGCTCTACTATATACAGTTTAAAACTCTGCCTGTGATAGGGACTTCCTTGGTGGTCCAGCAGTTAAGAATCTTCCTTCCAAGCAGGGGACACAGGTTCAATCCTTGGTCAGGGAACTAAGATTCTACTTGCTGAAAGCTAACTAAGCCCACGGGCTCTAGAGCCCACACTCCACAACTAGAGAAGCCCTCCTATCAAGACAAAAAGATCCCACATGCCACAACTAAGACCTGACACAGCCAAATAAATAAACAAATAAAAACTTCGTGCATGATAAATAACAGGTCATTGTTTTTTCCTCACCAGAGCATGTGGGTTAGATAAAACACGGATATTTACACTGCTGTTTTTTCACTTTCCATAACTGCCTATCAGTTTCAAACATATGAAATTCATTTTTTAAATTTTTTAAAATTTAAAATTTTATTTTATTGAAGTATAGTTGATTTACAATGTTGTGTTAATTTCTACTGTATAGCAAAGTGATTCAGTTAAACATATATATATATATATATATATATATATATATATATACTTTTTCCTATTTTTTTTCATTGTGGTTTATCACAAGATATTGACTGTAGAGTACCTTATTTTTTATCCATTCTATGAATAATGGAAATTCAATTTATTTCAGATTCTCCACCACCATCATCTTGATCATGAGAGCTTATTTTAAAAATGCGTCCGAAATGAGATTGCTGACAGTATGAAGTTTGAGTAGAAAGTTGGGGCGCTCTATGCTTCCGCGCTGCTATTGCTAATTCACTCTGGTTCTCCTTGGCTAGTACTTTCCATGAACAATGCTTTACACTTGGTAGGGGGCTGAAATCCTTTCTACCAGTCTTGTAAATCATTCATTTTGGAGTCAAATAAAAATGACCATCTATCTAGATATCCTGCATATATTTATTGAATTTGTTACAATATTGCTTCTGATGGTTATGTTTTGGTGTTTCGGCCTTGAGGCATGTGGTAGAATAGCTTAGGTCCCAACTAGGAATCGAACCTACACCTCCTTCATTGGAAGGCATAATTTTAACCACTCGACTGCCAGAGAAGTCTCTTCTACATATTTTAAATGGTACAGCCTTCTGTAATGGTGGGAATGGAATTCCAAGGACATGGGTGACCTGTGTCTTGATTAGAGGAATTAGTAGAACTATAGTCTATGCTGTGAGCACCTACTGTGTGCCAGGAACTTTGGATTTATTATTATGATCATCTCAACTCCATGAGGAAGGTTTACCAGCTGAGGAAACAGAGTCAGACCATGAAAAAAGTTGCCCAGACTCTCACTCCTACGAGAGGCCAGAGATGCTACTTTAAGATATCCGTGTGTTACTACTGAATGGAGCGACTGGTTACAGTGACATGAAATACATAAGAGGAGAAAGGG
The DNA here is from genome assembly GCF_023699985.2 of Odocoileus virginianus. Taxonomy (NCBI): domain Eukaryota; kingdom Metazoa; phylum Chordata; class Mammalia; order Artiodactyla; family Cervidae; genus Odocoileus; species Odocoileus virginianus. The sequence continues at coordinate 51,290,952 of NC_069689.1, forward strand.
TTGGAAAGGAAAAAACGGTTTATGCACAATATGAATATCTACATAGACAATGTGGCAGGATCAGTCATTAGAACTAAAAAGAGAACTTGGCAAGATCTTGCTGGATATGAGATCACTAAAAAAAAATCAGCAGTGTTTCCTACATCAGTCATAGTCCATTAGAAATTTCAGTACAAGTAAAATTCCATTGACAGTGTCAACAAATATCTAGATATTGGCATATCAAAAACATACATGATCTCCCTGGGGAGAAAAAACAAAACATCTCTGAAAATCAGAGGATTATCTATCGAGAGGTAGTCCAAGATCTTGATGGGATAATTTAATATTGTTAAATTTCTCTTAATTAATTTGTAAACTCAATGCAATGCCAGTAAAAATTTCAGTTGGCTAAAATTCAATAATCTGTAAATACGAATAATTTAAACTGATATAAACTATCAGAACAGGAAGAACAACAGTCTACAGAAAAGTAAGAAAGTCTTAAAAAAAAAGAGCAAAGAATGGGAGGGGTATGCCCATTAGCTAGATATTAGGATAATTTCAAAGCCTCATTGTAAAGGCAGGGACTTCCCTGGCAGTTCAGTGGTTAAGACTTCCCCTTCCATTGCAGGGGCTGTGTGTTCCATCCCTGGTCGAGGAGTGGAGATCCTGCATGCCTCAAGGTCAAAAACCCAAAACACAAAACAGAAGCAATATTGTAACAGATCCAGTAAAGACTTAAAAAACAGTCCACATCAAACAAAATCTTAAAAAAAATAATAAAGGCAATGTGGACTGGACTTCCAGAAAAATGGATAGACCAGTAGATCAGAGAGAAAAGCTTTAGAGGGATATAGGAATATGTGAGGACTTAATAACAAAAAATTAATGGGAAGAGGATGGGCTGTTTAATAGAAGGTGTTGGCAGGGAGATCAGCTTGGTGTTCTATAATGACCTAGAGGGGCGGGACGAAAGCTCTAGAGGGAGGAGATAGATGCAGAGCTGGTTCAAGTTGTTGTGCAGCAGAAACTAACAACAATGTAAAGCAATTATCTTCCAATTTAAAAATAAAGGATTGAAGTTGTTGGGAAAAATGGCTTATTACACAGAGCAAAATAAAACTGGATCCCACATAACATTGCATTAAAAAGATAGACTCCAGATGGATTAAATGCATAAAATTCAAAGGAAAATGACAAAGTTAACAGAAGTTGATGTTGGAGAGTACTCAGTGATTTAGGGATAGAAAAATATCTTCCTGGTAAAAGACATAGTTGATCATATCAAAATAAAGGACATCATTTTAAAGTTTGTAGAAAATAGGATAGAGAAAGATATTTGCAATGCTTAAGATACGACAAGGAGCTAAGAAGGAAATTGCAACCCACTCCTGTCTTCTTGCCTGGAGAATCCAGACCTGGAGAATCCCCACGGACAGAGGAGCCTGGCAGGCTACAGCCCACAGGGTCACAAAGAGTCAGACACGACTGAAGCGACTTAGCACGCATGTAGCCACATCTAAAAAATTCAAAGATTCCTAAAAAAGAAGAAAAATATAGGCATTTTTATAGAAAAATGGGCAAAGGCTTCAAAGGAACAATTTATAGAAGTGCAAATAAATGTTTACCATGAAGAGATGCTTCAAATTGTTAGTAATAAGAGAAATGCAAACCGGAGCAAGAAAGAGCTGGCAGGTTCCGGTTCTTAGAGGCACTCTTAGGCAGTGGATTTTGCCACCTGCCTGCAGGAACGTGGGAATACAGGGACTCATGCAGAGCTGCTGGGAGCGTCGGCCTGCACTGCTGCTCTGACTGACAGCCTTAAAAAATTAAGGATGTGCAAACAATATTTAAATGTAAAAAAAAAAAAAAAAGTGACCCCCCAAGTCCACTAGGAGACATGGGCAAAGGTGTTCACTGCGCATCACTGGTGGTAGCGGGCAGTGGGAGGAGGCTGCAGTATCTCCATGGGGACGTCAATAATGCGAAGTGGTGCCCACATCGTGGAGGTCTATGCAGCAGACAGAAGAAACTGACTAGATGTCAAAACAGCCAAGTGGATGGGTCAACTTAGATCTGAGTGAAATAAAAAGGGAACTGAACCCTGTAGCATAATGTTTATATACGTAAGACTGTACGTTTTACACACGGTTCCCAGATTCAGCCAAAAACAAAACAATAAAAATCCCAAACTGAATGTCCAGTTAAATTTGACTTTCAGATAAACAATAAAAATCATACTAAAAATTATCACCTATACTAAAAGTTATTTATTGCTGATCTGAACCTCAAACTGAACTGGATGTTCTGTATTTTATCGGCAGTACTAAGTTTACAAGAAAAATACTTATTAAAAAAGCTCACATATAAGATATCAGAATGGTTAGTATAACATGGCAGGTATGTGCACATGAGTCTCTGAAAGTAGGGAAAGTGAAGTCACCCAGTCGTGTCCGACTCTTAGCGACCCCATGGACTGTAGCCCACCGGCTCCTCCCGCCATGGGATGCTCCAGGCAAGAATACTGGAGTGGGTTGCCATTTCCTTCTCCAGGGGATCTTCCCAACTCAGGAATCAAACCCGGGTCTCCTGCACTGCAGGCAGACACTTTAACCTCTGAGCCACCAGGGAAGCCCCTGAAAGTAGGGAAAGGGGTGAAAAAGGAAAAAAACAAAATAAGAAAGGGCTTTGCACTAACCCAGGATGGTCATACGTAATAACTGAGGTGTGTGATTAATTGAACCCCTACATCTAGAGGTCCAGTGTTTTTAAAAAGTAGTGTAAGAATCCAGTTGCCCTTTCTCTAGTTACAGGGTCATGTCTTTGAGGCCAGACAGAGCTGAGAAGAGCCTTGCTTGACCCAAGGAAGTAGGGAACCAGCCTCTGGAAAGGAGAAGCTTTTCAATTTAATTTCTGAGACAAGGATGTCCCATAGAAGCAAGCAATCAATCAGTTGAAAAGCATTTAGAATTTAAAAGATCCAGGAAGACTGGCCTTTGGAAATGAAACTAAATTTCTCTAGAGTCCAGACAGTGTCATCTGCTCCAAACTCCTGTCTATAACCTCTGGTTGCCTAGAGCAGGACATGGGAGCCTGAATTTCTGACAGTGCCCTAGCTGATTCTGATCTTCAGCCAGGAGAATTGTTCCAAACCAGACGGGAAAAGGTAACTGATGACTGACAACAGTAACTTATTATTTTATCATCTCTTAATTCAGTTCAGTTCAGTCACTCAGTCATGTCTGACCCCATGGACTGCAGCATGCCAGGCTTCCCTGTCCATCACCAACTCTCGGAACTTGCTCAAACTCATGTCCATTGAGTCAGTGATGCCATCCAACCATCTCATCCTCTGTTGTTCCCTTCTCCTCCTGCCTTCAATCTTTCCCAGCATCAGGGTCTTTTCCAAGGAGTCAGTTCTTCGCATCAGGTGACCAAAGTATAGGAGTTTCAGCTTCACCATCGGTCCGTCCAATGAATAGTCAGGACTGATTTCCTTTAGGATTGACTGGTTGGATCTCCTTGCAGTCGAAGGGACTCTCCAGAGTCTTCTCCAACACCACAGTTCAAAAGCATCAATTCTTTGGCACTCAGCTTTCTTTATAGTCCAACTCTCACATCCATACTGGAAAAACCATAACTTTGACTAGATGGACCTTTGTTGGCAAAGTAATGTCTCTGCTTTTTAATAAGCTGTCTAGGTTGGTCATAGCTTTTCTTCCAAGGAGCAAGCATCTTTTAATTTCATGGCTGCAGTAACCATCTACAGTGATTTTGGCACCCAAAAATTAAAGTCTGTCACTGTTTCCATTGTTTCCCCATCTATTTGCTATAAAGTAATGGGACCAGATGCCATGATCTTAGTTTCCTGAATGTTGAGTTTTAAGTCAATGTTTTCACTCTCCTTTTTCACTTTCATCAAGAGGCTCTTTAGTTTTTCACTTTCTACCATAGGGTGGTATCATCTGCATATCTGAGGTTATTGATGTTTCTCCCAGCAGTCTTGATTCCAGCTTGTGCTTCATTCAGCCCAGCATTTTGCATGATGTACTTTTATAAGTTAAATAAGCAGGGTGACAATACACAGCCTTGACGTACTCCTTTTCTAATTTGGAGCCAGTCTGTTGTTCCATGTCCAGTTCTAACTGTTGCTTCTTGACCTGCATACAGATTTCTCAGGAGGCAGGTTAGTGAGTCTGGTATTCCTATCTCTTGAAGAATTTTCCACAGTTTGTTGTGAACCACACAGTCAAAGACTCTGGTGTAGTCAATAAAGCAGAAGTATATGTTTTTCTGGAACTCTCTTGCTTTTTCAATGATAGAGTGGATATTGGCAATTTGATCTCTGGTTCCTTCATCTTTTCTAAATCCAGCTTGAACATGTGGAATTTCATGGTTCACTACTGTTTAAGCCTGGCTTGGAGAATTTTGAGCATTACTTTGCTAGTGTGTGAGATGGAGTGCAATTGTGTGGTGGTTTGGCATTGCCTTTCTTTGGGACTGGAATGGAAACCAACCTTTTCCAGTCCTGTGGCCACTGCTGAGTTTTACAAATTTGCTGGCACATTGAGTGCAGAACTTTCACAGCATCATCTTTTAGGATTTGAAATAGCTCAACTGGAATTTCAATACCTCCACTAGCTTTGTTCATAGTGACATTTTGTAAGGTCAACTTGACTTCACATTCCAGGATGTCTGGTTCTAGGTGAGTGATCACACCATCGTGGCTATCTGGATCATGAAGATCTTTTTTTGTATAGTTCTTCTGTGTATTCTTGCCACCTCTTCTTAATATCTTTTGCTTCTGTTAGGTCCACGCCATTTCTGTCCTTTATTGTGCCCACCTTTGCGTGTAATGTTCCCTTGGTATCTCTAATTTTCTTGAAGAGATCTCTAGTCTTTCCCATTCTATTGTTTTCCTTTATTTCTTTGCATTGAACATGGAGGAAGGCTTTCTTATCTCTCCTTGCTATTCTTTGGAACTCTGCATTCAAATGGGTATATCTTTCCTTTTCTCATTGCCTTTAGCTTCTCTTCTTTTCTCAGCTATTTGTAAGGCCTCCTCAGACAACCATTTTGCCTTTTTGCATTTCTTTTTCTTGGGGATGGTGTTGATCTCTGCCTCCTATACAATGTCATGAACCTCCGTCCATAGATCTTCAGGCACTCTATCATATCTAATCTCTTAAATCTATTTGTCACTCCCACTGTATAATCGTTAGGGATTTGATTTAGGTCATACCTGAATGGACTAGTGGCTTTTCCTACGTTCTTTATTTAAAGTCTGAATTTGGCAATAAGGAGTTCATGATCTGAGCCACAGCAGCTCCCAGTCTTGTTTTTGTTGCTTCTCCATCTTTGGCTGCAAAGAATATAATCAGTCTGATTTTGGTATTGACCATCTGGTGATGTCTTCTCTTGTGTTATTGGAAGAGGGTGTTTGCTATGACCAGGGCATTGTCTTGGTGAAACCCTGTTAGCGTTTGCCCTGCTTCATTTTGTACTCCAAGGCCAAATTTGCCTGTTACTCCAGGTGTCTATTGACTTCCTAGGCTGTCAGACACTATACAATCCCTTAATTAGGGATTTAATAAAACTAGGTATACACTGTTTATGCTTATTGGTCTTAAACACCTATCAAAAGAAAAAAAAATTAGAAAAAGAACTGAAGACAATACATGGGAATGACACCTAAATAAACAACATTATTTGGATGGGGTTTATGATGATTATGAGGTGCTACTAAAGATAAGTCAGTATGGCTAGTTTAATAATGGAAAAATGTAGATTTGAGTCTTGTTTTAGAATCTGTTTCTGTATTTTCACTTTAATAACACTAATCAAAGACTCTTTCTTCTCATATAGATGAGGCACAAATGGTATCTATAACATCATGACTGTATTTGCTAATGCTGGGCCATCAGGCACTATAGGACCAAAATTCGGCCAGTGAGTAATTTCCAAGGGCTGATTTTATGTCACATAATTTTTTTTTTTTTTACTTATTTGCCACACCGTGTAGGATGTGGAATTTTAATTCCCTGACCAGAGATTAAGCCTCTACCCACTGCATTGGAAGTATGGAGTTTTAACCACTGGACCACCAGGGAAGTCCCCCAAACACTTGGTTAGATACTCATGTTCACTCACATTTGCAAAATGATATTAGCCTTATTAGAATCTACTTTAAATGGGGTTTCCCTTCGACTGTTTTTGGAGAGAGAGAAGAGAATGTCTCAAGTGTATATTTGCTACTTATTGCAAACTGTTAGGGCTTCCCAGTTGGTGCAGTTGGTGAAAAATCCACCTGCCAATGCAGGAAACGCAAGAGACTCAGGTTTGATCCCTGAGTTGGAAAGATCTCCTGGAGGGGGAGATGGCAACCCCCCCCAGGATTCTTGCCCTGGGAAATCCCATGGAGAGAGGAGCCTGGTGGGCTACAGTCCATGATATCACAAAGAGCTGGACACAACTGTGCAAGTACACACTCGCATGCAAACTGTTATATGTAGATAGGACACACAAACTGTTTCTGCAGTTATTTCCACACTAATGACTACTTTCTGGTCACTTTGCATCTACTGACTTTTCCTGGTTTGTGCCTTAGTCCTTCTGTTTGGACTACTTCAAAACCTGGGTGTGTGCACTGAGTGTCTTTATGCTACTAAACACAAGCACAATAGGTGGCGACTAGATAATGTACAATAGTCATATATCAGCAAACCGAAAATGCAGACAGAAAGTGGTCACGCAGATCCAGGTGGGTCCCTAAGGCGTCTGCAGACCTGTTTGAGAAACACTGGCTAGAAAACGAAACAGCCGTATCCTTATGGGAGACACAGATGAAGTGATCTCTTTTTCATTTCTCCAAATTCCGGAGAGAATACAAACAGTGAAGGTTCTGAAAGGCAGGGAGCCGCAGGGGTAAGGGCTTTAGGAATGAGGGTCCCAGCCTGGAATGATGAAGAGGAGAGGCAATAAGGTTCCCCTCAGGGAAGTTCTCCAGTTCTTGCCTTGACAACAAGGGTGGGGGGACTAAGGGAATTAAGCCCTTGCTGTTCCAACACCTAGATTGGGGGTTGGGGGACTGTTTGGAAAGACCCAGGGCAGCAATTAAGAGTTAGAAAGCAGCTAACCCAGTGCCCTAAGGCAGAGGTTCTCAACCTGGGCGCCTATTAGCATCATCAGGGGAGCCCTTTAAAGGAGTTGATGCATTCATCCATCACTGGAGATTTGAATTAATTGGTCGGGGTTGGGCATCAGTCTTCTAAAAGGTCCCTGGGGGATTCTAACGTGTGGGCGAGTGGCCGATCAGTGTTTGAAGGGAAGCTTTCTTTACGGCATAATTACATTTAAGGCCACCTGTATTCATTTCTTTAGGGGAAGGGAGCCAGCCCTTAACGATTGCACTGTGCTCGCTATTTAATAACAATAAATAGTGATAGCAGCTGGATTTATTAAAGCTTGGTATATGCTAGGTGTTCTGTTAATCACTTGACATCCATTGAACCTTCACAGCATCTCTGTGAAATGGATATTATTATTTCCCTTTTACAAATGCAGGCTAAACAAGACCAAGAAACTTGCCTCAAATCTTTCAAGAGCAAATACATAAATATATGAAAAAGGGAAAGTGAAGTTGCTTAGTTGTGTCCAACTCTTTGTCACCCCACGGACTGTAGCCCACCAGGCTCCTCTGTTCATGGGCATGTCCAGGCGAGAATCCTGGAGTGGGTGGCCATGCCCTCTTCCAGGGGATCCTCCCGACCCAGGGATCAAAGCTGGGTCTCCTGCACCAGCAGGCAGACTCTCTTTGGCTGAGCCAGGCTTTCCAGGGAAGCCCGATTCAAACACGAATTTGTGCAGATATGAGCCTGAACTCTGGCCTTCACCGAGAGGCTGAGGATTCCAGCTGCGGGGTCACAGCGGGGCAGACCTGGAGGGGATGTCTCCGGACGTGGGGGTGGCCCTGCGTCGCAGAGACAACATCTGGTGTATTTTCACCAAGCCAGCCCGCACTTGGTGTCCCAGTCGCTGTGTGTTTTACAACCAACCACCAGGAGGGTGAACGGCGCCCCGCCCCGCCCTTTCAGCTTTTCCGAGGAAATCAGTCTGGAGTCTGTGTAGTTCTGCCCAGCTGGTCTTCGCCTCTCAAAATCTCCATTTTGAGAAGAAGACGAGTGAACGTGACTTTGATGTGTAGGAGACAAATACCTGATCTGCAGAAGGAGCTGCGGACTGTCCGCGCTCCGCTCAGAGCCGGGGGCTGGCCCCACGTGTGTGCCTCGGGACTGTTCCCTATGAAATCCCATAAAAAGTTCCTCCGTGGGTGGCACTGTTTCCTCAGCCTGATTGGGCTGGAGGGCTTCATCAGCCAACATTATGTCATCACTGGCTGTTGGCGAGAGCTCCTCCGGGACACTTGAGAAACTTTGATAGAAACATTTCTCTTTGGCAACAGCCGGCTGTTTCCATGGTTTGACAATACTAACCAGATGCAAAGTGGACCGGCAAAGGAGTGGCCTGCTCCGGGCACTTGGAGACCCTCACACACTCACGTCCTGCCCTGGACAGCTTAGATAACCTCCTTCCCGTCCCTTTCCCTTTTTCTCATCTTTGAAGTGGAACAACAATAGGAGCTCTAATTACCTCCTGGTGTGAGAATGAGCAGTTAAAGAAGTTTGCAAAATTTTGAGTTCTTTAATAAAGAGTAATCATAAAGTCCTTTGGAGGGCAGAGTTCATGATTTTGTTCATTTATTTATTTAGGTTGTTCTGCGTCATCATCACCACGCTGGCTTTTCCTGCCTTGCGGTGAGCTGGGGCGGCTCTCCAGTGGTGTGCAGGCTTCTCATTGCCGTGGCTTCTCTTGTTCCAGAAGCACAGGCTCCAGGGCACTCGGGCTTCAGTAGCTGCGGCTCCTAAGCTCAAGACTACAGGCTCAATTGTTGTGGCCCATGGGCTGAGTTGCTCTGTGGCATGTGGGATCTTCCCGGATCAGGGACTGAACCTGCGTCTCCTGCACCTGCAGGCAGATTCTTTACCACTGAGCCACCAGGGAAGCCCTGGAGGGTGTATTTTAGAAACAAATGAAATAAGCAACAAAGCAGAACTCGAATGTACTGATGTTAATCTCATATGGATCTAACAGACTGTCATTCTTAGAGATCTACTAACTTAAGTATATAGTCCTCTCACCTGATACAGACAGAATATATTTTTAAAATTGAAGTAAAGCTGATTTACATTGTGTTAGTTTCAGGGGTACAGCAAAGTTTTTACATATATAAAATTTTCAGGTTATTTTCCATTGTAGGTTATTACAAGATATTAAATTTCGTTACCTGTGCAATCAGTAGGACCTTGATGTTTATCTGTTTTACATATAACAGTATGCATCTTTTAATCCCAAACTCCTAATTTTGTCCCATTTCCCTTTGGTAACTATCAGATAGTTTTTTTTTTCCCCCATAAGATTGTTTTCTGTGTCTGTGAGGCTGTTTCTATTTTGTAAATAGTTCATGTATCATTTTCTTAGATTCCACATATAAGTGATATGTGATATTTGTCTTTATCTGACTTACTTCACTAAGTATGATAATCTCTAAGTGTCTCCACATTGCTGCAAATGGCATTATTTCATTTTTTAATGGCTGAGTAATATTCCATGGTGGGCTTCCCTGGTGGTTCAGTGGTAAAACAAAATCTGTCAGCCAATGCAGGAAACTGGGGTTCGCTCCTTGGTTTGGGAAGATCCCCTGGAGAAGGAAATTGCACCTCAATCCAGTATTCTTGCCTGGGAAATCCCATGGACAGAGAAGCCTGGCAGGCTACAGTCCATGGGGTTGCAAGAGACTTAACAACTTAAATGACTTAACAACTAAACAACATGAATGATACCAACCTGGTTTTAGAAAAGGCAGAGGAATCAGAGATCAAATTGCCAACATCCACTGGACCACAGAAAAAGCAAGAGAGTTTCAGAAAAACATCTATTTCTGCTTTACTGACTATGCCAAAGCCTTTCACTGTGTGGATCACAATAAACGGTGGACAATTCTGAAAGGGATGGGAATACCAGACCACCTGACCTGCCTCTTGAGAAATCTGTATGTAGGTCAGGAAGCAACAGTTAGAACTGGACATGGAGCAACAGACTGGTTCCAAATAGGAAAAGGAGTATGTCAAGGCTGTATATCGTCACTCTGCTTATTTAACTTATATACAGAGTACATCATGAGAAATGCTGGGCTGGAGGAAGCACAAGCTGGAATCAAAATTGCTGGGAGAAATATCAATAACCTCAGATATGCAGATGACACCACCCTTATGGCAGAAAGTGAAGAAGAACTAAAAAGCCTCTTGATGAAAGTGAAAGAGTAGAGTGAAAAAGTTGGTTTAAAACTCAACATTCAGAAAACTGAGATGAGGGCATCCCGTCCCATCACTTAATGGCAAATAGATGAGGAAACAGTGGAAACAGTGTCAGATTTTATTTTTTGGGTGCCAAAATCACTATAGATGGTGACTGCAGCCATGAAATTAAAAGACTGCTGCTCTTTGGAAGAAAAGTTATGACCAACCTAGATAGCATATTAAAAAGCAGAGACATTACTTTGTCAACAAAGGTCTGTCTAGTCAAGGCTATGGTTTTACCAGTAGTTATGTATGGATGTGAGAGTTGGACTATAAAGAAAGCTAAGTGCCTAAGAATTGTTGGAGAAGACTCTTGAGAGTCCCTTGGACTGCAAGGAGATCCAACCAGTCCATCCTAAAGGAGATCAGTCCTGAATATTCATTGGAAAGACTGATGCTGAAGCTGAAACTCCCAATACTTTGGCCACCTGATATGAAGAGCGGACTCTTTTGAAAAGCCCTTGATGCTGGGAAAGATTGAAGGCGGGAGGAGAAACGGACAACAGAGGATGAGATGGTTGGATGGCATCACTGACTCATCAGTGGACATGAGTTTGAGTAAACTCCAGGAATTGGTGATGGACAGGGAGGCCTGTCATACTGCAGTCCATGAGGTCGCAAAGAATCAGACACGACTGAGGGACTGAACTGACTGGCTGAACAAGGACAGTAACAACATTCATACATATTCCATTGTATATGTGTATATATACACACATATATATCTCACATCTTCTTTATCCACTCATCTGACAGAATATTTTTAATGTAATTTTTTTTGAACAGGTAGAAAACAGAAAACTCACAGGGTTTAATATTTCAAACAGATGAAAGTCTTCCCTGGTGGGTCATATGGTAAAGAATCTCCCTGCAGTGTGGGAGACCTGGGTTCAATCCCTGGGTTGGGAAGATCCCCTGGAGGAGGGCATGGCAACCCTCCAGTATTCTTGCCTGGAGAATCCCCATGGACAGAGGAGCCTGGTGGGCTCCAGTCCATGGACTTGCAAAGAGTCAGACACGACTGAGCGACGAAGCATACCCACACATGAAGGGATATAGAGTCACCGTTTTCTCCTGGACTTGACCCAGTGATTCAGGCTCCCTCTGCAAAGGCAGGGGACGGGACGAGCTAGTCCTGGTTTGTCTGAGGCTTTCTGATTTAGTCCTGAAAGTCCTCAGCAAACTGGCTGGTCACCCAGTGTCACAGGCATAACTGACATTATGAGTCTGCTGTGTGTCCTTCTAGAGGTATGTGATTTGACAAGAGCAATCTTACTATTTAAAAAATCATCACAGGTGACAAATATGCTGTAAACAACTAGTGCATAATATTGAGAAAGGAGGAAACCATGATAACATGGAGGCACAATTCTGACCATCTAAGCATTATTTTTAAGCTTTTCCAGCCCTGGAATTGCTATTCCTCAGCAAAAGAAATCTCCCTGTGACACTTGGGGAAAAATGTCACGTAAACGGTAAACTATCTGGCCCCATTTCCCATAGGCGTGGTTGACCATTATCCTTTTGTTTACAATTTATTTTTGTGTGGTTAAAAAAAGCATTTGTGTCCTGGGTGTTTGAATTTCGTAAATAAGTTTATCCACCAAGTTATCTTTAAGAGTTCCCTGTGCAAATGCAACCGATTTGGGAAAGCCCCGTTTCAGAGACAGCAGAACAACTGCCCTTATCAAGTGTGAACTGAGAAAGACATAGGGAGGCCTTTTCCAGGCTAAAAATAGACCTAGAACTCGGCGTATTTTAGCTTCGGGACTTTTTACAAACTGTCTGGCAAACCAGCACATTATTATTTTATGAATAAGGCATCAGCGTTCCTTTTAAATGTTCTAGCTTCAGGCTGTTTTACTTTCGTGCAAAAAAAAAAAAAAAGAAAAAGGAAAAAGGTGAATTATTTATGAAAATAGGCATGGATATCATATGATAATACCCTCAGTTCTCGCAGGGAGTAAAATTCTCTGCGCTGGTGTTTCCACGGGCGCGCTGAGCGGGAGCACTCTGAGGATGTGGCTGGCAGCTGAGATACGGTGTGTGATCCCGGGGGAAGAGTCAAGGCTTCTCCACCTCACTCTTGCTCTCTCAGCCTCCTTCCCTTCTTGCCTCCTGCTTCCCTGGCCCCCTCCCATCTCCACCCCCGCCACCCCTCCCCTCCCCCCTCCTCACTCCCCCCTTCCTCCTCCTCTCTTCTCCCTCCTCCCTCCCCCTTCCCCCTCCTCCCCCCCTCCCTTCCCACTTCCCCTCCCCGTCCCTCCTTCTTTTCCTTCCTTCATTTCCTCCCTCTTTCCCTCCATCTCGCTCTGACAAACTTCAGAAAGCAGAGTGTGGAAATTCTTGCCAACTCAAGTGTGGTCAGCAAGCTGGTTTTATGGAACTGTGCGTATTCAAGTTGTTCACCCTCTGTCAGCCTCAGTTTCTTCATCAGTGAAAGGAGGCACTAATGATATTTTCTCCCTAGGCCTGTGATGAGGAGTAAAGGGGACAGATATGGAAAGCGCCCGACAGTGAGCAAACAATAAACATTAGCTGCTATCAGAGCCTGCCTGCTGGGGAACCCACAGGGTGGAGTGTGTAGCTGGGTGGAGATCCCAGCACCTGAACAGGGAGAGGGTGGGTTAGGCGACCAGCTCTTCCTGGTCTGTCCAGGACCGACTGGTTTATTTTTTTTTAACTTTCAATCTGTATCAGAATTGTTTTTCACTGTGGCAACATTAGCTTATAACATGTTTCACGTGTACTGCATTATATTGCTACCTCATCCCTACAGGGTGCTCACCACCAAAAATTTAGCTTCCTTCCATCACTATATAGGTACCTGGTTTCAAAATGGAAAGTCCTGGGCTTTCCTGGTGGCTCAGTGGTGAAGAATTCACCTGCCAGTGCAGGAGACACAAGTTCGATCCCTGGTCTGGGAAGATCCCACCTGCCGCAGAGCAACTAAGCCTGTGAGCCAGAACTATCGAGTCGGTGCTCTGGAGCCCGCGAATAACAACTACTGAAGCCCGCGTGCCCTAGAGTTCGTGCTCCACAGCAACAGAATCCACTGCAAAGAGAAGCCTGAGCACCGCAACTAGAGAGGAGCCTGCACGGCAGTGAAGACCCAGCACAGCCAAAAAGAAACAGATCAATACGTCAACTTAAAACAGAAAGCCCTGCACCGTGGGAGCCTCCAGAGCAGCCTCGCCGCTGGCTGATCATACTCCTGAGTCAGATCGGGTCGACTCTGTCCTCTTCCGGTCTTCCCTCTTCTCATCAGAGCCTGTGTCACGGGGCCAGAGCTCCAGCATGTGTGAGGTTACCTGTTCCGGGGATTACAAGAACACTCACTCACCTGGCGCACAGAAAGGGGAGGGGACAGCCGCCTTACCTGCCGGGAACCAGCTCTGCGGGACCGCCTCCGCCCGCCTGGCCACTTGGTCATGGACTACGTGACCCAGTGACCGAGAAGTGAGGCATCTCCCTACATCTGGCCACCTGCCTCCCCTTGGGGGGCTTCCCCCAGACCTCCCAGCTGACCCAGGAGAAATGGGAGGAAAGGGTGCAAGCACTGAAAAGGGAAAGAAATACAATTCCTTTTATTATGCCATCCTCGGCAGAAACTGTGTGTAAGGAACTCCATTTTATTTTATTTCTTTTTTAGCTTTTTATTTTATACTGAAGTATAGCCAGTGAACAATATTGTTATAGTTTCAGGCGCACAGAAAAGGGCTCAGCCATGCAAATACACGTATCCATCCCCCCAGACTCCTGTCCCATCCAGGCTGCCACATCACATGTAGCAGAGTTCCATGTGCCGTGCAGCAGGTCCTGGTTGGTTACCCATTTTAAACATAGCAGTGTGTACACATCCATCCCCAACTTCCTAGCTGTCTCTTCCTCCCCTCCTGGTCACCATAGCTTCCTTCTCTAGGTCTGTGAGTCTCTTTCTGTTTCGTAAATAAGTTTGTTTGTATCACGTCTTTTTAGATTCCGCATAGAAGGGAAGTCATATGATGTTTTTGCATCTCTGACTTACTTCACTCAGTATGACAATCCCTAGGTCCACCCATTTTGCTGCATATGACATTATTTCATTCTGGTAACCCTAAGTTTGTTCTCTAAGTCTGTGAGTCTGTTTCTGTTTTGTAAATAAGTTCATTTTTATCATTTCTTTTTAGCTTTAAAGAAGCCCATTTTAGAATTTGTCTTGAACATAGCATTTCCCTGATATTCCAGGAGTATGTTTTGTAGCAATGACCGGGACAGGTACAAAGGAGGTTTGGAACAGGGTCACAGAAGTTTCTCTAAGCCAGCACTATTTTTTAAATGCCTTCTGAGATTCACAGCACTGTGCCTGAGAAGAGGGCATTTCCCAGGGCTAGGGCAGGGAAACAGACCACAGAGGGCTGCTGGCAGGACTGAAGGAATGCGTGTATGAGGTGGAGCCTGGCCCACAGCGGGCACCGTACGAATATTAGTTCCCCATCAGAGCTTCTCCAGCAGTGATTGTATGGTACACATAAAATCCACTACCTGCTCCCCCTGACCCTTTTCTCTTGGGTCTGGACACTTTATTTACAAGTGATTCAATTACCAGCCAGTAGGTCTTGCCTTCAAATCAGAATGGCTTTTGTCAAGACCAGAGGCCATGAGTCACGTGCTTCTTCCCTCCCCACGGTGCCCAATGAGTGAAATAACCGCTGCTCTCACAAGGAGCCCCCCAGAAGACATAATCAGGAAACGAGGAGAGACGGCCCAGTCACCGTGGGGTCTCCCCGCCCCCTCCGGGTTTCCTGCTGAGCGGCCTCCACTTCTTCACCACAGGTGCCCTCCAGGAAGATGGCTGGTCACCTGCTTCTGCAAACTGGAGTAGAAATAACCCCCCCGAAGCCTATAGGCACCCCTCCCCAAGCCAGTCCTTCTTCCCATGGCCCAAGCTCACATGTCCTCCTCAAGTCCCTTAAACTGAGAAGCTGCTGGGAGCGCGAGTTTTCAATCTGTAATGTAGAGTTGGAAGGTTAAGTGCGATTATGCATGTAAAGCTCAGCGAATGCTGGCCATTATTACCTGGAACTTCTTCACTCCCTTTAAGTCTGTCCTTAAAAATTATTTCTGATAAAGAGAGTCAGATGTGGGTGTCGGGCAGAAACGGAGAGAGACTGCTCTGGGTTTCTTGAGTCCACCTTTCCCATTTTCCTTACTTAACGCTCTGATGTCTGATCTTTGGTCATCTCTGTAGACCTTCCCCTCAGAGTTATATTAAGAAGGGGATTCATGTCATTATCCATTTCAGGCAACAAAATAGTTCAGATTTAAAATATATACTACAAGTTAAAAAAGAAATGCAACATTAATACAAGGTTACTGCAGAGACTAGAATATTCTGGAAAGGAAAAGAAGAAAATATAAATGCCCAATATCTTGGACGGTAAAGAATCCGCCTGCAATTCAGGAGACCGGGTTCGATCCCTGAGTTGGGAAGATCCCCTGGAGAAGTGAATGGCAACCACTCCAGTATTCTTGCCTGGGAAAATCCCATGGACAGAAAAGCCTGGTGGGCTACAGTCCATTGGTCCCTAAGAGTCAGACTCAACTGAGCGACTGACACTTTCACTTTCACACTGACCACACACTTAAGGATAGTTTCTGTTTACATGTTGATATATTTCCTTCTAATAATTTTTTATGAGCATCCTTCCATTTTAAGTCAGTTGTTACAGGCGTGCTAAGTCACTTCAGTCTGACTCTTTGTGATCCCATGGACTAGAGCCTAGCAGGCTCCTCTGTCCATGGGATTCTTCTTGATCCAGGGATCAAACTCATGTCCCTTATGTCTTCTGCATTGGTAGATGGGTTCTTTACTGCTAGTGCCAGCTGGGAATCCCTGTTCATCCCAGGGAAAAGAGAACGTAGATCTTTTGAAGGATTAGGTTACTTGCTTGAGATCCATTTCCTCAGGGCTGACATATGTGAAACCAAGAGTCGGTGCCAGTTGCCCATGGTTGTTCCTGCTCTGAATCCAAGGAATCTAGATTATTAACTCAGGTAGCTAGCTTTGCTCTACCGTGGCCGTCCCTGGAGGTGTCCCATGCAGGGTATTGGAAACTCTCTCTTGCGTATTGGTGAGACTTGAAGGCTGGAAAAACAATTTTATCGTTAAGTATTTTCAGTTATTGCAATGTTCCTTCTTCATGCTCTGATATCTTAATAATTAACATATGCTGACCATGTGCCATTTCTTTGATATTGTGTTAATCATGTTTTAAGTGTTAACTCATTTAGTTCTGAAAATCCTCTCATCAGACAGGTTCTCTTATTATGTGTATTTTATTGGTGAGGAAATGGAGGCATAACAGGTTTATGGGACTAAATTACTTCTCTTATAGTTTCTCTGATCTTTTCCAGTCCTGTGGCCACTGCTGAGTTTTCCAAATTTGCTGGCATATTGAGTGCGGCACTTTAACAGCATCACCTTTTAGGATTTTAAACAGCTCAGCTGGAACTCCATCACTTCCACTAGCTTTGCTCATAGTAATGCTTCCTAAGGCCCACTTGACTTCACACTGCAAGAGGTCTCATTTCACATGCTAGCAAGGTAATGCTAGCATGGAAGGATCTTGATCCTTCAAGCTAGGCTTCAGCAGTATGTGAACCAAGAACTTTCAGATGTAGAAGCTGGATTCCTAAAAGGCAGAGGAACCAGAGATCAAATTGCCAACATTCATTGGGTCATAGAGAAAGCAAGATAATTTCAGAAAAACATCTACTTCTGCTTCATTGACTACACTAAGGCCTTTGTCTGTGTGGATCACAACAAACTGGAAATGATGTCATGTCATGTCTCATGAGTACATCATGAGAAACACCAGGCTGCATGAAGCACAGGCTGGAATCAAGATTGCCGGGAAAAATATTAATAACCTCAGATATGCAGATGATACCACTCTAATGGCAGAAAGTGAGGAGGAACTAAAGAGTTTCTTGATGAGGGTGAAAGAGTAAAGTGGAAAAGCTGGCTTGAAACTCAGCACTAAAGAAAAAACTAAGATCATGGCATCTGGTCCCATCACTTCATGGCAAATAGAAGGGGTAAAAGTGGAAGCAGTGACAGATTTTCTTTTCTTGTGCTCTAAAATCACTGTAGACAGTGACTGCAGCCATGAAATTAAAAGGCACTTCATCCTTGGAAGGAAAGCAATGACAAACATAGGCAGCGTATTAAAAAGCAGAAACATCACTTCGTTGACAAAGGTTCAGTTCAGTTCAGTTCAGTTCCTTAGTTGTGTTTAACTCTTTGCAACCCCATGGACTGCATAATGCCAGGCCTTCCTGTCCATCACCAACTCCTGGAGCCTACTGAAACTCATGTTCATTGAGATGGTGATGCCATCCAACCATCTCATCCTCTGTCCTTCCCTTCTTCTTCTGCCCTCAATCTTTCCCAGCATCAGGGTCTTTTCTAATGAGCCAGTTCTTCGCATCAGGTGGCCAAAGTACTGGAATTTCAGCTTCAGCATCAGTCCTTCCAATGAATACCCAGGACTGATCTCCTTTAGGATGGACTCGTTAGATCTCCTTGCTGTCCAAGGGACTCTCAAGTCTTCTCCAACACCACAGTTCAAAAGCATCAATTCTTTGGCACTCAGCTTTCTTTATAGTCCAACTCTCACATTCATACATGACCACTGGAAAAACCATATAGCCTTGACCACATGGACATTTGTTGGCAAAGTAATGTCTCTGCTTTTTAATATGCTGTCTAGGTTGGTCATAACTTCCCTTCCAATGAGCAAACGTTTTTTAATTTCATGGCTGCAGTCACCATCTGCAGTGATTTTGGAGCCCCCCAAAATAAAGTCTGTCACTGTTTCCATTGTTTCCCCATCTATTTGCCATGAAATGATGGGACCAGATGCCATGATCTTAGTTTTCCGAATGCTGAGTTTTAAGCCTACTTCTTGACTCTCCTCTTTCACTTTCATCAAGAGGCTTTTTAGTTCCTCTTCACTTTCTGCCATAAGGGTGGTGTCATCTGCATATCTGACAAAGGTATGTATAGTCAAAAATATGGTTTTTCCAGTAGTCATGTATGGATGTGAGAGTTGTACCATAAAGAAGGCCGAGCGTTGAAGAACTGATACTTTCAAATTGTGATGCTGGAGAAGACTCTTGAGAGTCCCTTGAACTGCAAGGATATCAAACCAGTCCATCCTAAAGGAAATCAGTCCTGAATATTCACTGGAATATTGATGCTGTAGCTAAAGCTCTAGTGCTTTGGCCACCTGATACGAAGAGCTGACTTATTGGAAAAGACCCTGATGCTGGGAAAGATTGAAAGCAAAGGCAGAGGATAAGATGTTTAGATAGCATCACCGACTCAATGGACATGGCTTTGAGCAAACTCTGGGAGACAGTGAAGGACACAGGAGCCTGGCGTGCTGCAGTTGATGGGGACACAAAGAGTTGGACACAACTTAGTGGCTGAACAACAACAACATCCTAAAAATACTAACTCAATTAGAAACAAAGTAATAAATGTGTTAACATTGACACATGGTTATGAAAATAACTATATTTTCTTTAAAAACTCAGAAGAGTGGCATTGTTTTAACATTTTTTTGGTAAAACTCCTTAATGTCTGACAGTAGAAAATAGGTAGGTTTGCACATTCACTTTTGAATTCATTGTATTGCAATTTGTTGTTTGGGTTGAAAAAAAAAAAAAAAATTCCAGCCTTGCCCTGACATGCAGTTAGAAAAGGGAAGGGGACTTTAATAACCTTTTCAGATAGTATGGATATACTCCTTTAATTTCACACCAAAATTTGTGAGCAGTAGTTTCTTAAAGATTAGTTTTACTGTGAAGTCTGGAACCATATCAATGAAATTTTGTACTCTGTTTCCTTGAAATCCATTGGTCTATCTTGCACTTTGAATGGAACTTTCAACCAGATATAATTTTGTAACATTGTGCTTTGGCCATGTAGAAAAGAACTGGCTTGCTGACTTAAGCAGATCTTCCAAATTTTGACATATTTCATTATATAATATAAAAGATACCACCAAGCTCATCAGAAAAGTCTTGCAGTATTAGGAAGTTGTTCAGCTCACAGCAGAAAGTCTCCTAATTGACAAGTTTTTCCTCAAAATTCAGGTTTTAGCTTGAAGGTTTGAATTTTATCATTGGCTACAATACTATCAGTAACTATCCTTGAAATGACAGACTCATTCTTGTTCATTTTTTGAGAAAGTGCTCTCCAAAGACCTGGGACTTCCCAGGTGGCGCTAGTAGTAAAGAAACCTGCCTGCCAAGGCAGGAAATATAAGAGATGCAGGTTTGATCCCTGAGTCAGGAAGATCCCCTGGAGGAGGAAGTGGCAACCAGTTTCAGTATTCTTGCCTGGAGAATCCCATGGACAGAGGAGCCTGGAAGGCTCCAGTCTATAGGTTGCAAAGAGTCAGACATGACTGAAGTGACTTAGCAGGCACTGCCAAGGACCAGGTCTGAAGTTTGTCAGGCACTCTTGATTAACAGTGACATTCCATGAAAAAAGTGGCTAGTTCAGTTTACAGCTCTAACAATTGCATACGTGCTTTATCTGGAGAGAGTCATCATGGCTCAGATTGCAGCAATAGTGGTTTATGCATACTTCTCATTTCATCACATCTGACAGCAAAATGTTCCCTTCTCAAGGGTCAGGGTTTAATCATTTCATGACTCTATCAAGGACACAATAAAGTGAAAGTGACTCTTTTTTTCCTGCTGTGCATGGTCATAAGGAATGCAATTACTATGAGTATAGTTTGTCTTAATTCATGCTAAAGCATCAGTTTTCATCACAATAGCTTTTGTCATCAATGAAAAAGCCAAATAGCATCTTACTGTTATTAAAGCATTCGTTTTGACTTTGCAGTTTCCCTGGAAGGGTCTCAGGGACCCCAGGAGCCCTAGACGACACTTTTAGAACTTCTGCTTTAGCTTGCCGTTGATTCTAGAGGCAATCCAACATGCTTCCAATAAACTCTGTTTTCCTGAAATCAGCCCAAGTTGCTTTCTGTTACCAGTCACCAGTGTTCCATGTTAAAAATATTATTGTTTGTGGCTAGTCGTGAGAAATGAAGCATTTCCTGCCCTATCGGTAAGTAAGGATGTCACAGTCATCAGCAATTGCAGACCTCCAATATGAGCTGGTGAGCCCTAAGGATACCCAGGAAGGAGAAGAAAACCCGCCTGCTGACAGGCATCAGCCTGCCACACCCTGCTCACTCCCTACAGTGAGCCCCAAGGAAGTTCAGGATGTAAAACACACAGGATACTGGCCCCAGAGAGATGAGGTGCATAGAAAAGGAATGATTTCAATGAGCCCAGACTCTTGCATCTTTCCATACACAGAGAAGTGCTAAATTCCTTAACTTGGGAGATCTGGTTCTCTTTAATCAACAATCATCTTTCGACATTCAGACTCCCTGGACTTTATGGCAAAACCTCTACATAACCTGGCTCCTTCCCTCACCCCTTCAGAGCAGTTCTCCCAGGGTCACTTCAGATGCTGTCTCCTGGGCTTAAAGTCCTAAAAATTCCCACTGAATAAAACATAACTCTCAGCTTTTAGATTGTGCATATTTTTTAAGTCGACAGTTGATTCAAAACGTTTAAGGAACTTTGGGGCAGTTTATAAGTAAGTTCTTCATTGTGATGATTTGCACAGCAAGTAATCAGGAAGAAGGAAAGGTTCTAAAGTTTCACTTTACTAAAATAATCTAACATTTATGTACATTCTTGGTGGTAAGTTATGTACATTCTTGGTGTTGTTATGTAATTCTTGGTGTTAAACAATTAAGCAAGTCTACCCCAGTCCATGAATTGTGGCAAAAGAAAGATAAGGAGACAAATGTTTTCTCCCTTCTTAGGGACAATTCCAGGGACCTTTCTGAGCTAAGTATGACAATCCTCACTTTAGACATTAAAGACTTGGATTCTGTGGGTAAGTTTTCAGCCAAGGCCACTCAGTGGTCAAACCTCTTATCCTGAATAGAGGCTCCAAAACCCAGGACTTCTTTAACTCTCCATGCAGGGATTTCTGATAAGGACAAAAATCTAAGCCTGTGATATCTGAGGTTTATGCCTTAGAGGGCAGTCCTGCAAAATCATGGACATCACCGGTGGTTCTTTAAGAAATTTCTTTTCTGAATTCTGTCATGATGATATGATAAAATGCTGGCTCTCTATCAGCACAACATTTTTTGACATAAAGTGGTATTTTAGAGTTGGAAGAGACCTAAAGCTTGTGATCTCTCCAAATTTCTCACCACTAGGGCATGCTGGACTATTCAGTATGCATTTCAAATAGTACCTCCTGGGTGTTGACTTCTGATAACCTGCTTGCTGTTCATCCCAGTAAATCAAAACATACCACATTATAAGTGACAGGCAGCTTTGTGTGTGTGTGTGTGTGTGTGTGTGTGTGTGTGTGAGAGATTCAGCCATGCTTGACTCTTTGCGACCCCATGGACTGTAGCCCACCAGGCTCCTCTGTCCATGGAATTCTCCAGGCAAGAATACTGGAGTGGGTTGCCATTCCCTTCTCCAGGGGCTCTTCCCAACCCAGGGGTTGAACCTGGGTCTCCTGGCAGCTTCTTAGATGTCCCCAATGATCCTTGCTTCCTGATACTCTCACCCTTGTATATCCCCTTCCCCTTGTGATGAGATCTGTAACTTGCTTCCAACCAACAGAATACAGCAAAGGTGTTGGGATGTCACTTCTGTGGTCAGGTTTCCTAAGACAACGATTTTGGTCTTGCTAACAGAGTTTCTCCATTGCCTTCTAGACTTACATATTAAAAAAATATATTTATTTATGGCTGTGCTGGGTCTTTGCTGCCGCACACCAGCTTTCTCCAGCTGCAGTGACTGGAGGCTGCTCTCTAGTTCTGGTGCTTTGGCCTCTCATTGCGATGGTTTCTCTTGTGGCAGAGCATGATTTCTAGGACATGTGGGCTCAGTCGTTGTGGCTTGCAGGCTCTAGAACTTGGGCTCAGCAGTTGTGGAACGTGGGTTTCGGTGCTCTGCGACACGTGGGATCTTCCCAGACCAGGGATGGAAGCTGTGGCCGCTGAACTGGCAGGTGGACTCACGACCACTGGACCAAGGAAGTCCGAGACATGCACGTTTTGATGAGGCAAGCTGCCATGCTGAAAAGGCCACATGGTAAGAACGGTGGGCAGGCTCTGGTCAACAGCCAGTGGGGAACTGAGGCTTTCAGTCCAGTAGCTCATGAAGAGCTGAATCTGGCCAAAAACCACTGATTGAGCTTGGATGCCGATCCCTCCCTAGTTGCACCTTCAGATGAGACTCCAGCCACCAGCAGCCACCCCCGCACCCAACACCTTGACTGCACCTTTGTGAGAGACCCTGAAGCAGAGGACCCTGCTAAGCTATGCTCAGATTCCTAAACCACAGAAACCCTGATAAAATATGTGTATGTGTTTTATGCTGAGAAGTTTGGGGATAATTTGTTAGGCAGCAATAGCTAACTGATACATTGTATTATATTTTATTTACCTGTTGCTTTTTTATAAAATAGGACCAGGAGTGAGCTGTTTAAGATCACTGAATACTTGTCGTGTCATCAGAGAGCTTCTGGCCAGGATCCAGCCTCATGCTGAAAGGAGGGATCTGAGGCCTGCAGGATAGTTCCTAGTGATCCAGGAAGGCCTTCTGTGCCCTCCATCAGTTCCCACCTTTGGGCCTCACACTGGAACATCCACAACTATCTTTCTCCACTGAAGTATCATCTAGCTTGCAAACCAGAGGCAGCAAGCCAATTACTCCCCGGGGGCTGAAACTTCAACCTAGGAGAAAGACTATTCTACAGCAAAGGTACAAAGGCAGGAATGCACACTGGGCTTCTGTGGGGCGCAGATGGTAAGGAATCCACCTGCAATGCGGGAGACCTGGGTTGCATCCCTGGGTTGAGAAGATGATCCCCTGGAGGAGAGCCTGGCAACCCACTCCTGTATTCTCACCTGGAGAATCCCATGGACAGAGGAGCCTGGCGGGCTACATACAGTCCATAGGGTCCCAAAGAATCAGTCACGACTGAAGCTACTTAGTACCAGCACAATCCAGTTCAGAAGCAGAGGTGAAAAATGTCTGAAATATCGAAGCCATGAGATAAGAAACTCTTACGAACAAAGAAGTTAATTGGGGAGATGCTGAACTATAAACGCATGCAGTGCACAGGGCATTCGCCCGCACACTTCATTCACTTCGGAGGCTTCAGTTTCCGCCTCTGTAGAATGAAGTCTTTGATTCTCTGTCTGGCACAATCTGAGTTGCTGGGAGCTGAATCAATTCTTAAAGAAGGGTAACAGCAATACCTGTCTCCTAAGGGGGCTGATGATATCAAATAGATAAAATGTGCAACGTGCCGCACAGCTCCTGGCGATTGCTGCTTCTCCCAGGGTGTCCCGGGTCCCCGGGGAACAGCGCAGCCCGCACCCGGCCTGGTGGCCTGCCCCGCCCACGTGGGGCCGCGGCCCGTCGAATGACTCGGTGCAACGTGTTGGTGGCGGCGGCGGCCGCGGCCACGGGCGGCGCGGACTCTTCCGGGCGCCGCAGCTTCCTGCCAAGCACCGCGCAGCCGCCTGGCTCCGCCGCGGGAGGACCCGGGGCAGGCCTCGGCGCTGCTGCGGGACTCGGGGCTCCGCCGCGCGCGCCCAGCCCGGCCCCCGCGCCGCCCGCCCGCACCATGCGCGCCGCGCCGCCTCCCGCGCGGCTGCTGCCGCTGCTGCTGCTGCTCGCGCTCCTGGGCGCGCCCGCCGCCCGCGCCAGCCGAGCCCAGTCCGCCGGCCCTCCGCAGCCCGGAGCCGAGCGCCAGCCGCGGCCGCCGCCCGGCCCAGGGCCCGGGAACGCCACCGGCACCGGGTCCGGGGAGGCGGCGGGCGGCGGCGGCGGCGGCGGCTCCAACAGCAGCGGCGACGCCTTGGTGACCCGCATCTCCAGCCTGCTCCGCGACCTGCCCACCCTGAAGGCGGCCGTGATCGTGGCGTGCGCCTTCACCGCCTTCCTCATCGCCTGCCTGCTGCTGCGAGTCTTCAGGTGGGTCCGCCGCCCCGCCGCCCCGCTGTCACCGCGCGCCCGTGGCATCAGCGCGCACATCAGACGCTCCGGCCCGGCGCCTGGCTGCGCTTGTGCTACCCTGGGACCCCCGGCCCTGCCCCGCAGGCTTTTTCCCTGTGGCACACTAGGAGTTTTCTCCCGTTTGAACGATCCGTGTACCCATATGTATATATACAGATACGTGATCAGCCACTCAGTCATGTCCTACTCTTTGCGACCCCACGAACTGTAGCCCACCAGGCTCCTCTGTCCATGGAATTCTCCAGGCAAGAAGACTCGAGTGGCTGGCCATGCCCTCCTCCAGGGGATCTTCCCGACCCAGGGATTGAACCCGCGGTTCTTAGGTCTCCCGCATAGGCAGGTGGATTCTTTACCATTAGCGCCACTCGGGGAGGCCCATAATACATGCATATGCACACGTAAAATTATACATATATAAAATATTGAATTCCTTTTAACTTTCTACTAATGCTTAACACTAACAGTAGTGCTTCGAATTCTGACAGCCTTACACAGATCTTATTTTTATACCGATTTCACAGATGAAACATTTTCAGGAGAGGCAAGGTGGCTTATCCAAGTAAACTCAATGGTGGAAGTAGGATCGGAACCCAGGTCCACCTTACCCACCTTGCTACCCCACCCTCTGTTTCCTTTGAGGGTCCCTGACGTGCCACCTGCTTTTTTTCTTTTCTTTGGTTCTGCTACCAAAAGAAGCAGTGTCGGTCGGGTGGGCTGATCCCAGGATACCGGTTGGAGGCACACTTTTTTGAGCCAGAGAGTTGGAGCCGGGCTCCAGGACGTTTGGTGGCCGTTGGTGGCCTCAGTGACTTTCTGCCTACCTCTGTGCCTGAATGAACTATCGCAGTGAAGATTCGCAGGGATGTGAGAGATCTTAGAGCGGCTGTTGTAGGTTGCTCAGGTTCAGGGAGAAAGTGTTTGAGTAGGGCGCTGGAGAGGGCTGCAGGCGATGCAGGGAGGGCTGCATTTCCCCCCATGGCTGGGAAATTCTCGTTTTGCAGGAAATGAACCAAACGTATCCTGTTACTCAGGCGGGCCTCCCGGAAATCTGGGCGTATGTGTGTCAGTTTTTCACAGCCTGTTCCCTCCCCTTCCGAGTTTACACAGAGTGCTTGGGTGTTTGATCAGCTGTTGGAGGTTTGGGGCCAGGGGCTTGCGAGCATTTTCAGGGCAGGAGCAGAAACCAGATCTGCAAAGGCAGGGCTGGGAGCTGCCCTTTGAGGTTTGCTCTTGGTCGCTGTGTGACTTGGAGGCAAGGTGTTTCTTTGTGGGTCCACAGGATTAAATCTGCCTGTGGTCCTGAAAAAATGGAGAAGGGGGCACTGTGGGCCCACATTTCCCTCCTCCGTCCCCTCTCCTCCCCTCTCCTGGCTCCGGCCACATTGTTCCTCTCTGCTGATCCCGTGATCCCCTCTGCGCCCCATCCTTCCCCCTGCCCTCCTTCCTCTGCTTGCAAACTTCAGTGGCTCCCTGTAGCCACTACCTGGGTGTGGCATTCGGGCGCCTTGAAATTAGCCCCAGAGCACCTTGAGGCCATCCGCCAGCCCTCTGGACTGCCTGTCACTTCTCTCCTTACACTCCCGGCTGCCGGCTTGTGGATTTTCCGCTCCTGGGCCTGGCCCTGCCGCACACTTGCCGTGACTGCAGGGCCCGGCTCCCACACCTCTTCCTCTGGGTCATTTTCTTGCACATCGGAGCCAGGAGGTCATTTCCCTTCCTGGCTGCCCCCAGCCCCAACCTTGTTCATCCTCCAGACGGCCCTTTTCACGTCAGGCTGGTGACTCCCACGCTCAGCAGACGGTCCTGGAGGGTGGGCACGTCCTGTCCCGTGCCCAGGCACGGCCTGGCCATCATCGGATGCGGCCGTCATCCTTTACTGCCTTCCTGATCTCTCAGTTGCCTTGAGCATGGATGCCCCAGAGCTGCTCTGAGCCTGGGGGTTTGAAACATTTTGCTCAAAATAGGCCGCCCAGCCCACAAGGCGGTGTACTTTTCCAGAAGGTATTTGAACTATTTTGCCAGTCTGCTCCTTATTACCCAGGAGAGTGGGGAGAACAGTCGGCAGCCTGCGGCCAGATGTGAGGGTGCGCATCTGAGCTGGAGAGGACGGGCCCTTGCTGGCCAGTGAGCTGACTGCGGAGAGCAGGTCTGACTTCTCAGGAGAGGCCGGTTATGGCTTTCTTGTGGGGTCAAGTTTCCGGGGGAACAGACGGCACCCTGGTCCTGATGTGGACGGGAACTTACAGCATCTGACAGCTGGGAAATGCCTTAATGGTAGACAGTCGGGCCCCATGTGCCCCTTGGTGGAGAAGAAAATTGAGTCTCAGTGACAGTGTTTGTCGCTCAGTCGTGTCTGACTCTTTGTGACCCCATGGACTGTAGCCCACGATGCTCCTCTGTCCCTGGGGATTCTCCAGGCAAGAATACTGGAGTGGGCTGCCATGCCCTCCTCCAGGAGATCTTCCCAACCCAGGGATTGAACCTGGATCTCTTGCAATGCAGGCAGATTCTTTACTGTCTGAACCACCAGGAATGCCCAGGGAGTGCAGTAAGTTATGCAGTAGATTCTAGAACAGTGCAAGCCCAGGGTCTGTTCTGTGACCTTTCCACGGGCCCCTGCAGGCTGCCTTCATCAGGCTCCTTGAAGGCCTGTTGCCCTGGCTGGGCACCCTCCTAGCTCCTTTGCCTGCAGTGAACACGTCCTGGCCATTCTGCCCCCCAGTCTCCCTGAGACGTCTCACCTGGGCCACATCTCTCCTGCGAGGCGCCCCCCACCTGCCCGTGCTTCCGGCTCACTTCGCTCTGTCTCAAGAGTCACAGCAGTGCCCTTCAGGCTGGTGTTCCCGCAGCCGACCTTGGCTCCACTCCCGCGCATCCCTTCTGCCCACCCATCCCCGCAGGCACAGGCTCCTTACTGTACCTACCAGCGGGCTTTTTGCACCTGGGGTCCCGCTCCCTCTCAAGCCTCCATCTCAGCCCTGCTGGCTGCCCCAGCCCTGCTGGACGTCCGGGGGTTCTCCAGGGCATCTTGTGGCCTTAGGACCACATGTCACTCTGGTCATCTTCGTCAAGTCCCCTCCGCCGTCAAGACTTCTTGACCAGCTCACTGCTCTTTGCCTGCCTGTGCGTCACCTCCTCTGAGAAGCCCCCCAGCCAGGGCCCCCTGGTGCTCCCAGAGCACACTCGAGATTTGAATTTTGTACTCGGGAGTCAAGAGCGTCACTGAAGGTCCCGGGGGAGGGCTCCTAAGAACAAGATTGGCCCGTACTCATCTGTGCCTCTCTAACGCCTCCTGGGGCTCCAAGCTGGCATCTAATACGGATATTTTTAGCAAATGAATGAACCCCTAAGTATTTTGCCTTGTTGGTGCTTCCCAGAATGTCTCTGTGATGAGCTATGTGGCTGGTGCAGGGAGCCTGTGAGGTAGGAGTTTGTTTGGATGGGGGCCACCATTTCCATGACGATGGATACGGAAAAGAGGGGAAGAGCGTAGTGCGTGTTATTGCTTATATAGAACCCCAGCCCACGTGTCTGTTTTCCCTGAAGGAGTCACTTTACCAGACAGCAGAAAGAATATGGATCCAAGGAAACTGTTAAAGTTAGAAGCAAAGAAAGGTATATACTTTTTATCAAGCAATTCCATTTCTAAGGTACACACATTGTTTACTACGTTATCTATTCTTTGCTTCAAATTTTATTACTTCAAAGAGGAAGCAAAGAGGCATGACCAATGAAGTTCAGAGCAGTTCTGTTTAATAGTGAAAATGTTTAAGTAAGCTTGGTATCTAACAGTTGGTCACATAAATTATGGTAGTCTTTATAACGGAATACTGTGCAGCTGAGAAAAATGATGTTGGTATAACACTATATACTGTTAAGTGGAACAGGTTGCTAAAAGCATGTGTAGTATGAGCTCATCAAATAAAGAAATTTGTGTATATGAATGTGCAAAGAAATTTTTGTGTGTATACATGTGACTGTGGGAGATACTTTAAAAATATTTTTTAATTGGAGGATAATTGCTTTACAACTTTGTGTTGGTTTCTGCTGTACGTCAGCATGAATCAGCCTTAGGCATACATACGCCCCCTCCCTCCTGAACCTCGCTCCCACCCCCCACCCCACCCCAGCTCTCTAGGTTGGCACAGAGTGCTGGGCTGAGCTGTGTTATATGGCAGTTTCCCACTGACTGGCTGTTTTACACACGTAAACATAATGTATACGTTTCAGTGTTACTCTCTCAATTCCCACACTCTCCTTCCCCTGCCGTGTGCACACGTCTGTTCTCTATGTCCGCATGGTTCTTTATTATTTATTATGTACTTATGGTTTATGATATATTTCTACATTGTCTGAATTTCCTTTCAATGAACATTTATTCATTTTCTGTCTGTGCATTCAACTGTTTGCTGCCCCCTGAAATGTGTTCTCCTGAGAGCCTGTGTAAGAGTCTGGGGTGGACCCCTCGCAGTGGGGCTTCTGGGTCCCAGGGGTGCTCTTAACTTGGTTTCCTCGAGGCTGTGTCAGCTTACCCTCCCACCCTCAGTATCTGGGGCTCTCAGATCCTCCCGCCATATCTGACGCTTAGTATTATCTCACAATATTTTCCAACAAAAAACAGATTTTTTCCTGGGAATGAGAACTTTCGGGGTCTGCTGTCTTAGCCCCTCAGGCGTGACTGGGCACCTCTCTGCTTGGTTTTGCAGATCTCCACTTCTTTCTGAGGTTGAGCCGCCATCTCTTCCCATTCATATTCTTTTTATAATTAAATTTATCTCCCATACGTATTAATCAATCTGATGTCCCATCCGCAGAATCATTTACAGCTTTTTCATGTATTGGAATCATTATGGAAAACTGTTTTAAGACTGGAGACAAACTTGGAGGAGGGAAAGGCAGTTTTAGTACCCGCTGGTGAGGGTACCTTTATGTGTGTATGTGCGTGTGTAGGTGTGTGTATGTGTGTACGTGCATATGTGTGTATGTGTATGCATGTATGTGCATACATGTGCATGCGTGTGCATTGCATATGTGTGTACATGTGTGCGCACATGTGTATGTGTGTGTCTATGTGTGTCTGTGTGTGTATGTGTGCGCGCGTATGTAGGTGTGTGTATGTGTGTACGTGCATATGTGTGTATGTGTATGCATGTATGTGCATACATGTGTATGCGTGTGCACGTGCGCATGTGTGTACATGTGCGCGCGCATGTGTGTACATGTGTGTGCACGTGTGTGTGTGTGTGTGTGTGTGTGTGTGTGTCTGTGTATGTGTGTGCATGTGTGTGTATGTGTCTCTGTGTGTGTGCAGTTCCACCTGGCTCACAGTAGACCCGCCCTCCTGGGTCTGTTACTGGTTACATGGCTATGAGAGCTGGAAGGAAATCAACAAAGAAGCTGTGTTTAGGAAGTAGAAAACTCCTCCGGGTTTGGATGTCAAGACACGTCTCATGGGGTTGCGTGGACTTGGGGATGACGCGTGTAAAGCCCAGTAGCTGCTGATCAGAACCGTTTGCCCTCCCCCGCCCCACACTCTCTGAGACCAGGTTCTACCCTTTGAGTGCCAGGGGGCATCTGACTTTACTCTGGTGTCTCACGAGCAAGGTGGAGACAAGTCGCAGAGTGCCTCCTGAGGCCATGCGCTCCTTCCCTCGTCCTGGGAAGCTCCCGGCTCTCTTGCCAGGCCAGGTTTCCCCCAAATCTCTGTTGGCTGCGTGCCCAGCCCCTTATTTCAAAAGCTCTGTAAAATCATCCTATCTGAAAGGAGGGTTTGTTTTGGTGCTTCCTGGGGGACGAGGAGGAAGACAAATTCTAGGTGATCTGTTATTGCCCAGCTGTCGCACTTGGATCAATGGCAAAGATACACGCCGTCAGAGCCTGAAGACGCTGGAACCGCGGGAGCTTAGTTAATTACTAAACCAGGCCTTTGAAAAGGAGCCAGAACATTTCCTGCTTCTCCTGGGATCCCCACATGTCCCATTGTTTGTCCCGAGAATGAAAGTTATTTAAGAGAAAATATAGAAGCTTAATACTTTCAGGATTTGGGGGCAAGTATTCTGAAATGTTTTTAGTTATTGCTTGTTAGTGTATAAATATTATTTTAATAAATTGGAGTTTGGGGCAGGGCCCTGGTTACAAAGTTAAACCCCTTTTTATGACTTTGGGTTTGTGGTGCTTGTGTAGCACCAGGAGGTCATTAAAAAAAAAATTTATTGAAGTATGATTGATTCTCAATGTTGTGTTTAATTACTGCTGTGCAGCGAAGTGACTCAGTTATACACATAGATATTCTTTATCACACTCTTTTCCATGTGGTTTATCACAGGCTATTGAAAACAGTTCCCTACGCTGTACCTTGTTGTTTATCAGGAGGTCCTTTTTAATTGCTTGGCTGAAGTTTTGAATTAAGGGGAGAGTGATAGCTCTGAAACGTATCTATCTTAGTTTTTGCTTTGCAAAATGATTTCCTTTTTTTTTCTTTGTTTTCCGGTTCTGTGGAGATAACACAGACATACCACACTATGTAAGTTTCCATGGACAGCATAATGACTTGATTATGTACATCATGAAATGATGACCACAATAAACATAGTTAACATCCATAATCTCTGAGAGATACCCAGAAAGGAAAGAGATAGTTTTTTTTCCTGGTAATGAGGAATTTTGTGGTCTACTCTCTTAGAGACTTGCCTGTCTATCACACAGCAGTGTTAGCTATAGGTGCGGTTCCTTCTCCATCCCCAGGACTTACTGGTCTTCTTGGAAGTTTGTACTTTGATCTAGTTCCCAGGGGTGTTTAATTTTATACACCACAGTGAAGAAACTGTTAAATAGGTCTGACCCAGTAAAAATCCAGATTAAAAGCAAAGAGGGGAGGGAGCATGCCCTTGATTGAGATTTCCACCAGGTTGAAAAAGAGACTGTCAACCAGAGTGAGGTAAGTTAGAAAGAGAAAAACAGATATAGTATAGTAATTCGTATATGCGGGATCTGAAAAAAACTGGCAAAGACGATCTTATTTACAGAGCAGAAGCAGAGACACAGATGCAGAGAAGGAAGAAAACAGATGCATGGACACCAAAGGTGGAAAGGGAGGTGGGGGGAATCGGGAGATTGGGTCTGGCGTATATACACTGTTGATGCTCCATATAATAGCCTCTGTTTTACACATGGTGTAAACGTCCCTGATGCTGGGAAAGACTGAGGGCAGAAGGAGAAGAGGGCCATCAGAGGATGAGATGGCTGGATGGCATCACCGAAACAATGGACATGAACTTGGGCAAACTTCGGGAGGTGGTGAGGGACCACCGTAACCTGGAGTGCTGCGGTCCGTGGGGTCCCAAAGAGTCAGACGAGACTGGGTGACTGATCAACAGCAACAGCAAAATAAACCAGATTGCTGCATAGTCAGACCGTACCGAGAGCTCTACCTAGGGCTCTGTGCTGACCGAAATGAGAAGAAATTAAAAAAACAGGGGGTACAGGTGTACATTTGACTGGTTCGCTTTGCTGTAACAGTGGAAACTAACGCCAACGCGGTAAAGCTTTTTTCCAATGAAAATTTAAAAGAAAGAGAGGAAGTCACGGCATGTGGGAGGAACAAGGTCTCTCAGTGTTTCTTTCCTGGGACGGATTCTGCCTGCTTTGGGGTCATTTGGCCCCAAATGACCAACTATGTCTATAGACCAAAATATGTCTATTTTATCTCCCAAATTCAAATCATCTGGCAGTTTCTGGGCATGGTTTTGGTTGTCATGTTGGGGAGGGGGCATTTTGTGGCTAGAGGTGATGCTGGTGGGCACCCCCAGGGCCCAGGACAGACCCGCTCAACAGAGATGCCAGCCCCAGACACCAGTGGTGCAGGTGGGCGCCTCCTGGTCGTCTCCGTGAGCTGGTCACCCGACTTTTCTGCTTCTGCTTCCCAGGGCTAATTAAAGTGCCTGCTGCTCAGGGCTATCGAGGTGTCTGCAGTGAGACCGGGTCCATCAAGTCCCTGGCTCACCTTTGAGCAGCCAGGTGTCTCCTATTATATTGAAAAAATGATCCTAAACACAGACGTAATTTGTGCCCAACCTTTTGGTCTTGCTTCTGCCAGTCAATGAGGATTCAGCCATGTGACCGGGATCATCAGACAGGTGCATCTGCTTCTGAGGCTTTCAGAAATGAAACTGGTGACTCTTTAGCCTGTGTGAGCCTCCCTGGACACTGAGGACCCCACATAGGGTCTGTCCCCCCCACTACTGAATTTTCCTGGGGATGGAGTGCCTCATGACTATCCTTATTAACAGGCCTGTGGGGCCCCAGGACCTGCTGCTGAGTTCTTCTATCAAATTGGAAAGGGACGAAAATCCCTCTTTAATTTGAACCTGAGCCCTCCGGATTAGCTGACTTTGCTCACAAACTCTCATGTCCACGTACCCATAGAGTCTGGGGGCTTTGCAAACACAGTCTCTTCTTGAGGTATGACGGGGCACCAGTAGGGGTGGGGTGGAGGTCTCCAGTGTCAATGTCTGCAGGAAATTCTGCAAGGAGAGTGTCTCAGGAGGGAAGCCCTCCAGCATTTAAGCAGAGAAGGTTTCATGGGCTGTGAGTGGAATTTGAGTTTTGTGGCTGATGTTTTGGTTCTGTTTACAAAGGGAAATTCTGCAACCATCAGTTTAGAATCATGTTGGCATGGTTTCACTTTTAAAAAATCTGGATTTAATCTAAGGCAATGTGCCAGGAATCCAGACTTCATCCCCAGGGTGCAGGGAGAAGGCAGTCCCTTCTCGTTGGCAGGTGTGGAACAGAAGAGGGGCTGTGGCAGAGCCTGGACAGGCTCCTCAGGCCTGGGAGGGCCTTGGGGGCTTGTAATCTCCGGGGTGTGGGGTTTCTTTGCACTCAGAACTCCACTGGTCTTGCTCCTTCTACCCAGAGTGCAGATGAGGAAACTGAGGCCCAGAAATGGGAAGGGTTTCTCATGCTCACTCAGTGAGTTTGCTGGAAGAGTAAGGCTCTAGACCAGGTGTGCTAATGCTCAGCCTGGTCCTTTCTAGGTCTCCAAGATGTGGTGGGCTTGGCTTTAGCCCCGTCATTTGGGTCTCCCTGGAGCTCAGCTAAGGAGCCAGCAGACAGCATGGCTGAGTGATGGAGAGATCCTTCCAGTGTGTTTAATGAGACCGAGTGTAGAAGGAAATGGCAACCTGCTCCAGTATTCTTGCCTGGAGAATTCCGTGGACAGAGGTACAGCCCATGGGGTCACAAAGAGTCGGACGACTGGGTGACTAACGCTTCCACTTTCACTGGAGGACTAGAAGTGGTGGAAGAAACAGTCAGGGTGAGGGGCTTCCAGTTCAGTTTGGGAGAGGGGACGATGCCTTTGTGTGATTTTACTTGGCAGGTTAAAAACAGTCCAATTCTGTAGGGAGTCATGTGTCAAAAGCAGTACTTGAGAAGTTGCTAAAGGACCTAAGAGCCCCAGGGAGTTTGGTGGGGGACACAGTGGTCAGGGAAAGGCATGTGGGGAGAAGTGAGGAGGATTAGGACTTGATGGGGTGAGAGGAGAAATAGAGGCTCTTCCAGGACCAGCTGGCCAAGCAGGTTTTGCAGTGGACAGTGTTTGCGAAAACGATCACTTGGAAGTCATGCTGACAATAATAATAATAGCAACTAATATTAAGCCCTTACTGTGTAGCAGGCTCTGTGTTACACACTTTATATGTTTCCTCATTCCTCGGAGTGTCCTGTCTGAATCCCGTTTGACAGATGAGTAAATCAAGGTGCAGAGTGATGGGGTGTCTTGCTCTCGGCCGCGAGGCTGGTGAAGGACAGGAGTCTGATTTCTTTCTTTATGGATTTATTTATGGCTGTGCTGGGTCTTCATTGTGGTGTGTGGGCTTCTCACTGCTGTGGCTTCTCTTGTTGCTGAGCGTGGACGCTAGACTGTGTGGGCTTCAGTCGTTGGGGGGCACAGGCTTAGTTGCTCCGCGGCATGTGGCATCTTCCCAGACCAGGGATGGAACCTGGGTCGCCTGTATTGGATGACAGATGCTCAGTCCTTGGACCACCAGGGGAGTCCCAGGGGTCTGATTTCTGATCCAACATCCTCCTCACCTTGGTGAGGGGGTGGTCTGGCAGGGGAGAAGGCTTGGTGAGAAAGAGGGTGACAGAAATGCCACAGAAATGCCAGCCACGCCGCTGGATGTCTCGGCCTGGGGTGGAGAGTTTGGGAGTGCTCTTGAGAAGTGGCTGGCCCTGAGTGGGGCTGGTGGTGGCAAGGGCTGACCCACTGCCGCGTGGCAGGGGCACAGGGATGCTGAGAGGGTCACTGAAGACGTGTGTCACAAGCACAGCGACCCCAGAATTTCCGGGCTGTGTGTGGGCCCCGTGGGTCCACCAGAGAGTCCCTCCTGGTCTTCGTGCTCCTGCCCGTGAACCAGCGGAGCTGCTCCGAGGGCCTTCCCCCCGCCTTTAGCCTCACTGCCCTTGCCTGGCACCTCCCGTGTGGGCAGAGTGGACCCAACCCTTTGCAAACACACTTGGGGAGCTGGAGGAAGGAACAGGTCTTGGGACATTTGCTGTTAGCACGTTTCACGTGACTCTCAAACAGGTCAGACTGGGGCACGCTTCTTTTTCTCTTGGATGGATGAGAGGTGGATCTGTCCCCCAGGGACTGAGGGAAGGAACGGGGAGCGGGTGGAGGCGTCACCCTAATGTTACGAAGAAGAACCCCAAGACCCGTCATTGAGCTGGTTGGGGTTCGCTGGCCTGTGTTGCCTCTGGTCCTGTGTGAATGGAAGCCCCAGGAACACGGGGCCTTCGGGGCTCCAGGCGGGTGTTGGGCTCGGCTGACGATGGTGTCACTTTGTTAGTCCCTCGCGGACGGTGCCAGGAGAGGAAAGGAACTGCTCGGCTGTACAGGTGACGACCAGCACCGCTTCATGGTGCTGGAGCTGCTGCTGAGCAGATCCCAGACCTCAGGTGACCATGCGTACCAGTCTGCCTCTCTGGGCCCATGATTTTAACTGTATTGTTCTCCATCACTCATGCGTGGCACCCAGGGCCAACTAAACCGTGGTCAGGAAGCTAAGTCAGAGGCTGCAGACTGATGGCCCACAGGTGTGTTTTTGTGTTTTGTTTTGATCAGCACAGCATTTTTGTTTTTTCTTAGAGTTGATTTGAAGTGTTTTAGGTGTACAGAAAAGTGATTTAGTTAAACACACACGCACACATCTGTATATTCTTTACCAGATTCTTTTCTGTTATAGGTTATCACAAGGTATGGTAAGTCCCCTATATATGAACCAAGTTGCAAACTTTCTTTAAAATGCAAGCGTGCATTTGCATGTCCAGTCACATCAGGCATGAGTGACACTGCAGCTGTCCCTCCATCTCCTGTTGCCGACGACACTTCAGCTCTCCCATCTCCCAGCTCCGCTCCCTCCTCCACCAGGAACTCTTCTGGCCGGCTCACTCCACGCCAGCCGCTGTAGGCCAGCTGTTGTACTGTACTCCTGTACTTTTCAAGGCCCTATACTGTAAGATTAGAAATGTTTTCTTTATTTTTTGTGTTAGTTTCTGATGTATTATTTGTGTGAAGAATATTATAAACCTATTGTAGTAAAGGGCTGTATCGCCGATTGTGTTAGTTGGGTCCTGAGGCTAACTTTGTTGGACTTATGAACAAATTGGCCTTACGTGCTCTTGAAATGGAACTTGTTTATATGTAGGGGACTTACTGTAGTGAATATAATTCCCTGTTGGTAACTGTTTGTTTTCTAAGTCTGTGAATTTATTTCTGTTTTGTAAATAAGCTAATCTGTGTCATTCTTTTAGATTCCACATAAACACACAGTGTTTTTAACAACTGAGATAATTGAGAACACTTCAAATTGGGAGTCTTCACATGAATATCCAGATCTGCTTTTTTCAACAGATGGGAATATTTATGGAAACACGCCGCCCCTGTAGTGAGTGAGAATAATGGTGTGCGGGGGTGGGGGGAGCTGGGTAGGTGCGATCCCATCTCATCTGGGTTTGCGAGGCCCAGTCTTTGACTTTTCTTGACCCCAGGGCAGAGCGTTGGCTGCATCGCGCCGAGCTGCTTCACTGCTTCCCTGGGCCTTCGGGCTCCGGGGCGTTTGCGTGATTCCTCTTGCTGGGGGCTGCGCTGGTGCAGTGAGCCCAGAGAGGTGGGGAGGGGAGGCCCTGGGTCAGGGGTCGGGCCTGACACCGACGCTCCTGTACCCGGAAGGCTCTGCGGCACCTGTGTTCTGCAGGGATGGCTGGAGCCCTGTTAGCGATGGGCTGCCCGAGGACCTACGCTCCTGCTGCTTTTGTCTCCTGTGACCGAGAGCCTCAAGTTGCCTCTCTGGAGCGGAGCCAGGTGAGATTCAGATCACCCTGGGCCTGGGCTCGGTTCAGCCGCTTTCGAAGGAAGGTGATGGGCAGAGCTTGGGGGCCGTGCCC
This sequence comes from Odocoileus virginianus, assembly GCF_023699985.2. Taxonomy (NCBI): domain Eukaryota; kingdom Metazoa; phylum Chordata; class Mammalia; order Artiodactyla; family Cervidae; genus Odocoileus; species Odocoileus virginianus. The sequence continues at coordinate 51,327,929 of NC_069689.1, forward strand.
CAGGCAGGATGGGGAGGAGGCCAGTGACTGGGAATTGTCCCTCAGCCCCCAGCCTTCCCTGGTGGCGCAGACGATAAAGAGTCTGCCTGCAGTGTGGGAGACCCAGCTTGGATCCCTGGCTCAGGAAGGTCCCCTGGAGGAGGAAATGGCAACCCACTCCAGTGTTCTTGCCTGGAAGATCGCTTGGATGGAGGAGCCTGGCAGGCTACAGTCCATGGCGTCGCAGAGAGTCAACACGACTGAGCGACTTCCCTTTTCACTTCCCCAGCCTTGGGTTTGCCACTGAGCCCGAGGTTGACGCCAGGCCGTTGCCCCTTCTTGGGAGATGTAGCACTGTTTTCGCTGTCTCTCCTACACCTGCTTCTTCCCGCCATGGTGGGGCTGGAAAGTGGGTTTGGGGGTCGTGTTCTTTCTCCAAGCTTGCTTGGCTGTCTCGGGAAGGCTCAGTTATGTCACGTCCCGAGGGAGAAGATGTAGGGTAGAGGTCGGAGGTTAGGCACTTCCCTGGTGGCCCAGCGGTTAAGAATCTGCCTGCCACTGTGGTTGATGCGAGTTTGATCCCTGGTCCGGTGACTAAAATCCCACGTGCACGTAAGTCCACGTGCCACAACCACTGAAGCCTGTGCGATTGCCCTGCAACAGAGACCCAGTGCAGCCAAAAACATTAAAAACAGGAAATGCCCGTGTCCTCAGGGCCTCGGAAGCTTTGGCCCAGCGTGAAGGCGGGCAGCTGACTCTCAGCAGCTGCTCGATTCGGCCTCTCCCTTACACATTCCGTTTTCATCTTCTTTATTAATTTTCCAAATGTCAAAGGTGGCGTGTTCCTTGGAACAAGTAGTGTGGTTTCAGCAGAAAGCTGGCCCTTGGGCCATAGAGCTGTTGACTTTACTGGACTTCACAGCGGGCACAGCTCGGGTGGAGGAGAGGCCAGAGATGCTGGGTTTGGTTCTTCCTGTCAGCAGGTGAGCAGGAGGCGGCAGGCAGCCTCTGGGTGGGATGGGGCCGTGGGGGGCGTCACGGGCCATGGGCCTCTCCAGGGAAAGGGTCTCCTGCCTGAGAGGCAGGCCTGACACACCCCTGGCCTGTTTAAATCTTTACCTGAATTACTGCCTTTGAATTTTATTTACTTGTTTATGTGTTTTAAAAATAGCTCATATTACATGGCTTGAAATTCATGAGGAGCCAGGGTGCCCAGTGACCAGGCTCCTTCCCAGCCCTGCCCCTGGGCCACCCAGCTTCCTTCTCCAGATGCTGTCAGCTTCTCGAGACTCTTTTGAGAGAGATTTTATAAATACAGAAATGAATGAATGTGGAAGATATGCATGCACACAGATATATCCATCTTTCCTGTTATTTTTTAGCATTTGTTTATTTGGCTGTGTCAGGTCTTACCTGTGGCACACAGGCTCTTCCTTGCGTCCTGCGGGATGTTTTGGCAGTGCGCGGATTCTCTAGTAACGGCACACGGGCCCCCGAGTGGGCTCCAGCTGTTGCAGAGCAGGGGTTTCAGTTGTTCCGAGGTTCGTGGGATCTTGGTTCCCCGAGCAGGGATCGAACCTGCGTCTCCTTATTGCAAGGCGGGTTCTTAACCACAGAACCACCAGTGAAGTCCCTCTCTTTCTCCTGTTTTTAATGACAGCTTCGTAAGATGTCACATGCCTTGCAGCTCACCCATTTAAAGTGCCCAGATCATGGTTTTGTAGTGCGTTCACAGAGTTGTGCGCCATCTCCTCGGTCAGTGGTAGAAGATCATTCCAGAAAGAAATGTGAGCTTGTTTTCACTCACTCCCTGTCTCCCTCCCACCCCCACCACGGTGAGATCTGCTCCTGGAAACCCAGCTGCACTTGGCAGGTGGCCAACATGGATACGAAATTCAGGTTCAAGGTGAGGACTTGGCCGGAGGCTCCCAGAGAGAGGAGTTGGAAGGACTGAGGTGGGGTTACGGCTCTGGATGCTCGGCCTGTGGATCTGATAGCTGTGCCCCCAGATTGAACTTCTGACAGGAGGTGAGCCCATCCGGCTTTGCGTTGTTCTGTGTGTCTTCGCAGGGGAGGCTGGGCGAGCAGGCCCCTGTCCACGCAGGTCCTCTGGGCTCCCCTCGAGTCCCAGCCTCCAGGGCGCATGGGGAGACCAGCTTCTGAGCAGCTGTCCAGCGAGCCTTTGAGTAAACAAACCCTCTGGCTGTAGGATTACATTTCAGAGGAAAGGAATTGGGACTTCTCCTCTGTCTTGTTAGAAATGTGTGTTTCAGCCCCAGTGGAAGGGTCCTTTGTCTCTTCTAGAGCTTCTCTGGTCTTGCTGGGTCCTGTGGAGCACAAAACTGGCATTTGTTTAAAACCACCGTTCGCTGTCTCTCTCTGGAGGCCTCCTGGTCTAGCAGGACCTGGCACCGGAAGAGAAAAATTACGGCCACAGAGGGGCGTGCTGTTTGGGTGTGCTGTTGAGCATGGGCCAGCCATATCATTTCTCATTTCCCTTCCTTGTTCCCTGAATCTCCCCCTTGTTGGGCAGGGGGTGCTGTGGCTGTTGTGGCAAGCTGCCCTCCTGCTGGTCTTCCCCCCTCCCCGCAGCTGCCCCCAGGTCCAGAGGAAGCAGGTCCGTAACTAGAGACACCAGGATAGGAACCCAAGTCTGACTCTGACCCGGGCCTCTGTCTAGAACCAGATGCTCCCTCTCGAGCTGTGTCCCAGAGGCCGACCCGCTGCCCCCTGGGGATCCTCGGGGGACTTCAGCTTCCCTGTAGCCACGTCCCCTTCGCCCTTTCCTCAGACCAGGGCGCTGATGAATAGCCCCCTGGGAAGGGGCTGTTGGTCATCTTGGAAAACCAGTTGACCGGTAGGCCCTGAACGAAAACTTGGACGGCATCGTCACTGAGATCCTTCATATGTATGGTTCTTTGCCTCTAGAACTAGAAACAAGGGTCTTGGGGTTTTAAAGGGCTTGACAAAATGGGAAAATTCTACTTACACGCGGGTTTGTTGTTAAAATGTGGGAGAATCAGAAGACGGTGTTTAGCATCACAGCTATGCCTGTGTTCCTTTGAGATCTGGTGACGGTCAGAGTTCCTTGATTGTGTGTGACTGAAAGCCCTGGCTGGACGGGCTTTGGTGACAATGAGGGTAGTTTGTTAATGTCAGGAGGGCTGGCATTGTAGGAGATTTGGAGCAGGGTCTCTGTCTCCAGTCTCTCCTGTACCATGTTGGTTTATTTTCCGTTTCTTTTAAAAAAAAACACACTTTTATTTGCATTTTTTTTTGTGGCATTTATTCCCGGGCCGTTAAGTTTTTATTTCTTGAGTTTCTTCCAGGGTATCTTTTTCTCCGGTATGACCCCCTCTTTTGGCTTAGGAACACTCTGTTCTTTTTCAGTGAGGATCCTCTTTGTGTGGCAGGGAGAGCTCAGGTTGATCTGACCCTGAGTTCTGTTAAGTCCTGCTCTGTGTTTTGGGGGCTTGGTTCACCTGGACCTGCTCCATGATCAGAGAATCTGCATCTAAACGTGTAAATTCAGCACCACTCTCTGCATTTCTGAGCTTGTGCTGTCCAAATTCAGCACTGTTTTTGCACTAGTGACCCTTCATCCAGCCCCACTGTTTGGCCCATGCACGCCTGCCAGCTCTACCATTGTGTCACTGGAACGACACACATCTCGCCTTTGAAGTGACATCCGTCACATTCATGGTGGTTTTCCAGATGTGCATACTCTTCACGGCCTGAGCAGCTTCACGGGTGTTCTTAAAGTGAATGCGAAGATTTGAACCTCTTAATTTGCATGATTTTGTGGGGTTTTCTGGGTCAGGTGAATAGCAAAACGTTTTTAGAGGTCACCTCAGAAACTGCTTACCGGAAAAGGATATTTTCCATTTCTAGAAGGTGGCGAGGTGACTCTTACTTGGGTGATTCCCTGCCTCCTTTCCTGCCTGCCTTGCAAAGGTCACTGGCTCCGATTAGTCACACACTCCCTCCAACCTTCCAGTCATGGCCTCGGGGTTGCAATACACTGATTTTGACTCAGACTTAAGGCCCAGGTCCACTCCTGGAACTGGGGGTGTGGCCAGTGGTCAGGCCTTCTCATCCCCTAGGGACCATAGGGCAGGGGAATTCACAAAGGATACAGATGCCCAAAGGAGGGAGGAGATGGAGGCTGGCCTGTCCCAAACCAACTCATGTCCGGAGGGAGTCAGTATTAGAAAGAGTTTATTATAAGCAGTCTGCCCCGATAGCTTTGAAATAGGAACGTGTGAGCTGTGGTAAGCAACAAGTTGCAGAAAAATGCATACCAAGGGCATTCCTGGTGTTTACGTGGAGGCAGACTCTAGTGGAGTGTGGAGTGAGCTTGCAGAAAGAGTGAGTGGAGAACTGGAGCCTTCCTCTTGGCCGGCGTGAGGTGGTTCAAGGTGACCCTCCAGGGAGGTTTGTGCTGCGGCAGCCCTTGGTCCTCGGTCGTGGGGACGTCGACCTCTCTGAGCAACACGGAGATAACATTTCTGCCTTATGTGTGTGCGTGTGTCCTAGGTCCCTTCAGTCGTGTCCGACTCTGTGACACTATGGATTGCAGTCCACCAGGCTCCTCTGTCCATGGGATTCTCCAGGCAAGAATACTGGAGTGGGTTGATGTGCCCTCCTCCAGAGGATCCTCCCAATCCAGGGACTGAACCTGTGTGTCTTGTGTCTAACCTGCATTGGCTGATGGGTTCCTTACCACTAGCATCACATGGGAAGCCCGTTGCCTCATAGGATGATTTATGTTTTGCGTGTGATCTTAATGTTAATTGATTAGCTAGCACTCAGGAGGAGCTCACCTCTTAGGGAAAAGACGAGTTAGATCAGAGATCCCTAACCCTAACTGGCTCATGCCTGTTAGGAACCTGGGGGCACAGCAAGAGATGAGCAGTGGGTGAAATCAAAACTACTTTGCCCCTCCCCACTTCCATGGAAAATTGTCTTCCATGAAGCTGGTCCCTGGTGCCAGAAAGGTTGGGGATGGCTGTGTTAGAGCATTCTGAAGAGACAGCAGGCCTTGGCGTAGTTGTATACGCTCTCAGCGAGTCTATTTCCCCTTATCTCACGTCTTCCTCTCCGAGGCAGGATGACTCCGTTCTCTGATTCTAGGACAGTGAGGCTCAAGAGTCAGAGGGTCTGCAGGAAATGCCGATCGACCCTGTGCATGCATTTCCCTGCTTCTGACTCACACACAGTAAAGAAACAGCCCACCTTTCAATCTGAGAAGCACACGAGCCATCCCCACCCCTGCCCCATCCTTGCCGACTCCCGCTGTATGCCGTGGTCTCCCTCCAGAGCTCCCTTCTGCCAGCTTCACAGCTCCTGCCACGGGTGAAGCTGAGTCTCTTTCAACCTCTCCCAACCCTGGTTTCCCCTTGTTAACAGACCCAGTAGCAAAACAGCAGGAATTATTCCTCTTTTGTGAAGGGTGTCGTGTCTCAGAGAGTTGTTGGGAATGCAGTATCTTCATTGTTTCAGAACTGGTGTTTGATGTATGTGTGAGGGTTCCTGCAGAGGGTTATTAGATGGGGTTTTGCAGAGAAATGGAACCAAGAGTGTGTGTGTGTGTGTGTGTGTGTGTGTGTGTACACATACAGGCCAGACATCTAAGACGAGCTAAGATTTCAATTCTGAAGGCAGGAAAAAAAAAAGTATGATGTCCCAGCCCCCAGGCAGAGGAATTCTCTCTTCCTTGTGTGAGGTCAGTCCTTCTTGTCTATTCAGGCTTTTGACTCATTGGGCAAGGCCCAGCTGCACTGGGGAGGGCAATATGGTTTGCTCAGTCTACCGATTCCAGGGTTAACCTCAACCAGAATCACTCTCATGGACACATTCAGAAATAGTGCTTAAGCGTTTATTGAGGTACTCTGTGGCCCAATCAAGTCAATGCATAAAATTAACTGTCACACTTTTGGTGTAATCTTGAGGTTTAAAATTATCTTCTCAGGTGACCTGGTTTGGAGTGGCTGGTGTTAAAGTAAGTAGGCCATGGTGTTCTAGAGGCTGGGTTGTGTTCCAGCTTCTCCCATGAGTAAGTGTTCAGGGGTCTTATTTTAAGCTCAGTAGGTTAATTTTCTCATCACAAGACTCTGTATAAGCAGTCAGGAAGAAGGAAGGTGATTCTGTGGGTGATGGGGATTCATTCCCGTGAAGCAGGGCTGAAGTCAGAGCCCCAGAACCTTCTCCCAGGGTCAGCAGCCAGTCCTGTTCCAGAACCAGTGACTAAGTCAGGTTTCAGGTTCCAAGTGCAGCCTGAGGTTTACTGTCCAGATTTTGCATTCTGTCAGCCTCATGATGTTTGAAACATGGTTCCCAACAGTGGTGACTTCATCCAGAAATCATCTGGGTGCTGGTCTCTCTGGGCATCTATAGGAGCCTTCTTGAGCCGTCGGGTCCACGGGCCGTCCCCTGGTCTAGTGTTCCGGATGCTTGTGCAGGCGTGTGTGCCCAGCGGGCAGCCCTGCTCTCCACGCAGCTACCAGAAGGGCAGGGCCTTTGCAAAATCAGGTGATCCTCCCAACAGCTGTGACCCATCAGGGCGGAGATAGGAGACTTCGGAGAAAGGAGTGGTGTGTGGGTCAGCATACTTCTGGGGCTTGACCCTAGTCTAGAGGGCTCGGGGGCGGGTGGTTTTCCTTGTGGCTTTGTTGTGGGTTGCCTGGGGCGTATGGAGCCATTTCTGGGCTTAAATGTCTCCATCCAGTGTTGGAAATTAAATTGGGCAGGGTTTGTAACTTTCTGAGGCAGAATAAAAAGATCTATTTTACTCCATTGCCAGGAGGTGGAGGGAAAACAAGAATCTTGATGGTGAGAATCTGGACTAGCGGGGTTTATCATGTTAGCATTTAAGCTCCCACACAAACCTGCTTCCAAAATACTGCTGTCCTGTGGCCCTCTTATCTCTTAACCACCTGGCTTGGTGTTTGCACCTTGCTGCACCGTGCTTGAAATCCATGTGGTTACACACACACACACACACACACACACACACACACTGCCTGTGATGGAAGCAGGATGACAGATTGCTTTGTAATGAGGCTAGGGGGTTGTCAGGCTGTATATCTGATGCCCCAAAGTCTCTACCCAGAGAACCATGGGCAGCAAATACTGTAGGCTATGTAGGCTTTATGTCAAAGGTGTAGATAAATATATATATTTTCTATGTAAATAATCCTTTCACAAATCATGTTTTTGACGAATAATACTAGGCAAGAAAAGAGCTTCCCTGGGCTTCCCTGGTGGCTCAGGCAGTGAAGAATCTGCCTGCAATGCTGGAGGCTCTGGTTCGATCTCTGGGTTGGGAAGATCCCCTGGAGGAGGGCCTGGCAACCCTCTCCAGTCTTCTTGCCTGGAGAATTCCATGGACAGAGGAGCCTGGCGGGCTACAGTCCATGGGGTTGCAAAGAGCTGGACACAACCGAGGGACTAACACTCTCTGTCTTCAAGAAAAGAGCAAGTTGCTGTTCCAAAGAAATTCTTACTTGAAGGTGAACTTCTATCTTCACTGTTTTGCAAACTTCTTGAGGAGTTTTGTGCACTAGGGACCAAGAGACCCTGCACATATCTTTGACATGGTCTCTATGCACATATGGCTTACGGCCTGTGGGAAGATTTAGAGAATGTGATTCTTCAGTGCCCTATTTGTGATTTGGGGGTGGTGGTGGTTTGACTGGTTTCTCATAGACAGTTTCAATTTCTTTTTGTTTTTAAAGAGGGACATCAGAGGATACAAGGCATTTGGGATAAAGTTCAAAATAGTGGGGAAATAAATGCCTAGAGCATCAGTAGTCATAAAATAATATTGTTCCCTGTGGCATCGTAAACTCTCAGCGTGGCCTGATCAGTGCTGCATGCTTCATATAGAAGGTCTGACACTAGAGACTGAAAAGCTTGCTCAGCAGTTTCCAGGGGGCCCCTGGTGACCGTCTACCATCCCAGAGGTAAAAGCCTAGGGTTACAGCTCCCGATACTCGTAAATCCTTGTGATGGAAGCAATACTGATGTGTCCAAGTTCTTGTCATATGAGAGAGGCCACAGTGCATTTAGCTCCTCTTTGTTGATTCGTTTTTTAAAATTTATTTGTTTGGCTGTGCTGGGTCTTAGTTGTGGCACACAGGATGTTTTAGCTGGGGCATGTGGGCCCTAGTTTCCCTACCCGGGGTTGAACCCCACCCCCCTGCACTGGGAGCGCGGAGTTTGGGCCACTGGACCACAAGGGGAGTCACTCCTTGTTGATTCATTTCACCAGCAGTCCTGTTTGCCGAAAGCCTGCTGCGTGGGCTTATTGAATGCCTCGTCTCACTTCATCCTCCCTAGGCTGTGAGGCCCAGACCCTGCCCTCAGCCCATTTTGTTTATGAGGATGCTGAGGCCTCGGGAGATTGACCGACTGGCCTGTGATCACACAGGTAGAAGGTGGCCAGCCTGGGTTCTGATTGCCCGGACTGGCCCTTGGGCAGCGCTGTGATGGCTGTGCTTGGAGCAGTGACCTGCGACACAGCAGGGCTGGGGCAAGGGCGCGGGGCCAGGGGCTGGGGGCACAGGACCTGGCCTGCCCAGGGCTGGCCCAGGGCCTGGCCGAGCTCCATCCATGGTGAACGTTCTGATCTTCCGCACGTCGTGGATTTTCTTTGCCTTACTTTGCCTTTTGAAAATCTTGCATTTGAGTGTTATGGATCCTGATCCCAGGGCTTTATGGTGCTCAGGGCACCTCTTTGCTTTGTGGGTGAGGACCAACGAGGGATGCTGAGGTCAGGATCCCGTCCGAGGTCCCATGGCCGGAAGTGGAGGAGCTGGGTGGGGTTTTGCCAGATCTCCTGGGAGCTGGGCTGGGGGTGGCAGCGTGGCTGACTTCAGTGGGCATCGCCTGGGTCTCAGGAATGTGCTTCCCCTCGTCCAGGTCCGGGAAGAGGCTGAAGAAGACCCGCAAGTACGACATCATCACTACTCCCGCCGAGCGAGTGGAAATGGCCCCGCTGAATGAAGAGGATGATGAGGACGAGGACTCCACAGTATTTGACATCAAATACAGGTACTGGGGGGCTTCCCTGGCGGCTTGGTGATGAAAGAATCCACTTGCCAAACAAGAGATGCAAGTTCGATCCCTGGGTCGGGAAGATCCCCTGGAGAGGGAAATGGCAACCCACTCCAGTATTCTTGCCTGGGAAATCCCACGGATGGAGGAGCCTTGCGGGCTACAGTCCACAGGATCACAAAGAGGCGGACACGACTCAGTGACTGAACAACAGCGAGAAGCTGGTTGGGGACTGGGGCTTCCTCCTGCACTCACAGACTTAGGAAGGTGGCATGGTCCCGCTTTGAAGACACTGAGTGGCCAGGAGTATAATCTTGTTTTTTGGCTGTCTTTGACCTTGGGGCATTCTGCTTATGTGGGGAGAAGTGCTCTGATCCCTTCTGGGAATGCACAGCACCCAGAAAGCCAGCAGGGAAGTGGGTATTCCCAGCTCTTTCCAGATGCTAACACTTTAAGGTGAAAGTGAAAGTGTGATCTGCTCAGTCCTGTCTGACTCTATGCAGCCCCATGGACTGTAGCCCACCAGGCTCCTCTGTCCATGGGATTCTCCAGGCAAGAATCCTGGAGTGGGTTGCCATTTCCTTCTCTGAGGGATCTTCCCTACCCAGGGGTTGGACCCGGGACTTCCTCATTGGGAGGAGCCAGCTTCACCGGAGCCAAAAGAGGGGCTGGATTTCAGACCGTGAGCTTGCCTTGCACAGGCTGGTGGGGGTCTGGTGCACGCAGCCTCATGTGCCTCACACCGTGCACATGAATGGAAACCGCTCTTTCAGGCTTGCTTAGCTGGTGACAGAGCGTGTGGGGTGGGGGCTACTCCTTGGCTGGAACTGACTGCTGAGTTCCAAAGGCAGGCGTGTTTCTTTAAGGTTGCCTATGGAAAAGTCAGGATGACTGTGTGACTTCAGGATTATCTTTTGGGTTTTGGCTCCTTTTGGGGTGTACTGCTTTTGGGTCTGTGGGATTCTCAGTGTGAAAGCTGGATGACTGGAGTTTATTTATTTACTTATGGCTGTCTTTGGCCCTCACTGTGGCGTATGGACTCTCCAGAGTGTGGGTGTGACTCTATAGTGGGGCCACAGGGCTCTCCGTGGCTCATGGGCTCCAGAGCTGACCCAGGCTCAGTGGCTAGAATGTGTGGGCCTCGCTGCCCCGAGCTATGTGGGATCTCAGCTCCCCAACCAGCGATCAGACCTGTATCCCCTGCAGTGGAAAATGGACTCCCCACCACTGGATGGCCAGGAGGTCCCTGCGAACGTAGTTTAGAGATGAGGGCGTGGAGACCCAGAGAGGGGCCCTGGGTTGGCCAAGGTCTCAGGTCCTAGTGGCAAAGATGAGACCCAAATGCAGGCTGGACCCACTCTGGCGAGTCCACCCGCCCCCACAGGGTTCTTAGAGAAGCAGAATCAATAGGACATGTGCATACAGGAAGAGGTTTGTTACAAAGGTCCAGGTCTGAAGGCCTGGGAGCCAGGAGAGCCTGTGGTATGAGTTCCAGTGGGAGCGCAGGAGAAGACCAGTGTCTTGGCTCAGCACAGGCACAGAGCAAATCTCCCCTTATCCTGCCTTTTGTGCTCTTCAGGCGTCCAACAGGTTGGATGAGACCTACCCATGCTGGGGAGGGCAATCTGCTTTACTGACTTGACCCAGACAATTGTTAATCTCGGCAGGAACACCCTCCCGGATACACCCAGACTACTGTTGGACCGAATATCTGGGAACCGTGTCACCCAGTCAGGTTGACCCATAAGAGTCACATCACACACAGATTTCCCATAACTGAGAAAGTCAGTCGGTCAGTTCAGTCCCTCAGTCATGTCTGACTCTTTGTGACCCTGTGGACAGAAGCACGCCAGGCCTCCCTGTCCATCGCCGGCTCCTGGAGCTCACTCAAACTCATGTCCATCAAGTCAGTGATGCCATCCAACCCTCTCATCCTCTGTTGTTCCCTTCTCCTCCTGCCTTCAATCTTTCCCAGCATCAGGGTCTTTCCCAATAAGTTAGCTCTTCACATCCGGTGACCAAAGTATTGGAGCTTCAGCTTAACATCAGTCCTTCCAATGAACACCCAGGACTGATCTCCTTTAGGATGGACTGGCTGGATCTCTTTGCAGTTCAAGGGGCTCTCAAGAATCTTCTTCAACACCACAGTTCAAAAGCATCAATTCTTCGGTGCTCAGCTGTCTTTATGGTCCAACTCTCACAACTATACATGACCACTGGAAAAACCATAGCTTTGACTAGATGGACCTTTGTTGGCAAAGTAATGTCTCTGCTTTGGCAAAGTCATGTCTATGCTGTCTAGCTTGGTCATAGTTTTCCTTCCAGGGAGCAAATATAGGCCGTCCATATCTCTCCTGAATTGTCCTTTTCTAGCATGACCTTGGGTGTACTTGGCTATAAATGAGTTAGATTCGAGAAAGCAGTGTTTGGGATTTTGATGAGAGCTGTGTTGACTCTGTAGATTGATTTAAAGAGAATCAGCCCTTTACACTAAGTGGACTACATCAGACAGAGAAGGACATATTATATGATATCGCTTATATGTGGAATTAACAAATACAACAAGGTAGTGAATATAACAAAATGAAAAGAGTCAGACTCACAGGTACAGAGAACAAAGTAGTGGTTCCCAGTGAGGAGAAGGCAATGGGGAGGGGCAAGACAGGGGCCGGGGATTAAGACGTACAACCTACTAGGTATGAAAGTAGCCACAGAGATACATTGCACCACACGGGGAACATAGCCAGCACTTTATAATAACTATAAATGGAGTATAACCTTTAAAAGTTTTTCCTTTAAACATTTTGAATCATTATATTGCATACCTGTAACCTACAGAATGCTGTATATCAACTATACCTCAATAAAAAAAGAAAATAAAGAGAATCAGGCCCTTTATGCTCTCTCTTCTCATCCATGAGTGTGGAATGACTTCCCATTGATTTAGGTATTTTAAGAAATGTCTTTCAAAAGTTTCTCCATTAATGTATTATGAATTTTTGCTAGATATATTCCAAGGTGTTTTACATTCTGGTATATATATATTTTACTATCAAATGCTATTTTATTTATACTCATGTCTGAAAAAAATGTACTATTGTGTTCACGTACATACTGATATTGGAAAAAGAGTTGTTAATGAATCACACATAAATTTTATGGAGAATGCACAACATTAAGACATGGGTTGGTTATATATAGAGGAACAAACCATTAACTATGATTTGCATTTTAGGTAAATAATGGCCCCCTTTGAGAAGAATCAAAACAATTCCTAATGTGCATCTGTACTGCAGAATACTATGTACATAAGAAGTGGTTATACTGGTTTTATTGCTAAGCCATTTTATCTAGCTCACATTCAAGTCACAGAAATAAAAGGGAATGTGAAGACAGCACTGTCTTCACTGAGTCACAGTGGAAAGCTGCGTCCTGCAGGCCTGCTGGCGTTATTGTACAATAGGGAGCCCTGGATGGCTTTAGTGTATCACAGACTGTTTTGATTCTGAGCCATGGAATGGGATCTCATTTGTATTTGGTGTCTGAGCTGACTCCTTGGGGGCTGCAATGGACGGAGTGATTTTTGTGGTAGCCCCAGGTCTGACTGCATAAGAAAAGGCTGAGGAAAGAAATAGAATAGTCTGTCTGGACAGTCTTACTGTAGGCTTGTTCCTGAGTGTATGTGGGAAGAGTGTCTGGATGTAAGTACTACTGTGGGCTGAACACGGCTGGGTGGAAGTCGTGTCCGATGGCGTGAGGAGGAGGAACATGCTGAGCCCACTGTCAGATGGAGAGCCTTCCCCAGGGAATCTCAGTGCTTCAGACAATGGAGCCAGCTCCTTTCCTAGGAACAGTTAGTGCTGTATTGGCATTGCTCCTGGCTAGGACAGTCACCAGCAAAGGCAAATGATGCTAAATGATGGATAATTTTGCAAAGGCAAAATTAAAACTTTTTTTTTCAGTTTTCTTGTGCTGTTGATTGACATACAGCACTGTATAAGTTGAAGGAATACATATGACGTACATGTATTGGGAAATGATTGCCACAATAAGTGTAGTTGACATCTAGCACCTAATGTAGTTAGAAAAACTTTTTTCCTTGTGATGAGAACTTATGGGATCCACTTTCTAGGCAGCTTTCAGACCCGTCATACAGCAGTGTTCCGTGTATTCATCATATTGTGCATCACCTCCCCTGGATGTATTCGTCTCCTACCTGGAAGCTTGAACCTTTTTTACCGCCTTCGCCCAATTCTCCCATCCCCAGGGCCCTGATTCTGATAACTGCAAATCTCATCTCCTTTTCTGAGTTTGGTTCCTCTCGATTCCGCATATAAGTGAGATCACACAATATTTGTCTTTCTCAGTCTGACTTACTTCACTTAACGTGATGCCCTCATGGTCCGTCCATGGCACTGTAAATGGCAGGATTCCTTTCTGTTTGGTGCTGAGGAGTGTTCCATTTTGTGTGGGTGTGTATACCACACTTCACTTATTCATCTGTAAGTGGACACTTAGGCAGATGATTCCATGGAACCGCCTGGTAGGTGTTAAGGTAGCAATGATCCTTCTGCTGTTTGAGAGTCTGGGTCTGCCCCCTGGTCTGTTGGCGTGCTCTCGAGTGTATTCTTTGGCCACTGCAGTCATGCCATCCCTGCCCCCACCCCCGTTCTCGGTCACACAGCAGTGGCATGGGACCCTTTCACCCGTGGTAATTTTAATAGAGGAATCACTTAAGGTCCCCCAGGCGCCTCTGTGCCTCTCCTCCACCCCGATTCTGGGCAGAAAGCCGGGGCCCAGCAAGTCCACTCGCATTAGTCTTTGATCCCTGATCATCCAGCGCAACGGCCCCCGTGTCCCACCGGATCAGTCTCCACGCCCGCGTTTCTGCTTCTGGGGCTGCAGGCTTCTCTCTTTGTCACTGTGGGGACAGCTTCAAAGACAAGCACCTCTGCAAGCCGCTGCCACATGATTCATGACCTCAATCTGAGCCTCCTTTATAAAATGTCGCTTTCTTATTTTCTGTTCATGGTGTCTAGAAATGCAGTTGATTTTTTAAAAATAGTGATTTTAAAAATATCCAGCAGCCTCATTAAACTCTTATCAATTCTAGTAGTGTAATGGTGGATTCTTTTGAGTTTTCTGTGTCAATGTATCACGTGAGACTAATAGGAGTGCCTCCCCTTTCCCTCAAGTCCTTCATCATTTTACACCCCCCCTTTTTTAAGCCTTTTTATACTCATTCTTGGTCTCTAAGTCCTTGTTAAGTAGAAGTGATGGTAATAGACATCCTGGCTTATTCTTGATCTTAACGGGTGTGCTTTCAGTATTGACACTGACAGCAGTGTTTGCTAATGTAAATACTATACAAACCATATAGGGTTTGTAGATTTTTTCCAAGAAGCTTCCCTCTATTCATAGTTTGATAATGTTGATTTTATTATATGTATTTCCTAGCTCTATTGAGAATATTATACTTTTTCCTTTAATCTGTTAAGGTGGTGAACTTATAATTATTGATTTTTCCCCTAATATTAAATCAATTTTGCATTCCTGAGATAAAAGGAGTTTGGTCCTGGTCATGTTTTTATTCCCATTGCCACCTACAGTTTGCTGATATTTTGCTTAGGACTTTCTTGTTTCTCTTAGAGACTGAGATTGGTTTGTAATTTTCCTATTTTGTCATATCCTCGTCAGGCTTTGCCCAAAGAAAGGCAATGCCAAAGAATGTTCAAACTACCGCACAATGGCACTCATCTCACATGCTAGCAAAATAATGCTCAAAATTCTCCAAGCCAGACTTCAACAGTATGTGAACCATGGACTTCCAGATGTTCAAGCTGGTTTTAGAAAAGGCAGAGGAACCTGAGATCAAACTGCCAACATCTGTTGGATCATAGAAAAAGCAATAGAGTTCCAGAAAAACATGTACTTCTGCGTTATTGACCACACCAAAGCCTTGGACTCTGTGGATCACAACAAACTATGGAAAATTCTTCAAGAAATGGGAATACCAAACCACCTGACCTGCCTCCTGAGAAATCTGTATGCAGGTCAAGAAGCAACAGTTAAAACTGGACATGGAACAACAGACTGGTTCCAAACTGGGAAAGAAGTACATCAAGGCTATATTTTGTCACCCTGCTTATTTAACATATATGCAGAGTACATCATGAGAAACGCTGGGCTGGATGAAGCACAAGCTGGAATTAAGATTGCTGGGAGAAATATCAATAACCTCAGATACACAGATGATACCACCCTTATGGCAGAAAATGAAGAAGAACTAAAGAGCCTCTTGATGAAAGTGAAAGAGGAGAGTGAAAAAGTTGGCTTAAAACTCAACATTCAGAAAACTTAGATCATGGCATCTGGTCCCATCACTTCATGGCAAATAGGTGGGGAAACAATGGAAACAGTGACAGACTTTATTTTGTGGGGCTCCAAAATCACTGTAGATGGTGACTGCAGCCCTGAAATTAAAAGACACTTGCTCCTTGGAAGAAAAGCTATGACCAACCTAGCCAGCATATTAAAAAGCAAAGACATTACTTTGTCGACAAAGGTCCATCTAGTCAAAGCTATGGTGCTTCCTTCGTAGCTCAGTCAGTAAAGAATCTGCCTGCAGTGCAGGAGACCCAGGTTCGATCCCTGGGTCGGGAAGAACCCTGGAGAAGGAAATGGCAACCCACTCCAGTATTCTTGCCTGGAGAATCTCATGGACAGAGGAGCCTGGCTGGTTACAGTCCATGGGGTCGCAAGCATCAGACATGACTTAGTGGCTAAACCACTTATGCCTGCATTACATGGTTTTTCCAGTGGTCATGTATGGATGTGAGAGCTGGACTATAAAGAAAGCTGAGCGTGAAAGAATTGATGCTTTTGAACTGTCGTGTTGGAGAAGACTCTTGAGAGTCCCTTGGACTACAAGGAAATCAAATCAGTCAATCATAAAGGAAATCGGCCCTGAATATTCATTGGAAGGACTGATGCTGAAGCTCCAATACTTTGGCCACCTGATGTGAAGAACTGACTCATTGGAGAAGACCCTGATGCTGGGAAAGATTGAAGGTGGGAGGAGAAGGGGACAACAGAGGATGAGATGGTTGAATGGCATCACCAACTCAATGGATATGAGTTTGAGCAAGCTTCGGGAGTTGGTGATGGATAGGGAAACCTGTCATGCTGCAGTCCATGGGGTCACAAAAACTTGGACACGACTCAGTGACTGAACTGAACTGTCAGGCTTTGATAGAAATTTTACTAGCTTCATAAAACAAATTGAGGCAGTTCCTTATTTTCCTTTTCTCTGAAATAGTATCAAATCAGAATTATTTGTTTTTAAATGTTTAGTAGAATTTGCTAAAACTGTCTGGGCCCCGATGCTTTCTTTGTTTGAAGACTGGAAAACACTATTGATGTCTAATTCTATGAATAGTTACAGGAATATTTAGTCTTTATTTCTTCTTGGGGCAATTAAAAAAAAATTTAGTTATTTATTTGGCTGTTCCCAGTCTTGTTGGGGCATGCAGGATCTTTACTTGGGGCATGTAGGATCTAGTTCCCTGACGAGGGACGGAACCTGGGCCCCCTGGATTGGGAGTACGGAGTCTTAGCCACTGGACCACTGGGAGGTCCTGTTCTTGGGGCAGTTTTGATTGGTTTTATTTTTCTGAGATTTTGTCCTTGTCATCCAAGTTTTCAAATGTACCGTCCTCAGGTTACTTACAACGTTCTCTTTTTATCATCTCTGTATTCTTTGTCCCGTGTGTCGTCATGGTCCCCTTTTCATTCTTTCTCGTTATTGTTTTAAAGTATTTGTTTATTTGGCTCTGCCAGGTTTTAGCTGTGGCACATGTAATCTTTATTTGCAGCACATGGGATCTGGTTCTCTGACCAGGGATGGAACCCGGGCCCTCTGCTTGGGAGCATGGAGTCTTAGCCACTGCACCACCAGGGAAGTCTCCCCGTTGCATTCTTAATACTGCTTGAAAGTGAAGTCTCTCAGTCACGTCCAACTCTTCGTGACCCCATGGACTGCAGCCCAACAGGCTCCTCCATCCTTGGGGTTTTCCAGGCAAGAGCACTGGAGTGGGTGCCATTTACTCCTCCAATAATAATATTGCTTATGTTTATGTTTTCAGTCTTGCTGTACATTTAATTTTATCCATCTGTACAAAGAACCAACTTTTGGTTTCTTTGATCCTTTCTATTATGTTATCATTTTCGATTTCAGTTGATTTCTGCTTCTCTTCCTTAACTTTCTTTGAGTGCATTCTGGTCTTTTTTCCCCTAACTTCTTCCGTTGGCTGTTTAGCTCCTTTATTTTCAGCTGCCTTGATGTTAGCATGTATTCTGTAATCTTATTTACTTCAGCTGCCTGCCTCAGGCTGTCCTTATCAGTGCCAGGCACTACCCTGCCTTCTCGTTTGCTGTAAAGGACATGGGCTTCAGTGGTTCTTGTGAGAAGGTGGCGCCACTTGTAAGAATGTGAGTGAACTGGGGGCTGAGTCGCCCATCACGAGACCACTCTAGTCCTCGGGCTCAAAGACCTTCGGTTGTTGAAAAAGACAAAGACTGGGTCATAGCTTTTCTTATTACAGATGTAATGTATGGTATGGAGATTACAGATTTAAAAAAAGGGAAAATAAAATGACGTTTAATCTCACTACTTAACGATAACCACTAGAGTGTGTGTGAGTACGTACCTGTGGAATCCTCTTTTTCTTTTTTTTTTTTTTACAGAAGTAGGACTGTGTTAGACATGCAGCTTTAGAACGGTTTTCCACCTGAACGGCATGTCACAAACCACTTTTCAGGTCAATACTTTTGAAAGGACAAGGATTTTAAGGCCGGTTTTATGTAGGCTTTAGTGTTTTTGAGACCTTCTCTGTCTGCACGTGATGGTCTGCTCACTGGTCCTCGTCTTTCCTGTTTAGACAGAGCTCAGCTTAATTTTTTGGTTCGCCCTGGGAAACAGACTACATTTAAATCGGATGTGGCTGAATCATGACCTTAGTTGGTTTTATGAGTGAGTGCAATAAGGAAAATCGCGTTTTTGGCGCCTGGGCAGTGAGGTGGTACCCTGCGTTGTATTACACCTTTAGCTTGCGGATAATGTGTCCTTGCTTGGAGCCTGTGAGCATCAGCCAGGCAGGAAGTGGGGCGGGGAAAAGGCAGGCAGGGCAAGGCTTCCGTGGGCAGCCCTCCTCAAAGCCTCCCACATGGCACCGAGATGTTTCAACCTGTGAGGTTAGGCCCCCACGTTTAGGGCCAGATGTGGGGAGGGGAAGGGGCTTCCCAGGCGGTGCAGTGGTAGAGAACCTGCCTGCCACTGCAGGAGACGTAAGAGACACAGGTTCAACCCCAGGTCAGGAAGATCCCCTGGAGAAGGAAATAGCTAGCCACCCCAGTATTCTTGTGTGGAGAATTCCAGAGACAGAGGAGCCTGGTGGGCTACAGCCCATGGGGTGGCAGAGAATCAGACACGACTGACCGACCAAGCCCACGCACGTGCACATGTGGGGAGGGAAAAGAATCTTTGGAGATGAGTTTCCAGCTCTGTACTTTAAAAGGCTAATTGGAAGAGAGAAATGATGGCTCAGTGGACTGCAGAGAACCCTGGGGTTTTGAAATGGTTCCTTATTTCAAAAGGCGTTTGCATCCTGGTTGCATGCATTTGAGCTTGGTTGGCCTTGCGTATACTGGTAGCTGATGCTATGGGCCTCTGTACCTCCCCGGTTTATTACTGAAGCCTTCTGTGACATCCTCTGGGCAAGCCCAGGGGCGAGGCGGATGCTACTCTTTCTCCATCTGGTAGGCGGCACCAGCAGCTGTGACCAGCGCAGCCCAAAGGCGCTCTGCTTAGAGAACACACACCGGTTCCCCGGGGCCAGGAGGGAGGGTTCAGTTCCTCTGCATCTTAAGTCTGGAAAAGATGTGACCCATGGGAGTGCAGATGTGTGTTCCAGAGATGCCTGCCACCCACCCTCTCCTGGATAGGGCTACCGGAGGGAATATAATTAGAAATGCACGAGATGTCCCCTGCACCTCTAGGGGCTGTGCTTAGCATCATCTTATCTTTGGAACAAAATGCATTCAGTGGCTGTTTGCAGCCAGAGGCCCCTGGAGGCTGTGGTGGGAGAGGGGGAAAACAGATTTGATTTGCTTATCCTCGACTGAGGCCCTGGACCTGGGTCCCCACGGCCACCCTAGGGTAGTGACTACTAAGTCCCTGCTCAGTGCCCTCAGGGCAAAGACTTCTAGAATCCTTGAGCTGGGAAGGCCCATTGGCTCGCCCCACGAGCCCTCATCTCCTGAGGACGAGGAGTGAGGCTGTTGGCGTGTCAGCGTGGGCACAGCTTCAGAGGCAGTGGGTACCCTGAGCTGCTGGGGCCTGGGAGGAATCCGAGGGGACCCGAGGACCTGCAGGCTCCACAACGGTGCTGGAGCATCCTTGTTGTTGTTCTTGAGTCTCTCAGTCATGTCGACTCTTTTGCCCAGCAGGCTCCTCTGTCCATGGGATTTTCCAGGCAAGCATACTGGGGTGGGTTGCCATTTCCTTCTGCAGGGGAGTCTTTCTGAATCAGGAATCAAACATGCATCTTCTGCCTTGGCAGGTGGATTCCCCCAGAGTGTCCTACCTGGACCTGACCTGAAACAGCCTCGGAGGCCATCCCCAAAGCAGTCTGACTAGCTCTCTGCCAGCCCTCTTGCTTGCAGAACGCGGAGCTTACCTCTTGTATGTAAATGAGTGTCTCCTGAGGCATTTTTGTTGCTTTGAATTGCAGTGCTGGCATTCTGGGGGCAGTTCTCAGCTAAGGTATTGTGCCCCTTAAAACTGGTTGAGTTTTATGTCTATGAGGAGGGAGACTGTGCAAACAGGAATTTGGGTGGTGATGAAAATTTACTGCTCAGTGACTGTTTTATTGAAGCATAGCTGATTTACAGTGTGGTGTTTGTTTCAAGTGTATAGCCAGAGTGATTCAGTTATGCAGATGCATGTATCTATTCTATCTCAGATCCTTTTCCCTTATAGGTTATTACAAAACCTTGAGTATAGTTCCCTGTGCTATCCAGCAGATCCTTGTTGTTGTCTATTTTATATATACCTCTGTGCTCAGTTCTGTCTGACTCTCTGCGACCCCATGGACAGTAGCCCGCCAGGCTTCTCTGTCTGTGGAATTGTCCAGGCAAGAATACTGGAGTGGGTTGCCATTGCCCTCTCCAGGGGATCTTCTGTGGACCCAGGGATCGAACCCGCACCTCTTATGTCTGCTGCACTGGCTGCACTATCGCCACCTGGGAACCCCTGTTTTATATACAGTGAAAGTGAAAGTGAGGTTGTGTCTGACTCTCTGCGACCCCATGGACTGTAGTCTACCAGGCTCCTCCGTCTATGGGATTCTCCAGGCAAGAATACTGGAGTGGGTTGCCATTTCCTTCTCCAGGGGATCTTCCAGACCCAGGGGTCGAACCCAGGTCTCCCGCATTGCAGGCAGACACTATAACCTCTGAGCCACCAGGGAAGCCCTTATATATAGTAGTGTGCATATATTAATCCCAGACTCCTGATTTTTCCCTCCTTCCTTCCCTTTTGATAACCATAAGTTTGTTTTCTGTGTCTGTGGGTCAGTTTCTGTTTTGTATATAAATTCATTTGTATCATTTTCTTAGATTCTACTTTTGACTGATATCGTATGGCATCTGTCTTTCCCTTTCTGACTTACTTCACCTTGTACGATAATCTCTAGGCCTGCCCGTGTTTAAGTGAATCTGATTTAGTGCGCTGCTTATGTGCATATACAGATTACAGTGCTGTGTGAGAATCAGGCATGAAAAAGGCGGGGAAGGGAAAGAACACACACAATCCTAACTAGCAGAACTTTTCTAGAAGCTTGCCGCGTTGTTCAGTGGTTCTTTTCTGTGTTCGGCACGGTGGCATGAAAGCAGGGGGACTGCCCCGGGGCCCCTGGCACGGGATGCTGGGGTCCTCCCGTCTGGCCGTCTCCGGAGCACTCCATACGGGCAGCCCAGCTTCCCCCTCAGCTTCTCCATCATCTGTTCCTGTGGCTGCCGTGCCGTCTTTCTAAGACATCCTGGTTCCCAGACAGCTGCTCCCCTGTGGAGGGCTCTTGGTACCCACAGATGAGCTTCCTGTGAAGCAGGAGACAGGGACAGGTTGGGGAATGTCTCTCTCCTTTTCTGGGATGGCTATAACCCAGCGTTGTCGTACAGGGTAGTTACTAATCTGAAGGGAATAAACATCGCTCATGGTGCCTAAACATGCCTTCACTTCACCTGGAGTGTCCAGGGACAGTGGGGACGGGGTCAGAATGGACCCCCTTTCTGGTTGGTCTTAATGACAAAGCAAGGATGTCAGTAGTGGTTTGGCTCTTCTGGAGGAGGGAAAGGACCCAGAGAGCCCTCTTGGAAATCTCTGCTCATCACCTTGTACGTGTGCCCAGATCATGGTGAGCGCAGGTTCTGGGCTGAGATGGGGAGACGGCAGGAACATGGACTCTTACAAAAGGACCTGGCCAACACCTCCGGGAAGAAAGAACAGGGCTCTGTGGGCCGCCAGGAGGGGCTCATCTCCCTGGCACCTCTTCCCAGTGGAGATGAAGCTTACAGGGGTTTAGGGAGGACCAGGGAGTGAACGCAGAGCTGATTAACGGGCAGGGAGGAGTGTGAGGGCATTGGGGGAAGAAATAATAGCATGTTGAGGGGTGCAGATTTGAGCAGATGTAGGACTAACTAGGTGGCACCAACCAGAAGGAACCCACCTGCCAATGCAGGAGACGTTAGAGATGCAGTTCGATCCCTGGGTCGGGAAGATCCCCTGGAAGAGGGCATGGCAACCCACTCTGGTATTCTTGCCTGGAGAATTCCATGGACAGAGGAGCTTGAGTCACAAAGAGTTGGGCACGACGGAAGTCACCTTAAGCACACAGAGCTAGCCAGATGACCCACAGCTGTGAACCCAGGACCCTCCCCAGGGGAGCACCCCAGAGCTTCATGGCCTCAGGGAAACAGCGGGGTGGAAAGAAGAGAGCGGGGACTTTTCCGCCAGCCTCCTCACCCCAATCCCCATGTTGGTTTTCCCCAGAACTTCCCAAGTCCCGGTAGCACCGGAGTCTGCAGGACAGCTGACCACAGCGCTCAGACTTGAGATCCAGAGCCGGTGACCTCTGGGGTGCTGGTGCATGCCTCCAGAGCTCCCCGCAGGGTGGGTGAGCAGATCTGTTCCCTTTGTCCGGGAGCAGCCCCCCGAGGTTTAGTTCCGCTGGAGAGGGAGCCTGAGGAATCAGATGTGCTTGATTCCTCGTGGGCTCCCCTCCTCCTGATCCAGTTCCACTGACTCTGTGTGTGTGTACACACGTGGGTGTTTATTCCTATAAGCACGAGGGATGTCAATAGCCGCACATGGTGTATGTGGAGGGGGGGAATGGGGTGCAGGCAGAGAACCTATCAGAGAATCAGGGGGTGGGCCCTCAGGGCATCCGGAAGATGCAGTTCGACTAAATGGCAATTTGGGGATGCCAGTGAAAGGGAATTTTCAGCGCGTTGGCGATATGTAAAGTTCACATCTCTGCTGACAGAGTGCTGACGGTCTGCTTTTGCCAGATTCAGCAGGCTCGCTGGTGTATGCTTCTGTTTACCTGCACGTCTGCTCAGGGATAGCTCTTGGGAATTGGGTCCCTTTACTCTGGTCCGATTCTTGTTTTCTGAAACCTTTGCGGCTCCATCTCCAGTGTCCTGGCCCCTGCCCCTCACACTCAATGCTGAACTTGCAGCCGGATGCAGTGGAGGGCCCGATGGTGGGGTCAGGGCTGCTCGGAAGTCCTCAGGCTGCGTCTGTAGAGTGGGGGTGAGTGCCTGTGCTCTGTGGATTATGGATGTCAGTCAGTGGGAGTGAGCCGCCCACTCCCCAACCCAGAGAAGGGGGCATGTAGGTGATCCAAGAAAGCCGGCCTTCACAGCGTGGACATGGCCGTGGGGATTTATCTTTTCTCTTCTCTACTCTGTTGAGTAGGGGACCCTAGTGGTCAATATGAGGATACCCTTTTTGTTTTAAATTGGAAATAACTTCAAAGTTTAAAAAAGTTGCAAAACAGAGTATAGGGAACACCCAGATACACTTTACCTAGATTTTCCTATTTTAATATTTTGCCTCATTCACCTATGGTGGCTCTGTGTGTTCAGATTATTTTTTTCTGAAGCATTTGAAATAAGTTACGTTTATCATGTCCCTTTCCCCCCAAATAAAGTGTGGATTTCCTAAAAATAGAGTGTCCATATCTTTCAGTAATTAGCTACCTGATATTTATATTTGGGATCATATAACATCAAAACTGTGGTTTTTCTTGAAGTCATATATGGATGTGAGAGTTGGATCATAAAGAAGGCTGAGTGCTGAAGAATTGATGCTTTCGAGTTGTGCTGCTGGAGAAGACTCTCTTGAGAGTCCCTTGGACAACAAGGAGATCAAACCTGTTACTCCTGAAGGAAATAACGCCTGAATATTCATTGGAAGGACCGATGCTGAAGCTGAAGCTCCAAAATTTTGGCCACCTGATTCAAAGAGCCAACTCACTGGAAAAGACCTTGATGCTGAGAAAGTCTGAAGGCAGGAGAGAAGAGGGTGACAGAAGATGAGATGGTTGGATGGCATCACTGACTCAATGGACATGCACCTGAGCCAACTCTGGGAGACTGTGAAGGACGGGGAAGCTGGCGTGCTGCAGTCCGTGGGGTTGCAAAGAGTCAGACACAACCTAGCCACTGAACAACAACAACATCATGCAGAGAAGTTTGTTATTTTATAAGTTCTATTAAGTCCCTACTATTTTTTCATGTGATTGTATCATTGTTGCTGTTTAGCTGCTCAGTCGTGTCCGACTCTTTTGCGACCCCATGGACTGTAGCCTTCCAGGCTCCTCCGTCCATGGGATTTTCCAGGCAAGAATCCTGGAGTGGGTTGCCAATTCCTTCTCCAAGCGCTGGTATAAATACCCGCAGGAGTGCTAGGAAGGAGGGTTACAAGGAGAAGAGAGGTTGTGTACAGAGGTCTGTGTGGAGACCTAGGAAAGGATGCTAAGCTGGGAGCTGAGTGAAGGGAAGGCCCTACCTGGAGGAGTGGGTGTGCATTGCAGGCAGCACGTTCAAAGGTCCTGGGGTTGAGCAGGGTGGAGTTTTCAAGAACAGAAAAGACAGCTTTTCCGTGTGATGGGAATAGAGGTGGGGGTGACAGCTTAGGAGGCACTGCTGGAGGGGCATGAAGAGGGGTGCCAACTTCCCTGCCAGGCTGACAGTTGATAATGTGGCCTGGGGGATGGCCGTGGTTAGGGAGGGTCACAGTGGGTGTGCGGCTCTGCCAGAGGCCACTGACCTGTTCCTCCTCTTCTTTTAGGTAAAACCTGTGCACCAGCGTGTTGGCGTCCTGTGGCAAGCTGGTCAGCTGAGGCCGGGGGTGTGAAGGATCTGGAAGCTGTTCCATCTGAGGTGTTGAAACCAAAACAAACACTATTTGTGCAACTGCGGCGCACTCCTGTGTGTGTGTGCAATGTTGGCTCTGCGTGTCACTGCAGGAGACACCACCCTCTGGACGCCCCTTTAAAACGTCACCCCTTCCTTCCCTCCCCGAGAGGGCTTTTGCCTTGCTGAGGGGTAGAAACAGGCTGATTTTTAAAATAACTTTAAAGCAACTCTGTCGACAAAAGTGAAAGAGATCAGAAGTGGGTTTCCTACAGTCCACTCTCCTGGATCAGCGAGGTTTTAGGTGTGGTTTTTCTGGGCTTGCTGGAGCTCTGGCCTTTTGTTGGTGGTGGCTGCATCCAAGTTTTAGAGCTTGGGGCATAGAGCTGCTCAGCTCATCGCAGGTGTAAATAAGTCCTTGTGGTTCCTTTTCTTTCTTTTCCAAAGGGTTCAGCAGAATTGGCCATGGCTAGCTCACAAAGAATTCTGAATATCAGGGAGAGACCTATACCTGTGTTTGCTGTGAGTGAGTGTGTGTGTGTGTGTGTGTGTGTGTGTGTGTGTGTATACAAGTGAGATCATTTCTCCATCTCCAAACAGGAGAGAAAATGCTCGTCCCCTTCAGTTAGTAATATCTGTTGTTTCTCCACTCTGTCACCGTTCTACATTGTTGGTCTTAGAAATGGAATGAAAAAAAAAATCACTGTGATAATTTAAATGAATGGTGATCTAGTCGGCTGATAAAAAACCCACCGCCAGGGACTGTGTTTGCTGTTGGTCCAGGCCAGGGTGGTCTGGCCGCAGGTGGTGAGTGCAGGAGGGCCCCTGCCGCAGGTGGGGCCGGGGGTCGGGCGGCGGACTATCACATAGCTCCAGCGCCCAACGCTTGCCGGCTTCTGGAAGCGGGGCCTTGGTCTGACTTCTCAGGACGCTAGAGGCCTCCCGCTTCCCAGTGTCCTTCTGGCTAAAGTCTCTGGGCAGTGCCTTGGGGGCCTGGGGACTCTGTTCTTTCTGGAAGGATGTTTTTTAAATTTTTCTATCTCCTCTTTCCTGGCGTTCTGCAGGGCTCCCATGTTTGCCTGTATATTGGCTCCTCCACTGCTTGGGATGAAAACTCCAACTTTTTCCCACTTGCCTCCTCTATTCAAATTCTTCAAATTCTTCCCGAGAAGGGGGCTGCCCTGCTTTGGGGTCCCCTGGCCCCCAAGCCCCACTGTGCCCGTCAGGCTGACTCGTTGGCCTGCGGGGGACAGAGGACGATGCTTGGGGATGGCCAACCTGAAGATGGGGGCCCGCTGCCCCCTGGCGCCTCCCAGGACCGCAATGCTTTCGCTGACCTTCCTTCTCCCTTTTTCCACCCCGTTTGCCGGAGGGCTGGGCCGGATTTATCTCCACCATCCACTGTGTCCTCGCAGGGGGTGACTCACCTGGGAGCTGTGTACCCTTTGAACTGGAGCCATGTATCCTCGGAGAAGCTGGATTTTTCTGCCTGATGAGTAAACACCAGGTGCTCACCACCGGGCCTGGCAGAGGCAGCCCCCAAGGATGACCTTCTGGATGCCAGAGCTCTGGCACCATGGGCTCTTAAATAAAAACTCTTCTGGCACGAACTGTGTGCATTGATTGCCTTGGATGTTTTCTGAGCTGGGAGTCCAGCAGGGTGCCTTCCTGTGATCAGAGAGGCAGGCCTGGGGCTGGGAGGGGCAGAGATGGGGGACCATGGGCAGGTCCCTGGTCCTGGGAGTTTAGAAAAAAATCCCAGGGGCACGGCACACTGCCCCGCTTTGTCCACTGTGCACCCCTTGCTGGTGGAGAGGCGGCAAGGTGAGGCAGGCAGGCCAGCCTTTGTGTCGACAGGAGCTAGGGGGAGTGGGGTCCGGGGCAGTGGGGAGAAGGGAGGGTGGGGTGGGGAGAGGAGGCTACGGGGGGACCCTTCTATTACCTGCATTATCCAGCCCCTCCTCCATGAAGATAAGTTCTGTTTCTTAAAAGCAGAGTGAGTTGGGCCTTGGAAAAGCAAAGTTGGGGTGGAGGGAATGTCAGACCTGGTAGGTTGTCTTCCTCCCTCTTTCTGTTCTTTTCCTGGGCACTTCAGAGGGGCTGACTTCATGGTGAAAGGGGCCCATGGTCCAAAAGGATCCCACACCCCAAAAGGATCCCACACCCCCAGCATCTCTGCTTTCCTCCCTCAGTGGAAGGTTAGGTGTCCTTAAATGGGGGTACCCTGATCCTGAAGACCTGGTTCCCATTCTTTAACAAGTGCATGAAATTGAAAGTGTTAGTCCATCAGTCCAACTCTTTGTGATCCTGTGGACTATAGCCTGCCAAGGTCCTCTGTCTGTGGAATTCTCCAGGCATGAATGCTGGAGTGGGTTGCCATTCCCTTCTCCAGGGGATCTATCTGCCTGACCCAGGGATTGAACCTGGGGTCTCCTGCATTGCAGGCAGATTCTTTACCAGGCTTTATCTGAGCCACCAGGGAAGCCCCATCACATGTCCAGCATCAGCTCTGAAAGGTGTGAATGCTGTAGAGACACAATCCAGTGTGGTGTCTTCTGGATTCGCTTAAAAAATAGGACTGGAAGTTATGAGAAAAACATTTCAGACTGACTTAAAAAGCGAATTTTGATTAAAAGTGAATTTATTATAAAAGCAATGTTTTTATGGGAGACATTATGGAAGACAGTTATAAAGAAGATAAAATATCAGATAACTCTGAATGGCATTTTGGTGTTTCCTCTTCTCTCCCTCCCTCCTTCCCTCCCTCCCTCCCTTTCTCTCTTCCTCCCTCTATTCCTTCCTTTGGTCATTTTTCTGCATCTATCATTTGCAAGCATTTAGCGAATACCCACTTATGCAGGGCTCTGTAACTGGAAGGCTCAGGAAGTTGAGTCTGAAGGGAAGACCAGACATGGTGACCTAGAGGGATTACAGGGTGACAAGGTGTGGCAGGGATGGGGGTGGATAGGGACCTCGGAAGCCTTGACAAGGGAAGGAGCCAGCTCTGCTTACACTTCTATGCCTTTTCAACTGTTCTCTACACATTTGGGTCATATGACCTGATTTTTTCACTTACCATCATGAGCATTTCCCCATGTCCACAAATATTTAAAACTTTTAAAAAGAGACTTGGCATTGTATTTTGGAGAACTGCACCACCGAGGGACTCCATCTCTAACTGATACCCACAAAAGTAGAGGACAGGAAGGGTCCCTTGGCCAAATCCAAGGAGTGAGGCCCCTGGGGTCTGAACTGCACCCCAAGCAGCTAGTTTCTTTCTTTTTCTCCTCCTCCTCTTTCTTCCCTTTTAGGCCCCTTCCGGTATTTCAGCCTGGAGCCTGGGGAAGGATGAGGTTGACCTGAGTTGGCTCGTCACGGTCTAGCATCATCTCTGCGGCTGCCCAGGCCTTGCTGTGTGTGGTTCTGACCCTCGGCTGTCTGCACACTGGTCGAGCAGCTCGGGGACCGTCCGTGTGTCACTGAGCGGAGCTCACAAAGGGCAGCCGCTGCCCTGGCTCCGGACCTGCGCGCCGCAGACTCATCAGAGCCCTACCTGGCTTCCCACAGCTGTCGTGGGCGTGGCCTCAGCACGTGTTCCCCGTGGTTCGGATGCGCAGGGGGGTGGTTCCGGAGCACTGGCCCCCGCTGCCCTGTCCTGGAAGCGGCCGTCGAGGGAGGTCTGGGTTCAGTCTTACGTGTTCTCAGGTCTGAGCATCACGGACATGGGATGCCGCCTCCGTCGCGCACTACTACGTACTACATCAGAGGTTTCTGCTGAAAGTTTTGCAGCTTACCTCTGCGGTGCTGATGGTCATCCTTGGGATGAGGTCTTAGGGCCTGGACGGAGCCGATCCCAAAGTTTGCATCCCGGGATGGAGCACCGCGGAGCGAGACGACGCGGGGATGTGTAGGGCTGGGGGGGTTCAGGTTGGGGTCGCAGAGTCCAGCACTGTCGGTCCACACTTGAGGAGACTCGGACTCCGGAGTTGGGGGGAGCTTCAGCCCTCTGCCCCAACGGGGGGTAAGTTCCCGCCAGAGCCCGAAGCATCTGTACCCAGAACCCTAAGCAAGACCCAGCCGGAGGCCGCCGCCTTTTCCGCCTAGCGGCTCTCGGTGCCCCGCCGGGGGCGGCGGGGGTGCTGGGGGCTGTGTCCCCAGCACCCCCGGACTGGAGAGACTGTGGCGACTGCCCTTGGGGCCGGGAGTGGATTCGGGCCACCCTATAAATGCACGCACACACACACACACACACACACACACACACACACAAACACACCTCAGATCGACAACGCTGTGTCCCCGAGGGAGACCGCCGTCAGAGCGTTCCTGAAGGCAGTCAGGCGCCAAGACTCAGTCTGAAAGCCCTGAACCTCACCTGGCCGGCCCAAAGAGCACCGTGGCCGGTGCTGGCACCCCGACACCCCGACACGTTGCCCACTCCCCCCCAACTCCCCGGCCGACCTCAGCGTCCCCTGCGGAGGCGTCGGCTGCACGTCTCCTGGTACTGAAGCGCCGCCTGGCCGGTGGGCGAGGGCGCACGATGCAACTCACCTGAGCTCATCATGTGGGCTGTCAAAGAACAGGCCTATGGCCTGGGACTCTGCATTTCCAACAAGCTCCCAGGCGAGGTCTCATCCCGGAGAGCTAGACCGCGGGCTCCCTGCGCCCCGCGACCGGCTCTGCTGCCGCCCCGGGCCTTCCTGAGCTCTAGCCCCGCAGGTTTAAGCCACAGGCCCGGCGTCGGCCCCCAGGCCTTGGCCCGTCTTCTGCCACAGCCCTTAGTTACCGCAATGCCCATCCCCTTGGCCCCCCGATGTCCCGGCTGGAGGGTGACCCATGGCCCCTCGTCCCAGATACTGGAGGCCAGGAAGCCGGCAGGGGGTTCCCTTCATGCCTTGGAGGGAGAGCGGGGACTTGGAGGGGCGACAGGTCCCTCCGCGTGCGCACGAGAACCATCCTGCTTGGAGGA
Organism: Odocoileus virginianus; assembly: GCF_023699985.2. Classification (NCBI taxonomy): domain Eukaryota; kingdom Metazoa; phylum Chordata; class Mammalia; order Artiodactyla; family Cervidae; genus Odocoileus; species Odocoileus virginianus. The sequence continues at coordinate 51,357,411 of NC_069689.1, forward strand.
TCAGCGTTTCCAGGTTCCTGGGTACCTGGGAAGGTGGCCCTGATGTTTGAGGAAGGGTTCAAACTAGTCTGAGTGGAGGGTTGGTTGTCAACGCAAGTGGATATCTGGGCTCTTCCTGGTGAGCAGGGGGAAAAAACAAGAAAACTTCAAAAAGTGCTAGAGTTTCCTTCTCAGAACCTACAGGTGAAAAAGCTCCAATTCAGAGAGGGTGTCTCGCCCACGAGGAAAAGCCAGCCGCCCACTGCAGGGCTCACCTGGTCTGGCAGGCCAGGTCTTCTGGAGGCAGTGGCCTGGGTCCTGCCTGGAGCCCGGTGCCCCGTTGAGTCCCTGGTGACAGGCCGGGTCTCAGGCGCACTGAGCGACAGGCGCCCTGCCAGCACCCGGCGGGCCTGAGTCTGAAGGGGTGGAAGAGAACCAGGCAGGGGGATGGGTGGCTGTGCCAATTCTGAGCAGCCGTGGGGGCAGACAGCAGGGCCCGGCTCCCCGGGCCTGACTCCCAGGAGGAACCACTGGCGGAGGCGGGGAGCTGCCTAGCTCGGGCTCCATGCCACTGCTGCGGACTGGGGAGGGGGACGCAAATGGGGCCGTTTGGGGTGGCACGCGTCTCCGTCCAAGGAGACGTCACTCTCAGAGAAAGGAAAGGTGGCACGCCAGCTCCAAGCCCTCGAGAAGGCAGAGAAGTCAGCCGCCAGCAAGACTGCTTCTGAGAAAAGCCTGTGCCTCCTGAAGCCCCGCACATCTCTCCCCGACCGTGAGTTCATCAGGTGCATCTCCCAGCTGGATCCCCAGAGCCCTAACGGCCTCTCTCCAGGGTCCCCTGGGCGCGCCCCCTTACCTTCCCAGGCCCTGACGTCAGGCGAGTCGTCTTTGACTCAAGGTCTATCCTCCTCCGCCGTCCCCTCCACCACCCGGTGACTCACCGGTCCTGTCGTGTCTCTGGGCATCCTAAGTTTCCCCCCACCGCCATCCTTCCCACCCACGGCCCCTGCTCCGGTCAGGGTTCCTCCTTCGGGGCCCCTAAACTCCCAGCTAGCGTCCTAACTGGCCTCTCAGTCCCTTGGGCACCCCTGTGCTCTGCCCACCTTCGCAGGGAGGTCAGTGGAGCCAAGTGCTCCTTTGGTCAATACACCTTCAGTGGCTCCCTGTTGCCAACAGATTAAAAGTCCAAACTCTTTAACTCAGCCTGGGAGGCTCTTCCCAGCCTCTCCCGGGCCCTCCTGCCCCCCCCCCCCCCCCCCCCCCCCCCCCCCCGTTTGCATCCAGCCAGCCTCCTCCGTGGCTCCTGGATGAGCCACACGCCCTCCCTTTACAGTTCAGATCCAGTTCAAGGTCTGCTTCTCGTTGGTGACGTCACCCACCGTGCTGGGCGGCCGGGGTGGCGCTCTTCAGAGGCGTCTGTTCTCCGAGGTGGCCGGGCCCTGTAGGCATCTAAGATAGTGGGATCTTAGAGGCTAACGCCCTTTGCGCGCTGTCCTCGGTCGCCTGCAGGTTTGAGACCATGGGGTCATTTTGGCCTCCTGGTTTCTGCCTTCTGCACTCTGCTGTATTTATTTACCAGGTCGCCCTAGGTGTGAGAAGCCGTTAAGACTGCGTCATATAAAATATTCAGGGGCAGTGCTTTGACTTTCTGGAGGAACGGGGCAGCAGGAGGGCCGGGTGTTCTGGGGAGGGCTGACCCTGTGTGTCACAGGCACATGTGCACACACTTCTACAGGGGGGCTTCAGACGTTTGCTGCTTTTAAACCTTCTTTCCTCTTGCCACTGGAGTGTCCCCTGGGCCCCCGGTCAGCGTCAGCATCCAACCTCGCATGGAGTCTTGCCAACGCTCCTCTCTTCGCCCACCCTCTCTTGACTGTATTCTCCCCCCCCCCCCATCCCTTCCCCTCAATCAAAAGCATCGACCCTCCCCCGGCTTGTTGGGGGCAGTTAGTCCACCCTCTTCGCTGAGCCTTGGGATGGTCTCCCTCAGGCTCTGGGGAACCTCACCTCTTTCTTCCATGAGTCCTGATCATACACTTCCTTGCCGCCCCTGCCCCAAGCAAACAGCACTCTTTGTCTCAAGAGGGGCCGTTACTCTGATGTTGCCCCCACGTACTTGTTGACATAACCGCAAGACCAGCCAGCACTCGCTAGTCAGCTTCTCCCTCATATGCTCTAGCTTCCGGGTGGCCGTGGACTTGAATGCTTTGTGTGTGTATATGTGTGTGTGCCAAGTCTGGGCACTTGGTCAGGGGGGCAGTGATCACTTTTGATAGTGACAATGACGGTCATATGAGGACCTGGGTGATCAGTGACCTTGGAAATAGTTTTAGAGTGAAGGATGATGCCAACCAGCATTTCACTCTAAGAGTACTCTGAAAGCCCAGCCGCGATCCAGTCACCTGAAAAGTCTCACACAAAAGGAGGAGACAAAAGAAGAGGAAAATGAAGTGAGCTAAGAGGAGGGGTCCCCCGTATTTGTAAAGGAAGGGAGGAGTACATCACTGCAGTAGTCACTGCGGTCAGTACTTCACTGGCCGTCCCGAGTCTCTGGGCCTTATGGGAGATGATGTGATTTCATTCATTTGCCCTACTCTGCCAGGCACTGTTCTAGGAACTGGGAACACCCGGGCGGACAAGACAGACGTAGCTTCTGCTGCCGTGGAATTTATGCTAAGCAAAAGACAAATACCAGCAGCTAAAAGTCCTGTCATCCTGCTGAAAGTGCGAAGGGGTGATGGTGCGCAGGCGGTAGTCAGCCAGCCCTGAATTGAACTTGAAGGGACAGAAGGGGAATCTGGTTGGAGGAGGGAGGATTCAGAGGGAGGCTCAGGAGGAATGGCTACGAGGTGGGCTGTGTCCAGAGATCATCACGGAGCTACTTTCCTGCCAGAGAGCCTGATTTCCCCGTGTCAGACATCCTCTCTCCAAGGGCAGGGCTACCTTGCTCCTGAGATTGCCTCATGACCCCTTGCAGAGAGGAATGTGGGAGAAAAGGGGATGGGTGCCGATGGTTCCAGTTTGGATTCTTTCAACTGTCACTTGGGCAGGACGAGCCCTCCAGAAGTTATCTAGCTGATTTCCTAGACAACCTGCAAGGCATCTAGATCCAGTTTCATCCCAGAAAAGGGCCCAGCGAGGGCCCGCTGCAGTGAGGGGAGGGTGTCAGGTTTGGATCTGCCCCCAGGCTCAGACATTTCAGCATCCCTGACAGGTGACTCCCGTGAGTCTCTAGGCAGCGGGACCCACCAGAATTTCCTGGTGGGGAAGAAGTTCCAGGATGGCTCTCTCTTTGCAGGAAAAGTTAGAAGCTTAGGATGATGCTGTCTTCTTCTTCCGGAGAAGACTTCTCTGCTGCAGACACGTACCTGCTGGCCGTGACAGACGGGACTACCATAATCCAAGTTCACAGTCGGAGGTGCCCGAACCAACTCAGATGACAGGAAGCTGAGGTGCAAGCACGTGGAGGGCTGGCTCATTCTGGTTCCCCCTTACGCTCAGAGGGTAGCCCTTCCACGGGGTCAGGGTTGAAGGAGGTGACGGAGGGCTCGCTGGGCTCCCTGGCTTTGGGCCGTGGCTTTTGTCTACAAACCCACTGGATGCACAGGTCCGTTTCTGAGCAGGTTTATCTGGATCCACCAGTGCCCTCAAGGCAAAAGCAGCTTCGAGAGCTGGGTTTACTGTTCTGGGTTCTCTATGACTCTGCCCAGGAAATTCCCCACTATCTTGTTATCTCTTTGATGCCTTTAAGAAGATTGTCCATTTTATAATATTCTAGCTTTTGCTTTTTTTTTTTTTTTAAGTAACTGTCTCCAGGGGATCGTTTCAAAGGCCTAGTGGGCCATTTCCACCAATGGAAGTCTTAAGTTACTTGTCTTGGTACCACCCTGCCATGGGGCTCCTGGCCAGCTTCAGGGATGCCCACCCTGGGAGGAGAGCGTCCTGCAGAGCTGTGGTGGGGGACGGGCAGTGGGAGGTGGCTGGGCCCTGGGTCTTTGGGGCAGACAGAACTCAGACAGACAGCCTCAGGTCAGGGGCAGAGGCCCGCCCACCTTCCCGGGAGGGTTTGCAGGGTCCCGCCGCTGGGCCGCCCAAGGAAGCCTCTCACACTGGCCTCTTCATTCATTGGCTATTGAGTCCTTATTTTTCTCAGGGACTTCAGGATAGGAACAACCAGAAGGCAAGAAGAAGAGTCAGGCATGCTGGGCGGGCCTGCAGACGCAGAGGGCCAGAGAGGAGGGATCAAATTGCCTGCAGATATAAGGTACCCACAGATTTTTAGGGGACTCCCACCTAAGCCTTTAGGTAGGGTATTCTGTTTTTCTTTTCCCTGAACTTAGGCAATATTATGAGAGACCCAAGTGGAAATCAAATTACATTCACATTTGTTTAAATTCACTCCAATTATTTCCCCATACATATGTATTCTACCCATTCATTTATCTATTTATGTTACGATGCTCAGCGTGTGTCTCTGACCCAGGGTCTGCTTCTGCCTTGTCTCACGTGCACCTGGGCCAGTGATCCCTTATTTGGCAGAGGATGTGTTGTATTTATGCCTCTCTTACTACCAATATCAAATAAGGAGGAAGAGAGAGTCAGTGAGGAGGACAAGTCCAGAGGGTCTAGATGACTGCCAGGTGCTCGGAAGGCTGGGGGTGAGCCCGAAGAGACACAGGGACAAACACTAAAAACAGGAATATTTTCTCTTTTGTGTCAAGCACTGTACGCTCTCTGCAATGTAAGTCATCTCCACAAAAACCCACCCTTCCTGCCAATTTGCAAAATCCCCCATTTCCGAGGACATGGTTGGGGTTTCCTGAGGAATGCACTGTCTTTTATCGGAATATTCTCCTAGTCCAGGACCTTTGTGTGGCTTCTTCCAGGTTTTCATTGTTACAATGAATGCTTTGAAAAACCTCCTTGCACAAGCCTCTGACGATTGCGTTCTCTGATCATTTTGAAGGATAGATTCCTGAAAAGGGGACCTCAGGGCAAAAGCTTTCAGTGTATTTTATACCATTGCTTTTGTTTTTCCTACAGAGTTTATACCAGCTTGCACGCCGAGAAGCTACAGATGGTAACATGAGTCTCACCTGGGTACCGTTGTTAATGTACCTTGTCCTGACTCTGTGATTCCTCATCCTACTGTCAATTCCACGTGTGTCCTGGAAACAGCCCAGGAGGAGAGAGGAGTCAGGATTGTTGGAAGGGCTTATAGACCTCAGAGGATCAGAGAGGAGGGTGCGGATACTAGGGAGGTGTGTCTACAGCCCATGCTAATGGCCCCTGGGAGGAGGTGGTTTTTTTAATTTTAATGATTACTTTGGCCTTGGAGTTGATCAGTTTTGGATACCAAAGAAAACCAGGCTTCTGAGCCTGTGAAGCCAAGTCAGAGGTCCTCCTGCCTCCTCTGGTCCTCCTGTGGCCTCTAGGGAGGAGGAGGCTCTTAGGTAGTGAGCCAGCCGCCCCTCCCGGTAACCTCCCTGGGCAGCTTGGCTGGCAGGGAGGGACCCTCCCTCAGTCTCATAGTTGCACAGGTCTTGATTCATTCATTTCACAAATATTTACTGAGCACTTACTATGCATCAAGCCCTAATGTGAGCATGGGGCGGGTGGGGAAACACCAGCCAACAAAACAGAGGGAAGCAGCCCTGCCGGTCCAGATTTCGTATTCTCAGACACGTTTTTCTGCTTGAGGGTCAGCTTAGAAATCTTTCACTCTCGGAGCTGGACTTCCCTCTCCCTGTGCTTCACAGCCCTCCCCTCCCCACGAGGCTGGCTTGGTCCTGGATCAAGGATGGCTCCCCCAGGGCTTGTATTGTCGCAGCTTAGTGTGTGTGCATTTTCTCTAGCTTCTATCCTTAGCCTTTGGGGACTGAGTGGACCCCTTTGCCTCAAGTTTAGACTTGAGGGTGGTGGGGGGGGGCAAGTTTCAGGGAAACCAGAGCTTAGCATTGGCACCAGCAGGCTTTCAGTGGAGTGGGGGGAAAAATGCAGGGCTCCAGGGCCTTGGGGGTGGCCTGGGCACGAGTCAGATGCAGCTTGTGGCGTATTCCCTGGGCGGCCCAGACTCAGTACAAGTTCATTCAGCCGCGTGTTGTGACCTGAGATGCTGGCACCACTGGGGTTTAGATGTCTTCAGAAGGCAGCAATTGAAGAAAAGACTTGATCCAGCCCTAAGTGTCTTCTGGACGCATTCATTTGCCTTTTCTCTTGTGTCATGTCACATGCATTGAGAAATGGGATGGGCCCCATATTTGCATGACTGCAGTCTAGCATGTCTCCCAACATGTGAGTGACTGAGCTCCTACAAGCCCTGCCTGTCGCTGGCAGGGTGGGGGCGTGGCCTGCTGGCTGCCCCCTTCCCGCCCATCTGTGTCATCTGCGACCTGCCGGGTCCTGTGACCACCTGCGCTCCGGGCCAGGGATCAACAGAGGGCCAAAACACACCTGTGCTTTCCTGCCACGTTCCACAAAGGGGCTTCTCACGGTCCCTTGGCCTTAGACATCAGCTTGAGGAGCAAACGTGAAACAAAGCTCCTTCCCCATTGTCCCCAGTCAGACCAGTCCCACCAGACATTCCCTGGTCTCTTCTGTAGACTTGGCCGAGACTTCAGCAAGGCTGGGGAGGGAGGAGGGTGGCAGGCTGAGCCACACAGAGTTCTCAGAAACCGTCACCAGGGTCCTGCCCCCCAGCCCCCCATAACCATTTCTCCTTCCCCAATCCTGTCCTGTGAGGAGGAGAAGTCCTCCACTGTAAGTCTAAGCTGGCATATTCCAGCCCCTAGGGGCGCTCGATGCTGTGAGATGCCGAGATGCTGTCCACTCACAGAGCAGCCCACCCCCACCCCCCAGGGGCGGGTAAGGTGCATCATCACCTGCTAAACCCGGATGTGGGCCCTCGGGTAGCCCTTTTGTCTGAAGTGATGTGGGAGACTGCTGCGGGCAGGGCAGGCGCTCCATCCACTCCCCACCCCGCACCCCCGCCTCCCAGGTCCATCAGGAGACAGGTTCCTGGGAGGATGGGGGAGCCCCCTCGGGTCTGGTGAAACTCCCGAATCCCAGAGTCAGGGGCGGGCATGTGAGGCCAGGGGGGATCCGTGCCTTCCTCGAGGCAAGCAGTCCTTCTCTCCATATGAGGGTTGTCTTCTGCATCTGCCTCTGTGAGTAAATGGAATGGTTAGGCAGGGTCCCTGGGGTGCCCCTGTCGTTCCAGGTGTGGGCATATTTGGGGGGGTATTTTAACGGGGCCCAGGGAGGGGCTATCCCATCAGGTTCTGTGGCATGCCGACACATGCTTTTAAAAACTGTGTTGCTTTAAAAGTATAAACTCTGGAAGCATCCTAGAGGGCGTCTTAACAGCTGACCGAGGGCGAGCGTCTCTCCCAGGCTGGGAGAGACCACCGCTTGCTTCCCTACTGGTGATGATGCTGGGCTGAGAACGGCAGTTTTCTTCCTAAGACACAATTCTCCTCCAAAGGCGCGTTCTAAGCGTGGAGAGGAAACACACCAGCCCATCCTGTAGAATTTCTTGGTTTTTCTTTTTTATTCGTGTCCTGTCAGCACCGTGTCAGTGTGTTCCAGGGCCGATAGACGGGCCTGGCGGGAATTGGTGGGGTCTCGCTATTTGATTGCTTTCTTAGAGCCCAGTAAAGGGCACTGTTGTTTCCGGGAGGCCCCTGGAAACATGCACGTGGGTCACAGCGTCAGGACCTGCGTGCGGCTGAGCATTCTGAATGCCTAGTTCTGGCCCCAAAACTCCGCACACTCCTGTTAACGGCTTCAGTCCGAATCAAACAAGGTGTGTGCCCTGAGCCGGGACGCAGTGGGGTCAAGAGGAGGGAAAGGGCGGAGTCCTACAATAAACTGTTGATACTTAGCTCTGATATGGCAGCCGCGCTGGGGGCCAGGGCAGCAGCTTCCTGCCTTCTGTCTCCAGTCCCCTTCCCCGGAGTCAGGGAAGCTCTCAGGGAGCTGGCTGCGGAAATGAAAAACAGCATCACCCCCGCCCCCCCCCGCCCCCCCCCCCATGAGAGGCCTCTCCTGAGAACGGACTTCCAAACCCGCCTTCAGACTGGAGGCGCACCTGAGCAAAGGTTGACACCTCCCAGAGATGCAGGAGAGAGTGTGTAAATGTGTAACCCTTCATTTAAATCACCGCCCAGGAGCCTCTGTCCCTAGGCTGCCAACATCTGCTTATTCGTGAGGAATCAGGTGTCTAGTCACTTGGCGGACTGATAAAGGAAGACTCAGGCCTTTGAGGTTGTGTTAGGGTAGGCCAAACTGCTATAACAAATAGACCCAAACTATGAGGGCTCCAACACAAAAGACGTTTATATCTTTCTCGCATGCTAGTCCAGTGCGGCAGCCGGGCATGGCTGGCACGGGCGAGGGGAGAGGAAGCTCTCTGCTCTAGAAATTCAGAGGGACCCAGGCCGACAGTGGCTCTGCCGCATCTGATGGGGGGCTTCCCAGGTCGCCACCACAGCCAGCACCCCTCCAGGCACGTGAGGAGGCACACGTGGAGGGGTCATGGCTGCCTGGAGGAGGATCACCCCCTGTCCGCTCACTTGGCAGAGAACGCAGCCCCCCGGGTCCCACCTGCCATCGTCACTGGGAAATGGAGTAGTAGCTGGTGAGCCGCGTATACGTAGCAGCTCCGGAAGAGGGGCTGGATTTGGGTGGGAGCAGAGATATTTACAGGTCTGGGGGTCACAAGAGATCTCGTGTCTCCTTGTCCAGTGACCGGCCCACTGTGAGCACTAATCTTGCTGCTGGTTTTCATGCCTGTGTGGGCTTTCTGATCAAAGGCTATAAGCACTAGACTTAGTGAAGAAAACAGGAGGGGTCTCGTCTTTCAGATGCTTTTAAAATTTTTTTTTTATCACTTGACTTAGTGACACAGAGGAGGGAGAAAATAAATCCAGAGAGGCTGCTTGCATGGGGAAGTCCATTCTTTGCGGTCCTGGGGAATGGTGCAGTCCCCATGCCTTGGTTATCATTGGGCCCCCAAGGAATGTGCTAGGTCCCTGATGATGTCACAGGACCTCTGGGAATGGCAGAGGCTTGAATCGTCACTGCTGCTTCTGTGTGGATGGCTACTATTTTCTGTGATGCTGGGGGTGGGGGTGGGGAAGGCAACATGCATCCTAACTGCCTGCCTCATGAAGAGGCCTTTAGCTTGGCTGACCCTTCTTCATGTTCCTTCTGCCTACACCCCCAGCCCCTCATCCCATTAACTTTCTTACACAAATCCTTCAGCTCCGGCCTCGGCGGGAGGAGGTCTCTGATTATTTTGGGACTTGCACATTTCTACCACTGCCTTTGAACCCAAAGTTGCAGAGGGACCCTGCTCAACTCTCACTGTCTTGGTCTGCATCTTGGGCACTTGTGGGCAACTTCTTGTATTGCTTGGACTGTCATGTCCATGGTTTCAACGCTCACCATGTCTTCCAAGAGACATTGTAAGCTCCGTGAGTGCTGGGAAAATCTGTCTCGTCTTTGACTGTTGGGAATTTGTCTCGTCTTTGGAGGCTTCCTGGGGCTTGAATGTGGTGTGGTGAGCATTCTGTGGATGCTTGGAACGATGGTGGGTGTTAAGAACTTAGGGGAGAGTCTAACAGTGACTTGAGCTGGAGACGTAAATGAATTCAGTTCTTGGATGGCGGGTGGCTGACAAAAATCCCTCTAACTAGGCTGGTCCCTGGTGTCAGGAGCCAAAGATGGGACTCAGCAAGAGGACAGGACAAAAAGGATGGGCTCCCAACTTCGCTCAGCAAACTCAACTCTGGTGGGATCGGACCCTGGTGTGCAGCAAGCACTCCAGGGCTCGGAGATGTTGGGGTGACGCCAGGGTGCTGGCCACCTGAGGGGTGTTACCAGAAACACTCAGCTCAATGGACAGGACGACAGATTCCTAGAGGTGGGGGTGGGGTGGGGTGATGCCAAGCCAGGGTGATGAGAAAGGGCTGCAGCTGGAACAGGGGTCTGTGCTGGGGAAGGAGCTTCACCCATCCTTTCTGCTTAATCCCTACAGGGACCTCTCAGACAATGCTCCTTGCCCTGAGAGAGAGGAGAGGGTGCTGCAGGAAGGGGGCATCACTTGTTTCCTGTGTCCAAAGTGCAAGGGTGTCAGGGTCCCACCCTTCGCAAGCTGTAATTTAAAGGTGTCCAGGTACCCCTAAATTCCACTCACTTAGGAAGTGGGTGACAAGCTCAGTTCTATTTGAGAGTCGGGGTCCGGGAGCCCAGGACTCCCTGAGCGATCCTCTCCTGGGATGAATAGTATTTCTTCAGCAGGGAACAGAAAGGGTGCTTCTGCTGGGCACACTGGCCTGGGATGCGCATGTGGGCTGAACCTCCAGGCAGGGTGTGTCCCTTGGAAATTTCCCCTTCTCCTGGGATCTTTCCCACAGGGCCTTGCCCACCGCCCAGGGCCAGGCCCTCCGCCCACCGCCTAACCTGGGGCCTGTGAGATTTTTGCCTCCTCAACCTAAAAAGTGACAGGAAGTATGCAAGGGTGAGTGTTGGAGAAACGCGAGATTCTGGAGTGACATCTGTGCCGCACGCTGTCTGCCGAGGCAGCTCATCCCGTGCCTTTTCTGCGGTCCAGATTCCAGGAGCAAAATTTCCAGCGTCTCATCCACCTCGCCTGGCAGCTCTGCCAGGGCCCCAGGTGTTCCCTGGGACACACCCCGGGAAACAGGGAAGGAGGGAAGCCCCATCCCCAGTCCCTTCTAGTCCTGGTCCTTTCTGACACCTGTGTTGAGGCTGCCAGGGGTGCCTGGGGGCGCACGGGATAAATAACACCCATCTCCGAGGGCAGCACTTCTTAAACTGCCAGCTGTCAACTGAGAATGTGCCTGAAATAATTCAGTAGGTGCCGACAATGTGAAATAACCATAGAAAACAGAGTGAACTGCACATAGGTTAAGTCTTGCTCGGTGAAACTTCTGTTTCATCTTTAGGTGCACCAATGGGTGTTTCTTACGGGAGCCCACGTAAGAGGTTATTGCTTTTGCAGTAGTCCTAGTTTAAAAAAAAAAAATCTGAATGACTCTCCCAGAGCATCTCAGTTGGTCCTGGTTACTCCTGGAGTTATGCAGAGTGAGAGGGAAGCCCAGAGTGAATGAGAGGAAGAAAAAAAGCTTCCAAAAGAAGGGGTGGACTTTCTTATTGGCTTCCGGGCCTCAGTGTGAAATACCTGCTCTGCCCCCGGAGCGTCTAAGGTCCAGTGTGGGCCTGGGGGACCACCATGAGTCTTGCGTCTCCACCCCTTCTTGGGGCAGGCCTTGCCAAGACTACCTGGGGAGGAGGGGCCGCCCTTTGGGAATTTAATGAAAAGACATTCAGCAGCTGTGAGAGTGTAAATTGCATGTCCTGGGACTTTCCTTCATCCCGGGAATACCTGTTAATTTCTGACATGTGCAGACTTGCAAGAAGAGAAGCCCCTTCGCCCCGGGGTCTTCCCCACAGGGCGTGGCCCTCCACCCCTCCCTCCCTGTTGAGCACCGGCCCTGCGCCCCCTCCTCCAGGCGGAGGCAGACTGGAAAAGACAGTCTTCAGGCCACTGGGGCTCTCCACGGTGGGTCAGCCCCACAGTGGCCCAGGGAGACCCAGTGAAGGGGCTGGGGGTGGCAACAGTCCTGGGGCCGAGCGAGTCTTCCAGAATGGGAGCTCTTGGTTGAGGTCCTAAGTGTGACAGGTGTGGCTCTCCACAGGATACAGGAGTGAAAAAGAAAAAGCAAGGAGAGAGAGGACAGAGGTGGTCCTCAGGGGTCCTAAGAGTCAAAAAAGAAAATGAGAAGGGCCTCACGGGTGGCCAGGGAGGGTCCCTGAGCATAGGCATTCTCGAGGGAAGCAGGGCTTTGCTATTAGTTTTCCAAGCTGCAGCATCTTTAGAAGAGCCGTAGTCATAATTTCCCCCAAGCCACAGGCTATAAACCAGGGCTAAGAAATATTGCTTAGGTCATTCCCACAGCTGGGTTCCTCCTCCAAGTCTTCAAGTCGGGGCTGGGAGTTTGTTTTCTCTTCCCATTTCCCTTCTTTTTCGTTTGCTCCTGTTTTTGAGCTGGAAGAAGTCTCTGCAGGACCAGTGTTTACAGGAGGCGGGGGATGGGGAGTGGCCCCCTTCCGCTCAGATCACCTCCGAGGGCTTGGTTCAGGAAGCCAGACTGGGGCAGGGCTTGTCTACTTGTCCATGTGAGGCATACCTGCTCCGGCAAGAGGCCTTCCAGAGATTAGTACCTCTCCTGGCTCATGACCTCCCACCTTCACAGTGGTTCCTGGGGTTTCTCCACACCCCAGGATGCAACGACAAGCCTGTATCCTTCAACTTGAGGATGTTCAGAGTCGTGTCCTTAGAATGCGTGACCACCATGTACTCTGCACTCCCAAAGTCTTCTCCAAACACCCCCTTTCAAATCTGAAAGACAGACTGAGCCAGAGAGAAAAACACAAAACCCTAAGAAATAGCCTCTTTCAGGGAAGCCCAGAGTCCCTGGATTGGAAGGGGCTCTGCTCCGTCTTGTTTCCATTTGCTCCCGGGGCTGCGGGCGCAGTCTCTCGGAGGCTGCCCTTGAGTCAGGCAGGAGCAGACATGACCGAGACTCGATCTTCTTCTGGCTCGTAAGGGCCATCATTGCTTCCTGTGGGTGAACAGTTTAGCTGAGGGATTTTGAGGAAAGTTAAAGAGAAAGGCGCGTTGGTCCCCTGGCCCTGCCCACAGCCTTCTGCAGTTTCCACAGGCTCGCTTGCATCTCCCTTGCAGACTGTCCGCTGGTCTGGCTTGAACCTCTGTCTTATTATTTTCTCCCCCTATTTCACAGGATTTTCCTAAGCCCTCACTCCTTCTCGGGGTTCAGATTCTGCTCTGCACATGTCTTTGCCTCCCTGTGGCCACGTCACTCCACCTGTCTCAGCGTCATAACCTTTTCCACCCAGCCTGGGCAGGGGGATCCTCTTTCCTTTCACAGTGGTTTCCAGACGTAACAACAAGCTCCGAATTTACTGAGCCCTCTTGTTTTGGCTTAACTTTGAATTTTTTTTTTAAAGCAACATCTTCTGGTTACAAAAGAATTTATACTTTTGGCAGAAAATATGAAAAAGGGAAAAGTATAACAGGGGAAAAAAGATCATCATTCTGTCCTCAGACATAGTCACCCTGTATATCTGGAGGGATTAGCTGTCTTTTATTCCTATATATCTGTGATAGGTGATGATTTATCACACTGGTATCATGCTGTCAACGTAGCTGCTCAGTCTACGCGGCTAAGATTATAAGTATTTCCCCAGTCAGGGCTGTCCCCGAACCTGACGGTTATGGACCACACAGTGGTCTCTTGAATGAGGGAGTATCCCGAGGCCTGTTGTTCAGAAGCTTCTGAGAAGTGCTCATTTACACGCCCCTCGGCAGTGTGCAAAAGTGCTTGTGTCACTTCATCTGCCAATGTGGTGTCTGAGAAACACACACACACCCAGGTGGATCTGGAGAGGAAGGCGCCCATGAGGGAGCTGGCATGGGGGAGAGCCTTTGGGTCTGAAGCCTGGCCAGGCAGGAGGGGAAGTTTGGTAGGACAGTCTTATACTGCCCTCTGACTTTGAGAACGTTTCCGACAGGGATGGTGATCCCCAGCCCAAGTTTCTAGCGGGAGACTCAGGCAGGTGTGAACTGCTCCCGGAGCCTCCTGGCTCTCCAGCCTTGGTTAGGGACCCTTCCGGAGCAACGAGGGTGTGGGCGGCTGGAGCTGTCAATCAACGCTGCTTCCCCGGGGCAGGCTGTCCCATCTGCAGCCACCCCGTCTCACCCAGTCCTCTGTGAATACCGTCAAAGTGTGGAATGATTGATTAGCTGCAAAAATGGTCCCGTTTTGCTGATGTGCCTTTTTCTGATTAACCTGGAGATCAACCATGTATTGTGAGTTTAGTTACTGCCTTGTGTTTCTTCTAACACATCCTGTGGCTGGCTTTCCAGTTTGTCCCTCTTTTCCTTACTAATGCAGACAAGATTTGCTGGATATTAAGCCTACTGTTCGTTTCTTGCAAATATTTTTAACCACTATCCCTTACGTTTTGTGTAGGGTGTTTTTGATATTGTGTTTATACAGAGCGAAGTAAGCCAGAAAGATAAAGACCATTACAGTATACTAACACATATATATGGAATTTAGAAAGATGGTAAGGATAACCCTATATGCAAAACAGAAAAAGAGACTCAGATGTATAGAACAGACTTGTGGACTCTGAGAGAAGGCGAGGGTGGGATGTTTCAAGAGAACAGCATTGAAACATGTATATTATCTAGGGTGAAACAGATCACCAGCCCAGGTTGGGTGCATGAGACAAGTGCTCAGGCCTGGTGCACTGGGAAGACCCAGAGGGATCGGGTGGAGAGGGAGGTGGGAGGGGGGACCGGGGATGGGGAATACATGTAAATCCATGGCTAATTCATTTCAATGTATGACAAAAACTACTGTAATGATGTAAAGTAATTAGCCTCCAACTAATAAAAATAAATGGAAAAAAAAAAACAAAACTCATCCTTCTGTTACAATCACCACTTTCATTTGCTTCCTGCCCAGAAAGTGTTCACTCTGTTTCTGATGTTTTGGATTTTTTTTTTTTTACTAATTTTTTTTTTTTATTTTCTGTTTTTTTAAACTAGTGTTTTTTTTTTTTTTTTTTTATTTTTTTTTTTTACCAAAACTCTAGAGGTTTTTGGATTTTTTTTTTTTTTTACCTAATATACTGGGATTTCATTTGGGGGTATGGTATGAGGGAGGGATAAAATTTGATTTCCCCCCTTTTCTCAATTCAACCAACTATTACTTTTTTTTTTTTTTTTAATGGAAGTACAGTTGATTTACAGTGTTGTGTAAGTTTCTAGTTTACAACAAGGTAGTTCAGATATGTGTGTGTGTGTGTGTGTGTGTGTGTATATATATATATATATATATTCCCTTTCAGACTCTTTTCCATACTAGGTGTTGATATATGTAGATATTGAATGTCGTTCCCTTGCTAGACAGTGTTGCTGCTTCTGCTGCTCACTTGTGTCCAACTCTTTGCAACCCCGTGGTCTGTAGCCTGTCCGTCTCCTCTGTCCATGGAATTTTCCAGGCAAGAACACAGGCGCAGGTTGCCGTTTCCTACTCTAGGGGATCTTCCCATCCCAGGGATTGAAACGGCGCCTCTTATTATAAATCTCCTGCATTGACAGGCAGATTCTTTACCACTAGCACCACCTGGGAAGCCCCCTGTTAATCTCAAACTCCTAATTTATGCCCCCCCCCAACTATTGCTTTTTGGTGATTCCTCAGATTTTTTTAAGATATATAATAGATTTCAGAACTTCATTGATTGGTCTTCATAGTCTTACACCAGCACCACACTGTTTTAATTACTTTATCAATAATAATGTAGTTAAATCTCTTAAGGAAGTATTTCCTTGACCTCTTGATACTCTTTAGGCAATTCTTAGCTATTTTCATCTTTGTTTTTCCTTTCAGATGAGCTTTAGAATCTTTTACCAAGTTAAAAAACATCCCACTGGAATTTAATTAGGATTGTATTTTACCCTAAAAACTAGTTCAATAAGGATTAATGGCATCAATATATCTAATGTTTCAATCTAAGTTTATATCTTCCAATTAATTTTTTTCTATTAATCTTTATAAGAAGTTTGTGTTTTAATATGTCCTGGATATTTCTCATTAGTATTATACATTTTTTGATATTCTTATGAATGCAAATCCTCCCCATATAGTCTGGTAGTTGTTGGAATATAGGAGAAGTATTGATTTGGGAGATTTTGGCATATTTATACTTTACCACTTCCTTAATATCATATTAATACTAAGAATTTTCAAGTTGATGCTTTTCTATTACCTTGGTCCATATCATTCTATAGTCTACGGATATTAAACATTTTGTGTCTTCCTTTCTAAGGTAGAGTTTGAAGACAAGCTGGCATGTTATGTTGTTGCCTTGAGGGTTGAGTTTTCAGGTTATACGGTTGATTATTTTGAAACTTCAGATAACTTTACAAGATAACATGAGATTTGGGGGTTTATTGAAATGAGGGCAGGGTTTGAACAAAGCAGTTTTGGAATGCCAAATCAACTGGCCTATATTTCAGGGTGGTCCCCATCCTTTTCTCAACTGAACGGTCTGTCATCCCTGATGAATTTCTTGCATGTGGGCACTTCTTGATGCTGGTTAACATGCAGAACAATCAAAGCAGGTTTGAGACCTTCTGAGAAAGTCGAGAATCCTAACAGGTCCACAGGTTGGAAGAGCATGAGGTTGAGGAAGCTTGCGCAGGCCAGTAGGAACAGTGTCACCCTTCAGACAAGCCAACAGGCAAAAGCACCTCTAAACAAACACTCGAAACTTTTTCAGAGTCTTTGTCATTCATTGTGCCTTTCCGTCAGGTGCCCTAGGAGACATTTCCCAGCTGCTGGCTTATGAACTCTGAGAGGCAGGTGGGGAAATTAAAGGAAGTAACAGGCATGCTCAGTTGCTTCAGTCGTGTCTGACTCCTTGCGACCCTATGGACTGTAGCCCGCCAGCCTCCTCTGTCCATGGGATTTTCCAGGCAAGGATCCTGGAGTGGGTTGCCATTTTGTCCTCCAGGGGATGTTTCTGGCTCGGGGACTGTCTCCTGCATTGCAGGTGGATTCTTTACTCACTGAGCCACCTGGCAAGCCTAGAGGAGGTAAATGTCTAGTTAAAAAAAAATAACCTGTGGCTATATTTAAACAGCTCCCCTTTAAGGCAAAGTGTGGCTGCTCTGTGCATGTATTGTTTGCATATGGAGGAGGAGGTTCGAGGAGGCTCTGAGCGTCTTTAGGACCCTAGTCTTTAAGGGCTGAGCTCTCACTTGATTACTGCCAGCTGCCAAAGTGTTTTCTGACCAAAAGAGCTTTAAACACTTTTTCTTAGTCCTCTGGTGTTGGCTTTAGACCCATAATGGACTTGTTAGTTAAAATTGGGAAGCTAAGGGAAACCTGATGTTGGATTACAAGTCTACACAGAGCGTGAGCGTGAAGATAATTCTACAGGTGCTTTGCAGGATCACCTTTGCCTGAATCTCTAGGTTGCCTGCATCTCATCAAAATCCTTAGTTTGAAGAATATTCTGAAGTGCTCTCACATCAAGAGTCGCCTTGAAAACCAGGACGTTTTCAAGAGGACGATGAACATGGGTTTCAGGGAGGCCGGAGTAAAAGCATTCTTCTGCTGTGATGTGTTTTATGTGGAATGTGCGTGATCGCTGTTACCATTTAGAAACAAAACCTAGAAATTGCCAACTCTGCCAGTATTTTAGTGTGAAAATTCACACAATTAAAAAAAAACCCAAAAACTGTGGTCTAGTTTTGAAGCTGTGACACGTAGTTAAATTTCAATCTTAGCTTTTAATTTTTGATTCCACCACACCAAACACAATGCGTGTTTATTCACATTTGTTGATGTGTGCCTTTTCATCTGCCTCGAATCATTCTGAACAGGTGTAACTAGATGCCCCCTTAGCCTAGAGACACATTTCTGCAATCACTTAATTGAGGTAAGATGCTCCATTAACTCTGAGCAAGGTAAGTTTCCGGTATCCTTCAAGAAAGGCATGTTTTCAAACAGTCACCCCAGTGAAATAAAAGTGTGGGAATATAGCCAAGTTATGGGAGCAGGATTTGTAATAGCTGCCAGGGAGTTAGTTACAGGGCCAGCTGTCTATTAATGGCTGTGAAATCATGTCATGTACATGGAAGAGCGTTCAACTATTCCTACCCCTCCACAATGGAGGACCTGTGCCTGGTTCATCTCAAACTGGTCTTAAGTCACTAAAAAATGTGAATGGTTATGAGACTACATTCTTATGTACCTGTACTAGAGTTTTTTATCTGATAGATGACAGTTTCTATATGTCTTGCTTTGTTACTAAAGTACAGGCTTCCTACATACATCAGTGCAGGAATCTGAATTGGTCTCATTTAGCACATTTCAAAGTGTTTCTTGTCAATGGAGTCAATACAAGCTAAAGCCTTATGTTATTTGTAAAAGATTTTTCCTTGGGATGATAAATAAACCAATTGGATTCTAGACCATTTTTGCTTCAATCCCTTCTTTTATACAGCATGAGCTGAAGACAGCAGTATGTGGATTTAACTAAGAATTATAACAGCATTTTCTGAAACATAAAAAAATTTACAGTTGTAAAGCTTGGAAATAAATGCTTACTTTAGAAGTGTCAAATGATCTGAAATGATGTGTGATTAAAAAGTTAATGCTCAGATTCACCTGCACCCCACCCTTATCTCTTCCCAATACATCTCCCTTCCCTGGATCTGATGGGCAAATTCTGGTTCTCCATCAAGCATTTATTTTACCTGAGATTTTTCTTAGGGCAAAGAGAAATTTGTAATAATAATTTGGTAAGATTTTGGATGTGGTATTTGACCAGAAAGATTTATTTTGGCTGGGGGCTAGTCACATGGATCACAGCTTTGTCTAACTCAATGAAACTATGAGCCATGCTGTGTAGGGCCATCCAAGACGGATGGGTCATGGTGGAGAGGTCTTCAACAGTTATTATAAAACAGCCACAAGGAGTTAATTAGAAGGAGCAGAGAGGGCTGATAGGCAGTGAGGTGAGAAATCCCTGCCTGAGATGTTTATTAGCTCTGGTGAGGGTCTGCTCCAAGGGGATAGGTGGCCAGTACAAGTTGGCATATTCAGGTTTCTAATCGTCCCAAGCAAATATCACAGAAGGTTAAGGAAGAGTGGGACTGCTGCTGCTAAGTTGCTTTAGTCATGTCCGACTCTGTGCAACACTATGGACTGCAGCCCACCAGGCTCCTCCATCCATGGGGTTCTCCAGGGGAGGGTACTAGAGTGGGCAGCCATGCCCGCCCTCCAGGGTATCTTCCCGACCCCTTGATTGAACCTGCATCTCTTGCGTTGCAGGCAGATTCTGTACCATCTGAGCCACAGGGAAGGCCAAAGAAGAGTGGCAAACAGATGCAAACGTGATACAATTTGTGATGCGGCCCTCGAGTAGAAGGTTAGGTTTTATTCATTAATATTTTTTCAGACTTATTTCATGTACCAAGTTGAATACTATCAGTACTATTTATGGGTAAGTGGGTCAAGGGATTTTCTGTTTAGATTAACAGTCTTTTTCTAGAAGAACAGCCCATGGGAAAATATTCTCTTTTCCAGCTCTAAATAAGGAAGGCCCATTGCCTATGCTAAAAAAAAAATCTTGGAATTTAGGTTTTGATAGTTAACTCTTTAGTGGAAGATATAGAATACATAAGAGATCGCCAAAGGGTGACCATATTCCCCAAGCAGACAGAATGGACCACACATACAGAAGGAATGTTAATATAATGTTCAATTTTTTTTTTAAATTTAAAGAAGCTAATATTTTCTTTTAAAAACCCACTTGAGCATCTTTCTTAGTTATGCAGAAACAGCAAAAGCAAGTAGCCATTTTTTAAAAATGGATTTTCATTGTTGTAGATCCTTCTGTGACTTGCTTTGAATCTCCTGAATGCAAAACCAATTAGATGAAGACATGGATTATATGTGTAGGAGCTAGGGTCTTCTGAGGAAGACTCCCACTCCCAATTCCTGATATTCAAAAATCCTGCACTCCTTTGGGGGTAGGTGAGGGTGTGCCAAAACTCAGGATTAAGATACTCCCTTGAGAAAAGACTGCTGATAAAGGCTCAACAATAAGCAAGGTGCAAAGAACGTGACCAGGGGAAAAGGTGAGATTCTAGCACATTGCGGTGATGGTAGAAGGAAGCAACCTTTTGACCCAACCAGCCAGGTGCATTGGATG
Organism: Odocoileus virginianus; assembly: GCF_023699985.2. Classification (NCBI taxonomy): domain Eukaryota; kingdom Metazoa; phylum Chordata; class Mammalia; order Artiodactyla; family Cervidae; genus Odocoileus; species Odocoileus virginianus. The sequence continues at coordinate 51,377,235 of NC_069689.1, forward strand.
TGCTTTGGAAGATGACTAAGTGTGCGTGTTCTGTTTGTGTGTGTGTGTGTTGCCTGTGTGTGCAGGTGCGCTCAAAGGTGGAGAATCCTAGAGGGAACTTAACCTCTAGGGAATGGGACCATCTACCTCTTAAGAAGCCTGCGTCCTGCTCTGGGGCCAACCAACCAGGCCCGGCATGAGGGTCTGCACAGGGTCGATATTCAACAGCGACACCTTATGGCCATAAGACCCAACAGTCAGAGAGAGCTAGACATTCTCTCCTCTTTCCTGCGAACATTTGCAAGAGTCAACACAGTCCTCTTGTAGAAGCCCAGTCAATCAGAGAAGGGCAGAGCAGAGAGAATCAATTCCTATAAGCCGAACTTTCTGACTTTCTCTTTTCTCGTCAGCCTAGGTGCTTCTCAAGGAACCTCCCCAGAGAAAGGGTGTTGAGTGAGAAGTGAAGACAGCCTTCAGACCTGTATGAGCTTTGTGCATCTTGAGAGGTGAACTGACTGGGGTCCAGACAGGCTACATGAGAGATTCGGCTAAAGGGTTACTTGGGGGCAGACACACATTTAGACCTGCCTCGGGGAGCGTCACCTGCCAGCTGGGAATTAACCTACACGATGATCCACAAAAGAGGTGGGTCTGCTTTGGGCCATGTAGCTGTGGGGTCAGGATTGTACCTGACACCAGCAAACGGTGTCAGGAGTGCACACTGGACGTGGTGATGGGATTGAACTCTCTGGAAGGATTTCCAAGTCCCTGTTCCGTGGCCAGGAGGGACGGGAAGCAGACCCAAGCCAGCACGGTTTCTCCAGGGTGGAGAGGCACCAGAGTCTGCTACAAAATGCTTTTTGAGTTTCCCTTTCTGGAACCAGGCTCAAAATCATTTGGGCCTTTTTGGAAATAAGTGACAGAAACGTGGAACAGAGGAGGGTTAAAAAAATACAAACAGCTGTCTAGGGACCCAGCCTCCATACGTGCACAAGGCCGTTGACTGTTCTTGTGTTGGGTGGCCGCCATGCTTCTGTGTGTTTAGCCTGAAACCCGTGGATACAGGTGGGTGAGGAGATCTTGCTGGGGCTCCTGGGAGCCCCAGGAACCACTGAAACCCTCAAGGGACCTTCTTGAGTTACCTGCAGGGAGGCCCTGTTATCTCACATTTTGGAACCATCATCAGACGCTGAGCAACGCTCCCGAGTCATTGAATATAGCCAGGAGAAGAGGGAACTCGGGTTTCCTGGAGCGCCTTTTCTCACTAACCTGCATGCTGATTCTCAGATCCTGACCCAGGGTGTTTGTTTCCCTCTGGGCGCCAAGAAAGTCTCACATGAGTGGGGGTGATTGATCAGTGTCTGTCCTGTTCCTCTAGAAGACCGGTCTCCTGAGGGCAGAGGTCCAGTCTGTCTGCTCATCACTATCAAGGGCTGGAGGGGCCACAGAAGTTTGGAGGAGGTCAGTCTCCAGGTGTGGGGAGGGGAGGTGGTATCTCGGGGATATCAGAAGCCATGTGTCTGGGGTGGGGGTGCTGCTATGGCAGCTTCAAAACTTATCTCTGGAAGTGACAAGCCCCCACACCCTGCCCCGTGGGCCGGCATAGGTCTCTGCTCTTTTTAGATTGTAGTATTTCGCGGCTTCTCTTGTCAAGATTGACCTGGGCTGGAGACGGATGGAGGGGAAGGAAGGTGGGACCTTCCAGCCCCAGGAGGGTTAGGACAGGTGGGGGGAACCTTTGCCATGGCTTAACAAGATCACCCAAGTGGGTGGGTTTGGTATCTGGTTGGGAGGAGAGGAGGCTGAGGAGGAGAAGAGCAAAGAAATAAAAAAAAAAGGAGAAACTGACACTCCCTTGGGAGGTCCTGGATCGGAAGGGCTGGTCCCAACAGAAACCATACCCCTCCCCAGCCTTCCCAGTGCCACCAGCCCCATCATTAATATACCCAGGGGAGAGCCATTAAAACAGATGCCCCCCCTGGCCCATCAGGAAAGGAGCCTGGTTTGCTAATCCCTCTGAAGTCAGTTCCAGGAAGGAAGAATCAGTCAGTGTGGATCAACCAAATTTATGATCCCAAACACCTGGTAAACCAAAAAAAAAAAAAAAACAACCCACAAAAAGAAGGAGCCAAAGCATAAAGGGAAAATAACCGGGTCTCGGTGCTACTGAGTTGAATCGGGGGTGGGGGGCATCACTGTCTTCTCTGCGATGCTGTATCTGGTGAGTCCCTTGTCCTGTATTGGATAAGGAGGGAGGGAGGGCTCGGGCCCAGCCTGAGGACTGTGTAATTTACACTTTTGTGTGTCTGTTTCTCCTGTCATGCCTTGGAGCCTGCGGCGGTTGGGGGGTGGGAGGGGTTGGGGGCGTGTCTGTCGTTTGTTCATTTTGCATCTGCCGGGCAGGTACCCTGCACCCGTGGGAAGTATGAGGTCCGTGCTCCGGGAATGAAAGTGCTTTCCAAACGGGAGGCCTTCCAGTGCTGCCGCCTGGGTTCTATCCAGGCAAATATGGCACAAACGACCACGAGATAGTCAGCGGGCCTCTGTGTTGACTCCTACTTGCGTCCTCGACATGTAGGAGGTGGGAAAAACAATCGAGCTGGGTTGGAGAATAACGGGTGATGAGGTTTCTGCCTGGGAATTGGAGGGGGCACTTCCAGTTCCCTGAGTCCAAAGACCTCATTTTATGACTGAGGCCTCTGTGGCCTGGATGGCCCTCTACATGTCCGTTGCTGGGCACCAGCCTTTCTGATGAAGGCAATGGCACCCCACTCCAGTACTCTTGCCTGGAAAATCCCATAGATGGAGGAGCCTGGTAGGCTACAGTCCATGGGGTCACGAAGAGTCGGACACGACTGAGCGACTTCACTTTCACTTTCACACATTGGAGAAGGAAAGGGCAACCCACTCCAGTGTTCTTGCCTGGAGAATTCCAGGGATGGTGGAGCCTGATGGGCTGCCGTCTGTGGGGCCGCACAGAGTCGGACACGACTGAAGCGACTTAGCAGCAGCAGCAGCAGCCTTTCTGAGTCTGCGTCCAGCGTGCCACCACACTGACACCCAGAGTGGTGTCATTGGTCACAGCCTATGATGGCTTGCATGCAATGGGGCCAAAGAGGGTTTGAAGTGCAGGGCTCCACGTGTAAGGGACTTGATACCCAGCCTTGGCAGGGGCAGTTGTCTTTGTTGGCGTGAACAGAGAGAGGCGACGTAGGAGTGCTCACTTCACAACTCTGAACGCTCCCAAGAAACAACCCTGGACTGGGAAAGAGGCCCCAGATGTCATGCTGGACTTCTTCCTTCCCATCATCATTTGAGGCAGCTGCTCCCCGCTCCCAGCCCTGCTGACACAGGCTGCTCCCTCATCCAGGTGGTATCAGGGACCACCTGACCTGCCTCCTGCAAAACCTGTATGCAGATCAAGAATCAAAAGTTAGAACTGGACTGGAACAACAGACTGGTTCCAAATCGGGCAAGGAGTATGTCAAGGCTGTATATTGTCACACTGCTTATTTAACTTATATGCAGAGTACATCATGAGAAACACTGGGCTGGATGAAGCATAAGCTGGAATCAAGATTGCCGGGAGAAACATCAATAACCTCAGATATGCAGATGATACCACTCTTATGGCAGAAAGTGAAGAACTAAAAAGCCTCTTGATGAAAGTGAAAGAGGAGAGTGAAGAAGCTAGGCTTAAAACTCAACATTCGGAAAACTGAGATCATGGCATCTGGTCTCATCACTTCATGGCAAATAGATGGGGATAAAATGGAAACATTGACAGACTATTTTCTTGGGCTCCAAAATCACTGCAGATGATGACTGCAGCCATGAAATTAAAAGATGCCTGCTCCTTGGAAGAGAAGTTATGACCAACCTAGACAGCATATTAAAAAGCAGAGGCATTACTTTGCCAACAAAGGTCTGTCTGGTCAAAGCTAGACTAGACTCCTGGTTTTTCCAGGAGTATGGATGTGAAAGTTGGACCATAAAGAAAGCTGAGCACCAAAGAATTGATGTTTTTGAACTGTGGTATTGGAGAAGACTCTTGAGAGTCCGTCCCTTGGACTACAAGGAGATCCAACCAGTCCATCCTAAAGGAAATCGGGCCTGAATATTCATTGGAAGGACTGATGTTGAAGCTGAAACTCCAGTACTTTGGCCACCTGATGCAAAAAACTGACTCACTGAAAAAGAACTTGATGCTGGGAAAAGACTGAGGGCAGGAGGAGAAGGGGATGATGGAGGATGAGATGGATGGCATCACCAAACTGGATGGACATGAGTTTGAGCAAGCTCTGGGAGTTGGTGATGGGCAGGGAAGCCTGGTGGGCTGTCCTTGGGGTTGCAAAGAGTCAGACATGACTGAGCGACTGAACTGAACTCAACTGAGGGAGGGCCAGAATGCTGGCTTCCTAACTGCCATCCACAGGTGCTATTTCAGAGGAAGAGGCCAAGGGCTCTGGGGTCCTCGGGCAGAACCTCCCATGTCCACTGAATAGAAATGGGGGAAGTAGCCAGATACAGGTTCTGAGAGCCCTGGCCCTGAGGTCTGGTCTAAGGTAGACTTGACTTTGTGCATCGTGAGGAAGAAGAGTAGACTGATGATGTTTCTTGTGGGGAAACAGGATTGGCCTTATTTCTAGGTACTGACACTTTTCTGCAGGGATTCTTGTCCCTCCCAGCAACCTCCCAAGGAGGGAGGGCTGAACCCCGTTCATGTGGACCGTGTGGGGCTTTTGCCCCCTGCACGGGGCCAACAGAAATCCAAGTGGCACGGTGGTTCCTCAAGGACAAGCCAGTGGAGGGGCCCCGGGGTGCTCCAGGGAGCACCCAGCTGTCCCTTGTGAGATGCCAGCCCCGCTATGTGGGGGGCGGGGGTGGGGCGGCGGCGGTGCTTGGACCTCCGCCTAAGGGATATTCGAATTCAGCAGCTGAGAAAGGCCAGTCTTCCTTCCGGGACACCCAGGTCCACTGAGAGCATTCTTTAATGCCTGCAGAGATGAGGTTGGGGTGGCGGGGAGCTGGGAGGGAGCAAAGGGCTAAGTAGTGTGCCTTGCAGGGCCCCCGCCCACACCCTGCCATGAGATTTCTGGGTTACTGCATCAAGGATGTAGCCATTCTTTCTGACCCTTCTGCCCAGCACCCCTGCAGGGAAACCTTTGGGGCTGTGCTTCCAAGTGACGGCTGACCTCTCCTCCCTGCGTCATGTAATGGGATCCAGTTCCCAATAACCGGACATCACCCTTGACCACAACACAGTCAGTGAACAGGTGGTGTCGATGCCCGCTCCCCAGACCTTCCACAGCGATGCCCGCACCTCCTTGGGCACTACCCGCTTCCCACTGACGCTGCCTTCACTGGTTCCCACCTGGCCTCCTGGGGGCTCCAGGCTCAACCCTTCCAGTCCCTTCTATGTGCTACTGACAAGAGATTCTCCCCTGACCTCACTGGTCTCGTTTACTCCTGGCTCACAAAACCTTCAGCATCTTCCCATCGCCCGCAAATGAACGTGCCAGCTTTTACGTGGGGTGAGGACTGCCTCTGTGTCCCTCTCTCTTTTCCAGCAGACACCTTCCCTCTCTTCCCAAACATTTCCCCAAGTTGTTCCTGACCCCTTGGGAACAACAGCCCCGTTCCCCTCTCCCCCTTAAAAGTCTCGGGTTTCACCCCGATTTCAGCTTGAAGGCCCCTCTGCTACTGTTCAGCTCTGCCCGCTGCCCTGTCCGATTGCCTGTCATCGTCTGTCTTTCTCCCCAACGACAGTCAATTCCTTGAGGGCATGGACTGTGTTTTTTGTTTTTCTGAAGTTCCAGCCTTGAACAAAGGGCCCAAGACTGTGTGCGCTGGCCCTGTGGGCTGGTGTGTGTAAGATGGTCCCACGACCTCCAGGGCCGGGCCTGGGGAATGAGAGCTTCAGCGGGAAAGGGGCAGTGGCAGCTCCATAACTCATGTCAAGGGTGGCCTGGAAGGAACCTGGGCTGGGCTGAAAGCAGCGGGGAGGAAGGGAGGGAGGAAGGAAGGGTTGAACAGGGGGCTCCTTGTGTTCTTGAGGGAGAAGCAGGAATTCCCCCCGTGCCCATCAACAGGGAAGACCAACACCCTCGCCCCCTCCCGTCAGCCCTTCTGCTCTTCTCAGAGCAGCCTGAGGGGACACTGCTGCTCTGGGCAGACAGCCTGGCTGGTGGTCGGGGAGATGCCTCGGGGGCTGGGAATCGTGAGGGGAACACAAGGAACCCCTGTTTCAGGGGAAAGAGCATGCCATCAGATTCAGAGCCAGCCTTCACCCCCCAGCCAGGGGCGGAGAGAAGCATGTGGGTATAGATGTGGACAGGCTGCCTAGAAGCTTCTGGCTGGGGAGGCGAAGGCCCTTGCTGGGTCCCATCCTGCCCCGGGGCCGGGGGGTCGGGAGGGTTGGAGGGGAGCCGGGAGACTGCAGGTTCCTTCTGTCGAAGCTAAGACCCCACCGAGTGATTCTCAGGGTCCTGCCCTCTTTAAGCTAGAGCCCCGCATCATCTCGGGTGCCCCTAAAGCCTGGCTGTTTGGGTCGAGGGTGATGACCTGCCCTCCCCGCCGGATTCTCCGGGTTGGGGGCAGCCTTAGTTACAGAAAGGGTGTCTGGATGGAGAAACGGGGTGAGAGCTGAAAGATCCGGTCGTCTGCCTGCTGGTGAGGGGGCGGAGGGCAGAGGCCGGTCCCGGGCCTGCCGGGGCTGCAGTGCCCGCTGGTCGCTGTCGAGGGGGGCGCTGGGGGTGCAGCCCGTGACTGCCCCCCTCCCCACATGGCCCCCTGCATCGCCCCCTCCCCCAAGCACAGGGCCCGACCTTCCTTTCTCTCCATCCCCCGCCCACCGCTCCCTGCTCTCTCCCCTCCCACCGGAGCTGTGGGCATCCTGGACTCAGACTCAGCTCACTGTACAATCTTTTAAATGATGGGGAGAGAGGGGGAGAGGGCGGGGAGGTGCAGGAAGACAGCCGTGGAGAGGGACGTCCTGTCCACCTCCGCCCTGGCCTCTGGGACCCTGTGCCGGGAGTGGAGCCTCCCCCACGGCAGGCAGCGCAGGAGCTGGCTTCCTGCAGCCCCTGGGGTGACGCAGCCGGCGCAGAGCGGGGTTTTGGGGTCTGTCCAGCTTTGCATATTTCCTTGGTATCGAGAATAAAAGGCTGCTTGCCGAGGTGCAAGCTTGAATTAGACGTACCTCCTATTTCACACCAGGGCGTTTTTCATATTGCCGGTCGCAAACCATTAGTGGGTTGTGAAATCAATTTAGTGATGTACAGCCAGCACTTTAAAACAACGGATTAAAAAAACAACAGCCTCAGTGTGTGTCATACAGAAAGGGTGAGTTTTTTCCCTTTTTTTTTTCTTTATATGTACATGTCGTCATACCTATAGCTATACTTACAGCTCTACTCTTTCTAGAGATCAGTACTGGGTGGTGATGAAAAACCAAATTGATTTCTTTATGTGGCCTGGGAGGGTCAACACAAATTGAAAAACACTGGTCTAGACCAGAACACCGCTGCTGGGGCCAGCTGGCCCTGGAGTAGTACTGAGAAGTGCCCAAACTTGTTGGGGGACACTTTTGGACCCAGAGGCTTGGGTTGAGGGGTCCGCTGCCTGGGGGGACCATCTGTCCTTGGTGAGAGGACTTGCTGGCGGTTGTGGATGGGAAGGACCTCGGTGAGCACCTCTCTTTGGAGGACTCTGATTGTATCTCTGCCTAAATGCTGCTGCTCTTCGTTGAGATGTATAGGCTAGAAAGACAACGAAGGACAACTTGGAAGACTGAAGGATGGGCAGGCAGGAAGGGAAACTGGAGCTCGCCAGGGAGCTCCAGCGGCCTCCTGGGACGTGCTGTTTGAGCTTAGGGAGTGGGCAGGGCCCTGCGCTCTCAAGTTATCAGCATGCTTTGCGGATAGCATGAAACTCAAGATCTGTGGGAAGGGTGGCCAGTGCCGGGGATGGGGGCCTTCTTCTTGGCAGACCACTTTCAAAGGCCCCCGTGTGACTGAGGACTGGAGACGAGCATCCAGAAGGCTGAGAGGGAGGGGAAAGAATATAAAAGTGCACGCGGTCACACCTGATCCTCTTGCCTGCTTTCTAGTGGCGATGGCATTCGGCTGGGAGGGCATGCTGTGTGGAGCATCCCTGCATCAGGGTGATGGGACCTTGCCCCAGAGAGATGGGATATTTCACTAAGGAACAAAAAAATGACACAGTCTCTAGCCCGCTGCTTTAAATATATACTGCCTGTTTAATTTAGTTAGAACAATTCCGCCAAAGAGTCAAAGTCACTGTGCAAACCAGGAAGGCTGTTGGTGGTGCCCGCCCTGGGCTGTGGGCAGCACGCAGAAATAGCCGAACTTGGGATTCTGGCGTTAAATGAAACCTCTGACTTTCAAAGCTTTGATAGCGTAAGCGGCTTTTTGCTTCTTTCAAAACCCCGCTCCTACATGGAAACATACATTACCATACGTGAAAATAGATAGCCAATGGGAATTTGCTGTATGGCTCAGGGAACTAACTGGGCCAGAAACAAACTAGAGGGCTGGGATGGGAAGGGAGGTGGGAGGGATGTTCAAGTGGAAGGGGACAGGGTTTAGTAAACCTATGGCTGATGCAAGCTGATGTTTGCTGGAAACCAACACAACACTGTAATTATCCTCCAATTAAAAATAAAGTAAAAAAGGCCTCTCCTTTCCCTCCCCTGTCCCCTGTTCCCTCAGACTCTCCCCACCTCCCTTTCTAGGGCTACCATCTCCCTGGCTTTCAGGAACCCTGAAGAGGGAAGAAAAATGAACTGGACATAGAGAAGGGATGGAGATTCAGGTGTCCAGTCTAGTCCAGGCTATACTTCCCTGGACTGTTTCTCAGTCGATTGGAATTTCTGTTTGGGAAATTTGGGAGTGTCCATTTGGAAATAACCAGAAAGTATCCAACAGGTGTTTCTCACTGAGCAAAGGTCACCTGTGAGGCATGTACTTCGCGATTGATTGTTATTTTCCCTCTTCCGGGGTTGGCTGGTACTCTGCCCCAGAGAGGGTTGGGAGGAGGAGGATGGAGGCCAGAACCTCTGCCCTCGAGGCTCCAGTCTGATCAGGGAAAGCGTGGGTACAGAGATATGTAATACGAGGACAGTGACAGATAGCTAGGAGGAGACCCAGGGTGTGCCTGTCCTTGGGGTGTCTTTTACAGATCAAACCTCTTTCGGAGTTAGTGGGGAAACTTTGAGACTCTGGGGAGCACCCTTCCAGATGTTTCAGCTTTGACAGTGTGGGCTCAAGTGAACGGAACCGTGCCTTACAGGCAAAGGTTCCCAAGAAGACTGGTATCAGATGTCTGGGGAAACAGCTCGCTCAGAAAACACCTTGGCAACAACCATGGTATATAAAAATTCGACAGCAGCCTGCCTGCCCCTTCTCACTCTGATAGTAGGTAGCCAGCCCCAAAGGACTCAGCCAGGACTCCTAATCAATGGTTTGTCTCTGTGGTTCCCCAATTCTGCATTGCCCCCGGGTCACCGCAGCAAGCTCCCGAGAGCCACTGAATAACGTTTTTCAAAGTGAACACAGTGACGTCTGCCAGGCTCCATGCGATGAAGCTGTTTGGAGCTGTCTATTAGTTTCTTTTAGCCAGGTACTTCTTTTAGCCAGCCTAGGGGCAATGCAGTGTTACTAAAGCAGTAAGGGCACCTGGAATGGAGAGAGTGTGGCAACCCATCCTGGGCGTGCGTGGCGTCAGCACGTACGCCATCTGACGGGTGCTCGGCGAGGTGCCAAGTCCCAGTTGTCTCTGCTCCATTTCCCTCGCTCAGCCTCGGCACTGGCCAGGGCCTTTGAACCTGCCATTGTTGGTTTCTTTCTGTAAAGTAGTTGTATCTCTGGCATGAGCTTGACTTTGGTCTTGATTCACAGTCCCTACTACCTAGAGTTTAGTCCTAGAGGCAGCCAGGACGTCTTCCTTTGGGGCAAAGAAACACAGGCAGCTCTGTGACTGTGGCAAAGGCCTGCATGTGTGTGTCCTTGGGGCGGATGCCCCACCTGGACACAAAAAAGTTGTTAGATCCTGTCTTGAGGCCATCTCAGGATAGTGGTACTCCCTCCAGACCTCGTCCCTTTCTTCCCCACTGGCCGCCGGCACCGTCTCACTGACCACCCCTCCTCCCCATCAGCTTGCCCTGCAGACCCTGCCGGCCCCCCGCCCCCCACTCTGTGCCCCTGTTCCAGACTGTGGGTCCTACTGGGCCCCTGGCTTCACTCGGTCATCGCCTTCAACTGCCGTCGGAATTTTCTCTCGCTAAAGTTCTCAGCGGTTGGTGGTGGCCGGGTGCTGCAGCTGGGTTCACTTCTCAGACCTCAGGGACATGGTCCAGACCTTCTTGTGGGGACTCAGCAGCTAAACACACTGGAAGTATAGGACTTGGTTTAGTAACTTAAGTCCCCGCGTGGGTTCTAGGCCCGCCAGAGCTGCACAGGAAACCCCTCCGGTCTCTGCCTGCCTTAGCTGAAGAGAAACTTGATGTGGGAGGCTTGGCTGGGGGGCTTCGGGCCCCTTGCATGGCCCCTCTGCCCCCGGGCTGGGCCTGCAGTTTCCGCAGCTCTAGTCTCCCTCTGGGTGGGTGTGGAGTGCAGGCCGCCCGCATAGATGGGAGCAGGGCCTGCATGAAGTTTCATGGGCTGGATGCAGCCAGCCTTTCTCCTCCTCACAGCTTCAGGGAAAAGACACTGGCTGTCCCCAAGGTGGAGGTGTCCCCTGTCCCCTCCTCTCCACCCCCCTGCGGGGACCCTGCCTCCCCAGGGTGCTATGCTCTGTGGTCATGGAGCGTGTGCAGGGCCTGGGGTGGGGGGTGCTGCCCCTGCCTTTGATGCCCCTGGACTCCACCGTGTCAGCCCCTCGAGGCGTTCCAGAGGTGGAAAGAGGCCTGCTCATTTCCAATTTTTGAGTACCTTAAATATTTGAAAGGAAAAAAAAAAGCCAAGAATTGATAGAGAAAATTGTGGACGTTGCATTTTATTTAAATGCTTAATATAAACAAATGCCTTTTTAGCACTGGTGCAAATTCAATGGATGGGTAGACACTCATTTTAGAGAGGGAGGTCACTGTCTCTGGTTTGAGGCCCTTCGTGAATGAGCCCTCCTGGTGCTTCGCTTCCCATGGGAGCTTGGGGCGCCTTGGGGAAGGGGTCTCCTGCTGAAGGGGATCAGGGCCCCATTCTCCTGGTGGACCAAGGCCTTCAGACCAGCTCTGTACCACCGGGCAGGGGAGGGGAGCCCTCCGGCTGGCAGTGGGCCAGCCTGCAGTGGCAGAGGGTCTCCTTGCTGGGCGGGGGTGAGCCCCAAAGGACACACGGGGTGGTGTCCGGGACACGGCACTCCTCCCAGCGCGGGCGCCCATCACTGGGGTATCCAGGCTGCCAGTTCAATGTGGGCAAAGGTGCCTCTTACAGACGGCTTCCACTCGGGCCTAAGCACGAGCTCTAGGCCCAGGCCAACCTTCCACCGGTTTCCTTCTGTGACGGTAGCAGCCGTCTGTCCACCGCGGGACCGGCCAGTGCTGGCCAGGTGCCAGGCCGAGAGCCGAGGACACTGCGATGATTCACAGTGGCTTTCCCGGCGTGGGAGGGGGCTGTGTGTGTGTCTTGGCAGCCGGCGGGGGCGGAAAGCACAGGGGTGTGAGTCACGGCCACGGAACAGCGGGGTCGCTCTGCTGTGGCTGTGACGGGCTCACTCAGCCCTGGGCCCCGTCCCCGCCCCATGTGCAGAGCAGAGGGAGCCCGAGCTGGACCCTGATGAAGACTGGACTCAGCCCAGCCAGGAGTGCTGGCGAGAGACTCCCCGGGACCCAGGGGCGTGGGTGGGGGGACAGGATGGACACTAGTGGGAGGGTGGGTGCAGAGGGAGGAGCTGGCAGAGCTGGGTTAACAGCACGGCTGCGAAGGGCGCAGGTGAGCCTTTTGGACGGAACTTGGACTCCAGTCTGCAGACCTCAGTGGGGCCAAGAGGCCACTGCAAGGGACCCAGCAGGAGAGGAAGCCCTAAGTGAGGGGGGAACCCGGGAGCAGGGCTTGAGTGGAGGACATGGGGCGCTGGCTTGTGTAGGGTGGTCCCTGGTGGATGCCACCAGCTACGAAAGCAATGGAGTGGGAGGTGGCGGTGCTGATGACAAAGTCTCTGGTGGCCTCGAGGGGGAAACAGAAAGGGGGAGGGGGTGGAGTGTCTGTTGTCCAGTGAAGGCGGGGCTGTGGGGTGTCAGCTTTTGCGTTAAGAGATGATGAGAGATAACAGCTCTGGGAGGGTGGGGGGGGGGCGTGGTGGGAGAGCAGAGACATCCGGGACAGGTGTGTAAGGGACAGGTGTGTAGGGGACAGGTGTGTAGGGGACAGGGGTGTAGGGGACAGGTGGGGGGGCGGGAGGGAGTAGCAGAGCCTGGTGGAGAATCCAGAGAGCCTGGTGGGTGGGGTCTCCCTGTGTGCCCACTCCTCCTCCCCTCCCACCAAGGGAGGACAGTGATCTGAGCTCCGGGGGTTCCTCTTCCCATGCTGGTATCCGACACACAATAGCCACTGCTAGTGTTGGTTAAATCCACTGAACACAAGCAGCACAGAAGCCAGTGGGCTGGTGTGGGGGTGGTGGGGAGCACGGTGCAGAAAATATCCAGTGGGTTTGGCTACGGAGGTGGGGCCCTGGCCAGAGCCTTTCCAGGAAGGGGGGGTGGGTGTGGAGGGGGACGGACGGACAGATGGAGGCAGCGTGGTTTCAGCTGGAGTTGTGTAGGGTGCGGGCGTGAGGACGTAGAAATGGTGTGTGTCTCTGTTCTCTCTAGAAGTTTGACCAAGACAAGAAGGAGAGGAAGTGCAAGATGCATCTCTGGAGCATTTTTTTGTTTTTTAAATTAAACATTTATTGTTTCCTTGCCCCTGCCATGCTCCCTCCTCCTCCCAAATATAACTGCCTGCTCCTTTCAGAAAAGCTAGGAAATATACATAAGTAAGAAGAAAATAGAAATCACCTGTAATTCCATCCATTAGAAATTTATCCTGTTCCTTTGGAGTCATTTCCTTCCAGACTTCATGTGTTTTAGTAGAAATGGTATCACACAGAACATTCTTATTTTGCAAGGTACCCTTTTCATGTAATACTTCTTGAATACCGGTCTCTGTGAACTACTGTTATTCAAACCATTCTTTAAAATTGTATCTACCTACCTACCTAATACCTGTGACTGGAATGGTTTAAAATGCAACAGGTACAAAAGAACCTTCAGTGGAAAGTTGCCTTTCATTGCCTACCTCCCAGCCACTCAGTTCTCCCTTTTTGGAGGCAAATGATGTTCCCTTACAGTATCCAGTTTGGTGGTGAGATATTATCCTCATGTGGGTATCTTCCCAAATGTATTGAAAAAACTTCCTGTCTTGGATGTGCCAAGTTGATTCCGTCGTGTCTGACTCTCTGCGACCCCATGCACTGTAGCCCTCCAGGTTCCTCTGTCCAAGGGATTCTCCATGCATGCATACTAGAGCCGGTTGCCATCCCCTTCTCCAGGGGATCTTCCCATCCCAGGATCGAAGCTGCGTCTCTTACATCTCCTGCATTCGCAGGCAGCAAATTTACCTCTAGTGCCACCTGGGAAGCCCCTGTCTTGGATAGTTAGGTGCTGTTTAATTTTATATTGCTATCATACATGAGGCCTTGATGGAAATCCTTCCAGCGACATCTTTGAATGCAGACTTAATTTTCTTAGAACAAGTTTCTAAAAGTGGCATTTCTGGGTTAGAAGGTGGAGCCAATGAAAGAAGCAAAACAAAGCCTTTCGAAACCAGATTTTACCTCCAAGGGAACTGATGTCAACCAACACTCCCATGGTGAAGCATGCCAGCATCCCAACCTGGCACTCTGTCTCAGGTCCTCCAACACTGCCCACTTAGCTGGGGAGAGAGGCTCGTGGGTACCTCCGGCCCTCACTGAGGGTTGCGTTGTAGGAGAGACCAACGACAACTTGGGGGGTGGGACAGTGGGGGTACTCTGTGTTGAGGGCAGCCTGCCCTGCGGAGGTGCAGAGCGCAGCCAGCTGCGGTGGGGCCAGGCGGTTACACTGTCTGTGAATGCCACTCCCAGGGAAAGCACTTTCACATTTTCAGAGGGCCACCAAGGCGTGGAGTTCAGGGGCAATTGGTACACACGCTGGATTTTTGTTTGCTCTGCTCCTTTTAGCAGGCAATGCTGTGGCTTCTTCAGTGACAGCTACCAGATGTGCTGGGAGGCACTCCAGGAGCAGTGTGTGTGGGGGGTGAGGCGGAGGTGAATGCTCTTAGGTGAGCTGAGCAAAACCCCACTTCTCCCGAGATGGCACCCCAAGCACAAAGCCTTGGGGAGAAGGTGCAAATCCAGTGCTTTTATTGGGGAAGGCAGGCTCTGGACCCCTGCCCAGCTGCACGGGTGGGGTGGTGCAGAGGAACGCCAAGGAAGCCTGGCGCTGCTCCCCCATTCATAAATCCTAGGACTTGCAGAGTTGGAGCTGGAGTTAAACTTGAATGTGGGGAGAGGCAGGATCCCCTCTGGCACACCATCAAAACTTCTTGCTTCCACCATGCTGCCTGCCCCCCCCCCCCCCCCCCCCCACCACCATGCCAGAGGAGTGGCTCCTCTGACTTTTTTGGCATGCCTGGGACACTAGACTATTCTGTAGGCTGTTTATTTGAGTCTTTTCTCCTAAATTCCCACCAACCGCCCCCTCCCCCCCACCTCAAAAAAGAAGGGAAGCACGGTTAATTTGATTTCCAGTGTGTATCGTCACTGGCCTTCAGGTTAGGGTTGTGAGAGGTTGCCCTGCATTTGCTTTCAATCTGACTCCCCAGTTTGGGAGGCCAGATGTAGCACCTGCCTGCCCCCGCCCCGTCCAGGAGTACCTTTAAGGACAATAAACTTGCCTGAAATTAACACTCCAGAGCACTGGCCCTGGAGATACAGAGTGTTCTGGGAGTCCCTACTTGCCACTGCCCTGCCTTGGTGAATGAGGAATAAAACCTCGCGGCTACAGCTCTCTGGGCCCTTATGCATCCCCGTGAATGAATATCCTTTGCAAATGTGTCCCCCCACCCAGCATCTTGTTTTTGTCTCAGACATCCTTTCTGCTCCATCCAGGTAGACTCTACCTGTCCAAGGGCTACGGTAACAAATTATCACAAACTGAGTGTCTTCAAACAACAGAAGGGACCGTCCTATGGTTCTGGAGGGTCAGAAGTCAGAAATCAGTCTCAGCGGGGTTGGTTGCAGCTCAAAAGTCCCCAGGGAGAAGCAGACCCCCGTGTCTCTCTTGGCTTCCTGTGACGGCCGGCAACCCTGGGTGCTCCCTGGTTTGTAGACGCACCTCTCCAATCTCCATCTCCGTCTTCACATGGTGTTCTCCTCTCTGTCTGCCTTCTTTCACAAGGAGCACTAGTCATTGACTTTAGGGCCCATCCTAGTCTAGCATGACCTCACCTCACCTAAGTAATTACACTTACTTTACCTAATTGCATTTGCAAAGACCCTATTTCTAAATAAGGTCACACCTTGAGGTTCTGGCTGGACTTGAGTTTTTTTTTTTTTTTGGCAGGGGTTGGGGGGGACAGGGAACATTGCTCAACCCACTCTGTCTCTCTGCCTTCAGACACTCCCAGCCAGCAGCCCACCCTGTCCTTTGTCAGAACCATCTTCCTCGAACAGCACTGAGCACCTGAGCATTCTTCACGGATTTCCCACTGCAAACAAAATTAAGTCCTATCTCTTTAGCTCAGCTTTGGAAAACTTGCCCCAGTCAGGCCCCAGCAGTATTTTTTCAGATTCCATTTCTCCAGTTCTCCGGCTCACACCCTTCACCGTCCAATCACATGGGAAAGGTCTGCCATGTCATTGGACACGCTGTAAGTGCCCTTGCCCCCTGCCAGGTTCTCGGAGCTTTGCTGAGACGCTCTCCTTCTCAAACACCCATGTCACGTCCCACCTTTCCTGTCTCGTGAGGACATTCCCAGCCAGCCAAGGGGAAGGGCTCAGCTCTGTTGGCAGACTCCCCTCTCTTCACCTCTTCTCAGTCTACTGTGACATTCTCCTCTGCAGCAGCAATCCATTTCCTACACCCAAGGATGAGCCTGAGTCTTGAACGTCTCTGGGTCCTTAGATTTGATAGTGGGGTATTGAATCACGTGGCGTCAAGGACCAATGGTGGTGGACCCCGCTGTTGGCATGATCCTACAAGGGGGTTGTTTTAGAGCCAAAGTGATTAGAGTGGGTCGTGATTCAGTGCAGTCACTGGATCACCCCATGCCTGCAACCCTTGTGATGTCTAGAGCAGACCAAGAGCCCCATGCTGAGATGAAATGAGGGGAAAAGGGAGTATGGTTGCTGCCTTTAGAGTCGAGGGCGGCAGTCTTTCAAAGGGAGAGTGGAATGACAGACATGCCTTGGGAGAAGTGAGTTCTCAAGGTTGGATGTAGATGGCACTGGTCTCAAGGGGAGAGTTGTCATGATCCTCGGGGCGGGGGTGGTGGTGGGGACGATGCCCTGCCCTTACTCTTGCTGATGGACAATTGGTGAGAGAGGTGTTGGCAGGGCTGGTGACTGGGAGGAAGGTAGAATAGGAGACACACGTTGGGAACAGGATGGACGCCAACACCTTTCACTCTCAACTCTAAGAGATGCTCTGAAAAGCTGGAAGTAATAAGGACATTTCAGTTCCAGCGGTGGTTATGGGTGTCTTTTGCTGGTCCGTCCAAAGTGGCAGTGACTGGCAACTGGCCCTTCAAACCCCCTCCCATATTTGAGTCACCACGGGGACACACGCTGCACTTGGCTCATGTGGAAGCAGGTTTCCTCTAAATGTTTTTGCCTCTTGCACCCTGTCCTTTCTGTTTATGACTCAGTTGCAGCAAAGTCCTCTAGGCGTCATCCTTGGGGATCAAGAAGCAGTTCACCCAAGGGAGAAAAACAGAGGAATAAAGAACTGGGATGAGAACCCTGGGTGGATGGATGCTCACGGTGTGGGGTCTGGGCTGAGCCAACTGGATGGGACATCCTGCATTTCTGATAGAGCAGGACAGATCTCCAGTATCAAAACCTCTGAAGCCACCAGGGCCCTTTCTTGCTGGGATTGGTTTGGCAATGAAGGCTCCCTCACGGTGGCAGGTTTAGAAACTGATGCTAAAGAAACAGCCAAGAAAGAATCTCTGACCCTTGAATGGTTGATGGACATCATGCAATGCTAGCCCTGATCCTGGCTGAGCTGACTTGTACCTAGTTGTGTGGTCTCCCTCACCTGGTTGGGTTCACAAAAATCTCTTACTATAAACCCTTGACTCCATTAAAAGAATTGTAGTTTCTTAAACATTCTGTCTCAAAAGTTTGCCAGTTACCCTCCCGGTAGATTGCCGGGTTGGGTGTTTCAGCTGTCAGTATTCAACAGGAGAGGAAGGATTTAGTCAAGTTTCTTTTGTTGGTAAGTTTCCTCTGCAAAGTACTTGTTTGCTGGTCCTAACAGCGATTCTGCTTGGGTTCAAAGAAGCCGAAAACCAACCATACCAAAAGGAACGACTCAAGTTAGAGTCGGTCTTACCCATCTCCATGAAGAGTGTATGAGAGTTTGAAATGTTTTCAGAATCAGGAAGGGGAGAGGCGACAAGAGGAAAAAGGGTGCCACATTCACAATTCTGCTTTTAAGCAGTGATTTTTCTCCACGGTTCCCTATTACTAGAATTTTCGATCCACTTGCGACAAAAGAGAAGTGCAAACAACATTTGACACAAAATAAAGCATGAAAAGATCTTTCAGTGGCTCAGTGTCCTGGCTGTGACTCAGAATTATTTATTAGATTAAAAAAAACCAAAAAGTAAAAAAAACACATGCCCATATGGGCTCCAGAGCTGAGTTTGGAGCAAAGGTGGCTAACTCCTACCATGTTCTTCTTGCCATTTGCTGTCCCCTTGAAGGAGATTGGGTTAGTCCAACTCTAATTTCTGAAACATCAAGGATTCTAAGTAGTTGCTTCTGTGTTTCTTTTCCCCAAGTAGACAGTGAATTACTTGGGGGAAAGGATGGTATCCATTTGATTTTACATCTGTAGGAAGCAACTCAGTAAATGGCTCTTAAGAACACTCTGCTCTTTTTTTTTTTTTTTTAAAGAATGACCACGGTTTACAAACAGCAAGACCCTCTGTAAGTGTAAGACATTACACTCCCGTTTTGCCTTCAGAGCACGTACATATTTGTTGTGCGCTTGCACCAGGATTGGGATTCTGACTCATAAGCAGGGCTGGTTCCTGGGGCTCCATGACTGACAGACAAGATGAGACTGAACCGCGGGCAGGGCAGGGGGAGAGGGGAGCCATGGGAAGTGGTGGGGTGGATGTGGTTTATGGAGGGTTAAGGGAAGAGGAGTGGTTTAAAAGAACACAAATCCATTATCTTACTGCCCTGGAGATCAGAATGTTGGAAATGGGTCCCACTGGCTGAAATGAAGGTGCTGGGAAGGCTGTGTACCTTCAGCAGGGTCTAGAAGAGCTCTGTTTTGGCGCCTTTTCCCGCTGTGAGAGGCCGCCTGGTCCTTGGGCTCACGGCCCCTTCCTTGATTTTCAAAGCCAGTATCTTCAATTCTCTCTGATGACGAACTTTCCACCTCCCGGTGCCCCTCTGGAGCACCCCCGGGATTATTCCATGGTGCTCACTGGCTTGTGCGGGATTGCCCCCCTTAAGTCTGGGCTATGTGCACCGTAGCATCCTCACAGGCTCTGGGGAGCAGGACATGGGGGTGCCCCTGCCGACCATAGGAGGGCCCCAGGGGATGGCGGAGGGCAGTGTCAGTCTACACTTGAGGAAACCTGGGCTCAGAGAGTTCCTGGGAATCCGACTCTTTTTCTCCGCTGGACGGTGACATTGCCTTGGTGGCCCGACCCCTGCGCCCAGAACCCTAAGCAAGACTCAGTAGAAGGCCGCTGGCTTCCCACCCCTCTGGTTCTTACCTCTACACCCGCGCCTCACGGCTCTCTCCCCGCACTGGGGGTGGTGGCGGTATTGGGGAGTGCCGTGTCGGGTGGGGGGGGCACCTGGCCCCCCACACCCCCCATGAATGGAGAGTGGCGCCACTTTGAGCCAGATCATGATTTTTGATCCGCAAGACCCTCATTGTGCTGGTGGAAGCCTGAGCTTTCAGAAGCGAGTTGCCGGCGGAGGCCGCTGAGGTCTCTGACCCGGCGGCCCCTGCAGTCAGAATCCTGGAATTCCTCGCCTGGAAGGGGAGCCTAATGGTCAGCTCTCGAACCAAAGTGACATTTCTTCCTCGGGGCAGCGGGTTGGGCTCCTCAGGCTGGGATCCCTGTTGCCCCAGGGCCGGCTCCTGGTAAAAGAGGGTGTTTCAGCTGCCGGATTGGGGGGCCCTCTGAGATGCTGGTGGTTCTGGTGTCAGAGCCCGTGGTGAAGGCCGCTGGGCATCCACGAGGGATGGAGGGGCTTCTCCAGGTCCAGGCGAGGGCCCGAGGAGAAGATGGAGGAGCCCTCACTGCGTGAGACTTCCCTTAGAAAGAGCACACCATGGTTGGAGGATGGGAGGAGGGGGCCGGGGGCTCCCTCCTAAGGCCTCCTCCTTCCAGGTCTCTCTCTTCTAGGGAGTGGTGGACCCTTCACCATTGCCATTGTACCCACAGCCCCCAAACCCACAGCACTCTGGCTGCCAGCCCAGGATAGGAGGGCCCAGGACCTTGTTGGAGTGTGAATTCCTCAGAGCTCTGAGGGGAGGCCAGTCTGCCGAGGAAGATGTGGCCGGGAGGGGAGGCAGAGGGGGGTGACGGAGGAAGGCTGCCCCGGCCCCAGCCCCGGCTCCTGGGGGAAACCCGGCCCCGGCCCCGGCCTCTGGGGAAACTGGGGGCACCGCTGAGTGGGGCACAGTACCTGCCCGGGTCCTCCCTGGGGAGGGGGCCTCAGTGTGACACGGTGGAGCTCCCCTCCGTCCGCAGCCGCTGACCCTTTGGGGGGGCGGGATGGTGAAAGGTGAAGCGGGGGGGTGTCTCCCACCCTGGAGCTGGGGGGTCACAGGGTGGGCTTTCCTGACACTGGAAGTCTTCAGCGTGGAGTCCCTGGACCACATGCTGTGGTCCCCGAAGGGCACCTTGAGGTCCGGCAGGGCATCTGCAGAAAAGTGCGTATGGAGGAAAGCAGGAAGAGCTTGCAGAAACAGCCCCGGGAGGTGGCTCGTTTGGTGGTGGCGGTGGTGGACGGTCGCGGCGACGGGGCAGGATGGGGGGGGGCAGGGAAGGGGAGCCGGGCGTGCGTCTGAGGACACCGGACGGCAAGGATGGCTGGAGCTCTCGTCAGCCCGAGAAACCCTGCCTCTGGGGAAATGAGCCCCGGGTGTGGGGCAATTACTAAAGATGCTCCCTGGGCAGTAAGGGCGATGCCCTGCCTCCACGGAGGTGCTGAAAGCCTGCGTGCCCTGGCAAGGAGAGAGGTCTGATGCTCTCTGTGTACCCTGCAGCCTCAGACAAGAAGGTAGAGAGCCTGCCCCCTAAGGAAGAGTCAGTTCAGAAGCCCGGCAGCCGCCACAACTTGGGGAGGCCGCCTCCCTCCAGGGCCTCCAAGGCTGTGACTCAGGCTCCCAGAGGTGAGCCCCCGGGAAGCGAGTTCTAAGAGACTTGGTGTCACCTGACTTGTAGCCACACGGGCCCCAGGGACCTCTGAATGTCTCGGATCCTCAGAGCCTGGGAGGCTATTTGCTGTCTTGATGGGCCTTAGACCCTGCTGCAGGAATTTCCTAGGTTGGAAAGGATGAGAATTAAGGTTTCCCTTTAAGGAGGCCAGCAATCTGCTGGAAAATGTGGAGTAAAATGACCCACGACGGTTCCTTTTCCTTTCTCCTGGGGCTCTTGGCCGCTCATGAGATGTACAGACTGGAGGAAGAGAATCTGCAGACATGGCGGAGAGGAACAAGAGGGAAGGTCTGTGGGCCGGAAGCAAGGCCGTCCCAGGAAGTTTGTTTCTGAGATCTCCTTTCTGGTGGTGAGACCTACAGCCTGTAGGAGGGAGCTCATGGCTTCCAGGGGAGGGGTGGCCCCCTTTGGGATGGGTGAGCTTGGTTGCATCTGGCCAAGTTTGTTTCTTAGAGGGACCCTGACAGCCTCTGGGGTGTAACTGCCCAGAGTGGAGACTGGATCTTGAGCAGACAAAATCCTGCAGGTTCTGGAGCAAGGAGAGCCACGCCCCTCCCATCCCCACCCCCACCCTTACCCGGGCATGCCCACTTGAATGGAGTCCACGTGGATGGACCTGGCTGAGAGATCCCGGTGGTGGGTGTGACGTCATCTAGTCACTTCTGGTTTCCTGGAAACCCAAGAACTTAGGAGAAGCTGAATCTTTTTCTAGAATTTCTATCTGGAAACCACCCACTTTGGTTTCTGTTTTGAACCCAGTAAGCACAAGTGTATGTTAACAGCTGTCAGGTAATGCGTTCGAAAGTCTGATGTGAGGGAACAATTATTGTTAAAGTTCTGGGAGGTATCTAATTGGCTACGGTTCCAGCCGAGTTTCAGTGTGATTTGTTACGGTCGATAATGTCGCCATCAGCTTTACCCATAGCCTCGTGAAACCTGCCGATTTGTTCAGGAAGTAAATCGACAGCCGCCCGAGTGTGGTATTTTTCAACAATGAGCAGCACATGTTGAAAGGCAGGGGAGGGTAGTGGTTAGGAACACGGACTCTGAGACCTGCCGCCTGGGTCTGGGTCTCCCCTTTGCCTCTGGGCGTGGCCTCAGGCAAGCTCCGGAAGCTTTCTGTCCCTCAGTTTCCTTGTCTATAAAGGGGGGATGAAAATTGTATCTTACTTCTAGGTTTAATGTGATGATTGGATGAGTTAATAGGTGTAAAACATGGAATACAGCCCACAGCATGCACCATGGACTCAACTGTTAGCTATTGTTAGTATCTCTTATTTTATTCCGATTCTTTAAAAAATGAGCTTCCCTGGTGGTGGCTCAGATGGTAGAGAATCTGCCTGCAGTGCGGGAGAGACCTCAGTTTGATCCCTGGGTTGGGAAGATTCCCTAGAGAAGGGAACAGTTACCCACTCCTATTCTGGTCTAAAGGACAGAGGAGCCTGGCAGGCTACAGTCCAAGGGGCTGCAGAGTCGGACACGACTGAGCGACTTTCACTTTCGCTAGGAATACATTTCCCTCGTGTGGATTTTGCAATGTGCATTTGGAAGAAAAGTTAGTTCTTCCTTTTTCTGTCCTGACAGTGAGATGGTTTATGTTTTGGGACAGATGATCCTGGAAAGGCATTAGGGTTGGTATACAGGAGTTTAGTGTTCCACGACTATAAATCTATGCCCAGCATCAAGCCCTGTGCCCTTGACGGCAGTGTGGGCTTGGTAATGGGTTGACGAATGATTTCTGTGCTCTCATCAAATTATCTTTGGTTGCTTCTATGTCCAGAGCCCAGGAGAAGGTTGTTGGAAAGTAGCCAGCCTACGATTCTATAGTGTCCTTCCCTCTAGCATTCTCATATTCTCTGGAGCGGGAAGCTGGTATATATATATATATATATATATATATATATATATATATATATATATATATATAAAAGATTTTGAAGTTGCAATGAATTTTCTGTTTCTTACAAGATTCCCCTTGTATCCTCTCTGGTGGAGGTCCACCTGCTTTACTATCAACACTGAAGAACACGGGGCCATCCATGCCAGCCCAGGGTCTGTGCCCCCCTAGCCCGCCGTGAGATTTCAGTTGAGACACTTTATATCTGTTCAGAGGAGAACAAGAAACAATGTCACAGCCACCTCGCTGGCTATTTCTTCAACTGATGGGATAGTGTCTGGAAAATATTTTGAAAACACGAAAAGTGGCAAATTGGCCTGCATAACACTCAGAATTTGATGTCACATCTTCTAAAGGTCAAAAATCTCCATGAACAAAGCAATCCCGAGGGTTTGGTTCCTGTGTTGCATTGGGACCTCCTAAAAGTTTTACTGGCATCCTAGTGGGGGTTGTTTTAATAAGCAAGGAGCCGTTCACGTAACAGAGAGCTTTGAATATACTTGCACCTAGCATCTCCTTATCTCGCCCGGTGAGAGAAGTAGGTGCCTGGGACAGAGTCGACAGGTCTCAAGTGCCAACCTCCAGATCTGTCTGTCTGGCTCCATCCTCTCTCCCCTCCCCCTTCTCCCCACAACCCTTGGCTTGCCATGTGCTTCTTTGAGTGGAGGCGGTGACAGAGATACAGGAGGTGTAGCTCCCGAGCCTTTGGAAGTGGGAGGCAGAGGATCGCCTTAGGGTCCTTTTCAAAAACTGGGCTAAGTCTGACATGGGATTTCTCTTCCCTCGCTTATTAGCGTGGGGGTTCCCCAGCAACTGTTAACCCAACTGACCCTCTTCATCATATGATGGAGAGACTCTGCTTCTCCAGGGCCCCCCAAAAAGTGTTTGGGGTGGCAGCGGGGAGGTGACAGTGGTTGAAGCCATCCTAACCCCGGGTCCCCAGGGTGGCCCCGGGCAGAGGCTAAGGGGAGAACATAGAAATCCTGGAGGGGTTTGTGTTTTTTCCTTTTTTTTTTTTTTTTTTAAATAATTGGAGGGCAAGGTGGGTAAGTTGTGAGAAAGTAAATGTGGCTTTGGAAAGGAAAGGCTTGTTTATTTCCAAGGAGACCAGAATGGGACTATAAAAAATAGCCCATCTCAATGACTGTGTCTCCGGGGGTGATAATGCCTGTGGGTATCTGAGTGCTGATTATCTGACGGGCACTGGCGAGGATCAACCAGAGACCTGGGTATGGATTTCTCAAGCACAAACCCGGGGTCCATGAAATGTTTCCTGTAACTCAGTTTCTGTCCAGGGTTCCCAGGTTTTATCTACTCGTAGAAACTGCATCCATTCAAGAGAATTCCACCCACCTGGATTTGCTTCATGCACCTGGAAATTGGCAGCTTTCTGCTTTTAGAGCGCATCTCCCTGTCCCCAGAGATTTGGGTCTAAGCTCTGAGGGGCCATCATGGACACGGGGGTGGGGGTGAGTGGTGGTCTTGGAACTAGTTCTCTTGGATGGCGACCCTAGGGGTGCAGGGCCTTGTTCCAGCCTCTTGTGTCTGTGGCCTCTTGTGTCTGTGGCCCCGAGGCCGCCACAGCCCTGGGGCAGGTTTACAGTCAGCTGACACGACAGAAGTGACTTAGCACGCTTGCAGGCATGCCCTTGCTTAACTAGGCCTGTGGGCAAGTCCGTGGGCCTTGCTGCCTGCCTGGGCCCCTCAGGTCCGACGGAGCCGCGGGGTGCTCTGCAAAATTGAGCTGCTCTCCCCTCTGCGTGGCTGCTGGCCTTGCCCTGGGACCACCGCCCTCTTCAGGGTGCAGATGCAGTAGGCATCCTTTCAGCGAGTCTTCCTGCAAACTTATTCTTTTTTTTTTTGCCATTTAAAAAAATTTTTCTTAATTTTTTTTATTAGTTGGAGGCTAATTACTTTACAATATTGTAGTGGTTTTTGTCATACATTGAAATGAATCAGCCATGGATTTACATGAATTCCCCATCCTGATCCCCCCTCCCACCTCCCTCTCCACCCGATCCCTCTGGGTCTTCCCAGTGCACCAGGCCCGAGCACTTGTCTCATGCACCCAACCTGGGCTGGTGATCTGTTTCACCCTAGATAATATACATGTTTCGATGCTGTTCTCTTGAAACATCCCACCCTCGCCTTCTCCCACAGAGTCCAAAAGTCTGTTCTATATATCTGTGTCTCTTTTTCTGTTTTGCATATAGGGTTATCGTTACCAGCTTTCTAAATTCCATATATATGTGTTAGTATACTGTAATGGTCTTTATCTTTCTGGCTTACTTCACTCTGTATAATGGGCTCCAGTTTCATCCATCTCATTAGAACTGATTCAAATGAATTCGTTTTAATGGCTGAGTAATATTCCATGGTGTATATGTACCACAGCTTCCTCATCCATTCGTCTGCTGATGGGCATCTAGGTTGCTTCCATGTCCTGGCTATTATAAACAGTGCTGCAATGAATATTGGGGTGCACGTGTCTCTTTCAGATCTGGTTTCCTCGGTGTGTATGCCCAGAAGTGGGATTGCTAGGTCATATGGCAGTTCTATTTCCAGTTTTTAAAGAAATCTCCACACTGTTCTCCATAGCGGCTGTACTAATTTGCATTCCCACCAACAGTGTAAGAGGGTTCCCTTTTCTCCACACCCTCTCCAGCATTTATTGCTTGTAGACTTTTGGATAGCAGCCATCCTGACTGGCGTGTGATGGTACCTCATTGTGGTTTTGATTTGCATTTCTCTGATAATGAGTGATGTTGAGCATCTTTTCATGTGTTTTTTAGCCATCTGTATGTCTTCCTTGGAGAAATGTCAGTTTAGTTCTTTGGCCCATTTTTTTGGGTCATTTATTTTTCTGGAGTTGAGCTGGAGGAGTTGCTTGTATATTTTTGGATCAATCCTTTGTCTGTTGCTTCGTTTGCTATTATTTTCTCCCAATCTGAGGGCTGTCTTTTCACCTTGCTTATAGTTTCCTTTGTTGTGTAAAAGCTTTTAAGTGTCATTAGGTCCCATTTGTTTATTTTTGCTTTTGTTTCTAATATTCTGGGATGTGGGTCATAGAGGATCCTGCTGTGATTTATGTCGGAGAGTGTTTTGCCTATGTTCTCCTCTAGGAGTTTTATAGCAAACTTACTCTTGTCTCAGCTCTTATCTTTCCCGTATTCTCCAAGGACACTGTCTGGTCTCTCGTTGCCTCTGGTCTCTTCCAACTGGGCCCTGACTGCAGGGAGTGGACGCTGCCAGGGCAAAGGTGGGTCGTGGTTAAATGCACAGATGCATGTGTTTTCAGGTCTCGTATGTCAGTTGCACGTTCTGATTGCTGCCATTATCCTCAGGTGTCGGCAGCATCCTTGTTCTGGAACCAGCAACGCCGAGGCACATACAGAAGGAGGTGATTTTGTCCTCTATCACGAGGAAGTAAATGGTTGAGTTGCAGGGGAGCTCAGAGCTAGGGTCTCTTCACCCCAGCTCCTGATCTGCCCAACCCCCATGCCCTGATGTCCGAGGCGAATGCCTCCATAGGTGTGTGCTCTTCTAGGAGTGTTGTAGCGGTGCCTTGGGCTTTTCCTCTTTCCCCAGGGTTCCTTGAAGAGCAAATTAAATTTTTTATAAAAGGAGTTCTCCAGACTTCCTTAGGAGTTTTCTTACCATGCCTAGAAGGATCCAGAAGTCCCAGGAGCCCTGAGTCTGCAGGCACCCTCTGATTAGACCCACCTTTCCTGAAGCAGTGGTGTTCAAATTAATAAAGTATTTTCTTTCTTTGTTCTGTTGTGCTATGCTGTAGTACCAATTTCCATAGTTTTATTTCCTACTCTTTAAAGGCATTATTGGTTATATTATTAGTTTAACTTATGCTATATCATTTTATTTAACTATATTAAATTTAATGTTTAATATATCGTAATTAATATATATTTAATTTCTGTGGCCTGAACTTGAAAACTTACCATAGTCAATTGCGTTATTTCTATTTAACACATTGTTACCTTATGTTGGAGTTTAGCTGGTTATGGAGAAGGAAGTGGCAACCCATTCAATTATTCTCGCCTGGAAAATCCTATGGACAGAGAAGGCTGGCGGGCTACAGTCCGTGGGGTTACAAAAGGGTGGGACACAACTTATCAACTTAACAATAACAAGCAGTTGGCTAACACTGGTGTGTTGTTTCAGATGAACAGCAGAGTGATTGAGTTTTATATGTGTCTACTCTGAAATTTTTCAAGTTCTTTTCCCACTGAGGTTATTACAGAATATTGAGCAGCATTCCCCTGTGCTCCATAGGCATTATTTCTTTAGGAAAGTGCCTTTTGAGTTCCTCATTCAGTGTCTAGACATCTTTTGAGAACTCATACTGGGTTTTGGTGGGAAAGTTATGTTCCAACAGTACATTTTTGAAAATTCTCTCTCTGGCACATAATTTGAGAGAAAGGTGTCTTTAAGCTTTTTTTTTTACTTTAGCCTTAGAGTTTAGCTCCTGCAGTAGTCTGTACTACTGAAACATGCAGGCATGAAGTTTATATAACAGGATGGATTATTAAGAAAAACATGCATACATGCTAGGTCGCTTCTGTCATGTCGGAGTCTTTGCGACCCCATGGACTGCAGTATGCCAGTCTCCTCTGTCCATGGGATTCTCCAGGCAAGGATACTGGAGTGGGTTGCCATGCCCTCTTCCAGGGGATCTTCCTGACCCAGGGATCGAATCCATGTCTCTTGCATTGGCAGGCGGATTCTTAAGAAAAACAGAGTAAGGTAAATGGACATCTTTTCCTATGCTCATCCCAGGAAAGAGAGGCCAGTGGCATTGTTTTTTTTTTGTCGTTGTTCAGTCGCTCAGTTGTTTCCAACTCTTTGCAATCCCAGGGACTGCAGCACCCAGGCTTCCCTGTCCTTCACTATCTCCTAGAGCTTGCTCAAACTCCTGTCCATTGAGTTGGTGATGCCATTCAACCATCTCATCCTCTGTCGTCCCCTTCTTCTCCTGCCCTCCATCCTTCCCAGCATCAGGGTCTTGCCAATGAGTCAGCTCTTCCCATCAGGTGGCCAAAGTATTGGAGTTTCAGCTTCAGCATC
The DNA here is from genome assembly GCF_023699985.2 of Odocoileus virginianus. NCBI lineage: Eukaryota > Metazoa > Chordata > Mammalia > Artiodactyla > Cervidae > Odocoileus > Odocoileus virginianus. Next base: position 51,404,868 of record NC_069689.1, read on the forward strand.
AGTCCTTCCAATGAATATTCAGGACTGATTTCCTTTAGGATGGACTGGTTGGATCTCCTTGCAGTCCAGGGGACTCTTTAAAGAGTCTTCTCCAACACCACAGTTCAAAAGCACCAATTTTTTGGTGCTCAGCCTTCTCTATGGTCCAACTCTCACATCCACACATGATTACTGGAAAAACCATAGCTTTGACTATATGGACCTTTGTTGGTAGAGAAATGTCTCTGCTTTTAATATGTTGTCTAGGTTTGTCAGAGTTTTTTTTCCAAGGAGCAAGTGTCTTTTAATTTCATGGCTGCAGTCACCATCTGCAATGATTTTGGAGCCCAGTTTTTTCTTTTCCTAAGATTTCTCTTTATTAGTGATTATTCGCATGCATATAACAAGAAGACAAAAGGGACTGAATAAATCTGGGCCACTTGGTGGCAGTTAGAATTGATCCACTTTCAGCCAGCGGACAGATCAAGCTTCAGGACACAGAGTACCTAAGGTCTCTTGAGGGATTTATGGCTGATAGTTGAGGGGTCTGGGATGGTAAGAAGGGTTTGGTGGGGGTGGTACAACCCAAAAAGACAGTTTGCATTTTCCTCCAAGACAGGGAAAGGAGAATGGGGTTACAGGGAAAGACTGGTACTCCACAGATCCGGTATCAGTGCTTGGCCCCATACCTGGGTAATTCAGGCTAGTGTGGCATTTCACAGACGTCTCCAAAATTCCAGGGGCTCCGGGTTTACTTGATCCCAGCCTGGGATTTATTTAATCTTCCCTCACTTCCCCCTTCCTTTTTTTTTTCTTTTTTAAAAACACCAACCAGAGGTTTCATAGAAATATTAGTACAACCGGCATAGGAAAACTCTACAGAAACCCAAACCAGAATGCCAAGTGGTCTAGCGAAAGAGCAGAATTTTGACCCTTCCACTCAGCCAGCCCCCACCTAAAAAGCAACACAGATGGTGAATCAAGAAAGTATTGGATGCATGAGACAAGTGCTCGGACCTGGTGCACTGGGAAGAACCAGAGGGATCGGGCGGAGAGGGAGGTGGGAGGGGGGATTGGGATGGGGAATACATGTAAATCCTTGGCTGATTCATGTCAATGTATGACAAAACCCACTACAATATTGTAAAGTAATTAGCCTCCAACTAATAAACACACACACACACACACACACACACACACACACACACACACAAAGAAAGTAAGGATTCCCGTGCAGCCACAGGAGGAGACTTGGGGAGGGCAGGTCTGTACCTGGCAGGGAGAAGCCAAGGAACACCGTGGGGGCGTGGGAGACCCTGTGCTGGGAGGGCCTCACTCAATGGTGGGAGCGTGGTTTCTTTGCTGGTCTAGGGATGATCCTGAGGTGGGATTTACTCTCTAGAATTGCCCTGCCAGGAGCAGGCTGGGGGCCACCTTCTGTGGGTTTAGCCTGAGACTGCACCCCTGCCCGGCGTCTTCCCTACTTGTCATGTCCTCTGTGGAGTTCTTCCTTAAGACAATGTTTGCACACAAATCTTTATCTTACAGTCTGCTTCTGGGGAACCCAGCCTTAGCCATTCATTCTTCTCGACTCTGAGCTTCAGTGGAGGAAATGCTAGTGATTAGATCCTGCCTGACATGTAGAAGAGTTCTTTAATTGGAACAATCTTTTGAAAAAAAGTTTCTTCCACCCAGAGGCATCAGTGGCTTGCCTCCTGGGTGCTGAATTGGGGGACCAGGACCTAGAATGAAAGAGGGTCTCTCTAGGAGCCTTGAATGAACGCTGTTTCTGGCCATGGAGTGACTGCTATCATAGGCAAAGGAACGAGGTGACAGGCAATGTGAATGAAATTTGTAAACAATAAAGTGCAATCAAAGGACTAAATACTCTGGTAAAAGACGACAGAAGAAGCAAACAGAGATAGAGAAACTGACGATTGGGCTTAGTTTCTGTCATGTCTGGCTCTTTGCAACCCCATGGACTGTATCCCTTGAGCCTCCTCTGATCATGGGATCCTCCAGGCAAGAATACTGAAGTGGATTGCCATGCCCTCCTCCCGGGGATCTTCCCAACCCAGGGATCGAATCCAGGTCTCTGGCCTTGCAGGTAGATTCTTTACCATCTGGCCACCAGGGAAGCCCAAGAGAAACTAATAGTGAAGATGCCTCCTTGGGGAGCAGTGGTAGCTATTCTGTCTCCGAATCACTCCCCGATGTGCTGTGTAACAAAACTTAGTGGTTCAGAATAACAACAGTTTTGTTTGCTTATAGCTCTGTCGTCTGGGCCAGGCTCCATGGGGACATCATGTCTCTGTTCCACGCGATCCCAGCTCAGGTCGCTCCACTGGGGCTGGAAGACTCACTTTCAAGACGATTCTTTCCCTAGCTGGCAAGTTGCGGTTGCCAGTTCAGTCTTGTCCGTGAGTCTCTTCAGGGAGCAGATTTTACTTCCTCACAGTGTGGAGTCCACGTTTTAAGACCAAGTGACCCAAGGGTCAGAAAGTGGAAACTGACTGTTTCTTAATATCTGAGCCTGGAAACTGGCACGGCATCCACAGCGTCACTTCTGTGTTTTATCGAACAATCACAGAGCCCAGGTTCAAATGAAGGCGTCAAAGGCCCCACCTATCAATGACAGGAGAGTGAACAAATTTTGCAGTCACGGTTTTGAACTGCCACAGACATCTTCCATCAAGTTAAGACAACTGGCAATCTGAGAGACCTCTTCACCCCTTCCATTTTCCTTTTCCTTATATTTAATGTACCACTAAGACTTGTTGAGGGCTTCCCAGGTGTCTCAGTGGTAGAGAGTCTACCTGCCAATGCAGGAGACGTGAGTTAGGTCCCTGGGTCGGAAAAAGCCCTTTGAGAAGGAACTTGCAACCCACTCCAGTGTTCTTGCCTAGGAAATCCCATGGACAGAGAAGCCTGGCAGGCTACAGTCCATGGGATTATAAAGAGTTGGGCATGACTGAGCATGCATGCATGCACACATGCATGCCAGACCAGTTGGCATTTTGTTTTTGTTTTTTAATTGTGGTAAAATATACATAATGTTATCTTCATCTTTTGGCTGTTGTGAGTAGTGCTGCTATGAATATGTGTGTACAAGTGTTTATTTGAACATCTGATTTCAATTCCTTTGTATACATATCTAGGAGTGGAATTGCTGGACCTTATGTTAATTCAGCGTTTAATTTAAAGAGAAACACTTAATCTGTTTTCCACATTGGTGGCACCATTTAAGTGACCACTGACAGTGTATGATGGTTCCAGTTTCTCCATAGCTTCACTAACGCTTGTTATTTTCTGTGTGCCTGCCTGTTTGCTCACTCATTTCAGTCGTGTCCAACTGAGGAGACCAAATGCATCTCCTGCATTGCAGGTGGATTCTTTACCACTGACCCACCGGGGAAGCCTGTTATCTTCTACAGTAGGTGTAAAGTGGTAACTTGTGATTTTGATTTGCATTTCCCTAGTGATTAATTATCCTACTCCAGTACTCTTGCCTAGAGAATCCCACGGACGGAGGAGCCTGGTAGGCTGCAGTCCATGGGGTCGCTAAGAGTCAGACTCGACTGAGCGATTTCACCTTCACTTTTCACTTTCATGCATTGGAGAAGGAAATGGCAGCCCACTCCAGTGTTCTTGCCTGGAGAATCCCAGGGACGGGGGAGCCTGTGGACGGAATCGCACAGAGTTGGACACGACTGAAGCGACTTAGCAGCAGCAGCAGCAGTGATTAATTATATTGAACATATTTTCATGTGTCTGTTGGTCATTTATCTTCTTTGAAGACATATCTATTCAAGCCCTTTGGTCATTTTTAAAATTTGGTTATCTTTTTGTTGTTGACCTGTAAAAGTTTTTTGTATATTCTGGACAGTAAACAGTTACTAGATATATGATTAAAAATATTTTCCTCCCAGTCTCTGGGTTGTCATTTTACTCTCTTTACAGTGTTCTTTGGTGCATAGAAGTTTTACATTTTGATGAATTTTAATTGATTTTTTCTTTTGCTGTTGTTTTTGGTGTCACATCTAAGAATCCATTGTTGAATTTTAGGTTATGAAGATTTACTACTATTTTCTCCTAAGAGTTTTATAGTTTTAGCTCTTATGTTTGTTTTGATGATTCCTTTTTGATGATTTTTTTAACTTAATTTATGTATATGATGTAAGGTAAGTGTCCAGGTTCATTCAGGTGGTCCCATTGTATGTGGATATCAGTTGTCCCAACACCATTTGTTGAAAAGATGATTCATTCCTCATTAATTCATTTTGCCCATTGACCAAAAATGCATTGGCAAAGATGTATGAGTTTATTTCTGAGCTCTTAGTTCTACCCCACTGATCTATACACCTGCTCTTATGCCAGCACCACATAACTGGTTACTCTCAGCGTTGTGCTAAGTCTTAAAATTGGGGAGTATGTGTTCCCCAATTTTGTTCTTCTTTTTTCAAGATTACTTTGGCTCTCTGGAGTCCCTTGAAATTTCAGATGAATTTTGGGATCAGCTTTTCCATTTCTGAAAAAAAAAGGCTCCTGAGAGTTTGGTAGAGATTGCACTGCATCTGTAGATTGACTCAGGGAGAGCTCCCGTTAATAATATTACTAAGTCTTTCAACCCATGAACACAGGTCTTTAATTTATTTGAGGAATGTTTTGTAGGATTCATCATTGTACGTCCCTGGTTTAATTTACTCCTAAGTGTTCTGTCCTTTTAGGTGGTATAATAACTGATATTGTTTAATTTCCTTTTCAGATTGTTCACTGCTAGTGTTTAAAAGTACAACAGATAATTGTGTTGGTCTTATCTCATAACTTTGCTGAATTCATTTATTAGCTCCAATGATTTTTTTTTTTTTTTTTTGGTGTGTAGATTCTTCAAGATTTTCTCTATGTAAGATCATGTCTTCTGCAAATAGAGATAATTTTCTTTCTTTCCAATTTGGGTACACTTTACTTCTTTTTTACTCCTTTATTGGCCTGCCTAGAACTTATGGACAATGTTAAATAGAAATGGCACAAGTTGGCATTCTTATCTTGTTCCTGATTTAGAGGAAAACCTTCACTCTTTCACCACTGAGTTTATTACCTGTGTATTTTTTTTTTTAAGTAAATACTTTTTGTCATATTGAAGCAGTTTCCTTTATTTCTAGTTTATTGAGTGTTTTTTAAATCATAAGAGGATGTTGAATTTTGTCAAGTTTTCTTTCCATATCAATCGATGTGATCATGTAGTATTTTCCTCTTTTGTATTAATGTGCTTTGTTATATTGATTGAGTTTTGCATGCTGAACTACACTTGCATTCCTGCAAAAATTCCCACCTGGTCACAGAGGATAACCATTTCAGTGTGATGCTGCATTTGTTCTCATAATGATTTGTTGAGGATTCTCACATCTGTATGCATAAGGGCTGTAGGTTTCATTTTAATGGCTTTGATATCTTTGGCTTTATATTAAGGTAATGCTGGCTTCATAGAATAAGTAAGGAACCATTCTTTCCTCTTAAATGTTTGAGAAGATTTTGAGAAAGATTGGTGACGATTCTTCTTTAAATGATCGGTTGAATTCACCAGTGAAGCCATTTGGTCCTGGGTTTTTGTTGTTACTGGGGAGTTTTTATCATTGATTCAATCTCTGTGCTGGTTATAAGTTTATCTTAAGATTCTCTGTTTCTTCTTGAGTCAGTTTTGGTACTTTGTGTGTTTCTAGGAATTTGTCCATTTTATCTTACCTAATTTATCGGCAAATTATTTTTCATAATGTCTTATAATTCTTCCTGTGAAGTCTGTGGTAATGTCCCCACTCTCATTTCAGATTCTCGTGATTTGAGACTCCCCCTTCTGCCCCCCGCTGCCCCGCCACCACTGGTCTGGCTATAGGTTTGTCAGTGCTGTTGATCTTTTCGAAGGATCAGCTTCTGGGTTTGTTGATTTTCCTTACTGTTTTCCTAGTCTCTATTTCAGTTATCGACACTCTAATTTTTACTTCCTCTTTTTGAATTTTTGGATTTAGTTGCCCTTACTTTTTTTTTTTTTAAATCTAAAGATGTAAAGTTAGGTTATTGATTTGAGGTCTTATTAAATTTTTTTTTTTTCTTTTGGGCCGTGCTGTGTGTCCTATAGGATCTTAGTTCCCCAACTAGGGATCGAACCCAGGCCCTCAGCTGTGAAAGTGTGGGATCCTAAACACTGGAGAGCCAGAGATTTCTGGAGATCTTATTTTTTTTTTAAAAGGTAAATGATATATGAGATCTGAAGAGAAATCAGAGTATTGAGATCTTATTTTTTAATGAAGACATTTAAAGCTATAAATTTCCCTTTGAAAGCTACTTTCAGTGCATTCTGTAGATTTTATGTTATGTTTTCATATTCATTTATCTCAAAAAATTTGTTAAAATCTCTGTGGTTTCTTCTTTGACTTATTGATTGTTTAAGAGTATGTTCTTAAATCTCAGAATTTTTGTGAATTTTCTAGGTTTCCTTCTCTATTGACTTATCTTCTAGTTTGCTGATTATTTCCTCTGCTCAAATCTATCATTGAACCCATCAGGTAATTTTTTCATCTAAATCATTGTAATTTTCAACATCAGATTTCCTGTTTGGTTCCTTTTTGGAATTTCTATTATCTCTTTATTATTCTATCTCTCTATTTGTTTAGACATTGTTCTGCTTTCTTTTATTTCCTGCTGCATAGTTTCCTTTGGTTCTTTGAACATATTTAAGACAGTTTATTTTACCTAAAGTCTTTGTCTAGTAAATCCAATGTTTGACCTACCTCAGGAATGATTTCTCTCTAATTCTTTTCTTTCTTTTTTGCAAATAACCCATATTCTCTTGTTTTTTTATATGTTGCTTTTTTTTCTCCAAAAAATGGGCACTTTGCATATCATAATATGGTACTGGAAATCAGGTTTTTCACCTCTGTGATTTCTTGTTACTGCTTACTATGGAATGTTGTTTAGTGACTCTTCTGAACTACTTTTTAAAAGACCATGGTCTTGGTCATGTTTGACCGTTGAAGTCTCTTCTTGTTTGTTAATCAAGAAACTAATCATTTGACAGAGATTTCCTTAAAGGAAAAGAGTCAAAAATGAAAAGAAAAGAAAAACTCTCCTGGTCTTTCCTGATTGGTTTGGTCACTGGCTGGGCCACTTCTTCAATGCTAAGCCAGGTCTTTTACAACTCTGACTGAGCTATCATTCTCTGCTTGTGTGGAGCTTAAAGGTCAGTCAGGCTTCCTTGGTGGCTCAGAGGGTAAAGTGTCTGCCTCCAATGCGGGAGACCTGGGTTCGATCCCTGGGTTGGTAAGATCCCCTGGAGAAGGAAATGGCAACCCACTCCAGTACTCTTGCCTGGAAAATTCCATGGATGGAGGAGCCTCATAGTCCATGGGTTAGCAAACAGTCGGACACAACTGAGTGACTTCACTTTAAAGGTCAGTCAGAGGTGAAAACTTAGGGTCTTGGATATTTTCCAGGCATGGGACACACACACACACGTCTCTCCTGATTCCCTAGAATATTCAGATGTCACCCAAAGCCTTTATGCCCCCACGCACCTCCCCCCGAACTTCCCCTATCCAGGCTCCTCAGTCCATCCACTGCAGGCCTGTCTGCTAACCCTGCTCTGTGTATGTGTGTGTATGTTAGTTGCTTAATCACGTGCGACTCTTTGCAACCCTGTGGACTACAGCCCGCCAGGCTCCTCTGTCTATGAGATTCTCTAGGCAAGAGTACTGGGGCAGGTTGCCATGCCCTCCTCTAGGGGATCGCCAGAAAGGATCAAACCTGGGTCTCCTGCATTACAGGCAGATTTACCGCTTAGCCACCAGGGAAGGCCCATCCCCTGCTCTCAGGAGCTGCAAATAGAACTTTCACCTTTAAATGCTTCTGACAAACACTACCTGGGAAGCTGTCCTAGCCCTGAGAAAGTTCCAAGACTCATCTTGCAAGGATCTATCAGACAGGTCAGATCACACAGAGACAGTTCCTAGAGACCAGGATCAGTGTCGCCCCATTTGACACCAGCAAGCCCACACCAAGAATCCAGACCACCACCATCATGCCTGCCAATGCAGTTGGGGTTGGGGGATAATAAGTAGGTATATTAAAATGCCACAGTGGTTTTTGTCTGAAAGGAAATCAGTCCTGAATATTCACTGGAAGGACTGATGCTGAAGCTGAAACTCCAATACTTTGGCCACCTGATGTGAAGAGCTGACTCATTGGCAAGACCCTGAGGCTGGGAAAGATTGAAGATGGGAGGAGAAGGGTATGACAGAGGATGAGATGGTTGGATGGTATCACCAACTCAATCAACGTAAGTTTGAATAAGTTCCAGGAGTTGGTGATGGACAGGAAAGCCTGGCATGCTGCAGTCCATGGGATCACAAAGAGTTGGACATGACTGAGCAACTGAACTGAATTGAACTGAACTGTGGTTTTTTTTTTAGAATGAAAATTGTGTTGCTTCTTTCCTTTTTTTATCTGGAAAGGTTTATCGTGCACAGAGGGGAAGGGCTTAGTCCTTCTTGGCTGCTGATTTCCTCATGGAGGCCAGGGTGTTGCTCAGATCCTCTCTCTTCCTCTTGGCATTTTTGTGTGTCCCCACCCCTTTCTTTTAATTTATTTTTTAAAAAATTTATTTTAATTGGAGGCTAATTACTTTACATTTTTTAAAATTTATTTTTTATTGAAGGATAAATGCTTTACAGAATTTTGCTGTTTTCTGTCAAACCTCAGAATGAATCAGCCGCAGGTATGCATATATCCCCTCCCTTTTGAAACTCACGTCTCCCTCCCCATCCCACCCCTCTAGGTTGATGAAGAGCCCCTGTTTGAGTTTCCTGAGCCACACAGCAAATTCCCGTTGGCTATCTATCTTACATATGGTAAAGGAAGTTTCCATGTTACTCTTTCCACACATCTCACCCTCTCCTTCCCCTCCCCATGTCCATAAATCTATTCTCTATGTCTGTTTCTCCATTGCTGCCCTGTAAATAAATTCTTCAGTACCATTTTTCTAGATTCCGTATATATGTGTTAGAATACAGTATTTATCCTTCCCTTTCTGACTCACTTCACTCTTTATAGTAGATTCTAGGTTTATCCACCTCATTAAAACTGACTCAAATGCGGGTTTCTTTATATGACTGAGTAATATTCGGGCACTGTGTATATGTACCATAATTTCTTTATCCATTCATCTGTCATTGGACATCTAGGTTGCTTCCACGTTCTAGCTATTGTAAATAGTGCTGCAATGAACAATTTTCAATTTTGGTTTCCTCAGGGTATACGCCTAGGATTGGGATTGCTGGGTCATGTGGTGTTTTATTCCTAGTTCTTTAAGGAATCTCCATACCATCTTCTATCGTGGCTGTATCAATTTACATTCCCACCAACAATGCAAGAGCGTTCCCTTTTCTCCACACCCTCTCCAGCAGTTATTGTTTGTAGGCTTTTTGATGATGGCCATTCTGACTGGTGTGGGGTGATATCTCACTGTAGTTTTGATTTGCATTTCTCTAATAATGAGCGATGTTGAGCATCTTTTCATGCATCTGTTAGCCATTTGTATGTCTTCTTTGGAGAGATGTCTGTTTAGGTCTTTTCCCCACTTTTTGATTGGGTTGTTTTTCTGGTATTGAGTTGTGTGAGCTGCTTGTTTACTTTGGAAATTAATCCTTTGTCAGTTGTTTCACTTGCTATTTTCTCCCATTCTGAGGGTTGTCTTTTCACCTTGCTTATAGTTTCCTTTGCTGTGCAAAAGCTTTTAAGTTTAACCAGGTCCCACTTGTTTACTTTTATTTCCATTACTCTAGGAGGTGGATCATAGAGGATCTTGCTTTGATTTATGTAATTGAGTGTTCTGCCTATGTTTTCCTCTAAGAGTTTTATAGCTTCTTGTCTTACATTTAGGTCTTTAAACCATTTTAGGTTTATCTTTGTGCATGGTGTTAGGAGATGTTCTAATTTCATTCTTTTACATGTAGCAGTCCAGTTTTCCTAGCACCATTTGTTTAAGAGGCTGTCTTTGCCCCATTGTATATCCTTGCCTTCTTTGTCAAAAATAAGATATCCATAAGTTTCTGGACTTTCTATCTTGTTCCATTGGTCTATATTTCTGTTTTGGGCCAATGCCATACAGTCTTGATGACTGTAGCTTTGTAGTATAATCTGAAGACAGGAAGGTTGATTCCTCCAGCTTCATTCTTCTTTCTCAAGATTTCTTTAGCTATTTGGGGTCTTTTGTGTTTCCATATGAATTGTGAAAGTTTTTTGTTCTAGTTCTGTGAAAAATGCCATTGGCAATTTGATAGGGATCACAAATATGTAAATTGCATTTGGTAGTATAGTCATTTTCACAATATTGATTGTTTCTATCCAGGAACATGAAATATCTCTCCCTCTGTTTATGCTGTCTTTAATTTCTTTCATTAGCGTCTTATAATTTTCTGTTACAGTTCTTTTGTCTCCTTAGGTAAGTTTATTCCTAGATATTTAATTCTTTTTGTTGCAGTGGTGAATGGGGTTGATTCCTTAATTTCTCTTTCTGAATTTTCATTGTTAATGTATAGAAATGCAAGTGATTTCTGTGTATTGATTTTGTATCCTGCAACTTTGCTAAATTCACTGATTAGTTCTAGTAATTTTCTGATACTATCTTTAGGGTTTTCTATGTACAGTATCATGTCATCTGCAAACAGTGAGAGCTTTACTTCTTTTTTCATCTGGATTCATTTTACTTCCTTTTCTTCTCTGATTGTTGTAGCTAGGACTTCCAGAACTATGTTGAATAATAGTGGTGAAAGTGGACACCCTTGTCTTGTTCCTGGCCTTAGAGGGAATGCTTTTAGTTTTTCACCATTGAGAATAATGTTTGCTGTGGGTGTATCATATATGGCCTTTACTGTGTTGAGGTAAATTCCTTCTATGCCCATTTTTTGAAGAGTTTTAACCATAAATGGGTGTTGAATTTTGTCATAGGCTTTTTCTGCATCTATTGAGATTATCATATGATTCTTATCTTTATTAGTATGGTGTATCACATTGATTGATTTGCATATATTGAAAAATCCTTGGATCCCAGGGGTGAATCCCACTTGATCATGGTGTATGACCTTTTGACGTGTTGCTGTTTGCTAAAATTTTGTTGAGGATTTTTGCATCTATGTTCATCAGTGATATTAGCCTGTGGTTTTTTTGTGTTGTCTTTGTCTGGTTTTGGTATCAGGGTGATGGTGGCCTCGTAGAATGAACTTGGAAGTGTTCCTTCCTCTGCAATTTTTTGAAAGAGTTTTAGAAGGATAGGCATTACCTCTTCTCTAAATGTTTGATAGTATTCTCCTGTGAAGCCATCTGGTCTGGGGCTTTTTGTATTTTTTGGGAGATTTTTGATCACAGCTTCAATTTCAGTGCTTATAATTGGGTTGTTCATAATTTCTATTTCTTCCTGGTTCAGTATTGGAAGATTAAACTTTTCTAAGAATCTGTCCATTTCTTCCAGGTTATCTATTTTATTGCCATATAGTTGTTCATAATAGTCTCTTATAATCCTTTGTATTTCTGCATTGTCTGTTGTAATCTCTCCTTTTTCATTTCTAATTTTGTTGATTTGATTCTTCTCTCTTTTTTTCTTGATGAGTCTGGCTAAAGGTTTGTCAGTTCTGTTTATCTTCTCAAAGAACCAGCTTTTAGTTTTATTAATCTTTGTTAATAAAATCCTGTTGTTTCTTTCATTTCTTTTTCATGTATTTCTGCTTGGATCTTTATGATTTCTTTCCTTCTAATTTTTTGTTGTTGTTCTTCTTTTTCCAATTGTTTCAGAGGTAAAATCAGGTTTTCTATTCTATGTTTTTCTTGTTTCTTGGAGGTAGGATTGTATTGTTATAAACTTTCCTCTTAGAACTGCTTTTGTTGCATCTCATAGGTTTTGAGTTGCTGTGATCTCATTGTCATTTGTTTCTGGAACATTTTTGATTTTGCTTTTGATTTCTTCAGTAACCTGTTGGTTATTTAGAGACGTGTTGTTTAATCTCCATGTGTTTGTGTTTCTTACACTTTTTTCCTTGTAATTGATATTTAGTCTCAGCATTGTTGTTGGAGAAGATGCTTGATATGATTTCAATTTTCTTAAATTTACTGAGGCTTGATTTGTGACCCAAGATGTGGTCTATCCTGGAGAATGTTCCATGTGCACTTGACAAGAAGGTGTATTCTTCTGCATTTGGATGGAATGTCCTGAAGATATCAATGAGATCCATCTCATCTAACATATCATTTAAGACTGTGTTTCAAAAAAAAAAAAAAAAAGACTGTGTTTCCTTATTAATTCACTGTTTTGGTGATCTGTCCATTGGTGTGAGTGGGCTGTTAAAGTCTCCTCCTATTACTGTGTTACTGTCAATTTCTCCTTTTATGTCTGTTAGTGTTTGTCTTATGTATTGAGGTGCTCCTGTGTTGGGTGCATAGATATTTACAATTGTTATGTCTTCCTCTTGGATTGATCCCTAGATCATTAAGTAGTGTCCTTCCTTATCTCTTGTAATATTCTTTAAGGTCTATTTTGTCTGATATGAGGATTGCTACCTCAGCTTTCTTTTGCTTTCCATTTGCATGGAATATATATTTCCATCATCTCACTTTCAGTCTATATGTGTTGTGAGGTCTAAAGTGGGTTTCTTGTAGACAGCATGTATATGGGTCTTGTTTTTCTATCCATTCAGCCAGTCTGTGTCTTTTGGTTGGAGCATTTAATCCATTTGCATTTAAAGTAATTATTGACATATACGTTCCTATTGCCATTTTCTTAAATTTGGGGTTGGTTTTGTAGATTTTTTTTTTTCTGTTGTATTTCTTGACTATATGAGTCCCTTTAACATTTGTTGTAAAGCTGGTTTGGTGGTACTGAATTCTCTTAACTTTTGCTTGTCTGAGAAGCTTTTTATTTCTCCATCAATTTTGAATGAGGTACTTGCTGGGTACAATAATCTTGCAGATTTTTCCCTTTCAGTACTTTAGATATATCTTGCCATTCCCTTCTGGCCTGCAGAGTTTCTCCTGAAAGATCAGCTGTTAAGCATATGGGGTTTCCCTTGTGTGTTACCTGCTGCTCATCCCTTGCTGCTTCTAATATTCTTTCTTTGTGTTTAGTCTTTGTTAGTTTGATTAGTATGTGTCTTGGGATGTTTCTCCTTGGATTTATCCTGTATGGGACTCTTCATGCCTCTTGGACTTGAGTGACTATTTCCTTTTCCATGTTGGGGAAATTTTCAACTATAACCTCTTCAAAAATTTTCTCATACCCTTTCTTTTTCTCTCCTTCTTCTGGGACCCCTATAATTTGAATGTTTGTGCATTTGATATGGTCCCAGAAGTCTCTGAGACTCTCTTCAGCTCTTTTCATTCCTTTTACTTTATTCTGCTCTTCCGAAGTTATTTCCACCATTTTATCTTTCAGCTCACTGATTCATTCTTCTGCTTCAGATATTCTGCTATTGATTCCTCCTAGAGTATTTTTAATTTCAGTAATTGTGTTGTCTCTGTATGTTTATTCTTTAATTCTTCTAGGTCTTTGTTAATTGAGTCTTGCATTTTCTCCATTTTGTTTTTGATCATCTTTACTATCATTGTTCTGAATTCTTTTTCAGGTAATTTGCCTATTTCCTCGTAATTTATTTGGACTTCCGTGTTTCTAGTGTGCTTCATTTGTGCTGTATTTTGCTGCCTTTTCATTTTTTTTTAAGTTATTGTGTTTGAAGTCTCCTTTTCCTAGGCTTCAACCAAAGTTGATTTTTTTCCTTGAAGAAGGCTGAATTCTTTCTTCCTTTTGGTTTCTTCCGTCCTAAGGTTGGTCCAGTGGTTGGTGTGAGCTTCGTATAGGGTGAGATTTGTGCTGAGTTTATGTTTCTTTGTTTTTCCTCTGATGGGCAAGGCTGAGTGAGGTGGTAATCTTGTCTGCTGATGACTGAGTTTGTATCTTTGTTTTGTTTGTTGTTTAGGTGAGATTAATCCTACACAGGGTGCTACTGGTGGTTGGGTGATGCCAGGTCTTATATTCAAGTGGTTTCCTTTGTGTGAGTTCTCACTATTTGATACTCCCTAGGGTTAGTTCTCTGGAAGTCTAGGGTCTTGGAGTCAGGGCTCCCGTTCTAAAGACTCAGGGTTTGATCTCTGGTCAGGAACAAAGATTCTACAAGTCGTTTGTTATGGCATTAAATCAGATTAAAACAAATATCAAAAATAAAGTACAGTAGATTGATCTGGCTAACAAAGGAAATAAAAAAATATATTTACCAATTAAGAACAAAACTAACTTAAGTGCAAACTGGAAAACAAAACTAAAGGTGCCAAGTGGGGAATAAAGCAATGAAAACAAAACTTATCAAATATGTGAGAGGAAAGGAAAGAAAAGAAATAATAGATATGCAAAGTTAGAGGTAGATAAAGAAGATTTATATACGTTAAAAAATTAACTGCAAGGGAAAAAGAACAGTAGGAAAAGCAAACAAAGGAATAAATGTAGAAAAAAATAATAGGTTTTAAAAGTTAAAAATTAAAATTAAAGAGAGAAAAAGAGAAAAGAAAACGAGGAAAAGTCCACGGAACTGCAAAAGTCCAACATAGAGGCAGAGGTTTAAGACAATAAAAAATGTGAGGAAAAAAAAAGCTCAATAGATTAATTGGATTTCTTAGTGCCAATAAAATCAACAACTACAACGGGGGTGGGGGGGGGGAAGGGAAATAAAAAAATAATCCAAAAGAATCTACAGAGCAAGTCAAAAAATGTTTCTCTTGAGTCACAGCTGTCAGAGTCCTTTCCTGCACTGGCTGTCACAGCCCACCTCCCCTCCCTAGGACGCCCTCCAACACCTGCTGATCTCTGGACCTGCTGTGGGGGCAGCTCAGATTCTAATCTGGTCCTACTCCTGTGTGTTCTTGCCTCCAATGTCCACAGCTATCAGAACTAGCGCATTTTCTTTTGTGCGAGCTCTCAATGGCCTTTTATATAGTCCATAGACACAAAGTCTGCTTAGTTGATTTTGTGGATTAAATCTGCATCTTGTACAGCTGGTGGGAAGGGTGTGGGTCTTCTTCCTTAGCCACACTGCCCCTGGGTTTCAATTGTGGTTTTATTTCCATCTCTGCATGTGCTCGTCCATTGGGGTTTGCTCCTGAGGCTGCCTTGGAGGGCTTGGGTTTGCCCCTGTGAGGCCAGGTGTGGAGGCGGTGCAGCTGCTTGGGTTGCAGGGTTCTGGCAACACCAGGTACTCAGGGGAGTTGGCGGCTAGGGCAGCAGGAACTATAGTGCTCTAGAAGGGTATGGCAAACAGTATTGGCCAATACGGTCCAGTATTCTTGCCTGGAGAACCCCCCTGACAGAGACGCCTGGAAGGCCACAGTCTACAGGGTCGCAAAGAGTCAGACCCTACCAAAGCAACCCTGCGTGCATAGACACAAGACTTTTTTGCCTCTGGCAGCTCTGCCTCAGTGAGGGTTGAGTATGAAGGTGGTGCAGCTGCTTGGCTTGCGGGGACCCTGGCGGCGCCAAGTGTGCAGGGACACGGGCTGCCTCTGAGGCAGGAGTTATGGTTCTATCACAGTCTTTTATCGAGCCTCTTGTAGCTGGCGATCAGAAGGCCTCTCTGGCCAGTCTTTCTCTGTCCCTCATCCCATTCAGGCACTTAGAGGGACCCCTACCTGGGTCCTACTCTGTAGATCGTCACACCAGGCACTTAAAGGGGCACCCTGGCTGGGGTCTTGCTCTGTAGTTCAGTGCCCGGGGCGTTTGATGGGCCAGGCTCTCTACTGTTCAGCTGCCGATGCTGGTGTGTGGGGAGAGAGAGGCTTGGTGATGGCTCCACCCCCTACGTGTGACTCAGCAGTATCACCTTTCTTCCATGGCTGCCTGGCTCTCCTCCACAGGCATTTCCCACCACGATCTCCTCCCTCACATCCCCTTGATCCATCTCTCTGAAGTCAACAGCAGCCCTCGCCCTGGGATTGCTCCACAATCTCTTAACTCCAGCTCTGAGCCGCTGCACCTTCCAGGGGCCCAGCGTTCCTGTTCAGGGTGTGTATGGCTGCAGCGAGGACTCTGATTCTCATTCCATTTAGGCGGCCACAGGTCAGCTGCTTCCCTCTCAGCCTTAAATGTTTCTCCTCTGACTCAGACAGTGGCACCAATGTGGGGATCGGACCCCTGCTTCACTTCCCCCACCTGCGAGGGCAGGTCCAGTCCCACGAACACTCCTGTTTTTCCCCCTGGTTCCTTGGTCCTGCCGAGTTTTGCATGGGTCTATATCCTCTTTTCCACTGGTCCGGCCCTCCTGTCCACTCTCAGCTGGTGTTCTGTGTGCACGTGTGCGTCTGAAGGTGTATTCCTGACGTGTCCGTGGAGAGCGATGTACTGCACGTCCACCTCCTCCTCCGCCGTCTTGTTCTCTCCCCCCAGCCTTTTCTTGATGAACTTGAGGGCCCGCTTGTCCTTGAAGACCTTGAGCCGCTCTGTGACCCGCTGTTCCTAAGATGCACACCTCTCAGATCATGTTCTGCACAAACGTGGAGTGTTTGGTGAGATGCCCGCCACGGCCATTGTGCCTCAGCTTGCTCACGTTCTTGGTCACCCTGAGGCTCTTGCTGACGCTCATGGCCATGGGGTAGCTCAGAGCCCAGGCTGCTGTTCTTCAGAGGCTGCCACTGTGGAAGGACCACATAGTCCTTTTTTAATGTTCCCCTGGAGGCTGTAAAAATTCTGTTCAAATTCAGAGTTCTATAAAAGTCAATCCTGATAAGTTTTTGCCAGCTTTATAATTGTTTTCTGCAGTCTCTTAACTTTTCCATTTTTAATGACATCATCAGATCTGTTGATTTTAATTCTACAGTATCTCTAAAATATGACTTCTCTTTTTTAAAAAAATATGTATTTATATTTATTTATTTGGCTGCATCGGATCTGAGTTGCAGCCGGTGGAATCTTGGTTGCATCCTGTAGCATCTTTCCTTGTGGTGCATGGATTGTCTAATGGCACACGGGTTCAGCAGTTGTGGCACCCAGGCTTAGCTGCCTCTGGCATGTGAGATCCTAGCTCCCTGACTAGGGATTGAACCCATGCCCCGTGCATTGGAAGGCGGATTCTCAACCACTGGACCACCAGGGAAGTCCTGAGGATGGCTTTCTTCCACCAAAGCTCAGTAGGAATATTCCTCTCTTTCAGCTACAACTCCAGCTGTCTCTGGCCTCCCATAACCATCCCTCCCAAGGCCCGCAGGTCTGAAGTTACAATGGTCCCCACTATTACTAACCCTGATGTGTGACACCATCCCCAGATGCTTCTCTTAAATGCACCCGCACCTTGGCACATGATCCCTTTACTAAACTCTCTTCAGTTGCCCTTGCAGGCAACACCTTGCCAACAGCCTGACTGGTTATCATGAGACTATATTCTGTCTGAGAAGAGGTTGGCAACGTGTCCCGTGGCATCTCCTGTGAGCTTTTCTTGGGTCTTCTCCTCTCTTCTTTGCTTCTTCTCTTTCTCCTGCCTTGGATATAATGCTGCCAAGCATCCTGGGTGCCGAGGACAAGGGCCACCCTTAGGAAGGCAATGTCGTATTCTGGAAGGAGCATGCCTCCTGAGGACCTCACGGGGAAGAAGTGGTGTCAGCTGTGTGATTCTGGGAGAACTGCTTCATCTTTTTGAATCTTAGTTTCCTTGTCCTCGAAGTAGGTCTTAGTACTAGTGGCTCTGCAGGCTCACAATGAAGAAAGAATGAGATAATTTATGCACAAAGGCCTACAGGAAAGAATGCAAGCAAACAGAAGGCGGTCCCATACATTTTGTGAATTTGCTTTCAATGAAAACTCCAATCCTTTATACTCCTGCAGGGAAGATGCACAACCTATCTTTACTTTCAGCAAGGGAATAACACCTTGGATTTGCAGTTTGCAAAGCACCTTAACATTCATTATATTTAATCTAGGCAACACTTCTGGGAGGGAGGAAGTGGTTTGGCATGACTTTTTAAATTTTTTTTTATTAGAAAAGGAAGAGCCATAGAGAATGAGATGACCTGCAGAAAGATACTTATGTAACTTGTTAACTAAAGAGGGACAGAATCAAGTCTAGAATTCTGTCATTTGACCTCCACATGAGAGAAGAAGGCAATTGAACGTCCTTGTTGGGAAATCTTATTATGTTAATTAAAAATTGCCCAGTGGTAAAACATCAGGTCTCTGATACCAGATTATATCAGGGGCCAGTCTGCAAATTGTTCCCTGAGGGAACGTGGTGCCTCATCTGGATGGGGGCGTGGGACACAGTTGAAGGACTTCTTGGGACAAGGGAACAATGGATGAAGTCCATAAACAATTTTGAAGAATTTGAGGAAAAACTCCTCAGAGTCTATGATGCTTGGTATTAAGACAACCTTGTGGCTCTCATCATTTTTCTTTCTAGTAGGGAACTGAAGAAAGAGGACACAGAGAAGCCAGAGCATTGTGATTTGTAGCTAGAAAGGAAAGTTCGAGTCCCTGATAGTATGAGCCCAGTGATGTCTGCGTTCCAGGTCACAGCGAGAGGCAGGCACCTGAGCTGGGCAGCCCAACAAGTAGCCCAAAGGGCTCCCCTAGCTTTGTGCACGATTACAGGGATGCTTACCCGTCAGTTTAGGTGGAAGACTGTGATTAAACCATGGCAGCGAACCGCTGAGACTTGCAGGGCAAGGGTTTTAAATTTTTGAAGAAAATTTTTGGTCGCACGGTGAGGCACATATGCATGTGGGATCTGTTTCCCAACCAGGGGTTGAACCCACGTCCCCACATTGGAAGCATGAAGCCTTAACCGTGGGACATCACCTCACGCCTGTCAGAATGGCTATCATCCAAAAGACAACAAATAACTAATGTTGTCCAGGGTGAGGAGAAAAGGGAACCCTCGGATACTGTTGGTAGGAATGTAAGTTGGTGCAGCCACTGCGGAAAACAGCGTGGAGGTTTCTCCAAAAAAAACAAAAGCAGAACTACTGTGAAAAGTGAGAATTGTTAGCTGTTTACACTAAAAGTTAGTTTCCAACTCTTTGTGACCCCATGGACTTTAGCCCACCAGGTTCTTTCTATCCATGACATTCTCCAAGGAAGAGTATTGGAGTGGGTAGCCATTCCCTTCTCCAGGGGATCTTCTTGACCCAGGGATCCAACCCAGGTCTCCTGCATTGCAGGCAGATTCTTTACCATCTGGAAATCCCAGAACTACCATGTGATCCAGCAATTCCACTCTGGGGTGTATAAAAAAAATAAAACCCTTCAAAACATTAATTCAAAAATATATACACACCCTAATGTTTCTAGTAGCACTATTTACAATTGCCAAGATATAGAAGCAATTCAAGTGTTCATCAACAGATGGCTGGATAAAGAAGATGTGGTGTGTGTATGCATACATCTCTATACATGTACATACGCATAATGGAAAACTCAGCCATGAAAAAAGAAGGAAACTTTGCATTTGTAGCAGCATAGTTGACTTGGAGGACATTGTGCTAAGTGAAATAAGTAAGACAGAGAAAGACAAATACTGTATGCTATCACATGTGGAATCTAAAACATAACAAAAAAACTAGTGAATATCACACAAAACCAGAATCCCAGGAAAAAGGAACAAACTAGTGGGTACAGTGAGGGTGGGGAGGAGAATATAGGGATGAGGAATGAGAGGCACAAACTGTTGGGTGTAAAACAGGCTACAAGGATGTATTTACTCTGCAATACAGGGACTATAGTGACTAGTAATTATAAATGGAGTATAACCTTTAAAAATTGTATAAAATGTGAAAAGAATTACACGTGCGCAAAGAATGATCAGATTTTATGTTCTATGTAGTCTGCTAGTAATTTTTATCTATTCTTCAGCCAGTTCAATAGTATGTTTCTTTTTAGTCGCTGAGTCATCTCTGACTCTTCTGCGACCCCATGGAGTGTAGCTCGCTAGGCTCCTCCGTCTATGGGATTTCCCAGACAAGAATACGGGAGTGGGTTGCTATTTCCTTCTTCAGTGTCTCTTCCTGACCCAGGGATTGAACCCTTGCCTCCTGCATTGACACGGCATATTTTTTACCACTGAACCACCTGGGAAGCCTATTCTATATCATAGTTATTACCATAACTTTAAAATAATTCCTCCTCCTTGCTTTTCTACAGAAATGCTTTTGCAATTTTTTTTCTCCATTTGTCCTTCAGAATTGAATGATCAATAAAATGTATATTCTCAAGAAAACAAATATATTGGCATTTTGGTTAGAATTGAAATGAATCTATAAGTCAATTTAGGGAGCATGGATACATTTACCATATTAAGTCTTACTAGCCATGAACAAAATATGTTTCTCTGTTAATTCAGGTCCTTTAAAAGTCTCTTAATAAATTTGTTTAATATTCCCCATGGAGTTATTGATGTCTTCTGTTTAGATTTAATGGGTATCCAATCTTCCCCGATGCTCCTATAAATGTGGCCTTTTTATTAAAAAAATGTTCTCTAATTATCTGTTACTGATATGTAGAATGAAATGAACTTTTAAACATTAATATCATAGCCAATCATCTTGCCAAAATCACCTTTTTATTTCTAATAATTTATCTGTGAGTTCTATTCATTGTCTACGAAAATGGTCATATCAGATGCAAATAGTTTCAGCTTTATTTTCTTCTTTCTAATTTATGCTTCTGTTTATTTTCTTGCCTCATTGCACTAAGACATCTAATAAAGTATTCAATAGGAATAATGATGGTGGGTACATGGGTCCTGTTTATTTTAAAGGGAATACTTCTAAGATTTATTCTCTTAAGATGATGTAAATTTCTGTAGTAATTGTGCGCGGTCGCTGTCACGTCTGACTCTTGGCGACCCCATGGTCTGGAGCCCACCAGGCTCCTGTTTGTGGAATTTTCCAGGCAAGAATACTGGAGTGGGGTGTCATTTCCTTCTCCAGGTTCCTCTTTATTACTAATTTACAAATGACTTTTTTCCCATGTAATCACATTGCAATGTATCAAATGCTTTTTTTTGCGTCTACTGAAATGATCAGTTTTTCTCTTAATGTGGTGAATTACAAATATTTTCTGATGTGAAACTCTGCTTTTATACCTAGTAGGGTAGATTGCAGAGATGGCCATAATTTTTCACTTCTCCACACAACCGTATCTGGTGTAGTATTACGTTACATTTCCTCCCATAAACAGGTGGAGTTCATTCTCCCATCCTTGAATCTGGGCAGGTGTTGTGGCTTGCTTTTATCAACAGAAGCAGTGGAAATGACTGCATGCCAGGTCCAAGCCTCTGAAGGCCTTGCAGCTTCCACTCCTACTTCCTCTCTTGGAACCCTGCTCCTATCCTATGAATAACACTGGACTAGACATCTGTGTCATGAAAGATGTGTGGTCCAGTTATCCTATCACCCCAGAAGCCAGCCAGCCAATCCAAGATACACAAGTGAGGATATCCCGGATTGGCTGACGTCCAGCAAACATCCCAGTTGATAGTAAACACAGGGGGTACTCTGCCTGAGGTCAGCCACGGCTGGCCCAGATCAGCGTCACTGCCTAGCTAACTATAGACCCATAAACGATAATGAATGCTTATCATTGTAAGCTATTGAGCACTAGAATAAACCCAAATTGGTCATGGTGCGCAACCTTATTTAAATATTATTATATATGACTTCATTTTTTTGATATTCATGAATGAAATAAGTTCATAATTTTTGTTTCCTTTTTAAAAATTTATTTTTAATCGAAGGATAATTTCTTTACAGTATGCGTCGGTTTCTGCCAAACATCAACATTTTTCTTTCTTTCTATGTTTTTGGTTTCTGATATTAGGATATTGGTTACCTTTTAGAATAATATAGGGAGATATTTCCTCTTTTTTATTTTTGGGGAGAGTTAGTAAGATTAGGATGACTTGGTTCTTGAAAGTTTGTTTGGAAAAGCATGTAGATTTGTTATATTTTGGGAAGAATTTATACTACTCTTGTGATTTCTTTAATAGTTATAAGTATTCAATTTTAAAAATTTCTTAAGTCAGATCTGATGTCACATTTTTCTAGGAATTTGTTCAGTTTAACCTAAGTTTTAAAATTCCAAGCATATAATTATTGATGGTATCTTCTATTATAAAATTCTGTTTTATCTCTAGTTGTGTCTCTTTTAAAATTATTTACCTGAATCGTCTCTTTTTCTTGATTAGTCTTTTCAGAGCATTGTCTATTTTGTTATTTATTTTTCTAAGAACCAGCTTCTAACTGTATTGATATACTCCATTTTAGTCTTTAAGTGTATTTCTTTGAAATCAATGAAATATGATGATCTGCTATTAATCAATGAAATAAATTTCCCATGAACCACTACTTTTGTTGCAGCTCATAAATTTTGATGTGTAGTATTCCTTATTACTTACTCTTAGTATTTTAGAAATTCCAGTATGATTTATTCTTTAATTCATGATTTCAGTGACAATGTTTTCACAATTATTCAAATAGAGCTTTTAATTGATATTTGTGTTGTGATCCTCTAACATAATTTTCCTATTTCCCAAGAATGTGCTCTGAGAAACTGTTTTCTGAATTTCACTGAGGCTTCTTTATGGCCTGGCACATGATTTATTTGTATAAATATTCCTTGTGCACCTGAGAAGTGTGTGTGCTCTCATTATTATCAGTGTCTGTCTATAAGGTAAAGTTCATTCTTTGTGTTGTTGGAATCTTCTAAGTTTGCTGATTTTGTTTCTGATCAATCAGTTATTAAGGAATACATGGTGAAATGGTGGTGGATTTTTCCATCTCTTTGTGAAGTTCTGTTAAGTTTTGCTTCATATCTTGTCAGGCACTTTCATCAGATGTTAACACATTTAGAATGACTAGATTTTCTTGGTGAAGTGAAACTTCCATCATTATGTACTGCACTCTCTTTCCCTAATTATTCTCTTGGTCATAAAGTCTATTTTGTCTGATACTATTAGTTCCAAAAAAAAGAAGTCAGGACTATAACACCTAAAAGTGGTTCGCTAGTTCCAGTTTTATTCTCATTTGTTCTTTCCACTTTGATAGAGGATTGGAAGTGAAAAGGACAACAGAATTTTTGAGGAAAGAACAAAGCTTTGCATAATTTACAAGTAACGTCCCCAGTAAACTGTATTCTCTATCCCTGGGGGGATATGTTGGAAGGTCCCATGTAGGTTCCACAAAAGTAATAGTATTTAGGCTACAGTGAATGCTAGGCTTGTATTAGAGAAATGCTTCAGCCCACTTAACAAAAGAAACATACTATTCTTATTACACATACATAACCTGTAGAAGGGGCTCCCAGGTGGCCCAGTGGGAAAGAATCTGCCTGCCAATGCAGGAGACATAAGAGATGTGGGTTCGAACCCTGAGTCGGGAGGATCTCCTGGAGGAAGAAATGGTAACCCACTCCAGTATTCTTGCCTGGAGAATCCCATGGACAGAGGAGCCAGTCCATATGCTACCTTCACAGTTTTCCCCCAATTATGTTGGTTACAGGTGAAGAGTGAGTTACATGTCTTGTAATATTCTAGAAAGGTTTCTCTACCAGTGGCTGTTTAATGTTGAGGTCCCTTTGTTCATACTGTGATGAGCTATTTCACGGTACTTTTTAGTAACTAAACGTTATAGATTATCTGGTGTTTCCACCCTGCTCTCCTGGCTTCATCAGATTTTATCATGTGGATCTTACTACCGGGTTATTCATTGTGTTTATTTTCAGAGTTGGTAGCTAAATTTTGTGCATCTATTGTGAGATTCCTGAACTTCTCCATGTAAATTTTGTTTTCTGTGAGTGATTTCTGCATAGGAATGATTTGCAGAGCAGCTTGTTGAACATGATGACCTTTATTTTTTTTTCTTTTTTTTCCATTTATTTTTATTAGTTGGAGGCTAATTACTTTACATCATTACAGTAGTTTTTGTCATACATTGAAATGAGTTAGCCATGGATTTACATGTATTCCCCATCCCGGTCCCCCCTCCCACCTCCCTCTCCACCCCATCCCTCTGGGTCTTCCCAGTGCACCAGGCCCGAGCACTTGTCTCATGCATCCAACCTGGGCTGGTGATATGTTTCACCCTAGATATACATGTTTCGATGCTGTTCTCTTGAAACATCCCACCCTCGCCTTCTCCCAGAGTCCACAAGTCTGTTCTATACATCTGAGTCTCTTTCTTTTTTTGCATATAGGGTTATCGTTACCATCTTTCTAAATTCCATATATATGTGTTAGTATACTGTAATGGTCTTTATCTTTCTGGCTTACTTCGCTCTGTATAATGGGCTCCAGTTTCATCCATCTCATTAGAACTGATTCAAATGAATTCTTTTTAATGGCTGAGTAATATTCCATGGTGTATATGTACCACAGCTTCCTTATCCATTCGTCTGCTGATGGGCATCTATGTTGCTTCCATGTCCTGGCTATTATAAACAGTGCTGCGATGAACATTGGGGTGCACGTGTCTCTTTCGGATCTGGTTTCCTCAGTGTGTATGCCTAGAAGTGGTATTGCTGGGTCATATGGCAGATCTATTTCCAGTTTTTTAAGGAATCTCCACACTGTTCTCCATAGCAGCTGTACTAGTTTGCATTCCCACCAACATTGTAAGAGGGTTCCCTTTTCTCCACACCCTCTCCAGCATTTATTGCTTGTAGACTTTTGGATAGCAGCCATCCTGACTGGCGTGTAATGGTACCTCATTGTGGTTTTGATTTGCATTTCTCTGATAATGAGTGATGTGGAGCATCTTTTCATGTGTTTTTTTGCCAACATGATGACCTTTAAAGCATTTATTCTAACTTCTGTAGTATCTCACTTATATTTTAAGGACAGTCCCCTTGGGTAGCATTAAGGCATCAAGTAATTTATGTATTTGTTGTCTATTGTTTTTACAGGGGTACTTGAGGAGGTTAAGAAATATCTTTGCTCCCATATTAGTTCAGAATCAACTACTCCAAAAACATGTCAGTTATCATTGAATATATTTCCCCTTTTAGTTTTAGTAATAAAAGTGAATTTAGTTATGCTTTTGAAATAGCTGTATTTTTGACCACCTACCCTGACTTGGCATTTAGTAAGGGATTGGATTTTTTCAAGAAAATTTGTGATAGCTATTGTATAATCCAGCCTGATATTGTCCCTTTTCATTTTCTTTGTTGTGGTAAAAAACATGAAGCACAAAATATACAATCTTAACCATTTTAAAGTACATTTTGATATACCATTTTAACCATTAAGTGCATTCACATCATGCAGCCATCACCCCCATCCACCTCCAAAGTTTTCAGTTTGCAAAAAGAAACTCTAAGCCCATTAAACAACTTTCCTCTCCCCCTTCCTTCAGCTCCTGGAAACCACCATTCTACTTCCTGCTTTTGAATGTGGCTACTCTTAGAAACTCACAGAAGTGGAATCATACAGTACTTGTCCTTTTGTGACTGGCTTATTTCACTTAGCATATCTTCAAGGTTCATTCATATCAAAGCATTCAGAATTTCCTTCCTTTTTGAGGCTGAATAATAGTCATTTGTTGTTGTTTAGTTGCTAAGTCCTGTCCGACTCTTTTTGTGATCCCATGAACTGTAGCCCACCAGCCTCCTCTGTCCATGGGATTTCCCAGGCAAGAATATTGGAGAGAGTTGCCATTGCCTTCTCCAGGGGATCTTCCTGACCCAGGGATTGAACCCTTGTCTTTTATGTCTCCTGCATTAGCAGGAACGCCAGTAGCGCCACCTGGGAAGCTCATAATAGCCATTATTAATATATATATCATACTTTGTTTATCCATTCATGGACTGATAAGACACTTGGGTTGCTTACACATTTTGTCTAGTGCAAATAATGCTGCTTTGTACACAGCTGAACAGCTTTTAGATTTTAAGATAAGACAAATAAATAAAAAATATTAAGTCAGGATTGGGTATGGGGCTGTCTATAGTATGTGTTCTGGGCATGGACAATTCATGAAGAACAGAAATATAATGATAACATTCTCCTTCATGGGGTAAGGGTAAGAAAGTTGCTGGATCAAGAGTGTCAGTATGGTAATAAGAGAAGGGAGAAAGTAGCGCTATTTTATTATTTACTGGAAGAATATTGGTATTTTGAATTAGCCATGGGAATTATTCAACATAAGGTGCCATCAAGTTTAAAGGTGATCCTAGTACAAGATCTGACGTACTTTGTTTAATTTAAAGGAAAGAAAGAAAGAAAGAAAGTGAAGTCACTCAGTCGAGTCCGACTCTTTGCCACTCCATGGACTGTGGCCCCAGGCTCCTGCGTCCATGGGATTCTCCAGGCAAGAATACTGCAGTGGGTTGCCATTTCCTTCTCCAGGGGATCTTCCCAACCCAGGGATTGAACTCAGGTCTCCCATATTTCAGGCAGACTCTTCACCATCTGAGTCACCAGGGAATTTCCTTACTTAATTTAGCTGAGGGTAAAATTGCTTGAGGCAAGGAGGATTATCTTTGGCTACTAGATGAAGGAACAGGCTATAATAAGCAGTGGGGTTTTGATGTGTGGGATGTTTTTGAGTTAATACTCCTAGAGCACAGCCTAACCTTTCTTTTTCTTTTTTTAATTTTATTTTTTTATTGGGCCATGTGGCGCAATGTGTGGGGTCTGAGTTTCAGGCCAGGGATTGAACCTGCGCCCCTTGCATTGAAAGTGTGGAATCTTAGCTGCTGGATCATCAGTGAAGTCCCCATGGTCTAACCTTTCAAGAAGAAACAAAAAGTCAGCATTATAATAATTTGGGAGATCTGGCTTAGGTGGTTGTTAAAGGGATATGTGAGATAACTGAGGACCTTTTGTTTTTTTGGTTGCAGTTTTTTCATTTAGGATTCTGAGACATTTGACTCTGTCAAATAATATGGAGCCTTGATATTACAGAAAAAAATATATGCACATTCTCTACAATATTAAGTGAATACCAGAAATCTTCTATTGTCTTTCAGTGTTTGATGTTGGGTAATTCTGGACAATGTATAATCTCTGAATTGATGCTCTTCCTGCAGCCAATAGGTCATGGTCTAGACAATGAATATTTGTTTTTCAGAATTGGAGTTTCTCGCTTGTAGACTGGTTTCCTGTTTCAGCTAACTATGTGAGTGGATGCAGAGAGTCAGTTTTAGAATTTCCAAGATTAATAGAACACAAGAAGTAGTCATCTACATATTGAATATGAATGGATTCACAAGGAAACACTATATCCTTAACATCTTCTAAGCCTTGAGGAAAGTAGGATACAGCTTCTGAGAAAGCCTCAGGCGTATTATCCAGGAGGACTGTTGATTTTCTGAAGTGAAGGCAAATACATTGCCTGGAACATAACCACTTCTTATGTTGCATTAATCTTGATTATCGTCAACTGGGAAAGTAAAGAAAGGTGAGTAGAAATCTAATAAACAACAGAATTTGGCTTAAAGTGGGGCTAAGGAGAGTGGGATATTTGAGTTAGGCACAGTTGGGAAGCAAGCTTTTTTTTTTTTTGCCAAAATATACATATTTATTGAAAAAATTATCAGAAAAATACAGAAATCTAATGTGAATGTCAAAATCATCCAAAATTCTGCCATCTGGCGATAATTGTACTAGTAATTTGTTCAACATTCTGTTGGATATTTTTGAATATGTCCATACAATTATAAACATATACACAGTCATAATTTAACCTTCACAATAGTGTTCTCTACATGCTGTTTGGCAATCTGCCTTGTTCACTGACATTTGACATGGACATTTTTCTATGTCAGTAAATACAGTTCTACATCCCAAAGCGTAAAGCTACTGGAGACTCTATTGTATGTATGCATCATGTTTTATATTTTGTATTGGAGTATAGCCAATTAATGTTGTGATGGTTTCAGGTGCACGGCAGAGACACTCAGCCGTGTATACACAAACTCCCTCCCATCCAGGCTGCCATATACCACTGAACAGAGTTCCCTGTGTCATGCAGTAGGTCCCTGCTGGCTATCCATTTTAAATACAGCAGTGTGTACATGTCCATCCCAAGCTCCCTAACTATCTGTCTGCCTCCACTTCCCTCCTGGCAACCACAAAAAGAAATGATACAAATAAACTTATTTACAAAATAGAAAGAGACTTACAAATTTGGGGAAGCAAACATATTTTAACTGCCTACAGACCTTCAGTTCAGTTCAGTTCAGTCACTCAGTTGTGTCCGACTCTTTGCGACCCCATGAATCGCAGCACGCCAGGCCTCCCTGTCCATCACCAACTCCCAGAATTTACTCAAACCCATGTCCATTGAGTCAGTGATGCCATCCAACCATCTCATTCTCTGTCGTCCCCTTCTCCTCCTGCCCCCAATCCCTCCCAGCATCAGGGTCTTTTCCAATGAGTCAACTCTTCGCATCAGGTAGCCAAAGTACTAGAGTTTCAGCTTCAGCATCAGTCCTTCCAATGAACACCCAGGACTGATCTCCTTTAGGATGGACTGGTTGCATCTCCTTGCAGTCCAAGGAACTTTCAAGAGTCTTCTCCAACACCATAGTTCAAAAGCATCAATTTTTCGGCACTCAGCTTTCTTTACAGTCCAATTTTCACATCCATACATGACCACTGGAAAAACCATAGCCTCGACCAGACGGACTTTTGTTGACAAAGTAATGTCTCTGCTTTTGAATATGTTATCTATATTGGTCATAACTTTCCTTCCAAGAAGTAAGCGTCTCTTAATTTCATGGCTGCAATCACTATCTGCAGTGATTTTGGAGCTCAGAAAAATAAAGTCAGCCACTGTTTTCACTGTTTCCCCATCTATTTCCCATGAAGTGATGGGACCATATGCCATGATCTTAGTTTTCTGAATGTTGAGCTTTAAGCCAACTTTTTCACTCTCCTCTTTCACTTTCATCAAGAGGCTTTTTAGTTCCTCTTCACTTTCTGCCTTAAGGGTGGTGTCATCTGCATATCTGAGGTTACTGATATTTCTCCCGGCAATCTTGATTCCAGCTTGTGCTTCTTCCAGCCCAGCATTTCTCATGATGTACTCTGCATGTAAGTTAAATAAGCAGGGTGACAATATACAGCCTTGACATACTCCTTTTCCTATTTGGAACCAGCCTGTTGTTCCATGTCCAGTTCTAACTGTTGCTTCCTGACCTGCATACAGGTTTCTCAAGAGGCAGGTCTGGTATTCCCATCTCTTTCAGAATTTTCCACAGTTTATTGTGATCTACACAGTCGAAGGCTTTGGTGTAGTCAATAAAACAGAATTAGATGTTTTTCTGGAACTCTCTTGCTTTTTTGATGATCCAGCAGATGTTGGCAATTTGATCTCTGGTTCCTCTGCCTTTTCTAAAACCAGCTTGAACATCTGGAAGTTCACGGTTCATGTATTGCTGAAGCCTGGCTTGGAGAATTTTGAGCATTACTTTACTAGCATGTGAGATGAGTGCAATTGTGCAGTAGTTTGAGCACTCTTTGGGATTGCCTTTCTTAGGGATTGGAATAAAAACTGACCTTTTCCAGTCCTGTGCCACTGCTGAGTTTTCCAAATTTGCTGGCATATTGAGTGCAGCACTTTCACAGCATCATCTTTCAGGATTTGAAATAGCTCAACTGGAATTCCATCACCTCCACTAGCTTTGTTCGTAGTGATGCTTTCCAAGGCCCACCTGACTTCACATTCCAGGATGTCTGGCTCTAGGTGAGTGATCACACCATTGTGATTATCTGGGTCGTGAAGATCTTTTTTGTACAGTTCTTCTGTGTATTCTTGCCACCTCTTCTTAATATCTGCTGCTTCTATTAGGTCCATACAATTTCTGTCCTTTATCACACCCATCTTTGTGTGAAATGTTCTCTTGGTATCTCTGATTTTCTTGAAGAGATCTCTAGTCTTTCCCTACAGACCTTAGACAAATCTATATTCTCCATGCTGAGGCTTTTAAGCAGGTGAAACAGGTATTGCAGGACTAGAACAAAGGAGACTTAATCCTCTACTAATCTAGTTGTAACTGGCCTAAGGGCTTCTTTGCATTTGATTTTAGTGAAGTATTAAGGACGTCTATAAAGGTGTAGAAGAATCAGCCTGAACTCTCATGACTCTTCTCCAATTAATTTGCTTGTGTTCGTAGTCTTTGGCCTTTAGAGATTCTGAGGCCCATTCAGTTGTTTCTCGAATAATCACAGTATAAGAGTTTTTATTTAGTTTTGATTGCGCTGGGTCTTTGTTCCTGCACGTGGGTTCTCTCTGGTTGTGGTGCACAGGCTTCTCACAGCAGAGCACCAGCTCTAGGCATGCAGCACATGGGCTCAGTAATTGTGGAGCATGGGCTTAGTTGCTCCACAGTATGTGGTATCTTCCCGGACCAGGGATTGAACCCGTGTCCCCTGCATTGGGGGGCAGATTCATATCCACTGTACCACCAGGGAAGTCCAGTATAGGTGTTTTAATAGGCATGTAACTATAATATCTGGGACTTGCCCAAATAATTTTTCTGCAATGCATTTTAGTTGTAAACTTGTTTGCCATCTATTCAATCTGCAGGAGTTACGTCACAGAGAAGAAAGGGATGTTTTCTTGCTCCTGGTCCCACTGTAACAGTTAGAGGTGGGGACGTGGGAAAGGACTTGATTGTCAGGGCTTCCCACTGGTTACGGTCCTCTGAGGGATCAAATACTGCAGCTAACATGGCAGCCCCATCATAAGAAAGCTGAATTGTTGTCCACATATATTTATAAGCATTCCCCTTGGGAGTTTAGAATAAGGACAGGAAGAGATGAAACCTGATCATTCTCTCGGCTTGCAGCACCACTGAACAAATTTTGGACAACTGTCTATTTCGTAACCAATTTTTGATATTAGTTTCTCCAATGACCCTTCTTCCTACGTCACCCACAGGTGTCTTTTCTCATAGGCTCTCGATTCTCAGGGGATAGAGAATCTTTTGCTTTTATTTCAGGGATGAGTTGTTTCACCGGGACAGCCAGAAGTTTCTTTTCCAGTTGCTTTATTTTCCAAGGTTCTTTGAAAATGTTAAGCCACACGTCAGAGATCTTCTAAATTTGCCATTTCCTATTCCAATTTATTTTCCTGACAAAGCCTCCTAAAGTATTTCAGATACGATTCTATTTACAAAAAGAGAGAGCAAGTTTCCTTTCATTTCAGCTGCTAGGTAGCCTCAGAACGTTGTTTAAAAGTTTTCTGAAGTCTGGGTTTAGTCTCCTATTGAGTCACCTTTATTTTATTTACAGCTTGGAATTTTTGTCCCATTTTCTCTTAAGGGGAAGTCATCAATAATGGCCACATATTTTATTTCCTATTTTTCTTGTCCTTTCAAGACCAATATCTGAATTGTGTGCAGTTGGGTTATTTAAATCTTCCTTGGGCCTTTCCCATCCATTGCTTTTATTTTTATAAAAATATTTATTTATTTATTTGTGCAGGGTCTTTAGTTGCAGCATGTGGGCTTTTTCAGTTACAGCATGTGAACTTTCACTTGCAGCAAGTGGGATCTAGCTCCCTGGTCAGGGATCGAACCTGGGTCCCCTGCATTGGGAGCCCGGAGTCTTAGCCACTGGACCATCAAGAAGTCCCTCCCATCCATCTCTCTGACCCCAAGGCATTAGCACTGGCTATGCCCTTTGCCTCCCCCAGATGTCTGCTGAGCTAGGCACCTTCACTTCCTTTGGACCCCCCTCCAAACTACTTCCTCAGTGAAACCTTTCCTGAAGGCACTGCTTAATACTTCCTACTTTTATCCCCCACTTCCACCATTGCTTTTAACATTCTCTATATTTTATTTCTCTATTTTTAAGTCTTTCCTGTCCATTATAATGGAACCCCACTGGCTCAGAGATTTTTCTCTATATTTTCACTGCTGTAGCTCCAACCTCTAGAAGAACACCTGGCTCTTGAAAAATCGGTTGTTGAATGGATAAATGTCAAAGCACCAAAACTCAATTTTTGACCTATAAAATCATAAAGGGTAGACAGCTTGTAAATATCTCTCAGCTCTACTAACAAATTAAATTGAAACCATTTACAACTGAGACACTTACTACCACTTAATCACGGCACCTCATAGTAGCTTCTGCTATTTCAGGGGTTATAGATGAATTGCAGGAAATTTGAATATATACAATGGTGCCAGGAATATAATTTTATTTGGTGAGTATGTGCCAAAGAAAAGGCAGCTTAGGTTTGGAATGGCATTATGACTTAAATGTCAGGGGTTGGATAATGACTTGCTGGAAACCAGTTTAGAGAGAGCCTACAAATTTCAGTAAAGCATTGATCCATTTATCATATATTCATTAAGCATTGATCATGTGATGAGACCTGCATACACACAGTGAACAAGACATCACTCCTTCTTGGATGCAGTTTACAGTCTAGTAGGGAATACAGATAAGTAAAGGATAATAATATAATGAGATAGCATGGAAGCTTAGAGGAAGGTCAGCTAACTGGACTTGAGATGAAATGATTGGGGTAGATCTCCTGGTGGAAGTAATATTAGAGCAGCGTAAACAGGAATATGTCAGGGAGGAGGGCTTGCGTTGCAGCAGTGGAGGTGGAGTAGAGGACTGGGAAAGTGTTTAAGGAAGGGCCTGGAGGCCCTAGGGGTCGGGGTTCCTCCGAGGAGCTGGTGAACGCAGTATGGTTTGAGTGAGGGCCGTGACCCCATGTGCATTCTGAAATCAGTCACGTCTTATCAGCTCATGACCATCATTCAAACGCAAGCCATCACCATCTCTTACTTAGATAACTGCATCACCTTTCAAACTGGACACCCTGGCTTCTGCTCTGTGTCCTAGTAACACCACGGAGAGAAGCAGCCCCTGGCATAAGAGAGCTGGCCTGGCCCTCACAGCCGGACCACGTGTCCTTCTGCTCAACACAGACGTGTCCTAGAGCCCCAGCATCAGGCCAGGCCACCCTGTGACCCTCACGCTCTGCTGCGCTGGGCTTAGTCACTCGGTCCTGTCCGACTCTCTGTGACCCCATGGACTGTAGCCCACCAGGCTCCTCTGTCCATGGGGATTCTCCAGGCAAGAATACTGGAGTGGGTTGCCATGCCCTTTGCCAGGAAATCTTCCCAACCCAGGGATGGAATCCAGGTCTCCTGCATTGCAGGTGGATTCTTTACCAGCTGAGCTATCAGGGAAGCCCATGACCCTCATAGATGAAGATAAAAACAAGGTCATTCTGTAATCTCTGTAATCATGTCTTAACAGAGACATCAACATAAAAAATTTCCAAACCACAAAAGTGCCCAACGAGCCTCCCATCCTGGCTCATGGGAGTTACTGACACTTCTTTATCAATCAGTTTTAGCTTCACTTCGTTCCTCTCATCTTCAGAGTAAGACTTGTGAAGAAACCAAACTGCAGAATCCTCCCTGCTTCCTGACAATATCGAACCCAGAGCAAACTCTACTTCCTTGAACGTCCTCTAGAATCATCCACCGCAAGTCCCAACGCCCTTTAACTGAGATGCCCCCAGAGCTCCCCACCGTGCGCGTTCACCCTCACTGTAAGGAGGCAGTTTACCCTACTTGTTGACTCATGACTGTGCTCCTGGTCGTCCCGAACTGGAGAACCTTGACAATATACATCAGGTGAAGACACTTTCCTATATGCTTCCCAGGACTCTCTGAGTCAAAATCAAACTAAGAGTCAAAATCAACACCAATGTCATTCAACCCTGCCTACCTCTTAGAGCTCATTCATTCACTCCATGACTCCTGTGGAGGGTCTACAAGGCCCTTTGTAACAGAGGAATGTTTCACACCACTGTGTGTAGAGTGGACTAGAGCTGGGGGGAAGGAGGCTGGTTATGAGACCCTTTGAGTCCAGTGGAATAAACGGATCGGGATCAGGAAGGGAGCAGAGTGAAATGCCCAATTATACTAAGTGAGGTAAGGCAGAGAGAGAAGGATGAATCCCGCCCAGTCTCACTGATTTACTGGAATCTAACAAAGCTGAATGCAGAGAGTAGGGCGTCCCTGGGGACTCACATAGTAAAGAATTCGCCTGCAATGCGGGAGACCTGGGTTCAATCCCTGGGTCGGGAAGATCCCCTGGAGGAGGGCATGGCAACCCACTCCAGTATGCCTGCCTGGAGGATCCCATGGACAGAGGAGCCTGGAGGGCTATAGTCCATGGGGCTGCAAAGAGTCAGACATGACTGAGCGACTAAACACAGCACAGCAGCAAAGTGCAACAGAGTAGTGTGGTTGCCAGGGCTGGGAGGCAGCAGAAATGGAGACAGATTTCCACTTAAAAGATGGGCAAGTTTGGGAAACCTAATGTACAGCAGGGTGATTATAGCTAATAATACTGTATTATATACTTGAAGGTTGCTAAGAGAGTCAACCTTAAATGTTCTCATCATGAAAAGGAAAATGGTGATTAGGTGATGTGATGGACGTGTTAGTTAATGCTATGATGGTAATCATTTTGCAATTTATTAAGGTATCAAACCAACACTTTGTACACATGAAACATATGATGTTACATATCAATTATATTTCAGTAAAGCTGGGGGAAAAATAAAAGCATAATGCCCAGATTT
The DNA here is from genome assembly GCF_023699985.2 of Odocoileus virginianus. NCBI lineage: Eukaryota > Metazoa > Chordata > Mammalia > Artiodactyla > Cervidae > Odocoileus > Odocoileus virginianus. The sequence continues at coordinate 51,439,470 of NC_069689.1, forward strand.
CTGGTCAACAGCATCATTTTCTGGCTGAGGGAGAGCAGCAGATATGCTCACAAGGATTCTAGAATAGGCAATCACTCTGTGAGGCCAGACAGCATCTTATTTGCTGAAGTGGACTCTTTTTCAAATATCTTCCTAAGGGGACCTTCCCAGATCTCAGGAAGTGCTGCAGAATTTCATGGCTGCCTTTGGCCTGTGAGCTGGCGCCTGTCGCTGTAAGAAATTGCTTGAATAATGTACCCTATTTCAAGTTCTAGTTTATATGTTTAAGGGAGACATATTTCAGTGGAGTCAGTAACTTATTTCTTATGGCCTTCTGGGCTTAAATAAAATGATGATTAGAGTAATTCAGGGTCCATGAAGTCGTGCAAAAACAGCTGCCATCTGCCACCACTCTCATTGGTAACTCATTTACTTCTTATAATGGCTTTCCACATCTATGAATTAAGTTAGAGTGTGCTGCTCATGCTCAGAGGAGCCAACAAATGACTTGCTTTTGTGTTACAATTCTCAGAAGTAAATGGTTCAGTATTCATTGCTGGTAAGGTTTAAAGAGAAACTAAATTTATTTGGATCCCTCCACCCTTCACTCTAGGACATGTTTTTTAATGTTCCCATCACTGGAGACGTTGTGAAATTGACTAATTGTGTGTTTTGCATATTTATAAACACTTTGTTATTTATTAATGGGCCATTTCAGAGATAAAATCAGGACTTTATTCACATCGCAGCCATTTCTCAAAGGCACGCTGACTCACGTCAGGGGGAGCTGAGACGTGAGAGCACAGAATAAAAGGGCAGGCAACCGTCTTCTCGGTGAATCTCATGGAGAGGCGAGAGCTGCCAGGAGGCCGTTTATCAGACGGGTTCTCTGCAGCTGCGCTGTCCAATATGGCTTTGTGAAATGTAAATTTGTTTAAGTTAAATAAAATTAAAAATCTGGTCACACTGGCCACATCCCCAGGGCTCAGTAGCTACGAGTGGCCCAACAGCCACTGCTCTGGAGAGTGTAGGGTGTCCCCAGTATCACAGAAAATTCCACAGGACACCACTGCGCAGGGCTGTGGTGGTGCTGGGGTCCTTTGGTGCCTCCCTGGATTGAAAGAACTTGGTCCTCGTAGTTCGGTTGTCCAGAAAGGCTAAGAGGTTAGGGTATGCCTGGTCACATCTCAGATTCTGAATATGGCTGGAATTCTGTTACTTCTAACTACCTACAACCGGGTCCCATTATTGTCAACTCTCACCTGGCTTTACTGTGAAGGTTCTAACTCTCCTCCCAGCTCCCATCCTAGCTTCTCACAGTCTCATCTCCATGTAACAGCCAGTGATGCTGCTTAGAAGCTTCTAGTAGATTTGTGTCCTGCTCAGAGTAAAGCCAACATCCTTACTCTGACCCCCAAGGCCTTATAGGCCCTATAGATTCCTCAGCATCCCTTACATGCGTCTCTTGCTGAATCAACCCTGTTTTTTTTTATGTTCCCGCCACACTGACTTCCAGGTATGCTTTCCCTGACTTGACTGTTTCCTGAAATATTCTTAATCAGATAGCTCTTTGTCCTGTTTCTTTACCTCCTTTGAGTCTTTGCTTAAAAGTTTTCCCTATCCACCATATCTAAAATTACAATCCCCACCCTGAGACAAGATTTCACATCCCCCTTCCCTGTTTCCCTGACACTTGTTACTCTCCATATACTATATATTTTACTTATGAGTGTTGTTTATTTTCTGATTCCTCCACTAGAAGCTAAGCCTGGCTGAGCAGAGTTTTGTCTATTTTATTCACTTCTATATCCCAGTGCTTATAATGGTGCCTGGCACACAGTAGGTGTTAAATAAATATTTATTGAATGAATAAATGAATAAAGATGGGCATAATAAAGGAGAAAAATGGTATGGACCTAACAGAAGCAAAAGATATTAAGAAGAGGTGGCAAGAATACACAGAAGCATTATACAAAAAAGATTTTCATGACCCAGATAACCACAATGGAGTGATCACTCACTTAGAGTCAGACATCCTGGAATCTGAAGTCAAGTGGGCCTTAGGAAGCATCACTGTGAACAAAGCTAATGGAGGTGATGGAATTCCAGCTGATCTATTTCAAATCCTAAAAGATGATGCTGTGAAAGTGCTGCACTCAATATGCCAACAAATCTGGAAAATGCAGCAGTGGCCACAGGACTGGAAAAGGTGTTTTCATTCCAATCCCTAAGAAAGGCAGTGTCAAAGAATGCTCAAACTACTACACAATTGCACTCATCTCACACACTACCAATGTAATGCTCAAAATTCTCCAAGCCAGGTTTCAGCAATACATGAACCGTGAACTTCCGGATGTTCAAGCTGGTTTTAGAAAAGGCAGAGGAACCAGAGATCAAATTGCCAACATCCGCTGGATCATCAAAAAAGCAAGAGAGTTCCAGAAAAACATCTACTTCTGCTTTACTGACTACGCCAAACCCTTGACTGTGTGGATCACAACAAACTGTGGGAAATTCTTAAAGAAATGGGATTACCAGACCACCTTACCTGCCTCTTGAGAAATCTGTGTGCAGGTCAAGAAGCAACAGTTAGAACCGGACATGAAACAACACACTGGTTCCAAATTGGGAAATGAGCACCTCAAGGCTGTATATTGTCACCCTGCTTATTTAACTTATATGCAGAGTACATCATGCGAAACGCTGGGCTGGATGAAGCACAAGCTGGAATCAAGATTGCCAGGAGAAATATCAATAACCTCAGATATACAGATGACACCACCCTTATGGCAGAAAGTGAAGAGGAACTAAAGAGCCTCTTGATGAAAGTGAAAGAGGAGAGTGAAGAAGTTGGCTTAAAACTCAACATTCAGAAAACTAAGATCATGGCATCCAGTCCCATCACTTCATGGCAAATAGATGGGGAAACAATGGAAACAGTGTGAGGCTTTATTTTCTTAGGCTTCCAAATCACCACAGATGGAGACTGCAGCCATGAAATTAAAAGACGCTTGCTCCTTGGAAGAAAAGCTATGACTAACATAGACAGCATATTAAAAAGCAGAGACATTACTTTGCCAACAAAGGTCCATCTAGTCAAAGCTATGGTTTTTCCAGTAGTCATGTATGGATGTGAGAGTTGGACTGTAAAGAAAGCTGAGCGGCAATGGATTGACGCTTTTGAACTGTGGTGTTGCAGAATACTCTTGAGAGTCCCTTGGACTGCAAGGAGATCCAACCAGTCCATCCTAAAGGAAATCAGTCCTGAATATTCACTGGAAGGACTGATGTTGAAGCTGAAACTCCAATAGTTTGGCCACCTGATTCAAAGAACAGACCCACTAGAAAAGACCCTGATGCTGGGAAAGATTGAGGTGGGAAGAGAAGGTGACGCCAGAAGATGAGATGGTTGGATGGCATCACCGACTCAATAGATATGAGTTTGAGCAAGCTCTGGGAGTTGGTGATGGACAGGGAAGCCTGGCATGCTGCAGTCCATGGGGTCACAAAGAGTCAGACACAACTGAGCGACTGAACGAAACTGAACTGAATAAATTCATTTTACAACTCAAGTTCTTCTGGATGGATGAGGTGAATCATGAGGAATGGGTTTTAGAATGTGTGAGACTCTACTTTCTTCTAGGCACGAGACTTTAGGCAAGTGGCTTAATTTCTTTGAGCTTGTTTCTTCATCTGTAAAATGAAAATTATAGTACCTGCCTGGAAGGACTGTCATTAGGATTAATTAGGGTGTTCCCAAGCACATAGTCTGAGCACAATAATGTTATTCCAGGAACTGTGAAATTTGGCCCAGGGCTCTTCTGCATCTACTAGTATCTATGTGAAAACTGTGCCAGCCTTTTCTTCACTATTCATTTTAAAATGCTGCTTTTATTTTAATAATAAAGACATAATACATACAGGTTTTAGGGGGGAATCTAGATGATGAACTGATGATAACTGGTGATTACTGAGTTTGTCTGTGAGGTTTCAGAGATCATCTTTACAACAGTTTTTAGATGGAGAAGCCAGCGATCAATGCTGATATTATACGAAGTTTCACAGAAACTCCAATAGAGAGAAGCATTGAGAAAATCGGGTCGTGCTGAGTCTCACATGGTGGCATAAGCCTGTGGAACTCAGAAAGAATCTGCACCACAGGGGACAGGCTCACAGTAACATTTCAAGAGGGAATTTTGTTCAGCAAAACAATATAGTCTATATGGTCTATCATGTTGAGTTAATGTTATTTGGAATTTTATTGCTTATATTATTATATGAGAATCCTGTGCTTGCAGAATATGTTCCCAGTTTTATGTTTGTACCTATTTCAGAGTACTGCAGGGTTCCCACCAGGAAAATCGAAACCACTCTAAACATTTGAAACAGAGGCAATCTAACAAAGGGACGTGGTCACACAGAGGGTGGAACTGCTGAGACCTAAGTGGGATGCACTTTAGAAACTAGCAGTGGCAGAAAGGTAAGGGGGTGGTTTCAGAGCTCAGGGTGGGGCCACCAGGTGGAAGCTGAGGCATCAAAGGGCTTGGCTTGGGGACTAGAGCCTTGCAGGAGATGCAGCTGTCACCAGAGATGCTGCCCAAGTCAGGCAAAGAGGGAGGAAATACTCTGGTTTCTCCCTTCCCTCGGCCTCTATTTCTTCAATAATTTCCACTGGCTGAATCTAGCTGAAGCCCAGCTGACATGGGAGATGGGAAGTGCATCCTGCAGGGATCAGCCCATCTCCACTGCCTACACACACACGCGCGCGCGCACGCACACACACACACACACACACACACATATCAGCACTACAGTACAGAGCAGAGAAGGGTGAAGAAGTGATCTAAGGGAAAATTCACCAAAGACCAGTTATTGTTGTTGTTCAGCCACCAAGTCCTGTCAACTCTCTGCAACCACATGGACTGCAGCATGCCAGGCTTCCTTGTCCTTCACCGTCTCCCAGAGTTTGCTCAGACTTATGTCCATTGAGTTAGTGATACCATCAAACCATCTCATCCTCTGTCCCCCCTTCTCCTGCCCTCAATCTTTCCCAGCATCAGGGTCTTTTCCAATGAGTTGGCTCTTCACATCAGGTGGCCAAAGTATTGAGGGAGCTTCAGCTTCAGCATCAGTTCTTTCAGTGAATATTCAGGGTTGGTTTCTTTTAGGATTGACTGACTGGTTTGATCTCCTTGCAGTCCAAGGGACTCTCAAGAGTCTTCTCCAGCACCACAGTTCAAAAGCATCAATTCTTTGGTGCTCAGTCTTCATTATGGTCCAACTCTCACAATTCTATATGACTACTGGAAAAAATTATAAATTATAAAGTAACAATTATATAGACATGTGGTTGATTCCCCATCAAGCATATCCTCCCCTTCCACTTTTTTTTAGGTAAGAAGTGAATTTATTTAGAGAGATACACATTTCATTGATAGGATGTTGTCCATTTCCAAAAGGCAAGAGTGACTTTGGCAGAAATGTGCTCCACGGACAGAGTGTGGACTGTCTCAGAAGACCTCCTCCCTTCCACCTTGAGTGGCAGCCAGGTTGATGGGGTGGGTTTGACACAACTGCAGCTCCAGTGGTGGCCCTGATTGGTTTCCAAGTCTAATCCAGGCAAGGTGACCACACTCTCCTTGCTACAGTGATTGGTTACACTATCAGTTCAGTTCAGTCACTCAGTCATGTCTGACTCTTTGTGACCCCATGAACTGCAGTACACCAGACCTCCCTGTCCATCACCAACTCTCGGAGTCCACCCAAACCCATGTCCATTGAGCCGGTGATGCCATCCAACCATCTCATCCTCTGTCGTCCCCTTCTCCTCCTGCCCTCAATCTTTCCCAGCTTCAGGGTCAGCTCTTCACATCAGGTGGCCGAAGTATTGGCATTTCAGCTTCAACATCAGTCCTTCCAATGAACACCCAGGACTGATTTCCTTTGGGATGGACTGGTTGGATCTCCTTGCAGTCCAAGGGACTCTCAAGAGTCTTCTCCAACACCACAGTTCAAAAGCATCAATTCTTCTGCGCTCAGCTTTCTTTATAGTCCAAGTCTCACATCCATACATGACCACTGGAAAAACTGTAGCCTTGAGTAGACGGACCTTTGCTGGCAAAGTAATGTCTCTGCTTTTTAATATGCTGTCTAGGTTGGTCATAACTTTCCTTCTAAGGAGTAAGCGTCTTTTAATTTCATGGTTGCAATCACCATCTACAGTGATTTTGGAGCTCAGAAAGATAAAGTCAGCCACTGTTTCCACTGTTTCCCCATCTATTTCCCATGAAGTGATGGGACCAGATGCCATGATCTTAGTTTTCTGAATGTTGAGCTTTAAGCCAACTTTTTCACTCTCCTCTTTCACTTTCATCAAGAGACTCTTTAGTTCTTCTTCACTTTCTGCCATAAGGGTGGTGTCATCTGCATATCTGAGGTTACTGGTATTTCTCATGGCAATCTTGATTCCAGCTTGTGCTTCCTCCAGCCCAGTGTTTCTCATGATGTACTCTGCGTATAAGTTAAATAAGCAGTGTGACAATATGCAGCCTTGACGTACTCCTTTTCCTATTTGGAACCAGTCTGTTGTTCCAAGTCCAGTTCTAACTGTTACTTCCTGACCTGCATACAGATTTCTCAAGAGGCAGGTCAGGTGGTCTGGTATTCCCATCTAATGATGGTCTAAATAAACAGCTCAAGATATTCCTCAGGCCTCAGTGTTGTTGGTCTTAGGGTTCTGTCTCCTGGATGTGAACTAAAAAAGCACAGAACCCCCCAGTGCTCCTAACAGCCATCTGTGGTTGGGTCAGGATAAGCCTGAAGGGAGATGCGCAGTGCTGAGTCACACAGACACAGACACACACACACACACACACACACACACACAGAGTCAGAGCATACCACACAATCGTAGTGGTCATTATAACCCAGTGTCCTCATTTGTTTGAATCAGGTCAACCCCCTTTCATGCTCAAGTCAGTTTGACTTGGGTTTTCTACAACAACTAACACAATAACAGAAATAAGATTGGTCAATACTGCAAGTCCCAAAGATAAAAAATTGTGTGTTAATGGAGATACAGATATTGTCCAACCTTGGAAAACACTAGCAACTCCCCACAGCCCCACATCTTCCTTTCCCCACCAAAGATGGATAAAGAAGAACCGCACAAAGTATGGGCAGTGCTGCACCAGAGAGGCCTTTGAAGGCCAAGCTGAGAGCATGTGATGCTTCTGCACTGGTTCCATGACATGTCCCTCCAAACCAGGAGAAAGAGGGTCATACGCTCAGTGAATTGAGGACCTTCCAGCAGCTGTGGGTGAGCTAAGCACAAAGTGTGGAGTCAGGCTCTGCAGTATGGGTGAGACTTGGGCTGAGCAAGCAGAAGAGGGGTGGATACTCACTCACTCATCACGCCCAGTTGTGTCTGACTCTTTTCGGCCCCATCAACTGCAGCATGTCAGGTTCCTCTGTCCATGAGACTCTCCAGGCAAGAACACTGGAGTAGGTTGTCATTTCCTTCTCCTAGAGATCATCCTGAGCCTGGGATCAAACCCACATCTTCAGCATTACAGGCAGATTCTTTACCTCTGAGCCACTGTGGAAGCCCCTAGAGTTGATGCTACCATGTCATCATTCTCTCTTTAGGTGGAAACATCAATGGCTTAAAATCTTAATAGGTTAAAAATTTATCTCATTGAATTAGGGGCAGTGCTTAGATGTTAAATCTATTGACAAGAATGTCTGGCCTGAGTTTCCTAAGAAGGAAGGCCCGTTGGATCTCCTTTCTACCAAGAGAAGCCACGCATGCGTGAGTGCTAAGTCGCTGTAGTTGTGGCTGACTCTTTCTGACCCTGAGGACTGAAGCCCTCCAGGCCCCTCTGTCCATGGGATTCTCCAGGCAAGAATACTGGACTGGGTTGCCATGCCCTCCTCCAGGGGATCTTCCCAACCCAGGGATTGAACCCACATCTTTTATGTCTCTTGCTTTGGCAGGCAGGTTCTTTATGACTAGCACCACCTGGGAAGCCCAAGAGAGGCCATGGGCCCTGTCATTCTTGGAGAAACAGCCAGGCTCTGAGTAAAGTCAGGGAAGGCAAGCGGGCTTAAGCATTTTTGCAGCTTCTCTCTGTTGGATTTTGGTAGCAAAGGGCCCTGATTTCCCGTGAATGCTCTGAACAGGGTACTTGGGGTTTCAGCACTCTGATGTCTGAAATAGGAGGACTGTTCACCCTGAGTCCTTTGTTTCCTCCCAAAACAACTTGTGACCAGAGCCTGGCAGGCTGTAGCCCATAGGGTCACAAAGAATCGGACATGACTGAGCGACTAAGCACGCATGCAGAGGTCAGTATGGTGCAGGGGGCTATAGAGAGCACCTTCTCCAGTCCCTCTGGTCTCCTACGGGTTGTTTGGATTAGAGACTGTGGATCAGAATTCACTACTTCTTGCCAGACCATGAAAGAGTTGCTACTTCTGTTACCAGCTATGGCACTTTGCCGCAGGTCGTTTGGGATTAACTTGGATCCCCTACATAGTGTACGCATAACGGTTTTCCTCTCTTCCCTGCTCTGGACTGTTGTGGGCTTTCTCTGAGGCAGACCAAATTCTGGTGGGTGGAAGGAGGATCAGAGAGGGGGCGCTGACATTTTCTTGCAGAGAAGCAGGTATTCCTGGGAGGGTTTTCATGGAATAAATAAAGCAATTTAGTTTAGCCTTTAGCTGTAGTCTTGGAGATTTGAGGTCTCCTGAGCTTTAGGGTACCAATTTTGCTTTTGATTTTCCCAAAGCACCCTCCACTGGGTGAAGGTTGTGCATTTGAGGCAGTCTCTGAAACCTCCATCATCTCCAATGTTTGACTTTCACTGTTCAGGGAGCAGTCTTAAGGCAGCCTGAATCTAACTGCTGATACATCCATTGATCACACTATGGACTGAAATCCGTTTTCTCTTCTTTCTGGTGGTGGTTGGGACAGCTGGTAGACTGGAGATGTGACTTGGGAAAAGTTAACAGAACACTCAAGCAGCAAGTTTTCCCTTCTTTTCTTTGACTCTGCATCTGAATTCCTGACACATTTTCCTGGTGATTCAACTTGGATTCTCAGACCCTTCTTCTGTCTCTCTTTGAGTGTGAAGTCCTGCTCATTTCTGAGGCTCAGGAAAAATGCATTGACTATGTGAAGGATCCTTCAGAAGATCTCAGAGAACAGGAGGCTGTCTCAGTAGGCTGAGTTTGAACAGACTGACCAAGACAGTAACCATCATACTGAAGGAGGTTTTGGATTGTCCATGAGATCCAGCTGCTGGTCATGAGGTTGGGATGGCCAATGCTTGGATGTCACCACTGGTATTGAAAACAAAAGCCTTCAAGCTGTTCTGTTACCTCATCAGGAGACAGAGTCTTTCCTCTCTGCTGTGTGGTTAGTTTAGGAAAACCATGCTGTGCAATGCTGTTTCAGAACTTTCAATTTGGGGATTTTCTCCCATCCTGTGTTGTCCTGTCTTCTCTCTCTCTCTTTAAAAAGCACACTTATTGACTTGGCTGCATCAGGTCTTGGTTGTGACACATAGGATCTTTTAGTTGTGGCATACAGAATCTTTAGGTGTGGCATGTGAGCTCAGTTGGGGCATGCAAACTCTTAGTTGCAGCATGTGAAATCTAGTTCCTGACCAGGGATCAAACCCAGGTCTCCTGCTTTGGGAACGTGAAGTCTTAGCCACTGCACCACCAGGGAAGTCCCACCAAGTCTTCTCTTTATTCTCTCCCTGACTAGGGTGATCAGGTATTTCACCCGAGTTAAATAGCAAGTGTGATATTTAACATTGCCAGTGTACACGACGATTATTGAAAACTTAAAAATTTAAACCTTAGAAATACTCCTTAATGTATAAATTTATGTATGTGTGTAAAATACAAATAAAACCTGGAAAGTGAAAAGACATATGTGCAAAGGTGTTTATTTTAACATTGCACAGAATAAAAATCACTAACAGTCTCCATGGTCCAAAAGCTATAAAATAAATTATGATACCATCCTAAACAGAAATGAAATGTCACTATTTAAAATGATGCACATTTTTCTATCTTATTAGGAAAATGAAAAATTTTCCTATGTCGATGAGATATGTAGAAATATAAATTTTACTGTGCGTTGGTGGGATAGTAAAACAGTGGCTTCATAGGGAAGGTTATTTGGCAGAATCCATCAAAAGGTAACCTGGTTTCTTCTAATAGGAGCCTTGCCTGCTGTGATATCTAAAAACAAGATTTTAATAGAAAAATACAAAGTCCTAATTCCCTTCAGAAGGGAATAGTTGAATGCATTATTGTATGCTCATAATGAAGAGCCATGCAACTATGTTCTAGGTCTCACACCTATACTAACACACAGATGTCCATGCTGTATTGTTCCATGAAAAAGGTAAGTTGCAAAACAAAAAAGATGGCGTGTTCCCCTGTATACACACACATCTATGTATCTCCCTATTCAATCATCTATCTGTCTATCATCTACCCATCCTATCTATCAATCATCTATCTGTGTATCCATCTACCTACCTCTTCATTTAATCAATCTATCTATCATCTATCTGTCTTGGGTTGGCCAAAAAGTTTATTTGAATTTTCTGTATGGTATTCTATAACATTGTACAGAAAAATCCAAATGAACCTTTTGGCCAACCCAATACACACACACACACACATATCTTCAGTTCTGTATGAAAAATATCAGGTGAAACTTTATTAGTCCGTGAGGCTACTAACGGTGGTTACCTGTAGATATCAGGATTGGAAAGGCAGCACCTTGGGAGAAGTAGACTTAAATGATACAATTGGGAATAATTTTTCCCCTTTTTAAAAAAAAAACTCAAGAAGTCTTTAAAAGTGCAAACCTTTCTCTTCCAGGTTAGAATTTATTTTTATAAAATTCTGTGAGTAGTTTTAGAAAAAGAACCCAAGGTCATACACACAAATACACACACCTGAATTGACTAGAAAGAGTGTTTACTTTTACAACATAGTTTAAGGGAGGAAACCAGGCCACAGAACATTGTGATCACAAACTTGTTAGAAGTAAGTCTATTTCAGTGCATGTGCATAGAAAAATAACTGGGGAGACACACGGAGAAATGTTAGCAGGGTTTTTCTCTGATAGTGTTGTGGCTAAATTTTGTTTTTCTTTTTGCTCATCTGTGTTTTCCAGTTTCCTACAATAACCTGGAGAAGGAAGGAAGGAAAGAAGGGAGGAGGGAAGAGAGGAAAGAAAGAAAAAAGAAAGGAAGAAAGAAAGAAAGAGAGAGGAGGAAAGAGGGGAAGGAGAGAGGGAAGAAGGAAGGAAGAGAAAGAAAGGAAACACGAGAAAGCCCCCAGCCAACCTGGGCAGGGATGAAGCGTGAAGAACGCGGGTGTTCAGCCCGGGCGGGCATCTGGCACGTCTTGGCTGCTCTGTCCTTGCTTTACCTGGTCGAGCAGAAGTGGCCCTGTTCTCCCTGTGATCCCTGGCCCACCGTGCCCTCAGAGGTGCGCTCTGGCCCTCCTGTCGCCTGCAAGGGAGGCTGTGGCCTGGGACTCACCAAGGACATCAGCTCTCGGGATGCCCCCCTCCCAGCCTCCGGGGTGTGCAGCTGTGGGGCGAGGAGTGGCCAGAGCGCAGCCTCTTGGTCTAAGCGGGTCTTACTTTTATTAGACACAAACCTAGGAAAAAAACCTTAACCTGGGGAAAGATTTCTATTTAGAGCTGGAAAACTAGGCCACTCGGAAGATCAGTGACCTACATTTTCTGCTATAGAAACGAAGATGAAATAGTGGTTGTTAGTGCTGCGTGTGGGCACTGAAACTCCATCAAAGGGCGAGGAGAAGGAGAAAGGGAAGAAGAAAGCGAGGGAGGGGATTTTAAAGAGCTTCTGTATTTGAAATCTTTTTTATCTGAGTGAACGATATTTAACCATGGAGGAAAAATGGGTCTCCCAGCTGTGTATTTGTTTTCCTGGCAGAGTAGTGTTTGCTAACCGGTGGCTCCTCCAGCAGGTTAAAAAAAAAAAAAAATCCATCCTCATCCTGAGCCCATTAGAAAAATGGCAGCTTCGCCAGTCTCCTGCCAGCCGCCCACAAAGACCAGCTTTGGTGTCTCACGCTGGCCGCCAGACGTCTGCTGTTTGCTCTAGACTTCTGAGAGACTGCCTGCTTGATCTCATCAATCTGGGCTCTTTGCATTGGACCCCATGGGGCGTCTGAGGTTAATAGGCTCTTGGGACCTGAGTTTCTATGAATCTTGGTGTGTGGGGGTGAGTGGTTTGTCCAGAGGAAGAGAAAATAAAACGACAGCCTCACGCAGGGCTTCTTATCCATTAACGCCTCAATGCGGAGTCTGGGGCGTCAGGGCCAACATTTAGATGGTAATCACTCAATGAAAAACACTGAGTCCCATGATCTTTTTACTCATTGTCAGCTCACACTGGTGTTCTCTGTAATCATCAAAATATGGAGAAAAGGAGATTACTGAATCCACATTTGTGGCTGATGTTTCTAATATTCCCCAGTATCTAGTTCTTTCCTAATTCAGGTCCAACTGAACATTGCCACTTCCCATGCCGGGGGTTCAAGTCATTGTAATGTCACGGAAGTAACATTATAGGCACAAGCACTGAAGTGCTGATATCCATGTCTCCTCCCCTGCAGCAGCCCTCCGGGCCACCTTGTGCAAAAGTCAGCTTCTTAAGAAGGAGTTGTTCAGTAACTCAGTTGTGTCTGACTCTTTGCAACCCCACGGACTCCAGCATGCCAGGCTTCTCTGTCCTTCACTATCTCCCAGAGCTTGCTCAAACTCATGTCCATTCAGTCAGTGATACCATCCAACCATCTCATCCTCTGCCATCCCCTCTCCTCCTGACCTCAATCTTTCCCAGCATCAGAGTCTTTTCCAATGAGTTGGCTCTTCACATCAGGTGACCAAAGTATTGGAACTTCAGCTTCAGCATCAATCCTTCAAAGTTGATTTCCTTTAGGATGGTCTGGTTTGATCTCATTGTCCAAGGGACTCTTAAAGAGTCTTCTCCAGCACCACAGTTCAAAAGCATCAATTCTTTGGTGCTCAGCCTTCTTTATGGACTATCTTTCACATCCATACATGACTACTGGAAAAACCATAGCTTTGACTATATGGGCCTTTGTCAGCAAAGTGATGTCTTTGCTTTTTAATATGCTGTTTAGGTTGGTCATAGCTTTTCTTCCAAGGAGCAAGCGTCTTTTAATTTCACGGCTGCAGTCACTGCCAACAGTGATTTGGAAACCCCCAAATAAAATCTGTCACTGTTTCCATTTTCTTCCTTTCTATTTGTCATGAAATGATGGGACCGGATGCCATGATCTTAGTTTTTTGAATGTTGAGTTTTAAGCCAGCTTTTCTACTCTCCTCTTTCACCCTCATCAGGAGGCTCTTTAGTTCCTCTTCCCTTTCTGCTGTTAGGGTGGTGTCATCTGCATGTCTGAGGGTGACATGCATGTAAGAAGGAGCAGCGTCTGTCAGCTCGGGGCCCAGAGTGAGGATGTTGGGGAGCAGAACCTCTCCAAGCCCAGCCCAGGCTGAAGGTCACGTGAGTGAGAAACCAACTTGCTATTTTTTGGTCACTGGGCTGGGGTGGGTCTGTACAGTTGTGCTGAAGGAGGCAGTGCCATATCAATACATATTTAAACCAGTTACACTTTCGGTCTTACAATTGAAAAGCCAAGACAAAGGGACAAGGCGTTTGCTCGCTTAAATGCAAATGCCGATGGTCATGTTTGTTGATGGGGATACACCAGGAATCACTCAGACACAGCCTCTCTTCTCCCCCATCTTATGTGCAAATTCGGGGAATTTACACATTCTGGGATGTGTTCCCTGGGGGCTGTTGCAGCAAATAACCACCAACTTAGTGGCTTACGACAACAGGAAATTTTTTCTCTCCTGCAGTTTCGGAGGCCAGAAGCCAAGGCATCAGTAGGGCCACGTTCCGACCCAAGGCTCAGGGGGAACAACCTTTCTTACCTTTTCCAGATTCTGGTGGTTGCTAGCATTCCTGCGGTGACGTCTCTTAGGTGCCTCCCTGGTCCTGAGCACTTCTCCTCTCTGCATCTCAAATCTCCCTCTGCCTTTCTCATGTAAGAATACTCATCACTGGGGACCACCTGGATAACTCAGGAGGGTCTCACTTTGGATCTTGAATTACATCTGCAAAGACACTTTTTTCCCCCCAATGAGCTCACATTTACATGTTCTGAGTGGACATATTTTTGGTGGCCACCATTCAACTCATTACCTGAATAGTTTTTAAGTGCCAGCCGCTAGGCCTACGTCTGGGTTTTATCTGACTTCTTCTCCCAATCAGCCTCTGAAGTAGATATTATTGTGCCCATTTTAAAGGTAGAGAAACTGAGTTGAGTTTCAGGGAATTTAAATGATGTGCCTAAGGTCACACAATGGTGGGAGCCAGAAGATATTCCAGGTCTTATTCCTAAACCTGTAGAATTTCATATCTATATATCTATGTGCACAGTCGCTCAGTCGTGTCTGACTCTTTGTGACCCCATGGACTGTAGCCTGCCAGGCTCCTCTGTCCATGGGATTTCCCAGCCAAGAATGCTGGAGTGTGTTGACATGCCATCTCCCAGGAGATCTTCCCAAACCAGAGGTCTCCTGCGTTGCATGTGGATTCTTTACCATCAGAGCCACCAGGGAAGTCCATCTATATCTATCTCCAAAGGAGTGTCATTTTCTCCAAACCACTGTTGCTTAAAAGATTTCAGAACCCCTCTGCTTCTAAACCACATTACAACCCACACAGGAAAAGTCTACCTACTTGCATGATTGTAACAATGTGTCTTTTATATGGTTTTAGGTAGTTTTGTTTTCACATGACAGAGCTTCCAGATTTAATTCTGCTCACAGTAAACAGGCCCCAGCACCTGACAAATAATAGCTGATGGATTCCTCAAAGCACTAATTACTCAAGAGTAAAGTAATCTGCTTAAATCCAGCTGAAGGCTTTGCTACAAGAGAGAGGCCCTGGTAAAAAGACAAGGTGGACTGCCCCCAGTACAAGGTGGGTGATCACACCAGTGTAATCCTTCTACGTGTCCCAGGGACATCAGGAAAGCATGCAGGTGAGGCTCACTAACCAAACATAAGCATATGGAGTCCAGGAAGCAGAAAGCCTTCCTTTTCCCATTGAATCCAGGCTGAGCCACACACTACTGGTTCCATCCCCAACAGCCATCTCTTTATGTCTCCTTTGCTAGAAATTCCACCCCCACCTTTTCTTTTGTCTGCCCTGAATGGCTTGTGTGATCTTAGTTCCCTGACCAGGGATCGAATCGGGGCCCCATCAGTGAGAGTGCCGAGTCCTAACCACTGGAACACCAGGGAATTAGACGCCATGTGGCCACTGGAAATGCAGGGGTACCTTACAATAGTGGGAAACACTAATTGACCTTTGCAGATTCAGAACAGAATAACGCAGAGCAGCTGGAATGTAACCAGCTGTGCCTGCAACTCCCTGTCTCTGGACTCAAGCCAACAGAATTGATGTCTTTATTTTGGGAATAAATAAAAATATTATTCAGGGAATTGATGATTCCCCTGAATCTTGCCTTACAGACACCACTAGGACACTGCCTGATCACAGGAATTACAATAAAAATAAGGTAACATTTGTTGAGTACCCAGCATGTGCTGGGACCTTTTCATAGATTATCTCATTTAATTCTCACAACAATGCTCCAGGACAGGTATTGCTATTGTTTCCATTTTACAGATGAGAAACCAAGGTACAGAGAGTTTAAGTAACATACACAAGGGTGCACAGCAAGTAGATGGAGGCTGGATTTGAACCCATGTGTTCAGGCTCTATACTGTGCTGGTTGAATGAGCATCTGGGAAGCTCTCCTCTACCCCAGAAAGCCCTATTCAACCACACGTTTTGTCAGTTCTTGCTGAAGTAGAAAGAGTAATCCTACTGAGTACCCTCAGCCCTTAGGACCTTGGGCACAGCATAGGTATTTTCTCATTGGAAGGAGGATGACATGCTTGTTCATTGGGAGGAAGGAACATTTAGAATGCCTTGCTTGTTTTGGAGCACTGGGTTGACAAGGATCCTTAAGCTGAGATCAGCTGGTTATGTCTGCAGGGAACTTGGGTAGGATGAGAGGTTCTGTGTGTGCTCCGGCTTTATCATTCCTGCTGTGGTGAGCAGCAAGGCATTACATCCAACAGAGGAAAGGACTTTACGGCCAGGTTGGGGTGGGCTTCTCTGGTGGTTCAGGCAGTAAAAATTCCACCTGCAGTGCGAGAGACCCAGGTTTGATCTTGGGTTGGGAAGATCCCCTGGAGAAGGGAATGGCTACCCACTCCAGTACTCTTGCCTGGAGAATCCCATGGACAGAGGAGCCTGGGGGGCTACAGTCCATGGGGTGGCAAAGAGTCGGACACGACTGAGTGGCTTAACACACTCTGGGTGGCAATGGAGGGTACTACTTTTAAATGCGGCCTTGAATGTCACCCTATGGGTAAACAAGAGAGTGTGTGTTTGGCATGTAGGATATAAATGGCAAGGAGAGAGACCTGTGTGGGATGGTTTTCCATATCTCCTGCCATCCTGATTATGGTGTGGGAGGAAAGCCCTGTTGCCATAGGTTGAGGGTAAGCTTTAACTCAGCCCAAATTAAATGGCTGCAGATTACGATTAATTGATTTTGATTAAATGGAACTTTAATATCTATTGCCTAGCCCTCTAAATGTTCTCTCTTGATGAAGGCCTTATTTATGTAGACGTTTAAAAGAAAAACTGATACATAGCCTAGCCCAGCTGTTGGATTTCTAGCCCAGCTGTTGGATTTCTTTCTTCTCCGACTCCAGTCTATACAGTTGCTGTCAGCACTTCTCAGAGCCTTCCTTGAAACTGTCCCGTTTTATATGTCCTGGTCATTCAGTTATTGGCTCCTCTGTTCACCAGTAAGCTGAGGCTCTGCCTAAGGTCCTCCTGTGGGAACAGCTCCTTGAGAAGCTAGACTGGGGAATCTCCCAGTGTGTGGCCCACTCCCATGCCCTGGAAGCACGTTTCTTGATGGAGGTGGATAGGCTGGGGTGGCTCTTGGCTTCTGAGGTTGATGGCTCTCCCAGGTTTCACCAAATGTTGCTCTTAGTGAATCAAAACTGTTTCTGTTAGGGGAAGCACACTGATTGAAACCGCCCACCCTGGCCAGGCACCATAGTAACCATTTGCATGAGTTGTTTTATGGCAGGAGATCCTGATAAGGAATACGGAACTAATAAGCCACCACCAGCCGGAAGAGTTCGGGAAAGGCTGAGAGGAAACACTACCTGTCCGTCCACTTCCCAGAATCCCTCTTGCTAGCACCCATCTTGGCTGAGCGATGCGGGCGCCACCAGGAAAGACTCTGAATTAGAATGATTGGCCAAAGACCACCCGGAAACTAATCCCATCACCATAAAACCCAAGACTGCGAGCCACGCGGCAGAGCAGTTCTCCTGGGTTCCCTTACCCTCCTGCTCTCCACCTGGGTGCCCTTCCCAATAAAATCTCTTGCTTTGTCAGCATGTGTCTCCTCGGACAATTCTTTTCCGAGTGTTAGACAAGAGCCCAACTTCGGGCCCTGGAAGGGGGTCCCCCTTCCTACGACATTTCCAGTTTGCTCCCAGCAGATTACAGAGTGGTTTTCCAAGAAGCATGCACTGTCTTAGAGAGTTATATTCTCACATGCATTTTACTTCTCTTGGTTTATAAATCTCTATGCTGTTTTAAGGGCTTCCCAGGTGGTTCCGTGGTAAAAAAAAAAAATCCACCTGTCAGTGCAGGAGATGTGGGTTCGATCCCTGGGTTGGGAAGATTCCTTGGAGAAGGACCCACTCCAGTATTCTTGCCTGGGAAATCCCATGGACAGAGGAGCCTGGTGGTCTAGCCCAAAGGAAACCAACCCTGAATATTCACTGGAAGGACTGTTGCTGAAGCTGAAACTCCAATCCTTTGGCCATCTGAGGCAAAGTGCTGACTCACTGGAAAAGACCCTGATGCTGCCAGAGATTGAGGGCAGGAGGAGAAGGGGGCAACAGAGGATGAGGTGGTTGGATAGCGTCACCAACTCAATGGACTTGAGTTTGAGCAAACTCTGGGAGATGGTGAAGGACAGGGAAGCTTGGTGGGCTGCAGTCCAAAGAGTCAGACATGACTGAGCCACAGCAACAACATGCTGCTTTAAAGAAGAGGGAAACTGAGGCTCAGGGAAGTCAAAGAGCACTGCCACTATCCTCCCCAATAAGAACTGGGATTCAGCTCAAGTCTCAAATCAGAGCTGCAGAGTGCCCCCCCCGCACCCCCCCAGACTGCCTCCCACTCTGCCCCCTGACCCTCATTTTCTCCCCTTGCTCCCATAGCATCTGCTCTCACCAGCTTCTGTTTTCCAAGCCATTATCTTTTGTTCTCATTCATTTTCTATTTCATTATTTCCTTCCATGGCCTCTTTAAAATACAAATCTGATCACATTCTCCCTTAGCATACAATTACTCAGGACAGAATCCAGGCAGGCCGGCCTCCGGGGCCTGGGGGGCCTTTCCTGTCTGCCTTTCGGTCCTCCGAGCCTCCCCGCTGCCTCCAGGCAAGCTCGCCCCTCGAACTGCACAGGATTGCTGGCGGCGGAGAAAGCTGCCCGACTCTCTCTCACCGTCACTCCTTCGCCCTTGATGGTCTCTCTTGCCGAAAAGGAGCACAGCTCTGCCTGTCCTTGAAGATTCAGCTGAGACACTGGTCTGGGCAGCCGGCTGGGGTGGGCCATCCTGGTCGGGCCTCCTCCCCGCAGCTCAGCCCGCCTGGCTGCGGGCACCTGGAGACCACTCCTCAGCATCACTGTCAGGACCAGGAATGTCCCTCCCAGGGGGCCCCAACCTGTGCCTCCAGGGCCTGCACCATCAGAGCAACAGCCTAGGGGAGGCCGGTTCTAAGGAGAGGAATGTCGCATGAACTTAGGCCGACAGACACCAAGCTGCTTGGGGGGCTTTTTGTGATATCCTATGAAGCCAGGATGGGGCACAGAAAGTGAGGTGGAGAGCTGGGGCTAGGGCATCCCTCTCTTGGGTGCTACAAATGCTGCACATGTCCCGCACCTCCCATGGCGCTTCTCCCCCTCCTGCCCCTTCCTTCTTGCCTGGCTGTGTGCCTGCTTAGCTCAGTCATTTCCGACTCTTTGAAACCTCATGGACTGTAACCCACCAGGCTCCTCTGTCCATGGGATTCTCCAGGCAAGAATACTGGAGTGGGTTGTTATTTCTTCCTCCAGGGGATCTTCCTGACTCAGGGATCAAACCCTTGTCTCCTGTGTCTCCTGCATTACAGGCGCATTCTTTACCCACTGAGCCACTGGTTGTAAAAAAAAAAAAAAAAAAAACTAACACAAAATTTACCATGTTTTTTTCATCTTCAACTTTTTATTGCAAAAAATTCCAGAAAAATTAAAAGATAGTGTAATCATCAACCATATTATTACTAACAAGATTCAGCAATTAAAAAAAAATCTTGATTGAAGTATAGTTGATTTACAATGTTGTGTTTCAGGTATACAGAAAAGTGATTCAGTTATACATACACATGTGTGTGCAGGCATCTGTGCTAAGCCGCTTCAGTCATGTCTGGCGCTGTGTGACCCCATGGACTATAGCCCGCTGGGCTCCTCTGTACATGGGATTCTCCAGACGAGAATACTGGAATGGGTAGCCATGCCCTCCTCCAGGGGATCTTCCCCATCCAGGAATTGAACGTGCGTTTCTTGTATCTCCTGCGTTGGCAGACTGGTTCTTTACCACTACCGACACCTGGGAAGCCCCCACATACACACAGACCCACTCCTTTTAAGATCATTTCCCCATGTAGGTAATTGCAGAGTTCTGAGTAGAGTTCCCTGTGCCGTACAGTAGGTCCTCGTTAGGTATCTGTTTTCTCTATAGTGTATATGTGTATATGTGTATAGTGTATAGTGTATATGTGTATAGTGTATAGTGTATATGTGTTTAGTGTATAGTGTATATGTGTATAGTGTATATGTGTATATGTGTATAGTGTATATGTGTATAGTGTATATGTGTATATGTGTATAGTGTATAGTGTATATGTGTATAGTGTATAGTGTATATGTGTATAGTGTATATGTGTATAGTGTATATGTGTATATGTGTATAGTGTATAGTGTATATGTGTATAGTGTATAGTGTATATGTGTATAGTGTATATGTGTATATGTGTATAGTGTATAGTGTATATGTGTATAGTGTATAGTGTATATGTGTATAGTGTATATGTGTATATGTGTATAGTGTATATGTGTATAGTGTATAGTGTATATGTGTATATGTGTATAGTGTATAGTGTATGTGTATAGTGTATAGTGTATATGTGTATATGTGTATAGTGTATATGTGTATAGTGTATAGTGTATAGTGTATATGTGTATAGTGTATATGTGTATAGTGTATAGTGTATATGTGTATATGTGTATAGCGTATATGTGTATAGTGTATAGCGTATATGTGTATAGTGTATAGCGTATATGTGTATAGTGTATATGTGTATAGTGTATATGTGTATAGTGTATAGTGTATATGTGTATATGTGTATAGTGTATATGTGTATAGTGTATAGTGTATATGTGTATATGTGTATAGTGTATATGTGTATAGTGTATATGTGTATAGTGTATATGTGTATAGTGTATAGTGTATATGTGTATATGTGTATAGTGTATATGTGTATAGTGTATAGTGTATATGTGTATAGTGTATAGTGTATATGTGTATATGTGTATAGTGTATAGTGTATATGTGTATAGTGTATATGTGTATATGTGTATAGTGTATATGTGTATATGTGTATATGTGTATAGTGTACATGTGTATACTGTATATGTGTATATGTGTATAGTGTACAGTGTATATGTGTATATGTGTATAAGTGTATAGTGTATACTGTATATGTGTATATGTGTATAGTGTATAGTGTATATGTGTATATGTGTATAGTGTATATGTGTATAGTGTATAGTGTATATGTGTATATGTGTATAGTGTATATGTGTATAGTGTATAGTGTATATGTGTATATGTGTATAGCGTATATGTGTATAGTGTATAGTGTATATGTGTATAGTGTATATGTGTATATGTGTATAGTGTATATGTGTATAGTGTATAGCGTATATGTGTATAGTGTATATGTGTATAGTGTATAGTGTATATGTGTATATGTGTATAGTGTATATGTGTATAGTGTATAGTGTATATGTGTATATGTGTATAGTGTATATGTGTATAGTGTATAGTGTATATGTGTATATGTGTATAGTGTATATGTGTATAGTGTATAGTGTATATGTGTATATGTGTATAGTGTATATGTGTATATGTGTATAGTGTATAGTGTATATGTGTATAGTGTATATGTGTATATGTGTATAGTGTATAGTGTATATGTGTATATGTGTATAGTGTATAGTGTACATGTGTATATGTGTATACTGTATATGTGTATATGTGTATAGTGTACAGTGTATATGTGTATATGTGTATAGTGTATATGTGTATAAGTGTATAGTGTATACTGTATATGTGTATATGTGTATAGTGTATATGTGCATAGTGTATATGTGTATAGTGTATAGTGTATATGTGTATAGTGTATAGTGTATATGTGTATATGTGTATAGTGTATATGTGTATATGTGTATAGTGTATATGTGTATAGTGTATAGTGTATATGTGTATATGTGTATAGTGTATAGTGTATATGTGTATAGTGTATATGTGTATATGTGTATAGTGTATATGTGTATATGTGTATAGTGTATATGTCAATCCCAGTCTCCCAGCTCATCCCTCCCCTGCTTTTCCTCCTGACACAATTTACCATGTTAGTTTTTTTTTTTTGCTAAGAAGGAACTGCTAACACTCAGCTGCAGCTTTTTATAAGAGGGATTTGGGAGATAAACAACACCTGAGCAACCAAGGCCAGTGGTTTGGTTTTGGTGGAGAAAGTGTTAAGTCTGAGTTGCAAAACCAGTTCTGGGCAGGTGGTGGGTGGGGTTGGCCAGAGAGCAAGGTCAAAAGTCAGGGTCTTTGAGTGGCTGCCAACACCTTGAAATGAGACTTTCAAGCTGGGACTCTCAAGAGGGTCATGACACAGGCTAAATCCATGCCAGTGTCAGGTGGCTGAATCTTATGCTGAAAAATATCACCTTTTAAACTGCCTTTGCTCATTTTCCAGGCCTGGACTGGGTGTATCCCTGGTCAATACACTTTAATAAGAGAGATAGCAACAAGCTGGAGTTTTCCCAGAATATGATAAACAGGGGTCTGAACTGTGCACTGGAAGAGTGGGAGATGTTTGCTTTGAAGAGAAGACTCAGGGGACCCAGGTAATTGTCTTCAAATCAATGTTATATATAATTCATAATGTGAATACTATGTAAGTAACTGGGAAAGAGCCCCTGATGCACCATGAATTGGAAGAAGCCAGTTACAGTCAGGATGCTTAGTGAGCCCTCATGTTCTGTTTAAAAATGTTAACAAAGATACACATAAATGTACATGTTCTTGTACAGACACACACAAATATATTGAGGAGAAGGAAATGACAACCCACTCCTGTATTCTTGCCTGGAGAGTCCCATGGACAGAGGAGCCTGGTGGGTTACAGTCCATGGGGTTGCAAAGAGTTGGACACAACTGAGCAACTAACACTTTCACACACATTTATATAAGCGTCCCAGGTGGTGCTAGTGGTAAAGAACCTGCCTGCCAATGCAGGAGACATAAGAGATGCATGTTTGATCCCTGGGTCAGGAAGATCTCCTGCAGGAGGGCACAGCAACCCACTCCAGTATTCTTGCCTAGAGAATCCATGGACAGAGGAGCCTGGCAGGTTACAGTCCGTGGGGTTGCAAAGAGTCTGACACGACTGAAGTGACTTTGCACGCATACACACACACACACACACACACACACACACACACACACACATATATGTAAATATATTGTATATGATGTTTCAGAGGTCAGGCAGTTTGTAAAACCCAGCCTTTCCATTTACAAAAATGGATTTTCTTTCATTTCTCCATCCAAACTTACCTTAGATCAGGAGTTCCCGTTCCTATGAGGGTGGAGAAACGGGAAACTTGCCATCACAGGACACAATAATTTCTGGCCTGAACTTTGAGCTTTTGAGGGAAGTGTCAGCTAACTGAAGGCGATCGCCCTGACACTCGTTCCACGAGGTGGTGGGTGCGTGTCTGGTCAGAGCGTGGCTGCTGGCTCCATGCAGGACCTGCCGCTGCTGGGATCGTGCCGGGGGCCTAGCACCTTGTCTGCGCCTGCGCAGTGGTTTCTCCAGGCAGGGACGCAGGTTTCCTAGGGCCACTGTGTCTGCGCCTGCGCAGTGGCTTCTCCAGGCAGGGACGCAGGCTTCCCTGGGCCACCGTGTCTGCGCCTGCGCAGTGGTTTCTCCAGGCAGGGGCGCAGGTGTCCTTGGGCCACCGTGTCTGCGCCTGCGCAGTGGCTTCTCCAGGCAAGGACGCAGGTTTCCCTGGGCACTCTCAGAATTGCCGCCTCGGCCCCTGTCGGCCTCTGACACTCTTGTGATGTTACTCCCAGCTCTCATCCTCATGACTTTTTCTTTTTGTAGCTCAGAGTTTGTCCTTTCTGTTCTCTTCACCGGTTTCTCTCAGCCTCCCCCTGACTCAGGCGACCAGTTACATTCTCTGTAACTAGGGGCTTCCCTGGCGGCTCAGACGGTGAAGGATCTGACTGCAATGCAGGAGACCTGGGTTTGGTTCCTGGGTTGGGAAGAGCCCCTGGAAAGGGGAATGGCTACCCACTCCAGTATTCGTGTTGGAAATCCCATGGACAGAGGAGCCTGGAGGGCTATAGTCCGTGGGGTTGCAAAGAGTTGGACACGACTAAGTGACTAACAGCTTGACTTTCACGAGCTTCGTAAATTTTGTTTTTGGTTTTGTTTTTAGATTTAACATAGTAGTGAGATCATATGCTATCTCAGTGCCATCCATATTGTCACAAGTGGCAAGATTTCATTTTTTATGGCCGAATAATATTCCATTAGGTATATATACCTCATTTTCATTGTTTATCTGTTGATGGATACTTAGCTTGTTTCCATATCTTGGCTATTGGAAATAATGCTTCAATAAGCATTGGGGTGCATAGGGCTTTTTGAATTATGGTTTTCTTCTTAATTGGTGTTTTTGGATACTCAGAAATGGAATTACTAGATCATACAGTAGTTGTTTTAGGTTTTTGAGGAGCCTCTGTAATGTTTTCTGTACTTGCTGAACTAACTTGCATCTCAATCAATAGTGTATGGGGGTTCCCTTTCCTCCACATCCTCACCAACACTTGTTATTTGTTATCTTATTAATAATAAAAGCCATTTAAATAGATGTGAAGTGTTAGTCACTCAGTCATGTCTAACTCCTTGCAGCCTCGTGGATGGTAGCCCGCCAGGCTCCTCTGTCTAGGGGATTCTCCAGGCAAGAATACTGGAGTAGGTTGCCATTTCCCTCTCCAGGGAAATAGATGTGAGGTGATACCTCATTGTGGTTTTGTTTTGCATTTCCCTGGTGATTAGTGATGCTGAGTGCCTTTTAATATACCTATTGGCCATTTGAATATCTTCTTTGGAAAAATGTCTATTCAAGTCCTCTGCCCATTTTTTGATCAGATTTTTTTTATGCTGTTGTATGTGTTTTTAAAATATATTTTAGATATTAATTTCTCATTAGACATGATTTGCAAATATTTTCTGTCATTTATTAGGTTGCCTTTTCTTTTTTTGATGGTTTCCTTTGCTGCGTCTGGCTTTCTATTTCATTTCACTGATCTCTTTGTCCATTTCATACCAAAACCTACTATCTTCATTGCTATTTTTGGTATCTGCTGAGACAAATTACTTCTACTCCTTCTAATGTCCTGATTATACTTGGCCTTTTGTTCTTCTATGTACATCCATATTGGAATCAGCTTAGTAAGTTCCACTAAAGTAAAATTTATTAGAATTTTGATTCAGTTCAGTTCAGTCCCTCAGTCGTGTCCGACTCTGCGACCCCATGGACTACAGCACGCCAAGCTTCCCTGTCCATAGCCAACTCCCGGAGCTTACTCAGACTCATGTCTATCGAGTTGATGATGCCATCCAACCATCTCATCCTCTGTTGGCTCCTTCTCCTGCCTTCAGTCTTTTCCAGCATCAGGGTCTTTTCCAATTTTGATTAGAATAGTGTTAAACCTAAATGTTAATTTGAGGATAATTGACCATTATGTGATATTAAGTTTCTCAATCCATTATTATGATAAGCCTATCTATCTCTTTAGGTAGTCTTTAATAAGCAATTTACGTCCTGTACAACTTTAATAAAATATATTCTTTGATAAGCTTGTTAGCCTGTATGTTGATATATTTTGCTGTAAGTTGTGTACTATTCTAATTACATCTTTTTAAAATTACATTTTGAACTTTTCTCTTACTGGTATATGGAAATGACAAATATCTTTATATTTTGGTTTCAAATCTGACGAACTTCTCAAATTCCCTTATTTTTAATTCTAATTACCTGTAGATGCTTTTGGGTTTTCTATGTACTTCATAATATAATCTCCAAACAATGATAATTTCATTTCTTTCTTTTCAATCCTCAAATATTTTCTTTCTTGAAGAAAAAATTTTCTTCTTTTTATTATTCTGGATGGTTTTTTATTTAGGCCTCAAGATCAGAGGGTCAAGTTAATTATGCATGGTGAATTATCATAATGGATTCATGCAAAGCACTTCTCTACTATCATTTATTTATTGCTTGTTTCTAACACTCTTTCCTCCCACCACCCTGCCTCCTACTCCAGAGACAACTGCTCTAATATGTTTAATGTACAGCTTTTCTTTTGCATGTTTTCTTGGAAGATAGATATTGTTTTTATATGGGAATATATTTTTAATGTGTGTTATATAGATCATTCTGTTTCTTTTTATATTTAAGTATATGAAATAGATATGGAACAAGCAACAGAGTTTTACTGTATAGCACAGAGAATATTGTCATTATCTTGTAATAACCTATAATGGAAAATAATCTGAAAAGTAATATATGTGTATATGTATAACTGGGCTTCTCTCGTGGCTCGGTGGTAAACAATCCACCTGCCAAGGCAGAAGCTGCAGGAGACGCAGCTTCGATCCCTGGGTCGGGAAGATCCCCTGGAGAAGGGCATGGCAACCCACTCCAGTGCTCTTGCCTAGAGAAACCCATGGACAGGAGGTTACAGTCCATGGGGTCACAAAGAGTCAAATCTGAAGCGACCTAGCATGCATGCACATATGTGTATAACTGAACCACCTTGCTATGCACCTGAAACGTTGTAAGTCAACTGTACTTCAATAAAATATATATATATATATAAAGTATATGAGTACTTAATCCATAGTTTGTAATTGCTTCATAGTAAATGTGTAGTGTTTTGCCTCTTTGTTCTCTCAGTAATGGATGCCAGAAAACCGCTTTGCCCCACAAATACAGCTACAACAAGCATCTCCATATATATCCCCTTATAGCCCTGCATGATAGTATACTTGGGATCTAATGGGGTGGAATGGCAGGCTCCTAGGGAATGCATATTCCTAACTAAAAGTGGCCCCGCCTGGTGCTTCAGGGCAGCTCTTGCCAGCAGTACCTGTGATTTCTGTGTCTCCAAGTGTCCTCTGGTATTTGGCATTATGCCATTTTCCTAATTTTTACTGATCTCATACATGTAAGTGGATATTTTATTGTTATTTTAATTTGCATTTCTTAGATTCCTAGTGGAGTTTGAGCACCTCTTCATATACTTGTTAGTTTGGAGGTTTCTCATCTGTAAAATGCTTGTTTATATTTTTCCTCATTTTCTGTTGTGTTTGTTTTTTCTTGTTGATTTGCAGACATTATTATATATTCTATAGATTATTTCCTATAGATTTTAGTCATCGTAGATATCTTTTCCTAGTCTGTCTACTTTCTACTAAGTTTGTCCATGATGTCTTACATAGAACAGAAATCTTTCATGTTGATGCATTCTATTTTATTTCCCCTTCCTTTTTTAGCCAATGAAGAGTATCCCAGGGTATGGGTGTGCCACAATTTATTTATCCTTTTTCCAGTTGCTAGAATTTATGTTGTTTCCAATATTTGGCTATAGCAAATAAAAGTGCAATGAACATTTGCTTACAGGTCTTTGTGTGAACTTATGTTTCACTTATTGTGAGTAAACATTTGGAAATGGGATTTCTGGGCCACATGGTAAATGTATATTTAATGTTATAAAACACTGGCAGAACTTCCTCTAAAGTTTCTGTACCATTTTGCATTTCCACCAGCAGTGAATGAGCATTCCAAATGTTCCAGTCCTTACAGCACTTGATATTGGCAGTGCTTTTCCATTTAGCCAATGCTGTGGGTGTCCAGTGTTTCTGCAGTATATTTTCAATTTCAGTGATTATATTTCTTATTTCTAGACATGCTAATCTTTTTTATCCTAAATATGCTTAGTCATTTTTATATATGCTTTCTTCTTACTCAACTCCCCTTTGCTTTTAAAAATTATTGTGTAAGTTTTAGGCGTGGGGTGTGTGTGCTCAGTCATGTCTGACTCTTTGCAGCCCCACGGACTGTGACCTGCTAGGCTTCTCTGCCCATGGAATTTTCCAGGCAAGAATACTGGAGTGGGGTGCCATTTCTTACTGCAAGAGATCTTCCTGACCCAGGGATCAAACCTGAGTCTCTTGTGTCCCCTGCATTGGCAGGAGGATTCTTTACCTTTAGAGCTACATGGGAAGCCCAAATATTAGGTGTGCAGCATTATAATTTGACATCTGTATACTAGAATATATAAGTTTACTTTTAAAAGACTGAGTTTATATTCTGTGTCTAATAATTCTAGTATCTTACCATGTTTTTAGGTCTTATTCTACTGTCTGTATTTCCAGCTGGCTTTGGTTCATGATTTCTTGTCAATTATGAACTCTGATTTAGAACTTTACCTGTGGGAATACTTGGAGGGTGGAGTTGAAGATGACTTTCTTCAGAGAGGAAAGGTACTGCTGGCTGTCAGCTGTCTAGGGAATTAACAACCCATTGCTATTTGAACTAAATTCTTACCTTGAGGTTTTTCAAATCAACCAGATAATTTAAACTCAGCCTGTGAACCTACCTGAATCTGACTTGAGATTGCACACTCTCAGGGGAGATGCTTTTTTTCACGGACTTTTGAAGCAGATCGTTTTCCTTGTAGCCCTTGGAGAGGGGGGTTTATTTCCGGATCACGCTTATACTGGGGATAGCATTTAGGGTTCCAGCTTTTTGCTGGTGTCTCCAATTATACTCTCTGTTTTGAGGGGGCCTCTGGGCTTTGCTCTATTTATTAAAATAGATAACTAATAAGAACCTACTGTACAGCACAGGGAACTCCTCTCAATAATCTGTAATGGTCTACATGGGTGTACATGGTCTCCCAGTTTATTCCTCCCCCTCCAAGAATCCTGATAGGTTTGTCTGAAGACATGGAGTGAGTTGACTCCAAGGCCTTAAGTATCTCTTCTTGCATTAAGATTCACACATCATTTTCTCATTCTAGAAATGTTCCTTGAGTTCTTTGCATTATGCTGGTAACAGGTCAACTAGCAACAGCAAAGAATTTCCTTCCTGTCCTTTAAAATGTGCTAGAAGAATATGGTAGAAATACTATGGTAGAAATTAACACAGTCCAACTCGGATCTGAAAGGCCATTTGGAAATGTCCCTTATTGCCGCTATTGGCAGAGATTGAATTTCTTTCTTTCTTGTTGTCTGACGAACTTGTTAGGATAAATACTGGAAGCAGAACTGCTGGGTCAGCCATACGCAGATTTTAAATTTGGAGAAGTATTACCTAATTTTTCTTCATTCACTCTACTATCAACCAAATGTGAGGGTTCTTTTTCCACTATACTCTAGCCAACAGAAGATGAGATGGTTGGATGGCTTCACCAACTCAATGGAAATGAGTTTGAGCAAACTCTGGGAGAGAGTGAAGGACAGGGAAACCTGGTGTGCTGTAGTCCATGGGTTTGCAGAGTTGGACACGACTGACTTACTGAACAACAACTAGTTAACACTGTATATTAAATTTTTTTTTTTTTTGCAGTCTTGTAATCTTGAGGGTTTCCATAGTGGCTCAGATGGTAAAGAATCCGCCTGCAATGCAGGAAGCACAGATTTGATCCTGGAGTCAGGAAGATCCTCTGGAGAAGGGAATGACTACCACTCCAGTATTCTTGCCTTGGAAATTCCATGGACAGAGGAGCCTGGCGGGCTACAGTCTATGGGGATGCAAAGAGTCAGACACGGCTGAACAACTAGCACTTTTGTAGTCTTGTAACACTTGTCACAAGTTAGTCCTAACTGTCATCTATAAATATCTAATCAAAGTCAATGTTCAAACCTCTACCAAGCCAATATTTCTTCTTTCAAACGCTTTATTCTTGCTGTCCTTTCAAGATGGTTTTGGGGTACAGGTATAGATGTGTGTGATTTCATAGCAACTAAGAAGTCCTTTTGCCATCCTCTGGATTGTTTACGATTCCTCTGGAGAGAGTCTTTGTCATTCCTGCTTAATGGGCACCCTTCTGGTATCTGCCACTTACACCTATTGAAGATGAGACCCATTTCTACCCCTACTCTATTGGCTAAACCCTGCCTAGTTCTGTTGGCCTTGCAGATCTTGAGTCTAGCCCCACTTTCCATCTGGCTGCTGGCGTGGGCCATCCCCTCTGCGACCTCTGGCTCCCATGGGCTCCCCTTGCCCCCAGCCATGGTGGCCCCCATCATGGTATCGTCATCACGGGCCTGCTGCCTTGCAACATTCTACAACGTCCTAAATTCCCCAGGGTAAGGCAGTGTGAGAATTCTGGCTGCTTGCTCATTAGGGAAACATCCTCGAAGTGTCCAATGTGTACACAGCACAGCAAAGCACAGATAAAGGCTGCCCAGCCCAGCACATCCTAGGTATGTAAAGCTATTTTCCTTCTCTTCTCTTTCTTCAGCAGGCAGCCACTTGTCTGGCTCTGATTCTGTCACTAGTGAAACATGCTAGAATAGTGAATTAAAGAAGAAAAGGAAATAGTTCCACTGCTGAGACTATTCTGATAGATATTCATCTCCAGACATGTTTTCTGTGAATATTGAAACCTATGTAAGGTTGGGATAAGGGGAACCCCTTTCCTCTTGTCTTCATGTTTCTGGATAGTAGGACCTCTATTAGAATAATGCCTCAGCCTTTCTCTAATGCCTTACTTAATCTTCCAAAGAGAAGGGGCTTGGAGAAGAAGCTAGGTCTATGAGGCTTAGCCCCTCTACCTTCCAGGGATAGGCTGGGATCCCCCATTTTGCCATGGGGTTCCCTGCTATGAGTTGTGTAGAGACAAGATTGGGTTCTGCTGATGGAGCCTGTGTTTGTCCAGTGTGGCCTAGGATCAAGTACGCAAGGAAGTCAGTTGTGGGGTTCTGTATTGGGAAGTTTGTAACAAGTATTATTTTTTTCTTTCTCTGCTATACCATGTTTAATCCCCTATGGATGGGCTCTAAGTTCTTTCCATATTTTATTGCTAAAACACAGGCTTTGCAAACATTCTTGTACATATTTCTTTTCTGCTTGTCTGACGAACTCATTAAGATAAATGACTAGAAACACAATTGCAGGGTCAAATGTATGCTGATTTTAAATTTGGAGAGGTATTACCTAATTTTTATTCAGTTACTCTCCCATTGGCACAGTGTGGGAGTTCTTTTTCCTACATGCCCCAGCCAACATGAATTATAATTAATTAAAAAAACTTTGCTCATCTGCTACTGAAATATTGTTTTAATTTCCATTCATTTTATTTCTAGTGAGCTTGAACCTCTTTTTCAGTTTGTTTCTCTTTAATTTGCTTGTGCATGTTCTTTGAGAATGTTTCCATTAGGGTGGTTTCCTCTTTTGTGATTTGTAAGAGTGATTTTTGTATTAATATTTGCAGTTCTCTGCTGATGGCAGATTAGTGTGATGATTGACAGCTTGGGTTTTCCAGGTGTGACTTTGGACTAAGTTACTTAAATTCTGCTGTCACTTCTTCATCTCTACATTGGTTTGTGTATATCTATATCCTTGTCACTTTTATATCTCTACATTAGTTACAGGTATAAATGTCACTGCTTTCCTCTCATTCACCCGTCCCTCACCTCAACTGCACCAGGAGTAAATGGGAAAGACAGTATTGGTAGCAGCCAAGAGGACTGGATGACTTGACATGATAGTGACTTATCTGGAGAGGGCAGGCATCATAAAGAGAAGAATCAGGCAACGCTTTGGAGGACGGATGGAGACAGAGAAGATTGGGGGTATCTGCCGGGCTCTGTGGCTTGTAGAGAAGATAGATGGGATAAACATTTATAAAGGATGTTTTTTTCTGAGTGTTCCAACCTCTTTGTACGCTTTGACCCTGCAGAGCTACTTATTAAATAATTTTCTTTCCCTGAACTTTGATTCAGAGTTGTATTTCTTCATTACCTACTTCTGTGTGGCACTGGATTGAGAGAGAGCAAGAAGGCTTGCTTGACCAGAGTATTAACTGAGATGGGACACATAAAGCACATGTTGCAAATGTTTTCCCCAATCTGGTATTAGTCTATGCTAAGTTTATGGCATTTTGCCATAAAGAAAATGGTTTTAACTTTAAATATTTTAAAAATAATGTATTTTCTAGGCTGTGTCAGTTGGAAAATGTCTGTATGTAGGTAACAGAAAACAAAGGGCTTCCTTGGTG
This sequence comes from Odocoileus virginianus, assembly GCF_023699985.2. NCBI lineage: Eukaryota > Metazoa > Chordata > Mammalia > Artiodactyla > Cervidae > Odocoileus > Odocoileus virginianus. The sequence continues at coordinate 51,471,353 of NC_069689.1, forward strand.
GCTCAGCAGTAAAGAATCCCCCTGCCAAGGCAGGAGATGTAAGAGATGTGGGTTCAGTCCCTGAGTTGGCAAGATCCCAACAGAGGAGGGCATGGCAACCCACTCCAGTATCCTTGCCTGGAGAAACCCATGGACAGAGAAGCCTGGCGGGCGACAGTCCATGGGGTCGCCAAGAGTCGAGCACGACAGTGACTAAACAACAGCAACAACGGAAGACACGGCGTAGAGGGGCCTGAACTGTAATCAGATGCACTGGCTTGTGTGGAAGGAAATCTAGCCGTGGGGTGGACCTCAGATCCAGGACTTAGGGCTTTTCATCTTTCTGCTCCTTTCACAGTATTAGGAGCATCTTAAGGTTGAGGGCCGAGAGGAGCTACTCCACATTCAAGGTCAGGAGGGGCGGCCGTGAGAAGATACCCCTTGTCCAAGGCAAGGAGCAGCGGCTGCATTTTGCTGGAGCAGCCGTGAAGAGATACCCCACGTCCAAGGTAAGAGAAACCCAAGTAAGACAGTAGGTATTGCGAGAAGGCATCAGAGGGCAGGCACACTAAAACCATAATCACAGAAAACTAGCCAATCTGATCACAGGACCACAGTCTTGTCTAACTCAGTGAAACTAAGCCATGCCGTGTGGGGACACCCAAGATGGGCGGGTCATGGTGGAGAGGTCTGACAGAATGTGGTCCACTGGAGAAGGAAATGGCAAACCACTTCAGTATTCTTGCCTTGAGAACCCCATGAACAGTATGAGAAGGCAAAATGATAGGATACTGATAGAGGAGTTCCCCAGGTCAGTAGGTGCCCAACATGCTACTGGAGATCAGTGGAGAAATAACTCCAGAAAGAATGAAGGGATGGAGCCACAGCAAAAACAATACCCAGTTGTGGATGTGACTGGTGATAGAAGCAAGGTCTGATGCTGTAAAGAGCAATATTGCATAGGAACCTGGAATGTTAGGTCCATGAATCAAGGCAAATTGGAAGTGGTCAAACAGGAGATGACAAGAGTGAATGTCGACATTCTAGGAATCAGCAAACTAAAATGGACTGGAATGGGTGAATTTAACTCAGATGACCATTATATCTACTACTGTGGGCAGGAATCCCTTAGAAGAAATGGAGTAGTCATCATGGTGAACAAAAGAGTCCGAAATGCAGTACTTGGATGCAATCTCAAAAACTACAGAATGATCTCTGTTCGTTTCCAAGGCAAACCACTCAATATCACAGTAATCCAAGCCTGTGCCCCAACCAGTAATGCTGAAGAAGCTGAAGTTGAATGGTTCTTTGAAGACCTACAAGACCTTTTAGAACTAACACCCAAAAAAGATGTCCTTTTCATGATAGGGGACTGGAATGCAAAAGTAGGAAGTCAAGAAACACGTGGAGTAACAGGCAAATTTGGCCTTGGATTACGGAATGAAGCAGGGCAAAGGTTAGTAGAGTTTTGCCAAGAGAACGCACTGGTCATAGCAAACATCCTCTTCCAACAACACAAGAAAAGACTCTCAACATGGACATCACCAGATGGTCAACACCGAAATCAGATTGATTATATTCTTTGCAGCCAGAGATGGAGAAGCTCTATACAGTCAGCAAAAACAAGATCGGGAGCTGACTGTGGCTCAGATCATGAACTCCTTATTGCCAAATTCAGACTTAAACTGAAGAAAGTAGGGAAAACCACTAGACCATTCAGGTATGACCTAAATCAAATCCCTTATGAATATACAGTGGAAGTGAGAAATAGATTTAAGGGACTAGATCTGATAGACAGAGAGCCTGATGAACTATGGACGGAGGTTCATGACATTGTACAGGAGACAGGGATCAAGACCATCCCCATGGAAAAGAAATGCAAAAAGGCAAAATGGCTGTCTGAGGAGGCCTTACAAATAGCTGTGAAAAGAAGAGAAGCAAAAAGCAAAGGAGAAAAGGAAAGATATTCCCATTTGAATGCAGAGTTCCAAAGAATAGCCAGGAGAGATTAGAAAGCCTTCCTCAGTGGTCAGTGCAAAGAAATAGAGGAAAAGAACAGAATGGGAAAGACTAGAGATCTCTTCAAGAAAATTAGAGATACCAAGGGAACATTACACGCAAAGGTGGGCTCAATAAAGGACAGAAATGGTGTAGACCTAACAGAAGCAGAAGATATTAAGAAGAGGTGGCAAGAATACACAGAAGAACTGTACAAAAAAGATCTTCATGACCCAGATAATCACAATGGTGTGATCACTCACCTAGAGCCAGACATCCTGGAATATGAAGTCAAGTGGGCCTTAGAAAGCATCACTATGAACAAAGCTAGTGGAGGTGATGGAATTCCAGTTGAGCTAGTTCAAATCCTGAAAGATGATGCTGTGAAAGTGCTGCACTCAGTATGCCAGCAAATTTGTAAAACTCAGCAGTGGTCACAGGACTGGAAAAGGTCAGTTTTCATTCCAATCCCTAAGAAAGGCAATCCCAAAGAGTGCTCAAACTACTGCACAATTGCACTCATCTCACACGCTAGTAAGGTAATGCTCAAAATTCTCCAAGCCAGGCTTCAGCAATACGTGAACTGAGAACTTCCAAATGTTCAAGCTGGTTTTAGAAAAGGCAGAGGAACCAGAGATCAAATTGCCAATATCTGCTGGATTATTGAAAAAGCAAGAGAGTTCCAGAAAAACATCTAATTCTGTTTTATTGACTACACCAAAGCCTTCAACTGTGTGGATCACAATAAACTGTGGAAAATTCTGAAAGAGATGGGAATACCAGACCACCTGACCTGCCTCTTGAGAAACCTGTATGCAGGTCAGGAAGCAACAGTTAGAACTGGACATGGAACAACAGACTGGTTCCAAATAGGAAAAGGAGTACGTCAAGGCTGTATATTGTCACCCTGCTTACTTAACTTACATGCAGAGTACATCATGAGAAATGCTGGGCTGGAAGAAGCACAAGCTGGAATCAAGATTGCCAGGAGAAATATCAATAACCTCAGATATGCAGATGACACCACCCTTATGGCAGAAAGTGAAGAACTAAAAAGCCTCTTGATGAAAGTGAAAGAGGAGAGTGAAAAAGTTGGCTTAAAGCTCAACATTCAGAAAACTAAGATAATGGCATCTGGTCCCATCACCTCATGGGAAATAGATGGGGAGACAATGGAAACAGTGTCAGACTTTATTTTTCTGAGCTCCAAAATCACTGCAGATGGTAACTGCAGCCATGAAATTAAAAGATGCTTACTCCTTGGAAGGAAAGTCATGACCAACCTAGATAGCATATTAAAAAACAGAGACATTACTTTGCCAACAAAGGTCCATCTGGTCAAGGCTATGGTTTTTCCAGTGGTCATGTATGGATGTGAGAGTTGGGCTGTGAAGAAAGCTGAGCACGAAAAAATTGATGCTCTTGAACTATGGTGTTGGAGAAGACTCTTGAGAGTCCCTTGGACTGCAAGGAGATCCAACCAGTCCATCCTGAAGGAGATAAGTCCTGGGTGTTCACTGGAAGGATTGATGCTGAAGCTGAAACTCCAGTACTTTGGCCACCTCATGCCAGAAGAGTTGACTCATTGGAAAAGACCCTGATGCTGGGAGGGATTGGGGGCAGGAGGAGAAGGGGATGACAGAGGATGAGATGGCTGGATGGCATCACCGACTCGATGGGCATGAGTTTGAGTATACTCCGGGAGTTTGTGATGGACAAGGAGGCCTGGCGTGCTGTGAATCATGGGGTCGCAAAGAGTCGGACACGACTGAGCGACTGAACTGAACTGAAGGTTGCTTTCTCTTGTGGTTATAAGATACCTACCAATAACAGTCAGGGTTTCATCCCTGTCCCATTCACGTTCGGGTGAGGGGAAGAGGAAAGAAAGTGCGGTTTTCTCTGTGCTTCTCTTAAGAGAAGGGGGTGTTCTTCCACAAAACATCCCATCAGACTCACATCAGATCGCAGACGGTGTTGCTGCTGTAGCTCTGAAGCCATCATTAACACAAAGGGAGGATTTTCTGGGTTAAATCATGGGTTCTCCAGGTATGGTCCCCAGACTGGCAATATCAATGCTTCTTTGGGATGAAACTTCTCAGGGCCCCACTCTAGATCTACTGCATCGGACACTCTCTGATTTAATAAACCCTCCAGCTGGTTCTGATGCTTCCTGAAATCTGAAACCCACTGACTCAGGGCCCACCCCTGGAGTTGGGTAGGTTTATGTCCTTTGAATCACATGGGCTACTTAAGGGATGGATGGAGTCCTGAGGTTCTGTGAAGGAGGAAAGGAGAAATGGATGCTGGGGTTACCAACATGGACTTCTCCAGGCTAGAATACTGGAGTGGGTAGTCATTCCCTTCCCCAGGGGATCTTCTTGACCCAGAGATTGAACCTAGGTCTCCTGCATTTTAGACAGATTCTTTACCATCTGAGCCACCTGGGAAGCTCCAACCGTGTGGAACAAATGGTCCATAATTCAAATCCCAGGGGACCTTTTAAGACTAACTTTTAAAATTAAACAATATACGCACATGGTGAAACTCTATAATTGTGGAAAAGTACAGGTGAGCATATGATACAATTCTGTACTTGCTTTTTTCATGTAATGTATTAGGGAGATTATTTTATGTCAACACCCATACATGTCTCTTTCTATTATTCCATGTTATGGATGTTTCATAATTTCTTCCGTCTGTCTCCTGTGGGACCTTCACATTATTTCTAATCTGTTGCTAGTATAAACAATGCTGCAATGAATGAACACCTGTGTCCATATATCTTTGCATGAGAGCAGCTATGTAGAAGTGGAATTTCCATTTCAAAGAGGTCCATTTTAAATTTTGATAGATTTATACAAACTGTCTACCACCCAGTGGCACCAATTTACACTCTTACCAGGAGTGTGTAAGAATGCTCGTTTCCACACACCCCATCAACTCTAAGTATCACCACACTGCTAGATCCTCGATTATGCGACAATAAAATACTATTGTTTTCACATACCTAGGTTTATTTGCTATCATTTAAATAGGCATTTGCTTACTTATGAGGGATGTTGGGTTATTTTGTCATTTTCTTCCTTTTTAAAAAAATATTTGTTTATTTGGCTATATTGGGTCTTGGTTGCAGTGTGTAGGACTTTCCTTGCCTTGCGTGGGGACTTTCACTGAGGAGCCCGGACTCTCTAGTTATGCGTAGATTCAGTAGTTGCAGCGCATGGACTTAGTTGCTCCACAGCATGTGGGATCTTGTTCTGTCATATTTTCTTATGTTTAAAATTCATTTTACATCTTCTCCTCCCAGCCAGGCACACATTCATATTTATGTGGTTTCCTCAGAGATTTCTGGCTTCAGCATTGTGCTAGAAAAGGGTTCTTACCTCTAAGATTTTAAAGTGATATTCTAATAGAAAAGAGATTAAATAAAGCATCTCTGGGAGTGATAAAGAAGGTCAGTGCTGTTCCATTTGCAAAAATTTGGCTCGTTCAGAACTTTTCAGGAATGCCTGAAAGTGTCTTGGGCACAGAATTACACAGATGTACTTCTTTACCATCCAGAGGCCAATGGGTTTTAACCCTTCCTTTGAGCAAATACAAATCGTGTCAAGTCTGAGCTTTTGGTGGAGACCCAAGTTCTCTGAGTGGAGGGCGAGGTGTTTAGAGCTCCAGTGTGGGGCTCTGATGGAATTCCCCACAGAACTCCCCCTCTCCCCCTGCTGTTGTTTGCCTCTCTTTCCTAGGGTCTAGTGGGTCCTCTGTGGGTTGCTCTCAAATACCAGCTCCTCTGGGTCTTGTTAAAATACTTTATCAATGCCCATCTTTCTCGGCAGGGATGACCTTTAACTCAGCTTTGCTGTCACTACCTGACTTGGATAACCTCCAAAGGAAGGTTGCCATGGTGATCCTGCATTCAGCTCAACCAAATCTGGCTTCTGTCTCTTATTAAATGTTCCCTAAAAAGGAAATGACACAGGGACACGGAAGGTGAGGGTCGTTCACGTGTAGCTGCCCCGTTCCCTGCCCTCTCCCCCTCCTCCATCAGGCGTCTCGTCCTTCCCAGTCATGACTTGGTTCTCTAGTGGTCCCTCTGCCTTCTTTGACTAATCCCAGCTGCCGCGGTAAGTGCTTAAGTCTTAGGGCTCCAGCGGGTGGGGGAGGGTGATGGCAAATGTCAATCTGCTTTTCAAAAGACATTTTTTGCAGCTCAAATCTAACACCACTGGCAAATGTCAGACATGGATTATAATGAGGCCATGTTAGAGACACTAATTGGACGGTTATTCTTTTTTTTTTTTTTGATGGTGTTTTTTCCCCCTTTTCTCTAGGACACTGCTTTCACAGTGGCTCTCATTAAATCCGAGGAGGTAATCTCCTTTAAACTATGAGCTCCATGCCCCTCGTTCTGGGAGAGACAATTGCTGCTGGGGGCTTTCAGGAGATTGTTTTGTATTCACCCGGTGGTTGAAGGAAGAGGGGAGAAGGCGAGAAACATGTGACATTCACAGGGTCTGCAGGAGGATAGATCAGGTGCTCAGTTTTGGGGAACAGTCAGTCTGGTGAAAGGACTGAGTGGGCATGAGGGAAAATAAATGGGGCTCTGGGGAAGAGCAGTGCTGCCCTCGGTCCCTGACCGCCCTGCCCACCCCCCAGCTCTGCCCCTGCCTTTAGAAGCAGGGGCCCGACATCTGCTGGGAGAGGAGGCAGGCCTGACTCACAGCACACAGAGAAGAGACGTGGGATGCTGGGCATGCGGAGGAGATGGCTCCTCTGTCTCCTTCTGGAAGATCGTTCCCACTGTGTTGTCTTGCTACAGCTGCCATAGCAAAATTACCAGAGTGGGGGGCTTAAACAACAGAAATAGAGGCTGGAAGTCTGAGCTCAAGATGTTGGCCAAGTTGCTTTCTCCTGAGGCCTTTCTCCTTGGCTTGGAATGGCCGTCTTCTCCCTGTTGTCTTCATTCTGTCTTCCCTCTGTGTCCTAATCTCCTCGTCTTATAAGGACACCAGGCCTATGGGATTCGGGCCCACCCCAATGAATTCATTTTCATTTAATTATCTTTTTTAAGGCTTTGTCTCCAAACACAGTTATATCTGAGGTTCTGGGGCTCTGGACTTCAACATGTGAATCTTGATGGTTCCTCGTTCAGCCCATTATACCCACCTATTCCTGACCAGCCCTCTTTTCCAGGTCACTCTTCCCCCACACTGTATTTGTGGTTGGGAGGGAGCAGCCAGAATTCTGTTTTGGAAGCGTATCTCAGAAGCAAGCAAATCAGGACAGTGTCTGGAACTTCATTTTTAGTAGATGTCTGTTGCTGTTTTATGATAAAGTGCCAATAAAATTTGGGGTTTAAGTAATATAATAATCTGCTGTTGAAAACATAATAAAATATAAAGTTTCAATAAAATAATCAAAGTTGTACATTAGGTTGCTGGTAACATCCTGTCACACTCCTCTGTTCTTCTATTTTGTAGCCTTCAGCAGAGCCCTAATCAATATATTGCCTATGTGCTTGAGTGCTAAGTCGCTTCAGTTGTGTCCAACTCTTTGTGACACCATGGACTGTAGCCCACCAGGCTCCTCTGTCCATGGGATTCTCCAGGCAAGAGTACTGGACTGGCTTTCCATGTCTCCTGCAAGGGATCTTCCTGACCCAGGAATTGAACCCTTGTCTCTTATGCCTCCTGCATTGGCAGGCATGATCTTTACCACTAGTGCCGCCTGGGAAGCCTATTGCATTGCCTGTAGGATGATTATGTTGTTGTTTGTCAATGCCTGGTGACAGATACTCCATCCGGGCAAGAGCCACCACTCTCTTCACTCAGTACCCTGACCATCTCCCACAGGGCCTGACACATAATGTGTCACACATTGTGTACTTAAAAATAAATTGTGAGGGTCTTCCCTGGCTCAGTGGTGAACAACCCACATGCCAGTGCAGAAGACACAGGTTCTATCCCTGATCTGAGAAGACCCCACGTGTCGCAGAGCAACTGAGCCCGTGGGCCACAGCAAGAGACGTCGCCGTGGGGAGAAACCCCAGCACCGCAGCTAGAGAGTAGCCCCCGCTCACTGTGGCTAGCGAAAAGCCTGTGCTGCAGTGAAGACCCAGCAGAGCCAAAAGTAAACATAAATAAATTAAAAAGTTATAAAAATAATGAGTTCTGAGTCAATGAATTCATATGCATTCTTATGTCTCCCTCTATCAAGAAAACAAATGTCCACAGCATCAGATGCTTTTCAGGCAAGGCAGTGTCCACCTTCCACACACATCCAGAAAATCCACCCAAGCTGCTGAATGGGGGACCCTCCTTTAGAGAAGGGTCCCCCTCCTCCCGCAGTCTGCCTTGGCCCCAGACTTAAACACTGACTCCCTCCTTTATCTTCTAATGGACTAACCCAAACACTGACCTGTTTATAAACTTCACTGAGACTTGAAGGAATTACATGGAAGAAAATAGAACCTTAAAATCAGCTCTGGGGTTTCACTTCCTGCAAAGGGCATCACCCCCGGATCTCACGGGACTCCTGCCTCTGTCCCCACTGCCCTCCCCACAGTGACCTTTTCGCTGGGTCCCATGCCCGCCCAAATTATGAGATGTTTCCTTCCACACCTAAGTCAGTCTGGTGTTCCCACCCCACTATTTATAATAGCCAGGACATGGAAGCAACCTAAATGTTCCATGACAGAGGAATGGGTAAAGAAGATGTGGTACAGATATACAATGGAATATTATTCAGCCATAAAAAGGAATGAAACTGTGCCATTTGCAGAGACATGGATGGACCTAGAGACTGTCATACAGAGGGAAGTAAGTCAGAAAGAGAAAAGCAAGTACTGTATAATATTGCTTACATGTGGAATCTGGAGAAATAGTACAGATGAACTTATTTGCAAAGCAGAAATAGAGCCACAGATGTAGAGAACAAGCATGTGGACACCAAGGGGGGAAGGGAGTATGGGATGAATCGGGAGATACACAGTATCTACTACGTATAAAGCAAATAACTAGAGAACCGACTGTACAGCACAGGTACCTCAGCGCTCCGTGGTGGCCTAAATGGGACAGAAATCCAAAAATCAGTGAATATATGTGTACATGTGACTGATTCACTTTGCTGTACACCAAGAAACGAAAACTTTATAAAGCAAACTGGACCCCAGTAGGGGTTCCCTGGTGGCTCAGAGACAAAGAATCAGCCTGAGGGGCAGGAGACACAGGAGACGTGGGTTTGATCTCTGGGTCAGGAAGATCCCCAGAAGGAGGGCATGGTAAGCCACTCCAGTATTCTTACCTCGGAAATCCCGTGGATGAAGGAGCCTGGCGGGCTACAGTCTAAAGGATCCCAAAGAGTCACACACGACTCAGCATGGCATGGCACAGCACACACTCCAATAAAAATTAATTAAAAAGAAAAGAAATTAGCTAGCATCAAAATCATCTTTGGAGAGATATCCCTGACTGCTGCAGAGATTGTCTTCTAAATTATCAAAACTGGAGGTTTACAATCCAATCGGAGAAATTGCTTCCAGATTTGTTCACCTGGATACTAACATGGGACTTGTGTCTATACCCTGTAAAAGAGGCACCAGAATGGTCTTTCCCAGAACCAGGGGGAGACTGTCCCAAGGGAAAATCACAGCTTCTTCCCCAAAGCCACCAGAAATAAGTGCTTCAGGCTCTGACTTCTGGCCATCTGAGCCTCAGAAATATTGGGACTCAGGGTCAGATACCCTTGTTCTGCAGACCTCCTTACCTATAAACTGGGGCCAAGGTGACACTCTCAGACATTAGGGCTCAGTTAGTTGGCCTGGAAAGGTCAGTTTATAGCAAAGGCTGTAAGATTGCCTGGTGGGGAGTGACTGGCACATAAGTGATGTGGTCTCGGCTCCCTGATGCTAACTGGGCCACTCAGAATATGTCCTCCATGCAGAGTGAGGACTGCTAAGGCTGAGTGGAGGGGGGAGGAAGAGAGGGTACTGTAATCAGCCCTTCTCTCCACAAACACACTACAAAATCAGGGCCCCCTGGGTCAGTTTGCAAAGACAGGGCTTCCCTGGGGACGGGTCAGCAGAGGCCTAAGCCTCACTCCTGGGAGGAGGGGAGTTTGGAGGATCCACCCCGCCACTCCAAGATCTGCCTGTCCAGGGAGAAGGGTAAGGTGATGGGCTGGGGTGAAGCTGGAGGTCGTGATAATGGAATAAGCTGACTTCCCGGGTCATCAGCTCTTGCCATGTGCCAGACACCATGCTAAGGATTCCAGACAAATGTCCTCATTCCATTCTCCTGGGCATCTGTGAGTTTAAGCTGGCTTAAACCTCAACACCACCCTAATGGTAGAAAGTGAAGAAAGGAACTAAACAGCCTCTTGATAAAGGTAAAAGAGGAGGGTGAAAAAGCTGTCTTAAAACTCAACACCCCAAAAACCAAGATCATGGCATCCAGTCCCATCACTTCATGGCAAATAGATGAGGGAACAATGGAAACAGTGACAGACTTTATTTTCTTGGGCTCCAAAATCACTGCAGATGGTGACTGTAGCCATGAAATTATAAGATGATTGCTCCTTGGAAGAAAAGCTATGACAAACCCGGACAGAGTATTAAAAAGCAGAGATGTTACTTTGCTGACAATGGTCCATATAATCAAAGCTATGCTTTTTCCAATAGTAGGTATGATTGTGTGAGCTGTACCATAAATAAGGTTGAAGGCCAAAGAATTGATGCTTTCAAACAGTGGTGTTTCAAACAGTTGCAGAGGACTCTTGAGAGTTCCTTGGACTGCAAGGAGATCCAACCAGTCAATCCTAAAGGAAGTCAACCCTGAATATTCACTGGAAGGACTGATGCTGAAGCTCCAGTACTTTGGCCCCCCTGATGTGAAGAGCTGACTCCTTGGAAAAGAACCTGATGCTGGGAAAGATTGAGGGAGGAGGAGAAGGGGAAGACAGAGGAGGAGACAGTTGGATGGCATCATTGACTCAATGGACGTAAGTTTGAGCAAGCTCCAGAAGATGTGAAGGACAGGGAAGCCTGGTGTGCTGCAGTCCATGGGGTCACAAAGAGTCGGACACAACTGAGTGACTGAACTAAACTGAACTGAACTGTAAGTTTACAGACAGATAAAGGGGAGCTTCTATGAGACCTGATCACACTGCTAGGTTGAGTCATGGCAAGAATTTTGAACCTAAGTCTCCTGACTCCAGAGCTCACCATCTCAAGGATTCTGGCCACAGAATCACCCCTGTCTCCCCCGGCAGGAAGAGCAGCCCTGTTTGGGTTTGGAAGATTCATATCTGTGAGGGGAAGGCTAAAGGAGGAAAGGCTTATTGCAGTAGCAGCCACAAGCCCCACTCCCTGAATTGCTGGAAGGACCCCAGGAACCTTGGGATGCCTGTCCTGATCATGTGGTATGTGTTGTGTTGGTGGAAGGAAGGCGTCAGCTACAAGGAGATCCAAGTGCCATACGAGCTCACCACACAAACACCCAGGAGTTCTGGGGAGGGCCAGCCCATCTGCATGGGGGGATGTTCTTTCCTAAAATACCCTGCTGTCCTTTCCAGCTCACACCCTATCTTCCAGAGAGGGGGTCCTGGTTTGTCCCCACCATGACCACAGGCTGCCTTGTCTCCAACCCTCTCTTATATCACCTTCTAAAAAGGGAGGCAGTGAATTAGTTGAACTGAGGTGGGTGAACTTGGAGTCTGTCATACAGAGTGAAGTCAGAAAGAGAAAAATAAATACTGTATATAAATGCATATGGGCTTTCCAGGAGGTACTAAGGGTAAAGAACCTACCTGCCAATGCAGGAGACATAAGAGGTGTGGTTTCAACCCTTGGGTTGGGAAGATCCCCTGGAGGAGGAAATGACAACCCACTCCAGTATCCTTGCCTGGAGAATCCCATGGATAGAGGAACCTGGCAGGCTACAGTCCATGGGATCACAAAGAGTCGGACACAACTGAGAGACTTAGTGTGAGTGGGTACATTAATGCATATATACTGAATCTAGAAAAATTGCATTGATGAACCTATTTGCAGGAAAGGAATAGAGATGCAGACACAGAGAATGGACTTGTGGACATAGCGGGGGAAGGAGAGAGTGGGACAAATTGAAAAAATAGCATTGACATATACACACTGCCACGTGTGAAATAGACAGCCGGTGGGAAGCTGCTGAATAACACAGGGAGGGTAACCTGTTCTGTGCGATAACCCAGATGGGTGGGATGGGGGAGGAGGGAGGCTTAAGAGAGAGGTGTGTGTGTGTGTATATATATATGACTGATTCGTGTAGTCGTGTGGCAGAAACCAACTCAACATTGGAAAGCAGTTATCCTCCAATTAAAAAATTAAAGAAAAATAAAAAGGGTGGCAAACAGAACACACGAGGGCTGCTGCTGTGAGGTCACCTGGAAGGTGGTGTCATATTTTTAAAAGCATTGACTGTTCTTGTCTCTTGATAATTCCTGTCTTTGCCTCTCTACTCCACTGTGATTATCTGGCAGTCACAGCGGCAACAAGTTATGTCAAACTGAACAAACCTAGCGGCGTCCACAATTGACTGAGCTTCAGGGAAGGTGAGTGAGTGTGTTTATGGAGACATCAAGGGTAGAACCTGGAAGCAGGGTGACCACCCGCAGCCCTCCTAGCCCCATCCCAAGGCCCAGAAGAGCAGAGTCGTTCCTGGACCCTCCACAGGCAGAGGTGCAGTGGAGAGCTGACCTGAGCGCGTGGAGGAGAGAAATGAAGGCGGTGCTGGCAGATACCCAAGTTGGCAGTTGACATCAAGGACCAGCTGGCACCCCTGCCCCCAAGTTGTGCACCGGGTAAGTCCCTAGGATTTAGGCACAGTCACAGGGAAGTGGATTGACTGAGTTAGAGTTTCTCCCAGCCTCGTGGAGTGATAGCTCAGAATAGAAATAAACGAGTTACAGAAAGATGAGGCAAGTTTTATTACCTGTGCACCCAGTGGAAGACGGCGATTCGTGTCAGCAACATGTGTTTCAAGATTGAAAGGCCCTTTCTTCAGGTGGCAGAACTCCGGCCTTATTTACAGATTCAGTGATGTAGAAGGAGGGAGGGTGGTCCTGAACAGGAGAGTAGGGCACACGGGCTTGTATGCGCAGGAGCATACTAGGGCTGAGGAGGAGACGCATGGTGGGGGGTGCAGTGGCAGGGGTCCAGTGACTCAGCATGGCATCAGTTTTCCAGGACCTGGGCCCAGGAGGGCATTTTCTTTTAGAAGCAGGAGATGGCCCTGAGCCTGGGCAGCCAGACTCTCTCCCTGGGACCAAGCTCCAGCTCAGCTCAGCTCAGCATGTCCTCACACCACTTGTAAACCTCTATAACCGTGCCCATGGAACTCGCGAACACTGGCACTTGCTGGGCCAGCCACAGACAAATAGATTCTCTAAGAAGAACTCTGGTGGGTGTGCTCTGTGACAGGGAACCTGAAATAAATTGTGCTAAGCCTCATGCTGGGTGTCGAAATGAAGACAGAAGAGAAGGGACCACCAAAATAATAATTAATAATAATAATAATAATAAATAAATAAATGAAAGAAAGAAAAAAGAAGAAAGAAAGAAAGAAAGAAAAGAAACTCTATGATTTTCCATCAAATGAAATCCCTCATCTACCTTTTCAAGAAATCTATATTTAATTTTTAGGATAATTGTTTTTAGAATGGGTGCTAAGAATATAAAACCATTTTCTTTATACCTTTCATCCCCATCTTGAAATCTCCAGAAGATATTTAATACAAAATAAACAGATGCAATGACCTCCTCCAAACCAAGTAACATCCAAGGCAGGTGCCCTGGACCTCCTGCAGAAGAAAGGCTGCTTCTGACCAAAGGGTTCTATTAACACTGTCTCCCAGAAATGATTCAGGCTTGGGCTCCCTTGAATTCCACCTTCTGTGATCACCTAAGTGGTATAGTTAGCTTAATGGGTGCAATTATAAAAATGGCTCTTGTTAACACTAAGTCTGGTAGCTTTCCACAAGAGCTTTGCTTCTTAGCAAGGAACCTATGTCCATGACTCTGGGTCTACCAGGATCCTTTCAGTTAGGAGATGGAAAATGGGTCTAAAACTTTAGATTTCCAATGGTGATGTTTGGAAATTTCTTAGAATCTTCAGAGTTTGTCCTTTGGAGGAGAAGAAAGCTAAGAGCCATCTATTTCCTCTTAAGATGAAGGGTTTCCATTTGTCAATTTCATTTGAGGGAGGTAAGGTCTATGTTACCAAAATAGATGTGAAAACTACTTGACTAAGACAGGCAAGAATGGACCACAAATCACAGAGTCTTCCCTTCAAAGAGAAAGATGGGCTGTGTGGGGTTTCTGGTGAAGCCTTGATCAGGGGGTCTTGATCTGAATTAATACAGTATTGAGGAAACCAGTCCCATCCAGGTGGGAATGGTGCCATGGAGATTTTGTGCAGGCCTTTTCCCTGCCCTGCTTTGACTGAAGGTCATGATTAGAGACTGCTTGCTTTTCTTGTCATTCCTAGTTTGAGTTAACTAGTTCTTTAAATTAAGTAGAACAACTCACTGGTTCAAAATTGGGAAAGGAGTACAAGGCTGTATATTGTCACCCTGCTTATTTAACTTACATGCAGTGTACATCATGTGAAATGCTGGGCTGGAAGAAGCACAAGCTGGAATCAAGACTGCCAGGAGAAATATCAACAACCTCAGATATGCAGATGACACTACCCTAATGGCAGAAAGTGAAGAGGAACTAGAGAGACTCTTGAGGGTGAAAGAGGAGTGAAAAAGCTGGCTTGGAACTCAACATCCAAAAAACTAAGATCATGGCATCCAGTCCCATCACTTCAAGGCAAATAGATGGGGAAAAAGTGGAAGCAGTGACAGATTTTCTTTTCTTGGGCTCCAAAATCACTGTGGGTGGTGACTGCAGCCATGAAATGAAAAGATGCTTGCTCCTTGGAAGGAAAGCTATGACAAACCTACACTTTGTATTAAAAAGCAGAGACATCACTTTGCTGACAAAGATCTGTATAGTCAAGACAATGATTTTTCCAGTAGTCATGTATGGACGTGAGAGTTGGACTATAAAGCAGGCAGGGTGGTAAAAAATTGATGCTTTTGAACTGTGGAGCTGGAGAAGACTCTTGAGAGTCCCTTGGACTGCAAGAAGATCAAGCCAGTCAATCCTAAAGGAAATCAACCCTGAATATTCACTGGAAGGACTGATGCTGAAGCTCCAGTACTTTGGTCACCTGATGCAAAGAGCCAACTCACTGGCAAAGACCCTGTGCTGGGAAAGATTGAGGGCAAGAGGAGAAGGGGCAACCAAGGATGGGAAGGTTGGATGGCTTCACTGACTCAGTGGACAAGAGTTTGAGCAAACTCTGGGAGACACTGAAGCACAGGAAAGCCTTGTATTCTGCAGTCCATGGGGTTGCAAAGAGTTGGACATGACTGAGAGACTGAACAACAGCAATGGGGTGAAGCTGTCCCATGGAGAGACACATCAGCTTGGGTGGGTGCCCACAGGGGTAGCTGCACCACATTTTCCTGTTCAATCTCAGCATGGCATTTGGGGCAGAAACACTGGGGTCCTTGGTCTGCCAGTCACTGTCTCTTTGACAACTCTTTAAACTTTAGCCTCTTCATCTGAAAAGTGTGGAGGACAGAGCCTATCTTATGATATTATTGTAAGAATGGAATCGTATATTTCACATGTAATGCATAGCATGATGCCTGGCATAGAACAGAATCTCAGCGTGCATTAGTCCCGTGGATGGCTAGTTTATTGATTGAATGGGGCTGGGGCTGCACATGAGCCTTTGGAGACATTCCCAAGGAGCGTGTGGCATGGAAGCCCGGTGTGGTCATCCAAGGATGAGCTTCAAGTTCTCTCCTGGTGCATTCAGAAAGGGCACAATCTCATACTCACTGGGTATGCTAATGATGAGTAGTTGTTGGAGATTTCCTGGAAAAGCATGAACAATATGGCTCCATGAGGCAGCTTTTGAAAGAGCATCTTCTTGAATTCTCCCTCCCAACTTGGCCTTGGATAGTTAAACTAGAATCATCTGTGTCCAGTGCTATGAACTTCATGAAATTCAGCCTATGTCAGAAGCCAAAATGCTTAGTGGATTTCCTGAGGGGAAATGGTACAAAATAACAGAGAATGGCCTGAAAGAAGGAAAAAGAAAGGCATTTTGTTCCTTCCAAGAGGGTGTTGAACACTCAGTCCAAACACCCCCATAACTAATTCATTACTTTACACCAGGCAGACATCTTTTAAATTAGGGGGAATACAAATGAGTCTTGTTTTGTGCCATTAATTTCAATGGTTTTACACAATATTTGAATCACTGGCATTTCCGCCTCCTTTGGAGGCAGACCAAATCAGGCTGAATCTACTTGCATTAAAAGCCATTCGCGGGACCCAGCCAGCTCCATCTTACAGATGGAGTACCATATGTTTTGGCTCACCCCCACCCCACCCCCATATGGAGCAGTAATATGCAATCCAAGAATAGAATGAACTATTTGTCTATGTCTGCATTTCAGGTTCACCTCTAACCTACAACTGCTTTCTATTCTGGACCGAGGTAGGCAAGTTCATCTGGAGAAGATTCAGAAAGGTGCTAAGAGTCCAAAGAGTTGATTTTTGTTTTCTTTGGTCCTTTCTAGACTGAAGAGCTCAAATGCAATCAGCTCCAAGATCTTAGTGCATCCATAATATGGCACTTGGAAGTATTCCATTTTTACTTTTCCAGGAATAAGTTAGGCCTTTTAACTTAAAAGCATAACATTGACTTTCTGTTAAGGTCAGGAAGCTCTAGAAATAATGAATTTAGTGGTTCTGGCCCATTCAAAAGTATTAGATCTTATTTTGATGCTTCTTACGGAGGGTGTGAGTAGTCCCAGAATGGAAAAGCAGAAGTACTGTGGCTTAGAAGAGACTGGTAAGTATGACATCTGAGTCACATCTACAACTAGAGTAAAGCCTTGAGTGTTTGGAGGGATTGATGGGAAGAGTGGACCACAGGTATGTAAGAGAGAAATGCTCGTTTTCCCATTTATTCAGGGTGAGGTGATTGAAAGAACATGGAACAGAGGTCTCGTCATTTCTCTACTTTTGACCTTGAATAAGTAATAGGACAATGTTCCTCACCTGTACAACCAGGGAATCAGGTAGAACTGGCCAATCAATTTCAACTTTGGTGTCATCTTACACTGATGGGTACTGATTGAGGCTGGGTTTTGTGGATGCGGTCACGTGGTGAGATAAATTAATCGTTTGCCATGAGCCTGGGACCTAAGGCTGAGTGTGTTTAACTTACTTGATCCAGTTTCAAATGTCTCCAAGGTCCCTTCCGGCAATAACACTTGGTAACTATGATTCGGTTTGTTCAACAATTGACCTTCAGAAGCCTGGGCATCATTGGGAAACCTCCCAGTCAAAGAAAAAGGACACTTCAGTTTCCAAATCATTCTCTAACCCCAGGAGAGCTTCTGTACAAACTCTATTTCCATTGGCCCATTGCTATGAGGTTTAACTTCCTGGCTAGGGAACGGTTCTAACAACAAACCGTTTGATGTCATGGTAACACAGATGCAGCTAATCTGGAATTCTGATTTTAATGAGATTGTAAACCAGAAGCAAGAGGCAGATAATGGAATTTCATCTTGTTTCAGATTGCTAAAATATGGCCCACATCTTCTTACAGTTCTTCAACTTTCAATCAGCTGTAATCATGGCTCTCGAGTTACCATATGTCTATTTTCTGGTTCCTTGGAGACAGAGATCTAAGTACAAACTTAGGTCTCTGACATTATCTGACCCTGTAGCATGGGCTTTCAAGTAAGCTGCCTGAACCATTACCTGTAACAGCACATTGAATTTCTTTCTTTTAGCTGAGATGCCAGAAGCCAAGAACAAAACAAAAGCAGATACGCACCTTCATATTCCAAAGCTAGGATCTAGACATCTAAACAGGGTTTACAAAGACAGTGACCTGAAAACCAGTGTCTTGACCCTTCATCCATCACCCATCTCACAGGTATAAAGTAATTGAAACTGAAAATTGGAAAGAGAAGGTATTTGTGGGGAGAATTGTTGGTATGTGATGCAACCCACTCTGTACCCCAATCCACACTGTAGGGGAGCAAGGCCATCTGGAGCACCACCTGGAAAGCTATTATTCCCTGAAATTGGGGAACATAGTTGACTGTGACCTGATATATATCTGAGTTAGAAATAAAGGCACCAGGTTGGGAGAACCAGGGATGCTGGGTGATGGCATGGTATATTTCTCAGGAGTCAAAAAAGATTTATCTAGAGATTCCCTGAGAGGGACTTTGACAAGAGATACAATTGGAAGGGTGATGGACCAGATACCTGAGCATCTTTGAGTGCTTGCCTTTTGCCATTGTACACCTAAATGGTGTTTGAAAACCCTCGTGTGTGCGCATGGCTTTGTGTTAGTCAGGAGAGACTAGACTTGTGTTTTGAAACAGCCTCCAGTGGCTTCACACAATAAAGGTTGATTTCGCACATAACACAAGCAGTGAAGTTTGCTATGGAACGCTATTCCACGCTCAGCGAACCAGGCTGATGGAGGGTGCCTCATCCTGGAGATGTTTCATCTGGATCCTGTGGCCTGTTTGTGCACCTCATAGGGAAATAGACAGCCAGATGGTTGCATGCTGGCTCTTGTGTTTCATTCCAGAAGTACCATGCCATGTCTGCCTATAGTCAGCTGGTCAGATCTAGTTACAGTTACTGCTGAATGCAAGTGGGTTGGAAAGCATGGATGGCAGACGGAGGGCTCACTGACCATTGGGATGACCAATGGAATGCTTACTGCTGCCTTTGCCACAGGCTTCTGTAGTTTTTTTCAAACTTTAAACTTTTTATTTTGTATTGGGGTATAACCAATTGACTGACAATGTTGTGATAGTTTCAGGTGAACAGTGAAGGGACTCAGCCACACATGTACATGGATCCACTCTCCCCCAAACTCCCCTCCTATCCAGGCTGCCACATAACATTGAGCAGAGTTCCCTGTGCCACAGGCTTTTGACTTGTGAGCATCAGTGTACAGAGATCTGACTGACCTCTAACGTCAGTATCTTTATGTGTTTCTCTCTCGAGTTGGTCATACTCCAGAAGAAGTCTCTTCTACCCTCTTCCCTGGGGAGTGAGGCATAGTAGCCCATCTCTGGAAGGAAGCTGGAACAGTGGGCGGGGAGTCTCAGTACTGAGTGTGCACAGGCTCACTCAGTCCCTCTGTCCGATGCCTGTTCTTTGGTTTCATCTGCTTTAAGTTTAGGTGTGCATGGAGCCATCATCCAGTTTCTTAGAGGGGAGCGGGAATTAGAGGCTCTAATTGTTTCTTTAGGGTCTTTTAACCAACTTTCCTGTTTTTAGCCTCATCTCCATCTTTGCAACCCCATGCACTGTAGCCCATCAGGCTTATCTGTCCATGGAATTCTCCAGGCAAGAATACTAGAGTGCATAGTCATTCCTTTCTGCAGGGCACCTTCCCAGCCCAGGGATCAAACCTGGGTCTCCTGCAAAGCAGGCTGATTCTTTACTATCTGAGCCACTCAGGAGGCCCAATCACTGCTTTATGGTCTTTTAACCAATTTTCCTGTTTTTAGCCTCATCTTCATACCCCGGTTTATAGGCACCTGGAGCCACCTTTCCTGCTGCCAGCCTACAGCTTAGCCAAGTCAGTTCCCATTCACCCATCTGCTTCTCATCTTTCCAATTTCTCTTTTTCTCTCCCATTCTGTGGGTGCCAGCGAATTTGTATCCCTTTTAAAATATTTTAATATTGAAGCAGGTAGAGGTGCATGGATGCTTTAAATCCATGCACCTCTTGGTGCAGACTTATTCTCATAGTTTTTAAAAAGCGCCATTTCCAATTGGACACCCACACCTGGACTGTGCATGCATCTTACTTCAAATTGTTTTTTTGGAACTTGGGACAGCTCTGTCCGACTATCATTCAGGAAGCAGAAAGGGCATTTTTACTCTTTCTCCTCTTTAGCTAGTGTGATAAGCAGATTTTTTAGCTTTCTGTGATATTTTCTGTAGATGGCAGAACATGGTTAATTTAAGGAAGCTTGGTGGAGTAGGGTCAATGTAGTCGGACAGGGGCTTTTCCTTTCTCATTATCCAGATCACAAATTCATCCACCCAATATGCCCTCAAGACCTAAAACATATCTTGTGCTATAACTGGTACTATAAACCTTCAGGGTGTGAAAGAGAAGCACAGTGTGGCTTTTTAAAAGTGCTTTCATTTTATTTCTTAAATTTATTTTGATTGGAGGATAATTACCTTACAATATTGTGTTGAATTCTGCCATATATCAGCATGAATCAGCCATAGGTATATGCATGTCCCCTCGCTCTTGAATCTCCCTCCCACCGCCCACCACAGTGTGGCTTTATTACAAACTTTTTCAACATAGAAGAGGCAGAGTGACTCTTAAGGTTTTAAGATTTTATTTAATGGTTTATTTAAAGTTTGATGAAAGCCCACTTTGTTCTCTTTATAGGGAGTCATAAAAGAGTTGATTTTCAGAACACATTGTAATTTAGCCAGTTCTTTTTTTCCTCTTGGAGGATATGGCAGGATGATTGGGGAGGGGCTGGTGTATGTGAGACACAGAGACACAATGTTGAAGTCACAGCCTGGACTGGGCTCTCATGGGCTTTACTTTGTCTCCAGCAGAACTGAACCATTGCATGTGCTTTCCAAAGGGAAGACAAACAAGTGCTTTTCGCTTGGAAATCAGCTTCTGAACTCTGGTACAGTGTCTGGAAGATTATGGGTGGTGGTGGTTTAGTCACTGAGTTGTATCTGACCTTTGCGACCCCATGGACGGTAGCCCATCAGGCTCCTCTGTCCATGGGATTCTCCAGGCAAGAATGCTGGAGTGGGTTGCCATTTCCTTCTCCAGGGGAGCTTCTCGACCCAAGGATCCAACCCACATCTCCTGCATTGCAGATGTATTCTTTACCACTGAGCCGCCAGGGAAGTCCTTGGAAGATTGTTAGGACTCAGTTAATTGACGCTGCTTTTAACCCAGCTCTGGGTACAGGTAAGTCATCTGGGGTCTAGCCCTTATAAACAGATTTACGCATGAATGTTTGACATCTTCCTGTTCCCTGGTGTACAGCTAAGGCCCTTCTGAGTTGAGCTCTGATGGGAGTCACCTGATGTAACGCATAGGAACCAGGGGCTGGAACTGTGGGACTGAAACAATGTCCTCCACGCCATCTAGGCTGGCTTTCTGCCTCTAGCACATGCAGGAGTAAAAGTCTGGTTGGAATCTAACCTGTGTTTAATGTTTCCCTGGGAAGCTTCACTGTAAGTCCATAATGGAAATCACTGTTCTTGAGCCCCTCTCGGGCTTGGCAAGGGCGATGCGTAAGTCATGAGCAGGCAGTGCCTGCTTTCCTTTGTGTCCCTGTTCTAGAAGAAGGTTAGATCCCCCTCAGTGTGTGTGTTCTTTCTAGATAGGCTGAGTTTAGATTCACCATCTGGTATAGGTAGGATGTGTTCTTTCTAGATAGGTTGAGTTCAGATTCACCATCGGGTATAGGCAGGATGTATTCTTTCTAGATAGGCTGAGTTCAGATTTACCATCGGGTATAGGCAGGATGTGTTCTTTCTAGACAGGCTGAGTTCAGATTCACCATCAGGTGTAGGCAGGATGTGTTCTTTCTAGATAGGCTGAGTTCAGATTCACCATCTGGTATAGGCAGGAATGGAGTTGGTGTCTTGATTTTACCTTGCTTCTTCCAGCATCTTTTCATCAGTCTTGTTGATTTTCCTGTCAATTTATAATAAATTCCTCATATATGAATGAATTCTGTCTCTGAAAGTGTGTTCTTAAGTCCAGCAAAGTTAGCTTAGGTACCCAACTAACACCATCGTCTATATAGGACTATACTGTAATAGGTTTATAATACTTTCACACAAATAATACATAAACAAACAAAAAATAAAGAAAATATTTTTAATCTTACAGTTGCTGTTGTTCTGTCTCTAGGTCATGTCCAACTCTTTGCAACCCTCTGGACTGCAGCCCACCTGGCTTCCCTGTCCTCCACTCTCTCCTGGAGTGTTCTCAAATTCATGTCCATTGAGTCAATGATGCTATCTAACCACTCTATCTTCAGCTGCCTGCTTCTCCTTTCGCCATCAACCTTTTCCAGCATCAGGGTCTTTTCCAATGAGTTGGCTCTTCACATCAGGTGGCCAAAATATTGGAGCTTCAGCTTCAGCATCAGTCCTTCCAATGAATATTAAGGGTTGATTTCATTTAGGATTGACTGGTTGGATCTCCTTGCGGTACAAGGGACTCTCAGAGTCTTCTCCAGCACCACAGTTTGAAAACATCAATTCTTTGGTGCTCAGCCTTCTTTATGGTCCAACTCTCCAATCCATACATGACTACTGGAAAAACCATAGCTTTGACTATATGAACGTTTGTGGGCAAAGTGATGTCTTTTCTTTTTAACATGCTGTCTAGGTTTGTCATAGCTTTCCTTCCAAGGAGCAAGTGTCTTTTAATTTTATGGCTGAAATCATCGTCCATGGTGACTTTGGAGCCTAAGAAAATAAAAATCTGTCATTGCTTCCCCCTTTTCCCCTTCTATTTGCTATGAAGTGATGAGATTGGATGCTGTGATCTTAGTTTTTTGAATGCTGAGTTTTAAGCCAGCTGTTTCACTCTTTTTCACCTTCATCAATAGGTTCTTTGGTTCTTCTTCCCCTTCGGCCTTTGGAGAGGTGTCGTCTGCATATCCGAAGTTGTGATTTCTCATGGCAAGTTAGTACGGCACCTTGGAAAGTACAGGAGTGCAGGACAACAGCTGGCACGCAGGGGCTGGCATTGAGTGAACAGGCAAGAAGTTGGTGATGCAGGCGGGAGGGGAGGCAGAGCTGAGGGGTCGTCAGCAACAGGAGACAGTGGGCAAGCTGTGATTTCACTCACACACACCTGACGTTGATGGAACACACATTTGCATCTTTGCAAGTTTGAGACTTAAAGGTTTGTACGTGGGGGACTTAAGGCGTTACCTTAAAGAGCTTTGAAAAGCCGCCACTTTGTAGAATGGGCTTCTCTTCTGTCCTCTACTCTCATCTCTAGATATGATTCTGGGGAGACACTCCTGTTAGTTTTTCTGCCTTCCTTTTTAACTGAGAAAGCAAATTGCGAAGCACCCCACTATTTGCCAAACTGCATTTATTCCTGCATTCATCTCTTCCTCTTGTAAGCAGGGTGGGGGCTTGGATTTAAGAGTGCATGTACTTCATGTCCATGGGCAGGGTAAGAATAATGCCTTTGTTTAGGATGGGAAATTGGAGATAAACTCATTTTAGTGGTATCCTGACTGATGACATCATTAGGTGCTGAGAACTTGCTCCTCGTCACCAAGAATGGTCCTTTTGTTTCTGCTGCTGAGTCGCTTCAGTCATGTCCGACTCTGTGCGACCCCATAGACAGCAGCCTACCAGGCTCCTCCGTCCATGGGATTTTCCAGGCAAGGGTACTGGAGTGGGTTGCCATTGCCTTCTCTGTTTTGTCTCTAGGGCAGAAGAAAAATCATAGGCTCCTGCTAGCCCAGCTGAGTAATTTATGGAGCTGCCACTTCTTTCCTCCTCAACTCCTCTTCTCTGTCTAGTTTGACTGCCATTAGAAGGTGGCAGAAGACTTCTATTATCTCTGAAAAAGATCAGGTGATAGCCGAGTTGCACCTGAATGGCCTATGTAGTTGAAAGCAATCTTAGGAAACTCTAGTATTTCCTCAAAGACTGTACTGGGGACTCAAGAGACTTTCAGAGGTCATCACAGATCTTCTGAAGAGGTGCCTTAGAAGGTGAAGTAGGGGCTTGTGGGGACTCCCCTATGTACTAGCTTGGAAGTTAACAACATCAAGTTGAAAGTGAGCAAACGTCAGACAACTAGGGATCAGTTGAAACTGAGGTGGAGTTCAGGATGGGGGGGCACATGTATACCTATGGCTGATTCATGTTGATATATGGTTAAAACCATCACAGAATTGTAAAGTAATTATCCTTCAATTAAAATAAATAAATTAATTCTTAAAAAAAAGAAACTGGTAGAGGAGATGTGGACATCCAGCATCAGGACCATCTGAGGCAGAATATCACTGGAGAGGGGGAGACAAACCTGCATGGAAATGCTATGAAATAAGACATCTAAACTGGCTCCTGAAGTAGGAGAAATTTATTCCTGGATAGTTTCTGAAGGTGTACTGCAAGAGGATAGTATTGGTTATGAAAGTTTGTGTCCTAAACATTATATGAGGCAGGAGAACATTGTAGAAAGAATGTGGGTCAGAAGTGAGGTCAACTCTCACTTGTTGGTTGTACGTTCTTGGACAAATTACCTAACAAGCCTGAGCTCCACTTCTTCATGTGGAAAATGTGGAAATGTAGAAGAGCTGTCTCTATCTTTCTATCAGTGTCTATCACACTAACATAGTACTTGGAAAAATGTGGACACTTGGTGTGTTTGTTGTGGGAAACTAACATTCATCCCTATTTCCTTATAAAGTCTCTGCTGTATTTGTGGGCTCGGATTCTGAGAACTACATTTCCCAGCATCCCTCATGAGCAGGATTCTGATTTAGACTCAGAATGGGAGGCATTCAACGTGATTTAGAAGCAGAAAACAGAAAGCAGAAGTCATTATTACACCTGCAAATTTTTGGACAATCACATGAACTTCAGAAGACAGTAGATATGAGCTTTTGCCAGGGTCTTCTCAGACTACCCCCTAAAGATGATGTACTTCCTGGCAAGGAGCAGCATAGATCACCCGTGGCCATTTTAGGGGTCTCTGTACTTTCTTATTTCCTGAAAGTTAGTTTTGGTTTTCCCTGACTTTATCATCTCTGTTTATCCAATAATATTGCAAACCTCTAACTCCCTGCATTAAACCTCTTCCTGCTCAAAATACCTAGAGAGGTTTCTGTTTTCCTGGCTGAATCTTACAAACATATCTGAGTTTGAAAAATGCAGAAAGATTGGTCAGAAAGGATGATCTTATGTTTTCCTAATAAAAAGAGGAACATTTGAAAATCTAAAAGATGGACTCTTGCGAAATCTTGGCTCAGATTTAACCAGGACAGCTTGAGGAAGATTGGATGGGAAGTCATAGGCATCTGGGTAAGCAGTGAAATTTTAAATTATTTCTCTCTCGCTGCCACTGGACAGGGAATTCTTGACAGGAGAATGATCTCAAGCAGAATGAATTGAACAAAGAAAAATGTAATCTGAGTGGCAAAATAATCTTCCTCATACTGATGTACATGAGACTGTAGGTGGAGAAGGGGAGGTTGAAATAAAGAGATTTACTCCATAATAGACAGAGATGCATCCACGTAACCTGTGGTGGGAGGCAGAAACCTATAATTGCAATGAAATGATATCTCTTTAACGTTTTACTGGGCAAACCTCCTAGCCCTCAGAAGTGACATTAAACAAATGTCATCTGCACCCCGTTCAAATAGCCCTTTCAGAGTTGGCTAAACGATAAGAATTGTCTTTTTATTATCTGAAGAAAAGCATGGGTCTTTCCTCCCAGGCAGACCACAAGGCACTTCATGGAGAGGATCTCAGGCTGCAACTTGGTGTAACAGAAAGCCTATAATTTTGGTGCATTCAGCGGTGGACACGGGGTTGTCAGTCTTCTACTTGTCCAAATTCACTTCACCCTCTTCTTCCATGCAGCTTTTCGGTAAAGACAAAGGCTGATTTTTAATTGAGGTGTAGCTGATTTACAATGCTGTATTAATTATCGCTATACAGCAAAGTGATCCAGTTATACATTTTTAATATTCTTTTCCATTATGGTTTATCACAGGGTACTGAATATAGTTCTCTGTGCTCTACAGTAAGATCTTGTTGTTTATCCATTTTATATATAAAAGCTTGCATCTGCTAACCCCAGCCTCCCACTCCAGCACCCCCTCAACCACCTCCCTCTGGGCAACCACCAATCCGCTCTCTCTGTCCATGATTCTGTTTCTGTTTCACAGGTAGGTTCACTGGTGTCATAGTTTAGATTCCACATATAATTGAAACCATATGGTATCTGTCTCTTTCTGACTTACTTCGCTTAGTATGATAATCCCTAGTTGCCTCCGTGTTGCTGAAAGTGTCATTATTTCATTCCTTTTTATGGCTGAGTAATATTCTATTGTATATATGTACCACATCTTCTTTATCCACTCATCTGTCAATGGAAATTTTGGCTGTTTCCCTGTCTTGGTTGTTGCAGATAGTACTGTTACGAGCATAGCATTGCATGTATCTTTTTTGAATTATAGTTTTGTCTGGATTTATGCCGAGGCGTGGGATTAGTGGATCATATGGTGATTCTGTTTTTAGTGTTCTGAGCAATCTCCATACTGTTTTCCACAGCGGCTGCACCAACCTACATTTCCACCAACCGTGTAGGAGGGTTCCCTAAGACAAAACATTATTCTAAACTCTGAGTCTGTTATCTTATTTTCTACAAAAAAATCAGTTAAGATAAAGAAGCAAATATGGACCACTAACAGGAGTGTGTCTCTTCCATGATTTGTTCATGGTTCCCCACATCAGTCTGGGGTTGAGAGAACAATTTCAATATTTTGAATTGTCCGGGTGGCTCCTTCGATCTGAGCTTCCGTTTTCTTCTGAGGCTTGAGTGCAATTTGCTCCAATGCTCACATCTGATTGGTTGAAAGTCGAGTACCTAAGGGTGAAGTCCAGGAAATTCCCATCTTTACAAACCTAACCCACCCAATGCTTCCCTTGTGGCTCAGCTGGTAAAGGATCCACCTGCAATGTGGGAGACCTGGGTTTGACCCCTGGGTTGGGAAGATCCCCTGGAGAAGGGAAAGGCTACCCACTCCAGTGTTCTGGCCTAAAGATTTCCATGGACTATACAGTCCATGGGGTCGCAAAGAGTCAGACATGACTGAATGACTTTCACTTTAAGCCACAGAAGGGACATTTCTTTGGAGAGATTCAGAGATGAGCCAGGGCGCTCAGTCATTCTGGGGTCCACTCAGTGTACTGGGCCATATGGAAGAGGGTCATAATGAATGGATACAAACTAGGGAGAATGTGGCTAGTCAAGGTCACAAGGAGTGGGAAATGGAGATGCTGTAGCTAGAGACTGGCCATAGTGATGCCAGCGCCACCATATGTGAGGGGGCGCAGACTCAGAGCTCATCCCGGACATAGTCGGAGGAATTTGTGATTGCTGGCTTGGGCATCTTTCATGTATAATTTTGAATTGCCACGCCAGAATGCATTAAGTGTCTGGCTACTTCTCACTCCAACTTCTACCGTTGGGTAGATGTGATCAGATAATCTACTGCTTTGGAGGACACACATATATTAGGACAAGTAATGAACATGTTGATAATACTTGAACATGTTGATGATAATTTCTTAAGAAACTATTCAGGGTGTTTGTAAAGACTTAAGATTGTCCTTATTTATACATGGACGTATTCTGCCCATTACCTGGATAGAATTAAAAGTGTTAAGTAAATCAGGAGAGCAGATCCCCTACAGCAGGGACTGGGAGAAAGAAGAGATTAGGAGGAGGGCGCTGCAGTGCATGGCCACAGTGAGGAGGTCCAAGGGCACAGCTGACTGATGCTTGGGTAGAGCAGGGGGCGCAGCCAGGAACACACTGAGCAGTCCCCCCTTCCCCCTTCTTCACCCCCCCCCCAGCCCACTCCAGCTGCTATGGTTAGAGGGTCTTCTGCAAGGAAGAGAAGGGTGTCCTGCCCACCCCCTCCCCCAGCTCCGTGCAAGAGCTGCCACTACTTGCATCTTTAGCGCCTCCTTTCTATCCACTTGACTCCCACTGGTGAGCAGCAAAGGACTGCAATCCTCCCCCGGAAAGACCAGGAGAGGATGGGGCTTCAGTGGCTTCTGGAGTTAACTGCCATTCTGGGAAGTGCTGCAGCATTTCCTCAAGGACTGGATGGGTGATGGGTTTTACAGTGAGAAGAACTGAAAACCAACCAAGTTAACTGACTAGAAGCGGAACACCGAGGTCTTGGTAGCCGCACCTCGGGGGAAGGCACCATGGGAAGAGGATGAGGGCATGGAGGATGGGCTTGGATTGCAAGAAACAAGCTGACTCTGTGGACCTCAGCTGCTGATGGAGAAGGCAGCTGCCTGTCCTTCCTTCTCCTGGCTCGGTAGAGACCATTACCACACACAAATCAAGGATCTCATGGATCCAGGTGGTCTCTCCAGGGACAGCATCTAGATTTAGAGGGGTGGCTGGACCAGTGATAGCACATCTGATGCCTTTGGTGGTTTCTGTGAACTGGTGGAAATTGGCAACAATATGGCAACAATATGCTTGAGTCCTCTCCTGTCCTTTCTGTCACCAAGGAGGGGGGAAGCTTCCTAGAATGGGTAGTCTAGAGTCTGTCCATTTCTCAAAATTTCACTCATTCGAGGCCCGGCTCATCCAGCATCTCCTCTGTGAAACCTGCTTTAAATGCCCCCAGCCTGGATAAGTGGTTCCCTTTTATCTCATTCTGCCATTGGTTGGGCTTCCCAGGTGGCCCAGTGGTAAAGGACCCGCCTGCCAATGCAGGAGACATAAGAGGAATGGTTTGGACCCCTGGGTCAGGAATATCCCCTGCAGGGCCCAGCAACCCATTCCGGTATTCTTGCCTGGGAAATCCCATGGACAGAGGAGCCTGCTGGGCTACAGTCCTTGGGGTTGCAAAGAGTCAGACATGATTGCAGCGACTTAGCAGGCTGGCAGGCCATGGGTTGTGCATAATTGTCCCATTAGACTTGAGCCTTCAGAGGCAGAGGTTAGATCTCCCACAATGCCCAGAACAGGGCTAACTCCTTGCTGGGGCGCAGCGTGTCCCTGAAATTGAATGAATGACTGAAAGCGGATGTGCTCGGGCACCCTGGGAGCCTCCTTCTTACCTGTTCCTGCTCGCTCCATCTGTTGAGCGGCCCATGGTTGGGGGTTGGGTACCGTGCATGTGGACCACACCCGAAGACTCCCCCAGGACTGGGTGCTCACCAATCTTCGGGTATGTGAGGGGGGAGGGGCCAGAGTGTGTGTGTGTGTGTGTGTGTGTGTGTGTGTGTGTGTGTGTGTGTTTAGAGGAAAGGGGAGCTGCCTTCAAAGGCATGTGGACTCAGTCCCTAGGGCTTCTTTCTAAGCTCTGCTTCCTCTCAGTAGTAGAGGTTGTCACAGAGAACAGACAAAGTGGAGATGAAGAGGTGGACTAGAGAACTACCAGCTAGAGCTCAGCGAAAGGGTTTATGCTGGCCATCCACTTGGGGGACCACAGGGACAAAGTGTGGCCAGGAGAGTTCAGAGCTACTCTGCGCCTCCGCAGAGGGCCAGGAAGGCGGTCTGCTGCCAGCACCCCAAGTGGAGACATTATCCATAATCCTGGAGGGTGGCCAGTTCCACTACCCAGGGCACAAGCACCTGCTATGGAAAACAAGTCCCCACTGAACATTTTAGAAGGGCAGGCGGGCAATAAACAAGGGAGCAAATAGCAAATACGTCAGGGTTTCCCAACCCTGGCTCTGCACTAGAGGGTTTTGTTTGTTTGTTTGTTTTTAACACTGAGCCCCTCATTCATTTCTAGAGATACTGTGGACCCCACTGTGGCCTTGGCAAGGGGGTCTGTTACAAATTTTCTGCAGGGTTGTATACGTTGTGCTAAGTTGTTTCAGTCGTGTCTGACTCTCTGCGACCCTATGGACTGTAGCCTGCCAAGGTCCTCTGTCCATGGGGTTCTCCAGGCAAGAATACTGGAGTGGAGTATTGCCATTTCCTCCTCTGGGGGATCTTCCAGACCCAGGGATAGAACTCAGTCTCTTCTGTCTCTTACATTGGCAGGCAGGTTCTTTACCACTAGGGCCACCTGGGAAGCCCCTCCCCAGGGCTGAGAACTACAAAATAAGTGAGATGATTCAGATGGTTTATAAGGACCACCTAGCAGAACAATGTGTATGTAATAGAGAGTGACTGACTCAGAGACCAGGGATGGTCACTCCGGGAGGTAACATTCAGTTTGAGACTTGAAAGACAAGGCAGAGGTGTCCTGCAAGGATCTGGAGAAGAAGCTTTGCAGGCAGAGGACACAGAATGTGCAAAGGTCCTGAGGCTGGAATGAGTGTGGTGTGGCAAGTCCTAGGAGAAGCAAAAAAGCCTGTGTGGCCGGCATGTAGTGAGCCAGAGGGGAGA
The DNA here is from genome assembly GCF_023699985.2 of Odocoileus virginianus. Lineage (NCBI taxonomy): Eukaryota > Metazoa > Chordata > Mammalia > Artiodactyla > Cervidae > Odocoileus > Odocoileus virginianus. The sequence continues at coordinate 51,501,613 of NC_069689.1, forward strand.
GAAGCATTCAAGACTACATGAGCAATGGAAAGATGCTTTGAATTTTCTTCCCAGGGTGAAGGAAAGCCACTGACAGCTTTAAGCAGGCAATTGAGTGAGTAGAATTCTGAAACTCAGAGCTGCATGCATTTCATTTGCTCCTACCTACCCCCACTGGACTTCTCTCTCTGCCCAATCCTTTACCTGCATTTTCACAATAACTCCTGCAAGGAGCTAGTTAGATGTAGTTAGAGATCTTCTCCGTTTTACAGCTGAGAAGGCACCAGTGTTGAGTGTCTCATCCATGTTCCCCGGGCTCTTGAACTGGATCCTCTGGTACCCGTCCCAGAGCTCTTGCCTAGAAATACTCCTGAGCATGAGGAGCTGCCTCAGTTGCTACACTTGAGTTACACACACTCCAACCCTGGCCATCAGGATGAGAAAGCTCAATCTTGGCTTTCCTTGAGTGAAGCAGATCGCCCCTAAATGGGTCTTCCTTTCAAAAGGTGCTGAGTCAGCCATCCCATCTCAAAGGCGGCCCAGCAGCTCCAGTATGACAACCTCGGTCTAGAAAATGATGATGCTTTGAACTAAAACAAAGAGGTGTTTTGCAGCATGAGTCTCACCCTGACTCACCTGGAATCCGCACTCCTTGTTGGCTGGGCCTGGCCTGCCTGGTCCACGTGGGACATGGGGCTGTCTCCCTAGAGCCTGGCTGCCAGCTCCTCATAATCTATTAGTTCCCCAAGGTCTGGCTGCAGACAGCTGGTGCTGGATCAGTGTTAGAGAAGCGTGTTTAATATTTAACGCTGGACTCATCTTCATGGCTACAGTATTTGGGGTTTTCTTGACACACTTCTTGGAACCCCTTGGGAACCCCATTTCCCACCCCAGGTTCCAGGGGGACGTGCGATGGATGGCTGGGGAAGTGGCAAGGAAGACCGAGAAAGGCCACCAAGGGTCTTCAGCGTCCTCGTTGGGTGGGTCTGTTGAACTTTGGCTACAGATCTGGATGATCTGAGGTTGGCGAGCTTGATGCACTGTGTGGAAACTGGCCCCACCACCTAAGGATGGAAAGAAGACTCCTACCCTCATCATGAGGCCCAAGGGCAGCAAAAACATTGCTTCTCTACAGTAGCCATGGAAACCTCCCATTGCTGTGGATGCCCTCCCCCCGCCACCAGAACAGCTTGTTCAACAGCCTTGAGGGCCCCTCTGCCTCCTCGCTCCATTGCTCTAGGCCAAGCCTCGGGTTCCCCAAAAGAGCTGTAACTTGGCTCTAAAAGGTTCGCCCTGATTTTGGTGGGTATCAAGGGAAAGAGCCCCAGAGAGGAGAAAACAAAAGGATGGGGATAAAGATGGGAGGAGATGATGACAGTCAGCCGCGCTGATGAGAGCCGGGCGGGCTGGGGCAGGCCGTCAGCGTCACCGGGAATGCGATCAGGGCATTCAGGAGGCAGCACGCGCGTCTGGAGCCCCATCTGACTGGCATCATTCACTCCCCTTCCTGTTCTATTCATTCTGGAAGGGGAGCCTTAATTAGGCATGAAGAGATTTATCAAACAGCAGCCCCCGTGGAGCGGGTAGTCTTTCGCCATCTGGACGGACAGTTTCTGCCCTGTGACAAAGGCAGTGGGAATGATTCATGAGGCCCCACAGCTCCACCCCCTGGGCCTGGAAAAACCTGAAGGGCTCTTATCCTCTCTAAAACAGAGCGAGATTTCACCTGTGCCGCTGGGCACACAAGCGGCGGTTTACACCGAGGTTCTCCTGACTCTCTGACTGATGCCCAGACTCACGAGAGCCAGGACTGTGCCTCGGGTCGGTTTTCAGTTTTCAGTGACTCAGCGGCACTGATTAACAGAAAAAGCCCTGAAGTGGGAACCAGAAGACCTGGATGCAGATTCTTTTGGTGACCTGTGTGGCTTCACATGGTTTTTGCCTCAGTCTTATGATCTACACAATGGGGATAATGACTTCTGTATCCTCTCAACTCACTGATTCTTTGGAGGTTCCTGTGGCATCATATGAGGCAAAATGATTTTCTTAATTATATAGTCCTTGATAGGCATTGAGGATTTAATCCAACAAACATTTATTGAGCAATTGCTGTGTGCTACGCACCACCCCCGGTGCCGTGATGGACATAGATGAATAAAACACGGTCCCTGCCCTTGGCGAGCTTACAATCTAAGAACGGTCATAAGACAAGTGCACAATAACTATAATACAAGGCAGAATATGGTAAGTGCCGTGAGAAAGGTACAAATAAAGTGCTATGGTGGTTCAGCGGATGGAGAGATCCCAGTGGTTGGTCGATCAGGGGAGCTTCATGAAAGATGTGGTTTCTGCATGGGCCTTGAAGGAACCAGAAGAGAGTGTTCCAGGGGATGGGAAAAGCAAGACCAAAGGCACGGAGATAGGGAGACCGGGTGCCTCTTTGAGGAATGACGACCATTCTAGATGGACCAGCAGCAGGGTATAAAGGAAGGATGGGGCCTTCTTGGATGGCCTGTGACATCAGGACAAAGACTTGCACATGATTTTAAAAGTTTGTGAATGGCTGGAGATTAAAAAGATAAATCTCTGTGAATGTTTAGGATAGACTGGAGAATGTGCAATCATGCCCAGAGGAGCCCTGCGAGAAGAGACCGATGTTGAAATTGCCGGAGCAAGCAGAAGGCAAGGATGGTGCAAGAGCAACAAGGGGATGCACGCAGAAGAAACCAAGATGACTTCAGGGTTTCAGAACTGGGTGGAGAGACTGTGGAAGAAGAGGAGGCAGAGATGACAGGTTTGGCTTCAGAGAGACTGAGTTTCTGGCACCGCCAGAGCAGATGGGGTGAATGATCAGTGAGCAGTGTACAGTCAAGCCTGGAGCTCGAAGGAGGGGCTGAGCTGCAGGAGGCGGAGGATGACTTCACAGCAAGGTGGGGGGTTGCCAAAAGAGCATGCAGGGCTGTGATGAAAGGGGGCCCAAGGGAGCGCCACGGTGGGGGAGGTCTGAGTGTGGGCCAAGGGGGAGAGGGATACAAGTCAGGTCTACCGTGGCTACTCTCTAGATTAAGGTAAGGGCGTCAATAAATAAGTCATAAATACATAAATAAATAAATACATAAATAAACAATGAAGGGGCAATGGGAAAGGGGAGGAAAGTCATGAGAATGTGGCCTTCTGGGCATTCTGGGGACAGGGAACGTCCAGGAGTCGGTGCGGGGCTGGGCAATGCAGAGGGCTTGGTGATGAGAAGGGGCTTTTGACCTGAAGTCTCTGGTCGCAGGAGCGTGGAGGCTAAGAGGGGGTTGAGCGGGAAGGTGGCGCCAGCACCAGAGAGCCCCTCCCGGGCCTGGGGATGAAGGGGTGAGGCCATGGGGGTCAGGACGGGCGGGTGCGTGCCTGTTGGTGGAGAGAGACAGCACAGAGGGCAGAGTGGCTGAGGACCAGCGAGGGGATGAATGTTCCCTCAGAAATGGGAGGAAGGCAGTGAAAGGGGAGCAGAGAGGCCAAAAGATCTGGAGGAGACACTGCATTCCAGAGGGCTCCATCTCTGCAGCAAAGGAGCAGGCTAAGAGGGGCTCATCTGGGGGCTTGAGGAGAATGCAGAAGGGCTGAGGGGTTTCAGGGTGGGCGAGGACGAGGGGACTGGGGATGACTTGAGGGTCTGGGGGAGGTTGGCTGACTGTGCCCGCTCCCGGAGGCCTGTGGCCACTGTCGTTACAAGGCAGCAGATCAGTGGTACCAGATACCAGATACCTGGGACTCCTTGGGGCTGCCCCAGGCTAGCCGGGCTGGGTCAGACACTACAGTGGACTCTCAGGCAAACTGAGCTCTAAGTAGCAGGAGAAGACGGCTGCCTCCTGATCATGGTGCTCAGATGGAGAAGGGCGGTTGGGGAGGGGAAGCCAAGGCCTCGGAGCTCCTGCCATCACATGGCCGAAGTGTTTTGGCAGCACAGAGCCTGCAGGTTGGGAGTGGGGACAGGTAGACCGTCTGGGGTCCCCAGCTTTCTCTAGAGAGAGCCCAGAGGCAGACGGTCCCTGCCCCTTCAACTCTATTAGTTTCAGTTTAAGGAACCAAGACCAAGAAGCGACAGAAAGAAAGCCATGTTTTAAAAAGAGCTCTGGCCCCTTGACTCCCCTGCAGGGGGGGACACTGACGGGAACATGGACGCAGGGCTGACTACGGACCTGACATGAGGCTCCTCTCTGCACTTGCCGCTGGAACCTGCTGGAACCCAAGGCCTTGGCTAGTCCCCTGAGCCTGGAAATTCTGCCTGTTCCCCAGGATGCCAGAGGCTTCAACAAGGAAACGTCTTCCAGGGCCTCTGAGATCTTAAGGGTCAAAGGCCCGGGAGAAGTGCAAAATACGAGACATTAATTTCCACTTCTTGTGAGAAGTCCAAACCACTCTGCTCCCACAGAGGCTGTGAGGGCTGTTGCTTTTTAAAATATTAACTTTACAATGCAAATCCTGAATCTCAGACTTCAAGTGTTAACAAGAACAACAACAAGGGAGGTAACACAGAGATGCGGATGTGGTTCGGAGCTGGAGTGTCCGCGTGTGGGGTTAAGAGGTTCCGAGCATCCTTCCACCGCCCCCACTGGCTTCTCATCAGGCATTAATTTCGAGCAAATGTCCTGCTCTGAATCATCATTGATTATGTCTGGCCTCCTAGGCTTGGAAGCGGATCTTGATCCCTTTTCTTAACTCCCTTCACCTTCAAGACAATGTTGGTGGTGTTGTTTTTTAAACTTATCTTTCTAATAGATTTTAAAACACTTATTTAAAACACATTCAGGCAAGAGAATGAAGCTAACAAATCAAGCTGGCTAATGCTCATCTACACATGACCTGTGATTCTAGCCCCAAGTTATTCGCATGGAGCCAAGGTTTCCCCAGGGAGATTATATCCAGTATTTGGATACTGCATTTGGATATTTGGATTTTAAAAAAAGTCTGAATTCTTCATCTTCATAGGGTTTGTGCCAAATTCTAAAATCACTGCCTCTGTGAAAACAGGGAGGTGGGGATGGACGTTGAACCCTCTCCCCGGAGAGCTGAAAACCTCAGTGTTGGAGCTCAGTGCTGGCCAGTGTGACCATCAGGATAAGAAAGCGACAAGAAAGTGACACTGACACAGCAGTCTAGCTGCAGCGACCCTGCAGCGTGCATGATGCGGAAGCAAACACAGTGGCCGCAGAGAAACGGAGCGCGGCGCTTACCGTTCTTCCTGGCCTCACATCCTGGGCCTCCCGAGGCACCCAGAAAGGCGATTTTAGAAGGATGACATTTATCTTTGCCGTGCCCTTTCAAGCTTTTGCAGTGGTTTCCCTGGTGGCCGAAGAGGAACAGGACTGTCCCTGTAGTGACATTCTAACAGGGCAAGGAAGGAGGCTAACCCTGAGGATGAAACCCCAGGTTCCCTTCCTCCATGACGGACTCAAGTTGCTTTAAAGAACCACCACCACACTTGGGACCCTCGTTTGCCTTATTCTGGGCCAGAGCATCAACTCTCTTGGTAGGAAGTTGTGATTTTTCAAAAACACGCTTCGGAACACCCTAGCAATTGGGTGTGATCTGCCTGCTCCGTGCCGGGTTCCTGGGGGTTCTTGCAAAGCCGGAATATGACCTGTCCACCGTGTCTTCTCCAGCCTTCTCCCCAGATCTGTGCAGGCCAGTCTTGGACAGGCAGGTCAACCATGGTTCATCCTGTGGACAGTTCAACTCTAAGTTCACAGAAGCAAGTGCTCAGCTCTGACTTGGCCTCCACTCCTCGGTGACCATGTGTTTCTTTGCTGGGCTGAGCATGCCAACCTCCCTCTGCTCTAAGAACAGCACCATGTTAGACATGGATCCAGTTTTCCCCTCTGGGTCTTGGCTCACCTAGAATCCACATTTCTCAGAGGCTCGGGGCAGGTGTCCACAGGTGGCTCTCCGATCACCCATGAGCCCAAAGACCTCTCCATTCTGGGAGGCAGCATGCCATCCCAAGTCGTGGGACTGGCTTCTTTTCATGTCAAGTCCTTCTGCCTCCAAAGATGCACTGAGTCTCAATCTGGTCCAGGTGGGTTCTCCACACCTTCTTCTTGTGGCTTATCTGCCTAATGCTAGATGAACACCACACAGTTATAAATACTCAGGTCAATATATATATGCAGGAATAGATATATATATTCTGGTCACTGTTTTACACTTGAACAAAGAAAACCACTAGCCTGCTTGTTCTAGAGTTTGTGCCGCCCCGACTCCCATCTGCCTGTGGTGTAGCTGGCAGGAAACGTGAGCCACCGAGTCCCACCGGGTGCCCAGCTTACGTGGCCCCGTCGCACTGGCCGACAGTCAGTTTCAAAGCCCCCTGCTCGTGGAGGCTCTTCAGGGCCTTGAACTCCAGGGGCATGGTGTGGGGGCTGGCCTGGGAGGTGTAGCCGTACTTGAGGCTGTCGTAATAGTGGTACTTGACAGGATTCTGGTTCTGATCTAGCGGAAAGGGCCAGAAGCCGTAGAGGTAGATCTGGTTGCAGAAACGCGTGGCCAGGGTGTACATCAAGAGCCCCGTGGTGGGTCTTTTGATATGAACTTTGTTAGTCAGCCAGTATCTGGAGAAAAAAAGTGGAAAAAAAAGAAACACACAAAAATAAAATGAGTTTATGAATTATCCTTTCCAGGAAGGGGGGGGTTTTATCTTGCTTCACAGCCTGCCTCTTGCCACTCCAGGAACTGCAGATACCAATCGAGTGACCGATTCCAAGGTCCTTTCACAGAGGACTGACAGTTACCATTTTAATTAATTTATTTTAATTGGAGGATAACTAGAACATTGTGGTGGGTTTTGCCATACATCAACATGAATCGGCCACAAGTATACATGTGTTCCCCCCCATTCTGAAACTCCCTCCCTCCCCATCCCATCCTTCTGGGTTTGGGTGCCCTGCTTCATGCATCGGACTTGCATTGGTCCTGTTTCCCATATGGTAATATACATGTTTCAGTGCTATTCTCTCAAACCATCCCACCCTCTCCTCCTCCCACAGAGTCCAAAAGTCTGTTCTCTACATCTGTGTCTTCTTTGTTACCCTGCATGTAGGATTGTTGGTACCATCTTTCTAAACGCCATATATATGTGTTAATATACAGTATTTGTCTTTCTCTTTCGGACTTACTTCACTCTGTATAATAGGCTCTAGGTTCATCCACCTCATTAGAACTGACTCAAACGCATTCTTTTTTAGAGCTGAGTAACATCCCATTGTGTAAATGTACCACAACTTCCTTATCCATCCACCTGCCGATGGACCTCTAGGTTGCTTCCATGTCCTAGCTATTGTAAATAGTGACAGCCATCATTTATCAAGTACTGGAACTGCCCTTAGGCTCTGTGATTTCATATATGTGATTGGATGTCAAGAACACAAGCCTGTGAATACATGCAGAAGCAGACACGAGGTTGGGAGATGGAAGTGGCTTGCCCAAGGTCACCGAGGTAGAAAGGAAAGGACCTTGCCTCGAGCTAAGGGCATAGCAGTGCGTGTGTGCTCAGGCGTGTCCGACTCTTTGCGACCCCATGGACTGTAGCCCGCCAGGCTCCTCTGTCCGTGGGACTTTTCAGGCAAGAATCCTGGAGTGGATTGCCGTTTCCTACTCCAGGACACAGTCCCGACACAGGGACTGAACTTGAGTCTCTTGTGTCTCCTTCATTGGTGGCCGGATTGTCTACCACTGAGCCACCAGGGAAGCCCAGGCCTGTTGAAATCTAAAGCAGGGGCTGGCAAACCTTCTCCGTAAAGGGCCAGGTGGTGGCCACACTCCTGGTCTCTGCCGTCATGGCGCTAAAAAGAGCCACAGACCACACACGCGGGTGTGGCCAATCTTGGTGCTCGGGCCAACTCAGATAAGGGGCCACCTCTTGCAAGATGCCCACCGCCTAGTGCCATGCCTGGCTTTGGCAAGGGTTGACCTCCTTGCCTCCTAAGCATCATCAGGTTTCCTTCCCATCCCTGCCCACAGGCCCCTCGACCCTCTGATGCGGGCTGCCCATCTCTGAGCACATGTGGCTTCCCTGGAGGGCTGGAGGCCACGGGTGGGGAGCGGCAAACAGTGGCCTGCCCTATGCGGCTGGGTCCTGCAATGGAGTCTGCCAGGAGTGTTAGAGGAGACAGGGGCGGGGTGGGGAAGAGTGCTTGTTGTTGTCTAGTCGCTAAGTCATGCCCGACTCTTTGCAACCCCATGGACTGTAGCCCGCCAGGCTCCTCTGTCCATGGGATTTTTCAGGCAAGAATACCGGGGTGGGTTGCCATTTGCTTCTCCAGGGGATCTTCCCGACCCAGGGTTGAACCCACGTCTCCTGTATGGGGAAGAGTGGAGCCTTAGGCTAAGGCCTCCTGTGAGTGAGGCAGTGTGCTCCCTCTGTGCACAGAGTGCCTCAGTTTACCTGCACAAGAGAACAGTAAGGAAGAAATCACCTCCATTTCACCGACTAAGAGACAGAGGTTGAAAGGGGGTATCAGTGATAGTTCTGTCAACAGCCACCTGTGTGCCCTTGAGCAAGTTGCTTCTCCCTGCTGAACCCACTCTTCTCGTTTATACGATGACGGGGCACAGACCAAGGGATCACCAAGACAGCCTCCAGGGGTTCCCAGGCGGCTCGGTGGTAAAGAACCCACCTGCCAATGCAGGAGACGCAGGTTCGACCCCTGGGCTGGGAAGATGCCCTGGAGGAGGGAATGGCAACTCACTCCAGTGTTCTTGCTAGAGAATCCCATGGACAGAGGAGCCTGGTGGGCTATAGTCCATGGGGTCACAAAGATTCAGACATGACTGAGCGACTAAACAACAACAACAAAGACGGCCTCCAAGTTCCATATAATCCAGAAGTGGGAAAACAGCCACTCTCGTTGTCATCACTTTTGTTTCCCATCATGGTTTTTCTCCTGCTTGGATTTAGAATGAGAGTGTGGTCCAACCTCTTTATCTCTAGTAAAACCTTCCACTTACCCTATGCTGAGCCCCTTTATTTTTTTTTGACTTAAAAAAAATTTTGACCCCATCACATGGCACGCCAGATCTTCCTTGATCAGGTACCAAACCCATGCCCCCTGCGCTGTGTGTGGAGTCTTAATTATTGGATGGTCAGGGATGTCCTGAAGCCCTGTAAGTGTAATGTGCAGGCTCAATGGCACTGAGCCGAGCTTGGGGGGACCCTGTGACAGGGAGACAGGGAGAGTGCAAGGAGGAGAAGGATCCACAAGAGCAGCAGCTGGTCCCTGCTAAGTGCTTATCTACGTTGGCTTAACCACCTCTAGCAACGGGGAGCTCATCCCCTCCTGAGCTAGTCCATTGCACTTTCAGCTTTAACTCAATGCTTCTTACCCTAGGCTGCCCACTGGAATCACCTGCAGCTTTAAGAGGACCGAAGCCTGGCTCCCAGCATCCAGGTGCAGCCTGGACACTGAGATTTTTAAGACCTCCCCCAGTAAATTCAACGGTACAGCCAAGGCTAAGAAGCCCTGCTCAAACTGGGAGGCAGTTCTGCTACGAGAACCTAAGAAGGAGATTTACTTAGAGAAAAGAGAGGGGTAAAAATAAGCACGAGGCATAGTCACAGAGTTTTAAAGATAACTGGGCCTGGAGAACTCACCCAGCTTAACAACCTGGCAAGGGGATATAACAGAGTGAGCTGGGACATGTGTGGAGGGAAAACTGACACTGGCCCCTGTGTTGTCAAGGCAACAGGGAGCAGCATGGCCTGTGGCATGTCATAGGGTACCCGGTTTTACGGTTGTCCTGTGTGGTGTCAAATTTTCTAATTTTTTCAAAGCTATCCGAAATCTGGATTTTCAAGCAAATTATCCAAATTTTTAAATGCTGGCAACTGATTTAAAACATTAAAAAAAAAATCACGTGGGTTCCTCTTGAGTGAGTTAATAGACCACATCTGTGAGTAATCCACGGGTCTCCTGGATCAAACTCGTTTTCGTCTCTCAATATACAGAGGGAAAATGAGAATCCAGGGTGACCCGCCTGAGAAGAGGCAAACTTCTCACGCAGCTGGTCACACAGAGCTCGGATAAGTGCAGCTTCCCCACTCCTGTTTCCTGGGCTGTTTGCGCGCCATGGTGATTCTGCGGGGGAGGGTGTCAGGGCTGAGATGAGCTGGCTGCAGCCGCTGTTGACGCTATCCAGAGACACACGAGCCATGGGCTGTGTCCCCACATGGAAGCATCTCACAGGCTGCTCACTTTCTGAGATATTCAAGCCTAACAACAGCCACATGCCATATTCGGGATTTGCAGTTTGTTTATTTTCTGATCGCAAGGCTTTAGCAGGGTAAGACCTTTAGAAATTACTTTTTTTTTTTTTTCCTGGCTATCGATGCTCTGCCCAGAGAGGGGCTGGGAAGAATGAAATCAGTGGGGAAACGTCCAGGTAGCTCCTAGGTGGGTCTGAGGTTACCCAGACCTGTGCTATGCCCTCCTCATAGATACGCCTGTCCCCTATGTGTCCTCTGGGTGAACTCTCCCCCCACCCCCGCCGCCCCCAAACTAAGCTCATGAATCACGTCTTCCTGGAAATGCTCCCTTTGTTCCCCTCTCTTCTCCTCTGCTCAAACTGAGTTAGTCATTCCCCCGTTATTACCATGCGTTTTGTTCCCATGTTTCCTGTGCTTCTCAACCGGGGCTGATCCTTCATGACTGTCTGGGTTGGGCTTCCACTTGAAACTACACTGTGATCTCCCCAGGAATGGGGGCCATGCCTCACCCTCCTTTGTGGAGCGATCTGAGGCCCCTGGCTCGGTGTGTGCTGCAGGCAAGGTACTGTGGCAGAGACAGCATCAGTCTTCCCTGGGCTCGCCTACATCTCTTAGCATCCCTTGTCAAGGAGCTGGGGCCATGTGACCAGTTCTGGCCAATAGGCTGCAGCCGGAGATGGCCCCTGCTGGACTAATGGTTCCTCCAGTGCTTTTTTTCCTGCCTTGGAGAACCTCAGTGACTCCTGGAAAGATGTCAGCCTAAGATAGAAGAATCCTAAGTCCTTGAATCGCTGGTTGGAAGAGAGCCCCCGCCAACCTGCATCACACTTTGCGAGGATGAGAAACTTTTGTTGTGTGAAACCACAAGGGCTGCGGGGATTGTTACTGTAGCATAAACTAGAACTGATTATCCTGGCTTCCACGGCGCTCAGCAAGTGTTGGACTTAAATGGAATTGAAAAAGGGGAAGTGGTAGAAAAGGAAGGGGCGGCTAGCAGTGCACGCAGCTTTGTGAGTCTGATTGGCTGGGACAGGAAGAGAAAGGCCCAGCCTCTCAGATCTGCTGCCCAGGATCACTCAGGGAAAGATATTAGGAGCAGGAGAGGATCCAGAGTGAACTGAGCGCAGAGGCAGGAGGGACCCTCTAGTTTCCGACTCTGCCTGTCTGGGTAAACAAGAACTCCTGAGCGAGGTCTGACAGGGACATGGGGCCGCCGTCTAACGAGCAGCTTGTTCTAGAAGCCGGCAGGGTGATGCAGGAACAAATCACTCTCCATTTCCTTTATCTCTCCTCAGCCACCCTGGCCAATTTAGAGACGGTGTGCGTTGCCGACTTGTAGACGATTTCTTTTCCTTAGGATAACAGCTGGGTGTTAAAACACAAACTAATTAATTTTGCCTTCCCAAATGAGGTTAGCTGGGTGTATCCGGGATGCTGCATTGACAATGCACCTTTAATATCCCAGTCTGGAGGTTTTAATTAGAAGGCAAAGTAATCTCCAAGAAAGCAGTAATTATTTTTCAAAGCGGTTACCCCAATTGCCAAGACGATTAAGCGCCATGTTTTACGAGCGTGGACGGCAATAAATGAGGAGGGCCAAAAATCATCGCCAAACTGCCTTTTTGTCTTTCTCCCTGGATTCCCATGCTCAGCACATGGCGGTTGCCACGGTCAGAAAAGGTGGCCAAGAGGGCTCTCTTGAAGCTGAGAGCACTTCGTGGGATATGGCTCATAGCACCCCTAAGGAACAGGAATGTGTCACAGGTGGTCACCGATGGACTCTTGGGGATGCTTTGCACAGATCAGCAGCAAAGCCAGGAGCAGGGCTCTCAGACAGCCTGGTCTCTTGTCAACTACATCGCCAGCCAGCAGTGACCCCACAGCCCAACACTGTCCTTTCCGTGGCAGCACATGAGAGCTCTGGCGTCTTGGGGGGATCTCAGGATGCGGCTTTCCAGCTTTGTGGAAGTGGAGATGGGAGGTTTGTTTCAGAGGCTGGGGATTCTTGAGGCCGATGCCTGGTCTCCAGGCTTCCATGCTCAATACCCAAGTCAGCGCTCTCACTCCAGTGATCCAGACTAGCCTCAAGTCTGACCACGCCAACAATAGAGCCCCCGTGACTCCTGGGGTCCACAGGAGGACATCCAATACCCTTAGCCCAACTGGTGAAGCCCTTGAGATCTGGGCCTGAAATCCCTCCCACCACCTGGCGTGCCCAGCCACACCATTAGCAGGGACTTCTGGCTTCTTCCAGGACACCACTACCTCCTACTTCTCCTGACTCCTTCTTACAGTCTCAGCTTCAATGCCACTTCCTGCAGGAAGCCTTCCAGGACCTAGCTGGATGCTTCTGGGTCCTGTGTGCTGTTCTTTTCCTATCCTAGCACCGACCACACTATAATGACTTGTTTACTTGTCTTTCTCCTCCCCTACAATTTAAATTTCTAAGACAAGTGGGTTGACTCTCTGCTTCCATATTACCCCAGATCTGAGTATAGCTCATCCACAAAGTGGGTGCTTCACAACCTTTATTTAATGAAGCAATGAGTGAAGATGAGCAAGAAGAGGCTAGTGTCTCCCTTTGGGGGAACTGGCAGGAGAGGTGGAGTCCGGCCTTACCCTAAACCCTTCTAGGGAGACTCTGAATCCTCACATGTGAACGGCAGGCTTACAGCATCCTAGACAGTATGTTGCCCAAAGAAAGGAGGAAAAACAAGATGCTGGTTACTTAAGGGGTTCCTCCTGCTACATATGGGTCGGTGAGCTCCCTGCTCAGGGTGTCAAAAGACAGCCACTCTTGCATAGGTATTGCGTATGTCCCTAGGGGCCATGTGGGGACCTGGCAAAACCATTTCCTGGGGGTTTAAACCTTCTGGCTAGGGCTTTCCTGGTGGCTCAGTGGTAAAGAATCAGCCCGCCAATGCAGGAGACGGGTTTGATTCCTGTTCCGGGAAGATCTCACCTGCCTTGGAGCAACTATGCCCGTGCGCCGCAACTACTGAGCCTGTGCTCTAGAGCCCCATGAGCCACGACTCCTGAGCCCACATCCTGCAGCTACGGAAGCCCGTGCCCCCTGGAGCCGCTGCTCAGCCACTGCAACGAGAAGCCTGCGCAGCAACTAGGGAGTGGCCCCATCCCCCGTGACAGAGAAAAGCCCAAGCAGCAACAAAGACCCAGCACAACAAGAAACAAAACAAACACCTTCTGGCTAGATTCTAGAATCTAAACTGATGCCACTCCAAACAGAAAATATATATTTATACATTTAACCTCATTTATAATGGAAGGAATCCAATTTCACACAACAATCAGATGTCCTTTTTTTCACCACATTGGCAGAGATATCAGGTATTAATAATATGTCATGTTGGCGAGGTTAAGGGAAAACAGGCATTTTCAATAATCATAGGTGGAAGTGTAAATTGGTACCTACCTCTAGGTTGGGCAATTTGGCAATCTCTAGGAAAACTAACAATGTGTGTAGCAAAAACCATCTCTTTGTAGGAACAGCACATCTAAAAAGCAAGCCTACACACATACATATGTGTGTAGATGTCAGACTCGGATGATCTCTGTAATAATGATTATACCAGCAGAAGATTGGAAAAGCCTGTGATGCCCACTGATGCCTTCTGCTTACAGAAATTATGGTCCAGATATGGCGGACTGTTAGGCAGCTGTGAAGGAGAATGAGGTGGTGCCTGTCGATATGGAATAATTTTCAGAATTTAGCAAATGCACTACTTAAAACATGCTCCCTAAGGTGTGAAAATGGATATCTCTGGAAGGTTACACATAGAAAAACCAGTTTAACAGGCTGTCTCTGTGGAGAGGGGCTCACTTTTCACTTGAAATCCTTCTGTACTATTTGACTTTTTCTTTGGACTATGTACACTGCTATTAAGAAAAAAGACAATCCATTAAAAATGACCAAATGCCATCTGTGCTTTAACACCCCAGTCCTTCCTCCCTTTCTTTTTTTTTTTTTTAAGCTGAAGTTTTATTTAAAATGTAAAAGAAATAGTTCTTGAAATACAGATGAATAAAGTGAAAAGATATAGTCCTGTCTTCCTACTAGTCAGCCAGCCTATCCAAGTACAGGGCAACATACAGTACTTCAGTACTGTAGAATTTCACAGTAGTTTAGTGTTAGATTATCTGTGCCTAGATTATGTAGAGATTCTCAGTGTGTGATCTTTCTCGGTTCTGGGTTTGCACCTCTACTGAGCATGAACAAGGGCTCCTGCTCCTTGGCTGTAGCCAAATCCCTTGGGCCCAAAGTTCTTTGCATAGCATCCTTTACAATAGATTTCACCTTCTTTCTCAGTCAGAGTTGTTGACTCAAGACTCTTCCCACACTTAGCACATCGGAAGCAGTTTTTGTGCCAGGGCTTTCCCGCTCCAGTGATCTTCTCGGCAGCATATACGGAATCCCCACATCTGGAACACTTCTCGGCACCTCCGTATTTCTGAGCAAATTTAGAAGTGCTTGGGTTTGTTGTTGGCCTGTGAGGTTGAACACTCTCAGGCTTGATGCCCAGCCTCTCACCCCGGTCCATGTTGAGCGTGCCTGCGCCCTGGCCATACCCGTAGCCTTTTGGCCTGTACTTCTCTCCGTAGCAGGATTTGCAGTAGATCTCGTCATCATGAATTACCAGTTGTACTATCTAAATTCTTCCTGCAGACCATGCACAGAAAGCAGCAGCGGTGGAAGCTCCGGCCATCACACTGCACCTCCTCAGCATGGTACACGGTCCTCCCACAGGCACTGCACTTGTTGCCGCCTCCCCAGACAGGCATCTCGAATCGGAAGGAGGACCATGCTGAGCGCTAGAGAATAGGTTGCAGAAACGGTGGCGGGAGTCTGGCCTTCCTCCCTTTCTTTAGGTAACACAACCATGAGATTCCCTGGTAGCTCAGTTGGTAAAGAAACTGCCTGCAATGAAGGAGACCCAGGTTTGATTGCTGGATTGGGAAGATCCACAGGAGAAGGAAATGGCAACTCACTCCAGTATTCTTGCCTGGGGAAATCCCACGCACAGAGAAGCCTGGCGGGCTACAGTCCAAACAGGGGTGGTAAAGAGTTGGATATGACTTAATGACTAAACCTCCACCATGGAACACACTTTCATGTTCCGTATCTGTGTTTGCCAGAGGAGACTGGGGCAAACTACTACCACGTGCCTTGTGGCCAAAGAAACCAAAACATAAAACAGAAACAGTATTGTAACAAATTCAATACTTTAAAAATGGTTCACATAAAAAAAAAATTAAAAACAATTTATTAAAAAAAAAAACAACTTGTATATTGAAGTCATATCTCCCAGTACTTCAGAATGTGACCTTTGGAGATAAAGGTCTTTATAGAGATAACCAAGTTAGAGTGAGGTTATGAGACTGAGTTCTAATCTAATCCAACTGATGTCCTTAAAGCTGGAGACAGACACACAGGGAGGATGAGGAGGACAGCCACCTCCAAGCCACAGAGGGACACGTGGAACAGATTCTTCCCTTAAAGCCCCCAGAAGAATTTCTATCCTCCAAACTGTAGGGCAACACATTTCTGTTCTTTAGGTCACCCGCCCTGTGGAGCTTTGTTACGGGAGCCCTTGCAAACTAGCACACTCGCTGTATAATACGGATTTCCCTTTCCACAGCCCAGGAAGGGGCATGCCTTGCAGACTGGACATCTCCAAGAATGCGGAACTCATCCGTTCCTAAGAGGCAACCCTCACTTCAGATGATCGTATTTGATGGAATGTTCTTCCCAGTGTTCAGAGGAAACTGGACTCACTCTAGATCAGGGGTCCCCAGCCTCGAGGTCACGGACTGGTACCTCCTGTCAGATCAGTGGCAGCCTTAGATTAAAGTGCACAATTAATGTAATGTGCTAGAATAAAACCATCCCCTACACCGGCCTGTGAAAAAAATTGTCTTCCATGAAATTGGTCTCTGGTGCCAAAAATGTTGGGCTTCCTAGGTGGTGCTATAGGTAAATAACCAGCCTGCCAATGCAGGTAGACATAAGATACGTGGGTTTGATTCCTGGGTCGGGAAGATCTCATGGAGGAGGGCATAACAACCCAATCCAGTATTCTTGCCTGCAGAATCTCCATGGACAGAGGAACCTGGTGGGCTACAGTCCATAAGGTCACACAGAGTCAAACCCAACTGAAGTGACTTAGCATGCATGCACACCAAAAAGGTTGGGGACTGCTGCTGTAGATTATTTCCCAGAACTCATTGCAGCCTCACAGCCCAAATCAGTGACTCTTTCAAGGCAGGAGCCTTCATTTAATGATTTTTGTGTTTCCCCAGCACAGGCCTGGAACCCTCAAGGTGCCTGTAAGTATTTGCTGAATGAAGAAAGACTGCTGTCATGCTCTTTGGAGACTTCTCTTTCCAAATCCTTTCAACTTTTGAATTTCTTTGCCCCGGTGGCCCCTCTCCAGCCTGGTACCCAAAACTGAATGAGGTTTTCTGAATGGGATTTGACGTAACTGAACTCCCTGGCTCTCAAAGATGAGATGTTATGATCACGTTATCCCTTTGAGCGACCACACACCTGCTGATCCCTCTGTACCCGTACAACCGTTTGGAACCCAAGTAGAGAGTCTTGCATTCATTCATTCATATGAAATGTCTTCCTCTTAGATTGGCTCATGGTTTCAGCCTGACAAGGGCTTCCCCTCACAGCTCAGATGGTAAAGAATTCGCCTGTGATGTGGGAGACCCAAGTTTGATCCCTGGGTTGGAAAGATCCCTTGGAGAAGGGAATGGCTATCCGCTCCAGTGTTCTTGCCTGAAGATTTTCATTGACAGAGGAGACTGGCGGGCTATAGTCCAGGGGGTTGCAAAGAGTCGGACATGACTGAGTGACTAACACTTTCACTTCAGCCTGACAAGAGAAATTTGCATTCAACGCTGAGGACCCAAATATTGGGAACTCCCCCAAAGTCACACCACCTGTGAATTTGCTAATCAGACAACTGATGCCTTCACGTGTGTCTGTGCTGTTGTGGTTTAGTGGCCAGGTCTTGTCTCTTTGCAACCCCACAGACTGTAGCTGGCCAGGCTCCTCTGTCCATGGAATTCTCCAGGCAAGAATACCAGAGTGGGTTTCCATGCCCTCCTCTAGGGGATCTTCCTGACCCAGGGATTGAACCTGCATCTCCTACGTCTCCCGTGTTGGCAGGCGGATTCTTTACCACTGAGCCACCTTCGAAGCCCCTGCCTTCATGTAAGTCACAGGTTAAAAAAATGGAGACAGTTGGCAGGACAGGAGGTTGGTAGTCAATCAGTTAGTGACTCTGGGGCATCAGTGGTCAACAGACAGAAATCAGTCTGTCTGTCAAGGACACGGGAACAGGGTGGTGGTGGGAGGAGTAGAGAACTTTGAAACCTCTATTGTGGATTCTAATCCCCCTCCTCCCCATCTGAGTGAGCTCAGGTGATTCTCTCTTTTAGCATTCCTGAGCCTGTTTCCTTATGAGTAAAATGGAAACAGAATCTATCTCATGTGTTTATTCCGAGGTGTGCTGACCTTCCTGTCTGTTCCGCCTGGTGGGGAGGCTGACTTGTGTTTGGGACAATGGTGATGTGCCCGTGGAGTCTTGATACGCTGCTACCTACTGTGGTTTGCTCAGACCACCTGTGGAGTGCAGCAGCTCCCAGCCCCCTGAACTCACTCAGTTCAGTCGCTCAGTCGTGTCCGACTCCCTGTGACCCCATGAACCACAGCACGCCAGGCCTCTCTGTCCACCACCAACTCCCGGAGTCCACCCAAACCCGGGTGGATGGATGGTGCCATCCAACCATCTCATCCTCTGTCATCCCCTTCTCCTCCTGCCCTCAATCTTTCCCAGCATCAGGGTCTTTTCAAATGAATCAGCTCTCCGCATCAGGGGGCCAAAGTATTAGAGTTTCAGCTTCAACATCAGTCCTTCCAATGAACACCCAGGACTGATCTCCTTGCAGTCCAAAGGACTCTCAAGAGTCTTCTGGTCCAACACCACAGTTCAAAAGCATCAATTCTTCTGCGCTCAGCTTTCTTTATACTCCAACTCACACATCCATACATGACCACTGGAAAAACCATAGCCTTGATTAGACAGACCTTTGTTGACAAAGTAATGTCTCTGCTTTTTAATATGCTGTCTAGATTGGTCATAACTTTCCTTCCAAGGAGCAAGCGTCTTTTACTTTCATGGCTGCAATCACCATCTGCAGTGATTTTGGAGCCCAGAAAAATAAAGTCAGCCACTGTTTCCAGTGTTTCCCCATCTATTTGCCGTGAAGTGATGGTACTGGATGCCATGATCTTAGTTTCCTGAATGTTGAGCTTTAAGCCAACTTTTTCACTCTCTTCTTTCCCTTTCATCAAGAAGCTCTTTAGTTCTTCTTCACTTTCTGCCATAAGGGTGGTGTCATCTGCATATCTGAGGTTATTGGTATTTCTCCTGGCAATCTTGATTCCAGGCTGTGCTTCATCCAGCCCAGCGTTTCTCATGATGTACTCTGCATATAAGTTAAATAAGCAGGGTGACAATATACAGCCTTGACATACTCCTTTTCCTATTTGGAACCAGTCTGTTGTTCCATGTCCAGTTCTAACTGTTGCTTCCTGACCTGCATACAGGTTTCTCAAGAGGTAGGTCAGGAGGTCTGGTATTCCCATCTCTTTCAGAATTGTCCACAGTTTATTGTGATCCATACAGTCATAGTGTCCCCAAATACAGAAACTTGGTGACCTCACACAAGTCACAAAACCTGTCTGGGCATCGGGTTCCTCATTTGTAAAACAGACACACGGTGTCTCAAAGTCGATTCCTACAAAGTCGATTCCTACTTGACAGTCCCATCATCAAGCACAAGGATGTCAATTTCCTCCCACTTCTTATTTTTCACTGCTTTGATAATTGCCATCCAAGTGGGTGTGAAGTGGCAATGCATTGTGGTTTTGACTTATACTTCCCTAGTGATTAGTGATGTTGAGCACCTTTTCATGTGCTTATTGGTCCCTTGTATATCTTCTTTGGAGAAATGTCTATTCAAATCTTTGGCCATTGTTGAAGTGAGTTGTTTGATTTTTTTGTTGTTGAGTTATCAGAGTTCTCTGTATATTCTGAATGTTAATCCTTTGATAGATACATGATTTGTAAATATTTTCTCCTATTCTATGGTTTATCTTTTAACTCTCTTGATGTGTTGCTCTATTGGCACACACAGAGTTCTAATTTTGACAAAGTCCATTTTTATCTATTGTATTACTGTCGTTGTTGCCTGTTCTTTTCAAGTCATACTTAGGAAACCATTGCCAAACCCAAGATCATAGACATTCGCCTATGTTTTTCTGTAATAGTGAATTTCTTCTGAATGAACTGTACACTTTAAAATGGTTAAAATGGGCTACTCTCAAAAAACAAAATGACAAATGTTGGTAAGGATGTGGAGAAATCAAACAACAAATGTTGGCATGAATGTGGAGAAACTGGAACTCTTGTACACTGTTGGTGGCCTGTAAAATGGTGCTGCCACCGTGGAAAACTGTATAGAGAGTCCTAAAAAAATTAAAAATAGAACCACTGTGTAATCCAACAATTCCATTTCTGAGTGTATATCCCAAGAATAGAAAGTAGGTTCTCAAAGGGATATTTGCATACCCATCTTCATAGCAACACTATTCACAGTAGTCAAGAGGTGAAAGCAACCTCAATGTCCATTGATGGATGAATGGACAAACAAAACATGACATTTATACACAACAGAGTGCTATTCAGCCTTCAAAACCGAGGAAATTCTGACACGTGCTACAACACCGATGAACCTTGAGGACATGACATTAAGCAAAACAAGCCAGTCACAAAGAAGAAGATACTATATAAGTTAAACTCATGTAAGTATTACTTTACTTGCTTATATGAGGTGTCTTTTCGGGGAACTCATGGGCCTGCCTGGTGGTTCAGGTGGTAAAGAATCTGCCTGCAATGCAGGAGACCCAGGTTTGATCTTCCTGGGTTGGGAAGATCCCCTGGAGAAGGAAGTGGCTACCCACTCCAATATTCTTGCCTGGAGAATTCCATGGACAGAGGAGCCTGGTGAATACAGTTCATGGGGTCACAAAGAGTCAGACACAATTGAGCAACTTACACTTTAATTGAGCAACTTTAATATGAGGTATCTAAACTAGCCAAATTTATAGTGCCTGAAGCAGAATGGTGGATACCAGAGCTTGGATATATGAGGAAAATGGGACTTGTGTTTAATGCATACAGAATCTTAGATTTGAAAGATTAAAACGTTCTGGAGATCTGTTTCACAACAATATGAATATCCTGGACACTATTGAACTGTACAGATAAAAATGGTTAAAATGGTAAATTTTGTGTGGTACATATTTTACCACAATAAAAAGTGTTTATCTGGTCTCAACTCATAAACAGGATTGAGACTGGATTAAAAACCTCATAAATATATTTTTAATAAGGAAATGAGATTATTCTGCAAACTACAGCCCGTCTTGGAACTTTGAGGTGAAGGGCTCCTGACAGCGAAATTGACTTGGTCTACTGTTCTTTAGAAACCTTTATCAGATGGAGCCTAAGTGTACTTTCCTTTCTGTGGTTTCACCCTCTGATCCTGATTCCACCTCTTGAGGCTACAGAAGCAGTCTACTCCCTTGGCCGGGGGTTGCAGGCAGCTGCCGTGACGGCAGTAGCCATGCCTGACTGCCCGTCTCCCTGTGTGGCAGAGGCCACACGGTCCAGTTCCGAGGACAGTACCTTCTGTCGTGGCTCCTGCTCCCCAGTGGGCACACAGAGAAAGCAGGGCTTGCGAGACAAGCCGCCTGATCAAGCTCGTTACGCATCTAAGGAGTAACCGGGCGGGAATGTGAACGCAGGTGTCCCTCCCTCCCAAACCCATGTTTCTGACGCTAGGCTAGGTTGCCTCTTAGCCAGCTTCCTCCTGAGCCTTCTCCTCTATGACCCCTTGGTCCTTTCTCAGGGGCCTTTGCTCTGCACCCCTTATCAGCCCATTCTTCTTCTTGCAGTAAACACCAGATAAGCTCCCATCAAGACAGAGGCAAGCCCTTCCTCTCAATACAGACACTGTTCATCTCCTCGATGATCCCCACTGGACACAAACCCTACAAGGCCCAGTATCCCCTCAGAGGGAGGGGGTCCTTGGCAGAAATCCGTCCCAAGCCCCTGAAGACCTCATCCCCCACCTCCTCCGCTTGCTAAAAGGAGAAGCCCTCCCCATTTGTCTCTCCTGCACTATTTCCTCCCGGGAGTTCCTGCAAAGGAAGACGAGGCAATCTCAGGATTAACAGCCTGTTTGTTTAAAGGGTTTATTACTGGCTCTTAATGCTATTTTGACAGGTGAAAGTGAGTCAATGAAGCTGGAAATAGCTCTGGCTGCATCGTTTCTTCCAGGTGGTTGCCCATTCCCCAGCCAAGGGGCTTTTTCTCTCTTTACCAACAGGCAGTTCATCTCCTTCCCTTATATCCTCTGACCTCCAAATCACATAAAGACCTCCTTCCAGGAAGAAATGACGTTAAAGGCATGGAGACTGAACCGATGAGTTGGGGTTGCTGCGGCAGCCCCGCCCTGGGAGGGGATGAGCTGAGCTGAAAGTTACTCAGTCATGTCTGGCCCTTTGTGACCTCATGAACGGTAGCCCGCCAGGCTCAGCTGTCCCTGGAATTCTCCAGGGAAGAATACTGGAGTATGTGACCATTACCTTCTCCAGGGGATCTTCCGGACCCAGAGGTTGAACCTGGGCCTCCTGCATTGCAGGATGATTCTTTATTATCTGAGCCACCCGGGAAACTCCCTGTGGGGGGCGGGGGTGAAGTGGGCGCTAAAGGGAGGCTTGACAGGTCAGCCTCCAGGATGAGGGATGTGGCCCCAGTGAGCCCTGGTCCATGCAGGTATCGCTCTGCTCCATCAGCCATGAATGTCTCTCACCGCGTGTTTCTCTGGGTCTTTCTTGGGAGCAATGAGTTTCTGTACTGATACCTACTCTAATGAGACCAGTGTGGGTCACAGGCTTGGGTGCCTCAAGGGGTCACCTTTATGAGAATAGCATTAGTCCTTTCTGGGTGGCTCAGAGGGCTTCCCAGGTCACCCCAAGTTAGGCTAAGGCCCCAGTGAAGATCATTCCAATATGACTCAGAAACTGCCTTACGACACCAGAGCAAGACCGTGAACTGCCAGGAGACTGGATGAATCATTAGATGCAGGACCGAGATGGGGGTCAGGAGTGTGGCGGGGTATATTTGTGATAGACATCTCATACTTAAGATGTCCAAGAAAAAGCTCTGTTTCTCAGCATGCCCAAACGCACACAAACTTCCCCCAAATTCTCCCATCACAGAAAATGACACCACCGACCAAGCATCTGCTCCACCTCTAATCTCGACAGTCACCTTGGATCTTCTCTTTCTCTCACCCGTTGAGGTCCTTAAACAGAATCCATTGGCAAGTCCTGCCGCCTCTATTCCAAATGGCTTCCCTGGTGGCTCAGAGAGCAAAGAACCTGCTGCAATGCAGGAGACCCAGGTTCTATCCCCGGGTCGGGAAGATCCCCGGAGAAGGGCATGGCAACCCACTCCAGTGTTCTTGACTCGAAAATCCCATGGCAGAGGAGCCTGGCGGGCTGCAGACTGTGGCTTTCACAAAAAGAGTTGGACATGACTGAGCAACTAACACTTAGACGCTACTCTAAATGTTCTAGCAAATCTGGCCACACTGTGGCACATTCACGCCCAGCATCTCAGTCTAAGCCACTGTAAGTCCCAGCCTGGACTCCTGCAAGAGCTTCCCAACAAATATTCCTGCTTCTGTTCTTGCCCCCTTATGGTTCCTTCTCCGCTCAACAGCTGTCGGAGGATCATTCTCCACGAGGCTCTCTGGGCAAGCAATACCCCTTGGTCAACACCAGCATGCCACATGCTGCCCATCTGCCGACCCACTTCTCCAGGACACGAGGCTCAGAAAGGCCAGGCGACTTGCAGAAGTTAGACGACTAGTGAGTGAGGGCTGCAGACGCAGCTGGGAAAGGCACACGCCCCCCCCACCCCTCCCGCACCCCGGGGCCGCTCACCCGCGGACAGCGTGCAGCAGGCGCAGAGAGGGGTATGCAGTACGCACGTTGACGCGGTGCTTCAAGATGAGCTCGTTGACCCACTCGACACGCTGCTTGCCGCCCCTGGCCATGAAGGCGGGGATCCACAGGATGCTGCCGTTGAGACTGTGCAGCCGCTGCAGCAGCTTCTCTCGCCACGTGGCGTTAACCAAGTCCTCGAAGGCCCGCTGGACCACGGAGGGGTTCATGGTCACCAGGTCAGTCTTGAGCCCCACATCCCGGGCATACTCCTGCACGGGGGCCAGGTTGCACCTGCCGGACGAAAAGGCAGCAATGAATGACCCTTCGGGGAAAGCTGAGGCAGCACTGCGTATCCCTAACTCTATCCATCCTTTACTTCCCTTGCTTCCTCCTCATCCCCAAACAAAGACCCACGGCACCTTCCTGCACTTTCTGGTCCCTTCTGGCATCCCTATTTCTTCTTCTCCTGCTACGTATATTTATCAGGTCCTTAGCATATTTGTGGGCTTCCCAGCTGACTCAGCAGTGGAAGAGTACTCCTGCAGAAGATGCGAGTTTGATCCCTGGTTCGGGAAGATCCCCTGGAGGAGGAAATGGCAACCCACTCCACTATTCTTGCCTGGAGAATCCCACAGACAGAGGGGCTGATGGGCTACAGCCCATGGGGTCGCAGAGTCAGACACGACTGAGCACACTCTCTCCAGCACATTCACAGAAACTTGGTACAGTGCCTGCCTTCTGGCACTCAGGATCTTGTAGAAGAGCCCTCAGCCCACATGATGGCCATGCTATAAGCAAGTGTGACCTGGTCACATCAGGTGACAGAGCGTGGGCTCCAAAGACACGCTGGGTTCAGAATTCAGCTCTGATACTTTCTACCTGGGCTCCCCAGGTGGCGCTAGTGGTAAAGAACCTGCCTGCCAATGCAGGAGACACAAGAGATGCAGGTTCAGTCCCTGGGCAGGGAAGATCCCCTGGAGGAGGAAATGACAACCCACTCCAGTATTTTTGCCTGGAGAATCCCATGGACAGAGGAGCCTGGCGGGCTACAGTCCATAAAGTCACCCAGAGTCAGATACAACTGAAGCAACTTAGTACATTCTACCTGTGTGACTCCAGGTCACCTGCTCAACCCCTCTGCTTTCTGAGAGCTTCCCCACTGCCTAAGGAACAGCCACAACAGCTTCTGTGATGGAGATCTCAGCAGGACCCCCTCCTAGGGATGAAAGCAGTGCCTAGACATCCATGGTACTTCGAAAGCTGCTGGACCACAGGGAGAGCGCAGTACATGTGTAGTTACCAGCATCCTCCCAGGGAGGAGGTGCTTCGGGTGGTCTTCCAGAGGTGGGAACCGTGGCAGGAAGTCTAGGAGGATGGAAGAGCAGAAGCCCGTTTGTGGATGAGGCTCCTCAGGAGAGTGTTTCTCCAGCTTGCAAGAGCTGGAGAATCACCTCAGGCACTGGTTAAAAATACAGACTCCCCAGGTCCCTCACCTGGAGATCTGGATTCAGCAGGCGAGTTGAGGAATTGATAGCTATTTTTACAAGTTCTTCAGCTGAGTCTTATAACCGGGCAGCTTAGGAAACATCACACTGTGGCCCTAGTGAATGTATCCCTGGGGCATAGAGGTGTGGACCCGTGCTGGTACGTAGGGGAAAGCTGGTGATCTGATCTGAGAGAGGCACATTGTGCAGTGGGGATGAGGCTGGAGCGGCAAGCAGAGTGAGATGGCAAAGGGCCTGTGTGTCGGGGGTGCTGCCATCTGGCATCAAACGGGGGTGTGTACACAGCCGGGCCATTTGACTTTTGTCCCTAAAGACCACACAAGGCTGCCCCACAGACACGCAGATCTGCAAGAGCCACGGAGTCCAGGTCAAAGGACAACCACATGTTGCTTCAAGCGGCTCCCTCTTTTCTGAGTGTGTGTAGACCACTGCGGATGTGGGTCCCAGCAGAGGCAGAGCAGGCTGTGGCTGGGCCTCTCCAGGTGTGGTCCACGCATCGGCACAAGGGTATTAGTCAGGCCTCACCCCAGCCCTGATGACCCTGCCTCTTGATAAGTTCAGGTGGTTCATACACTCATTGAAGTTCAGAGACCACCAGCCCACCTACCCATTTTACAGATGATGAAACCGAGGCCCAGAAAGGGGAGTGACACACTCTGAGTCAAGTGACAAAAGGGTAGCAGAGCCAAGACCAGACTCCGGACACCACGCTGCTCATCTCTCTGTGCAAGTGTCCAAAACAAAATGTTGACTAGAACCTGCCGCGGCCTCTGGAAATCTTGGGCCCGGGCTGGGTGGAGCAAAGAAAGATCACCGTGAAAATCAGGTCACCTCTGCCCTGGTCCCCAGGAGGTGACTGGTCCCTCTGCATCTTTAATATTCTTCCTACCAAGGCCTTCCCTGGTGGCGCAGGCAATGCAGGAGACCCTGGTTTGATCCCTGGGTCGGGAAGATCCCCTGGAGGAGGGCATGGCAACCCACTCCAGTATTCTTGCCTGGAGAATCCCATGGACAGAGGAGCCTGGTGGGCTACGGTCCATGGGGTCACAAAGAGTAAGCAACTAACACTTTCACCTACCCTCACCTCTTCTCTGGCTTCTGATCAGACAAACCTGCCACTTCCCTCCGCTTCTCCCCTCCGTCTTCAATCTTTAGACTCAAGGGCTTTGAAAAAAGGGACTGAGCCACAGGGGATGCCAGGCACAGACAGAACCAGGCAAAGGATAACAAAACAAGGGTGGGTGCCGGGCCGCGGTGGCGCACCCATCACAGCGGACAGAGGAGTCAGGACACCATCTGGTCCCACGTCCTGAGGTCCAGGGGGCTCTGTGATAAGGCCACTTCCCAAAGCCGAGGACAAGGCTCTCTTTGCATCAAGACGGGCCCAACAGAAACGTGAGACACGGTTCCGCCAGGGCCGGGGTGTGTTTGGGATGAAATTTGAGGCTCTGTGTGCCCTACTTTTGATCAGGGGACAGCAAGGCCTTGTTTCTGAGTCTGGGTTGGGGGGTCAGATGTCAGGGCCATGGGTAACTGGGTCCAAATGTGTCCCCAGGTGACTGGAAAATGCGAGCTGATACTTTGGAGAGAGTACAGTCATGTACAAATCCAAATTTCTCTGTTGCCCCCTCACTTCCCAGGTTTTGTCTACAGGGTAATAAAGATACTAGTAGCATACAGCTTAAAGAGTTTTATAAGCTTGGACCAAAAACTGGCCAAGAGACTTTTTTTTTTTACCGACATTTTGTACTGGGCTCTATCCAGGGGTCAGCAAATTTTTCTGTAAGAGGCCAGATATTATTTTAGGCTTGTGGGCTGTATGCTGTCTCTGTTTTGATTCTTCAATTCTGCCCAACTAATCCACTGCCATGAGAAAACAGCTGTTGAGGATACGAGAATGAATGAGCTTGGCTGTTGTTTCAATAAAACTTTATTGATAAAAACAGGCTGTGGGACAGAGTCTGCCTGCTTCTGTTCTAGATCAGCGATACTCAGTCTTGGTTAAACATCAGAAGCCCTAAGGCTCCCTGGGCTCTGACCCTTCAGATGGATTTAAATCGCCTGGGGCACAGCCTGGACTTTGGGACTTTTCAAGGCTACCTGAGCAATTCTAATGCACAGCGATCTAAGCCAACTAGCCTGGTTTCAGCCTCTTGGGATAACTGGCAATGCCTGCCACTTTGGGTCCATAGTACCTATTGCGGTTACCTGATGACAAAGCTGTGGGTGTCAATCTCCTGCCCACAGCCGCTGTTCAGCAAGACCCCGGAGTTGCCCACGATGGCACACGTCCCGAAGTGCTTGTTTTTCAGTGGAGACGTTCTGGGGAGGAGCTCATAGAGGTTCTGGGACACGTTCATTGTGCTGTCTCGGTCGAAGATGTAATGAATAATGTCTCCAGGTTTCAGGGTCCCCTTGAGTACAGAAATGTCCTTTTCAGCATCCAAGAACTTTAAGATTTGCTTCCTGCAAAAGCCAAACACACATGAGGAAAAAGTCTGCTGTTGCCAGCTGCCTTTTGCCCACCTGGCTTTTCCTCTCCTCGGTCACCCTGCAGAGCTGCCGCAGACCCGTACCCAGGTGAAGTGAGAGGTCAGAGGCCCTTAGAACAGGTTCCAGGCAGAGACTCGCAAAATGGCCCAGAGGCCAATCTGGTGGCTGTGCTCACACCCGCTTTCTAAGAGAAGACACCCGCCCTGGGAAATGCCGTCATTAGGACTCAGTGCGAGCTCATCATGGAGGGACCTGGAAGGGTGACCCATCGAGCTGGTTTGCCTAGGAAAGCACGGTCTTAGACTGAAAGCTCTGTGTCCCAGGGGCAAACTGTGTCCCTGAACCTTGGGCAAACCCAGACTGCAGTCATCCTATGTCAGACCCCCTTCTCTGAGCGGGATACAGGGTCACCATCTGACAAGCAGTCCTGAGTTGGAAATGGAAACCAAGATGACACGTGTCCCTCCTCCTCAGAGCCCGTTTTCCTCTCTGGCAGCCGTGTCTGGGCACAGGGGCCTCCCAGACGGCAGGGGGAGTGTCAGCCACTCCCCCTCGGTGGGCCCGAGAACACGGCCTGAAGTCTCTGCGCTGATCTGTTCTGAGCTGTGGGCTCTCTGGCCCTCCTCACTGCTATCTAGCTTGGAGTTTGTCAACTGCGATTTATGAAGCCCAAAGAGGTCTGATCCCATAGAGCAGCACTGCTTTGTGTTGAGGACAAAATAAGAGGACGCTCTCTCAGTTTCAGGGTGAGTTCTGGGGGGAAAGTTCAAGAATCATCTAGCAAAGCACATAAATGGGATAGGATGTGGTCAGAGAAGGGACCAGAATCCTCTCATAATCCCCTGGGGAATTTTATCCCAAGAAGATGGGGATCCTAACTGGAGGCTTTATTATAAAAACTGTATACTGTCCCAAGGGCTTCCCTGGAGGTTCAGATGGTAACGAGTCCACCAGTTAGTACAGGAGACCTGGGTTCAATTCCTGGGTCAGGAAGATCACCTGGAGAAGGGAATGTCTTCCCCCTCCAATATTCTTGCCTGGAGAATCCCATGGACAGAGAAGCCTGGCAGGCTATACAGTCCGTGGGGTTGCAAAGAGTCGGACATGACTGAGTGACTAACACACACACACACTGCCCCAAATATTTTTAGACATGATTCAAGTCATCAGGAGAAGGAAATCCGGTACCCAGATCAGCTGGAATTAACTTCACTTCCTATAGCGAGTCCCCATATAGAACAGATAGGATGAGATTGTTCTTCATTTCCACCAAGCTCCAGAGGGAGAGGACCATCACACATTTTGCAAATGTAAGGATTTGCAAGGTGGCTGCCCCATTGGACAGACGGTAACACTGATCCCCAAGAGTCTGTGTTCTCTGAGATGGTCACAGCCTGTGATGTATCCCGGTGGGGTACACATTTAATCACTTGAGGAACCATAAAGAATTCAGAAGGTCCAGGTTGATGCCTGAGAAATCCTGATTCTCAGAATGGCCCGGGTCTCAGCACGGCCCGGGTCTCAGCACGCTTTGAAAGGCTCCACAGGGGACTCTTAGGTGGGTCCAGGTTTGGGAGCCTTTGGCATTGCCCAGGGGTAGCTAGAATGCTTGACAGGGCATGATGCTCTTCTTCCACTGGTCTTGCCTTATTAATGACCTGAATCTCATGTTTTCATGCATGGGAAACCACCCTTGATGAATAATTTCTATCTCTTAATGGAAAACAGAGGCATTGTTTTTAGTTACTGAACCTTTACCAAAGATGACGCAATTGACAAACTAATATGGCTTGGAAATTGCTGAAACGTTTGCAATTGCTTACCCCAGAGTATTTAAAAGCAAAGAGCCTCCAGAAAGCCCATAGAGAAATTCCTCTGTGCCTGAATTAATTTCTAACTAATTATGAGAAATTACTACCAATTATTAAACAGCATTCCAAATCACTCACAGAATCTTTATTATGAATAATGTTGGTGACTAATTGAAGGAAGATGAAGGAGATCCTTTTCCCCGCTGGGTGAAGGCACGTTGTTCCTGCCGGGGTGGCTGTGCGTTTGCAGGCTCCCTATGAAGGCCACAGTCTGTTCTTCTCCAAAGGGGTGGGGATGTCCTTTCTCTACCCGGTGGTGGAAGGAGAAAGGGTAAGCGGAGATCACAGGTGGGCTTGTTCTGGCAGAAAGCTTTCACTCACAGCTGGTGCACATGTCTGCTCAGTCACTCATCGTGCCTGCCTCTTGAGACCCCGTGGACTGTAGCCCCCAGGCTCTTCTGTCCATGGGATTTTCCAGGCGAGAATACTGGAGGGGGTTGCCATTTCCTTCTCCAGGGGATCTTCCCAACCCAGAGATCAAACCTGCATCTCCTGCATTGGCAGGCAGTTTCTTTACCACTGAGCCACACTGGAGTGAATGAAAGTGAAAGTGTTAGTTGCTCAGTCATGTCTGACTCTGTGACCTCACGGACCATCGCTCACCAGGCTCCTGTCCATGAGATTTTCCAGGCAAGGATACTGGAGTGGATTGCCATTCCCTTCTCCAGGGGATCTTCCCCACCCAGTGAAGGAATCTGGGTCTTCTCAATTGCAGGCAGATTCTTTATCATCTGAGCCACCAGGTAAGCCTGGGGTGAATAGGGGCTCCCCCATATACATGGGGCTTCCCTGGTAGCTCAGCTGGTAAAGAATCCACCTGCAATGCAGGAGACCCTGGTTCGATTCCTGGATTGGGAAAATCCCCTGGAGAAGGGACAGGCTACCTACTCTAGTATTCTTGGGCTTCCCTTGTGGCTCAGCTGGTAAAGAATCCGCCTGCAGTGTGGGAGACCTAGGTTTGATCCCTGGGTTGGGAAGATCCCCTGGGGAAGGGAAAGGCTACTCACTCCAGCATTCTGGAGAATTCCTTGGACTGTATAGTCCATGGGGTCGCAAAGAGTCAGACACGACTGAGCGACTTTCACTTAACTTTCACTTTCCTAACCCTTGAGAACTGTGAGGTGCTATATTTGGAAACAGCATCTTTGCAAATGTAATTAAATTAAGGATCTCGAGGTCATCTTGATTACTCCGCTGGGCCTAAATCCAACGACAAGTGTCCTTATCAGAGACAGGAGAGGGGACACACAGACACAGAGGGAAAGGCTCTGTGAAGACAGGGTAGAGACGAGTGGCTCAGCCACACGATGGGGAGCGCCTGGAGTCAGCAGAAGCTGGAAGGGTGAAGACACTGTCTCCCCTGGAGCCTTCAGAGGTTGCACTCACAATTCTGGCCCCCAGAACAGTAAGAGAATGCATTTTCTTTTGTTTGAAGCCACCAAGTTGGTAGAAATTTGTTACAGCAGCCTCAGGCCTAGTGCTCCCCAGGGCCACTGACCGGGGGTCAGTAAGGGCAGGCTGGGAGCTGTTGGGATGCAAGACGAAGGTCGGGCCCCCCACCACAGGGATCTCAGAAGAGACCCTGAATGAGGGGGGCAGAAGGGAGGTGACAGGGGTCCACTCCTTCAGGCGCTTTGTCAGCTGCCAGCCCTCCCAGCTCATCCTCCCTACTCCCCACACCTCCTCAGGTCCCAAAGCCAAGCTTCAAGAACCAGGGGGTGGGGGGCATTTTGACAGTGAGCCCACCTGGAGGGGGCAGCTCCCTACTCTGCGTGGTGGCCCTTCTGGCGGCTAAGGTCCAGGCTGACTCCCGGGCCCCGCCTCCCGTTCTCGGCCTCCCCGCGATGTCAGAGCTTTCCCGCCTGGTCCTGGCTCCCACACCATCATCCCCTCCTCCCCTCCTCCCGAGGGGTGCTCCAGCAACACTGAGCACAGACACCAGACTTCAGGCAGCAGCGTGGCATGCCTGGCAAACTCCTAAGTATCCCTCAACACCCACTGCTCCTGGCAAGTGTCTCCTGGCCGGCCCTCTCAGCCCCCTTACCAAATGAAGCGCTCAGCTCAGTAGGAGCTTTCCCACCTATTTCTATGAGGTGACACAGCCCACTGTCAGTATCTCACGGCCATGCTCTAGCTTTGGGACACTTGGTCTCCTGTGAGCAGGTCTGATTCACATCAGCTCCCAGCACAACGCCTGCAAGGGAATGGATGCTGCACTGACCAGTCTGTGCCGGTCTACCGCGGCTCTGTCCAAGCCAAGTGGCCACCGTGCCGACCTCGGAATCCCTCCCCCACAGCTCCCCATTCCCACCGCCCAACAATGACCACATCACTCTGGAAACATTGCCCCACAAGGATCAGGACAGGAGGGGCTTCCCTGGGGGCCCAGTGGTGGTGAATCCACAGGAGACACGGGTTTGATGCCAGATCTGGGACGATTCCCCATGCCAAGGGGCAGCCGAGCCTGTGCACCACGACTGCTGAGCCCAGGCTCTGGAGCCCGGGAACGTCGACTGCTGAGTCCACACGTGATGACTACTGAGCCCACATGCGGTGACTACTGAGCCCACACATGATGACTACTAAGCCCACATGTGACAGCTACTGAGCCCACACACAGTGAGCACTGAGCCCACAGGTCATGACTACTGAGCTCACATGAGGCGAGCACTGAGCCCACACGTGATGACTACTGAGCCCACACGTGGCGAGCACTGAGCCCACACGTGATGACTACTCAGCCCACACGCGGCGACTACTGAGCCCACACAATAACTACTGAGCCCACATATGGTGACTACTGAGCCCACACGTGGCGAGCATTGAGCCCACACGTGATGACTACTCAGCCCACACGTGGCGACTACTGAGCCCACACAATAACTACTGAGCCCACATATGGCAACTACTGAGCCCACACGTGGCGAGCACTGAGCCCACACGTGATGACTACTCAGCCCACACGCGGCGACTACTGAGCCCACACAATAACTACTGAGCCCACACATGGTGACTACTGAGCCCACACGTGGCGAGCACTGAGCCCACACGTGATGACTACTGAGCCCCAAACGCGATGACTACTGAGCCCACACGTGGTGACTACTGAGCTCACACGTGGTGACTGCTGAGCCCACACATGATGACTACTGAGCCCACACGCGGCGAGCACTGAGCCCGCACGTGATGACTACTGAGCCCACACGTGGCGAGCACTGAGCCCACACATGATGACTGAGCCCACACGCAGCAGCTACTGAGCCCGCATGTGATGACTACTGAGCCCACAAGCGGCAGCTACTGAGCCCACACACGGTGAGCACTGAGCCCACACGTCATGACTACTGAGCCTACACATGATGACTACTGAGCCCACACATGGCAAGCACTGAGCCCACACGTGATAACTACTGAGCCCACACGTGGAAAGCACTGAGCCCACACGAGGAAGCTACTGAGCCCACACGTAGCAGCTACTGAGCTCATACATGATGACTACTGATCCCAGATGCGGCGACTACTGAACCCACATGGGGTGACTACTGAGCCCACACACGATGACTACTGAGCCCACACACAGTGAGCACTGAGACCCACATGCGATGACTACTGAGACCCACACGTGATGACTACTGAGCCCACACGTGGTGACTACTGAGCCCACACAATGACTACTGAGCCCACACACGGCGACTACTGAGCCCACACATGGTGACTACTGAGCCCACACACGGCGACTACTGAGCCCACACATGGTGACTACTGAGCCCACACATGGTGACTACTGAGCCCACATATGGCAAGCACTGAGCCCACACGTGATGACTACTGAGCCCACACGCAGCAAGCACTGAGCCCACACATGATGACTATTGAGCCCACACGCAATGACTCCTGAGCCCACACACGATGACTACTGAGCCCACACACGATGACTACTGAGCCCACATGTGGCAGCTACGGAGCCCACACATGATGACCACTGAGCCCACACGCGGCAGCTACTGAGCCCACACATGATGACTACTGAGCCACACATGGCGAGCACTGAGCCCACACACGGCGAGCACTGAGCCCACAAATGATGATTACTGAGCCCAAACACGGCGACTACTGAGCCCACATGCAGCAGCTACTGAGCCCACAGGTGGCGAGCACTGAACCCACACATGATGACTACTGAGCCCACACACAGCAGCTACTGGGCTCACACGCAGCAACCACTGAGCCCACATGCCCTAGAGCCCATGCTCTGCAACAAGAGAATCCACTGCAAATAGAAGCCCGTGCACTGCAACTGGAGGAAAGTCCGAGCAGACCCAGCACAGCCAAAAATTACTTATTGAATCAATTTTTTTTTTTAAGATCAGGACTAGAGCTGCTCTTTGGTTAAACAGACCCTCCCTTTGCTGTTAGGTGTCCCGTCAGCTCCTGGGTCACCTGCTGCCGGGATGTGACTTTTCACTTTCATGTCATCAGGGAGGGACTTGCTGACTCAAGGACCATGGGAGCAGACCACTCTCCAAAGGCAAACGGGAGGACCCTGGCTGCTGAAAGGGGGGGGATGGATGGAAGCAGCGAGGACTGCTGCTTCAGGCTCCTCTGGAAAGAAGCCATCTGTGATCTCTGTGCACCACCCCCCCCCAACCCCCACCAGGCTCTCTCTGCTGCTGACCCGGAGCCTGGCTCCTCGCAAACCCAGGGCCTCAGCTGGCTGCTCCTGCTACCTCCCCACTCCAGTCGCCGCACACACATATTGGGCTGCCGGGCTTGTCTGGGGTTTTTATTTCCAATTGATCGCTTAGAGATGAAACCTGCCTCGGCGGGAGGTAAACATTTTATTTCTATTCTGACTTCCTTAGGTGATGGAGAGCGGCAATTTGCCGGCTTGTGCCGAAGAAGGCCAAGTCTGTCTCTTGTCCTAGAGGTAATTACCACTACCTGATCCTCAGAGAGAGCGTCTGGTTGTGTCTCCATTTGGCCGAGGCTGGCTGGATGTTGTGCTTAATGCTTTCATTACTTCTGTCAACAACAGCTGGCGATGAGGAGCCATTTATCACAACTTCAGCTCTGGAAGGGGGGGTGGAAAGAGGAAGAGGGGAGACATGATCTGTTAGCAAGCCAATGACAAGCCTAATAGTTTTGTTTTTGCACGAGCTTGAAGGTAAACTTCTTCGGAGGAGCAAAATTGCAGTTATTACCTGGGAAGGGAAGGAAGTCTATTTATCTTCTAGAATGCACCAACTCTCTCCCTCAGGTATAACCTACATATATTCTGGGAGACAGGAAGGGGGTGATAAACTATTTTTCTCCCCTCTTCCACCCACAATGTTTCCTCTGAGTGAAACTTAGCAGTCACTGTCAGACTAGTAATCCTTCTTCAAGCCACTTTTGCAAAACTCTGCAGAGCACTTGCATTAACAACCTTGTATCATAAGATGGTTTGCAAATGTAATAAAAAGGAAAACAAAAACTCATACTGGGGCAATGGAATGTAGCCTTATCTCATTATCCCTCGTTTGTAAGATGCCTCTTCAAATACCTGCCTTATTCCAGAGTTATTCGAGCTCTGTTTCTCTCTCCCACTAGACTGTCAGCAGGGGACCTCCCTCACTTGTTTCTGTATTCCCCAACGGTCTAACATAGCAGATGCTCAATAAATAAGTGCTTGCTGAATTTGAATTTGACCCTGGGGGAGCCTGGATGCATGAAGTTGCTGGCTGGCTCTGAATGCCTGAGGCCACTCATACATAATTCTGGGTGCCTACATCATCTTCCCACCTGACTCAGGCAGTACAGGACCTGCTTGAATTCAGCGGCTTGAAATCTATGCTAGTGGGTTTCTAAGAAACCAGGTTACAATCACAGCTCTAAAAGCGCAGGAACCACAGTGATGCATGTGGGTCACATCACAAGTTCCTTTTGTGTGTGCTGACAGCACATTCTCTCAGTTAGAATGACAAGTGGATTTGTGATGCCAAATTCTGGAGCTTGAAAGAATTCAAACCAAACATCTATGTCCTCTGCATTTGCCTTGGAACAGCCATGCTAAAAAAAGATGAAATTCTTTTAATAGGTCTAAACCTAGGGCTCTATTTTGCCTTCTGTAGGTAGAGAAGAAATTTATTTGGGGGACGCGCTTTCTCCCCACATACCTCCATTCCCAATATTTCTGACTCCTCTGGCTGATACTACTTGTCAGAGAGTCAGAAATATGCAACTTTGGCAGAGAACAGAAAATTCAAGGGTTTTGGGTATTCCTCCAGCTGACAGGCCTAAAGAGAGCTATCAAAGGAAACAGAAGACCTGACCCTTTGCAAGTTTTGCTGTCTTCATGAACAGAGGCAGAGGGTGTAATGGAAAGATTTCACAAGCTGTGAGACTACAGGCAAATTACTTTATCACTCTGAGCCTCAGTTTCCCCATTTACAGAAAGAGGGTGTGTAAGAGGAAGATATTCTCTGAATGGGGACTAGACATGGTCCAACCATAGCCAGTGTTAAGCCTGGGTCTGTTGGCTTGTAAAGCATCTTCTCACTCTCCAGCATCAAGCTGTCCTCTGGCCAAAGACTGTCATTTGGGGAAACACTCTTTTAGATTTAGAGTGTGCCTTCAGTAATCATGGGTTTCCCTTGTGGCTCAGCTGGTAAAGAATACGTCTGCAATGCGAGACACCTGGGTTCAATCCCTGGGTTGGGAAGATCCCCTGGAGAAGGGAAAGGCTACCCACTCTAGTGCTCTGGCCTGGAGAATTCCATGGACTGCATAGTCCATGAGGTCACAAAGAGTGGGACATGACTGAGTGACTTTCACTTCACTTTCAATAGTCAAGGTTAACAGTTCCGAGATGACTTCCTAAATATTTTTAAGAGATCTCAACAAAGTTTCTGAGTGCTCTATTTTCCATCTTTATTTCTCCCCATGAAACAGGCTGAAAATCCTGATTCTGAGTCTCCATTATCTGGCAAAAATTCAAGTTATGAATAAGCTCATTGGTGGCTCAAGTGCCTCCAAGTGGGTGGGCTCCTTTTCAGAAAGACTCTTACCCATCTGAATTTTCCATCTCCTGCAGCCTCTAGACCGGGGGCCATTTCCTGGACTTTTCTATCAACAGCTTCCCCCGCCTCACACTGATTAGGAAATGCAAAGTCAAAGTGAAACGAAACAGATCTATTTGCTAAGTAAGAAGGGCACCATCCAGCAAAGAGGAGAAGCAGATTAATAGCTGCCTTACAGCAAAAACAAATGAACACAAAATCTAATTTACAAACCTATTAGATTTGCTATGTAAGCTGTTCACAGCTGATCTGATTGTACCTCTGCCTCCAGAATTCCTGCAAGACAAAGGAAATGCATTATTTATAAATTCAGCTCTTTTTTGCAAAGCCCTCTTCAGTCGCCAGGAGCTCCTGCAGCCCGCCTTGGAGAAGTACAGAGGGAGGATGCATTCTCACCCCGGCTTCTCCAGAAGGGACAGCATCCTGATCTAGCCACAAACCCAAGCCTCTGACGGGAAGCTGACCTCAGGTCCTTTCCTGCCTCCCACTTGAGCATTGTTTCAATTCCCACCTGGGTTTCCACTTGAGAATTTCATCTGACTTCAAGAGCGACTCCTCTGGGATTCATCCCCTCTGGTTAACCCCACAGGCTAGCATGCTTTAGCACGACTCAGCACCTGCTGTAGCATGACTCAGCCTTTACTCTAGCCTGACTCAGTACCTGCCCTTTGTCTTTTGTTTTCACTTACCTTGATTAAAGTGAAAGAGGAGAGTGAAAAGGTTGACCTAAAAATCAACGTTCAAAAAACAAAGATCATGGCATCCAGTCCCATCACGTCATGGCAAATAGATGGGGGAATAGTGTAAATAGTGGTAGATTGTTTTCTTGGGCTCTAAAATCACTGTGGATGGTGACTTCAGCCAAGAAATTACAAGACCCTTGCCCACTGGAGGAAAAGATATGACAAAACCTATACAGTGTATTAAAAAGCAGAGACATCACTTTGCCTACAAAGGTTTGTATAGTCAAAGCTATGGTTTTTCCAGTAGTCATGTACAGATGTGAGAATTGGATCATGAAGAAGGCTGAGTGCCAAAGAATTGATGCTTTTGAACTGTGGTGTTGGATAAGACTCTTGAGTGTCCCTTGGACAGACAGCAAGGAGATCAAACCAGTCAACCCTAAAGGAAATACGCCCTGAATATTCATCAGAAGTACTGATGCTGAAGCTAAATCTCCAATACTTTGGACACCTGATGCAAAGAGCCAACTCACTGGAAAAGACCCTGATGCTGGGAAAGATTGAAGGCGGGAGGAGAAGGGGATGACAGAGGAGGAGATGGTTGGATGGCATCATCGATTCAATGGACATGAGTCTGAGCAAGCTCCGGGAGCTGGTGATCGACAGGGAAGCCTGGTGTGCTGCAGTCCATGGGGTTGCAAAGAGTTGGACACGACTGAGAGACAACAACAACAGCTGGTGGTGAGATGTTGTCCACCACACTGTCTCCAAACTTAAGATCTCAGAAGTTCAACAGCGGTAGCGAGACTGACTCAACTAGTGCCTCCAACCAAATGTGAAAATGATTTGCTTTTTGGTGGCAGGAAAAATAATAGCAGTGTCACTTTGTGGGGGAGCAGGAGATGGGTGAGTATGAGTGTCCTTTGCTTCTTCCTCTGGAGGATAAGCTGTGGGAGTCTCTAAAGCCCTTTCCAGTCCCCCTGTTTCTGCAGTTCTGTCAGACTCGGTCCTGGGTGGGGGCTACAGGGCCATGAAGTTTCACCCTACTTTGCCAATGGCACTGGGTCAGGAGAGAGAGAAAACTATCTGCCCTTGGTATTCAGCCCACTTTGTGCTCTGTGTGTGTTTTTATTAAAAAGTTGTATGTGAGACTGAGGCAGGAGGCAGATGGACCTCCCCCACCCAGGGCAAAGCTATTGGAGATTCATTCCCTATTGACTGAAATGCCAAGAGGAGGCTAGCAGGACAATTAAGAGAGGAGGCTGGGCCCTGCTCAGACCACTTGTCTTCCCGACCTTCCCGACCACACATGCAGAGAGAAAGCTCCTTGGAGGCCAAAGGGGAGTCATGTTAAGGGAGGTTCTACCCAGACGCCTTTTTGGTAGAACTCACCTTGGCTAAGGGATGTGTACGCACACATGGGAAGATCCTGAGATATATCAAATACGGGCTGTGAACCAGGCAAATCATAATGACTGGCCAAAGGAAATCCAGAAGAAATGTCCCATAGAAGTAATTCAAATTGCCACGAGGGTGTGACTCAGCGACTCTATTCCTCTCCCTGAGTCCACCCATGTGTCTATCCACATGTACTGCAATTCTTTCTCTTCTTAATATAATACTTGACTGGCTTCACTATTTCTGTCTTTGTTGGAATTCTTTTCTGCAAAGCTGAAGGCCAGGGCCCTGGTCACTGACTACTGGTCTAGTGGCTAGGATCTGGTGCTTTCACCACCGTGAGTGAGTGAGTAATAGTTGCTCAGTCATGCCTGACGCTTTGCAACCCCATGGACTGTAGCCCGCCAGGCTCCTCTGTCCATGGAATTCTCCAGGCAAGATTACTGGAGTGGGTTGACATTTCCTTCATCACCATGACCTGGCCTCAATCTCTGGCTGGGAACCCAAGTCATTGCAGGCCAAGGCCGCCCAAGATCAAGACTAATGGTTAAATTAAATACTTTCCCCCACTGATTTGTAGGATATGTGGTTTGAGGAGATGTTTTTCATGCTTTTTCCATTTTTTTAAGTTCCATCTAGACCTTCAGGCAAGGTGCGGGTATACTTCAAAGAAACAATTAAAATCACTGCAAAATCATTGTGATTTAATTAACATTTAGCTTAATTAATTAATTTAAAGAACTCTGTGGGGGAAGCCAATGCCTATTTCCTCACTAGTTTTAAGTTTGAAACCAGAAATCCTAAATTTCTTTACGATTCACATACTTGTAGATATAACATTGTGTGTGTATGTATATGTGAGTGCGTGTGTGTTTATGTTTTCCTGATAGATTGAAATGTCTTTTCAACACTGTTTGCAATAAGAATCATTCTGCCTCATAGCCCGATGAGCCAGCGGCAGGAAGGGTGCTATGACTCACCCTGTGCCTCCTTCCAGGCCTCCCTTCAGGTCTCAGATTTCATCACACACAGTCTAATTTTTAATTGCACAGAGTATCACAGGTTCCTTACGTTGCAATCAATGCGTAATATCTCTTTCTTGTCTCTCTTCATTTCCCCTTGGGATGGCAGATCACTCACACTTCTAATTCAAAGATCTGGGACTACCTGGCCAGCTCCGACCTGTAACTATCATCTATGATACTTAGGTCAGAGCCCAGGGGCTCTCCTGGGCATGCTGCTGTCCACAAGTCACTGACCTTTCACCATGCCCTGACCCTGACGCCAACCCCTGTTTTCAAAATCAGCACTCCTTGTCGGGAGGGAACACTTGCTGGGCCAGATATTAAGGCAAGTATAGTAATTAAAAGTGTGGTCATAGCTCAAGATTAATGAAAAGTTAATGGAACAAAAAGATTGTCTAGAACTGATGTATTATTTTTTAAAAATTACATCAATGAGAAATTTGATAAATGTTTGAAGTAGTTGATTAATAATCTGGAGGTGAGTTGGAGGGAAATCAGGTTAAGTGTTCCCTGATTTATAAATTTCAAGTGGATTTAACTAGTGTTTCTCAGACCCTAATAATGCTCCTATTCCTATCAGCAGTTTGCCATATTTTGTTTATCACCCATTCTACTATCTACTTAAGTTTTTAAATTGACTCATCTTTTTAAAACTTCTTAACCTAAGCAACGCCATCAGTGAAAATATGGGTTTCATATCATGAATATATACTCATTTGAAAAGAACACAAAACCATTACCCCCCAAAATATTTATCAATGGAATTCCTAAAATCATCTTACATTATCGCCAAGAACTCTTGTAGCACCTCTGGAAAAGACTGAATTAAACAGTTAAATATTGAAAGAAGGCAACCCATACGAAATTGGTATGAAGATGGAAGAGAATATTTATCAAATCTTGATGAGGTATGAGGAGCAAATGTGAAGGACTTCTAAAATTCAGAAGTGTAAGAAGAAACCCTAAGAGGGAATGCAGACAGATTTGACTTCATAAAAATGTAAAATTCTGCTTATACAAACAGCAAACCTCAACAAACTCTCTCCAGGCTCCTTCCTGGAATACGAGGGCTCCAGGTGAGGGGAACCCTGCACTGGGGCATCTATCTGGTTTACTGTAGCCAGGGGTTTGGAGAGGATGTGACGCTGAGTAAACTGCCTCCTCCCATCTTTCTCTTCTCTTGCCTCCAGGCCGGGTCCTGGGGAGCTCTCAGGCCTGCTGACGGGGTACCACAAGCCAGGCACTTTTTCAGACTAAGAAAGTAAATGAAAGTCGCTCAGTTGTGTCCGACTCTTTGCGACCCCATGGACTGTACAGTCCCTGGAATTCTCCAGGCCAGAATACTGGAGTGGGCGGCCTTTCCCTTCTCTGGGGTTTCATACTAAAACTTCCTCTAACCCTGGCTTTCCCCCGCCTCAGCACTATTGATGTTTCAGGGTTGGTGTTGGTTGTTGGGGCAGGTAATTGTGCGCTGTGGTATGCTGAGCTGCGTCCCTGGCCTCTACCTGCTTTAAGGCAGGAGCAGCCCTCCCCACACCCCGCAAACAGTGACAACCAAAACTGCCTCCAGACCACGCCCCTGGGCAGGGAGGCAGAATTACCTCCGCTTGAGAACCTCTGACTCTCGTCTTCCACCTGTGCCTCTGAGATGAATCCCCGCCCCTGCTCTCCCTCACCAGCCAACCCGTTCCACCACCTTCCCAAGCCCGAGTCCATGCCAAACTCCAAGCCCAACCCTCGGGCTTCTGCTCAAAACCCAAATTTCAACGCTCAGCCGCCTTTTCCTTCTCCTCCCAAAGCGTCCCACTACAGCATTTGTCGCCTTTTTCATATTTAATTATTGCATGGGATCACAGATGGGAGGCTTGAAAGAAATGTTGTCATTAACCTAGTCTAAATTCCTCTTATAGTTGAAGGAACCAAGGTCTCGAGATTTGGTTCTGGTTTCAGCTTCCTTGGCTGCTCACCACAGTAGAATGGAAGCCCCTGGGGGCGTGCACTAACCATGTCTTTTATTTTCTTTATCTGATGCTTTGACATCTGCGGGCTTGCTGACTTTGGAGGGACAGCTTCTCTCAGGGTTAGTAAATTCCTAGAGACAGTAAACCACTGGCCTGGGTGGGCACCTTTCAAATGCAAACCAATCAATCTAGAGCCCAACCCCTCCCTGCCCCACCACCTCCCTTACTGGGATCTTACACCCTGGGCCACCATCCACCTGCCATAATCAACCTAGAGCTAGGTATTGCTATGCATCTACTGGTTTAATAAACCCAGGAATTACAGTTATCCCAGACACACAGGGTCAGCTCCGATGCCCCATAGTCTGCTGAAGTTATCCAAAACAGCCAGTCCAAAGCTGCTTACCCAGCTTCACCCTTGCTTCCTCTGCAAACCACAGTAAGGGCTCTTGTCCACAGTTCCCCCTTCCTCTTAAGGGACCTGGTGCTACTCCATAGAGCCCTGCATGATGTGGTATGCCACCTCTTTTGGGATCTGGGAGAATAACAAACTCCATTTTCAACAGCAGCCATTTCCTGATCTGTTGGCCTATTATTATTAAATAATAATAAATTATCATTATTAAATAACAATAAATATTATTGTAGATATTATCTAAATAATATATGTCACATCTATTAATATACAATACTTTAATAGATATTATCTATTATTATTAAATGATAATAAACCATAATAAAACAGGGAGACCTTGTCTTGTTCACCTTCTCAGCCTTGCACAGTACCTTGCTCAAGTGGAACTTTTCTTCCTAAGTCCTTCCAGTAGCTTGCATAGTGTATTCCCACATATTATTTATACCTGTGCAAGACACGGTTTCACCTCTCAGATACCCAGAGAACGGGGCATTCAGAGAAACTGTCATTCAGAGAAACTCAGGCTGCAGATGTTTGGCTCAAAATGAAGCCTGAATTGGCAAGAGATTTTTTTTCTAATTAGGTTTGGCCTCTATTGTTATTAAAATAAGCCTGCATCCCTTGTGACAGGGGAATGCTGAGACCTGCTTGGTTGAGTGACAGAAGATGATCTGGTGAGAAAAATCTGCTAAAGATAATTAATCAACTTCTGAAATCATAGAAACAAAGATGCTTAGATCATCCAAGTGAAAAAAAATGTATGGGAAAATGTATGCATGTTATAAAGAACTTTCTAATGTTAGTAACAACCACTGTCCACGTGACCTGCCCAATATTCTCAGTCATAGTTAGGATGGAGGTTGATTACTCCAAAGCTCTACATTTTGAGAAGTTAGTCTCCTTCCCACCACAAACATAATACTCTTTCCAAGCAGTAACTAAGATAATAAATAAAAATAGCATGTTAAAAGAGAATAACATGCATAGTTGGATTTGTTTTCAGTGAAAAACAATGAGCAAACCTGAAAACTGCACTTCTGTTTAGCCTCTTCATCCAAGCCCAGTTGTTTGTAGGTAAGGTCATGTTCTAGTGTGTTGGGGTCTCATAGCTGTGTTATAATCTCCCACATCCTTGGTTTCTCACTGGAGAGTCAGGCTCGGTAAATGAACTTTCAAGAGCTGACAGCTTTAATTAAGAGTCTGCACCCAACTTAAACAGCTGATTAGTCCTGAGAATAGAAGATTAAACTGAAGCAAAGCCATGAATTTGCAGGTGACTGATTCTTCCTTCCCAGTTTCGGGAGGATACTGAAGGTGTGTGCTCAACCTGTGCTCAGAAACCACTGGGGTTCCTCCATTGCTGGTCCACTGCTGCTCCTCCAAGGACACATGGTGAGCAGAGAGTAAGGAAGAGAATGATTTAGGGTCAGTCGCATGAAGAGTGAGAGCTCCCAACGGGGTCCAAGGGTGGTTTTTAAAATGACTTTTTCTTTTTGGGGGTTGTTGTTCTTCAGTCTCTAAGTCATGTCTGACTCTTTGCAAGCTTATGAACTGCAGCACACCAGGCTTCCCTGTCTTCCACTATCTTCTGGAGTTTGCTCAAGCTCATGTCCATTAAGTTGGTGATGCCATCCAAGGACACGTAAGTATGTGGTGCCCCAGACACATGGTGAGGAAAAAAGCAAGGAAAAGGATGACCTAGGGTCAGTCATGTCCAACCATCTCATCCTCTGTTGCCCACTTCTCCCCCTGCCTTCAATCTTTCCCAGCATCTTGGGCTTTTTCCAATTAGTCGGCTCTTTGGGTCAGATAGACAAAGTATTGGAGCTTCAGCTACAGCATCAGTCCTTCCAACGAATATTCAGGGTTGATTTCCTTTAGGATTGACTGGTTGGATCTCCTTGCAGTCCAAGGGACCCTCAAGAGTCTTCTCCAACACCACAGTTCAAAAGTGTCAATTCTTTGGCACTCAGCCTTCTTTATGGTTCAACTCTCATATCTGTACATGACTAATGGAAAAGCCATAGCTTTGACTATATGGAACCTTTGTGAGCAAAGCAATGTCTCTGCTTTTTAATATGCTGCCTAGGTTTGTTACAGATTTCCTTCCACGGAGCAAGCATCTTTTAATTTCATGGCTGCAGTCACCATCCACAGTGATTTTAGAACCCAAGAAAATAAAATCTGTCACTGTTTCCGCTTTTTCCCCATCTATTTGCCATGAGGTGATGGGACCAGATGCCATGATCTTAGTTTTTTGAATGTTGAGTTTTAAGCCAACTTTTTCACTCTCCTCATTCATCCTCACCAGGAGGCTCTTTTTCTACCATTAGAGTGGTGTCATCTGCATATCTGAGGTTGTTGATATTTCTCCCAGCAGTCTTGATTCCAGCTTGTGAGTCATCCAGTCCGGGCATTTCACATGATGCACTCTGCATAGAAGTTAAATAAGCAGGCTGACAACATATAGCCTTGATGTACTCCTTTCCCAGTTTTGAACCAGTCTGTTGTTCCATGTTCACTTCTAACTGTTGCTTCTTGGCCTGCATACAGGTTTCTCTGGAGATAGGTAATCTCATCTCTTTAAGAATTTTTTGCAGTTGGTTGTGATCCACACAGTCAAAGGCTTTTTGTGGAAAAATATGCATAACACAAAATTTCCATTTTGTTCTTTTTAAGTGTACAATTCAGTGGCATCCAGTCTGTTCACAAGATCGTGCAGCCATCACCATCTCTAGGATTTTTCCATCTCTCCTAACAGAAACTCTGTCCCCCTGCTTCTTTCTGGTGAACTCGCCAGACTGTGTTACCTGAATCTCTCTCCTAGACTTACACTCTATCTACCCTAACAGTGTGGAGAACTTGTCATAAGGGGAAGCAAGTTAAGGGTCCAAGCTCTGAGATAAGGCTCCCAGGGTCTGCATTCTAACTG
Source organism: Odocoileus virginianus (assembly GCF_023699985.2). NCBI lineage: Eukaryota > Metazoa > Chordata > Mammalia > Artiodactyla > Cervidae > Odocoileus > Odocoileus virginianus. The sequence continues at coordinate 51,546,290 of NC_069689.1, forward strand.
AACTAATCATTAGCTGTGTGATCTTTGACTACTGCTCCAGGCTTATGTTTGTTCATAGAGTGACTGTAGAGATTAAATGAGCTAATGAATGCAGAGATGTAGAACTGTGCATGACACATCGTAAAGAACTTGACATTGATGTTATCCTTATTTTGACTTTTTGCAACCCTTTAAAAATGCAGGGACTTCCCTGGAGGTCCAGGGGCTGGGACTCCGCACTCTCAGTGTTGGGGTGGGGGCCCAGATTTGATCCCTGGTTGGGACCCCCCATTCAACTAAAGATCCCCCAGGCCTCAGCTAAAAAATCCCATGGCTGGGGATCCCACACACTGCAATGAAGATCAAAGATCCTGTGTGCGGTGGCTGGGGCCCAGCACAGCCAAATATGTAAATAAATAAGTATGTTTTTTTAAAAAAAGTCAAATCATCTTGACTAGAGAGGCACATGATAACAGGTAGCTACCCAGATGTGACCTGTGAGCTATGCTTTGCTAACTCCTTCTCTAGGATCAGTTCAGTTCAGTTCAGTCGCTCAGTCATGTCCGACTCTTGGCAACCCCATGGACTGCAGCATGCCAGGCTTCCCTGTCCTTCACCATCTCCCTAAGTGTACTTAAATTCATGTTCATTGAGTCGGTGATGCCATCTGACCATCTCTTCCTCTGTCATCCCCATCTCCTCTTCAGCCTTACAGGCAGCAAATGACACTGCTGATAGTATGATACCTGCACCAAATTTAGGTTTATTCCTAGTGCCACCCGTGTCTGGCACCTGTGTGGTTACCCCCCTCCAGGTCCGCCCACTCCACTTCCGGCGTCTCAGGCCTAACAGTCTCCCTCAACAGTCCTTGAGAGGCCTTTCGCTGTTCAGCAGGTCTGATCATTGTCCCAGAGCCCGTGGGCCTCACAGAGACTGAAGCACCACCGGTCACAGAGCTGTGAGGAGACCAGTGGTATCCTTGACAGTGGTGTTTCCATGGTGACTGAGATCTCTGGTTACTGGGTGTTACGAGTGCCAATGGGATGTCATGTCAGCAAGCTCATGGGCTTCTGTCTTCTTCTGCCCTCCTCCCGAACACTCAGGTCCTTCTTCTGCCATCCCCTCTCCCTTCAAGCTTAATATGGTTTGATGTATCCGCTGGATGTGATTTCAGCAAACTTTTGTTTGTGAATCGGCTTCCATCAGCTGGAACAAAAAGATACCAGCTCACTCTTAGCTCTCTCCTCTGCTCAACCTCAGAAAACATCCGTGAGAACTGAAGGCTTTGATTCCAGCCAATTTCCCCAGTCTCTTATGCTAGTCATCCACACATCAGAAAAGTAAACAAGCCACTGGGATGCCAAGCATTTCCCTAACACTTACTCCTGATCTTTCCTCTTTCTCATCACGAAACTGTCACCAACAACCAGAAGAGATACCAGAGAATTTGTCATCCAGACCAGAACACTTACGGAATAAACCGACTCAACAACTGAGGCAGGAAAGGATACATGAATTGAGATGACCAATTCATGCGGGAATGGTCCTCCTCCAATTTACACTCATCTTATAAAGGATACAGACTTTTTAATATAAAGATTTTTAAGAGAATGCTGCATTACAAATCCAGATCACTCAAAACCCTAGAAACCAAGGCAGTTACAACTCAGAGGTGATACATATCTACGTAGCTGGTTGAGTTGGATATGTATCTATGTATGCAGTTGGAGCTGGTGAAAGCTATCATTAAAGATTTCTTCAGTAATTTGTTGTTTAGTCCCTAAGGCATGTCCTGCTCTTTTGTGATCCCATGGACTGTAGCCCGCCAGGCTCCTCTGTCCATGGGTTGTTCCAGGCAAGAATACTGGAGTGGGTTGCCATCTCCTCCTCCAGTGAATCACCAGTAAGTAATTCTTGGCTGTAGACATAGAGCCTTTTGTGAGCCCCTCGTCCCTCCCACCCATTCTGAAGACTCTTCTCTACAGTGAGTCAGCATCCCTTAACGTGTCCTGGTATCGTGGTCCCACCTACAGCAAGGTTTTCCTTACACTCAGCTACCACTGCAGCTTCACCTAGCATGTGGCTTCCCCGCCTAGGCTGGGGGCAAGCCTGGGACAAGGTCCTGTTCATCTCTGTATTGCCATGGAACGGGGGAGGTCATGTGTCTCCTGCAGATTCAACGTGCTTCTGAAGATGACTACTGGATGAAGAGATGAGTCAAGAAAGCTGAGGCCATTCCTTCTCTGGAGAGAAAAGGGTTCAGCCCCTCTGGGTAGCATGGCTCGGGGAGGAAGAAGGGAAACCCCAGCCTCACTCCCACCCCCACTACCCACCTACCCACAGCTGCCAAGAGGGATCCAGACCCAGGGCCTTTGCACTGGCTGTTCTCCCTCCATGGAAAGTTTTTCCAACAGACACTCCATGGCTCCCTCCTTTCTTTCCCCCTTTTCCAAGTCTTGGGTCAAATCGGACCTTCTCAGAGTGGTCTTCCCTGCCCGTCCCATTTAACACGGCATCTGCTGTCCTCCTCCTCCATGGAGGTCCTCCTCTCTCCCATCTCCTTTTATCTTTACATCACTTGTTCAGTTGCTCAGTCGTGTCCAACTCTTTGTGACCCCATGAACTGCAGCACGCCAGGCCTCCCTGTTCTTCACTATCTCCCAGAGTTTTGTCAAACTCATGTCCGTTGAGTTGATGATGCCATCCAACTATCTCATTCTCTGCCATCCCTCCTTTTCCTCCCGCCTTCAATCTTTCCAAGCATCAGGGTCTTTACCGATGAGTCAGCTCTTTGCATCAGGTGGCCAAAGTACTGGAGCTTCAGCATCAGTCCTTCCAGTGAATATTCAGGACTGATTTCCTTTAGGATTGACTGGTTTGATCTCCTTGCTATCCAAGGGACTCTGGAGTCTTCTCCAGCACCACAGTTCAAAGGAATCAATTCTTCAGTGCTCAGCCTTCTTTATGGTCCAACTTTCACATCCGTACATGACTGCTGGAAAAACCATAGCTGCTTCCTCGATGGCTCAGGCAGTAAAGAATCTGCCTATAATGTAGGAGACCCGAGTTCAATCCCTGGATTGGGAAGATCCCTAGGAGAAAGGAATGACTCCCCAGTCTAGTACTCTTGCCTGGAAAACTCCATGGACAAAGGAGCCTGGCAGGCTACAGTCCATATTGTTGCAAAGAGTTGACATGACTGAGTGACTAACACTTTTATCACTATATCATGTATTATATGCATGGTCTTCCTTTGCCACAGAACTGCAAGCACCATGACGGAAGCACTGTGCCTGTCTCGTTGACTGCTATGCCTCTAGTGCCTGGACATCATGAAAGGTCTGTGAATATTTACAGATAGAAGGAACCTGCCTCCACCCATCCTTTGTTACAACAGAGAAGCCAGCTGTCCTCTTACACAAACCCGATACCTCCACCTATGCTCTGAATTGCATCCCTTCCAGTCTTTCGTGATTATTACTTTATCAGCTATTTCTTCTCTCTTCCTCATCTATTCACAGCTTCCTTTCAGCTGCCTAATAATTCTGGTCTTTATCTTGGTCTTTGTATATGTCAGACTCCATTCTGCAAATTTTATATTAGTTCATGTGAGCCTCACAGTACCCTGAGGATGCAGAAATGATGATGTCTTTCTACATGAGAACAAACAGAGGCACAGAAAGGGGAAAAATCCTGCCCGGGGCCACACAACTACCAAGCAGGGATGCCAAGGTTTGAACCCAGCAGGCTGGCTCAGACCAGCGCCTGATCATCCCACCATGTGGCTGGCCCATCCCCACTAGCATTTATGTGTGTTTGCTTTTCTCACCTTCAGTAAATGACCCGACCTTCCTTCCGAACACCCCTCGCTACTTCTCTGTCTCTCGCCAGCACTTTGCAGACTTCTACACTGTCTGTGACTCCTCACTTCACCATCTCCCCCTACCACTCCATTCTGGTTTCTGTCCCCATCACGCTATCAAAAGTGTTCTTGTATGAACACCTTGTGATGGGCAAGTCTGTCTCCATCGTATTTGAACTCTGTCAACTTTTGATGACAGTGGCATGTCCCCCTTCCTGGATTAGTAAAGTCAGGGCTTCCTGGGTCTGGCCACAGGGTGGGCCTGGACAAACCTTCTTCCCCTGGAGGAACTAAGCTACTGGGAAGAGACGTGATAAATGGCCCCAAGTGGAGAGAAAGGTTAAAGTACTTGGGGCATCTTTCAGATTCCTTCTGGCTCTGGAAATCCATTATTTTAAATCATCTCCTCACAAACACTTTAAGCTTCTACTAAAAATGACACAAAATTTTTCCTTGATTCTGTTCCCCTGACAGAGGGTACCCTCCCCAATTAAAATCTCAATTTTTCTCTATATTCACACCCAACAAGACTGTGTCCAGCATTGCTTTCCTTCAAAACACAGAAAATATTTTTCTTACAAAGTATATTAGTTTTACAAAATTTTCAAATACTAAATATGGTTGAATCATTTTTCAACAGCTTCCTGGCCCCCTCTCCACCAGAATTTACTCCCCAAGAGCGATGGTTTCACTGTTCCAGGTGACAATCCCAGTGGCAGACAGACATGTTAACAAAACACATCCTTAGGACGGGGATGTGGATTCCAAGAGAGCAGTGAAAATGATGAATAACTACCTTTGCTTGAGCTTCACCCTGTGCCAGGCATTGTACCAGTCAGTCAGTCAGTTCAGTCGCTCAGTCATGTCCGACTCTTTGCAACCCCATGAATAGCAGCACGCCAGGCCTCCCTGTCCATCACCAACTCCCGGAGCTTACTCAAATTCATGCCCATCGAGTTGGTGGTGCCATCCAGCCACCTCATCCTCTGTTGTCCCCTTCTGCTCCTGCCCCCAATCCCTCCCAGCATCAGGGTCTTTTCAAATGAGTCAACTCTTTGCATGAGATGGCCAAAGTATTGGAGCTTCAGCTTCAGCATCAGTCCTTCCAGTGAACACCCAGGACTGATCTCCTTTAGGATGGACAGGTTGGATCTCCTTGCAGTCCAAGGGACTCTCAAGAGTGTTCGCCAACACCACAGTTCAAAAGCATCAATTCTTCTGTGCTCAGCTTTCTTCACAGTTCAACTCTCACATCCATACATGACCACTGGAAAAACCATAGACTTGACCAGACGGACCTTTGTTGGCAAAGTAATGTCTCTGCTTTTTAATATGCTATCTAGGTTGGTCATAACTTTCCTTCCAAGGAGTAAGTGTCTTTTAATTTCATGGCTCCAGTCACCATCTGCAGTGATTTTGGAGCCCAAAAAAATAAAGTCTTCCACTGTTTCCACTGTTTCCCCATCTATTTGCCATGAAGTGATGGTACCGGATGCCATGATCTTAGTTTTCTGAATGTTGAGCTTTAAGCCAACTTTTTCACTCTCTTCTTTCACTTTCATCAAGAGGCTTTTTAGTTCCTCTTCACTTTCTGCCATAAGGGTGGTGTCATCTGCATATCTGAGGTTATGTCCAGTGGCATGTTAATTTGCATATTTTGGTTTTCTAAATAGGACACACAGGCTCAAAAAGGTTCAGTGATTTGCCCAGGGTCAACCCTAGCAAATAAACTGGCAGAGCAGGGATCCGAGCTGCATGTGGTCAAACCTTGTGTGCCTGCAGAACGCTGGCCCCTGTACCCTGCCCTTCGCCTGCTGCACAGAAGGATTTAATACACAGTCAGGGAGATGCTTGAGACTTAAGAGGAAGCAAAGGTTTTTCAGGGCTTCCCCCAGTGGCACAGTGGTAAAGAATCTGTCTGCAACGTAGGAGCCACAGGAGATACAGCTTCAATCCCTGGGTTGGGAAGATCCCCTGGAGGAGGGCATAGCAACCCACTCCAGTATTCTTGCCTTGAGGATCCCATGGACAGAGGAGCCTGGTGGGCTACAGTCCATGGGGTCACAAAAGAGTCGGCACAATTGAAGCGACCTGGCACACACACATGCAAAGGTTATTCAATAAGTAGTTGCGAGACATGTGATGAGCTAACTGGGAAAATATTCAAGTCAGATTCTCCACTGGCACCACATCAATAAGGATAAAATATGATCCAGCCATGAAGAGTTATGCTTAGGAGCAGTTTTATATGAAAATTCATTCAACCGTATTTTAGTCCATTTGGGCAGCCAGAATGTAATGCCATAGCCCGGGAGGCTTATAAACAACACTGGTTGATCACTCAGCGTTCTGGAGGCTGGAGGTCTAAGATCAGGGTGCCAGTGTGGCTAGATGAGGGTCCCCTCCTGGGTCATAGGCATCTTGTATCCTCACAAGGCAGAAGGGGTGAGGGGTCTTTGGAGCCTCTTCTATAAGGGCACTAACCCTGTCCATGAGGGCTCCACCCTCATGACCTAACTACCTCAAAGGCCCCATCTCCTTATAACCACCACATTGGGCATTAGGATTCCAACGTGTGAATCTGGTGGGGACAAAAACATTCTAGCCATTGCACTTCCATGCGTGTCCACTACTGACAGTGCCTTTGCCTCCTGCAAAACCTTAATGGAGAGGTTTGGCAGCCCTGAAAACTCCTCATTTCATTCATGTCACATGGTGTGGATAAATCCGTGTTCTTTAAAGAGAAGCAGAATGGCCATCCCACATGCCGCGCTCTTGAACCCGCCTCGCTGGGACTTGAAAGGCCTCTGCCTTAAGCCGGCCTTTCTTCCCTCTCTTTTGTTCACTTCTTGACGGACCAGCATTCAGACGCTGTGTCCCTATTAACAAAGTTGCAGCCTTTCTCTAAGAAAATCTCTGGTGGGCCCTCGGGTTGGGGAGGACTTTAAAGCCACTTTCCTCCCAGATGTTTGATGTGCCCCCTTCCCCACTCTGCTGGTCCCAACCAGCAGTCACCACTCGTGGAACCTCACTGTCGTCTGGAAAGGGGACAGTGGGACGATCAATGAGGGGGCTGGAGTTCTGACTCTCATCCGGCTCTAGCTTTGCAGCCCTTGGCCTCTTGAGGTCTTGACGTCCTTCCTTCTCTGCAAAGCAGGGTCCTGCGGTGGGATTACAGTGAGAAGCCCTGGGCAGACCTGAGTGTAAGTTGTAATATTGTTATTGAAGGTGATGGCTGCTGCCTTGGGAATCAGAATAAACCACTGCCGCAGGCCACCGACCCCCTCGGAACAGCTGTCCTCAGGGAGGCTGTCTCTTACCAAGTGCAGTCCATTAGGGAGAAATCAAGCACCGGGGACGCAAGAAAAGGACTTCCCAGGAGGTGCTAGTGGTAAAGAATCACCCTGCTAATGCAGGAGACAGAAGAGACGGGGTTCAATCCCTGGGTCAGGAAGATCCCCTTGAGGAGGGCATAGCAACCCACTCCGGTATTCCTGCCTGGAGAATCCCACGGACAGAGAAGCCTGGCTCCGACTGAGCACACGTGCACGTCTGGACGGAGGAAAACGGAATGCAGAACCATGATTCCCGCCACCACTGCTGCGCTGTTTGATGTCTCTGAGGCCGTCCAGAGGGGAGCCCTGCCCAGGAGTAAACTTCCTCTCTTCAGCAAGACGTGCTCAGCTGAACAGCTGGAGGCATCTCTGACAGTCACGTTGCCAAGGCCTCGGTGTGGCCTGTCCAACGCCCAGGAGGCTGTGCTGGATGGAGCCCCTATGGGACCCGCAGAGCATGGCCCGGCCCCTGGGTGGGTTAACTACACATCATTTCTCCTGAATGGACCCGGAAGTGTCCCCTAGGTCCTAGATCCCCTCCTCCTTCATCACGTGTCAACACCTTCGGGTTTTCTTTGATACTCTTCTCAGCTGCTCCTTGCAGCCCCTCCCCTACATATCCCAGTTTCTCAGAGCCTACCCTTAGGCCTTGTGAGGCCCCCTCTTCCATCGTTCATCTACATGCCCACAACTCCCAATGCACCTTCAGGCATGGTGTGCTCCAGGCGCCAGAATCACAGAAGAGCCCAGACAGCCCCCCACAGACCTCAGACCTGACCGGCACACATGCCCCAACCCTCCTTCTCCCAGGGTTCTCTCAGGGAATGGCACCCACCCAGTCATGTGGAATCAGTGCTGTGGGCACTCCCCACCCTCTCTTCCCAGGTTTCCCCTCAAGATTGCCCAGCCTTCAGACCCTCCCACTCAAGGACAGCAGGGACCACTCCCTCGGGCCCGCTGCCGTGGCTTCGATCTTAGCTCCCTGTCTGCAGAGAAGCACTCCTTGCTGATTGCTCCCTTGTGAGACCCAGATTTCCAAAATGCACAGTGCAACATGGCGCTTCCTCCTTGAAACTCTTCTGGGTTCCCTCATCGAGTCCCACTGCTTTCAAAACGAGTCAGCACAGATCCTTAGCCATACACAGGAGACCCTTTCTGGGCTGGCTCTCTCGGTCCTCACCTTCACCTTCTCACACACCCACTAGCTGCCTCCACGGAGCGAGGGGCAGTTTCCGGAATGTGTCAGGTCACAAGATCATCCTTTGAACACTATCCTCTCTCCCCACAATCCTTTATTCTGTTTTCCATTGACTTAAGCCCGCATTTATGACCTGCCAGCCACAGGTCGTACCTGGCATAAATATGTATTTGGGGGGGGGGTGGCTTGTATAATGTTAAGTCTTTTATAATTAAAATGCCAATGGTAAAAAACTCAAGGGAATAGCCATTATAAAATATAAAACATTGGGCTGGCCAACAAGTTTGTTTGTTTTTAAACCTTTTTATTTTATATTGGGGTATAGCTGATGAACAATGTTGTGATAGCTGCAAGTAAGAAGCAAAGGGACTCAGGCATACATACATGTATCCATTCTCACCTAAACCCCCTCTCCCATCCAGGCTGCTACATAACATTGAGCAGAGTTCCCTGTGTTACCCAGGAGGTCCTTGTTGGTTATCTGCTTTAAATACAGCAGAGTATGGAAAAATCCGGGTGAATTTTTTTTGCCAACTCAGTATCAAGTTTGGGCTTCTTTTGAACAATTAGTAGTGGCAGCCCTCACCCACATGAATTGGTGGAGATGAAAGCAGCCGTGCCTCACTGGGGGTGGGCGGGTATGAACCATCTTTTCCCACAGTCCACACCACTCCCTATTGTCTTCACTAGGCTGTTAACTTATTTATGTGACCTGCCTAGACTTTGAAGGCATCTGACTGGGATCCCCAAACCCGCTACTACTCAAGTAGCAAAAGTCAGCTCATGTCACCTTCCCATGACCTCTCCTGACCCAGAAGCCTCACTTACACCAGGCACAGCAAGCCTGCAGGCCCGAGGGTGTGTAGGCAGTGGCGTGTGTTCATGCTCAGTCGTGTCCAGCTCTTTGTGATCCCCTGGACTGTAGCCCGCCAGGCTCCTCTGTCCGTGGGATTCTCCAGGCAAGAACACTGGAGTGGGTTGCCATGCCCTCCTCCAGGGGATCTTCCCGACTCAGGGATCGAACCGGCATCTCTTGCGTCTCCTGCATTGGCAGGCGTGTTCTTTACCACTGAGCCACCGGGGAAGCCCAACAGGAAGTGGCGGGGGTCACTAGTTCCTTGTTCTCTTTCAATGACAACCGTCAAGATGCTGACTGATACAATCAATCACAGCAGAAGAGGACCACCGGGGCACTGTCCTCCCCACCCCACACACGTTTCAGAAGACAAAAGTTCTGGAGGTGAGGATTTGGGAGCTCCTTCCTCTCTGTGAAGTGGCACGAGGCTGCCTTCTGGGACTCGCTGGTTGAGTCACCAACTGATAAACTAGTAAGAGGAAGCAGGCCTGGGGTCTGGAAGGATCCTCAGCCCTGAAGTCTCAGGTGTCAGCTGCGGTCTCCACCCACACCCCCACCCCGTGTTCTATAGGACTCCAGGGCTCTGGACAGGAACTAGGGATGGAACCTGCCCTTCAGGTACTCTCTGGGAGCTCCTTTCGGAATGCCTGGGAGCAAAGCCCAGACAGCAAAGCCCAGGGACAGAGCTCAGGGTGGAGAAAATGAACGCCAGCCCTGGTGCGTGAAGGCAGGGAAACTGACTTCACCCAAAACACACCACTGCAGCTGGCAGCAGGTAGGGGGTGGGTGCAGGTAGGCGTAGGGAAGATGGTGGCACCCAAGGCTGTGCCCAGGCTGATGCTAAATCAGGCATCTGAACGGGGGCTTGAGGAGCACTCTCCTTGGGTGGACAGTGGAGGAGTGCGCAGCACAGAGTTAACACGGCCTGGGCGCTCACCACGGGGCAGACACGGACCAAGTTCTCACTGTGGGTTTTTCTCCTTTTGTCCCTATCACAGTCCCAAGAGGTGGGCCTTTTTATGACCCCTATTTTGCTTAGATAGGTTAAGCAGCCTATCCAAGAGTTGCAGGATTTGACCCTAACTCTGTCTGATGGATCATTGCCAAATCAGGAAATACTGCAAAAGGTGGGGGTGGAGGAGAAAGCCTGAGCTCAGTCAAAACTAGGGCCGAGTGTAATAGGAGCAAACCCCGAAGAGAAGCTAGAGAGCAGGGCCAGGCAGTCCTTCTACCTGGGACACCATACCTGACTCCGGAAATGCTCGCAACATCACCTGCCTGCAACATCCCCTGCCACCAACCTGCCACAGCTACGAGGAAGAGGTGTGAAGCCAAGTCAGGACACGGGGAGTGTGCAAGGGGCCTGGGGTTGTCCCATCTGACTTGATCCCTACCCCCTCACTCCAGGAGACTTTGGTCCTAATACTTGGAATGTTTCCAGCAGCCTCAGACAGGATGTTCAGGCTGTGCAGAAGGCTGGGAAACCGGTTTCTGTCCTAAACAAGCACGAGGGAGAGGAACAAAGGTGGGTTAACAGGGTACCCCCTCTTTTGCTTTTCCTCTTGCCCTGAGCATCAGTCCAGACGTCCAGGGTGGGCTGGGGCCCAAGGTGGCATCACAGTTACAGGCTCCCTACCGCCAGGGTCTGGGCTGGTGGCTTTGGATGGTGCCCCGGGGGGACAGTGGCCCAAGTTCTCACTGAAGGCTCAGTATCTGGGGGCTCCCTAAGAGCCTCATCCTCTTCCCATTTCTCCTGCTCTCACACTCCTGTAGGAAATGCCGGGGGAGAAGGCCAGGGTGAAGGGGTGACAACCTGGCCCCTCCCTGGGGCTTAGAATAATCAAGATGCAAAGAGAAGGGACCTCCCTGGATGCCCAGGGGTTGAGAGTCTGACTGCCAAAGCAGGAGACTCGAATGTGATCCCTGGTCCTGGAGGATCCCACATGCCGCCTGCAGGGCACCTGGGCCCGTGCGCCCAACTACTGAGCCTGCACTCTAGAGCCCGTGCTCCGCAACAAGAGGAGCCACTGCGCCGAGAGGCCTGGCACCGCAACTGGAGAAAGCCCACGCGCAGGGGCGGAGACCCAGTGAGGCCAGAAGGGGACAAAAAAGATGCAAAGGGAATTCTTTACCTGCAGACTTCCCAGTGGAGTGACCGCAGTGGAGCAACAAGTTGACAGGAAATTTAAGCCTTTTCTTCTACCTAGTAAAACACCCGCATGTGAGCGCTCTGCATAGGTACACGCAGAACTGCGTGATGCTGCCGGCGAGAACCGGGAGGGGAGCACAAGGCCTACCCAGCACCTGGCCTCGGGGACCAGGGAACGAGGTCTAGCCTCTAGTTCTCTTGATGGAAATGCCTCTTTGACCCAAAACTGTCAGGAAATGAGGCTGCCAGAAAGAACACAGGCTTTGATGAGATCCCTGACTCTCTCTTCGGTAGCAGAGTATTTCAAATGGAGCTTCCTCAGCCCTTAAAATGAGTAAACCGTGATGAGTAACAGAGATGATGAGTATGTGTGAACAACTTGGCAGATCCTGTTTGTATTTAATTTTCATTGCTGTTCCTGGTAAACCTTTTTGAGAGGAGGCCTTCTTTTTGCTCCAATAAGCGTGTGTTCAGGGAGCACCTACTTTGTAATGTGCCCAGGGCTGGGCTCTGGGGTCACTGTGGGGGATGGAGACAGTCTCCAGTCTGAAGGTGCTTAAAACTGAAATTTGGAGACGAGAAGCTCACACTCGCATGCACAGGAAACACCCCAACAAAGGAACAGAATCAGAGCCCTCAGACACACACGGGAGATGCTGAGACAGAACCAGGAGAAGCAGTGATTGGAGACTGAGGGTGTATGTGAGAGTGGGCAGGGGAGAGCTGACTGGGGCGTGGCGCTTTGTTAGAACCCTAAAATACAAGGGGGGCAGCCTTGGAAGCCCTATGGGAAGAGCATCACGCAGAGGAGTATGCACAACCCAGGGTCCCAAAGCAAGAGGAGCCTGATGTGTTCTTGGATCCCAGTTTTCCCAATTTAAAATTTATGTTGTTTCTGGGACCTCCTTGCCCCATAATATGGCCTGTGAATCTTTATCCTCACCTCTGTTTATTGGTCCCATTTTTGCCTCAAGATTGTGGCATTCTCCTACAACCTCCCCCCTCTTTCCTTCTCTTCCCTCATTGTTTCTTTACCTTATGTTTAAAAATAAGCTTTTTTATTTCTAAAATATTCTCCTCCTGACTGCTCTCTGCCCCTGACCTGCTTCTCTTTGCTCCTCAACCCCCTGGCAAGGCCGGACTGTAATCACGGCCTGCTTTGATCAGGGAGCTCTCTGAAATTTCGCATCACTTCAACACGCCGAGGAAAGTTCAGTTCAGTCGCTCAGTTGTGTCCGATTCTTTGCAACCCCATGGACTGCACCACGCCAGGCCTCCCTGTCCATCACCAACTCCTGAAGTTAGCTCAAACTCATGTCCATGGAGTCGGTGATGCCATCCAGCCATCTCATCCTCTGTTGCCCCTTCTCCTGGCGCCAGGGGCCTGCGGATGCCCCGCTGGTGGCCCTGGAGCACCCTCATCCCAGGCACGCTCCTGCGGGGCTGCTCACGCCCACCCTGCACCACCCGGGTGACCGCTTTGGTCTCTTGGTTCTCGCACTTCTGGTCCTTCACCATGGCCTTTGCTCATTTTGTTCCTTCGTCCAACTCTCGTAGCTTAATCCTGGGATCTCAGCAATGTTAAAGATGGCTTCAACTGTCTCCCTCCAGCTGGCTTCCAATCTCCATCTGAGCTCTGACCTCTCCCCCAAATATTATTCCTTACATATTGGTCACAGTTATCTACCATCTATGGGACCCTAGAGAAGTCCATCCCCATCTTGGGGTCTCACTGCCACGCCTGAAAAATATAGGGAAATGTGCTGGCTGGCTTCTTTTGTCCCTAAGCTCCAATAATTGGTGACACAATGATTTCTAAATGTCTTCATTCCCACAGAGATGAACTCTGTCCTCTTAAAATCATCATGTTTAAAGTTAAACTCCCCATTAGGGCACAGCTACCCCTCTGGACTCTGATACACACAGTGGGCCCAGTCATCCCTGACGATCCCAGAGTGTTGTCATTTCTTCTCTGTAACCAAGACTCCCTAATTCTCTCTTCCTTTCCATTCATAGCCCCCTGCCCCCCAGCCCTCCCTCCATGCTGCTCCTACAGATGCCTCAGGTGGTCCCCACCCCCCCCAGCTTCTGCCCCTTTCAGCAACATACAATCTGCACATTCAAAACATTTCAAGGGTCACACTTGTTCATAGCAGCTCGTCTTCAGCTTTGTGGGTTCCCCGGAGAATCCTTTAAAATGTATGGATCCTCTGTCCAGAAAAATGCCTAAAATTTCAGGAGGTCCATGGGCTTCCCTAGTGGCTCCGATGGTAAAGAATCTGCCTGCAATGCCGGAAACCCGGGTTCGATTCCTGGGTCGGGAAGACCCCCTGGAGAAGGGAATGGCAATCCACTTCAGTATTCTTGCCTGGTGAATCCCATGGACAGGGGAGCCTGGTGGGCCACAGTCCATGGGGTCACAAAGAGTCGGACTCAACTGAGCGACTATGGATCTCCTGAAATGTATCACAGGCTCTTTAGAGGTCTTTAGAAACCAGCTGAGACCAAAGCAACCCCTCAAAGAACCTCATTCTTTTAGTTCCAAAGCCCCTGACAATGTGACTCTGTAGCCACCGTTCTATCCTGTTTTCCTCCACCCTCAGGTCCTCCTGAAGCCCCCACTCCAGTCAAGCCCCGAAGGTAGCAGCAGCTCCTTGATGGGCACGTGAACCTTCTTTGGCTCAGGCCATTCTCCCCATCTGAATCATCAACTTCTTTCTTCTTGCAGCTAAGAGCATTCCTTCAAGTCCCACACAAATTCCACCTCCTCCAGAAAAGGTCTCTCTTGCTCTCCGCCCCGTGTGGACTTCCTCTTTGGAGCTCCTGTAGGTCTGAGTCATCAGCACCATAAGGTCCATTTTTGTTTCTATGATGCGGCGAGGCTCACCCCTGAGGCCAGGGACTGTCACTAGGCTGAGATGCGTGCTGCTGCTAATGACTCTTCCTGATGACTGCAGGAAGAAGGCTTCCAAAAGGCTCCAGCTGGACTCTGAGTGATGCCAGCTTTTCTATATTTTATTACACACACCCACGTGTTTTCTAAAACATAGTATGAAAATGAAAGTTAGTTGCTCAGTTATGTCTGACTCTTTGTGACCCCATGGACTGCAGCCTCCCGGGCTTCTCTGTCCATGGAATTCTCCAAGCAAGAAAAAGACACATGTACCCCAATGTTCATTGCAGCACTATTTACAATAGCTGGAACATGGGAGCAACCTAGATGTCCACTGACAGATGAATGGATAAAGAAGCTGTGGTACATATATACAATGGAATATTACTCAGCCATAAAAAGGAATGCATTTGAGTCAGTTCTAATGAGGTGGATGAACCTAGAACCTATTATACAGAGAGAAGCAAGTCAGAAAGAGAAAGATAAATATCATATACTAACACATATATATGGAATCTAGAAAGATGGTACTGACGAATTTGTTCACAGGGCAATGACAGAGAAACTAGAGAACAGACTTGACACGGGGAGAGGGGAGGAGAGGGTGAGCTGTGTGGAGAGAGTAACATGGAAACTTATGTGACCATAAGTAAAATAGACAGCCAATGGGGATTTGCTCTATGGCTCAGGGAATTCAAACAGGGGCTCTGTAACAATCTAGAACAGTGGGATGGGGAGGGAAATGGGAGGGAGGCTAAGAAAGGAGGAGACATGGGCATACCTATGGCTGATTCTTGTCAATCTACGATAGAAAAACAAGAAAATTCTGCAAAGCAATTAACCTTCAATTAAAAAAAAAAAGAATACTGGAGTGGGTAACCATTTCTTTCTCCAGGGGATCTTCCTGACCCGGGGATCAAACACAGATCTCTTGCACCGTAGGCAGATTCTTTATTATCAGGGAAGCATGGTACACTAAGCATGATTTATCTCGAACACCAGTCCTGCTGTAATAGGAAGATTCTCCAAGTGGTACTGAGATGTGGGGAATAAGGATGCTGTGAGCTCATCTTGCCTGCTCATCAAGAGGCTTCATTGAGATGTGAAAACACCTACTGAGATGCTGGGCATGCGGAAGACCCTCCGTGTGTAAGTTTGCCTTCCTCCTCCTTTAGAGTGACTTTTTTTCCTTTTAAATGTAGAGCAGGTGGTAGGTGAAAACAGCTCAGCACCTATTTATTATCCTGCTCTAGGATTTCAGGGCAAGAAATTTAGAGGCATAGCAAAAGGATTAGATGTTTCCAGCGAGTCTGAACTCACTCAACAGGGAAGGTACCCATTGGTGACGCTGGGGAGCTGGAGAAGATCTGTGGTTTCTGGAAGCTCCTTTACAGATGGGGAAATTGAGGTCCTCAGAGCTCAGGGCCTGCCCTTGAGCTGACAGCTCTTTCAACTCTTACTCACCTGTGATGATGACATGTTTCTCATCATCACACAAGAATTCTCTCCTCCATCAGATCACAAACTCCTCGAGCACCTTTTCTGTGCTGAGTTCATCTTTGCTTTCTCTATGATCCAACAAATGTTGGTAATCAACTCTGAATATTCCTCGGAAGGACGGATGCCAAAGCTCCAATACTTTGGCCACTGGATGCAAAGAGCTGACTCACTGGAAAAGACCCTGACGCTGGTAAAGATTGAACGCAAAAGGAGAAGGGGGTGACAGAGGATGAGATAGCATCCCTGACTCAATGGCCATGAATTTGAGCAAACTCTGGTAGATGATGAAGGACAGGGGAGCCTGGCATGCTACAGTCCATGGGGTCATGAAGAGTTGAACATGTCTTAGTGACTGATCAACAACATCTTTGCATATCACCAGCATCTTGCACAGGGTTTGTGAGCCCCTGCATGTGACAAATCAGATGTTATGTGATGACTACACGAGGCTCATGGTAACAGGTACCAGTGAGCCATCCTGAGGCTTTTCTCCAGGGTCCTGGGATGCCTTATAAGGCTGCTGTTTCTGCTCCAAATCGGGAACAGACTGACTCTTCCAGCAGACGTGGCCCACGGCACAGAGTGTGCTGGCTACACTGAAACGCTATATTTGAGATATAGTCGTTGAACATTTATCAGATGACATGCCCGGGGTATATGGAGATGAACAGGACTGAATGGATCTTTCCCTCATGAAGAATCATCTTGTGCAAGAGGAAAAAAAAGAAGAACAAAAGCAAACATATCATCATCTGATCCTGGCAGAAAAACCCTCTCCAGTGGCTAATCTCTGCCTATTTTCAAGACAGAAAATAAAAACAACACGCACAATGGAACTCTGATGAAGACCCCAAATCCAAAAAGTTCAACACATTTTACTTTATTTTATCTCAATTGATCTCAACTCTCAAATGCTCCAGCTTCAGAAGGTAAGATTAGGTACCATTAAGCCGGCTAGACCAGCATTGATTTAAAAACCCTCCTGGATACTACACGATAGAGGAGGTTGCAGACCCTTATTAATCTCCTTGTTATCAGCATGATCTTAGCCTGCCAGGAGCCAGCTTGCTAGATTCCCAATTCTGGCCACATCCACATCTGCCTTCCTTCTGCTTACCAGGCCATGGAGCTTGTATAGCACCGTGAATTACCCCTCTTAGAAAACTTTAACAGTGAGCTGGTCTTTGTCCATGGAATCAAGGAAAAAGGAAAAGTGGGTTTCCTCTATAAACCAGATGGAACTCAATGGGTCTCAAATCAGACAGTTACATGGGAGCCCATATAACCCACTGTATTTTCTCTTCTTTGACCATGGAAAGGAATAAATAAATGATTGTGGAATGCGGGTGGCAGGGGCTGTTCTGAGCATTTCTCTGGAACTGACTCCCTCCTTCCCACCCTTCCTCCTTTAGTTTCTTTGTTCTCCAAACTAGCACTTCCTCTCTGCCAGGCACTGTGCAAGGGGCTGAAAGTATTAATCCAACGCAGCACAGATCTGAAATGGTCCTAGCCCTCCTAAAGTCACAGTCTAGCAGGCAGGAAAGGCACCATGCAAGAAACATGAACTGTGAAAAACAGGGCTTCCCTGGTGGTGGTGGTGGTAAAGAACCCATTTGCCAATACAGAAGACGTAACGGACATGGGTTTGATCCCTGGGTCAGGAAGATCCCCTGGAGGAGGAAATGGCAGCTCACTCCAGTATTCCTGCCTGGGAAATCCCATGGACAGAAAAGCCTGGCGGGCTACAGTCCATGGGGTCTACAAAGAGTTGGAGACGACTCAAGCGACCTAGCAGCAACAGCAGAGGATGCTGGGAGCTGGGGGGCTGGGAGGGGCCCAGGGGGTCTCTAGTAGTGCTGCTGGGGGCTGGGGAGGAGCTCAACCGTCCTTGCCTTTTAAGTCATCAACAATAGTGTTTCATTGGAGGATTCTCTTTTTTTGTGCACTGGGCAATTTCCCAGATACAGTGAGACATTGTATCTGGAACTAGGCACTTTTTGGAAGATTAACTCACTCTCTATAGAAGTTTTACAAGGACTTGTCAAAGCTCTGCTGCCAAGGGGTTAGAAAATTGTCCCAAAGAGAAGTCAAGCAAGCACAACATCACAGCATCAACTTCAGTCATTTTTGGCGTCTACCTCCATGTGTTTTGCTAATTCCACTTTCCTGACAATATTTTCTTTAAACTGACTCACTTAAAAACATAAATGAGTTTATCATCAAAGGAATCCTTAATATCAGTGCCATAAATAGAACACCAATATCCCTTGCCCTAAATAGAAGGTAACGGCAAAAATAAATAAAATTAAATTCCTGGCTTCCAGCCTGCCTCGAGGCTGTCTTTATCAGCAGTAGCAGATTGGTTTTAAAAGGCTCCCCTCTACTGGCCTTCGATCGCCCCTAGAGGCCTCCCTCATCAATTCCTCTGCTTTTTATAACTAAGGATGGAGTTTGGAATTGGATTGCTGGCTGGGCAGGCCACCAAAACCACTCCGGAACCCCAAGAACTCTAGGGAACTGTTACTGCCCGTGCCAACTGTGAAGTGGGGCCATCAGCTGTGTGAATGATCACATCCAAGCCAGATGCAGGAGGGGGCTTACTGACACAGGCCAGGTGGCTGAGCAGTTTTCTCTAGAAATTGCTATCCCTTGCCCCAGCCGTGGGTCAAGGTTATTCTGGTACAGACACTGCAGCCTCCTGGAGCTCACTTAAAATGTCAATTCAACCCTTGTTTAAGATTTCTCCTTGCCCTACTTCACGGCCAGGGCCCCACTTTGGGAGGGGAAAGAAAGAGAAGCAGCTTAATCCACAGGCAGCTAGCCCTTGATGAAATTCAGTTATTTTGTGTTTATTAAGCAGTTACTTTACACGAGTCTCAGTTTACTCATCCATAAAATGGTTTCTTTCCAGGGTTTCAATGTGTGTGTTTTTTTAGGTCTCGCCATGTGGCAGATGGGATCTGAGTTTCTCAACCAGGGATCGAACCAGTGCCCCCTGCATTGAAAGCTCAGAGTCTTAACCACTGAACCACCAGGGAAGTCTTGTCCAGGGTTTTATAATACAAGTGTGAAACAGCATATGAAGACTCCTGGGTGCACACAGGCATCTGGCTGTAATAATAGCCATTATTGATTTTTCTGACATCCATCTAAGGGTCAAAGCCAACTCTGATGGACGACTTTCCCCTGGTTTGATGGGTCAAACCAAGGTCTTTGCCTTGGGCTGGGGCTCTGCTGAAACGCCAGGAGACCAATTATTTCCACCAATGCAGGGAGCGTGTATACAATTTGCCTGGGGCCTTGTTCCGATGCAGATTCAATTTCATCAGGTATGGGTTCCAGGGTGAGGCCTGAGGTTTTGCATGTCTACCCAAACCCCAGATGAGGCCCCTGTTGCGGGGCCAAGGGCGGAACTTTGATCCACAAGGCTCTAGCTCAACGGTTCTCCCAGTAGGGGTCCTCGGAGGGAGGGGCCAAAGGTATCAGCATCACTTGGAGCTTGTTAGTGACACCAGTTCTCAGGCTCCACCCTGGACCCTGCTGAATCAGATGCTCGGGGGTGGGGCCAGCACTTTCTGTAACAGCCCCCAGCTCTGGCACTTCCGGCCCCTGGAAACCGCAGCGCCAGCTCAGGTCTGCGGTTGTATGGGCGCTGTCCCGCCTGATCCTAGAGGGGACAGACAGCTGCCTCTCAGCAGGTCCCAGCCCAGCAGGATGATCTCCGGCGATGAGTATTCTGGGTCTCTCTATTCAGACTCACCCTGAGCCACAGACACTGACGAAAGCTACTCACACACAGGTGGTAAGGAAAAAGACCTCAGAGAACCTGGTCTGGGAGGGGGGATGGTCTGGGTTGTCTGCACCCTTGGCCTCCCCTTCCTTCCCCTGCTCCCCTTCCCCACCACTCCATGACTTCCATGCAGTTTAGACTTTTACCAGACCAAATGGGTCCCTCCACTGAAGTTAGACAGCAAGGCAGGCCAATGAGTATTTACAGTGTCCACATACACTTACATGCACACACACAGTCCTAAATCCCAGGTGTTGGGAATTTGCCCTCCCCCTCTAGCAAGTGTATCCAAATATACTCATAACAAAGTAATGGTTCACATTGATGTTTTTCTAATTCTAGTACCAGTTCTTTCCTCTTTTTCTCCCTCTGCTCCTTCCCCACTATGCTTTTTGGTACTACATTATTTTATGAATTAAATAGCCATGGAATTAAAAGACACTCAAGGAAGACAAGATATGACCAACCTAGACAGCATATTAAAGAGCAGAGACATCACTTTTCTGACAAAGGTCCATCTAGTCTATGGTTTTTCCAGTAGTCATGTATGGTTGTGAGAGTTGCACCATAAAGAAAGCTGAGTGCTGAAGAATTGATGCTTTCAAACTGTGGTGCTGGAGAAGACTCTTCAGAGTCCCTTGGACTGCAAGGAGATCAAGTCAACCCTAAAGGAAATCAACCCTGGATATTCATTGGAAGGACTGGTGCTGAAGCTGGAGCTCCAATACTGTGGCCACCTGATGTAAAGAGCTCTCATTTGAAAAGACCCTGATGCTGGGAAAGATTGAAAGAGGGATGAGAAAGGGACAATAGAGGATGAGATGGTTGGATGGCATCACCGACTTGATGGACATGAGTCTGAGCAAACTCAAAGACAGTAAAGGACAGGGAAGTTTGGTGTGCTGTAGTTCATGAGGTCACAAAGAGGTGGACATGACTTAGTGACTAAATAACAACAACATTCCTTTCTTATGTATACACCACATTTTGCTTATCCATTCATCCACTGATGGACATTTTTTGGCTACTGAAAATGATAGTGCTATAAGCACAAGTGTACAAATACCTGTTCAGATCCTTGCTTTGGATTCTTTGTGCTATGTGCCCAGCCCTGGAATTGCTGGGTCAGATGGTAATTCTATTTTTAATTTTATGAGGAACCACCCTACTGTTTTCCACAGCAGCTGCACCATTTTACATTCCCATCAGTTATACTTTACTGATGCCTCAGAATACTATGAACAGGATACCATCAACTCCTTTAGAAAGTTTAGGGAGCTGAGGCTCAGAGAAGGGAAGCCCCCTGCCTGAGGTCACACAGGTAATGAGTGTCTCATCAGTGATCAGTCCTGCAGCAGCTCCCAGGGGCTCCAGAGGTGCGGTCCAGGGTCTCGAAGCGTGAACAGTGAGTCTGGCTCGTAGGGAAGACTTGCCAGTTCTTGTGTGTGTCAGTCGCTCTGTCGTGTCTGACTCTTTATAGCCCCCTGGACTGTAGCCCACCAGGCTCCTCTGTCCATGGGATTCTCCAGGCAAGAATCCTGGAGTGGGGTGCCATTCCCCTCTCCAGGGGATCTTCCCGACTCGGGGATCAAACCCGGGCCTCCTGCACTGCAGAAGGATTCTTTACTGTCTGAGTGACCTGGAGGAGCCCCAGTTCTTACAGACAGGAGAAAAGGAAGACCCGAGGCTGGCAGCTGGGAGAGATTTACAATGCAGACCTACGGGAGTCATATTCTAACGATGCTGAAGGGCAGAGCTATGGCCTGGGTGCCTGTAGGCTGGGGATGGGGTTGTGACACCTTGGGCTGGCTCCATCCCCAAGGCTGGCTGTTCTTTAAGGAGCTACTTGTCAGAGGGCTGCTGCCCTGCTGCTTCGGGGGAAGAGGCTCCCAGCTCTGGCCAGGACCCGCACACCACTGCGGGTTCCTCTCCCACCCTTCTCTTCACCTCTCCTTCGAACAAAGCCTATGGACTGGGGTGTAGTTTGGACATAAGGCAGAGTTCACTTACGAGTCAGCTCCCAAACCTCAGGAGCCTCAGAATGCAGCAGGAGAGGGTTTGCTGCTGATAGGAGAAGAGCAAACGCAAGTCACCTGCCGGATCAGTTTACCAGCTCATTTTCTCTGGGTGTCTTAGCCTCCCTGCTCCATTATTTAAGCCACTCTGGCATTTACTAAGCAAGAAGGTGTGAATTAATCCTACGGATCAGACTCCTCCGAGCGCGGCTGATATTCTTGTGCTTGAAATCGGATATTGGAAACCTAATGGCAAGCACCCACGTGTCACTGGACTGTTGAAGGGTGTGTGCTCCTCCTCAGCGTGGGCTGAAATGCTGCACCCACGTATGGGGTCGCCATGGGGTTCGTGAGGCTCATCTGACCGGCCGTGAGCCCTTTGCTGAAGTCCCAGTGTTTCCAGTTTCCTTTTGCAAAATGTCTTTGTGGTACAGAAAATGGCCCAGGGCAGGAGGCAGGAGGCAGGGAACACAGAAGTCATTGACAGCATGATGATGGAGTTGGGTAACGCTGGTTGGCATCTCATTTCCTTGTTACTGGCTGTGTGACCTCAGCAAGACTTGGCCCTCTCTGGGCCTCCAGTCCCTCATCTATAGGTGAACCAACTCGGCAGCTCTGAATACAATGTCAGCCCCTAGGAAAGAGGTTCCTTGGGCCCCTACAATCTCTCTGCAGAAGTCTCCTCCCCACCTGCTTCCTTCCTTCCTTGCCAGGATCCGGGAAGCTGGCCACCCTAGCCCTTCCGTCTTTCCCCAGAAAAAAATTCTTCCAGGCTTTAATCATTTGTGTTGTTTTTTCTCTTCCATCAGTGTGTGTGTATGTGTCTCCTATAGTGAGCTGATCAAACAAACACACTCCAGAGCCACTCTGATGAGACCCGGGCGGGGTGGGGGGGCAAGGAGGGGGCTAGGGGAGAGGGAAGGAGGGAAGGCGGCGGGGGAGCACCATCCAAAACAAGACGCCGCGGAGCTGGCCACCGTGAATCGCATCCATCTCCCGGGCTGCCGTATTCCATTACAGCCTCGCCTCTAGCATCCTTCTCCAGAGCTCTCCTCGAGCGTGGCTGCTTCCCAGGTTTCCCTTTCTCCCACAGACCTCTCTCTCTCCCAGCTTTATCCTTCGGGGGAATGAGCATGCATGTTTTCCTCACTGGATGTCACTTCATACATCAGTTATAGATCGCTCTCCTGATTCCCTGGAACCTGGGTTCACATCCCGGCTCTGCCACTGACTGGCTGGGTGACTTTGGTCAAGTTGCTCAACTGTCCTGTGCCTCGGGTTACTCATCTGTACAACGGAGGTAATAACAACATGGGCCTCATAGGATTGTTGGGAATATTACAGGCGCAAACAGAGGTAGGGTGCTTAGGCTGTCATATGCACGCAACAGATACACCAAAATAATAATAATAATAATAAGGCCGTTGTTATTCTTTGCTGCCGTCAGCCTCCACTGAGAAAAGATGTGTAAGGAGTGAGCCCCTGTTTCTAGAAGCAATGCCCTCTGTTTACAAGGTAAACTCAGATCCCAGACTATAGGTTTCAGCCATCAATAACATTTCCAAAAAAACTGGGGCTGGGAGACTTCTGGGATGGTCCCATGGTTAAGATACCATATTTCCAGCACAGCGGGCCTGTTTGCTCCCTGGGTGGGGAACTAAGATCCCCCACTGCACTGTCCAAAAAAACATGTTGGCACTCAGTTTAGGAAAAATGTAACACTACTATCTACCATCAGCCTCTTTTAGGAAAGAAAGAACATCAACACCCAAAAGAAAAAGAACATCATCTCAGAAGATAGAAGAGTTTTCAGGAAATGACAGGTTGAAAACTTTTAACTAACAGAATCATGGCTACATTGTATCTCTTATTTTCTCTTTCCTTTTTCCTCCTGGGTCACCACCCATCTGCAGATCAGCATGGGGAACCGCTGGCCTCAGGGTCATTTCAGCCTCCCCTCATCAACTAAGAGGCGGAGGAGAAACTGCAGCCCTGAGTCTTTAAAGGGGACCAGGAACCAGAGCTGCGTGCCTCCGTGCTCCTGCAATAATGATAGCCAAATGCTGGAGAACTCTGTGACAGAGCAGAGAGCTTCTTTCTCAAAGAGCAATTTCGAAACTCAAACAGACACCCATACAGGGACTCGGGGTTTCCAGGAGCAGCCAACCAGGATTCCAAGTGCCAGTAATGTCCCGGAGGAGCCCACTCCCTGCCTCCATGGAACACAAGACACCTCTGGAGCAGTGCCCTTTGCCACTGCAAAGTCTGCGACAGCTGAAGCTAAGAAAATGCCAGGACAAACAGGTCCCATCAGGACACTGGGCGGTTTCCTAGCCTGGTGACAAATTGCAGGAGACTGGGGAGAATTTAAAACCAGCCCAGCTGCCGCCCAGAAGAGTGACTAATCTCAACACTTAAGGACAAGCCCCAGACCAGCAGTCACTCAGACACGGGATGGTTTCCCTGCCTGCACATGGGGCTTCCCTGGGGCTTCTCCTGGAGACATGGATCTGTGCCCACCTCCTCGTGGGAGGCTGCCACCTGACCACCCCTCCCACCCACCCCCACCCGCCCCCAGGGGCGTTCATGTTCCTACCCACCCCCCTTCTTTGTGTTTATTTATTGGCTCTGCCGGGTCTGGGGTGCTGAGCAGGCGTTTGTCTAGTTGTGCCAAGTGGGGACTACTCTCCGGTTGCGGCGCGTGGGCTTCTCTTGTTGCAGAGCAGACTTCAAACGTTGTGGCACATGGGCTGAGTTGCCCTGCAGAATGTGAGATCTTCCCAGACCAGGGATCGAACCCACATCCCCTGCGTTGGCAGGCGGACACCTAACCACCGTTTCACCAGGGAAGGCCCCCCGCAGCCCAACTCTTTTCACTGTATCTTTCCACCTGCCTCATGAAGTCATTTTTGCTTGAGGAAGCTGAAAAGTGCAAGGCTCCTGAACCCCACTGAGGGTCCTCGCAGCTGCTTAGAAGTCTTGGCCGATCCATCATGATTCCCTGGTTTGACCACTGTTTATCAGAACACCACTTAAATGTGCTTAATAGAGAAGATCTTTGAGATGATGCACATCAGTCAATGGCTATGAACTTGGGCAAACTCCAGGAGATGGTGAGGGACAGGGAAGCTGGCGTGCTACGTAGTCCGTGGGGTTTCGGAGAGTCGTATACAACTTGGCAACTGAACAACAATGCATCAATCTGACCTCTTCTTTCTTTCTCCCTCAATGTTTCAAACACACATCTTTCTGTTGTGTTTCTGTTAGGCAGCCTTTCCAGGGACCAGCCCTTGGAAGGAAACAGCTGGCCTCAAGTTAAGTCTGCTCTCAACGCCAGTGTGGAGATGATGAAGATGGACAGAGTGGGCACTTCCTTTCCAGGCAAGAGGAGGATGGTGGG
Source organism: Odocoileus virginianus (assembly GCF_023699985.2). Classification (NCBI taxonomy): domain Eukaryota; kingdom Metazoa; phylum Chordata; class Mammalia; order Artiodactyla; family Cervidae; genus Odocoileus; species Odocoileus virginianus. The sequence goes on from NC_069689.1 coordinate 51,571,267, forward strand.
GGCGTTGGCATTATAGGCAGTGGCAGAGCTAGAAAGAGCTCTCTGGAGAAAAAAGAACTGGACAGAGTCTTGGAAGTGTAGCTTTACATCTTTGCACTGTTATCTGAACTGGCAGCAGCAGCCTTACCACTGGGGCCCCCTCTTTTAGAAACTAAAAAGTTCCTTTCATTCCCATGGCCTGCTCCCCAGCCTTTGAGATGACAAAAACTGTGCCCTCAACTGGGCTGTGACCTCCATGTCGGATCCACATGTAGTGAAAAGCAAGGGGCTTTCTGAGCAAGTGGAGGATGTTTAATTGCTTTACAATTGTGGGGACCTTTGGTGGGGGAGGGCTTCCCTGGTGGCTGAGGTGGTAAAGAATTGGTCTGCAATGCAGGAGACCTGGTTTCAATCCCTGGGGTTGTGAAGATCCTGAAGTAGGATACAGCAAACCAATCCAATATTCTGGCCTGAAGAATCCCATGGATAGAGGAGTGTGGTGGGCTACTCCATGGGGTGTTGAAGAGTCAGACACAACTGAGAAACTAACACACAGACCTTTGGGAGCAGAAAGGGTGAATGCTTATATTTGCCAGATGCTTGGCCCAAGACCAGTCAATCGTAAAGGAAATCAGTTCTAAATATCCATTGGAAGGACTGATACTGAAGCTGAAGCTCCAATACTTTGGCCACCTGATGCGAAGAACTGACTCATCGGAAAAGACCCTGATGCTGGGAAAGACTGAAGACAGGAGGAGAAGGGGACCACAGAGGATGAGATGGTTGGATGGCATCACCGGCTGGATGGATATGAGTTTGACCAAGCTCCAGGAGTTGGTGATGGATTGGAAAGCCTAGTGTGTGGCAGTCCATGGGGTTGCAAAGAGTCGGACATGACTGAGCAACTGAAATGAACTGGGGCCCAAGTTTGTTCATTCTAAAAATACTTTATGGGCTCTATTTACTAAACCATATACTTATCACCAGGTAGCTCCATGGTAAAGAATCTGCCTGCCAATGCAGGAGATGTGGGTTTGATCCCCGGGTCAGGACGATCCCCTGGAGGAGGGCACGGCAACCCACTCCAGTATTCTTGCTTGGAGAATTTCATGAACAGAGGAGCCTGGTGGGCTACAGTCTGTGGGGTTGCAAAGAGTTGGACATGACTTAACAACTAAATGGCAATACTTATCCCCAGGGGCCAGGGGGAAGAGGAAAGATATAATCATTGAGTCCATCTCCTTAGGATACTGGGATACTAAGGGTATACAGAGGAGGAGCAGATACACCAGACTGTCCAAGGAAGGTCTGGGGTCCTGGAATGCTTTGCAAAGGAGGTGATACTAGCTCTGAGCTTTAAAGGACGAGTCAGAGGAAGGCAGGATGGATGGGGTGGGGTCAGGAAGAATAGTGTGTGTAAGAAGGCTGCTCCAGAAAGCAGTAAGTGCGCTAGCAAAGGCACAGTTGCCTGAAGTCATGGTATGTTCCAGGGAACTGTGAGCAATACAGAATGGCTGGAGCCCAGGAAGACTGGAGAGACAGGCAGGGACCAGATTACGTACTATCTTGTATGCCACACTAAAAGCAATGGGAGCCTTTACAGAATTCCACTCTCTCTGAGAAGTATTTATAATTTGCAATCTACAACATCCCCAATTTGTAAAACCTAAGCAATTCTAAAACCTAGCAACCCTGCTTTACAAGGGGAAAGAGGCCCTGAGTGGCGAATTGGTTTCTAAGAAGGATATCTATTTACAATTTAAATTTGATGCTAGGAACAGTTGGCAACAAGGACTTGGAGCAAGTCAGTTAAAAACCAGACTTTCTTTCTGTCCTATTTTATCCTCCAGTCATGTTTATACTTGAGTGAAGTACACGAGGACTGGGGTGAAGATTGGGCTTTAAAAAAAAAAAGTTGCCTCGTCTTGTACAGGTATGTGTGTTTCTTATGGAGTGCCTGGACTGCAACTGTCCAAGGTCATTTCCCTTCATCCCCACCTGGACTCATCCACCAAAAGGTGTACCTCACTCATCCTTGGCTGATGGCAGTAGTTGCCAGCTCACCGGTCTGATGATCAGAGCTGGTTCATTCATCACCTTCCCAGACAGCATCTGATGTCTGACTGGGGTGCACCAGGACCCTGGCCATGATGTACTAGAGGGTATCAGTTCTGACCAATCAGATGTCCGTTCTAAGAGGGTGGTGCCCTAGAGGGACCAGTTGTTAAGCATGTTTTACTGTCAGCCCTAGTCCAGAAGCCTGGATGCCCAATCACATCGTGTGTAGAAGTGAGGAAGGTACATTCAACTGACATCAGAATCAGAGTTGCAATGGAATGGGAGTTTCCCCCGCTTCTGAAGATTTAGTCCAAGGCCGCACCCAAGAGCCTGGGATGCCCCAGCCCAGGGCCAGTGAACTTGTAACCAGGGGACAGCACCAAACTGAACCTGAGTGGGCCTCGGGCACTTTTGGGAGACAAGCCCCAAGTCCCTCTCAGTCTTCATCACTCACCTGCCCTCATTCTAAACTGCTGGGGCGGGGGTGCTTACTACTAGGTCAGACCACATCCTTAGGGAAACTGGGCCTTTGGAAGAACTCAGGGGAATGAGTTAGGATGGCCAGATCTGAGACCTATTCTGTAATGTCAGTACAGGGGTCAAAGAATTCAGATAAAGGGCAGTCTAGGGCAATCAAGGGCAATCAAGACAGGGACTTGTGCTTCTCATAGAATTAGGGTCACTGGCTTTATCATGAGCAAGTTATACAATCTTTCAGAGCTTCAGTGTCTTCACTGATGACCTCAAGGTAGCCATAGTACCTAGCTAGTTCCAAGAAGTTTGGTGAGGACTCAGTGAACTAGCGCTTTATTTATTTATTTTAAAAGTCACTTATTGATTTCACTTTTTAAATTTATTTTTTTACCTTACCACGCCAAAAATAATCCTGGGGACATGTGAGATCTTAGTTCCCCAACCAGAGATCAAACCTTCACCCCTACAGTGGAAGCACGGAGTCTTAACCACTGGATTGACAGGGAGTCCCGAACTAGTGCTTTAAAGCAGTAAGTATGGTGTCTGGCACCATTTGTGCTTGACAAATAGTAGCTCTTGGGGCCACTTAGTAGGGGACCACTGGGTCTCCACAAGGATGACATGTGTTAACATCTACGAAAGAGCATAGCTTTTGCTTCAAGCACTCAATAAATCAATAAACATTAATGACCCTCATCGTCTTCATCTGTGCCATTGCCATGCTTTCTATTATGATTATTATTACCAGCTACATCCTCTTTGGGGCCTCCCAGGTGGCACTAGTGGTAAAGAACCCACTTGCCAATGCAGGAGACATAAGAGGCGTGGGTTCAACCCCTGGGTCGGGAAGATCCCCTGGAGGAGGGCATGGCAACCCACTCCAGTATTCTTGCCTGGAGAATCCCATGGGCAGAGGAGCTTGGTGGGCTGCAGTCCATAGCGTCGCAAAGAGTCAGACATGACTGAAGCGACTTAGCATGTGTGCACATCCTGTTTGTCCAGAGTTCCGTTATTCTTTTATGATTAGAGAACTCACTTGGGGACTGGGGCATGGGGTTATAAGTGACGACACCAGCTTAAATGAGCAGGCTTGCTCTGCCCTCAACCAGCCAGGGTGTAATCTTGGGTAAGTGATGCTACTTCTCAGGGTCAAATTTACCCCAATTACAAAAAGAGAGGAGGTTTCTTAGGTGGAGCCCTGCACTCCCTTTTTGTTCCAAGACTGTGAGTGTTAGCCTTCCCTAAGGATGCCATGCATGTCCATCACTGGGCCAGACCCCAGGGGGATATTTATCCAATAGATGCCTACTGAATACCTTCTGTGTGTCAGGTTCTGAGGCCACCATGGTGGGCAAAACAGCCACGCTCACAACACTCTCTTGAAGGTTATACTCAAGACGAAAGCTCAGGGGATGATCAGAAAAAGTTTGGCTTATGATTTTGTCCAATGGACACTAAAATTTGGGGGTGCTGCATGAGTTGAGGGGAGCTTTTACCAAAGTTCCACCCAATCTCTGATTGAGAATTTGAATTCACTCTTCAAAATCTTAGCAAAGAACTCATCTTTTTACATTTTCTTTTCCCATTCAACCCCAGGGAGGCATTTCCACAAGCAAGTAAGTTAGAAACGGAACTGTGAAAATCATTACTTAGCAAGAGACGTGTCTCTAGGGAAATAGCCCCTGGAAGAAAGCCGTGCCCTTCGCAACCCCTTAGACGATTCCTTGGGCAGGACAGAACTTCTGAGAACACCACATCAAAAGGCTTAATACTAAAAGGAATCAAGAGCTTAGCAAAAATGTATCTCAGTTTTGTTCCTCTAGATAGCACACATGAAATCGTCTCTCCTCTTTTACTTCTCATTTGTTAATCCTTGGAAATTTTACTCCAAAAAGAGATTTTTTTTCCCCTTCCTTCCTTCCTTCCTAACAGATCACAGGGTCCTACCACTGTCTTCCAGAAACAGTCATCCTTTAACAGAACCCCTATTTTCTCCCAGGGACCAGCACTGCGGCAGCTGATTTGCAGTCTTCCGGGGCACAGGGTTGGCGCCACAGCCCCATGGTCTGAAGTTCGATTCCGGGTCTCCCGGGAAGGCAAGGCATAGGTTGAGGAAGACAGGAGTCCGATGCCTGGCACCCCTCACTGGCTACTGTGCCAGGGCACTTACTGCACTGAGCCCCCACTGGCTGTCCAAAGTTGGGGTGCTCCCAAGGATTAAATAAGTGACTGAGCTTGCAACTTGGCTTGTAAGCTTGGATTCTGTTCCTGGGCTCCATGTTCTTCCTCCTCGAGTCATGGCAAATCCCAGATGAGTGACCCATGTGTGGGGCAGACGGGGGTGGCGCTGGAGGAGGGGCGAGGGAGAGGACTGTCTCAGGCCTGGGTCAGGACTGGTCAAGCCAGGGGTCAGCCTGAGGACAGCAGCACCAGAGGCAGGGGGAGGGGGTAATGCCACATGATAGAACACATTTGACTTGTTTGACAATTTTCCCCACGGTGGGCCCAAGCAGAAATGTGCCCCTTCCCCAACCCCAATGAAATAGATCTAAGGAAACACACCCACAGCAGAGGAACCCTGGCTTTTAAGCATATGGTAAATGTCCTTCTTAGCCCCCCTCTTGGAGCTTATTTCCGGATACCCTATTGAAACAACCTAACCTGGGGAGTGGGTTTACAAGGTATTTGGCAGGAAAACGCAGCATTATATGCAAAGTGATTTCCTGATCATATTTTACAAATTAAAAGTCACTGGCCTCTAGAAGAAATTCGGGAAAAGTTCAGTGAACGGACAAGCGAGCGAGGCCTAAGAGCGCCCAGCTCTTAAGTTTTCCTGGCACAACAATGGGCAGCCGCTGTTCCTTCCCCAGTGGGTCAAGGTCACCAAGTGGCCCCGGCCAGGCGGAGCCCACATCTTGGGGAAGAATGGGTGTGTGTGTGTGTGTGTGTGTGTGAAGGGGCCGGGGGAGCCAGAGGAAGGGGCTCCCCACCGCGTCCTCCGTCACCCCAAGGCTTGTCCTACCGGATTTGCTTTCCGATCCAGAGTTTTGAGACGAACGGCTACAGAAAGGAGCGTTTCTCTTATCTCCGCGTGGGAGCCTGTCGTGTATTACTTGAAGAGTATTTGTGAAAGTTTTCTGAGCTCTTGGAGAAATCGAGGAGGAGGAGGGAGAGAAAGACAGCGGGGTTCTTGAAGAGCAGGGGACTTCCCAGAAGAAATGCTGGGGTGGCCAACCCGGGCAGGGGCGGGGAGCAAAGGCCAGAGCAGGCAGTGGCGCCCGCCCCCGGTTTCAGTCCTTAGGGCCTTGGCATCCTGGGCCAGGGCTGGCATTTCCCTTTGGAGGAACCTGTCGGCTCAGCCCGCCCTCAACTAGCGCCGAGAGTGAATGAAATAACCAGCGGGACAATGGAGGGGCGCGCGCGGCGCGGAACCAGCGGGAGGGAGCCTGGCCGGAGCCAGCCCCACGGAAGAAGGGACTTTCTGCCCACTCTGTGACCTCGCTTTCTCTCTGCTCTGGGCCAGGAGGCTCTCCAAAGGGCCTCTCAGAACCGTGGATAGCCCCCTCCCCACACTTGCCCATCGCGGGGTGGAGGCTCTTTGTGGAGAAGGGCTGGCCAGTGTGCGGGCGGCAGCGGGGCGGGGCGCGAGCCTCAGCCTCCCGGACCCACAGCCGGTGCGTCCCGCGCCGCGAGTGCGCACTCCTGGAAGTCCTGCGCCAGGACCGGGGCTCTCGGTCCCGCCCTTGGAGAGATCGGGAGCAAAGCGAGGGCTAGACCGTCTGCCTGGGAACCCCTCGCCCCCGCCCCGCCCCAACCCCCAGCCAGGACATGCGGGTGGCGGTCTAGACTTTGCCGAAAGGTCTCCGTCTCCGAGACCAGAGCGCACAGCAACCCGGGGGCGCAGGGGGCGCGGCGGAATTAGCGGAATGTCCAAAACCAGGTGAGGGTGGGGAAGGGATGTCAGCTAACCCCTGCGCGCTCCTATCAGCCCGCGCCCCAGTGCTGGGCTCCCGGGCAGGCGGGAGGCGCGTGTGCGTATCTGGGTGTCCTGGGGACCCTCGCCTTCCCGGGAGCCCGTGGAGAGCCCCCGCCTTTCGCCCTGGGCCCGGGGATCCCCTCCCCCAGCACAGAGATTCCCCGCGCGCCCCCTGCCCACTTTGCTAAGGCGAGAAAGCGGCCGAGCCGGAGACAAAGAAACTCCAACCTCCTCCACTCTCGGCCTCTCCGCCCGCCCCAGACACTCCCCGGCGCCCTCCCTCGACCCCGGCGACGACGCGCGCGGACAGGCCGAGGAAGGGAGGCAGGGTGGGCGAGTCTGCTCCCCTACGCGGGCCAGCTGGAGACTGCCAGTGCTCCCGGCCCGGGCACTTCCCGCGGCAGCCGCGCCCCCACCCTCCGCTGCGCAGACAGTCCCGGGCCCCCGGCACCGCCACCCGGGATCCAAATCATTCCCCACCTCTCCCGGCGAGCGACAGGGGGGCGCGGCGCGCACACAAAGCGGGTGCAAGGGTGGATACAGAGTGCCGGGGTGGAAGAGATTCCGCCCGGGCTCGGCACGGGCCCCGGCGCAGCTATTTATTTACCCGATTTCTTCTTCGATCTCCGAGATGTCTGCGAAGATGAGGAAGACCACGAGCAGCGTGAGCGCAGCCAGCATCCAGCTCCGGAACTGCAGCTGCATGGTGGGTTCGCGCCCACCGGGACCCGCGCGGGCCGGCGAGAAGAGCTGGAGCTGGGGGGCGCAGCGGCAGGCGCCCGAGCCTCGGCGCGCAGCCGGGCAGACACGCTGCGCTCCGGCCGAGTCCGGGCCAGCGGCGGCGGCGGCAGCAGCAGACAAGGGTTGCTCCGACGCCGCGAGCCCGCCCGCTCGCTCGCTCTCAGCTCGCGTCCGCCCCTCCTCTCCACTCCCCTCCCCTCCCTTCCCCCGCCCCGCGCGGGGCCTCGCGCGCAGTTTGACAGCTTCGCTCCGCGCCCCTGCTCTCCGCCTCCCACTCTAGGCAACTCCAGTGTCCAGCCTCCGGCCTTTGCTTCTCCCGCCTGCCTTCTTTTCGCTCCCGAGGGCGCTGGAATGTGGCCGGAGCCAGCCACTCCCCACTTAGGGAGGCTGGGCTCGGGGGCACCGCGTGCGTCCGGGTGCCAAGCGGAGCCCCAGGGAAGAGCGCGCACCGCTCGGCGCGCCCCGCCGCCTGGCAAACGCCCTCCCTCTCTCGATCTTTGTCCAGCGTCCTCGGTTTCTCGCAAAGTTTTCCCAACATAAAGAGCAACACCTGGGGACAGCCCCCGCCGCGTGGCGAGGCGCTGGTTTCAGCCAGGCAGATGTTTCAGCAGTTGACGAATTAGCAGGGGTGGTGGGGGAAGGGGAGGGGAGAAGACATCAGGGACAGGCCAACTTAGGCGGAGATGCTGATTACAATTTGTGGGCGAGGTGCTCGCCTCCCACTCCACCACCGCCCCCCCCCCCCGCCCGCCCCCGAGAGAAACCAACCCCTCCAGGCGGTTCTCTTGGTCTCCATTGACAGACCCAAGGAGACTGGATCCAGAGAGGGCTCGCTGAGTTGCTTGGGCTATTGGAGCCTTGGCTAGAACCCCGACTCCTGCCCTCTTGCCGGAGTGGCTGCTCTATCCACAGTGGCAGACACAGCGCTCACCCCGCCTCGGCCCTCCGGCTGCTAGTTCTGAGCTGGGCTTCCTCTTCCCAGCTCTTGACCTCTCCTGGCAAAATCAATACCCCCGGGGCGGGGCGGGCATCCTACCTTGATCTAAACATCTACTATAAAATTTGCCTCTCAGGAGGGGTAATGCCCCCTCCCCCGCTGAATAGTTTACACTAACAGCCTAACTCAAATTAACATTTTGCATCACCCATTAGCCTGAGGTGGGAAGGGCCCCATTAAGTTTTACTGGAATTAGATAATTACCCAACTTTTCTTCTTCTTCTTGAGCTAATTGTAACAGTCCTGAAATCAGGAAACTTCCCAGAAATGATCAGCTGGCTATGAAAGGGAGGCTACTTGCAAAGGCCTCTCTGGAAAGCACTGGGGAATGAATGGGAGAGGCTGCTGCCTCGCCCACACTGAGCGAGCTCCCACAGGGGCTTGGAGCAGAGGTGGCTGTGGCTGAGCCCCTTCGGAGAGCCCTGGGGTGGTACGAATTGGCCTTTTTGATTTCTCCTCCAAAGCACTGGCTGTGCTGAGTCCTTCTGACTCCTTGTGTGTAGGAGTTGTATTTGATATCATTTGGCCTGTTTTTTCTGAGATAAATGGTTCGGACATTGGAAGAGGGAGTGGACAGAATGGGAGGCAACTGTTATGCTGCTCCATGTTTCAATCACTCCCCCATTCACTCTATTCACTTGGCAATATTTATTGAACACCTACTCTGTGCCAGGTTCTGTGCTAGGGGGCTAGAGATAGTCTACAAACAGGCACATGTTTTCTGCCCTCTAGTGGTTCATAGTTCAGGAGGAAGACAGACCTGCACGTTTGTAGTAATGGAGACTACAGAGAGATGAGGGTTCAATCCCTGGGTTGGGAGGAGGGCATGGCAACCCGCTCCAGTATGCTTGCTGGAGAATCCCATGGACAGAGGAGCCTGGCAGGCTATAGTCCATGGGGTCACAAAGAATTAGACATGACTGAAGCAACTTAGCGTGCATGCACAGGGGATGAGAGCTACAATACAGCTATGGTCTCTTGAATGGCTTACCACTGATAAATGGGATCACCCCTCTCCCCACAAAGCAAGAAGAAACTGGCTGGCCTTTCCTCTCTGCTTCTCTACCAACTACATTCTTACTGTGCTGAACATCATGGAGAGGTTGCCACCATCCTTAATTCATCCCAGTCAGGTAAACATCACTGCTCTAAGCTCTGCTACGACAGTCTATTTCCATTTTCTATTAGGTGACCTATGTTATCATTGTAGCCTCAGAGGCTTCCTTTTTTGGACTCACTTGAGGAATCATTATAAGTGGCCAGGAGGAGTAGAAACTTGGTGAACAGTTCCATTCCTTATAGCAGGGGTTCCCAGCCTCCAGGATCTAATGCCTGATGATCTGAGGTGGAACTGATGTAATAATAATAGAAATAAAGTGCACAATAAATGTTATACACTCGAATCATCCCAAAACCACCCCCCTCCCCCCCCTCCCCCACCCCCGCCGCTGCCCTGTCCATGGAAAAATTGTCTTCCACAAAACTGGTTTCCGGTGCCAGAAAGGTTGGACACTGCTCTCTTATAGAGAAATGTTGTAGCCAGTCCCACAGAGAAACATTCCTCAAGTATATCTGCTGGGAAGTGACACTAGCTTTGTAACGGGGAGGCTGTCCTTGCACTGAGAGTCATTGAAATGGGATTTTACTCGGAGAATTGTAGGGAACCCTTGTGATAGTCGATCATGGGATGCTGTCCCTAAGCACGTGGGTTTGAATCCTCACGAGCCAGCTGCTTTTACAGTGATCTGTGTACATTCACTGCTTCTTGCAGCTGCCTCTGAAAACTGAGTTTGTTTCTGGGATCTGGAAAGAGAAAGAATGATTGGGTTGGAAGTGTCAAGTCTGCTGATGCTGGGTAAACTGTGTGTGGGCACACTCTTGGCGCTAGCCTCCTTTCTTTCTGAACACTCTGTTTATACACGTTACTTTTTCCTGCCTTGGTTTGTCGGAGAAACTAGAAGGTCACAAAGTAATCATTTCTTTAAGGCAAGTCATTGAATGTTTGGGTTAAAATATAGGAGTTTATGGGAATGGCAGCAAGTCAAAAGTCATTACCAGCCAGTAACATTTTAGCTCAAATTAATAGTGTCTCTTGGGCTTCCCAGGAAGCCCAGAGGTAAAGAATCCACCTGCCAATCCAGGAAATGCAGGAGACAGGGGTTTGATCCCTGGGTCGGGAAGATGCCCTGCAGTAGGAAATGGCAACCCACTCCAGTATTCTTGTCTGGAAAATTCCATGGACAGAGGAGCCTGGTGGCCTACAGTCCATGGGGTCGCAGAGGGTCAGACAGGATTGAGTGACTGAGCACTCATGCATATCAAATCTATTAGCTATTTAGCCACCTCATCAGGTCCCTAGAAATACTTAATGTGAGAAAAGAGGAGCAGGAAGCAGAGCCCCAGAGGGGCCAGACAGAGTTAAACCCAGTCATGGGGCAGCCCCTTCTCATCCCGACACTGGCTAAGGGCTTGGCTCCCCTTTCAGGGACCAGGGGTGGGACCTGGCACCCAGAGCTGAAATTCAGAGAAACCCAAAACTGCAAGTACTATTTACAGATTTAACTATATTCCCCCACCGCAGGTATGTATGTAAACCAGAACTGCTTCTCAGGTTCTCAGAAGAATCGTCTTGGCAGTCCTTTCACATGGGTCCCCACCTTCTACACTTGAAGAATCTGAGGCTCAAAAGAGCGAACTTGCCCACGATGGTTCGCCCAGCAGAGAGGAACTTTTAATTCAGTTCGCCTCCCCTGAGCCTCAGCAACTTCTGGGATCGGATTTCCAAGGGTCCTTCCAGCACCCTGGGCATTACTAAATGGATTTGTAAGCTGGCATTGCCTTTGATTTTTGCCATATCCCCTTAGTTCTGGGATGTCAGGATAAAAGGAACAAATTTATCTTCACTCCCTGCACACTCTTCATTAGTAGAAACGCCATGATCATAAATCTCAATTTTTGTCTTTCCACATGAAAGAGTGTAGGCCTTTCAGTCAATCCAACCTTGTTTTTAAAACTCAGTAATAAATGATAATTTTCCCACTCAAAACTCTGACCTGGTACCTAACGGCTTTGAACTCTGAAAGCAGTTTAGAGTGTTAAGAATCTGCCAAGTGGTGATGATCTGACTTCTTCGTCATCTCTGAAGCAGAAGCTGTGAACAGCTATACCTGAGGCAGAGTGAGGTAGGGGTTTGTGTGTGCTGTGTGTGTGTGAAGAGCTGGAATATTATAGTGGGAACAGACTAATAGACTAGACAGAGGAGCCTGTCAGGCTACAGTCCGCAGGTTCCCAAAGTGTTGGACACGGCTGAGTGCGCACGCACACCAACAAGACAAGTGTAGGGGCACATTTGGTTTTCATTTGTAGCTTTTGTCAACGGCAACACTGTATATTCGTCAAAGGAAGGAAGGAGATGTATCCAGGCAATTGCTGTAGCTGTTTCTGGGATTATCAGCAGGAGATCTTGCAAGGGCCTTGGGAACTGCTCCCCAGGGAACTGGAGATGCTAGCAGAGAGTGGGGAAATGGTTCATTTTTGTTAGGAATTTTCTAATCCTTCAAATGGTGTTACGGACGGTTTTGTCTTACATGACTAGAGAACTCATGTATCAAAAATTTTAGCAGCTTTTAATATTGGAAGAAAATGAAATGGAACATTTAAGCTTTGGGTGACTGACTTTCAGTGTAGAAATCTGTAACCATTCAACTACTGACAAAATGTTCAAATTATATTATAAACATTTAGGGGCTAGGAATCATAAAAGTTACTTATCATAAACCATCTCGTACTTAAATTCGTGACAACGTGCTCCTGTGAAATAAGCAGATGATTTCCTAACTAGATAAAACTAAAATCCGAATCTGAAAAGATACATGCACTCCAGTGTTCCTTACAGCACAGTTTACAAAAGCCAAGACATGGTAAACACCTAAATGTCCATCGACAGAGGAAAAGGAAAAGATCTGGTGTGTGTCACTCACACAGTCGTGCACCCTATGGACTGAAGCCCACCAGGCTACTCTGTCCATGAGATTCTCCAGGTAAAAATGGGTTGGGTTACCGTGCCCTCCTCCAGGGGGTCTTCCTGACTCGGTTCCAACCCACATCTCTTCCATCTCCTGCATTGGCATGTGGATTCTTTACACGAGCACCAGCTAGGAAACCCAAAGAAGATATGGTACATATATACAATGGAATATTACCCAGCCATAAAAAAGAATGATGTAATGCCTTTGGCAGCAACGTAGATGGAGCTAGAGATTGTCACACTAAGTAAAGTAAGCCAGAGAAAGACAAATACATGATATTTCTCATGCTTGGAGTCTAATTCTGAAAACAATACAAATTTAACTTATTTATAAAATAGAAATAGATTTGCTGATATTGGGAAAAAACACACTATGTTTACCAAAGGGAAACGTGGGGAGAGGACAAATCAGGAGCTTGGGAAGAATATACACACTATATATATAATATATACTACTACATATAATGTATAGGATCTATTGTATAGCACAGAGATAACCTATATGAGAAAAGAATCTGCACATCAATGAGTCCATGTGTGACTGAGTCACTGGGTGGCACCTGAAATTAAGATGCCGCTGTAAGTCAGCTGTGGCCCGAGCCGGCCACCCCGCCTTCAGTCTCTGTCACGTCTCTTAGCCACTACCCCTTTAAAGAAAAAAAGGACTAAAAGAAAGTTTTTAAAACTGGCCACGTCTGTCTGCGTCTAAAACTGGCTTCTGCGTCTGTCCACTTTGTTCTGAATATGGTCACGTGGCCCCACCTAGCTGCAAGGGAAGTGTGAAACAAATCTTTATCCTGGTTTTCACTAGCGCTCTAGGAAAATTACAAAAAAAAAAAATTAAGGTGGTTTTGAACCAAAGCATGAAGTCAGGTACCAGATGGAGACGATAAACCAAAAAGGATGACTTCACTTTGCTGTACATTTGAAACTAACACAACTTTGTAAATCAACTATACTTCAATAAAAATGGGTTTAACCCCCACCCCCAAAAAATCATACAATTAAAAATAAAGGCATCCATGATAACAGTCCTTTGTCAGATACACATGCTAAAAATATTTTCTCAGGGTCAAAACAAAGGAATGCTCTTTCTCTGTTCTGACCAGTGCTTCAGCGAAATTACCAGTGAGGTCACAGCATCAGCTTTCTGAGTCAGCTCACCCAACTGTGCTCTGAGTCCGGTGTGACCCTCTCACCCCGGCACCCCTGGAGGCACCCAAGGAGACCGGCCTGAGTTGGCCACCCCTGGCCCTCAGTCATGTGTCACTTCTCTTAGCCTCAGTTTGGATCATGGGCCTCCACATTTTCAGAGCTGGAAGAGTGGGTAGAGGCAGTGCCTGGCCATTTATTTACTTAACACGTATTGCTGCATCACTTACCATGTGTCTGGTCCGCCAGAGGGCTGGGATGTAGTGGGGATCTGTAGGCACAGTTTCTGATCTTGTGCAGCTCGGAGTCCTGGGTGTGAGGCCATTTACAGATGGAAAACCCTGGGATCCAGAGTCCCAGAAACTTGACCACAGCCCCACTGCTAATTTCAGAACTGGAACAGAATCCAGCCCCCCTGTCTCCTAGTTGAGTTCAGTGCTAGCTCTCTTGCACATAACCAATTTTACGTAGTTTTTCATGGCATTTCAATGAGATTGTAAATTCCTAAGGGCCGTGGACTTTTGTTCCTCTTCTGGCCCCATGTTATCCATCATGAACCAAGTCAATACCTATCCCAGCCATGGACAATCTCAAGCCACAACCATCACCTCACTGAAGGCAAGGTTGAGAAGAGTTGATGTAGCATTTCTATCAGGTAGAGACCACACATGAAGTAATCTCAAGAACATAGGGAAAAGATGGAGAACAAAGTTAAAAGGTGGCGCCTTCCAAGTATGTATTGCCTTTGTTTTTAATATAATTAATTTAATGTAAGTTTATATACTTTTGGAGCTTCCCTGGTGGCTCAAGTGGTAAAGAATTTGCCTGCAATGTGGGAGACCCAGGTTCAATCCCTGGGTCAGAAAGATCCCCTGGAGAAGACAATGGCAACCCACTCCAGTGTTCTTGCCTGAAGACTTCAATGGACAGAGGAGCTTGGTGGCCTACAGTCCATGGGGTTGCAAAGAGTTGGACATGACTAAGTGACTTTCACCTTATATACTTTAATGATGGCCTTGTTTAATAGCTCTTTCCAGCCCAGTACGGTGACCAGTGGCAACAGGAAGCTGCACAGTCACACCCGCCTGGTGAGCAGGCTGGTGAAACGCCAGTTCTGAAGTGCAGATGAGAGTCTCCAAAGCCGTGGCAGCATTCATCATAGTATCCACCTGCTGAGATCTCCTCACAAAACACTGGCTAAAGGGGAGTGCCCCACGGCCCCAGGTGGGTTTCTTGTACAGCATCCCATTAGGAGTCCTCTCCTACTTCTCCTCAAATGTGTTCTTTGTGGTTGGACACCTCCTCTTTGCAGTCCCCCCCAGGACAGGTTTGATGAAGCAGATTGGGAATGTTTCAGAAGGATCAAGAGACCAGTGGTTTTGCGAGTATATGAGTTTGGATGAAGTTTAGCTGCACACAACAGTAAGCCCAAAATGCCAATGGCTTGTTTAAAGCAAGTTCTTCTTTTTTTGTTTTTTTTCCCCTCCTCTCTCATGTGTAAGTCTCCAGGCAGAGAGCTAAGGCTGGTTTGTCCACAAGGCCTCCGAGGTCCTTGGGGCCTCAGATCCTTCCACCTTTCCTCTCTCCCACCCTACAGTGAGGCCCTTTCCTCATGATCCATCACATCCAGGTTGCAGGCAATAAAGTGGAGGAAGAGATAAACACAAAAAGAAAGCTTTTCAAATGTATGGATACCAAGATGGGGAAAGGGGTGCTGGGAGGAATTGGGAGACTGGGACTGACATATATGCATCACTGACATTATGGATGACATAGGTGATTAGTGAGAGCTTGGTGTAAGGCACAAGGAACTCTCCTCAGTGCTCTGCGGCGACCTAAATGGGAAAGAATCCAAAAAAGAGGGGATGTTATACAAGAGGCCGATTCCCTTTGCTGTACGGCAGAAGCTAATGAAACATTGTAAAGCAACTATACTCCAACAAACATTAATTTAGAAAAGATGAGAATGTGGGTCCCAGCAGGTAAGGATTTGCAGCAAAACTCCCAGCAGGACTTTTGGAAGACTCACCATGTCAGAACTGATTTCGAGGATACTGTGGTCTGCTTTTCTCTGGGGATGTTTTCTAGGGTTACTGACATAAAGAGAGTAAATGGTGGGGGGAAATAAATAAATAAAACTACTCTTTTAAGGAAGAACAATAGAAAAAAAAAAAAGGACTAAAAGTTTTTAAAACTGGCCACGTCTGTCTGCGTCTAAAACTGGCTTCTGCGTCTGTCCACTTTGTTCTGAATATGGTCACGTGGCCCCATCTAGCTGCAAGGGAAGCGTGAAACAAATCTTTATCCTGGTTTTTACTAGCACTCTAGGAAAATTACAAAAAAAAAAAAAGAAAGAAAAATTAAGGTGGTTTTGAAGCAAAGCATGAAGTCAGGTACCAGATAGAGACGATAAACCAAAAAGGATGACTTCACTTTGCTGTACATTTGAAACTAACACGATTTTGTAAATCAACTATACTTCAATAAAAACAGGTTTAACCAAAAAAAAAAAAAAATCATACAATTAAAAATAAAGGCATCCATGATAACAGTCCTTTGTCAGATACACATGCTAAAAATATTTTCTCCGGGTCAAAACAAAGGAATGCTCTTTCTCTGTTCTGACCAGTGCTTCAGTGAAATTACCAGTGAGGTCACAGCATCAGCTTTCTCTGAGTCAGCTCACCCAACTGTGCTCTGAGTCCAGCTCGATCCTCTTACCCCGGCACCCCTGGAGGCACCTGAGGAAACTGTCCTGAGTCAGTCACCCCAGCCCTCAGTCATGTGTCACTTCTCTTAGCCTCAGTTTGGATCATGGGCCTCCACATTTTCAGAGCTGGAAGAGTGGGTAGAGGCAGTGCCTGGCCATTTATTTACTTAACACGTATTGCTGGATCACTTACCATGTGTCTGGAATTCCGCCAGAGGGCTGGGATGTAGTGGGGATCTGTAGGCACAGTTTCTGATCTTGTGCAGCTCGGAGTCCTGGGTGGGAGGCCATTTACAGATGGAAAGTCTGTCCACTTTGTTCTGAATATGGTCACATGGCCACACCTAGCTGCAAGGGAAGCGTGAAACAAATCTTTATTTTGGCTTTCTGTGTCTTCAGCTAAGAAGTCTGTTATGAGAGAAGGGAAGGACAGATGTGAGGGGCAACTGGCAGACTCTGCTGCAATGGGGATGGAAAAGACCTTGGCAGGTTTTTTTTCTCCCACCCCCAGCTTTGCATACAACCCCCATCCAGCCTGCCTTCGATGATTGTGTGAAACAAGGACTTGCCAGAAGTTGCTGACCAGAAATAAGCATGTGTGTGTGTGGGCAGCAGAGTGTTTCTGTAGCTGTTTCATATTATGCATTTTCTATTTCTTAGCAGCCAGTTTTCCTACCTTTATTTCATTGTTATCACCCTAGGAGGCAATGCAAATTGTTTGTCTTAAGCAGATATTTTGATTCTAATACTTTGACATCTGAGTCCTTCCTGACCCTGGAGACACTGCCCTGCCCAGGGTTGTCAGTCCCTAGAGATGGCAAAGGATCTGCCTTTCACGTGCAAGTGGAACAATCCAGGGTCCACACCCTAGCCACCTGTTGATGGTACTCTCATGGTCTGAGCCACTAACCCCCTGTCCTAAGCATCTTAAGGCCAGTACCAGACACTGGGGTCAGCCCCTATGCCCCAGCACCCATTGAAATTATGCAAACCAGCAAATTCTAAGTCTGCTTATCCTGCCTCACCTGTTCCTTTCCATGGGAACCACAACAACGGCTCTTGCCCGCACTTTCCTCCTGCGCCTTCCACCTCCTGACTGACCCTGTTGCTCCCCTCGGTGGCCCTGCCTGGCGTGTTGCACCCCCTCCTCTTGGAACTGTGAGTAACGAACTATGTTTTCAGCAGCCCCCGGATCCATTCGGCTCACCATAGCCGAACAACAATTAATAACACTACATATAAAAACATGGTTTACGTGGTTTAGAGCAGCGCTCCTCAAAGTATTCTTGGTGCAAGACCAGGGTTTTCATTTCATTTCATTTTACATTTCTCATTGATTTCAGACCAGTGCATGCCCTCCTGGGTAACTAGTATGCAGTTCACACCATGACTCACTGTGTGTGTTGGGGGTCCCCAGACCTCTTCATCCAGAGGAGCCCCTGATATTGCAAATGTGAAATCGCTACAGACGTTGCTAAGTGCTTGTCTTTACTTTTTTGTACTTGTCTCTGCAGGGATCAGTAACAGACAGTCTGGCACTGGTCCATGGACCACACTTTGAGTAGTTCTGGTTTTAGAGTCGATTTTGAGATCACACAAATCACTTCAGAACTTACCTTTTTGTGTGATCTCAATTCAAGTTTCAGTCTCCTAAATATGAAATGAAGAAAATAGCAATACTTAACTCACAAATTTCAGTGAGAACAAATTAAGACAATGTACCTAAAGTACATGGAATCCTAGCCTAAAGTGCTCATCCCATATGGACTTTGATTTATCACTTAGGAAAATACAAAAAAAGAAAGTCTATATATAACATGTGAGCAGTGGTTATCACTGGATGGTGAAACTTGGGTTGATCTGTATTTTTCTACGTACTTTTCTCTGTTTTATAAATTTTCTACAATGATCATAAATGACTCTGTAATCAAGAAAAATGTCATTAAAATTTGTTGTGCCTATTTTCTCTGCACTGAATTTCTTTTTTCCTGCCGGAGTTTAATATTCTTTCTCAATAACCCAATATAAACACACATATTAAGTAAAGAAAATTGGTTTTGCAAACAAATTCCAATCTTTCTTTGATGTTTTGTAAGCATCTACCTAATATTCGTGTTGCAATTTCCAATGAAGGAAAGCACAACCTACAAAAACTTGCCCCACTAATCCCAGGAGCCCTGGAGGTGCTTCTCACTCCTGCCCTTCTCACCTGATGTCACTGATCATCACGTAACCTGGACTTCTCTGTTGATTGTTTTGCATCACAGCCCCGCCCCAGTTTTTGGAGGACCGGGGCGATTCAGAGAGCCAGCTGCAGGGAGAGGAAGGGGTGCCACAAATCTTGTAACTCCCAGGGGCCGAGGGGGTCACTTTCCCTTGGCCTTGTGCGTGCGTGCTGACTCACTTCAGTTATGTCCAACTCTTTTCGACCCTATGGACTATGGCATGCCAAGCTCTGCTGTCCATGGGATTCTCCAGGCAAGAATTCTGGAGTGGGTTCCATGCCCTCCTCCAGGGGATCTTCCCGACCCAGGGAGCAAACCTGTGTCTCTTAGGTCTCCTGCATTGGCAGGAGGATTCCTCACCACTAATGCCACCTGGGAAGCCCCCTCCCCCAACCATTGCTCAAATTCTGCTGAGGATGGTCTGATGCGGGCAGCAGTACTGCCCATCTGTTAAAAATGAGTGGTGGAGGGTGAAAGAAACAAGAAGATCATAAAGGCATCCTTTCTTTTCACATCTTCACAACGTTCTTGGCCAGGTCTTCAAGGCATCCTGTGGTGCACTGCTCTCTTTGAGAAGAATAATCCTCACCTGAAATGCACTTATGTGACTACTACACATTTTGAAATATCTTCCATTTTTTTGCTGGGAGGAAATTTATTGATATGAAAAATAACAGTAATTTAAGTTTCCCCAGACAACATGTTTTTAAAAGAAATTTATTAAATCCAAATTGTCTCAAACTCTTCCACACTCTAAAAAAGCATTATTACTACTCAACATTTATATGGTGACTGATTGTTTGAGATTATCTCTACCACCAAGTAGAGTTGCATGTTTTTATGTTACATATGTTCTTCGTGGCACTTTGGAATCCCAAATATGTTGAAGCCTAGACTAAAAGTTTATCAAGCGGGAGATAATTTTGACAATTCAGAATTATTATGGAGAGTGGTAGCTGTTCCTGCCTTTATAGCAACATATTTTTGGTGATAGTTGGTGGTTCAGATAGTAAAGAATCTGCCTTCAATGCAGGAGACCCAGGTTTGAACCCTGGGTTGGGAAGATCCCCTGGAGAAGGGAATGAGAAGCCACTCCAGCATTCCTGCCTGGAGAATTCCATGGACAGAAGAGCCTGGTGGCCTACAGTCCCTGGGGTTGTAAAGAGTCAGACACGACTGGGTGACTAACACACACACACACAAGTCCAGTAACAGAACCCCAGCTGTAATCTTAAACCAGTGGAGAAATATAGTCCGCTCTTGGGTTTCTGGAAATTCTCCGAGGGGATGATGAGAACTGGGTCTCTCTTCTGGCTGAAAGATGTTTAGTAAACTTACCCTGAGAGGCCCTGGAGGCAGCCCCAGCCCCCTGGCGTCACCAAGAGCTAGACTGGACTCATAGCCGCAGCCTCAGCGAGGCTTCAGTTACTCCCATACTGAGTCGGAGAAATGCCGCGTGGCCTTCCCAATACAGCAGCGCATGGGTCTGGGAGAGGAAAAACTGGGATCTCAGATCCAGAAGGGCCCCGTTGTGGGTTATTTTATCTCTTGTAGGGTCCATGAGGTCCTCGGCCACACTGACTGGTTCAGCTGTTTGTGGGGATAGTGCTTCCTGAGCCTATGAGGAAGAGGGGGAGAGAGAAAGAAGAGGAAGGGGAGAAAGGAGGGGAGGAAGGGGAGAGAGGGGGAGGGGAGGGAGGTGAGGAAGGGGAGAAAGGGGGGAGAGGGGGAGGGGAGGGAGGGGGAGGGGAGGGAGGAGAGGGATCAGAGGAGGAAGGGGATGAAGGGGAGAGGGAGGGGAGGGAGGGGAGAGAAGGGAGGAAGGGGAGGAAGGGCAGGGAGACCCATGGCAGCTGGAGAGCTCAGGAAGACTTTCTATACATGTCCTTCGTTTTCACTTTTCCTCTGTGTGCATAATCCCCATTTGGGCCGTTTGGGATGCGTTTTCTAATGCTTATTTTGTGTTTTTAGATGGTTTTTATTGGAGTGTAGTTGATTTATGATGCTGTATTAATTTCTGCTTTATAGCACAGTGACTCAGCCACACGTGTGCACATACATAGATCCACGCTTTTTCAGATTCCTTTCCCACGGAGGCCATTATAGAGTACTGAGCGGAGTCCTCTGTGCCACACAGGAGGTCCTTCTTAGGGATCCATTTTATATACAGCAGTGTGCATGTGTCAAAGCCACTCTTCCAATTTATCCCTTCCTCCCTTACCCCTGGTAACCAAAATTTTATTTTCTACATCTGTGACTCTCCGTCTTATTTTGTAGTTTTTAAGATAGGAGTGGCTTCCTCTGGCCTTTTGTAACAGCCCTCCTACCGCCACATTCCCAGCACTGTCACCCTACTTTTCTAACTGAGTTGGTAATTTCTTGGCTCCTGTGTCTTTTACAAGCCTTTCCCCCTGTAGTTCAGCTCCAGGCCCGGTGAAGGGAATGGCATCACTGGGAGGGGCAGATAGCCTTGCAGAATGAGTGACCCAGGCTTAGAAAACCGCTGGCCTCTGGCAGAGGTGTGCCCACAGAGGCAGAAAACAGGAGCAAAGCTGCCTTCATTTCAAGCTCCATTAGGGGCTTGTGTTGGGCGAGGAAATCAATGGGATAGATGAAACTGGTGGCTGAAGAACCTCTTTCCTTAGGTTCCTAGACTGTCATTGACCACAGGTAACTATGAAGCAGAACCACTAAGCAGCACCTACATTCTAAAACAGATAAATTTAAAAATCACACCGACAGACATTTTTAGTTATTTCCAAAGCACAGCTAAAGGGGAAAAAAAGGATAAATGATAAAAGGCTTACTGCCACTTGGTTCTTTTTTCTTTCACGTGGCGAAATATCAGCCAGGACCCAGGACGACAGTACTGAGCTAGCCATTGTGAGAGGGAAATGCTTTGTATGAAGCAGGAATTTTCGTTCTAAGGTCGCTGCAGCTGTTTGAAAGGATAAACTCTTAAGTATCAATAATATTGATGATTCATCATAATTTGCTAGATAATAGAAAACCATTTACAGTTTTGCTTTCAGAAGCCTATAAAGGGAGGACTTCCATAGAGAGTGGTTAACCACTCCAAAGTCACCCTCATTCACTAACAAAATACAGTATAAAAGGTGTTTTCAAAGATGTGGATAAGAATATAGTTTTGATGTTTGTTAAACTAGTCCCTACAGAATCAATCCTTACTCTGCATTCATACAACTCGTGAATTTATGGCCATTCCACAAAAAGAGGAATTTTTTTCTATCAGTCATTTGATTTCTTTCAAAGCTTTGTTTCCGTTCATTTGATGAGCTGCACCTACCCCCCCCCCCCCCCGCCCCGCCCCGCCCCGCCCCGGCCCCGCCCCGGCCCCGCCCCCGGCCCCGCCCCCGGCCCCGCCCCGGCCCCGCCCCGGCCCCGCCCCGGCCCGGCCCGGCCCCGCCCCGCTCCGGCCCCGCCCCGCCCCGCCCCGCCCCACTCCGGCCCCGCCCCGGACTGGCCGCTTTTGTTGTCCTGCTGTAATAGCAGAGGGGAGCCACCAGGTGGCACTGTGCAAGATAGTTCAGTTAGTCGCTCAATCGTGTCCAACTCTTTGCGACCCCATGAACCGCAGCACGCCAGGCCTCCCTGTCCATCACCAACTCCCGGAGTCTACCCAAAACCAATGTCCATTGAGTCAGTGATGCCATCCAACCATCTCATCTTCTGTCGTCCCCTTCTCCTCCTGCCCTCAATCTTTCTCAACTCTTTTCCAGTGAGTCAGTTCTTTGCATCAGGTGGCCAAAGTATTGGAGTTTCAGCTTCAACATCAGTCCTTCCAATTAACACCCAGAACTGATCTCCTTCAGGATGGACTGGTTGGATCTCCTTGCAGTCCAAGGGACTCTCAAGAGTCTTCTCCAACACCATAGCTCAAAAGCATTAATTCTTCAAGATTGAGGAATGTGCAAGATTGTGGGGGAGAAGGGTGGGGGGGTGGGTGTAGGTGTGTCCCAAATGAAGTGGTATCTCTGAGCTGAGGCAGTACCAGGGCCAGGGAGAGTCAAAAGGGAAACTCAGAGAATTGAGAGAAAGGGAATATAGGAATATAGAGAGGAGGAGACAATTGCCTAAAGGAGCACAAATCCTACATGTTGCTTATTGAGCTGTCTCAGTAGCCAGTTTCAGAGGTAACTGCAGGACTTCCCTGGTGGTGCAGTGGTTGAGAATCCGCCTGCCTCAGCAGAGGACACAGGTTCAATCCCTGGTCAGGGAACTAGGATCCCGGATGCCCTGGGGCAACTAAGCTCTTGTGCCACAACTACTGAGCACCTAGAGCCTGTCCTCCACAGCACGAGAAGCCTGTGCCCCACAAGGAAGGGAACCCCCGTCCAGTCCCCTGTCCCCTCCCCCTTAGGGGGAGAAAGCCTCCTTGTAGCAGCAAAGACCCAGCAAAGACCAACAGGCAAGTGAAACAATGTAACTGAAATTGAGATGAAAAAGTAGATACAGTAGTATCTGGGGAAATCAGTATTCCAAGGCAAACTGACCAAGGGGAGATGGACCTGGATCATCAAAACCTGTTGGAAAATCCCAAGTCATTTCTTCAGAGGAGTCCTTTTCTTAATGCCCCTTCTAGGTCTGGTGAAGAAATTAAATTTGAGCGTTTCTTCAAACAACCAAGTAACAAAAAATCAGTAATAGAATGACACCTTACACCCTCAGTGAAAATCAATAATCAGTCTGTGCCTGACCCTCTCCCTGATTTGGGCACACCACAGGAAGACATGTCTTTTCTAGCTTTTTGAATAAAAAAGTCAAAAATAGGAAATGTCCCCACATCCCCCAGATACCCTGACATACAATTAGACCCGAACTCAGAGGCTTCCTCTTGACGGCTCTTCCCCTCCCCAAAGAAGAGGATGTGAAACAGCAAACCGGATTCCTTGAAGGAGGAGGAAAAGGGAGTTATTCATACAGTATTCGTGTTCTCACAGTTCACACACCTGCCATCAGGTCCTAGTAAAACCTTCCCCTTATGTGCCCAGCACTCTGCTTTTCAAGAAATGGGAACGAGAACTTTTCCCTCAGAGTCTTTGCAGAAGGTTCCTGATTCAATTAGGGGGTGATGCTTGTCACATGTTGCAGATATAGCTGCGCCCAACCCCTCATTAACTTAACGGATTCCTTTAGTCAGTCCTCCAGGGATGTGGAGTGAAGCTGCTGAGATTCACGACAAGTGTGGGTGTATTTATAAATGCATCTCCCATCACTCCCAGGTTCTGAAAGTGAGTGAGCTCCACGCCTGTAGCAGGTAAGGAGGAAGGGAGTGCAGAAAAGCAGTCATCGTTTGTTCATTCACTTATGTTTTTATACGACACCTACTTTTGCTTCCCAAGAAGAGAATGCTTGTTAATTTTCGAGCCCTTTGTCCATCTTGGAGTTCCTGCCAGCCCATTTCATGTGACATTTTTGGAGTAAAGACTGTAGGGCCAGCTGTATGAGGCAGTTGGCTTTGCTTAGGGAATGCTTCTTTTCATGTTCAGAGGCAATAATTATTTTTCAACAAGTATCTTTCAAGTATAAACCATGGATCATAAACTCACAGCCCACGTTTAATCTGAGTCACAGAAATATTTTCTTGGGCCAGAAAAGTGTTTAGAGTCTAAAGACCCTTAGTGGGCCACAGACTTTTTAGCTCTCAACAGGCTCTACCACTGCCTGTTGTTGTTGTTTTAATTAATCAATTTTTAATTGAAGGATGGTTGTTTTACAGAATTTTCCTGTTTTATGTCAAACCTCAACATGCCTGTTGTTTTAACATCTAGTCTGATTCACACATGTATGATCTGTGCCCGACTCCAAGGTCCTCTAAGAACTGGAGCCACATGAAACTCAGATCGTTGTTAGGAAAATAACCCAGAATGTGTGCAGTTTATTGAGGAGGGGTCAGCACCTTCTCACATAACAGATACTAAATACAGGGAATTAATTCCATATACTGTTCACAGGAGGGTAATTTGGAGCTACTTCCGTGGAGGGCAATTTAGTGACATAATGGAAGTCAGGTTAGCAGCGGTCCTCAACCTTTTTGGCACCAGGGACTGGTTTTGTGGAAGACAATTTTTCTAAGGAGGGGATGGTTTCAGGATGATTCAAGCGCATTACATTTATTGGGCACTTTATTTCTATTGTTACTACATCAGCTCCACCTCAGATCATCAGGCAGTAGATCGCAGAGACTGGGGACCCCTGTATTATGGAACTCCTGTTCTCTAGGGTGACTGATGGTCCATGAGAACGAAAGTATGCAGGACCTCCAGGAGGAGTGGGCCTTCTGCACATCCATATGACTTACAGAGAGGAGTAAAGGCCTTTAGTTAACTGAAGTCCATTGAATGGAGATCAATTAAAAACCTTTCATAATACAACAAATATCTTTGCTATTGCATTCTTACTATGTTTGGGGGCTGCAAATCACTTAGATGTGCCACTGACAACCTTTTATATTTTATTCTGATGAAAAATGTGAGATTTTGACACTGTCATTGAATAAACAGAAGGGTGACTTAACAGTTTACAGTGTACTTGGCTGACTTCATACACTTATGACAGAACTATTATGTCTCTGAGGTATGCTCTCTATTTATGATGGGGGTGTGACTTGGTGTGACTTTAATTCACTTAATTTTCCTCCTCTTTGTTGCGATTTGTGTTCTCCGGGGGCAGGCACTAAGACAGAGCTTAGGTTACAAGGTATTTGTTAGGGATCAATACCCGTGAACGGAGAGGGAGGAGAGGGACTGCGTAGAAAGAGACAATGAACGACTGTGCAGGTCTGATAAAGACTCATGCACCCAGAGGGGAAGTCTGCAGCCAATATTTTCTATCAGATGTGTCTTGAGTGGGGTCAGAATGGTTGTGCTAAGAACTGGAGCCATGTGAGACTCAGATCGTTGTTTGGAAAAGAACCCAGAAGTTGTGCAATGTATTTAGGAGGGGTCGGCACCTTCTCACTTAACAGATACTAAATACAGGGAATTAATACTGTTCACGGGAGGGTAATGTGGAGCAGCTTCTGGGGAGGGCTACCTCTGTAGCCCTGTTGCTCAGCCCCTGAACAAGAAGGCCGTGACCTCTGACTCACCCTGCAGATCTGGAAGAGCCGGCAGGGGGAGACAGCCTGCTGACTGCACTTCCCACCCTGGACCGCATGCCCTCCTTTTCGGTCTCTTGAGCAGCTCATCCTTCGTGGACCGCAGCGGAGAAGATGGAAGGAAAGCAAGGCTGGGCTGATGGGGAGTTGCTTTGGGAACCTTCCCAGAGCTTGGCCAACCACGCAGGGAATGCTTGCCCATCAGAATTACCCCCACTGGGTGGAAAAGGCCAGATTTATCTTCCCCACAGTGGGCGATTGGATGTGTTAGCCTAGGAAGGGCAGGCCGTTGGGCGAGGTCACCCTGCAGCTGAGGCCGACCCTGAAGGCGCTGACAGCTGGGCACTGTCTTCCTGCAGCACTGCGGGAACAGGACTTTCTTCCCCAGCCATCGTGGTGGACATCTGTGTCCGCAGACTGCTATTCGGGCTACTCAGAGCCGCTTCTTCATTCGCATTCTCTAGCAGCTTCCCCAAGATTCCTGTGAGCTTCTCCCTTCCCGGGAGAAAGTTAGGAGAGCAAGAGGAGAAGCAGCTAACAGCAGCTGGTCTTGGGTCCCCACCTGGAGCTCTGTGTTCTCTGCATCACCACCCCGTCTAGATTCCTCTCACCCTCCGCTAACACTCCTGCTGGTCTCAGAGGCTGCTGCTGCTGCTGCTAAGTTGCTTCAGTCATGTCCAACTCTCTGTGACCCCGTAAATGGCCGCCCACCAGGCTCCTCTGTCCCTGGGATTCTCCAGGCAAGAATACTGGAGTGGGTTGCCATTTCCTTCTCCAATGCATGCATGCATGCATGCTAAGTCGCTTCAGTCGTGTCCGACTCTGTGCGACCCTATGGACAGCAGCCCAACAGACTCCCCTGTCCACGGAGTTCTCCAGGCAAGAGTACTGGAGTGGGTTGCCATTTCCTTCTCCAGGTCTCAGGGGCTCACCTGCTCAAATACCCAGGGAGGCTGCATTTATTCATTTACCTTCACCGTTTGCCAGGAAGGACCAAAAGACACCCAGTAGGTCACCTGGAGCTCTGCCTTCTCAGTTTCAGGGACAATTACCGCTGTCTAGATCAAGATTCCTCACTTCCCCTGTTGGTCCCTGGACCTAAGGAGGTTGACAAGACCAGGTAGAAGCCGTAGCTTCTGATTCAATGGGACTCTTGCTTTGGTTCTGGCAATAGTGTACCCCCGTTGGGAAACAGGACCTGTAGCTCTGGAAAATCCAGCTTTGGAGAGAAGAGAAGCACGGTGTTCTTCCCTGGGACACTGGGAGGGATGTTAAATATGGACATTCCTGTTTCTACCTCTTGGCTCCTAGACCCATGCAGTGCTCCTACTGGGCAGACAATACTGTATAAAGGTCTTTAACTCAATGGGGTTATTGCATCCTGGCGTGTGGCACCCATCCTCAGGGAGTATTGCATCCAAGTTGGTGCTTCAACAGAGCCTTCAGAAAGCTCTTCCATTGCTCTATGCGGCTGGCAGCTTCTGGGAGGCGATATGTCCAAGTGGTTCCATGTGGGCCAACATCTGTACTGCTTTTGCTGCAAAATGTGTTTCCTATGATGGCTTTTCTGGTGGTTCAGATGGTAAAGAGTCTGCTTGCAACGCAAGAGATGTGGGTTCGAGCCCTGGATTGGGAAGACCCCTTGGAGAAGGAAATGACATCCCACCCTAGTGTTCTTGTCTGGAAGGACTGAAGCAGCCAGTTGTAGTTTTTGAGGTATGTTGTATCAGCGCTCAGGGTGGTCTCTGGGGCTGGCAGATGTACATTGCTACCTCATGGACTGTAGCCCGCCAGGCTCCTCTGTCCTTGGGATTCTCTAGGCAAGAATACTGGGTGGGTTGCCATTTCCTTCTCCAAGGGATCTTCCTGACCCAGGGATCAAACCTGGGTCTCCTGCACTGCAGGTGGATTCTTTACTGTTTGAAACACCAGGAAAGCCAATCTAAACCTGATCACCTCCCAAAGGCCCCTTCTCCTAATATCATCACATTGAGGGTGGGTACTTCAATGTATGAAATTTTGGAGGACATAAATATTCAGCCCATTACACTGACCCATCTGTAAACCAAGCTCGGGTTTTTCCTCCGGCCGGTCATACTGGCTCCTGTATAGGACAAGCTGAGTGAATTCATGAGGATCTAGGCTATCTATTCATACAGCTTGCTTGCACTCTCTGGGCCAAATGCCGTTCAGTCTCATCCCACTCATTTTTGCCGGGCTGCTGCTGGGCCAGCCCAACCTGAGGGCATGATGATAGGCTAAGACCAACATGGAACATTCTGGACTTATGATCACCTGGTGTTCCATATGCTCCACCATACCAGAGGCTGTTTTCTAAAGGTGTATCATTCTCCACTGCAGATGCTGTGGCCTTGCAGAACCCTGGGTTCTGCACTGTGGTGATTGCCCTGTTCTTTATCATTTGCTTCACACAACGTCTTTACCCACCATCACCATCAAGTCAATAACATAGGTTCTGCTGGGTCAGACAGCGCAAGAGGCAAGGCTGCTTGCCTTGTACCCCAGACTTGCTGCAAACTTCTTCCTGGCTCTGGCTGTACTCAAGATACACGGTATTTCATTTCATCCAGTCTATGAGCTGGAATACTACTGCAAAGTATGGAACATGATGCTTCCAGAACTTGACAAAATCTACCAGTGTTTTGTCAAGCTCTGTGCTTCCTTCCTTCTCCATGGCGGGAGGTATAAGATGCAATTGTTTACCTTTTGCTTGGGAGGAGATGTCTTGGCATGCCCCTGACCACTGTACCCCTAATACTTACATTGATATGGCAAATTCTGATTTTTCCTTTCACCCTCAGGAGCATATGTGTCATACCAAAGCATCCACTGTGCTAGCCAATTCTTTATCTAACCCAACTTATCACAATATCATAAATGCCAAGGGAAGATTGAATGTGCTGGTCTGTGGGATGTTCTCTTTTGTGTGCGAGAGGGTGGGTTCATACATCCCTGAGATGAAGCTGTGAATGCATATTCACATATGAGTGCAAACTCTTTCAGATCCTCTTTTCTGGTAGGAGTATAAAGGAATTCATTTATCAAATCAATGGCTACGTATCATGTGCCTAAGGCCATGTTAATTTCCACTAACAAAATCAATGCATCTGGCATGACAGCTGCAACTGGGGCTACTACTTGGTTGAGCTTGTGGTGGTTTATTGTCATGCTTCAGGATCCATCTGGTTTCTTCCAGGGGCCAGACTGAGTCATTTTTGGAGATCACATACACTGACATCTTTAGATCAGGAGTCAGCAAACCTTTTCTGCAAAAGGCCAGATAGTAAATGTTTTACACTTTGTGGCCATACAGTCTCTGTTATAACTACTCAAATATGCTGCTGTAGTGCAAAGACAGCCAGAGACAATATGTAAGCAAATGAGTGGCTGTGTTTCAATAAAACTTTATTTAGACTGGTGGGCCAGATTTGGCATGTGGGCTGTAATTGACCAACTCCTGCTTTAGGTATTTAAGAGTAGCAGCGATTCCTGCCATCCTTTTCAGGATGTTTTTGATTTGTTCTCTTGTTTAGCTGGGGGAGGGTGTATCAGGCCAAGCAACCAGACAATTAATAAGGTTTGTCTTCTGCACTTCCGTATATTTGATTGGTAGGAGGACATGGGGCAAAATATATTTAGACAATATTTATAAGTCATGGCACAAAATGTTTGCATGGATTCCCACTGCCCCCGAGCTCCATGGGGTGATGAGGAGTGGACTCATGTCATAGGGAATGAACTCTGAGCTTAGGAGACCCTAAATCCTATATGAGGCTGCTGGCTAGCACATCCATCTTCCTCTTCAGAGAAAGATTAAGCTTGTTATTCTAGAAGGTAATAAAATCTTCTGGGAGCAGAGAGATTTTTATCATCCTGAAATGTGTCTGAGGGTCTCTATCTTGGAGAAACTATTTCTAGCTACTAAGACGGTCTGATATAGAAACAGTCTTGCAGGGTGCTTGGCTCAGAAGAGGAGCAGAAATGCCATAATTATGGAGAATCACCTCCAAACAAGGATACAGTTCTAAGGCTTCCCCTTGGCCTTCCCCACTATGACAGTTCCCACCCCACTGGTCAAGATTCCTATATGGGGTTTGCACCAACTACCAAATACATTAATTCCAAATATACATTTGGAGCCCCAGAAGTGACTACTAGGTGGGTCCATGGATACAGTGGATCCAATGAAAGCCAGATCTTGGCCAGGACTCCATGTATTACCTGACCCCCTGTCCCCTCTGGGCTCCCCTGGTGGCTCAAATGGTAAAAGAATCTGCCTGCAATTCAGGAGACCCAGGCTTGACCCCTGAGTCGGAAATCCCCTGGAGAAGGGAATGGCTACCCACTTCAGTATTCTTGCCTGGAGAATTCCATGGATAGAGGAGCCTGGTGAGCTACAGTCCATGTGGTTGCAAAGAGTCAGACACGACTGAGCAACTAACACATGTACCCTCCACTCTAACAGAGAGGGAAGGGTAATGATGCTTTGGGTTTTTGAGACCAGTGTTAGCTCAGATTTGTGTCCAGCAGTCCTCCAAATGTTTAACTATCCCCCTTCCCTCAGTGCATAGCTCCCCAGGTAAATGGGTGTAGGTCCCTTTGAGGAGGGACGGTGGGAGTCATCACTGTGTGTATTTGCCACGGTGGTGTTGGCTCCCTCCTCCTGAAGAAGAGCAGGAGGAGGCAAACCACCTCTTCAGCTGGTTGGTCTGAGTTTGAAAACTGGCTCAAACCAAGAGCACAGTAAGAGGGTGTGCTATTTACTGGGGTGACTGCCTTCAGCCTCCTGCTCGCCCATCCTTGCTTTCCTCTGGTGGCACATGCTTGATGTTACCATTGTTGGAAGCCCGTTTGTCTCCCCTCTAGTGACATTCTGTTCTGCTGTCTGCATAACAGGAGTTTTCTGTGGGTCTAGTCCCCTTGGTTGCCATTCCTATCACAATAGCTCTGTCATCATCAGAATAACTGTACCATCATCACGATAAATGTATCTACCTGGTTTTATTTTTCCAGGGCCCCCTTATCCCCATTGCCCTCATTGTGCCCCCAGCTTTATTTTTCCAGGGCTCCCTTGTCCCCATTGCCCTCACTGTATCAGCCTCTCCACCACCAGCCCCGGCTTACAGAAGAGAGCCACCCCTGAACTTTTCAGTTATGCTGGTGCTCTCCAAGCACTGACATTAGAAAATGGTATCTTTTTCGAGACTTCCTTGAAACTTGTATTGAAACTTCTGGATTTACATCTTTTCTAAGACATTTAATCCCTTTCTCCAGCATCTGTCTTGGTACTTTGGGCATTTCAACTTCCCTTAGCATGAGCCATCACTACTCCCTGCTTCTAGGTGCCATTCTTTTAGCATCATCTAAGAGATGCCTTAGTTTTCTTTGTCCTCTCACTGTAGGAGATGAAATCCTTTCCTCAAGGAAGACCTCTGACTCTCACACTTGACTCCTGTCAGCTTTTGGTAAACTTCATTTATCTAGGGTATCAGTGGTGCTTAACAGTAGCCATTCAATCCATTGCCTTTATAGCTACTATGCTCCACCGCATCCCAATACACTCTTGATAAGTTGTATCAGCTAATGCATCCCTTTGGGGGGCTCACCATCCCAGTTCATCAAAGGTGAGAATTTTAACAACTTAACCCTGCACTTCACCTACCACCAGTCATAAGGTCCTCATTGCAAGCCAAGTGGCCAGTGATCCTTCAACACTTCATCCTATCGCCTGCTTTCTTGGATCACTCCAGTACCAATTATCCCAGGTTGGGTTCTTTCCAAGAAGACGCTGAGATGGGAGTTTTTAATGGAGTCCAACACTTATGAGAGGCAACATGATGGGGTGAAGGATGGAGAACCCCTTAGAGAGCTCTGAACATGCAAGGCCTGTAAGTTGTCTGCTATGGGCTGAAATGGCCAGACATCAGTGATGAGTGACTAGGCATAGACTCCCCTGGGATGGGCATGTCCTTGGGCAAGGTGGTGCTCAGGAGCTGAGGCAGACACTAAAAGATCTGACAAATGGAACTGTTTGCTGACTGCACACTCGGTACCTGGGGCAGCAAGTCTTTCCCTGAATGGAATCTGGGTGAGGCATCCCCATGTCCACCTCACTGGTAAAATGTAATTCCTCATTTTTGCCCCCTACCATGTTCATGTATTATTTTTCTAACTAAATTAATCAAAAAGAAAATAAGACATTTATTATTTTATTTATTTATTTATTTATTTATTTATTTATTTTTGACATTTATTTTTTATTTCAAGATGAAATTCAATTCAGATCAACTTTTCCTAGCTTATTTGTTTCAGCCAATTTGGTTATAATTTCTAGGGCGTAATGTAGCATATATGATCACTATTCCAAACATCTACTTAGAAAGGGGTACATTTAGTAGATCAGTTGATCAGTAGATAATTTTAACACCTTCATGGAACCCATCACTGGCACGTTGCCTCTCTTGGGTTCATTACATAAATGGCATTTGGCACCCACACAGAATGAATTCAGATTTCACAGCCATCCATATGGCCCAGGTCTTGGGAAGTGATACCGTCGAATGTCCTTGGGAAGATGGTGAGTGACAGGTAGATCATAACCTCAACCCAGTCTGGCTTTGACTTTTCCATGTACACTCATTTTGGGACTTCTTTTTATCTGAGTCTGGCTTAGATTCATGTGGCCATTAGAGTCAATCCATTTGCACAAATACTGATTTATTAACCTGAAACAATCAAAGGGAGGGAGTGTCTATCTTTCTTCTCGTTATCTCTTTGAAGGTTCTCTATCTGTGAAAGCGCTTGTGGGAGTGAATTAGCAGAAGTCCTTTGCTTTTGAAGATACAAAGACCTGCCTGGGGCCTCATCCCTGCTTCTGTCTAATAAGATCTCTTTTCTAATGAGAAAAGTTACCTCCTGACAAGAGGCTTTGACGAGTAAGTAGGGAATTTAGTTTCCTTCCAGTAACTATGGGAAAACAAACCCAGAGGAAAAAACCTGAGAAACGGGAGGATCTGTCTGGGCGAGGGGAGATAACATCGGATTTAGTGATAGTTGGTGTCAGAGGTCAAGGTTTAAATACCACTCATCTGTATGAGACTTTGGTCAAATCATATAAAGTCTCTGAAATTCAGTTTCTTCCTGTAAATAATCAAGAACCTGGTGGTGGCCCATTTCTCTGTCCCTTTTCATAGCAAATGTCCTTGAATGAGCTGTCAGTTCTCTGTCTCCATTTCTTTTATGCTTTCTCTCTCTTCTTCCAATTCCCCAAAACACTGTGCCCCACCTTTCTGCTGAAGTGACTCTCAGCATCCTCACCAAGGGCCCTCGGTTTTGGATGGCTCATCAGCATCTCGAGCAGATGCTTATTTTACCCCACCTTGCTGAGGAACCCAACATCTTCCTCTCCTTTTTGCTTTGCTCCCATCACAGGGGCTGGGAATCTGGCAGCTCCATCTCCCCAGATAGATCCCTGATGATGGGTTTCCAGTCTAGATTCCACCAACAGGAAGCCCTCGTATGAGATTTGGAGCAAAGAGGAGAAGCAGAAACCAAATAACTGCTCCTCATGGACTTTAGCAAATGAAAGGTTTTTGCAGTGGCCTCCAGCATTTTCCTATGAATCATCTACTTCTGAAGTTAAAACTATTCCAAGAGGTTTCCTGAGCTTCCACAGCTTCCTGGCTCTCTGTAAGCTGGAGGTAAACCAAGCTACCAGGGACACTGGGCTTCCCGGATGTGTGTTCCTTCTCCCTTTCAGAGTTTTTGTAAGTACCAACCACCTTAAATCCTTCTCTGCTTAATACCTGAATTCTTTCACTTTTGGTATGTTCTCCAAATCACCAGCCCTCACACACTAACATGCATCAGAAATACCTGGACATCTTGTTAAAATAGACTGCTGGGTCCATCACAGAATTTTTTTGTTTTTGTTTTTTAAATTAAGATTTAAAAAAAAATTATTGGAGTATGATTGCTTTACAATGTTGCCTTACTTTCTTCTGTACAACAGAGTGGATCAGCTGCACATATACATTTATCCCTTCCTCTTGAGCCTCCCGCCCACCCCATCCCACCCCTCTAGGTATCACAGACCACGGACTTGAGCTCCCTGCGACATATAGCAGCTTCCCACTAGCTAGCTATTAGGTCTTTCTGATTCAGTAGGTCAGGGGTGGGAGTGAGATGATGCTCATGCTGCTGGTCCAGCGGCCCACTTGGAGAACCATTGACCTTTGAACTTTGAACCATTGAACTTTGCTATCTGAGTTAATGGTACCACCATCTGTACATATTGCTTAGGCCAAATAACTGGGAGTTATTATTGATTCCCCTCTTTCCTCCATGGCCATGGCCATGATGCTGGTTATGTAGGTGAAGACACTGAATTTCAGGGCGTTTATGCTGACCAAGGTCTTATGCTGATATGTGGCATTTAAACCCATTTACTTCTGAGGCTGATTGTTGCCAGAGCCTATGTTATCTTCCTCTCTCTGCCCATGGTAGACCTATCACAGTTTTCTAAATTGGGGAAACAGTTTGTATCCGCATCTCTTTCTCCATGAAGACAGAAGAAGGGTCTCCAGCTGAAAGAATTGAGAGGTTTAGGAAGTAAGGGGCCTGTATGATGTGACCACTGGACTAGGAAAGAGTGGTTAAATTGTTAAGCCTGCTTGGGGTGCATTTTGAGATCTGATGTTAAATTTTTATTTTTCACTGAATAATATTTAAGTTATAATATCCTGTTGGTTTTTCCAGTATAGGTTATTATAAGATACTGAATATAGTTCCCTGTGCTGTACAGTGAATCCTTGTTGTTTTTCTACTTTGTATATATGTATATATGTCTCTGGTATATACCTCTTACATATATGTATTTCTTAACCCCAAACTCTTAATTTATCCCTCCCCTCCCCTTTCCCCTTTGGTGACCATCAGTTTGTTTTCTACACCTGTGAATCTGTTTCTGTTTTGTAAATAATTTAATTTATATTACTTTTTAGATACGATCTTTGTCTTTCTCTGCCTTACTTCCCATGGTAATCTTGAGGTCCATTCATGTTGCTGCAAATGGCATTATTTCATTCTTTTTTATGGTTGAGTAGTATTATATATTTCATTATATATATGTGTGTGTGTGTGTATATATATGTATATCTTTATCAATTCATTTGTGGATGGATACTTAGTTTGCTTCCACATCCTGGCAATTGTAAATAATGCTGCTATAAACACTGGGGTACTTGTACCTTTTCAAATAAGAGTTTTCATCTTTTTCAGATACATGCTCAGAAGTGGGATTGTGGGATCATATGGTAACTCTATGTTTAGTTTTTTAAGGAACTTCCATACTGTTTTCTACAGTGGCTGCACCAATTTGCATTCTCAACAACAGTGTAGGAGGGCTCCCTTTTCTCCACACTTGAGGTGATTCCAGAATCCATTCTGCATAAGCATGGCATTTTCTCCAGGAATGTTTGCATGGGCCACTGTGGTTCTGAGAGAGTCCTAGGAGCAGAATTGCTAAATCAAGGACCATATACACTTTCCCTTGTGGTGGTATCACCAAAAGATATGCAAGTATACTCTCCCATCGAAATGTTCTCCACACCTGCTAATACAGCGTTGCATCAAACTTGTGGATCTTTGCCAAATGCTAGGCGAAAAATTTTATTTTGCTGTTTTAAGTGCAAATTATTTCATTATATGTGAGAATGAGTATCTTTTTGTATGCTGCTTCTGTGAACTGCCTACTCATAATGGGCGCTAGTTATGAATTTGGGGATGGTCACCTTAAAAGAAAAACACATTGTCCAAGCTACCAGGCAGATTTGTTGTTATTATTGTTCAGTTGCTAAGTTGTGCCCAATTCTTTGCAATGCTCTGGATTGCAGCACATCAGGCTCCTCTGTACTCCACTATTTCCCTGGAGTTTGCTCAGATTCATGTCCATTGATCTAGTGATGCTATCTAACCATCTCATCCTCTGCCATTCCTTTCTCCTTTTGTCTTCAATCCTTCCCAACATCAGGGTCTTTTCCAATGAGTCAATTCTTCTCCTCAGGTGGTCAACCTATTGGAGCACCAGCATCAGCCTTTCCAATGAATATTCAGGGTTGATTTCTTTTAGGATTGACTGGTTTGATCTCCTTGCAATCTAAGGGACTATCAAGAGTCTTTTCCAGCATCACAGTTCAAAAGCATCAATTTTTTGGCATTCAGCTTTCTTATGGACCAACTCTCACATCTGTACATGACTACTGGAAAAATCATAGCTTTGCTATACATACTTTGTCAGCAAGGTGATGTCTCTGCTTTGGAATACATTGTCTAGGTTTGTCATATCTTTCCTTCCAAGGGACAAGAGTTTTAAATTTTCATTTCAGTTTCTATCAAAATATCAAGGAAGAGGTCCCAATACCTTGGGGCTAAGGTTTAGACACTGGCATCAGAGGTGTGACTTTTTCTAGAAAGTAGGCTTCCTTTGTCCTGGCCAGTATCATTGTGGCTGGGGCCACAACCCTCCTGAAAAACATCATCCTACCCAAGTGTAGGTACCAGCCAGCCAGAGACTGGTACCTCGATTCCCAGCTCCCAGCTCTGCAACCTGATCACAGGTGAAATTTTGCCCATGATACAGCCCTAGGGAAGCACTGAGAAGGAAGAAAAAGCAATGAATAAAATGAAACAATAAAATAAATCCTCTAGCTTATAGGTTCAGTGGGAACTGAGAGTCAGAATTATGCATTTGGCAGCATAGAAACGATGCTAATGAATGCAAAAGTTATGATCATACACTTTTTAACCCACTGTACAGCTCCTTAAGAGAAAATAAGTCTCCTAAATCAGTAAGTTTGTCTAAACTGAACCCCGTGGTGCATACACACACTGTGCTGTTCCAATTTTTTTAACCTGGAGTATGAAGGAAATAAATCTGGATTTCTTTTCCTGTTTTTGTCAGGGGAGAGCAATACATAGATTCTGTTGAAAGGGGGCTGAGATTGCTCTAAACCCAGGCTTGGAGACGGGGGCATGGTGCTGACATCAATCAGAGAAAGAACACAGGGCATGGGGAGAAGATGCTAGTGAGGAAGTAGACATTTGTCCTGAGGGTGTGGCGGTGGCCCCAGGAATCCAGGCTGGAAAGAGGAAAAGAAGTCGGTGTGTTTGGGAATGTCCAGGGGCCTGGTATAATGGGCAAGTGGTAAAGGGAGGGGAGAGAGACCGAGGCAAGCCCAGAGAGGGAGGCATCCTAACAAGGATGCTGCAGATAAGGGCAGCAGGATGAATGACTTCCATGTCACCATCCCAAGAGTTCAGGTGCAGGGAGATGAGGAAGGCAGGGAGCAGTGAGTCTATGCCTGCTAAGTCACTTCAGTCGTGTCTGACTCTTTGTGACCCTCTGGACTGTAGCCTAACTGGTTCCTCTGTCCATGGGATTCTCCAGGCAAGACTACTGAAGTGGGTTTCCATGCCCTCCTCCAGGGGATCTTCCTGACCCAGAGATCAAACCCATGTCTCTTCTGTCTCCTGCATTGGCAGGCAGGTTCTTTACCACTAGCACCACCTGGGAAGCCCAGGGAGCAGTGAGAAATACCTACAAAGGCAGAGTTTTACTGCCAAAGGGAGTGAGGCATGTGGGTTCCCTGAATGCTATGGCAGGTGGGCACAAAGCTAATTAACTGTATCCTCCATGATCCCACTCCCGGCTGTGTTAAAGCTCTTCCTTACTGGGGGCCTCCTTACAGGGAGCCCAGTCCATGGAACTTATGGGATGATGGAGTTAGTGGCTTAGCTGCAACCAAATGATTACTCTTTCTGGACCTGCACAAGTCTTCACCAGAGCATTTCACAAGCACCCTGCTGGGAAATAACCCCAGATAAATGTCTAGGCTTCCTTCAAGCCCTCTGACTACAGCAGCCCTCCTCCAGGACCACTCTCAGGCCTGCGTAATACCAGACTCACCAAGGGCAGAGCAGAAAGGGTGTGGTTGTCCCTAGAATCCCTCTCCTAGATGAGGGAACTGGGACCGAAAGAAGTGATTTATTCAAGGAACTCAGGGAGTCGGAGGCAGAACTGGGAGTAGACCCCAAATGGAGGGCTGAGGAATTGGTTCTAACATTGAGTCAGGGTCACTGCACCTGATCTGGGTGGGCAAAGCTGGTGTTGTTTCCACCCCGGTGGTTCCACTTGGGCTGAGTTAACAGGAACGTGGTCTCCAGGGCAAGGGATTGGCTTTTATTCCGCTCACAGCCACAGCTGGAGCACTGCGGGATATTCTGGGGGAGCCCAGATTTAAGGAGCACACCTAAAATATCTAGAATGCGTTGAAAGAGTGAAACAAGATGGCGAGTGGAAGTGGCAGCGGGCATGTGGACGCGGGTCAGTGGGATATAGAGGAGCTGCGAACCGGCCGTGCAGAACATGATGATGTTGTTGTTTAGTCGCTAAGTCGCGTCCAACTCTTTGTGACCCCACGACTATAGACCGCTAGGCTCCTCTGTCCGTGGGATTGCCCAGGCAAGAATACTGGGGTGGGTTGCCATTTTCTTCTCCAGGGGATCTTCCAAACCCAAGGATCGAACCTGTGTCTCCTGCATTGGCAGGCAGACTCTTTACCACTGAGCCACCAGGAAAGCTCGCAGAGCATGACAACTGAGTCCAAATATATGAAGGACTGATGTGAACAAATAATGTACTCTGCTTTGTTTTTGTTATTTTCTCTGTCATTAATTGATTATCCTATTGCCTGGAGCTACTTCTCAGGTTTTATTCTAAACATGTAGGGCGGTAACTCCTGCACACCCTGCTCTGGGGGAACCTGTGGGGTGAACCGCTGGGGGGCCTGACTCATCCTATTGAAGGAAGTGTCCCAGCCCTAAGTGCACGTTTTAGAGGCATTGCCTTTTCCATACTCCACCCCAGAATTCTTTTATTTAATTCGTCTGGGAGGGGGCCCTGTGGTTATCTATTTTAAATACAGCAGTGTGAACATGTCAATCCCAGACTCTGTAGCTATCTCTTCCCCTCACCATGCCTCACTTTGAATTCTTGGCTTTCCAGTCTGGATGCCAATCAGGTCCCTTGGACTTGAAGTTGAGATTGCTCTCTGAATAGGAAGCTCACTTTTTCTGGCAGACTCTGATTGGGCTCCAACCTCTAGCCTAGCTCAGTACTCAGTCATACCTGGGAAACAACCTTGATTCAGGCTCCCTCCTCCCCAGTCATTCAATCAGAATCTCTGGGGTGGGACAGAGGTGTCAGAATTTCAAACACTCCCCAGGGGCCTCCAAAGGGCAGCCGGGGATGAGAGAGATAACCTCTGGCAGAAACCACCCACCTCGTAGCCCCCACCCCTACCTCTATCCCCTGAAGCTTTGGTTACCCCACCCTGCACCCCCATCAGGATGCTGGTTTCTTCTAGGAAATTTTAACATAGTAACCATGTCTCCAGGGAATACAAGAGTTCTTTTAAATATCAGTCCCATACTGGTCGTTCCCTTCCCAACCCGCAAGGAGTAGGTTTGAAATACACCCCCAATCATCAGGTTGCTGGCTGAGTACAGAGGCAGCTGGCCAAGGAAAATGGAGCGCTGAAATGAGAGCGACATAGACAGAAAGCTGCAGGGCCATGCAAAATAGGAAGGGAAGCCATTCCCCGTAATGAGTAACCAGCGGCAGGCGCTTTACAGAGCAATACAGTTGATAAATACTCTGTACTTAAAGTGAACTTTGAACAAATGCATAAGCAGAGATTGAATGTTTTCTGCAAAGAGAAGCAAGCAAGGGCTTCCTACAAAGAAGCCATGGCCCAGTACAGGCTGAAGTGAGACAGGAAGACTCAGCAGAAAGAAAGTAGCCAAACCTAGGTGGTAAATTAAACTTCAAAACACCCAGATCAGTTAGAGGACAGGCAGGCTTCTTAATGATGGTGAAGAGGGGTTGCACGCGTTTTGTAGGGAGAAGAAAGTGTGAACGCTTATCAGAATCTCAGGCTTCCCTGGTGGCTTAGTAATAAAGAGTCCACCTGCCAATGCAGGAGATACAGGTTCCATCCCTGGTCTGGGAAGAGCCCCTGGAGAAGGGAATGGCTACCCACTCTGGTATTCTTGCCTAGGAAATCCCATGGTACAGAGGAGCCTGGTGGGCTACAGCCCGTGAGGTCACAAAAGAGTCAGATACAACTTAGTGACTAAACAACGACCAGAATCTCACTGTATGTATTTAGTTTGCTGTATGCTGACTGTATAATAAGTGGTTTATCATTTTCTTTCTACAAGGTGGGTTCATCGTTTCCCATCCATTCTTTTGCTGTCTTCATGAAGATCACACAAAAGAATCCCAGTGGGTTCTTTATAGAAACCTACCTGGACAGAGGGGTTTGGATGTCCAGCCCGGGGGCAGACCACATAAATAGCTCCCTTTAGAGAATGGGCCCTCAGCATCCTGACTTCTCTCTAGGATGTTGAGAGTTATGTTAGCACCATCAACTTCCAGAATAGAGGAAAATCAGTGGCTGTGACAAAAGAAGAATGTTAAGGTCCCTGGAACAATGTGGTTGGGATTGGCTTCAGTGAGACAGGAAGCCAGAAAGACCTCGGAGGGTACTCGAACTGGAGAGGTTGAGAGAGTCAACCAGAGTGTTTGTCCAAACAGTCATGCCTGCCTTTCATTAAGATGAAAAGCCAGGTACGTCTTTTCCTTGCACAGTGCCAACCATTTTCAGCAAGGTGGCCCATAAGTTCTAATGGCTACAAATCAGTGAAAAGGGGACCGGACTCCCTTGTCTGCCAGGACTGGGTATTGATTTGAGTTTCTGATGGAAATAAACAGGATTCGCTTTCCTAGGTGATTTAAACAGACATCATTGAACAAGAAACATCAGGGCTGAAAGTAAAGTGCCATGAATGGATCTATTATTTCAGCTTTGCCTTCATTCCTGATCCTCGAGAGAGGAACCTCTTATCTCCCTCATGGCTGGGGACTCTCTGAGCTTCTGGAAACTCAGCAGAGGAGAGGGTTTCAGCGTTGTGGCTGAAACCCGATTAAGAGCGAGTGATAACATGAGAGCTGGGCTGCAACCAAGCCCTGCCCTGGCGCTCGCTCTTGATAGCTGCACAGGGATACGTGGAAGGTTCCCTTGGCCTTTCACAGAAAAGGGCAGATCGTCAGCAAACAAATAAAAAAAACCCAAAGCTTAAACAGCTAGAGAGAAGCCAGGTGGGAGAAACGGCCCTTGCTGGGTCCTGTCTCTTGGAGCCTTTGAGGCTAAATCCCATTTCACAGCACATTTAATGGAGAATTCTTCTGAAAGTCAGGATCTGCCTACCGCCTTTGAACATCTTCCTTTAAGTAGTGTTAATGAGCTCGACTCCTTCTGCGGGACCAAGGCCCCCTCTTGCTGCCCCAGTACCTGAATGGAGATCCAGTTTCACCCCTGATTTTCCTTTTTTTATATTCCTTTATCTGAGAAGAAAAGAATATTTAGACATTTAATTGGCATGTAACGAGATAACTATAACAAGTTAATTAGTTCTCAATTAAGTTGCATTTACTATACTTCCTGAATGTGTTCTCAGCAATTAGGGGTGTCTAATGAACTTGCAGAAGCTGCCTGCTTCCCACAGGCAACAGTACCACGGCAGCATCACTCCTGGGGTCTGGGGCACCACAGCATCGCTTTCTCGAAAGCTAGCATCAGTCTATACATCCAAGCTGTTTTAGGATCCAGTGGATAAAATGGCCGGTCAGTCATGGAAACAAAACCTGGAGCAGCTCTGTGAAAATGAAAACAAAGAATTGTGGAGTTCATGTGATATAAAGAACACTGGCTTTGGAATCCAAGGGATATGGGTTCAGGTCTGGACCACTACTTTCTAGTAATGTGACTTTGGGCAAGTCAGTCAGTTCAGTCACTCAGTCATGTCCAACTTTGCAACCCCATGGACTGCAGCACGCCAGGCTTTCCTGTCCGTCACCAACTCCCGGAGCTTGCTCAAACTCATGTCCATTGAGTCGGTGATGCCATCCAACCATCTCATCCTCTGTTGCCCCCTTCTCCTCCTGCCCTCAATCTTTCCCAGCATCAGGGTCTTTTCCAATGAGTCAGTTCTTCGCATCAGGTGGCCAGTATTGGAGTTTCAGCGTCAACATCAGTCCTTCCAGTGAATACCCAGGAGTGATCTCCTTTAGGATGGACTAGTTGGATCTCCTTACAGTCCAAGGGACTCTCAAGAGTTTTCTCCAACACCACAGCTCAAAAGCATCAATTCTTCAGTGCTCAGCTTTCTTTATAGTCCAACTCTCACATCCACACATGACCACCGGAAAAACCATAGCCTTAGGTGGATAAGGTAACTTATTCATTTTATCCTGGAGTTTCCCTTAAGATGCAGTGAGATAGAGATCAGGAAAATGATGCAGTTTATCAGTTAAACACTAGCTCTGGGGAGCAATCATGAACTAGTCCCCTCTGGGGAGAGTGGTGGAGGAGGGGAAGCAGGGGGCAGGGGGGTAAGGATCTCAGGGAAGCAGCATTACGTCTCAGTGAGTGTCCAGTGTTCTGTCTCTCCCTCTCTTTACCTCTCTAGCCATGGGCTCACCTCTCCTTCAGCACCAGCTATGATTAAAAAACCATGCTGAGAAATCATCAGAAGGAGGGAAAAAAATTTACAAACTCATTTGCATTTTAATGAATTTTTAATTGAACCAAAATCTGTTGTTTCTGTTTAAAGATGCAGCGCTGACTTTGTGGTCTCTGCTGCTGTGGGCCAGGCGGGAACTTAATGTGATAAAAACAATGATAATGCTAAGCTTAATTAGGTTTGAAATCTTGTCTAGAAAGGCTGCTTGGAATCTGGGAACGGCAAGCGTTTGCCAGCAGCAGGCTGAGATGCCAGAGTGTATTGGTAGATATCTTCTTCCTAAAACCACCAAGAAGGCACCTAGATCAGCCAGAGTGGGCCAAGAGGACACCCTCAAACACCCTCTGCATCATAGTGCTTTTGGGTTTTTAAGTGTGGAAGTCAGACAAGCCCAGCGAGTGGGAGGTGGACTCTAGATTTCTGCCCTGACTTTGGGTTTTGTTTTGTTGATTTTTTTTTTTTTATCATCAAAGGCTTCACTCTTTCTTTATATCATTTAGCAGGGTCCCATTGAGATGCAGAGATGCTGGTCAAGGTGATCTGTGTACCCTTTGGGACAAGGCATTGAAAGGCGACCCCTGAAAAGAGTTGCTAATGGTCAGGGATTTCATACTACTTAGATGCGAACACATCATGTTTCCATGGATGCTGACAGGAGGCATGACACTCCTGGGTCAGAGACAAAGGACTTTATCACTCATAGCAAAATGTAGCCAGAGCTTCATGTTTATACCAGTTCCCTGGGACCTGTGGTTCCATGGAGGTAAGGGGAAGTGACACAGGTGGGCTTGAACGGCTGCTTCACAGACACTGAAGTATGTTACACTTTGTGCCTGGAGGACTCATCCCTTTTACAGGGAGGGGAAGAAAGCTGGGTTTGGGGAGAGCGATGCTACCTCATCCCTTCAGGTTTCTGGCTGCAGACACAGCCCTGGGAAGTAACCCAGGTCAAGCAGTCGGGGCCTTGCACTCCTGGCACATTTAGCAAGAACATGCAGTGATGCTCAGGGTCCATGGTGGGTTGCAATTCCAGCCACCATGCCCATGTGCTACTTCTACAGTCTACAGCAATGTCTCAGTGGATTTGAAGGCAGTGGGCATAGTAGGTGTATTGGGAAGAGGTTTGCTTCTTTACTGGAAAGGAAGGAGGTGTTTGTTGAAATTATTACCCAGGCAGTCCCCTGTTTGTTTGTTTTTGTTTTTTGTATTTTTGCAGTACAGAAAATTCTGGAGTTTTAACTGATGAGTACCTCTCCACTCCAAATTTCTCCATTTGCTCCAAACATCCTGCTTGCTTTCTCTCCTCCCTTCCTCACCAGTTCTGCATCCCTCGGCACCAGCAGTCAGATGTAAGCCTGGTTCACCCCAAAGTGGTGACCCCACGAGAGCCAGAGGAAAAGATATCACATATTTGGCTTTGAATACTAAAAAGCCACTGCCCCAGAGGTGGCAGGAAAATTTTGGAAGAATGTTTGTTTGCCAAACATCTTTTTCTTCTCCAAACACAGACTACACAACAACTCCATAGACTGAGGTGAGGAGAGAATAATCAGAGAAGAAGAAATAGGTGTGGGGCCCTTAGGAACTGTCCCTCAAGTTGAGTAGGGGATGCCTACTCAATAGAACCATCAGATAAATTTAGGGATAAGCTATAAAAGGGAGTTTCCATTCCAATCCCAAAAAAAGGCAATGCCAAAGAATGTTCAAACTACCGCACAATTGCACTCATCTCACACACTAGCAAAGTAATGCTCAAAATTCTCCAAGCCAGGCTTCAACAGTACATGAACTGAGAACTTCCAGATGTTCAAGCTGAATTTAGAAAAGGCAGAGGAACCAGAGATCAAATTGCCGATATCCTATGGACCATCAAAAAAGCAAGAGAATACCAGAAAAACATTTATTTTTGCTTTATTGATTACACCAAAGTCTTTGACTGTGTGGATCACAATAAACTGTAGAAAATTCTTCAAGAGGTGGGAATAACAGACCGCCTTACCTGCCTCCTGAGAAATTTGTATGCAGGTCAAGAAGCAACAGTTAGAACTGGACATGGAACAATAGACTGGTTCCAAATAGGGAAAGGAGTATATCAAGGTTGTAAATTATCAACCTGCTTATTTAATTTATATGCAGAGTATATCATGCAAAATACTGGGCTGGATGAAGCACAAGCTAGAATCAAGATTGCTGGAAGAAATATCAATAACCTCATATAAGCAGATGGCACCACCCTTATGGTAGAAAGCAAAGAAGAACTAAAGAGCCTCTTGATGAAAGTGAAAGAGGAGAGTGAAAAAGATGGCTTAAAACTCAACATTCATAAAACTAAGATCATGGCATCTGGATCCATCACTTCAATGGCAAATAGATGGGGAAACAATGGAAACAGTGAGAGACTTTATTTTGAGGGGCTCCAAAATCACTGCAGATGATGACTGTAGC
Source organism: Odocoileus virginianus (assembly GCF_023699985.2). Classification (NCBI taxonomy): domain Eukaryota; kingdom Metazoa; phylum Chordata; class Mammalia; order Artiodactyla; family Cervidae; genus Odocoileus; species Odocoileus virginianus. Next base: position 51,615,836 of record NC_069689.1, read on the forward strand.
CATGAAATTAAAAGGCACTTGCTCCTTGGAAGAAAAGCTATGACCAACCTAGACAGCATATTAAAAAGCAGAGACATTCCTTTGTCAACAAAGGTCCATCTAGTCAAAGCTATTGTTTTTCCAGTAGTCATGTATGGATGTGAGAGTTGGACTATAAAGAAAGCTGAGCACCGAAGAATTGATGCTTTTGAACTGTGGCGTTGGAGAAGACTCTTGAGAGTCCCTTGGACAGCAAGGAGATGAAACCAGTCCATCCTAGAGGAAATCAAACTTGAATATTCACTGGAAGGACTGACGCTGAAGCTCCAGTACTTTGACCACCTGATGCAAACAGCCGACTCATTGGGAGACCCTGAAGCTGGGAAAGATTGAAGGCAGGAGGAGAAGGGGATGACAGAGGATGAGATGGTTGGATGGCATCACCAACTTGATGGACATGAGTTTGAGCAAGCTTTGGGAGTTGGTGATGGACAGGGAAGCCTGGCGTGCTGCAGTCCATGGGGTCACGAAGAGTCAGGGACAAGACTGAGTGACTGAACTGTAACAATGGGAGCAAAATGGTGTTCTGGAAAGTGATGGTAGAGAGAACCTGAGAAACTCACGCATTTTTTAAGGTGTGCTGGGAGAGCTGAATTTTCCCCATGGCCTAAAGTCAGCTTCTACAGGTGGCCCGATCATCAAGGTTGACAGGAAATTTAGTCCAGCCTGTGAGTTTCAACTTGTCCTTGCTCTCCCTCATATTATATCCATCTTTCCCGCATGACTACCAGTTCTGAGGACTTCAAGTGCAGTGTCAGAAAACAACCTCACAGGACTGCTTACAGGTACATAAGGTCAAATCCCTACTGGAGCTCACCTGCCACCTACCCATCCATGTGACTCATCCACCCACCTGCCTACCCATTCACCCAGCCATCTACCCATCCATCATCCACCTACCCACCCACTCAACCATCCAACCACCCACATACTCACCTATCTACCCATTCATCCACCCATCTACCCATCCTTCCATCCACCTATCCACCCACCCAGCCATCCAATCACACCTACCCACCCACTCAGCCATCCAACCACCCAGATACTCAGTTATCTACCCATTCACCCACTCACCTCCCCCCTCATCTACCCATCCATCATCTACCTACACATGCATCCAACCATCTAACCACCCACTCATCCATCTAACCATCCAGCTACCCACCCACCCACCCAGCCATCTAACCACATGCCTACCCACCCACCTAGCCAACTACCCACCCACTCATCCATCCAAACGGTTCAGCCTGTCTGTGATTTATTTAGGTCACTCTGGTTCCATATAAAAAGGAACACCTGGGAAAAGGTGGGCCTGTGAGCATGGAGAGAGAAGGATTTAAGAGAAGTTTCTTTTCCACATTTACTCTAATCACTAAACTCTTTCTTGCCCCAAATCCTTTGAATGCATACGTCCTCTCATCCTATAGAAGCTCTAGGACAGGGGAGGGAAACCAGGCCATTTTCACTGTGGCCCAGACTGGGAAACAGGACCATGTCTCAGACAGAGGAGTCAGAGCAGCTCTCCTGATTTGACAGCTCTTCAAATGCATCGCTTACAATAGTGAATTCAACCAGAGAATCAATGACTCACACCAAATAAGCCTAGTTATTTTCAGTACCTATCTTTTTATAAGTTGGAAGTATAAATTTTTGTAATTTTCTGGTGGTCTACTGGGAATTTTCAAAGATAGGTGTAGAAAGTATTCTGAACCTTTTATTTTATTTCTTTCTAAATTAGGATACAATCTAGAGAAGGCAAAAATATAAAGAGTTGTCAGAGGAGATACTTGATTAAGATATTAGCACTGGATGCTTGAAAAATAATAATTAGCTACCTATTTATCAAGGTGACTATGAAATATTTTAAAACAATCGGCTTATAAAGCATCTGAGCTCTTTTTATTTGATGAACCTCTGTTGTTTTATAATCAAGGACATAATAAAGTAAACATAAATCTCAGACAGAGGTATAGAAAATGATTCTGCTGAAACAAAGAACTTTCACTATCTAGGAAGACTGCACAGAAGATAAAGAATATTCTTTTATATTGTGATAATGACATTGGTCAGTAAATCAAGGAGGTCAGCCCTTCAAAGTCAAGAGAACTTTGACAAAATTTGACATTTTTACGGTTTCTTTTTAGAGTCAGGTTATTAGGTTGGTGCAAAAGTAACTGAGGTTTTGTATTGTTGAACTTTACCATTTGACATTGAACATGTGGGCTTCTCTGGTGGTTCCCAGTGGTAAAGAACCCACCTGCAATGCAGGAGACTCAGGAGATGTGGGTTTGATTCCTGGGCCAGGAAGATCCCCTGGAGGAAGGCATGGCAAAACACTCCAGTATTCTTACCTGGAGAATCCCATGGATAGAGGAGCCTGGTGGACTACAGTCCATAAGGTTGCAAAGAGTTGGACACGACTGAAGCAACTGAGCATGAACGCATTCTTAAATAAATGTGGCTATGTTATACATCATTTTAATGCACATTTCTTGCTTTGTTTTTTATTATTTTTTGCTAATGACTTATTACTTGCTGTTTATTTTATATCTATTTTAGACTGGGGAAATGGTGTTAGACAAAAAGCAAATTTGAGTGATTTTTTTTTTTTAAAGTAGCCTTTCCCTTCTCTATGGAGAAGGAAATGGCAACCCACTCCAGTACTCTTGCCTGGAAAATCCCATGGACCGAGGAGCCTAGGAAGCTATAGTCCATGGGGTCGCAAAGAGTCAGACACAACTGAGAGACTTCACTTCACCTCACTTCCCTTCTCTAAGCTATTTTCCCTACCCAGGGATCGAACCCAGGTCTCCCACATTGCAGGCAGATTCTTTACCAGCTAAGCCACAAAGGAAGCCCTTCAAGTTCAAAATAGGTTGTAAAATAGCAGAGACAACCTGAAACATGAATAATGGCATTTGACCCCAAAACTGCCAGTGAATGTACAGTGCAGTGGCAGTTTGAAGTTTTGCAAAGGAAATGAGAGCCTTGAAGATGAGAAACGTGGTGGCCAGCCGTCAGAAGGTGACAACGACCACCTGAGGGCATCATCAAATCTGATCCTCTTACAATTACACGAGAGGTTACCCACGAACTCAACACGGGCCGCTCTGTGGTCATTTGGCATGTGAAGCAAGTTGGAAAGGGGAAAAAGCTCAGTAAGTGGGTGCCTCAGGAGCTGACCGAAAATTTAAAAGATCGTCGCTTTGAAGTGTCACTTCTCTTATTCTGCGCAATAACAATGACTGGGCGACTTTCGCTTTCACTGTTTGGTGGTCTGCTGCCCATCTGATCCACTAAACTTTCTGAATCCCAGCAAAACCATTACTGAGAAGTATGCTCGGCATGTTGATGAAATGCACTGAAAACTGCAACCCCTCTCAGCTGGCACCAGTTACCAGAAAGAGCCCGATTCTTCTCTGCAACAGTACGCGACTGCCTGTTGCACAGCCACTGCTTCAAAAGTTGAAAGGATCGGGCTATGCAGTTTTGCCTCACCTGACTTATTCACCTGCACTGAAGTTGCATTGAAAGTTGCTCAGTTGTGTCCGACTCTTTGCGACCCCATGGACTATACAGCCTGTGAAAATCTCCAGGTCAGAATACTGGAGTGGGTGGCTGTTCCCTTCTCTAGGGGAATCTCCCCAACCCAGGGATCGAAACCAGGTCCCCTGCATTGCAGGCGGATTCTTTACCAACCGAGCTATCAGGGAAGCCATATTCACCTGACCTCTCGCCAACCGACTACCACTTCTTCAAGCATCTCAACAATTTTTTGCTGGGAAAATGTTTCCACCGTCAGGAAGAGGCGAGAAATGCTTTCCAAGAGTTTGTTGAATCCCAAAGCATGGATTTTTACACTACAGGAATAAACAAACTTGTTTCATGTTGGCAAAACTGTGTTGATTGCAATGGTCCCTATTTTAATTAATAAAGACATATTTGAGCCCAGTTATAATGATTTAAAATTCATGGTCTGAAACTGCATTTGTTTTTACACCAGCCTAAATATAAACCAAGGCAAACAGATCCCACTTTCCAAGCTGTGTCCTTCTCTTACCCTCATTTATATCGTAGAAATGAAAGCAAATAGGCACTTTCATTTCTGTCACTATGGCTCCTAGTATAATCTCAACCATCCATATTAATTACGATTTCTAACTAAAGTAACTAACTTCTATTTCACAGAGAAAATTATGGGGTAAATTATCTGAGGACTGTCAGTCATATCCAAGCACTTTAGCAGACTAACAGAACTTGTGATACATACAACACAGTTTTATTAGCCACAGATGCCACTTTTACAATTTAAAATGAACATATTTATTAACATGACCAAAAGATTTAGCTGTATAGCTTATAAAAATGAGGAGAAAAAGCACATAAACTTTAAATCATAATTTATAACCAAGTCTCATCTTTCTATATTACTTTGAAATAATCTAGATATCTAAAAGTTATCCATTAATTTGTCCACTGTGATATGTGTCTAAGCTTTTAATTCACCTAAAGATGCTGGAAGTTATGTCTAAATGGTTCCATACAAAATATAATTACTGTTGATAGGAAGAGTTGGTCAGATAATCATTCAGTTTAGTTGAATGCAAATTCACATTTTTCATAATCTTAAACCTCATTGGGAATAGTGGTAGCTTATTTGATTAGTAACCTGTATAAAGTTAGGAGAATCAGATTTTTTTTGTTGGAAAAACAAACCTAAGTAAAATAAAATGTACTGTTATTTCACTTAACACCAATCAACAGAGAAAAGACATAGCAAGTGTTTCTTGTGATTTGTCAAAATTTACTGTAATTATGTGAGTTTGGTTCCCTAAAAGGTTTCTGAGCTAACAATTTATGTAAGATGGATTTTCTCAGACTCTAGCACATTGAAGTATCAGAAATTCAGTGTTTCTATTTCCTGAGAATTTTAAGAATATTCCGCATATGCAATGATTTGTGTTTATAACAAGCACTCCTATAACCTAGGAAGCATAATTCATATCCTCCAAAAGTAGGAAAATATTTTATACTCTTGCAAATGAAAAGTCAAGGCCTTTGTCATGGACAGTCATATAGAGTATTTGTAGCTGCAGCTCTACAACTTAAGCTAGAAGTCAAAATTAAATGTAGAAACACAAAAACTCGCTGGTCCAGATTTAAAAGAGCTAGTCTCCTCCCGTATGGGCTGAAATTCTTAATTGATCAGAGCTTCAAATATACAAATAGAGCAACGAACTAGGTAGAAAGAAGTCTCCTGTTTCTTCCCGCAGAGACTTCATCATCCCTCTACACAGATTACACAGGGTCAAGTCATAAAACCCAAACTCCAATCATTACTGCCACCCCAGGGATTCACTTATTGGTGCCAAGTGAACCAAAGACAGGCAACGTATCAAATAGGTAGAAAGGAAAAGCTTCCTCTTTCTGCATTTCCTCTTGACTGACCTTCGCATTCAGAACAAGGTTCCGCTGCCGTGACAGAGGCACACAGGCAGACTGGGGAGTGGGTCCTCTGTGATATAAGGTGACACAAGAGGTGTGTTGATCTCGGTGCGATGCTCTTAGAGTGACAGAGCCCATGGTGCCCTGGGAGCCAATTAACACATGCCCGAGGCAATAGGGGCTTCCTAGGTGCCTTAGTGGGTAAAGAATCTGCCTGTGATGCAGGAGACACACGAGACATGGGTTTGATCCCTGAGTCGGGAAGTTCCCCTGGAGGAGGGCCTGGCAACCCATTCCAGTGTTCTAGCCTGGAGAATCCCATGAACAGAGGAGCCTGGTGGCCTACAGTCCATAGGATCACAAAGAATCAGACATGATGAAGCGACTGAACACGCATGCACGCATGCTAAGCCAGTAGAGAAGGAGGGCTCCCCCATGGACTGAGAGTTGGTAGGGAGGTCAGGCCACTTCCTACTCAATGTTGTCATCTGCAGGAGGGGAAACTGGGTCCCTAAGAGGCCAAGACTCTCGTCCAGGGTCCCATACCGAGTTACAGGTAGTTTTAAGACCAGAAAATGCAGACCTTCTGTCTTCTAATCTTCATAGTCAGTGATGTTCATAGTAAGTTATGTCATGTAGCCAAGTTATTTTTCTGGTGCTGAAAACCCCTAAAATCCTCACAGGTATTCAACATCCTGGCCAGTTAGTTTCACTGCTTTTGTCATTATTGGGGTCTTCGAGCCTGTAGAAATTTGAGAGGAAAGTCAGGTACTCTGTGCTCAGAAATGGTCTGCTTTTTTGGATTAAAGATAATTATAATAATAGAAATTCCATTCACTGAGTCCTTTCTGTAGGCTCCATATTCTACTATGGGCTTTACATTGGTTCTCTCATGCAATCCTTTACAATAACCCTTCAAGGAAGGCACAGTCATTGCCATTTATAGATAAGGAACCTGTGGCATGTAATAGGAGAGTAATCAAGGCCCAGGTTTCACAGGATTAAATGGCAGTATTGGGATTTGAACTGGGATCAGTCTGATTCTTGAGCCTGCACTCTTAACCACTTTTCAAGAATATTAAGTCAAGGTTCTGGCAAGTTTGCATGTCGAGTTGTTCAGTCTGGATATTATCTTCTAGGCAGACCTTTTTCAAAACTTGTTCTATAAGATCACCTTGAGATTTTATCAGATGTTACAGAGGGCAAAGAAAGTACATTTCTGTAGCCCAAGTCATTTAGAAGACTGGTACACAGAGAAACAGGTCTGTGTACTCCCTTTAATATGCCACTATACATGGTGAAACACAAAGAGAGGATCTGATTTGTAGCCTCTTCCCCAAACTTACTTGCCCGCATTTCCATATTTGGAATATCATCTGTGGACAGACTATGGTACTGGAGAGTCTTAGATAACTTTTGAGCAGAAACATAGTCAGATCTGTGTTTACAAAGGCATCTAAGGCAATGGATTCAAGAATGGACACAGTGGTATCCAGCCTATGGGAGACCAGCTAGGAAGTAGCTAATTCTACTGAGAGAGAAAGAAAAGGAAAAATAACTTCACTGATTCACCTGCTAATGGTACGACTGGGCTCCAGGAACCCAGAATACCATCATCTTCAAAATCCTCATCCAGTTAAAAAGCCATCCTGTTTGAACAGCACTTTGAAAACCATGGAGAGCTCTACACGCATACACACACACAGCGAGTGAAGACTAGACATCAGAGACTGTGAACACACAGGCAGACTCCAGCCTGTAGCTCCTCTTGCGTCTACATCTCAGCCCACTCTCTGTGTTGACCCCGGTTGCAAATATGCACAGTGCAGGAATGTAAGCTCCCACGCGTCGGTCCAGCCATCAGGCTCACAGCGGACATTCATCTGCCTTGTCGTTCACAGCTCCCTTGTACACCAAGACCAAGCCTGTTCATCGGAGGTGCCATCCTTTGGCAGAGCATACCCCTGGCCCCAACCAATTCTCCAGCCACATGGAAGCACCCCAGGCAGTGAGTGGTTGCCACGGGTCTTTTCTTGCTTCTCTGGCAGGTGCAGTTGTGTGTGTTCAGTTCTTTGTATCTCATTACACCTCCCATCATCCCAGACCTTGCTGGATTCTCTGGATTGTGGGCAAGTTCTACTAAAAGCATGTCTAATTGGGAATATGTGAATATTCGGACCATTATTTTTGTGATTTCCTCCTGGGGTCTGTTAAAACAAACCACAGCAGTGTATAAGGGGAACACCTGGGCTCATGGTGGAGCCCATAGAACCAGAAAAGAATGTATGGAATTTCCAACTCCAAGTCCTGATACCCATGGGCCTTGGACAAATTACCAACCTGACTCAATGGACATGAGTTTGAGCAAGCTCTGGGAGTTGGTGAATGACAGGGAAGTCTGGTGTGCTGCAATCCACGGGGCCGCAAAGAGTTGGACATGACTGAGCAACTGAACTGGACTGAACCGAACTCTAAACTCCAATTTCCAAACATCAAAAACGGGAATGCTGGCATTCTTTCTCCAGTGGGTTTAAGGATTAAAAGAGGGTACAGCACTCAGTAAATGACAGGGCCCAATGTTTCCCCGAAGGCTCAGACAGTAAAGAATCTGCCTGCTATGAGGGAGTCTTGGATTTGATCCCTGGGTTGGGAAGATCCCCTGGAGAAGGGAGTGGCTACCCACTCCAGTATCCTAGGCTTCCCAGGTGGTTTCAGTGATAAAGAATCTGCCTGTGATGCAAGAGATGCAAGTTTGATTCCTGGACCAGGAAGATCCCCTGAAGGAGGGCATGACAACCCACTCCAGTACTCTTGCCTAGAGAATTCCATGGATAGAAGCAGGCTACAGTCTATGGGGTTACAAAGAGTTGGTCACAACTGAACAACTGACACTTTCAGTGTCAGTTCACAGAATGGACTTGGTGCTGAGTCCAGTTGGCTTCTGCTTTTGGCACAAATTTCTTTCTTATTTCACTTTGCTTTTGCCTGTCAGTTAGTCCCCATTCAGGTCCAGTGGTTCTAATGGCCAGGAGACTGCCTTGGCTAACTTATCTAGATGCTCTAGCATCTGGATATAGTTTTAGCCATATCTGATTCCTATCTCCACTTCAGGGACTTAAATGAAAATTGCTATGAGTATCAGCTCCATCAACGCTGGGAATTGCTGGGCTCCAAACTCTTTCTCCAGGGAGGCTTTCAGCAAGATAACTTAGGTTATCATACAGCTAATGTTTAGTCAACACCTGCTGTGTGCTAGGCATTATGCTCTGTGCTTTCACAAGTTATTTCACTAATGTTACAGAAAATGACAATTCTATGGTACCATCAATAGCTCGAGGTAGCATTTATACATATGTGTCCAATCCTAGTTGGGTAAAATTTCTCTTTTCCACTTTTGGGGGTAATGTTCAATATATTTATCAATGTACACAGCTTGGGAACCAATCAGAATGAGGCACCAGGGGGCTCTCACTTGGGAGGGTGGACTTGAGGAGAGCAGTTATTTACCAGCTGGAATAAAGATGTTTTAACAATTCAATCTTAAATATTTTAACAATAGATATGGCTAATCTGGGTCAGCCTGGATGAATATTAACCCCATCATTCTTCCCAGTGACGCCAACACTGGAGAGATGGTAAAGTGTTTCTTTACCTCCTTCAGCTGCTGTTAGGGGGAAAATGCAGAAAATACTACCCTTGGGGGGCTTCCCTGATAGCTCAGCTGGTAAAGAATCCGTCTGCAATGCAGGAGACCCCAGTTTGATTCCTGGGTTGGGAAGATCTGCTGGAGAAGGAATAGGCTACCCACTCCAGTATTCTTGGGCTCAGTTGGTTAAGAAGCCACCTGCAATGTGGGAGACCTGGGTTTGATCCCTGGGTTGGGAAGAGCCCTTGGAGAAAGGCGTGGCAACCCACTCCAGTATTCTTGCCCAGAGAATTCCATGGACAGAGGTGCCTGGCAGGCTACAGTCAGTGGGGTCGCAAGGAGTCAGACATGACTGAGTGACTAAACACACACACACACACAGACACACACACACACACACACTACCCTTGGGGCTCCAGGGAGAGAATGAAAATGAGATCCTTGGTTTCTGGACTTAGGAGTCAGAAGCTGGGTGCTAGCTGAGGCTGTGTGTACAGTGGCTGGGGGCTCGCAGGTGGCTCAGTGGAAAAAGAATCTCCTGCCAGTGCAGGAGGCGCGGGAGACTCAAGTTCAGTGCCTGGGTCAGGAAGATCTCCTGGAAGAGGAAATGGCAACCCATTCCAGTATTCTTGCTTTAGAATTCCATGGACAGAGGAGCCTGATGGGCTACAGTTCATAGCATCACAAAGAGTTGGACATGACTGAAGCGACTTAGCACTCGTGCACACACGCATGCACGCACACACGCATGCACGCACACATGCATACAGTGACTACTGCCTCAGGCTCTGGATCACACGGACCTGGGTTGGAGGCCTCCCTCCACCAGTTACTATCCGTGTGATACTGGGCACATTATTAACCTTGCTGAGCCTCATTCCCCTGTTTTTGAAATGGTGATTATAGCACTACCTCACAAGGTTTTTCTGCAGTTTTATAAACAGTATAGATGAATCATTTCACACTGTTATTGGCTATTAGAATAACTGAAATGATGTTTTCAAAATGCCCCTCAAAGTTCTCTGTCTTCTCAGAAATCCGGTTTTCTTCCTTTGACTTTTCTGCCCTCACTGCCTGAGAGAATGTGTGTGTGTGAAGCCTCTCAGTCATGTCTGACTCTTTGTGACCCCATGAACCGTAGCCTACCAGGCTCCTCCGTCCATGGGATTTTCCAGGCAAGAGCACTGGAGTGGGCTGCCATTTCCTTCTCCACATTGCCTCAGAGGGGAGACCGAGTATGTGCAGAGGAAGGAAGAGTCGGCAGACAGGAAGAGGAAGTGGAGCTTCCGCCATTGTTGGGACAGAGGAATGGGAGGGGAGAGGAGTAAGGGATGTGACACGAATGTTCTTGCTTCCCTCACCCTCCAAATCCTTGGGGGGGCTGAGGAGGATTTGCAGAAACATCCCATAATTTGGGTGAGTCCCAGAACAGAAGGACTTGCTCTCTGTCTCCCAGAGAGTGGCGCAGGAGGGCCCCAGCCTCTCGGAGGGAGCTGGTCTGGTATGGGCCGTTACAGAGGGTGGCGGACCGATGGCTGGGGGTGTTTGCCCCGAGGGAGGGCCCAGCTCCCTTGTCCCCCAGTTTCTATGTCACCTGGGGCGATGGAAGTTCCTGCTTGTCTCGCTCAGGAGGGACACAAAACTCTGAGAGATCCCGGTGTCCCTCACGTCACTGGGAAGTGGCCCCAGCATGTGGGGACCTAAGTGGGGGCTCATGGCAGGGACTCCAGAGGTCAGCGTGGACCTCAGCGGGATTCCCAAGAATCAAGGGTAGCCGTTCCCCCTCAGCGAACCCCAGTGCAGGAAGCCCAGTGAGGAGGGGAGAGGAGCCGCCCTGGCAGGGTGCAGGAGGACTCAGGGGATGGGGGGCCCCCCTCACTGCTGTGAGGCCATGCCAGCTCCCCTTTGCCCTCAGTAGGGAGAAGGGGGAAGGGGAGCCCCTTGAAAGAAGAGTTGGGGAAGAGCTGAAAAATTGCTACCTTTATAGTTGGGGACAGGACTTCCCTGGTGGTCCAGTGGTTGAGTCTGCCTGCCAATGACGTGGATTTGATCCCTGGTCCTGGAAGATCCCACATCCTGTGGGGCAACTAAGCTGGTGCCCCACTGCTGCTGACGCCAGCGTCTCCTGGAGCCCGTGCTCTGCGGGAAGAGAAGCCGACTCAGCGAGAAGCCTGACACCTCAGCTAGAGGGCAGCCCCCACTTGCTGCAGCTAAAGTCCACGCACAGCCATGAAGACCCACTGCAGCCAAAAACAAAGAGATGATGACACTTCCCTCCTCCCCACCTCAGCGGTCTCTAAAATGGGGGTTCAGCTGGAGCAGTTACAGACGTTAACTCTGTCTTATATAAATTTGGATAGTTATTATAATATTAATATTATATAGAATATTAATTGTATACAGAAATGATATTTTGGATATAATTGTTAATATACAGAAACAATGATGCATGGTGGCAAGGGTCATGTGTGAGGCAAGGACAGCACATAAACAGGGGGCCTCGATAAGTCCCATCAAGAGAGTGTCTCTTGAGCACCCCGTCGCATCCCTCTAAGGGGGCCCACTGGCAACCGCCTGCCCCAAAACCTCAGTGACCACAGCCTAGCTCCTCTGTCTTTCAGCTTCTGGCTTCACCCATTTACCTGGACCTGTTTGGAATGCTGACCTGAATTCATGCTCTCTTTCCTGGCCCCCTGGATGCTTCCTCCCAGTGTATCTCAGGTTTGCTTCTTTGGGAATCCACCTCTGAAATCATAACATTTCAGACATCCCATTCTCTGACCATAACCTTGCCCCCCCGCTCAGGTTTGTCATCAGTCACGTGCATCCTCCTTCCGACAGCCTGTCCCTTGATCTATTTCCCTCTGTCCATCAGCAACTCCCATCCTTCCTGCCTGGAGTCTGGGATCCACGCCGAGTGTCAGCCATTGTCTTGCCAGCATCCTCAACTCAAGCCCCTTCATCTAGCCCTTTTGGCAAAACCCCAGCTATGGGTTCACCTCTTGGCCCTTTCTGCTGCATTGTAAAGAAAAAAAAAAAAAAGACACAGCCTGCAAATTGGGGCCAAGATAAATTCCCAGTAATCAACCAGAAGCAACTGATGCTGCTCCGGACAACTTCTCTTCCTCCTGATCGCTCTCTGCCCCCATTCTTCACAGTGGCTTTTGGCTTTTTGTTTTCTTTTACAAATTCCTCCTCTGTTATATTTATTTATATTACTTATTTATGACAGCACTGGGGCTTTGTTGCTGTGCGAGGGCTTTCTCTAGTTGCGGTGAGTGGCAGCGACTCCCTGGTTGTGGTATGCAGACTTCTCATTTCGGGGTTGCACATGTTGCGGAGCATGGGTTCCAGGTCCATGGGCTTCAGTCGCTGTGGCTCATGGGCTTAGCCCATGACCAGAGATCGAACCCACGTCTGCTGCATTGGCAGGTGGATTCTTTACCACTGGACCACCAGGGAAGTCCCACAGTGGTTTCAACTGATCACACCTATACCCACCCTGTTTCAGCAGGTGATCATACTTACGCTCTACCTCCAGAGGAAGTAACACCACAGTCCTGCATCCTCAAAACATCCTCAGACTCCCTCACACCTTCCCACGGATTTATCCCTCAATGGACCACTTCTGCTTTCCCTCTGCATCCCAGACTGCACCATCCCTGTGCCTTGGACTTCATCCCCTCTGCCTCCTCCATTTCCTTGCTCTATCCCCACTGTGGCCCCACACTTTCAACATCTTCTCTCCTGCCTCTGTCCCTCCACATGCAAAGATTCTGAAATCATCCCCACCCTGAAAATAGAAAAAATGGAAAACAACCTCTCTTGGCTCTGCATTTCCCCTCTAGCTACTGGTCCTATGCTTCTCCTTTCTTTTCTTGAAATAGTGGTTTTTCACTCTTTGCTTCCACTTCCTCATTTTCACCCACCCCTGGAGCTCTGCAATGCGTTATAATCCCACCACCCCTTTGACAGGGCTCTGCTGCTGCTGCTTAATCACTTCAGTCGTGTCCGACTCTGTGCGACCCTATAGGCCATAGCCCATCAGGTTCCTCTGCCCATGGGGATTATCCAGGCAAGAATACTGTAGTGGGATGCCGTACCCTCCTCCAGGGGAGTTTCCCGACCCACGGATCAAAGCTGCATCTTTTATGTCTCCTGCATTGGCAGGTGGGTTCTTTACCACTAGCATAAGTATCTCCAGTGTCTTTGAACTTCCCTCCACCTCCATTTCTGTGTTCAAATACAGGTTCCATCATCTCTTGCCTGAGCGACACAGTAATCCCTCAAGTGAAGTTCTATTTGCACTCTTGCTACCCTCCAGCCCCTTTTCCACGAGGCAGAGTAATTCACCCCGGAAGGTGATGCTGTTCCCCTCCTCCACCTGCTCCTGTGCTTTCCATGTAAAGCCCATTCTCTTGGTCCTGGCTTTGGGATTCCACTCTGGCCTGCACCTACCTCCCAGCCCAGCGTATGCCCTCTATCCAACTACGCAACACTTTTCCCCTGCTCATCTGTGCCAGTCTCTGTGATCTCAGAGCTTTGCTGTACTCTTTCTTCTGCCTGGAGCATTCTTGACACCCACATAGCCCCTGTTGGGTCTCTGGGATAGCTTTCCATGGCTACCTGTGTTTCTTCAATCATAGATCTAGCACAGACCAGTTGTAACTGAGGTTTAATTTTCTGTTTCCCCAAGTAGACTGTAAGCTTCAGGAAAGCCAGGCCTGATTTGGTATTGTTCTCTTTTTTGATGTTGAGCATGGTGCTGTCTCAGCAGACAGCAAGCAATATTTATTGGGCTGAATTGCCATGACCCTCCCCCAGCCCACTGTGCTTTAGGGTCTCAGGGACACCATCTGGACTATTTAGACATCTCTAGCATGCAAGGAAAAATCAGCTCCTATTCACAGGAGCCCCAGGTGCGTGTTTTCATATCACTGGTGGGGCTCATCCTTGGTGGTGGCCTCTCTCCCTCACATGGTTTCGGGAGAAATCAAACTGGCACAATAATGGTTTTCTCCGAGAGGCTGGAGAATGATCCTACATCTATCCTGAGCCCTGGATCTAGTTCCCATGCTCATCATCCAAGCCCTTAGCTGGGCCAGACCCTACAGAACCCACGACCATGAACTCAAACAACGTTGTACCTACAAGACCCATACCTTATGCTCCCGGCAGCTCCCTGCCTGCTGCCTTTCCAGACACTAATGACGACCTATAGGGATGGGTTGGGGCAGAGGTCAGAAGATCTTTGATGACTAATGAATCCAGATAATTAGAGATGAGGCCATGTTACTAATACAGCATAAGAGGCAGATAAAGAGCCCCAGGCACGGCAAAATCCCGGATGCCCTCAACTCTTGCCCAGCTTCTTTCTGCCTCTTCCACTGCCTTCTTCCCGGTCTTTTAACTTAAACTCTGATTCCCAGGTCTGTGCCCTCTGCATGGATCTTAGACTTTAGGATTTACTCTCTCCCTTTTGCTGGCCTGCATATCATAGCAAGCACCCAGCTCCTGCAACTTCATTATCCTATCAGCCTGCCCTTCCCCAACCTCATGATGGGGTTGGGGAAAGTGAATGTGTGTGTGAGACAGAGCAGCTTAAGGAGTTTGCTTTGTGGTCTATAAGGCTTCTCTCTCCTTTGTCCTTTTAAAAAAATTATTGGAGTATATTTGCTTTACAATGCTGTGTTAGTTTTTGTTGTACCACAGAGTCAGTCGGCTCTACATGTACACACAGCCCCTCTTGTCTGGACTTCCTTCCCGTTTCGGCTGTCACAGAGCATTGAGCAGAGTGCCCTGTGCAGTACATGCTCTCATTAGTTATCTATTTTTATAAATAGCATCAATTGTGTATGTATGTCAATCCAAGTCCCCCAATTCACCCCCTGACTTCTCCTTCCCTCGGTCTTGCGACAGGACTGTCAGAGGCCCTTTTCAGAGCCTCTGCTTCGCTGGCCTCACTGCCCTACTTGCTCCTCCATCCTCACCACATTTCAGGACTCTGGCTGCTACATGCGGTTCCTGCTCCTACAATGCCATTCCCACCGCCTCTGCTTTGCCAACTCCTGCCCGTCCTTTGGGAATCAGCACCAGTGCCCCTTCCCACCGCTGCAGGCAGAGATGGACGTGCCCTCCCTCCTATACTAGCAACACCCCCACTGAGCCCAATTAGGGCTCCTGCCATATTGTGGCCAGGGATTGTTTGCTGCTCTCTCTCCCTGACTCAAATGTCAGCTTGCTCACCAAGTCTCTCTCCTGCCTGGATTGCCCATGCCCAGCCCGTGATTGGTGCTCAGCATCTGTTACAATTATTCCTAGACGAAGAGGAGAAAAGTCCCCGCCCAGGAAGTCTCACTCAGCCTTGGGCAAGTAGGGGAAGTGGTCCTCAGAGACTTAGGGGGAGGCAGCCTCCCTCCCCACTCATCCTTCGCCTGCTCCCACTTCTTTTGTGATTTAATTGGGATTTGGTGCTTCAGCCTCTTGGCTGGCCCCTTTAGAAAGAGAGGCATCAGTGGTGAAAGCCCTCCACATCACTCACACCAACAGGGCCTGCTGAAACGATGCCCATGGCCCTGCCTTCCTGGCCTCTCCAGCACCTGCGCCAAGCACGCAGGCCCTGGCTATTCGATGTCCCTGCACCTGGCGGGGTCATTATCTTGGTGGTACTGGAGCTTAGGAAATTAATGAAAAAGGAATGAAAGGCCCTGGGGTCTCAGACTTGCAGTCAGGGGCTGGACGACCCCTGAAGCGGGCAGTAATAGGGAGCTAATGTGCTGACCAGGGAAGCTCAGCTGTTTCCAGTCCTGTGAGCCCCGCATCGCTTTCTCTTCATGCCAGACCATGAGCTGCTGGCCAAGAGGCAGCAGGCACGTTGCTGCAAATGCCAAGCAAGGGCAGCTGTGCCAAGATTTGCAGGAACAGATGATTCCTTCACAGTCCAAGAGGCTGAACCCATCCGGCTATCCTCACTGATTCGAAAGGAAATCTGGAAGGAAACCATTGCTATTGGTTGCCAACCACGTGCCAGGTACTTTGCATGGTTTACTTCCCTTCATCTGCCCCCAAACTCTGCGGCCATTCCCTAACATCCCATCTGGTAGAGAAGAAACCGGAGCTCCTGGGGGTGGTCGCTCTCACAGTCTGGCCACCTCTTACTATTCCACAGGTTGTGTCCGGCACAAGGGCGTTGGCCCAATGGACAAATGGGGACTGAAATCTAGCCACATTCTGGTTGTCAAGCTGTGTCGATTGTGCCTTTTCCCAGAGACTGGCCGCCACCCTGCTTCACAGCTAAGTCTAGGGCTACCCTTGAGTTGGATGATGGTTGGATGGCCTCACTGACTCTATGAACATGAGTTTGAGCAAACCCTGGGAGATGGTGAAGGACGGGGAAGCCTGGGGTGCTGCAGTCCGCGGGGGCGCAAGAGTCGGACACGACTTGGTGACTGCACAGCAACAACACTCGAGCTGCTTTAAATCCTCAATTGGCTACCCCACCTCCCTCTACATTTCAGTCCGAAGAGCAAATGCCAGACTCAGGTGAAGGCAGGACAAGTAGAAACAGCTGGAGACTCGGGTATGCAAGGAACAAGGATCCGTTTGATCTTGGGTGGCCTTGGCCAGCAGCGGCTTTGGTTCCTGGCTGGAGATTGAAGCCAGGTCTCAGCACTGAGAGAGCTGAATCTTAGCTGCTAGACCGGTGGGCAGTGACAAAGCCCTGACCCTTTAGCTTTGCAGAAAAGACTTCCCACAAAGACAGAAAGTAGCGAGACAAGTAAAGTGTTTATTAGGAGGAAAAAGAGCATAGTACGTGTGGACAGACACACGGGCCGACTCAGAGAGTCGCCCACTCATGGTAGTTTAAATCACTTATATGGGGCATTTCTTCCTGGTTTCCTCTGGCCAATCATCTTGCTTTGCCTAGTTCTGAGCCTCTTGGGCTTCCCAGGTGGCGCTAGTCGTAAAGAACCCGCCTGCCAGCGCAAGAGACATTAGAGATGCGGGTTTGATCCCAGGGTTGACAAGATCCCTGGGTTGAGAAGATCCACTGGATGAGGGTATGGCAACCCACTCCTGTATTCTTACCTGGAGAATCTCATGGACAGAGGAACCTGGCGGGCTACAGTCCATAGGGTTGCAAAGAGTCAGACATGACTGAAGCGGCTTAGCACGCAGGAGCCTCTGTTTATCTCAGGATCCTCCCATGTGTGAATACCCATCTCGGAGCCAAGAGGGATTCCAGGAAAGAGGCCGATGGATAGGTTGGCCTCACTCCCCTTTTGACCTCCAGGGAGATTTCTAGTCAGGAAGATCTCCTTGACTTTGAGAAATATGTGATCTCTCATCTATCTGGGCAAGACTCCACCTCTTCTCTTGACTGGTATTTAGGAGTTTCGGTCCAAAAAAACTCCAGCAGCTGCTTACTTGGAGGGTGGGGGTGGGGGCTTGGGGCGGGGGGAGCGGTTGCGGAATGTATCTCCTGCCTCCCATTGATCTAGTTTCTCTCTGCCATTTTATTTCTTCTAATCATGACTTGATAATCTGTGAGTCACACCCAGCTGCTTCTCATTTTTCAATGTAAACTTCTTTGGGCTGCATTTGGGTGGGACTGGGAGACAGGGACACATATCTTCATATCACCTTTGCTTTTTTTTTTTTTTAAAAACAATCATCAATATTAATACAGCTTCAATACCAGAGTTGTCTTGGGCACAAGGCAGCTAGCTTGATTGGTTTACCCACAGCTGATAAAATTGGGGTTTGGAGGTCAGCATCTTCATGGAATTGCTATAAATAATACAGCAAAGCCTGGCTGAACACAGTGCTAATGCTGGTTTCCTTCCTGCCTTCTTATTGCCGCAGCCTCTGCCTCCATCTCTACCCTCTCCAGCCCATCCTACAGACCTCTGACAGATAAGCCTTCATAAGTCAGTTTGTTCACTGTTTTTCTTCTTAACTCAGAAGCTTCAAGGGAGCCCGTGTTGCTCAGAGGATGAAATATTAACTTCATCCAAAAGTGGCTCTCAAAGTGTGGTCCCCAGACCAGAAGCATCAATGTGCTCTGCCAACTTGTTAGAAATGCAAAAAGTTTTAGGGCTTCACTCAAGATCTCCTAAATGAGAAACCCTGGAGATGGGATCCAGTCATTTGTACTGGAACAGCCTTCTATGTATTTCTGACTCTAAAGTTTGAGCTCCGGGAGTTGGTGATGGACAGGGAAGCCTGGCGTGCTGCAGTCCATGGGGTCACAAAGAGTCGGACACGACTGAGCAACTGAACTGAAAGTTTGAAATCCTGACTTACTACCTGTTTGTTACCTTCCACTCAAACCAAATCTACCCTCTCCTTGCTCCCTGGTCATGTGTTGTTTAATAATTTTTTTCAGGCTTCCCAGGTGGTACAGTAGTAAAGAATCCATTTGCCAATGCAGGAGATGCAAGAGACGTGGGTTCAATCCCTGGGTTGGGAAGATCCCCTGGAGGAGGGCATGGCAACCCTCTCTGGTATTCTTGCCTGGAAAGTCCCATGGATAGTGGAGTCTGGCGGGCTACAGTCCACGGGGTCAGAAGGAGGCAGACACGACTGAGTGACTGAGCACACACATGGTTGATTTACATGTTATGATAATTTCTGCCATAGAGCAAAATGATTCAGTTGCATATATACATTTTTTAAAATTATGGTTTATCACAGGATGCTGAATATAGAGTTCCCTGTCCTATATAGTAGGACCTTGTTTATCTGTTTTATATAAAAGAGTTTGCATCTGTATTTAATCATCTTCATCTCTGCTCTTATGGTGCTCATGGGTGATAGCAGCAGCTGGTTTTCTCCCTAACCTCCATCCTCCTTGTCTTTATTGCCAATAGATCTGTATTATGAAGCCATTGTTGTGCCTAGATGACACCATTTTCTTTGCACCTAGGAGTGGTCACAGAATTAAACTTGAGCTGATGATTTTAAGTAGAAGTTTAGAGGGAGGGACTTCTGATAAGGAAGGTCATTGGGGTAAGCCCTTTTTTGTCTTTTTACTTTTTTCTCTTTCTCCCATCTGCTACCTGGAGTATGGATAGAATGGCTGGAGCTGTAGCAGCCTTCTGGGACCTTTAGGGGAAACCTTGACGGGAAGGCTACCATAGCCAAGCAGAAAGATAGAAAAAGCAAGAGTTCTTTGAAGCCACCATGGCAGCCCTGGAGTCCCTCATAGGAGAGAGAAAATCTCTGTTAATAGCAACAAAAAGCAGTTTCTAACGTAAAATGTGTTTGAAATTTCTCTGTTTATGCATATCCAACCTGTTCTTTAAAGCATAGTCTTTTCACATCCTAATCATTTACCAAACACTGGGGAGCATCTCCTCTGTGCCAGGCCCTGAGAAGTTCCCATGAATGACATGTGACCTCAGAAACATCCAGGCTGATGTGACTGAGGACTTGTCTCTTTCCCTTGAGTCTGTGAGCCTGTATGCCCTTTAAGGGCAGAGCCTCTGACTCATCCATCTTTGGATATTAACTCCTACATGGAGCCTGATGCCTGGGAGGGGCCTAGTAAAAAGCTGTGGCATGAAAGAGTGACTGTCATAGATTCCTCTAGCACATGACTGAGGGAGTAACACCCAAGATCCTTGTGGGTCTGTCCCCTCAGCCCCGCAGCCTCTCACAGCATAGTAAAATGCATGCTTACATGGGCATGTGTGTGTGCTAAGTTACTTCAGTCATGTCTGACTCTTTGCAACCCAGTGGACTGTAGCCCACCAGGCTCCTCAGTCCTTGGGATTCTCCAGGCAAGAATACTGGAGTGGGTTGTCTTGCCCTCCTCCTGGAAATCTTCTCAACCTAAGGATCTAGCTCATGTCTCCTATATTGGCAGGTGGGTTCTTTACCACTAGCACCACTTGGGAAGCCCAAATACATGCTTGAAATGGGGTCAAAGCTGAGCACCCTGAAGTGTGGGGCCAGGGCAGGGGTCCTGTTTCCTGATTGCAGTTCTGGATACAGTGATTAGCCTAAACAAGGAGGGCCCATCTCCAGACCTGGAAATACCATCATACAAACTCCAGGCCTCCAGAAGAAAGTGGAGTATGGCTTGGAAGGGATGGGGTGGGAATGGATGCTGGACAGACAGCCACCAGCTATCGCTACAGTGACCTGGGCTTTTCCTGCTAAACCATGATGTCCATCAGGAAGAAGACCTTGCAGGCAGGACCTGTGATTTGTTCACCACCGAATCCCCATCACTAGTTGCGGAGTCTGGTCCGGCATAAGCGCTCAAAATATATCTATGAAATGCTGACTGAACGAGCAAGACAGGCTTCCTCTTATCCCCATCACTCATTGCTTCCATCATCTGTATCTTACACATACTCTAAATCTTTTTGCTTTTGGCCATTTCAGGTAAACTCTCTAGTTCCCCCAAGTTGAGCCCCTAAATGCTGCATCCCATGACTGGGGCTGCAGGTGGGTCTGGCTTGGTTTCTTCCCTCAAAAGAAGTGGACTCAATCAAAGCGGGACACATAATTCAGAGGGAAGCTGTCAGAGACTACAGAGCACCGTGTCTGCCCTACAGCCCAAAGATCTCCAAGACGGAGTGTCACTGAGGGTGGGGCATACATTTCTCAGTCAGTTTTCTAGACTTTCAGATGGGAACATTAGAATTTGATCACATCAGAAGTGTAATTTGGCCAAACATCATGAAGCACTTTGCTTTTGTCTGATTTATCATTGTCAGTGGTTATCCATGGGAATAACTACACTTTGCTGCTCGAAATAGCTGGCCCTGTCTCTGCTCCTGTCTCCACCATCAACAAGGGTCTGCTCTGGGCGGCTCACACACCAGCTCCTGGCAGCACCTTTACTGAAAGGGAATTTTCCTGTCTCTGTGATGAGAACAAAATGTGCATTACCTCCAGCTTCCCAGAGACAGCACCACATTTTCCGAGATGTGAGTTTTGACCTGTGATAATGGCCATCTCCAGATGATGGCCTGTCTCTGGACAGCTGGGTCCAGGGTGCCACTGAAACAGTTGTAGAAAACACCCTGAGTGTGAGGCTGCTCTCCAGAGAAATTCAATCTGGTTCCTTTAATCCTTTCAGTCAGTGATTTGAATCAGCACATGCCTAACCCTGGAGGGGGTGATATGACCCACATATCCCAAAGCCCCGGGTTGGTTCCAGAACCCACATTTCACTTAGCTTGTTCTTGACTTGGGTCTCCTCCCCATTCACTCCATCTGCCAGTTCCTCCTTAATCATAAAGTGTTATTTGCTCAGTGATGTTTGACTCTTTGCAACCCCATGGACAGAGTAGCCAGCCAGGCTCCTCTGTCCATGGGATTCTCCATGCAAGAATACTGGAGTGGGGTTAGCCATTCCCTTCTCCAAGGGATGTTCCTGACCTAGGAATCGAACCTGGGTCTCCTGCATTGCAGGCAGATTCTGTACCATCTGAGCCAGCAATCAAGCTCTAAGATTGGTGTAAATTCTCTGGGGTATGAGAGAACTGTAAATATAATTTGGAATTGCATTCCTAAAGTTTCCCATGTGACTGGTCCATAGCAAGTTCTAAATAAATAGTAGCAAGCCTCATGAGACCCTAAATTCATACTATAATATTGTCTCTTATCTCTTCAGAACCAGCACTGGGTGGGTATAATCAGCTTGTAATTAGTAAGGAATGATTGATTGACTGATAAAGTGAATGAATGAAAAAATTCACTGTACCTGGATTCAACAGGTAAAAGTTGACTCACTCTTCTCCAAAGGTTAATTGCTTCTCTGTAGTGTAGCCTAACGGGAAGGCACAGTAATAGCTACAGTCTCCTGCAGTTTAGGGTGTCTCGGCCTCAGAGAATTGTCAGTCTTGACATGTTTAATATTGTCTGGTTCATGGGATTTATCTATTGCAGGCCCTGGTAGAGAAATAAGCACTGTGAGCTGAACTGGCATGTCTAATGCACAGTTGTATGCCATGCTGGTCTTCACTTAGGTTCTCATCATTGCTACAGTGGCCAGAGCTGATTGGCAGAAGAGGCGATACAAGTGAGTATCCAGAAAGTCAAGGCCTGATTTAAGCCCTGTGCTTAGAACAAATGTTCTCTAATTTATCCTGCTGTTGTGCCATGCTCAGTCATGTCCGACTCTTTGTGACCTCATGGACTGTAGCCCAACAGGCTCCTCGGTCCACAGGATCCTCCAGGCAAGAATACTGGAGTGGGGTGCCATTTCCTTCTGCAGGGGATCTTCCTCACCCAGGGACTGAACCCACGACTCCTGCATCTCCTGCATTGGCAAGAGGATTCTCCACCACTAGTGTCACCTGGGAAGCCCCAATTTACCCTGCTAACAAAATGATGTTTACAGTTTTCAGTTTCAAAAATGAAGGGGAGGGCTTCCTTGGTGGCTCAGTGTTAAAGAGACTGCCTGTGCATGCAGGAGACATGGGTTCTATCCCTGATCTGGGAAGATCCCACATGCTATGGGAGCAACGAAGCCTGTGTGCCACAATGATTAAGCCTGTGATCTAGAGCCTGGGAGCTGCAGCTACTGAAGCCCATGGGCCTAGAGCCTGTGCTCCACAACAAGAGAAGCCACTGCAGTGAGAAGCCCACACAGTGCAACCGGGGAGTAGCCCCGACTCGTCACAACCAGGGAAATGCCCACACGGCAGCAAAGACCAGCACAGTCAAACATAAATACATAAGTAAAACTACTTTTAAACATTAAGGGGGAAAAGAAGTCAAATCTCAGATACCAGGTCTTACCAGTAAAGGATGTAACTCATACAAGGTACAAAGGGCTATTTGACAGGCTTCTGATTGATGGCTGAGACATGGTTACATGGTGTTTTTAAACATGACAGAACCTGAAGAAGCCAGGGAAATTGTTGGGGAAATTCTATTTCGGGTTTAGACGCCCTCTGAAAAGATGTTGGTGGGTTGAATAATAGTCCCTCAGATATGTGGATGTTCTAATCTCTGAAACCTGTGAATATTACCTTAATCGGCAAAAGAGACTTTGTAGTTGTGATCAAGCTAAAAATCTTGAGATGGGGAGATTCTCCTGGATTATTTATCTAGACCTGATACAATCAGTATGGTTCTTATAAGTGGGATGCAGAAAGAGCCAGGGTCAGAAGAGCAGGTGGTGTAATGAGGGAACCAGTAACTGGAGCAATGTGCTTAGGGGATGGAGGAAGGGGCCACAAGTCAAGGAGTCCAGGTGACAACTAGCGGCTGGAAAGGGCAAGGAAAGAGATATCCCTTTTGCAGTCTCCTCAAGCACCCAGCCTTGCAGGTAACTGGATTTTAGTGGGAGAAGACTGATTTCAGACTTCTGACCTCCTGAACTGTAAGAGAATGAATCTGTGTTATTTTTAAGTCACTAAGTCTATGGTAACTTGTTACAGCAGCAATAGGAAGCTAACACAGATGTCAGCCATCAACCCTGTATCTGCAACTAATTTTATAATGAGTAATTTGTTGGGTGTCTAACCTCCTACCACTGGAGGACTTAACCAGTAGGGTAGTTTCATGTGGCACTATAGTGACTTTCTATAGAACCCTAATGGTTTGTCTTGAAGTATGTGGGGACTGAGAAGGGGGACATTCCACATGACCAGTTTGCAAAGTCATTCTGCATTCCAGTTCCTTGCGGAAATGCATCTGAGATTTGGTTTCAATAGCCAAGATGAACTTCCACTTTCAAAGAAAAGGTTAGAAAACAGAAATGTGTTCTGCAGAAAACTATTTTCTTAGGTTAGGCCTTTCCTAAATTGTTCACCATAGGCTTTTCAAGATGTCCTTTTAAGTTTCCATAACTCAATTCTACTCGAGTGGTTAAATGCATGGACTCGAGGCAAGTTGCCAGCAGTACCAAAGGCTCCCTTGAGATTCAGCACAACTTTAATGTCGGGCAAGTCTGCTGTGTGTTTCTCTCCAGCAGAACCTGGACCCTGTCCTGGGGCTGCACTGCTGTTTCTTGACTGCTTCTCCCTTGTCTCTCCCTCCCGCTCCTGATTACCAGTGGTTCAAATCTGCTGTCTGGAACTCTGAAAGTGAAAGTGATAGTCACTCAGTTGTGTCCGACTCCTTGTGACCACATGGACTGTAGCCTGCCATGGTTCTCTGTCCATGGGATTTTCCCGGCAAGAATACTAGAGTAGGTTGCCATTCCCTTCTCTGGGGAAATCTCCCCTCCCCAGGGATTGAACCCAGGTCTCTTGCCTTGCAGGTCTCTTTACTGAGACCAACCAGAAAAGTCCCTTTGGAACTCAGGAAAGGCCATGAAGGCTGGAGTGTGTTCTCTACAAACAAGGTGCTCAGGAGTCCTACAGGGTCCTCCTGTGTTTCAAGATCATCAGTTCAGTTCAGTTCAGTCGCTCAGTCGTGTCCGACTCTTTGTGACCCCATGGACTGCCGCACGCCAGGCTTCCCTGTGCATCACCAACTCCTGGAGTTTACTCAAACTCATGTCCATTGAGTCGGTGATGCCATCCAGCCATCTCATCCTCTGTTGTCCCCTTCTCCTCCTTCAAGATCATGGATGCTGTCAAATATCCTACAATGCAAAGGACAGCTCACTCCCCACAATAAACTGTTGGCTCCAGATGTCTATAGTGTTGTCAGGCGAGTGTATGCTCCTCGGTTCTGTCTCGTCACAACAAAGATTTGGAGTGACGGACATTAAAGCCCTCGGTGTATCACAGCTGTCGGGTCTTGGACAGACTGTGTTACAGCTGTCGGGTCTCGAACAGACCTTGTTACAGCTCTGAGACAAATCGGTGGTACAGCTCTATTTTATTTATAAAATAGCAGGAAAATCCATCCTGAGATGTGAGGGCATGCCAACCCAAAGACGTGAAGAGAAGAGAGTGGGGGAGTGCTCCAGCGCTCGGGAGAAAGAGCGCGCTTTGGCTCCTCCTTTTATATGTTTTTCCCTCCCCCTGGGCCTGCCCTATGTAAATTGGGCTAGCCAGGAGTGCTGTTTGTTCTGCCTGAGGTCCTCCGATCTTCCTTTGTTCTAGTCTCAGGGCTTTCCCCTTCCTTGTCTTTTAGCCACCGCCATTCTGGACTCCTGTTTCCTGTTCTAACTACCTAACAGTGTCAAGGATGAGAACCCTGCTAGAGGCTAGGAGTAGCTAAGTAATCACCCTGTGATTGCTGCCAGACAAAGTCTGTGAGAAATCGTACTGTAACTCCCAGGTGCCCTGGAGAAGTGGCACCCTGCTGTGAGGTTGGAACTTCCATAGGCCCTGCCAGGGCACTCTATCTCCAGCGAGATGCCAGGAGGGTGCCACTGGATTTGTACTAGCCAAGATAAACAATCCAGAAACTGTACACACTCCTTCCAGTAAAGAACACAACCCAGAGGGTAGACCTGCATTTGTAACCAGTTGTCATTTGCCAACTGGGGCCTCGGCAGCCTTGAAGTGGACAAACATATGATTCTGTGGAAGTGAAAGCGCACATTTCAGGCCTGGATGGTTCCAGCATAGAGGGTTTCTCATCTCCCAAAGCCCGTCCTATTCATCAGGAGAAGCCCCACTTGCAAAACATGTATTCAAGGCTTAATTACCAGTAAGTCCCCACATGAAGCCACTCCATTGAAAGGCCTCACAATAGCTTGGCTTGCTAATCAATGCCCCATTCATGCGCTAATGAGTGGAATTAAATGGGTGTGTGAGAGGTATGGTGAGCAGGCCCAGGGACCAGAGGAGAGACTGGCTCTCTCTTTCCTCTGGGGGCTCTTCTCTAATTAGAGCCCTGTTCACATGCAGATCAGCCTGGGATCCTCGGAAGGTAGGAACAGCATTCTCCCAGGCATCTCAGCTCCTGCACAGGCAGGCGCCCCATCCCTGGGATCCTGCTTCCCACCAATTGTGTCTAGAGCTCTGTATTTAAATAAGTTGGAGAAGATCCCAGGGCTGACCTCCACCCCTACGTGCATATCATCATGCATCAGGTCCAGGGACTGGGTGCTGCTTTACATGCATTGTTCTATTTAACCCTGAGGAGGACAGATACAAAAGTAGATAATTATCACTCCCCATGGGGGCTCTTGAGAGGGGCCTGCTCCATTTACACCCAATATCCTTCTCTCCTGTGTTGAGTTATTCCTCACTAGTAATCCATGTAAGGGACTGTGGTGACTCAGACCAATGTGTCAACGTTGAGACGCCATCAGCTTCTTGTAAGGAACACTTAGCTCCTGTAACTTTAAAGTTACTCAAGATAAGGACAAATAGGAGAAAAGGAAAGAAATTTATAGTCTCATTTCATTTATGAATATAAATGTAAAAATTCTTACTTGAAATATTAGCAAACTGAAACTAATGGGGGTATTTAAAAATAATATACAAGGAATTCTTATAAATAAGAAAAATGGCAACCCCAATAGAAAAATAGTCAAAGCATGTGAACATATAATTTATGAATGAGGAAACCAAATGCATCTGAGGAAATGCTTACAATTATTAATAATCAAAGACAAATTACCAAATAATATACCACTTTCTATCTAATAGACTGACAGAATTCAAAAGCCGGTTAATGCCAAGTGTTGGTGGGGATTTAGGGATGCAAACCCTTAGGCGCTATGGCCAGGAGGGTTGATGGCGTGATGTTCCATAGAACACAGCTGGACCTCTTCTCTTTATTGTTGTTCAGTTGCTCAGTCGTGTCCGACTCTTTGCGACCCCATGGACTGCAGCACACCAGGATTCCCTGTCCTTCACCATCTCCTGGAGTTTGCTCAAACTCATGTTCATTGAGTCGGTGATACCATCCAACCATCTCATGCTCTCTCATCTCCTCCTCCTCCTGCCTTCAATCTTTCCCAGCATCAGGGTCTTTTCCATTGAGTCAGCTCTTTGAGGCACGTGGCCAAAGTATTGGCGCCTCAGCTTCAGCATTAGTCCTTCCAGTGAATATTCAAGGTTGATTTTCTTTAGAATTGACTGTTTTGATCTCCTTGCTGTCCAAGGGACTCTCAAGAGTCTTCTCCAGTTAAGTAGATGCAAACTGATTGACTCAGCAGTTTTACCTTTCTCTCTGTAGCCCAAAGAAATAGTTACACAGCTCCCCAAGGGACATATCCAAGACTCGAGTGCAGTATTGGTTGTGGTGCCAGGAATCTGGAGACCGCCTGGGTCCCCATCATCTGGAGACTGGATAGGTAAGCAAGGGGGTGCCCAGAGCAGAGCAGGGAGCAGCAGTGTAGAGACGATAGGTTAGTTATAGCCATAGCAACACGGATGAACTTGAAAAAAATGATAATTAGCAAGAAAGGTAAGAAGCAGAATGAAATCTAGAACTCAATAATGTTTATGAGAAAGTCCAAGCACGTGCATATAATACAGCATCATTTTGTAAGAACACATACAAACACAAACACATAAGTGCAAATGGATGGTTTCCATGGTGGGAAGGGGACCGGGAGTGGGGTGTACAGTCAGAGTCCCAGCAGGAAACAGATGGCACACCCATATGAAGATAATTCAAGGTAGGTTTGTTTAAAAAGGTGTGGGAGTATACACAGAGACCCAAGAGGTAGTACAGAAACCCAGAGCTATTATTTTAACCCAACCTGCAGGGAATGGTTGCCTGCGTGCCTACTTGTGTGTGTGTATACACTCAGTCACTTCAGTCAAGTCCAACTCTTTGAGACCCCATGGATTGTACCCCACCAAGCTCCTCTGTCCATGGGATTCTCCAGACAAGAATACTGGAGAGGGTTGCCGTGCCCTCCTGCAGGGGATCTTCCTGACCTGGGGATGGAACCCCTGTCTCTTAAGTCTCCTGCATTGGCAGGCAGGTTCTTTACTACTAGCATCACCTGGGAAGCCTGAAGGGAATGGTTAGTAGGACTTACAGGGAGAAGACTTGTGAAGAGTGAGTTGCCAGGAAATCAATAGATGGCTTTCAGCTAGTGAGGGACCCAGCTAGATCTAAATGACCCCTAGGAAAGGAATCAGAGATACTGCTACCTTCCCTTGACCTCCTTCCCTTAAGCTCCCTAGAGCCCCCCACTGGTCTACTCTACAGAGAGCTGAAGGGCCAGGGAGGCTGTTGATGCCATCCATTCAGGTCTGCCTCTTGGGCAGAAAAAAAATGAAGATGTGTGTGGGAGGAACGGCTCTGAGGAAACAAATGGCAACCATAGGACCAGTGGGCTCTGGGGCAGAAGGCGAACCCATCAATAAAACCAGGAACCTTGAACCTGGAGGAGGGTGGGGCTTGCAAGCCAAGAAACAAGACATTTCCCTGTCTAGGAGGAACCCAGGGGCCAGGTGCAGAGGACACAAAAAATGTTTTTCACCACATTCCTTGTATCCTACATTGTGTATATGTATGTGTATAACACAGGCAAGCTTGTTTGGTCGTTTCACAGTTGTGGTACTTATTATAAAGTTGGTGAGTTCGCACACATGTTAAAGAGCATCTCCAATAAGAATAAAATTTTGGAAACATAACCTTTGAATATGCAAGTTTTTGTTAGACTCTTTAAGGAACAGTTAAGTATATAGAGTCTCTGAATCAAACTTTTATGGAATCTTTGCAGACCTGAAGCATCCCATAGGACCCTAGGGCTTTAAGGCCAGAGTTTAAAAATTACTTTCTTGAATGGATGCATAGCTCTCTGTGATTATCTAACATGAGTCATCAATCTCCGTAATGTGTCTTCTCTTCCAGCTTCTGCCTTTGATTAATCCAAATTTCTTCTAGTTTCTTTTATTGCAGAGTATTAATGTTTAAAACACCATAGTCTGTAAGAGTGCAATTAACAGGCCTCTGGAAAATTCTATTCCTTCCTCCACTTGAATAATGAATCTTCAGAGAATTATTTGACCATTGTATGAGCAGAGGAGAGGCTTTTTTTTTTCACTTCCACAGTGGGAAGTTAGAGGTGTCTCTTGTATGCAAGACAGAAATTTGCTAAATGAACCACAGTGCAATCTAGGCTTTGAAATCAGGCATGACTTTCCCTGAGGCCTGAAAAGGAGCCCTGGCTGTGAAATTTGTGTATCTTAACCTTGCCAAGGAGGTGGAATTTCTGGAAGACAT